>NC_143488.1:24915471-26402633 GCF_027475165.1 Benincasa hispida | reverse complement strand
ACTCACTTGAGTCAAATAGGACTTGGCACTTAGTAGATCTACTCCCAGGATGTAAGGCAATAGGGTACAAATGGATCTTAAGGAGGAAACTTAGACCTGATGGGACTGTCGACAAATTTAAAGCCAGGTTAGTAGCGAAAGGCTTTAGACAGAGAGAAAATGTAGATTTCTTTGACACCTTCTCCCTTGTCACTAGAATTACCTCTATCTGTGTCCTGTTCTCTTTCGCTGCCCTTTATAACCTCGTAGTATATCAGATAGATGTAAAAATCGCTTTCCTAAATGGTGAACTTGAAGAAGAGATTTACATGGAACAACCTGAGGGTTTTGTTGTCCATGGTCGAGAAAATAAGGTGTGAAAATTAGACAAATCTCTCTATGGACTAAAATAAGCTCCTAAGCAATGGCATGAAAAATTTGACAACCTGATCTTATCTAAAGGTTTCAAGGTCAATGAAAGTGACAAATGTATCTACCATAAGTTTGATAATAACCTCTGCACTATCTTGTATCTATATGTAGATGATTTATTGATCTTTGGGTCGAACTTGCATGTCATAAATGATGTAAAATCAATATTGAGTGCGAACTTCGACATGAAAAACTTAGGAGAAGCTAGTGTAATCTTAGGCATAAAAGTAAATAGATCTGAAAAGGGAATTTCTTTAGATTAATCTCACTATGTAGAAAAGATTCTAAAGAAATATAATTACTTTGAGTGTAAACCAGCCTGTACTCCTTATGACCCTAGTGTCAAGTTGTTCAAGAACACTAGTGACAGTGTTAATCAATCTGAGTATGCGAGCATCATAGACAGTCTTAGATACGCTACCAACTGCACTAAACCTGACATAGCTTATACTGTAGGACTACTTTCTAGGTTTACAAGCAGACCTAGTAAAGAGCATTGGAATGCTATAGAAAGGGTCATGAGATACTTAAAGAAAACCCAAAACCTAGGATTATATTATCAAAAGTTTCCCGCTGTCTTGAAAGGGTTCAGTGATGCTGATTGGAACTCTCATTCGGATGATTCAAAGGCTACAAGTGGCTATGTCTTTAATATAGCTGATGGAGCTGTCTCTTGGAAATCCAATAAATAGACTATTTTAGCCCAATCTACGATGGAGTCAGAAATGATAGCACTAGCGACAGCTAGTGAAGAAGCAGGTCGGTTTAGAAGTCTGCTATCAGAGATTCCCTAATGGAAAAAGCCGGTTTTAGCTATATTGATCCATTACGATCGTACTGCAGAAATCGCAAAAGTTCAGAACCGTACTACAACGGAAAGAGACGTCAAATACGTCGTAAGCACAGTACCATTAGAGAGTTTCTCACTATTGGTACAGTTAGAGTGGATTATATACGGACTGATGAAAATTTGGCAGATCTTTTGACGAAAGGACTGGCCAGAGAAAAGGTTTTCAGAACCTCAGAAAGGATGAGACTCATGTCTATCGAAAAATGAATCATAGTGAGGAAAACCCAACCTGTAGATTGGAGATCCCAAGAAACAAGTTCAACGGGTAATAACTGATCACGAGTGATATATAGAGAATCATGCTAAACCAAACACAGAGTTCCATTTCTATGACTTAAAGTCTGAGCATGATATCCTGAAGCGTAAGAAAGGTTGAACTCAGTTCTTAATGAGATCTATACTTGATAAAAAGCGGGGTACCCAGCTACAGGAGTACCCTTGACAGACTCACCTGTGTGAATGTGGAAGTGAGGGCCACTTCCTATGGAGTTTTTAGGAAAACTCTCTAGAGCATTCACTAAACCGGGATTCACGTGCTAGGCCTTAAAAGCACGGGCTTTCGTACTACACCCTAATGACACTCTGTGTGAGATGCTATTAGAGATAGAGTTCAAAATCAAGGGTTACTCTAGTATATTCTGAATCATCTACACTATGTAAAGGTTCAAGTCGTAAGATACCTTTGCTTATGCACAGTGTTGTATAGATTGATACTGCTCGATGAAAATATTTTCTCTCTTTTCGTTTTGTTTAAATTTCCAAGTGGTGGATTGTTTGGTGCAAATTTAACTTTCAAAACTAGAGGGAACCAACTTTTTGGTTGGAGAATCCCACATTGGAAAATTTGGTGTTGGAAGTCTCATTTATGTACTCCAACCTTGTGTTTTGGGTTTGGGCCCCAAGGGGTACCTATGTTTTGGAGGGAGTAAGGAGATAGACCAATGTGGGTTCGGTGGTCATCCCACACGCACGCCGCCGTCTGTTCGATCGGGCGAGGCGTGTGTATGTGATGATTATTTTTAATAAAAAATAATAAAATATTTTATTATTATTATTTTAACTAAAAAAAGGGGAAACGGTCCATTTATTATTTTTAAAACGATCCATTGATTATTTTTAAAACGGTCCATTGATTAATTTTAAAATGGTCCGTTGATTAATTTTAAAACGGTCCATTGATTATTTTTAAAACGGTCCATTTCGACGTTGAAGGCCTATAAAAGGCGAGGCCTTCAACAGTTTGTAAGACATATAATTCATTTTGTAAATTCCCACTTCAATTTCCTCTCCTTCTCCATCTTAGCTTTTCGAGCAATGAGTTTAGAAAGGGTGTATATTCTAATCGGTAATGGTGCATTTCCGATTAGTTTTCATTTGGCTGTTTTATCCTGGGAACGACGTGGCAGTTTCAGACCTACTTGCACACTTGGGCAGAGCCATGAAACGTCTTAAAGAGAGTGAGCTCCGCGACTCAACCTATAATGTGAAACCCGGATTTCCATTTTTACTACTTAAGCAGGTGGTTAAGGAAATTAACAAAGTAAAAGTTAAATCCTATGTTGAAGTGAAGGAAATTTCTAGGTGTTGAATAGATTTTCCTTGAATAGTTGAGTTAAGCTTTAATTGATGAAAAATTGATAAGTGTTGGACTAGGCATTGCCATGCATTGGCCATAAGATCTTGGAGAGATTATTTAGGCCAAGGGAGAAGTTGAAGTGGGAGTGACACATGCCTTAGAGGTTAGACCAACACATTAGGCTGGATGGATGCGTTGGATGCATTGGACGCATTGGATACGTTGGATACGTTGGACGCGTTGGATACATTGGACGCGTTGTATGCGTTGGATGTGTTGGATGCGTTGGATGTGTTGGATGCGTTGGATGATGGATGCGTTGGATGCGTTGGATGATGGATGCATTGGATACGTTGGATACGTTGGATGCGTTGGATGATGGATGGAAAATGGAAGTGAGGCATTGGGATGGCACGAGGGCTGGAGGGTGGCATGCATCGAGCAACCTCGGCCAAATGCCCAGCCATATGTCGAGCAACCTCGGTCAAATGCCCAGCCATGCGTCGAGCAGCCTTGGCCAGACGCCCAGCCATGCGTTGAGCAGCCTCGGCCAAACTGCCCAGGCATGCGTCGATGTACCCAGCCCATGTGTCAAGCACTGCCAAGCTTGCCGAGCGCCTTGTCGAACGGCCATGCCCATGAGGCCAAGCACGCCCATGCGTCGATGGCCATCACCTAAGCCACACACTCATGCGTCGAGTGGCTAGCGCCTATGCCAAGCACCATGCGCCGAGCATGCCTTGTGGTGATACCTAGTGAGCCATGCATCGAGGATGAGCGGCCATCCTATGCGTTGGTGATGGCTAGCTCTTGCGATGGCTAAGTTGGATTGCGATGGTAATGAATTGGCTTGCTATGCATTGATTATAGGATATGCATTGAGTATGGACTATGTGTTGATGGCCTAATATGTGTTAAACATCCAAGGGTTTGTGGACGCATAAGAAGGATGAACTCATGGAGGATGTCATCCAGACATGTGGCTTGCTAGGAGGAATTCTTAAACCTTAAGCAAATTAGGTGGAGGCATAAGAAGACATGTAAAGGATGGGGGCTATGCATTGGTGAAAGGAGAAGAAGACACTTTGACTTATGCTGATGCAAGATTGCGTTGATGATGTAAGGAAGAGACACTTAGTCATGCGGCTAAGTAAGAGGTGTCAGCCATGGAGCAATCTTGGACGCCTATAAATAGAGCCAAGGATTTCAGATGAAAACTCAAATTATCTTCAAAATACATAAAGAAGAGTGTGTGAGGACTAATTTGGAGAAGACCATGCATTGGTAGCAAGACCATGCGTTGGTCAAGAAGTTCCAAGAGGGGAGATGCTGTCGGGCAGAAAAGACAGGAAGTAACATCAACTTGGAACAAGGAGTTCTCCTAATTTACTCGTGCGTTTGATGTTATTCCAAAGCCATCTGAAAGTTAAAAGAGTCTAGTTTTCATGGTGAAGCTGCCGGAGAAGAAGCTCTAAGGAATCAGTCTGGAGAATGAGGAAAAGACAGAAGGGGTCGAGCTGTCGGGTAAGCTGGGCTAGTCTTGATGTTTTGATGATTCCGGCCAAACCACGAGAAGTTATGAGTTAAGATTTTAGGGTAAGATTCCTGAGACATTTTAAAGTATATGTGTAGAAGTAAGTATCTCTAGATAAAGTTTATAACTATGAGTAATCTGAGCTTTAATTTGAATCTGGATTTTAGGGTTCAAAAGGGAGCCCGAGGTGACAAAGGAACTTCTAGAGAGAAAGGTTCCTAAACGATCAAGGTGAGTGACTAAAATATTTAAAATGTTTTAAGAAACCATGTGCTAAAGAAAGATCTTTCAGATAAAGACATGTTTTCTAATTTTTATTAAAGAAAATCATTGTATGACTAGTTTTACTTGAAACTCGATACCGAAGGACATTTGAGAAGGTATCTGAGTAGCTTGATACTGAAGGACACAATTGAGAAGGTATCTGAGCAAAAGTACAAGTGTGGGGTAGTTCTTTTGATAAAAATCAGTTTTCTGGTCACTCACTGGGCTTATAGCTCATGCTTTCCAAATGTTTTTCTTTTCTTCCCAGGTAGCGAAAGGTGAGGAGTTCCAGGGTGCTGCTAAGGTCAAGGTCTGCCACATGCCACAGTTACACTTCCGAAGGGTTTTACGGTTGTTGTTGTAAACTTTGTTATTAAGTCTTTGAGTTGTATAAACGTTACATTGTTGTAAAATAAAATGAGCCTACTTAATCAGTTGATTGTTCAATTTGTACATTGGTATCAGAGTTATTTCCGCAAGAGTTATTAGGCAGTAAGTGTCAACGAAATGGTTGATAACTACTGCAGTCACGCTCTTTCCTAGGCTAAGAGGGTGGTCTGGGGTGGGGTGTGACATATAACGAGTTTCTGTTTTGCAGGTTTTGCTTCGCTTGACCGTCGTGCCTTGATGGTTTACAGTTCGTCGTTCTTAGGGTCCTGCCATTTCTAACACAACGCTTACCAGAAATGTGTCTCGACTACATTTTGAGTCTCCAAAGGTTTTGAGGCTCTTTCAAGTTTTTGTTATTTTCATATCTAGCTTTCGTTTAGGTTTGAATATTATACATTGAGTGTATTGTTTCTAGTTATTGAGGTGTAATCAGTTTACTATTATATTCAGTTTTATATATACTATTTTGCCCCATCAAGATTTATTTAAAATCTGAAAGATTGTTGCCTTCATAAATGAAAGCAATAATCGACAAAAAGCTTTAGAGAAGAAAACAATATATATTTGATATATATAATAGACACTATATATTTGAATTTTCGAGTAGGGGTGTACATGAATTGAGTTGGATTAGGTTGAAGGCATTTTTTGGACCAATCTGAAAATTTGGGTTGGTTGGGTTGGCAACCCAAAGGACCCAAATAAAGTCTCCAACCCAATCCAAACCTTAAAATTTGGGTTTGCTTGAGTGGGTTATTGGGTTATAACTTTTTCTTTAATTAAAAATATATAAATATATACAACACATGACTAATAACTAAAATGTCATAAAATTCCAATGCTAAATATCAAATATCTATGATATTTATTGCAAATTTTAAACAAAGACAAATATCATAACAATTTTAAAAGAAAAAGTATTAAAAATTCACAAATTAATTAATACAAAGTAATCAAACTCATATATATGTATATACATATATACATATATGTTGGGTTAGATTGGGTCAATCCAATTTTTTAACAACCCACGACCCAACCCAACCCAACAATTTTTTTTTAAAAAAATAAGGGCTAACAAAAGGAATAGCATATTTTAAATTTTCATTTGTAAAAGTAGCATATCAATTTTTCATTCGTAAAAATGGAAAAATGAATTAAAAATAAAAAAATAAACGAATTTATAAAAGTCTTAACTACCCCAGGCCATACAAATGAGATAACAAATTGGCTTATTAAATAATATTCGTAATTACACTGTAATTAAAACAAACATCTAGAGACTATCAGTGTCTTTCTTGACCAGACTCTGAGCACTGCACCAACCTCTTCTCCAATCAAGTCGCCGCATTTTCCTCTCCGAAATCGGCTCCTCCATCAATAGTGGCGACACCTCCAGCTTCAATTTTGTTTTCATCTCTTGCTCCGTCGAGTGTGGCTCCCTCTACTTCCACCAAAACTTCACAACCAACTTCGACTTCAACTCCTTCTCCACTGGCTTCATTTATTGCTCCTTCATCATTCCAGTTCCATCTTCTTCTATCTCAACTCCTCCGACACAACTTCTGTCGTCAACCTTAACCCCTAGCAATGATGTTGTCTTGAATAGAATTATTGCCTATGAATCTATCATCGCAACTATAATTTCCTCCACTCTACTACTTTAAATGTGATTGGTTTGTCTTCACTCTTCACTCTGTTACTTTGAGGAAGCCATCGGCTCAAAGACGAAGATGGGGAAAGCGTGTAGTGTTGTTGGGTTAAATTAATGTAAGTTTTTTTATAAAAAAAAAAGTCAACTCCCATTATATATATATATATACATGCACATATTTTGATGGTATAAACATTTCAAACTAGTTAAAAAATCAAAATGCAAAAACATAAAATAAGTTGAAAAATATTAAAGAAATAAAAAAAAATAAATCAATGATATTTGAAAAAAATGGTTTAGTTTTGATATTTGAATAATAATAATAATATGATTTTATGATTTAAAAAAGGGATGTATTTTAGAAGAAAATAAAGATATATGATAAAAGAAACATGCAAAGGAAAAAATTTGTTACACAGTAGTTCGAATAAGGGTTTGGTAGTCATAAAAGGTCTTGTGAAAGTTTTTGGAGATATTTACATGACAAATATACTGTAATTAATCTCCTAGCTATACCCAACAAATACACTAACTTAAAAACAAATACATTGCAATTGAAAATCTTAATCAAACCATCTAAATTGCTTTTGAACTTGCCCAAAATTGTATAACAATACATTTTCTTGTTCTAGACCCAAAATATCAATTTAGAAAGCGAGGACTGTACCTATGAAGACTTTATCTAAATAATTGCATTCATGAAGAAAGAAACCGATCTAGATTGGAGTATGAAAATTTCAATTAAAAATCATCAATTGAAATTACGAACCAATTATGATGTGGTGTTGATGTCAATTGGGAAGATCTCATGAATAGAAGAGAAACAAACAATATTCGGTGATGGTATATCCTCCTTTGATCGAATCTGTTGAGGTAGGTTTAAGATCCCCAAGGCAAACTGGTTAATACCAACACCGTTCATATGCTTCGCATAACTCTACAATGGCTCAATAGGAATCACTCTGAAAAGAAGAGACTTTGCAACTTGAACTCTTGGTTGATGGTTGATTAAGTCGAACTTTTCATCTATTAGATTTGATTGATTAAGTCAAGCCTCCAAAATAGACTTGTTTGTTGATTGAGAACAAAAAAATAAAATAAGTTAAATAAGATGAAAATTGAAAAATTAGATAAAATAAAATTTGAAATTGAAGATAAGATCAAATATAATATTTGAAAAAAAAATTACATTTGATTTTTAAAATTCGAAAAGTGTACGGGAGATAATATAGGAGAAAATCAGTATTCATGCTAAAAAATTTGCAAATAGTAGAATTAGTTATAATGTAACAAAAAATCTATATAAGGGCATTTTAGGGTTAAAGAAAAGTGGGAACACATGAGTGAGTGTATTTGGAATTTTTTTTTTTATTCTTACCAACTAAACTTTAAAACAAAAAATAATATTATTCAAAATTTTAAAATAAGACTAACTAATAAAAATGAGATGTTTTATAGTATTTCACACTTAAAACAAAATTATAATAAAGATAATCATAAATTTTTTTTAATAACATATGATTTAGTTATGATTAACAGAAATTCTAATTTAAATATAATTAGTTATTAATATAATATTAGATTTGAAAATTCAAAATATAATTTAAAAACAGATTATTTTATTAGGATTAAGAGAAAGTATAATATAAATATAAAAAGTTAGTATAGGAAAGGATTTAGAAAAATTCAAAATATTTTTTAAAGATAGTGCGATATAGATTTTAATTATTTTGAAATTAAATCACAAAATTTATGCCAAATTTTTCGAATGGAAATAGGTGGTTAGTTCCGGATTAAAATCTCAAGAAATCAGTAGAGTTCACATTATAAATTTGGTAAATTAATTACAGTGTAAGTAAGAAAGAGATAGAATTAATTACAGAGGAATTAAAAAGGTTGGTGAAGGTATTTTAGAATTAATGGAAAACTAACCCGCATGTGTATCAAGCAATTTTCTATATTTCAAAAGAATTTTGTGGTTTGCTATTTCTCCAAATGAGAATGTAATTAGTGCAAAATATATATATATATATATTATATATATGATTCTTTCAAAGTTTAACCCAACTCAACCCAACAAAAATAGAAAAGGTTTAACTCAACCCAACCCAAGAACAAAACTAACCCAACCCAAATCTAAAATTTTGGGTTGGATGGTTAGAGTAATTCACATTGTCGGATTATTTGAACACCCCTAATTATTCCCTTCAATCAATGTATATAGGATATAAAAAGAAGAATGAAAAATAATGCTATTACCAATAGTTTAATGTTTTATAGAAGTTGTATGTTAGTAGTTGAATGCGAGTTAATGTGTTTGAGTTTAGTACACCGAAACAAATACACGTTGAGAATTTAGATTATAATTTCGAGGACATTGAAAGAAAAAGAAAGAAAACATGTACAATACCAAATTTGTAGCAACGAAGATTTTGTTGGTCGCAATTCAAATTAGTCTATTTGTTGTGATAAGATAAGAAGGTTTCTCATGATCGAAGATGATATTCCTTTGTCGGCCTTTTTTGTATTTGTTGATTATCTTTTTGTTGAGTTTTTGATAGGAGATTTTGATTTTGGGATATTTTAGGATTGTGGCCCTTACTATTGTTTATGATTCACCGTATTGTTGGAAAAACCTAATGTTATATATGGATTCAATAGCGTTGACATTCGTTATCACCCAACAACAGTCTAATAGAGAAAATAATTGTTAATACTAAGACATATATTGCGTTAGAAACCAGTGATGTAGGGCTTTAAGTTGGGGACACAAATTCAAATAAAGCATTTTTTTCCGTTCGAAACGCAAACTCATGTAAGATTGAATTATAAATTTAGTTTCGAAATGTTTAGATTTGTATATATAGTCTCCAAAATTTCAAAAACCATACGGTATGCCTCTCAATTTTCAAGAAATCTTTGAACTTTTAATTCTCCATCTAATACGTTTTTGGTAAAAATCTGGAATGAAGATTTGATGAATTGATATCCCTTTAGAATGGCTTGGTTTTTCTTAAAAAAAAAAGGAAAAAAATGCAAAAGCAATTAACCATGACTTATTTTTTAAATTAAATACTTGAAAACATATTCAAACACACCGTTAAAAGACTTCTTCCAATGCAGTAACACTTCAAGATAGGCTCATTATGTGTTAGGATAGGTTAAAGAGTCGAATTCTTTTTTCCTTTTTTTAAAGAAAATACTTTTCTCCCATACGCCTGATTGCACATCGGCAAAGAGTTACACATATCAATGAAATTCAACGCATCGAGAAAAATACCGTCAGCACAGACAACTTCTTGTAGTGTTTCTCTACCTAAAATTCCTGTGCTTCATATCACTCACCAAATTACAAATCACATTAAACTGTTTGATCTTACATAGGGATTCAATTAACCACTTGTAACTCTCTGAAGTGTGTTTGAAGCCTTTCTACTTACCTGCCCACCTGAAGAACGAGAAAGCGCAAGAAACCCCGCATTGCTCAGCTTGTTCAACACCTCCATTAAAGCACCATCAAACGGCGATTTCAGCATTTTTCCTGATTGAATTTTAGTCGGCTTCCAAATCCTGTTTGCTATGCTCTGTACCATGATCCGTGAAATGGTGAGCGGCATAATTGCGATTCGGAATAAACCCAGTTGAATGATCATTGCAACTAGACAATACAGATTGAAGTTTGATTTCTAGTGATTGTTTACATATCTACCTGAACCAGAATGACTAAAGAAAGAAGATTAATCATTGTTGCAATCCTACTGCAGTGCTAACTTATACTTTACAATGCAAAGGGAACCAAATCTCAACTTTTAAAGAGAGAGATGGCAACACAATAAATGAAAATTCAATGAATGAATTATGACTCTTGGTAAAGCAATTGAGAGTCGAGTGGTAGAATAAAGGCAACAAGAAGGGAAAATGTTCCCATTGTTTGAATAGATTGTGAGGCTCTTAAATAAATACTAACCCCACGATAATACTACATTATAATCCAAAACCATCCTTATCTTCTCTAACCTGTTATGAACATGGCTAATGCCCACCCCCCCTCCCCGAATCAAATCAAATATTATGATTTGTAACCTTACTTGTGAGTGAATCAAGCCTTGGGTCAATGTTTCCATTGTATTGCCTTTCATTGGCATTGATTCGATTGAGTGTTCCAGTCGTCAAGAAGGTTCTTCATGGACTCTTCAAACTTCTTAGCTTGAGATCCAGGCTTCAATATATTGACATCACTCCACTGGGAGCACGGATCCATCAACCAGCTCTTCCGACCCGAGCACCATGCTCCAGGAAGAAGTCGGTTGCGTCCTCGCTTCAAGAGTTTTTGATCGACCATGTCCAGAACAGAGTCATCTTTATGAAATTCTCGAGCAAATGCAGCTCCACTTTCAGCCATGACATCAAAGTTTGATACATTGAGGAAAAGTGGTTCCATCTTTGGGGGATCGTCCCAGATCATAAATCTTAGATCACTATTAACAGTTTTGTTCTTGAACTCATTTGAATTACAAATGACAGAGTGAAAGTATCCTTCTTGTGATAATATGATGTTGTTAAAATACATAAGAAGTATCCGAGGAAGGTTATCCCACCCAAGAACACAGAATTCAAGAAACGATCGACTAAGGATGAACCAAGGGGAACCTGCAAATGATACGGTCTTAGGTACAATATCCTTTAGAGAGCATTAGATTAAGAAGAAAACCATACAAGTAGAATGTTGATAGCTATATCTACATAAGGAACGAAATGCAGAAAAAGAAGGGGGCAAAATCAACTTAACCGGTGAAAATTTTGAAAGCATCAGGTGTTGGCCGCTTCTCAGTGGCATGAAATATTTGAGTTCTCCTTGCCAAATATAGCCCTGGATCAACTACAATTGGTTGAACCCTCTGCCCTCTGGCATTACCAAACACCGATAATATTATAATTCAATTCAACCATGAACAGTTTATAATGCTGATGCAAATTGGTATTTTCTTACTCTTTCCACCCAAGGTTGCTCGTGTGATCTATGAAATTGAGATCTCTTCTAACAGACGAAAAGACATGTGATAGATCTGAAAGCACGGAAAAGAAAGATGTTACTATGCAAGGAAAAGGAAAGAAATTCATGGAAATCATTAAGTCGAATAACTTTGAAAACTTCCCAGCCTCGGAGATTTGCATAATTTATAATGCCTTTTAAATGCATTGAGAAGCTTGAAAGAGATGAAAGAAAAAAAAAAGTGCTTGAAAGAGATGAGATACAGAATAAATATCCTAGAACTAATATTTTAAACTAATAAGTCTCATAAATCATAAGTAATTCTTATAGACGTGTATAACGAAATTATCCACTCCCATACAAGTCTTCTCCTTCAACTTTATCAATTACAGTGATATAAACAATATTATTGAGGTTTCCTCGAAAGTGTTTTTCTCTTTTTTCGTGTGTGTGATGTTTGACCTAAATTTCAAAGACTATTTACACCATGCATCATTTGGCCATCATGCCAACCGGCCCACCCATAATGGTTTTCTCCTTTGAAATTCAAGTAATGAAAATCAGTAATATTCATCTTATAATAGCAAGTCTTTCTTCCTTCCAAAAAAGAAATAATAGCAAGTCTTTCTATGTGATACTTCATACAAGTCGGTGAAAGCCTCTTAAGATCCCAATACGTTAACCTTTCCATTCTTTGCCCCTAACCTGGTAAAAAGCCCCTCTATAACAGTCCCACCCTCAAAAGGAAAAGGGATAAAAATGTTTCAGAAAAGAATAAATGAATAAAATGAAACTTCAAACTTGGCCAGAATTATTTGGTTCCTCCAAGAAAAGATTCCTAGTGATTCTAGTCTAAGAGAAACCCTTTATGAAATGAGATCAAGATAAAATTACAAGTAGAATGGATATGGCATCCAAACTTGAGCAACAATCTATGGAAAAAGAAAAAAAAAAATGAAGTAAATGTTTTAAGACTCCATTGCAGTTAACCCGAATGCAAAGCAATGAAGTGAATGTAGATCAGTTAATGAGTTGCTATGGCAATGGTTCAAATTTTGTACAGAAAGTACACTCCAGTTTTTGCACATCACTGTGAATCGGTGAAACCTCAAAGGCTCAAAAGGGCTGTAAGAAAAAAAATCAACCTAAAACAATCCATCAGTTTCCTCAAATATAGAAGGTGAAAGTGTCTATTATCTCTAACAGAGTAATTCTAGAGAATAACTATCATATGAAGACTTCATGGATCAAATGACTTAACATGATTAGAGGTTCTCAAGGATTAGCATTGAATATTTCTCTCTGCTTGAACCAGTTAATTCAACCTACATTATCTGATCAATTAAAAAGAGTTGGCTTCCTATCCCAAAAACATAAAATACTTTTTTTAAAAAAGAAACCCCAAAAAACATAAACATGCCATTCTGAAATCTCTTAATAAATTAGAAAGATCCTAAAATTGGCTAAGTCTATAACAATCCTCCTACTAATTGCATCAACTCTGTTAATACAGGTTATGAAGTCCCAAAATAATCATAATATAACTAATAAATCGGAAAAATTAAAGCTCTTTCAAGAATTATTCCCATACATACCTCCCCTGGGTGAAGATGGGCCAAACAATCAAACCATCAAACAAACAAACACATTAACAGTAATCCACAAATTTGATAAAAAGAAAAAAAGATGGCAAAAACTGTTCCATTTTCCAAATTGGCGTATGACAATAAACGCAACAAGAAACAATTACCGAATTGGCATTACCATCCTGACTGATCAGCGGGTAATCCCTGGCACTCAAAGTGATAAACCAGTCCCAACCACTCTCAATTTTGAGAAGAATCGCTGCAGCATGAAGAATCGTGGCAATGTTAGACGACCCCATGTAGCTGATTCGATTGGGCTTTCCAACAATGTCAACATTTTCAAAGGCACGAATTGCCGGTACCGACTTCACTGCTACGGCGAGCTGCAGTCGCTCATCATTGGAAGCATCTGCTGCGAGATGCAGAAGGTACCGGTTTCTGGGGTGGTAGACAGCGAGCAGCAGCCTGAAGATTCGGTCCTTGTCACCGCGGCCACCAGAAATGTAATAGGCAAACGCCGGAGGATATGGAGCTCCGTGGTGGACTATTGAGGGAATGGATCGCGGAGAGCTGAATGCAGAAATGGAAGAGAATAAAAGGAGGAGAAGAGAAAGGAAAACGGCGGAGAAGAGAGTGAAAAGCCATTTCTTCTCAGCTCCCATGACGATGATCGTGGTCCTGGTTTTACTTTTTTCACTTTCTGGTGATGGGAATTACAGCACTCTGATGATGATGACGACGATTCAACTGGGTGGGGCATATGGGTAACCGTCAATTCGAGAAAACGGGTGAGATTGAGAATGAATTTAGGCTTTCAGATCGTTTTAGGGAAATGGGTCGTTGGTAGATCTTCGTTTCTTTGGCGATTCCAGTTCAGGGAGCCGCTCCTCTCGAAGATCTGGGATTCAAAAACACACAGTAAAAGATCGAAAGCTGTGAAATATAAAAAAGTACTGCGTCCAATTCATCAAAATAAAAGGGACGCAATAATAGACAGTAACCCCCAGTCATCCACACGCCAAACATCGAGCCAAACACGTACAGACAGAAACTAAAGAAAGACTTACCTTGTTGAAACGAAATTGAAGACTGGCCTGGAAATTTCGGAAGTTGCAATCAACCTCCTTGCAGTCGAAATCATAGGACACCGGTACTTCGCGTCAGAAGTTGCAGTCGCGGCCTAGATCGGCTCAAATCGCATCAGTTGAAGTCGAAATGGTGGGTCGTCGTTTCTGTCTCCGATGGAAAACGTGGGTTCGGCTGGATTTTGTCTCCGATGGTTTGTCGAGGGTTAGTACTTTCTCTCCGTGGATTTTCTCTGATTGTTGCCGTCGAAATCGTTTTCTTTTTCTTTTTCTTTTCTTTTTTTTTCCGATCGAGGGACTTCGGCTGGATTTTCGTCGTCGTTTCTTTCCGTGGGCTTTTGCCGTGGGCCATTTTGATTGGGCTTTTTTTTTTTATTTTGGATAACTAAACATATGCACTTAATCTAATTTTTTTTTAGCTGACCAAATTTTGGGGGTTTATTTGAAAAAATAGTAAAACATTTTCAAAATTGTGAAAATGACAAAATCAAATTAAATAAAAATAATATGGTAAATTGTCAAAGCTGCCCTCACTTACAAATAAATACCTAACAAAAAACTTAACTAAATAATTAGCACGGTAACCAATGTAGCCTACCAAAAGTCCAATCAACATCTACCAAAAGTCCAATCAACATCTACCTGATAAGATTACTACACTACTCTAAGCATTCAAAGAAAATAAAAAAATAATTAAAACCAAAACCACCAACAACTCAAATAAAGAAAAAAAATAGGGATTTAAAAAACTTCTCCTTTTCCTTCAGTCTTCCTCTAAAAAAGAAATTATGAGTTTGAGAATTTCTTCATGCAACCACAACGCCTCTTCCTTCAGTTTTCCTTTTCATCAAGGGATCACAATACAAACTGTCACAAAGAATAAGAACAAATTGAAGGAAAGAAAAATCATATATTGGAGTTGTATGGCTGCCAATGACAGGCATGAACAAATAAAAAAAGTGAGAAAGGAAAAAAAAATACCTTAACTTCTAGTAGTATGATGCGAACAACAAAAATGGGAAAAGATAAAAAAAAGTTGTAGTCTGTAGGGTTATATATATATTTTTTCCTTTCTTTTATTTTTTTTTATTGATTTGAATTATATTAAAATTGAATTCTAAAACAAAACCTAGATATTTCACTCTACTAAAGTTTATTGGATTCTTCAAAAATGTTATATATATAATTTACAAATTTCAAATCTTTTATCAACTTAAATGTAAAATTTTCAAATCTCGTATCAAATAAATTTAAATGAATTATCTTCTCAATTATGTTAATGGATTATCTTCTCAATTATATTAGTTTTGACACTAAAATACAAAATTAAAATGAAACAAAATTCAATAATTTGAGATAGTTAATTTAAATTCACAAGATCTCATAGTATTATAGTTTATATACTAATGATATATTATTATATTATTATATGATATATTTTTTTAAAAAATTATATAAATAGTAATAATATAAAAGAAAAATGTATGAAATAAAAAAATAGCTAAACTATGATAAGTATACAAATCCCTAAATATGAAAAAATGAAAAAGAAATAGATAAAACTTAATCATTTTGATAAAAGAATGTAACAAAAAACTGAATTTGATAAGAAAATGTATAAATAAATTAAAAAGGAATAAGATAAAACCAAATTTGATAAGAAAATATATAAATAAATTGACAATGAATAAGATAAAATAAGATCTTATGACAAAAGACAGATTTTGATAGATAATCATGGAGAAAAATCTAGAAGATACAAAATAGTGTTATAATGATGGATCACAAAAAAAAAAAAAAATTATGGTTAAAATCTCACAAGTTTACATTACAATTATGTATAAATGTAAAATAATTAAATCTCATAGCTTCATATTATGTGTAACTATATGTGGTGAAATCTTATATAAATATAACTATAATAGTATGATAAGTGCTAAAATTGATAAAATAAATAAATAAATAAATAAATAAAGAATATTTTAACGATTTGGAAAAAATAAATATCACTTCGTACACAAATGGTCATTCAAAGATATGAGAAATATACATCTAATTTATTAAGAATATATGTATAAAATTATGAAAATCGTTAAAATAATAGCAAAAAGAGTATATAAAACAATTTAATGCTATGAGAAATATACAACTAGTTTATTAAGAATATATATATATAATTATGAAAAACAATTGAAAAATTTGAATAAAATTGAATATGTAAAAAGTAGTAAAAAACCATTCAAAGATTTGAATAAATTTGAAATTTGATTAGATAAAATAAAACATAATAATATATGGTTATTTAAAATATTAATTTGGTAGAAAAATTTGGATATTTAATTTAGGTGAGATTAATTCGAAAAGTGGTTAAACAAAATCTAAATTAATAATAAAATATGGAGATTATGTTAATTACATGAGCAAAATCAGGAGGACAATTTTCAGGAGAAAAATCAACAATTACATTATATACATAACCCGACCTTATGTTTTATTCAACAACTACCTTGTATTTGATTCTGACTTTATAATTAGTGAAATTCAAAATATTGTTTTCAAGTTGATCCTGGTGTTCCTATAGCTTTACTAAAATAAATAGTTAAAAATGAATATAATTAAAAGAATAAGTATGATTCCTCCAGACAAATATTATCAGATACAAGTTGTGAGCTTGAAAGAGAAGACATGTTATTTCAACAAGTTACACTCCTTTAAGATTTTGTGCTTTTATATAATTGCAATTTATAATTACACGCATTTGGCACATTCACCTTTTATTAAAGAATCTTACTAAATGTCCCAATACCAATGATGTCATGAATCTTGTTTCCATCATATACTGTATAAAAATTATCGGTCAAATGCAACATTTGAGATAGTTCATCCAAACGATAATTTATTTCAAGAACATGGATACCCAAAAAGTTCGCGAATTCATAATGAGTTGGGTTAGCGTGAAGTAGCTACAAAAAATCAATGCAGATTATATATGAGAGAATGACATAATAAGCGTACTTGTTTAACTCGTTGTTAGATGCTCTTCAAGCCATGAATGAATAAGTTTGATGTGCGTCTCCCTTTTATTTATTTATTTATTTTTTCCTTTTTCTTTTATCATTGTAGTGGACTTTGTTGGTTATTAATGGACTCTATTCATTTTTTTTCTTTTTGTAATTGTGATGGAATTTATTAGCTTTTGTAGTTTTGTCTATTTGTGTAATGGTCTTTGTTAATTTTGTTAATTTTGGTAATGGGTGTTTGTTATATTGCTATAGTTATTAATTTTAGTTAATTTATGTCTATTACCTTTCAATATTTTTTACGATCATAGTTCGACTGATATGATTCAATTATATTTACAACAAACTTATTGTTCACAATTAGTATGAGATATTCAGTTTACTATAGTATTAAGGTGTCAAAAAAGAGAGGCAATAGTACAACATAATATAATGTTAGATCAACACATCATGCTTATCAACGACAGTCTAGTTTTTTAGAAGTTAGATAAATTGGGTTTATCAAACTAGATTGACATCTCATTATTGCTTTATTGTAACAATGGAGAGCAAAAACCCTACATTTCACATGTCTGGTGGGGAATGTACAATAACATTGTAAGATATTGCAGTTCAATTCGGATTATTAGTGGATAGAAAACTTGTTACTTAATGGTTGCATTATGATGTCTGGTGGGGAATGTACAATTACATTGCAAGATATTGCATCTCAATTTGGACTACTAGTGGATGGAGGACTTGTTCCTTGATGGTTGCATTATGACTAGGAACGTGTTTGTGAGATTATTTTGGGTTTTTACCACCTAAAATAAAGGGGTTGAGGTTGAATATCTCATGATTGGCATCACACTTTATAGAATTTTCCTCCAATGCTAACGTGGTCACAATATAGAGATATGCATGAGCATCTATAATGCAACTTATTGGAGGATTCTTGTTTGCCGACAAGTCCAACAATTTGGTTCACCCAATGCTCCTTCCTCTATTGGGCAATTTTGAGGAAGCTAGTAGGTAGTTATGAGGCGTTTTCTGTCTTGCATGGCCATAAAGAGAATTATGTCAAGCTAGTTATGCAACAACTTTGGGAATAACAGGTATGTTGATACTACTGCAAATATAAGCTTTTGATCGATTTTATACTATCGCACTGCAATACAAGTTAAAGACCCCCGATTATTTTGTTGGGTGTCCACTTAGTGCCTAATATTATTTTCTTTACATATTTATTTCATTCTAATTTTACATTATAAAATGTTTTTGATGAATTATATTCATGTGTAGATGGAGCGGTACCTTAGCTGTATCTGAGCAATCAACAAACATGTTAATAATATATCAAGTATCATTTGACCGACTAATGCAATAATCAAGGCATTTGGTTGACAATGAGCCCCCTTATATGCTTTCATATCATAAAGTGCACAAGGAGGATCTAGTAGATGCTTTAGCTATATAATATGACTATTTATTTGGGACGACTTAATTGCGAGAAGATATATCACAGTTGATGGCGCTTATTACCGTTGCATGGTAAGAATTTTATTGTCTAATTTTTTTCAATTATATTACATAATTATTATGTTATATTAATCTTTTTCTTCATGTAGAATAATTTTGTCCAAAATGTGCAACAATATTCAATACAACACAACTTACCACAATTAGGTTCAAAGTGTGATCAATGTGTGGTAAATATAATAGATATCATTCAACAGACAAGAATACTTAATGTTACTAACACTGATAGAAGACATGCTCATTGTAGATGCCAAGGATAATAGGTCGAGATATTCCAGAGCAACACGGATAGCAGATGTGGTCTGTCCCATAGATCCATACTCTGCAGGTGACCCTCAAACACATTAGCCGTGAGGGCCTTTGTAAATGGATCAGCAACGTTGTGCTTTAAAGCTATCTTCGTGGCAATCAAGTCCCCTCGATGTACAATCTCTCAGATGAGATGATACTTTCGCTCTATATGCTTGCCACACTTATGACTCCTAGGCTCTCGAAAATTAGCCATAACACCACTATTATCATAATAAAGTGTTATGGGCTTTGACATGTCTGAAACAACTTCTAGATCAATCACGAATTCCCTGAGCCAAACGGCTTCCTTAGCAGCTTCACAATCGCTACATACTCAGCCTCCATGGTGGAGTCAACGACACACCCTTGCTTGGTGCTACGCCATACTACTGCTCCTTCGTTAAGAGTGAACACTGATCCTAATGTGGATTTCCTAGAATCCTTATCAATCTAAAAATCAGAGTCTGTATATCCCGTAAGGATAAAATCCTTAGAACCATACACGAGTATGTAGTCCCTCATTCTCCAGAGATACTTGAGGATGTTCTTAACGGCTGTCCAGTGATCTAATCCTGGATTAGATTGATATCTATTGATTATCCCTACTGCATAGCAGATATCAGGTCTAGTACATAACATTGCATACATCAAGCTGCCTACAACAAATGCATAGGGGATCCAAACCTCTTGGGGTGTTTTAAGACATTGTTCTTTAGCCCCTTTTGGAGTTCTATATCAAATATTTGACAAACATCTTGTCAATATACGACGCCTGAGACAATTTTATTCTTTCAATCTCGAAAGATCTGAATACCCATAAAAAACTGAGCTTCTCCCAAATCTTTCATTTGAAATTGGGTCCCTAGCCAGTTTTTAACTGTAGTCAGTAAACCTACATCATTCCCAATGAATAGGATATCATCTACATACAACACTACAAAAAACTATTGAACTATTGATGATCTTCTTGTATACACAAAGCTTATCAATATTTTGATCAAAGCCATAAGATTTTGTCGCAATATCAAACCTTATGTTCCAAGATCGAGATGTTTGTTTCAGTCCAAAAATGGACAAATTAAGCTTGCGAACTTTTTGATCTTAGCCTTGGATTATGAATTCCTCGGGCTGCACCATATAAATGGTCTCCTCAAGATTGTCATTCAGAAAAGCAGTCTTGACATCCATTTGCCAAATCTCATAGTCATAATATGAGGCAATGGATAGAAGGATCCGGATAGACTTTAGCATGGCAACAGGCAAGAAAGTCTCCTCATAATTGACTCCCTCAACCTAGGTATAACCCTTTGCCACCAGTCTAGCCTTGAAGATTTGCACCTTCCTATCAGCACCCTGTTTCCTCTTGTATATCCATTTACAACCTATAGGTTTAACCCCATCAGGTTGATCTACAAGATCCCATATTGGATTGAAGTACATAGACTCCATTTCGAGATCCATGGCTTTGATCCATTCATCCCTATCAACATCCTCTATTGCCTTCTTGTAAGACAATGGATCCTCAACTTTGCCATTAGTTACCATAGCTAGGATTTCAGTTAAACCCATATAGCGAATAGGTGGGTTCGCAACCCTCCCACTATGTCGAGGTTTCCTCAACACTTTAGGTAGATTTGACCTACTAGATGAACCTACTTCAACAACTCTTATTGAGGTACTAGGCTCTTCAACAACTCTTGTTGAAGATTCAGTAGTTTCTTTGAAAATCTCATTCAACATAATTTTACTTTTGGGTCTTTGCTTCCTTATGTGGTATTTTTCAAGAAAAGTAGCATTTGTCGATATAAATACTTTATTTTTTTTTAGGATCAAAGAAATAATCACCTCTCGTTCTCTTGGGGTAGTCTACGAATAGGCATAACCTTGAACGTGGTTCCAATTTCTTAGGAATAGCCTCAAGCACATGTTCTGGGCAACCCCTGATTCTGAAATGACATAAACTATGTTGGGAATGTCCTAGAACTCGCAGTTCGTAAATTTTGTGTTAAACATTCTGTTTATCAATAAAATATTATTGAGTATCTTATTCAATAAAGTTGTTGATTTTGCATTCTATTATGAAAATCCAATAAACATATCCATGGGTATAGTATAAATACTTTAACTTTACATGGTAACATAAACAGGATCAAGTTAATAGTATATAGCCTAAATGATCTATAAGTATATGGATGAAATTGGGTATCTCATCCTGGTAACACTATTGGATGCGACTCATTTTGTATAGGTAATACAAATGGTGTGATCCATAAATGGTCTGCATCATATAAATGAGGCAATCCTCAAGATTCTATTCAGAAAGATAGTCTTGACGTCCATTTGCCATATCTCATAATCATAATATGAGGCAATTGACTGGAGGATGCGGATAGACTTCAACATGGCAATGGGTGAGAAAGTCTCCTCATAGTCGACTCCCTTCACCTGGGTATAACCCTTTCCCATAAGTCTAGCCTTGAAGGTTTGCACCTTCCCATCGGCACCCCGTTTCCTCTTGTAGATCCATTTGCAACCTATAGGTTTTACCCCATTAGGATGATCTACAAGATCCCATACTGAGTTGAAGTACATCGACTCCATCTCGAGATCCATGGCTTTGACCCATTCATCCCAATCAACATATCCATTGCCTTCTGATAAGACAATGGATCCTCAACCTTGTCATCGACTACCATAGCCAAGATTTTCGTGAAACCCATATAACGAACAGATGGGTTCGCAACCCTCCCACTACGTCGAGGTTCCCTCAACTCTTGAGGTGGAACTGACCTACCAGATGAACTTCCATCAACAACTCTTGCTGATGGAGCAGGCCCTTCAACAACTCTTGTTAAGTTTCAGTAGTTACGTTGGAAAGCTTAGACAACACGATCTTACTACATGGATTGTGCTCCCTCATATGATCCTCCTCCAAGAAGGTAGCGTTCGTTGACACAAACACTCTGTTTTCCATAGGATCATAAAAGTAACCCCCTCATGTACCTTGGTAGCCTACAAAGAGGCATAACCTCGAACGTGGTTCCAATTTCTTTGGATTAGCCTCAAGCACATGTGCTGGGCAACTCCATATGTTGAAGTTACACAAACTAACTTTACGCCCGTTCCACAACTCCAAAGGTGTTCTCACAACACTCTTGAAAGGAACACAGTTGAGGATATACACTGTAGTCTCCACTGCAAAACCCCAAAACGAGTCCGGTAAGGAAGCGTAACTCATCATCGAGAAAACCATGTCCAACAATGTTCTGTTTTTCCTCTCCACTATACCATTTTGCTGAGGTGTACCCGATACTGAGAGTTGGGAAACGATTCCATGTTCTATCATATAGTTCTAGAACTTAAAATCCAAAAACTCTCCGCCTTGATCCGATTGAAGTATTTTAATCCGTCTATCCAATGCATTTTCAACTTCAGCCTTGAACTCTTTAAACTTTGACATAAGTTCTATCTGCTATTTACACATTGCATGCGCCCTAGAAATAGGAATGATGGTATGTGGTCATCTTGTGTTATGTGTGCGTCATTAATCATTTGGACATACTTGAGAGAGTAGTCTAAAGATAGAATCTAGGTTTGAGAGAGTCGAATTAGATCACATAAGCAAGCGTAGAAACTTAGAAATAATTTTTGTCGACTGTTTCGCATAGACATCACATGCATCCTAGAAATAGGAATTATGGCATTATGCATTGAGAAATGTAGTACTGATATTTGTGTATAGCATGATCGCATAACTTGTGCGCAATCTTGCGAAATGTTAGCTAAACCCCTTCTCAACCCCTTCATCGCATACTTATTGTAACTCTACGCTCTCATCACTCCGCGTTCAACTCCGTCGCATAGGAAAAATCTAAATCAAAGCACTATCCACTTCTTTTTCACCACCGCAATAGAATCAAAGAGTCTGTCGCATATCTACTTAGTAGTCCCTGTGTTCGACCTTGGACTTACCAGGAACTTAAGAAGGCTTATACTTGGGCTTTGTTAGAAAAACTTGAATGATCATCGCATAACACATATCATCGCATACTCACACCATCACATCATAATTTTACGCATCAAACTGCTTAGAAGATGAAGCAACATTTGCATCACCTCCCTTCTTCTCCTTACTGTTCAACAAGGATTGGAATGTCTGCAACTTGTTGAGGATAGTTGTAAAGATATATTCCACTTTGTTCAGTATCGCATTACTAATAAAGTGCAGGAAGCTATCGGGCAACGAGTGCAGAATTATGCTAACCTGGTTGCCCTCATCGATGCGTGACCCATTCATCTCCGCCACGTTGAAGTGGACCATCATATTTAACACATGTTCACGAAAAAAGGTGCCTTCCTCCATTTTGAAGTTGAAGATACATTTAACCTCATGCTTGAGTTGTCCAGACGGTTGTCCAAACATTCCCCATAGGGACTCCATGATCTCATGCGCTAAGACCATAGGCTCATGCTTCTTGGCTAAAACATCGTTAAGACTAGCCAAGATATAAGCTCAGACCTTCTCGTTTGCCAATGTCCAATGGTCATAAGCCTCCTGAACATTTCGAGTGGCATTCTGAGGTGGAATAGTAGGACACTCCTCCGTAAGGACGAACCGTAAATCATTGATGATCAAAATAGTAGTGATCGTATGTTTCCAACTAACGTAGTTCTCGTTAGTCAGTTTGTCGGCACTTACTAGAGCTAATGTGGCTGTAGCCATATTTACGTCACTGAAAAACAAACAAACATAATGAGTCTGTGTACTACAACTTTTAGCTCCAATTTTAGTTTTAGCAAAATAGTTTCCATGTACGCTAAGTGAAAAGACATCTATTTCGAAATGATGCCCCAGCGAGGCAGGACAAACATCATCGGTGGGGTGGTCAGATGCCCCTTCACTGGGATGAGACACTCTCAACCATTAGGCAGAAACAACTCTTGTAACTGACCCTAACAGTCACCATTTTTCAGTCTAGAACTGTTAACCTTTAACAATTTCGCGTAAGTATAACGTTTCATTTTCGGCCCTAGAGTCCTGCCCTAATGTGCTCACCATAGGGAAAAAGCAGATTAGGACAAGAGATTAAAACGACCTTATCCTATACAGGAGATTAGATAAAGAGTTGTGCAAAACTACTATCCTATAAGGGGACATTCCCAGAGTGCCTCGAGGTGATGAACAAAAACGTTATCCAACCTAATGAGAGAGACTGTGGGATATTTTGTCCACGTTCTCCCACTTACTATGAACATTCTCTCCATTCACCTTGGTATTGACCTACCCAAACACCATCCTTTAAGGGGACACTCTGATGCTCATATTTATGAAGTGGAAATATGAATGATATGTGTTGATGGAATTGCGTTGTGCACTCAAGTTTCCCAAGCGGAATTCAAGTGTAAATTCCTTTGAGTTTCTTGGTAAGTCCAGGGTCGAACACAGGGACTTGTGAAAATAGATTGCGTTGGTAATTTTGATGAAAACTTTGCTGTAACTAAGTAAATAGTTGGGTTTGTTGTTTGAGTTGATGAAAAAGAAATAAATAAAGGTGGTGGATTTGAGAAAAGACAGTTACATTGATAGATGCAATGAGTATGCGATGAACGGGTTGAGAAGATCTTTAGCTGACGTTACTTGGGAATGCGTCAGACTATGCGATCATGTTACAACCATGCACGACAAATCATTTTCCAATGTAAATGCGATGCTCCTAAATCTAGGATGCATGTGTTGAATGCAAAATGTCCATAGAGCTCATCCCTAAGTCTCTACTCTTGTCCTATGCGATGATGCAAAATGCATGAAAGCAAGGTGACCGCATACAATCATATCCTATCTCTAGGATCCATGCGATGCGTTGATAACAAATAGTGCTCATTCCTAAGTACCTATCTCTCATTTATACGTTCTAATCTGGCTCTTCCGAGTCTAGATTCTAACTTGACCTTCCTAAGTCTAGATCCTGTCCTTAGACTACCCTCTCGAGTATCTCTAATGGACGAATAAAGCATACATAAACAAGATAATCGCAAAGAATGAAGATTCCCTAGTTGTGCTAGCTAAATGCTTCTCAACCCATTCAATTGATTTAGCTACTCATGCGTGAATAACAGAGAGTGAACAGATATAGAGAAAGGAATTCCATTCTTATAAATGAGTTGAGTATAAAATGGCAATGGAAAGTAAAGGTAGAGAGCCTGGTAGGAATTCCTTGCTGACCGAGGCTTTTTACACTGAAATCTCTATTCTAATATAAAGATGTTCCCGTTTCTGCATGCATCAGCCCTCTCTCTGTCCTTGGAGCTCCCAGTGCTCTCCCAAGCTTACCGGAACGATCTACCTGCACAACTTCTTCCTTCGCGTCCGCCTTAAAATGAAAGAAAACTAAGAACACAGACGTGCGACCTGTGGAACAAAAGATTGTAAAAATGGTGAACCCCTTTTCTAAAGAATGCACTTGGTATTTATGGAGCATCCGTGGTGAAAGGCGACTTCTCTCTCCTGGTTGTACAGATGAGACAACTTTAATTCCTAACTGATGCACCACATAATTGTCACCGATAAAGCTGAATGTACTTTATGACCATTATCGGCTGTCAACTTAATTTGGATTCGATTGTCATTAGCTTTCTGTCCCATCGCTCTTAATTATCCTTTCACCCGGATACGTCCACCATGTTGGGCTGACCAAGTTGTGGCAATCCTTCTCGAGCGAATGTTTGCGAGCATGATCAACGCAAAGCCTTGCGGTGAAGTTGCGCTCGACCGATGATTTCCTATGATCGTAATCTTGCATTGCGTTAACGTATATTCTGCACAAAAATACAAAGATCAACTGTTCTAATGCACTGAATGCATGCGTCCACAGTATTATAGAATTTATGCTTAATGGATGCAATTTAACATATTTCATCAATGCAATCCAACATTGTTTAAGAACTTAGCACTATGATAACGTGCATTTCTACCCGTTATCACACCCCCAAATTTAAACAATGCTTGTCCTCAAGCATATGCTAAAGATTCCTTTAGCAAGTCAATCGCAAAGTTCTTTTCCTAGATTTCTCAAGAATACTTCGTTCAAATCCTATATACCAGAATTTCCTTAAGTCTTATTCAAGTCTCTTCTTAAAATATTTCTAAGACCTAGGGACTGCAAGCTTACCTTTCAAAAGGACGTTACTAAATTTCGGAACATCACATGATTTATTTCAAAAAAGAAAATTTTTTTCCAGAGTGTCAAATGATTTTATCCTTGCATAAAAATTTTTCTTCATTGCTATTTTTTTCTGATCTTACGCTGATCCAAGTGCCTTGCCTTCGTTTTGGCTTGCCCCCACGTGTGTCATGCAGACATCCAACTACGAGCAATGCACTCTTTCTCAGACTAAACTCATATCGATTTGGCAGTGGAGTTGCGGTCATTGATTTATGCGTTGATCCTGGTGACTTACTTTCGTTTTGGCTTGCCCCTACGTGTGTCATGCGGACATCCAACTACGGGTAAGTGTCTTTCACAACTTAACGCTTATCAACATGGGTTTTCCATTGCGTTTACAGTGGAGTTGTTATTCTCAAAATATATATATTGTTTTTGTTTTTTTTTAAGAAAGAAATAGCAAGGTCGAAAATAAATACTCACCCCCAAATTTAAAATGCGGCAATGTCCTCATTGCTAAAAGATAAAAATAAGTCATGCGATGGTCATAGAATGCGTTGTAAGGAAAGTTTGAAAGAAAGCTAGCAAACCCCTAACTTCGAGAAATATTTCATGAGGTGACTATCTTAAGACTAAGTTGACTCTAGTATATATGAAAGAAATAGAAGCATATTTGTCATCATTGAAATCATACTTGGCAAAGAACAGAATGCGGTAAACTACTAAATTTATCTATGTCAAATGATTGCGGTGATAAGACTTTTAAAATTAACATGCGATGTGATAGCACAATATTTGAAATAAAGATAGGGAAGAGCACACCCCCAAATTTTGCGCTATTGCCCACATTGTGTACTGACGCATCCTTCCTTACGGCGATCTATCTTCTATGGATTGCGGTGATGGATTGAGATCATTTGCTTCTTCTTGTAACATCTCCGCAATCCTGTGCCTTAATCATTGTAAACAGACAAAGAGAGGGTCAAATGATTTAAAACAAAACAACAATTTTTTTTTTAGAGAAAGAAGTAAAATTCAGTAAGATTTAGATAGCTAAATACTAGTAAACGAGACAAAGAAATAAGAGTTCAAGAATCATGTAGGGGGGTAGTCCGGGTCTTTCAGCTTCACGAAGACTTTTTCTGGCTGAAAATCACCTCCACAATATGCTTTAACTCGTTGTCCATTAACCTTAAATATCCGACTGCCATCCTCAGTGATCAGCTCCACCGCACCATGTGGAAATATTTCTTTAATGATGAAGGGACCGGACCAGCGTGATTTTAGTTTTCCCGGGAAGAACCGCAGTCTTGAATTGAAGAGTAAGACCTTTTGCCCGACTTGGAGGTTCTTACCGCATATGCGTTTGTCATGCCAGTGCTTGGTGCGCTCCTTATAAATCTTCGCATTCTCATATGCGTTGATCCTCTATTCTTCTAACTCGACCAGCTGCATTTTCCGCACATCTCCTTTTTTCTTCAAATCAAAATTTAGCTTCTTGACTGCCCACAGTGCCTTATACTCTAGCTCCAAAGGCAAGTGACACGCCTTGCCAAATACCAACGCATAGGGAGACATACCTATTGGTGTTTTAAATGCGGTCCGGTATGCCCACAATGCATCGTCAAGTTTCGTTGCCCAATCTTTCCGTGAAGGCTTTACTACCTTCTCAAGTATCAACTTAATTTCACGATTGGATACTTCAACCTGACCATTCGTTTGTGGATGGTATACGGTGGCCACTTTGTGGAGGATGTTGTACTTGTGCATCAGCTCTTTGATATTATGATTGATAAAGTGGGATCCTTCATCACTTATGATGGCACAAGGAGTGCCAAAACGAGTGAAAATATTTTTCTTCAGGAATTGGGAGACTACGCCGCATCACTTGTGGCACATGCTATTGCCTCTACCCACTTGGAGACATAATCGACGACCAATAAAATGTAATGCTTGCCATACGAAGGAGGGAATGGTCCCATGAAATCAATCCCCCATACGTCGAATAATTCCAGCTCCAAGATAGTGTTCATTGGCATTGCGTTTTTCCATGAAATGTTGCCTGTGCGTTGACACCGATCACATTTCATTGCGTAGTCAGCAACATCCTTGAATAATGTGGGCCAAAAGAATCCACTTTGCAAAACTTTGGCTGCAGTGTGCTACCCTCCAAAGTGCCCACCATATGATGAGTCGTGGCATTGTGATAATATGCGTTTTTTAGCAGCATTCGGTACGCATAATCGAATAATCTGGTCTGCACCTCTCGTATACAAATTTGGCTCATCCTAATAATAATGTTTGCATTTGTGCTTGAGCTTCTTCTATTGATGATAGGTGTAATCTTTAGGAAATTGCTCATAAACCAAATAATTAACGATGTCCGCATACCAGGGCAATTCTTTTATGTGGAATAGCTGCTCATCCGGGAACACGACACTCACTTCAGTCTCATTGCGGTCAACTTTAGGATTTTCCAGTCTAGACAAATGATCCGCAACCTGATTCTTTATCCCATTCCGGTCAATTATTTCGATATCAAATTCTTGAAGGAGGAGAACCCATCTGATCAACCTCGGCTTTGCATCCTTCTTTGTCATTAAGTATTTGATTGTCGAGTGATCAGTGTGGATGAGTACCTTGGTTCCCAATAGATATGCCCGGAATTTTTCCAACACAAAAATCACAGCTAGGAGTTCCTTCTCTGTGCTGGTATAATTTATTTGTACAGGGTTTAAAGTTTTACTCGCATATGCGATGGGGTGCAAAATTGTTTTTCTCTTTTGCGCTAAAGCTGCCTCCATCTGTAAACCTCGAACTCTAAGTTTCTTAGATAAGCATGTTTGCTAAAGGAATGTTATAATAAATATTTAACTAATGGGAATCTATGTATATTTATAGGAGTTGGGGAGATAGGAAAGAAAAAAAAATCATATGAAATGAGGTAGCTCATTTATTAGTTTGGCTGGAGGCACTAAATATGGGTGATGTGGCAGTTTAATCCTTGAACTCAGGAGGCGACAGGAAGATTAAAAGGAAGTGAAACTTCAAAAGCATGGTTTTGGCAATTGGCATGAGAAAATTTAGTGAAATCAATGCCATTTGAAAGCTGGGAGAATCTAATTTTCGAGGTTTTCTTGTCGGAGAAAGATTGCAAGAGGAGAAGAACAAAAAGTGAAGAATTTGTAAAAGAGGCAAAATCTCAGATTAATCGGGGCTCGAGGTGAAGATTGGAAGCTCCAGGCCGAACTATATGATATTTTCGGATGAAATTTTAAGGTAAGACAATTACTCAATTCTAAACAAGTTTGTAGAAGGAGGTTTCTTGAAAAGAGTTATGGATTTTGAGTTATAAATTTTTGAATTTGAAATAGAGAATCTGTGCAGAAGCAGACAGCTGCTTGGGAAGAACAAGCAAACAACTCACCATAGAGAGCGAGAGCGAGATAAAGGGCATGAGGATCTCACTCAGGATGATAATCTCGTTAATTTTGTGTTGAAGATCTCACTCAAGAAGGAAATCTCGCTGGAATTTGGGCTTAATCTCGCTGGTAAGGTGAGTATCGTTAAGATGAAAGTTTGCTAGGAAAAGCTTGATCTCGCTCATGATGAGGAACTCACCCATGAGGAGGATCTCGCTCATGAGGATCTCGTTCATGAGGATGGATTTACTCATGATGATTATCTCGCTAGTAATGCTGTCTTTGTTGATGAAAGCTCCATTAGTAAATGAACTATTTGAGGTATTTTGCTAAGAATTCTAAGTAGTTTAACCGGGAATTATGTCCTTTCAGGCCAAAAAGAGCTAGGATAGGCATATAAACCATTAAGAGGCCGACGAGTTGTGAGTGACTAAGTGAACTTAATGTTTTAATACTTATGCATATAAGGTCAAGTAAGTTACAGTAATGTTAATGATGAATTTACACTCCCTCAAGCAACAAATAGTTGAAGAATAGCTTAACATATGTTCCCCGGCTTGTATATGTGTAACACAGGCCAAGGTATGTGGTGAAATCATTAAAGTTAAGTTTCTAATGTTGAAATATGCTTCCTAGAGGAAGGCTATAATAGAATGAATTCTTGTGTAAATGACATGCAGGGAAACTTAATTTAATACGATGAAATAACCCGATACCGAAGGACATGGAGAAGGTATCGGGGTAATAGTACCTAAGGTATTGACGGTACTTAGAAAACTCCACGTGCACGTAGGTAGTTCTGAATGAGAGGCCGAAGTATGGGTCTCCTAGGCCATACATCATCAAAGGGAGGCCGAAGTATGGGTCTCTTGGCCGGTAAAAGACGTTGGGAGCTAGAGCGTTATAGGCTCGTTCTCAACTAAGGAATAATGATGTTAATGATGCCTAAGAATAGTTGTAAATTATGTTTAGAGGAAGTTTCTTGAGATTCTCATCAGTATATTCACATGTTTATAGTGATGTAATGCATGATGTAATATGATTCTATAGTCACTCACTGAGCTACTAGCTCACAGATTTTCTATGTTTCCTTTTTCAGGTAGCGGTCAGATTCCTCAAGGTTGATCCTACTGCTGTTTGCCACTGAAAGGCCCGACTTGTTAAGGAGAACTTAGGTTGATGGCCTGTTTATGTACACATGTTTTGAGAGGGACTAGGACTTTGTTAGAAATGTTTAGGGCCATCTGTGAATATTTTGTTGTAAATGTTATGTCATGGCTGTATGCATGTGTTTATATAATCCTTGTAGAACCTTAGGAGGCTTGCTGTATGCGTATACTATTAATGTTTAAAATAGGTTAGTATTTAGATTAGAAGGCTTTGGTGGTGGGTGCTGGCAGTAGGGCTAGTAACTACCACGGTCATATCCTCTTTTAGATTAAAAGGGTAATCTGGGAGGGGGTGTGACAAGTTGGTATCAGAGCATAAGTTTTTGGGAATAGAAGGGAAAGTTCATGCATAAGTCTAAGTCCCTAAAGTGTGAGTCCCTAACATGTGTACATTGTATTAGGTGAAATGCCGAGGCAAAGTGGCAGACAGTGTAAGCAGACAGGAGGCAGGAATTTTGACCCTACCAATAAGGGCTCGGAGGTTAGAAAGAATGCATCGAGTGGGAAAAAGAAGGTGATAATCTAGTGGGTCAGGAAACGACGTCTGAGGGAGAGTCTAGTACTCCCTAGGCAAGGACAGATTCTCAGCTAGAAGATATAGTTTTTGACAGGATAGCGCAGAGGCTAGCAGCCAGTGTGGGCTCAGTACGAGCAGACCTAGAGAAGAAATATGGAATTGAGAGGTTTAAAGCCTTAGGGGCTGTGACATTTGAAGGTATAGCAGACCCGGCTGAAGCCGAGTTATGGCTGGATGTAGTTGAAAAATGTTTCAATGTTATGAGTTGTCCAGAGGACAGAAAAGTAGGGCTAGCCACCTTTCTACTACAAAAAGAAGCAGAGAAATGGTGGAAAGTGATATCCGCCAGACGAGCCAGTACAGATGCAATGTTATGGCCTGAGTTCAGGAAGGCCTTTGAAGACAAGTACTACCCCAGCTCGTTCCGAGATGCAAAAAGGGATGAGTTCCTCAGACTAATGCAGGGAACAATGTCAGTGGCAGAATATGAGCAGAAATTTATAGAGTTATCACAGTATGCTCTGCCGATTATTGTTGAGGAAAGAGATAGATGCAGGAAATTTGAACAAGGCTTGAGAAAAGAAGTCAGAACTCCGGTGACATCTACGGCTAATTGGCTAGATTTTAACCAATTAATAGAAATGGTGATATGAGTCGAGCGGAGTTTGGTAGATGATGAGCAATTGCCAAGGGGCAATGAGGCAGTAGTAGGGCCTAGAGACAGGGGATCTCGACCTCCAGTTGCAACTCAAACTAGTGGAAGCCAATTCAAGGGTACAAGTTGGCAAGGATCCAGGAAAAGGAAATCGAGACCCTCGGTCAGTGCAGTTAGCCGTCCAGAGATGCCACGAGCTGATGAGTCGGTAGCCAGCACAGCAGGATACCGATGTGCCCTAGTTATGGCAAGAGGCATCTTGGAGTATGCTATAGTGACAGGTGAACAGGGACACCCCAACCACACAACAGATAATCTCCCAGACAGTTAACCAACCAAAGGGCGCTAGTAATCGAGGCGAAGGGTCAAGGGGTGCTAAGCAGAAGAATGTCATAAGTCGACCCCAGCAGTAGGGGCAAGTGTATGCCATGACACACTAGGAGGCAGCAGAGTCTCTAGATGTTATGATCTGTAATGTCATATTATGTGGGCAGTTTGCTTATGTTTTATTTGACCCTGGTGCCACACATTCATTTATATATAGCATGTATGCATCTAGTATGGATAGATTGGTTGAGCCTATGCCTGAAGAGTTATTTATCTCTACCCCTTTGAGAGATGTGATAATAGTAGATAAATGTTATAATCATAGTGAGATATTGATCAATGGTCAGGACTTCTATGTTGATTTACTTCCCTTAGAGTTGTTGGAGTTTGATGCTATCCTGGGGATGGATTTTCTAAGTAAGTATCGTGCTTCAGTAGACTGTTATAAGAAGGAGGTAATGCTCAGAAAATCAAATGGCCAGGATGCAATGCTGACAGGAAGCAAAAGATTAATCGCGGGGAATCTGATATCAGCAGTGAGAGCTCAGAAGCTGTTGAGCAAGGGATGTAAAGCCTATCTGGCTCACGTAGTGGTTTCTCAAGGGAAAGAGCTGAACCCAGAAGATGTCCCTGTGGTAAATGAGTTTTGGGATGTATTTCCTGAGGAATTATCGGGATTGCCACCCGACAGAGAGGTGGAGTTTACTATTGACTTAGTCCCAGGAACAACTCCTATATCGCAGACACTGTATAGAATGGTGCCAACTGAATTAAAAGAATTAAAGGTTTAGTTGCAAGAGTTAATTGACAAGGAATACATTCGACCTAGTGTATCGCCTTGGGGAGCTTCGGTATTGTTTGTAAGGAAGAAAGACGGTACACTTAGATTGTGTATTGATTATAGGCAGCTGAATAAGGTAACAATTAAGAATAAATATCCGTTACCACGCATTGATGATTTGTTTGATCAGCTAAGAGGAGCCATAGTGTTTTCAAAGATAGACCTGAGATCGAGCTATCATCAACTGAAAGTGAAGGAAGCTGACATTCCTAAAACCGCATTTAGAACTAGATATGGACATTATGAATTTTTAGGAATGCCATTCGGATTGACAAATGCTCCTGCATTATTCATGGATTTTATGAACAGGATATTTCATCCCTACTTGGACCAGTTTGTGATAGTATTCATTGATGACATATTGGTATATTCTGGCAGTAGGGAGGATCATATAACCCACCTGAGGATAGTATTGAAGACGTTGTGAGATAAGCAGTTGTATACTAAGTTCAGTAAATGTGATTTTTGGTTAGATTGGGTTGTATTTCTTGGGCATGTTGTCTCAGCAGATGATATTAGTGTAGATGCCCAGAAGACGGATGCAATAGTTAATCGGGAATGACCCACGACCATTTCAGAGATATGTAATTTCTTAGGTTTGGCAGGTTATTACCAGAGGTTTGTGGAGGTTTTCTCTAAGATAGCTCTTCCGTTGACGAACCTGACCAAGAAAGGCATGAGGTTTGAATGGTCGTCGGAGTGTGAGCATAATTTTCAGGAGCTGAAACAAAGACTAGTATCAACACTAGTGCTTACCTTGCCTGTTCCAGGTAAGGAATTTGAGATTTATTGTGACGCATCCCGACAAGGATTGGGATGTGTGTTGATGCAGGATGGGAAGGTAATTGCATATGCCTCTCGTCAACTTAAGAAGCACAAAAGCATTTATCCTACGCATGATCTGGAGTTGGCAGCAATTATTTTGGCTCTGAAGTTATGGAGACATTACCTATTTGGAGAGCGCTGCAGAATATTTACAAATCACAAAAGTTTAAAATATATCTTTGATAAAAAAGAGTTGAATCTAATATAAAGAAGATGGATTGAATTGATTAAAGATTATGACTATTCCATCGAGTACCACCCTGGTAAGGCTAATTTTGTAGCGGATGCACTATGTAGGAAGGCCATTATTGGTTCAATAAGAGGAATGCTATTGCAGGAGTTCAGGAATTCTAGAACCGCCTTATCAGTGGGACCGTCAGGAGGAATGATAGCTACTTTCCAGGTAAGGCCTACCTTAGTAGAAAACCTCAAGAAAGATCAGTTGAAAGACCCTGATCTTCAGAGGATTGTGATGATGTAAGTAAGGGCATCAGAGTTGACTTTCAACTGGGAACAGACAATGTACTAGAAAAGGAGGGGAGAATGTGTGTGCCTAATAAGCTACAGCTTAAATAAGCCATTCTGGAGGAAGCATATAGTTCTGCTTACGCTATGCATCTAGGAAGCACCAAGATGTATAGAACCTTGAAAAGATCTTACTGGTGGTCTGGGATGAAGAGAGACATAGCAGAATATGTGGATGATGTATAATCTGTCAACAAGTAAAACCTGAAAGATAAAGACTAGCAGGATTACTCAATCCACTCCCAGTGCCTGAGAGGAAGTGACTTTCTATTTGTATTTCCTAGGATGCCCTCAGGATACGATGGCATTTGGGTAATAGTCGATAGACTGACCAAGACAGCCAAGTTTATACCAGTAAAAGTTACTTTTACACTAGACCGTCTAGCTAAGATTTATGTGGATAGGATAATTAGTCAATATGGAGACTCGAGGTTTACTTCAAAATTTTGGCCTAATGTACAGAGGGCTATGGGCACTAAATTGCATTTCAGTATGGCTTTTCATCCACAAATAGATAGACAGTCAGAAAGGACTATACAGACACTAGAAGATATGTTAAGAGCTTATGAATTACAATTCAAGGGAAGTTGGGATACACAATTACCGTTAATTGAATTTGCATACAACAATAGCTACCATTCTAGTATCGAAATGGCTCCCTATGAAGTATTGTACGGTCGACCTTGCAGGACCCCACATTTAATTGTCTAAAAATTGACAACGACATCAAATTTATGCTGGCCCCCAAATCACACAGGGCTTGCCCAATATAGAGTCCTCCTATGGAGCAAGGAATGGTGAAGCTCCCAGGATCGCTCATCTTCGATGGGATTATGGATTTGGAACTTTGTGTTAATGCCACCATGGCAAATATTCCAGCACCCCTCTTCTTAGTTACCATGTCCTTTAGAAACTTGGCGTAGGCAAGCATTTCCTCAACGACTTCACTGAAAGGAATGTTAACATGTAATTGCTTTAACATAGATAAGAATCGTTGGTACTGTACCTCTTCATTTTTCTGCTTACTTAGTCTCTGAAGGAAAGGTGGTAACTGAACTTTCACGGTTCCCGTTTCAGTTGGCTTCGAGGTTGATGCAACCTCAGGTTTTTCTGCTTCATTTTCTCTTTCTTCTTCTTGCGTTACTGCAATCTCAGGTTCAGCTGCAATGGAAGTTGTTCTACTATGCTCATTCTTTTCTCCCTCCACAGTCTTCCCACTGCGCAATGTCACAACCTGACATTACTCCTTACCTGATCCCCCCTGAGTTGTGTGGAAGTTCGGTTGAACTTGGCAACGCCTCTTGTGACTTACTTTTCAGCTCACTCGCAATTTGGCCCATCTGTAATTTAAGATTTCGGATAGACGTAGCCTGACTTTGAAGCACCGTATCGTTTTTCTCTATATATTGCTTCAATAGGCTCTCCAAAGAAGAGGATTGCGTTGGTTGTTGTGAGCTACTTTCTTGATTGCTCGGTTGACCGTTGTTGCGTTTAAAGAATCCTGGTGGCCCTTCTTTTTGCACCACAGGTTGAAAATTTTGTTGTTGATTCTTCCAAGCAAAATTGGGGTGGTTTCTCCACCTGGGATTTTAGGTGTTTGAAAAGGGATTATTTTTCACAAAGTAGACATATTGTGGATTTTGCGGGCAATATTCCATCGCATGACCATCACCGCAAGTCGCACACCTTGCGGTGTTTTGACTGATTGTGTTGATTTGCCCACCTTGCGGTGTTGGGCTACTGATCGCCATTCCTTGGATCAAATTCATCATTGCGGTCATTTAGTTTTGTAATGAAGTAATAACACTGTTGTTTGCGTCAGAGTCTTTGAGTCTCAATCTCTGGTCACTCTCTCTCCAGTTTTCATGGTTCTTGGAGATGCGATCTAGGATATTCTTCGCCTCATCATAAGTTTTATCAAGTAGACCACCAGCGGCTGCCGCATTGGCAGCAGTCTGTGAAGCAGGATTCAAACTATGATAGAAAATCTCCATTTGAAGGTAGTCTGGTAACCCATTATGCGGACAATCCCGGACCAACCTTTTAAACCTCACCCAAGCATCACTGAGCAATTTGTCCATATCTTGTTCAAAATTTGTAATCAGTTTCCTTCGTCTTGCATTCTCGGTAGGTGGAAAATACTTCTTCATAAATTTCTCCACTACCTACTCCCAAGAAGTGATCTCTCCTAGTTCGAGAGAATATGCCCATTTCCTAGCCTGATCATAGAGAGAAAACGAGAATAACGTTAGTCGAACTTCTTCAGCAGAGATGTTCGAGAACACAAAAGTGTTGCAGATTTCAATAAAACTTCGGAGGTGAGCGTGCGGATCCTCGCCACACCTTCCTCCGAATTGACCTGCAGTCTGGATCATCTGTAGCACCACCGGTTTCATTTCGAATTTGCTTCCGTCGAGGGCAGGCCTCATGATTCCCGGAGAGAAATCATAAAGGTTTGGCGATGCATAGTCCCTGATGGGCCTATTGCGATTGTTTGCCAATAGAATCGGATTCGCCATGACATTATTATCATTTGGTGCTCCATTTCCAGGCTGCTCCACTATCTCTTCTTTGTCTGGTTGTGGTTGCTGTTGGCGGTCTCTCAATCTTCGGGTCATAATTCGCCAGAGATTGAGAGTTCTGCAAAGAAATCAAAAAAATTATCGTTAACAAACTATTTTACCGAAGTCCTCGGCAACGGTGCCAAAAACTTGATGCTCGTATTTATGAAGTGGAAATATAAATGATATGCATTGATGGATTTGGGTTGTGCACTCAAGTTTCCTCAGCGGAATTCAAGTGTAAATTCCTCTGAGTTTCCTTGTAAGTCTAGGGTCGAACACAGGGACTTGTGAAAATAGATTGTGTTGGTAATTTTGATGAAAACTTTGTGGTAACCAAGTAAATAAATAAGTGTTGGGTTTGTTGTTTGCATTGATGAAAAAGAAATAAATAAAGGTGGAGGATTTGAGAAAAGACAGTTGCGTTGATAGATGCAATGAGTTTGTGATGAATGGGTTGAGATGATCTTTAGCTAGCGTTACTTGGGAATGCGTCAGACTATGCAATCATGTTACAACCATGCACAACAACTCATTTTCTAATGTAAATGCGATGCTCCTAAATCTAGGACGCATGTGTTGAATGCAAAATGTCCATAGAGCTCATCCCTAAGTCTCTACTCTTGTCCTATGCGATGATGCAAAATGCATGAAAACAAGGTGACCGCATACAATCATATCCTATCTTTAGGATGCATGCGATGCGTTGATAACAAATAGTGCTCATTCCTAAGCGCCTATCTCTCGTTTATGCGTTCTAATTTGGATTCGATTGTCATCAGCTTTCTGTCCCATCGCTCTTAATTATCCTTTCACCCAAATGCGCCCACCATGTTGCGATGACCAAGTTACGGCGATCCTTCTCAGGCGAATGTTTGCGAGCACGATCATCCAAAGCCTTGTAGTGAAGTTATGCTCGACCGATGGTTTCCTATGATCGCAATCTTTCATTGCGTTAACGCATATTCTGCACAAAAATACAAAGATCAACTATTCTAATGTGCTGAACATATGCGATCGCAATATTATAGAATTTATGCTTAATGGACGCAATTTAACAAATTTCATCAACGCAATCCAACATTGTTTAAGAACTTAGCACTATGATAACATGCATTTCTGCTTGTTATCACACTCCCAGGGTGCCACGAGGCTGGGGATAGATCTCACGGTGTGAACACAAAAGGGAGAAACGCGAAGAGGTTTAAATGAAGTATCATATACCCTAAGTACCTCCCACTGAATGTTCTACCTGGGGGTTCATTAACTTAGACCATCCGACTACTGATTTTATCTAAGTCAGTTTAGTTTTCTAAAAAACAACCCTTGTCTTTGAAACCAAACAAGTTCAAGTAGTCCCATTAAACTCTTTAACGAACTGTCCTCAAATTTGCATGCATGCATCAAATCTATCTAATTCACCTTTCCAGGTAGGTTCCCAGGTAGGGGTGTTTCGTTTCCACCAGCTTAAGTACCCTAGCTTAGACAGAACCCGCTTTAGACAATAGGTCCCTTATAGATAGATTTGCTACATATTTAATCTTTTATTAGTCAATTTAATCCTATTAAACTGATTAAAAGATTAAATCTTAGGTTCCTAATCTCATTAGAACCGTGATCTTAGGTCTATCTCCCCTAAGTTTTAAAACACTTTTAAAACCATGATTCAAGCCTAAGTTCACATGCAAGTCTTTCTTATTGATTTTAGTTCTAATTTCCCTTATAACTCTTATAAAAGAAACAACCAAAACCCATTCACATTGCCATGCACAACTAGGTATTTATAACTCTTATAAATTTAACCTATGTGTCATGCTTCATGCAATGTCCATTCATTACTATATATAACACTTATATACTTGGTAATGAACTAAGCAAGCATGCTTCCATACACCCTTATACTATAACACTTATAATATAAAGATGACGTATGTCTATGCTTAATGCATGCATAAATATAACTCTTATATTAGATGATGTATAAACATGTTCTTATGTAATTTAAGTCATGCAAACTACTATATCATATCACTTACTATATAGAGATGATGCATGACCAATGCATAACCTAAGGTGGGATATCAAATATATGGCATACCATATGACATATAATCAAACATACATCTTATGTACATTCATAGAACTAATGAATCGGGATGATTGAGCCTAAAAAACCGGAAATTAAAATTCTATCTATTACATAAATCCATCGAGCAAACTGATTCACAGGCGAACCGGGTCTTGAACTGCCCGGGCAAAGCCTCCCTGATCGAACTGGCCGAGTAACCACGATCGCATAGCTATGATCGAGTACCATTTACAATGCGATCAATTATGAGGCACTCAATCGTTTAGCGCACTAACATTAAATATACAAGTCTAAACGATTGTTTAGACGATGACGTTGCTATGAAGCACGATCGTCTAAACAACCATAGAACAAGTGCTTAAGTAACTTTTACTACACGATCATGTAGTCAGTGACTAAGTGATGAAGCTTGCTGAACTACACAATCGTTTAGTGCGTGCACGTTCACCTTGCTGCCAAGTATCTCATACTCAACGATCGCTTACCCCATCATTTACACAATCTGACCAACGCTTGGTCTTCTTTTTCCTCGAAGTATAGTGCAGCTCCTTACCTTGAAGCTTCATCACGAGCGACTCACACTAACTCAAACACTTTGAATTACATACTCGATAGCAAGTTAATACGCCCAAAAACACAGAGGCCCTTACAATTAACTTTAAATGTAAAAAGAATTAAAGAACCAAAGGCAACCATCCCAGAAACTCCATTAATCCACATCCACAAACATATTTAACACTTAAACAGAATGTAGACATGTTTTACCCACCAAGAATGCAAATGCTATTCTATACATCAATGGATTTGGAATATCAGAACTTGGCTCTGATACCAAATGAAGGAACTCTTATCAAAGAGAACCTTTGAGCGGAAGAAAGATCGTTCCAAATTTATAATGACAAAATTACAAGCATTCATAAACATACACAGTAGTTATGCATTTAAGAACAAATTACGGCATGCTTTTAACAATAAATACACACGAATGAGAGACTTACCTTTGAAGACTTTTCTTTTGTTTTCCTTTTGCTCTCGTCAAGAAGTGGGACCTACGCCTCTCGCTATCGCTGCAATCGTCTACCCAAATCTCTCACTATCGCTCAGCAAACAAACAATATTCTCCATGAACAAACAGCCTCTCGGACACCACCACTCAGTGACCTTGGTATTCTCGAAGTGAGCATCCAGGAGGTGTGGGCGCTGTTGGATTTGGTAGAGGGAAGGAGGAAACAACAATCGTAATCAAGACCAAGCAAGTGGGAGAGGTTTGTGTCTATCATATAGACTTGTGCTTGATCGTTTAGAAAAGGTGCACGATCGTTTAGTAAAACAGGTTTGGTCGTTTAGACAATCGTTTAGTGAATCTCGCTTAGGTGCACGATCACTTAGTAAAAACAACACGATCATTTAGGAAACAGCGCGTGACATGATCGTTTAGGAAACATTTGAGGCTATCTTGTAGGCTCTCGTGAGCTAAACGATAGGCAGTGTACAACCAATCAAGAGATAATGCGATTCCTATCCAAAATGAAATTTTTTTCATTTTATACTTCAGTTATGAGAACTAAATAAAACTTCCCACTTTCACGTATAGTTAAGAAGAAACCACCAACAATTATCTCATAATTGTTTTAATTATAAATAAATATAATAACTAACTTATCATATTATATTTATAACCTATAGTTTTAATATCACATCATATGCAACATTTAAACCATAGTCCTTTTCTCCTTTACTTAATATAAATCATATTTATATCAAATCCTCCAATTAATGTAGAATATCATGTCAACTATATCATATATAATTGAACCAGTGTAATCATATCATATATAATCAAACTCCCTCTTGCCAATTTGAACACTTCAAACTGACCCAAAAAATTGATTCTCAACTTGAATCCATTGAGCTACGAAGGGGATCTTATGAACCTGTAGCTTGAAGCTCCAACGGTAAGTGAATAGCTAACTAAACTCTTTAGCCACGAGATCCACCATCCGTTAACTGTCAGGCACTCCACTAAAGACCGACAGCTGCACTCTTCAACTACAAATATATTTCCGTGTCCTTCGGATATAACTAGTCAATAGTACGATAACCCTTCACAGATGCTCGTAAGTACAGTTGAGCCAATTTACTGTTTTGCCCCTGTGGTTACATCTAACTTCTTAAATACCACTGATCCCTCTAATGAACAATACATCATAGTCCTATTATGAGTGGACACCTCTCGGGCCTTGAGAAGGTGTATAGCGCCACATCGTTCAAGCACCGGAATCAACCCTTAAGGGAGCAATCTATCTACTTACCCCTTCTTCGGGGAAGGAGTTTCGTGTGTAGATGAGTTCCTAACTCCCCAATCAGACGAATCCCCAAAATGGTAGGTTTTAGTCGGTGATCTAACCACTCGCACCCATGCAAATCAAAGAACTTTCCTCAAAGGCAGAAGTTCCCAACTCACTCAGGATTAAGGTCATGTTACCTATGGTCATCCTAGTGAAGTGAAGTTTCTGTCATGAATGACGTTATATAACGAGACTAAACACTTCGTGGTCCGGTCTTATACAAACTCCTTTGTATAGGACACCCTTGTTAGCATGTCTCCACATGAATGATCAGGATCAAACCATCTGTAGCACGTCACAACACTTGTAACTATCTTAAAAGTGGGTCACATCCGTAGTGTCACCAGGATAAGGTTTCCCTCCTATATTCATACACTACAGACCAGTTTTGTCATCACTTAAGGCATGATCCACATGTATGTCTCCACATACATGCTTAAGTTACAACGACAACTAGGGATCTTAGTTTATTGGTTTGTGGTAAAGCAAATAAAACATCTCATGTTTCATAGACAACAGTGAAGAAAATATCTCATATCATTACACCACAAGCGTTTGTTCAATACTAGTGTTTACAAACTACAGGACCCAATGAGAGTTCAGGGCATCAACCCCAACAATTATTTGGTCAATAATTGTCTTGCTTCAGTGAAGGAATTGTTGACTACCCTATGGTAGTAACTATTCGAAACACTAAAGTATCGTTGCAAATAAATAAATATTTTTTGGGTACTTTATTTTTTTTTGCTAAAATTGGATTTAGATGCATAAAGTTTAATAGAATTTGTTTAAATTTTCCAGCAATGTCGAATTCAATTATACAACTTCTTGCTTCCGATAAATTTAACGGTGAAGTATATTCAAACTGGAAATCCAAGTACGATATTAGTTGTGGATGATTTGAGGTTTGTGTTGGGGACATCTATGATCGGTGGGTTAGGGCTAACGAATAACCTAGGCTTATATCTTAGCAAGTATATCCGATGTACTTAATAAAAAACATGAGGTAACACTTCATTAGATTCAGGCACCACTAATCATGTTTGCACTTTTCTACAGGAAACTAGTTCTTGGAGACAACTTTCTAAACAAGAAATGACTTTCAAGGTGGGAACGAGTGAAGTCATTTTAGCTCATGCAGTGGAAGATGTCAAGCTATTTTTTGGAGAATCTTTCATCTTACTTAGAAATGTATATTATGTACCTAAGATGAAAAGAAACTTAATCTCCATTTCCTATCTGCTAGAAAATATGTACAGAATATCCTTTGAATCTAATGAAGTGTTTGTTTTTTCAAGAGGTGTTCATATTTGTTCTACAAGACTCGAAAATAACTTGTACATATTAAAACCAACTGAAGCAAAGGCCATTCTAAATATAGAGATGTTTAAAATGGCTGAGACTCAAAATAAAAGATGGAAAATTTCTCCTAATGCCTATCTTTGGCACCTCAGACTTGGTCACATTAATCTCAATAGGATTGAGAGATTGGTAAAAAAACGGTCATCTAAGCCAGTTAGAAGATAGTTTTTTACCTCCATGTGAATCATGTCTTGAGGGAAGAATGACAAAAAAATCTTTTTCTGGTAAAGGTCTTCGTGCCAAAGAACCTCTCGAACTTATATATTCAGATCTATGTGGTCCGATGAGTGTAAAAGTGATGTGTTATTTTATTTAATGTGGAAAATGGATGATATGCGTTGATGGAATTACGTTGTGCACTCAAGTTTCCCCAGCGGAATCCAAGAGTAAATTCCTCTGAGTTTCCTGGTAAGTCCAAGGTCGATCACAGGGACTTGTGAAAATAGTTTGCGTTGATAATTTTCTTATGAAAACTTTGCAGTAACCGGTAAAATAAATAAGGTTGTTGGTTTATTGTTGCGTTAATGAAAATAATAATAAATGAGGCAGAGTTTGAAAAGAGTTGGCAACGGAAAATACATTGAATATGCGGTGAACGGGTTGAGAAGGGTTTTGGCTAACACTCCTTAGGTTGCATTCATGCCTTGCGATAATGCAACATGCATATAATAGTAAACCACCTCTCGATGTGAATGCCACGGCTTCTAAGGCTAGAACGCATGCGATAAATATGCGATAAGTCTACAGGGTTTACACATAAACCTCTATTTCTATTTATGTGATGACATTCACACAAATATGCGACCACAAAATATCATTCCTATTCCTAGGATGCATGCAATGCAAGTTGACAAACAGAGCTTATCTCTAAGTCCCTATTTCTTGTTTATGCAAGCCTAATCTTGCTCTTTCAAGTCATCAGATTCTAACCTATCTCTCTAGAGACATTAGGTTATTTCTTTAGATTCTTTCTCGAGCAACTCTAAAGGGATGTTTCGCGCAGCATAAAACAAGACAGTTGCAAGCGATGAACTTCCTAGATCATGTTAGCTTAGTTCCTCTCAACCCATTCAACTGGCTTAGCTACTCATGCATATTAAGAGAGTGAGCAGATGTAGAAATATAACTTCTATTGAATAGATTAAAGATGAAGTACAGAATAACAATGCAAGTATAGTAAAGAGCCTAGAGCAATTTCTTGCCACCAGGTGTTACACTGTTCTACTCGTGCTCTAAAGATACTCTCGCTTTCGTGAGAGTCAACCCACTCTCTGCTCTTACGCCCCAAGGTTCTCTCTCAAGCTGCCTTGGATGATCTCCAGCGTCCCCACTCTTTTCTAGCTCCACCGTGAAATGGAAAAGAAAACTATGAATAGAGGTGTGAACTTGTAAAGTGATGAAGTAATCGACTGCTTAACCCCTTCTCTGAAGAATGCACTTGGTATTTATAGGGCATCAAAGGTGAAAGGCAGCTTCTCTCTCCTAGCTGTACAGATGGGACAGCCTTAATTCCTAACTGATGCGCCGGATAATTGTCACCGATAAAGCTGGATGTACTTTGTGACCGTTATCGGCTATCAACTTAATTTGGATCCGACTACTGTCAGCTTTCTGTCCCATCGATCTTAATTGTCCTTTCGTCTGGATATGTCCACCATGTTGTGGTGATTCTTTTTGGGTGGATGTTTGCGAGCACGATCAATGAAAAATCTTGCGGTGAAGTTGCACTCGACCGATGTATTCCTATGATCGCATTCTTTGTATTACGTTAATGCATCATTCTGCACAAAAATATAGAGATCAACTTCCCTCATGCGTTAGATGCATGCGACCGCAATATTGTAGAATTTATGCTTAATGGACGCAATTTATCATATTCTATCAACGCAATCCAACATTGTTTAAGAACTTAGTACTATGATAACGTGCATTTCTGCTCGTTATCAAAAAGCACGAGGAGTATATCGATACTTTGTCAGTTTTATTGATGATTACTCGAGATATGGCTACATTTACTTAATAAGCCACAAGTCTGAAACTCTTGAAAAGTTCAAAGAATTTAAGATCGAGACAGAAAATTTGTTAAGTAAAAGAATTAAAACACTTCGATCTGATCGAGGTGGTGATATATGGATTTACAATTCCAACACTATCTAGTAGATCATGGAATTTAATCCCAGCTCACAGCACCTAGAACACCACAACAAAACGATGTTGCAGAAAGGAGAAATCGAACCTTGTTAAACATGGCCCGATCAATGATGAGTTGTGCAAACTGCAGTATATATTCTAAACATCGTTCCTTCAAAAAGTGTTCCAGAAAAATCATATGAATTATAGAAAGGACACAAAATTAGTTTACGTCATTTTCGTATCTTGGGTTGTCTAGCACACATGGTACAAAATCCTAAGAAACTAGAAACACGTTCGAAGTTATGCCTCTTTGTAGGATACCCTAAAGAAACAAAAGAAGGAATGTTCTATGATCCCCAAGAAGACAAAGTGTTTGTATCAACAAATGCTACATTCTTGGAAGAAGATCATATTAAAAAATCATCTACCTCACAGTAAATTAATATTACAAGAAATGACCAAAGATGCTATAGAAAAATCAACAAGAGTTGTTCATCAAACTAGTCCATCAACAACTGTTGTTGTCTCGTCACGTCCGTCTCAAACGTTGAGTATGCCTCGACGTAGTGGGAGGGTTATTCATCAACCTGAACGCTATATGGCTTTGATAGAAACTCAAAACATCATACATGATGATGGATTAGAGGATCCATTAACCTTTAAAAAGGCAATAGAAGATGTTGACAGGGAATAGCAGATAAAAGCCATGGACGTTGAAATGGAGTTTATGTACTTCAATTTGTCTGGGAACAGCAGATTAAACCTATAGGTTGCAAATGGATCTACAAAAGAGAACAAACTGGCAAGGTGAAAATCTACAAAGCCAGACTCGTGGCAAAAGGTTTTACCTAAAGAGAAGGGGTTGATTATGAAGAAACCTTTTCTCATGTTGCCATGTTAAAATCGATTAGAATACTTCTATCCATTGCCACATATTATGAATATGAAATATGGAAAATGGATGTCAAGACAACTTTTGAACAACCATCTAGATGAAAGTATTTTTATGTCTCAACCAGAAGGGTTCATCGAACTCGGACAGGAACAGAAAGTCTGTAAGCTTAAACGATCCATTTATGGGTTAAAACAAGCTTCAAGATCCTAGAATATAAGATTTGATACTGCGATCAAATCTTATAGCTTTGAACAGAATGTTGATGAACCTTGTGTATACAAGAAAATAGTCAACAAGACTGTAGCATTCTTAGTACTTTATGTTGATGACATCTTGCTCATTGGGAATGAGACAAGCTTCCTTGCTGACGTAAAGAGATGGTTAGCAACATAGTTCCAAATGAAAGATTTGGATGATGCTCAATACGTTCTAGGAATACAGATCTTTCAAAATTGAAAGAATAGAACCCTAGCACTATCTCGAGTATCTTATATTGACAAGATGTTGTCAAGATATAATATGCAAAATTCCAAAAAAGGTATGTTACCGTTTAGACATGGAATTCATTTTTCAAAGGAACAGTGTCCTAAGACACCTCAAGATGTTGAGGAAATGACAAGATTCCATATGCATCTGCAGTTGGGAGTTTGATGTACGCAATGTTATGTACACGTCCTAACATATGCTTTGTAGTTGGAATCGTCAGCAGGTTCCAATCCAATCCAGGACATAGTCATTGAACTACTGTAAAAAACATCCTCAAGTATCTAAGGAGAACGAGGGACTATATGCTTGTGTATAGACTAAAGATTTGGTCCTTACTGGATACACTGGTTCTGATTTCCAAACTAATGTAGATTCAAGGAAATCTACTTCAAGATCAGTTTTCACTCTCAATGAAGGAGCTATAGTTTGGAGAAGCATTAAACAAAGTTGTATCGCTGACTCCACGATGGAGGCATAATACATAGCCGCATGTGAAGTCGCTAAAGAAGCAGTATGGCTACGTAAATTCTTGGCTGACTTGGAAGTAATTCCAGATATGCACCTACCTATCACACTGTATTGTGACAATATGGGTGTTGTTGCCAACTCGAAAGAATCAAGGAGTCACAAACGTGGAAAACATATTTAGAGAAAGTACAATCTCATCAGAGAAATAGTACACTGAGGAGACATATCCATGACTATAGTATGAATACTTTAACTTTATATGGTGACATAAACATGATCAAGTTAATAGTATATAGCTGATAACGAGTAGAAATGCACGTTATTATAGTGCTAAGTTATTAAACAATGCAGGTTTGCATTGATAAAATATATAAGATCGCATCCAAAAAGCATTAAGTTTATAACATTGCGATTGCATGTGTTCATAGCATAACAACAGTTAACTTTTGTATTTTTGTGCAGAATATGTGTTGACGCAAAGCGTAAAATGCGATCACAAGAAAGCAACGGTCGAGCGCAGCGTTACCGCAAGGCTTTGCGGTGATTTGCGCTCGGAAGTATCTATTCAAGAAGGATTGCCGCATAGAGCCGGCACAACTTGATGGGCGCATTTGAGTGAAAAGCATAATTAATCACGATGGGACAGAAATTTGATGACGGTCGAGTCCGAATTAAGTTCACAAGCCATTAACGATCTACTATTGCAAGTACACTCAACTTTTCGGTGACAAATATTCGGCGCATTAGACAGAGGATTAAAGCCATCCATTAGTGCAATCATAAGAGAGAAGACACCTTTCACCCTGAAATTCTATAAATACCGAAGACAACCTTCAATAAAGGAGTTCGGATAGTTAGAGAATTTTTCCTTAGATAGATTAGCCTTGTTCTTAGTTTTTCTTTTATTTAAGGCGAAAGTGAGAGAAGCGAGATTGTGCCAAGAGATCATTCTGGTGAACTTGGAAGAGTGTCGGAAGCGTCGAGATCAGAGAGAGGGCCAGCTTCTGTGTAAGCAGGAATATCTTTTGAACAAAATAGAGTTGACAGTGTAAAAGCTTTGGGAAGCAAGGGATTGCTACCAGGCTCTCTATCCTTATCTTCTATTATCATTTTGTACTTAAACTTATCTATAGAAATGGAATTTACTTCTTTATATCTGTTCACTCTCTGTTTATTACGCATGAGTAGCTCTGTCAAATGGGTTGGGAAGCACTTAACTAGCATAATGGGGGATCTTCATTCTATGCAATTATCTTGTATTATGTATGCATCATTCGTTCATTAGAGATACTCGGGAGGGTAGTCTAAGGGTAGAATCTAGGCTTGGAAAATTCAAGTTAGAATCTAGGCTCGGAAGAGTCAGATTAGAACGTATAATCAAGAGATAGGAGCTTAGGAATAAGTACTGTTTGCTATTAACGCATCGCATGCATCCTAGAGATAGGATATGATTGTGTACGGTCACCTTGCCTTTGTGTGCATCTTGCATCATCACATAGGAAAAAAGTAGAGACTTAGGAATAAGCTCTATGGACATTATTGCATTCAACACATGCGTCCTAGAACTAGGAGCACGACATTTGCATTGGAAAGTGATTTGCTGTCGCACAAGTGTAGCATGATCGCATAGTTTGACGCATTCCTGGGAAACGCTAGCTAAAGACTTTCTCAACTCGTTCCTCCGCATACTCAGTGTATCTACTACATAATCGATAATTTCTCAAATCTACCGCATGCTTTTTATACCGCAAACAACAACCCAAAAACAACTCTTGATTGATTGGTTACAGCAAAGTCTTCTTAGAAATTATCACCGCATACCGTTTTCCTTAGTCCCTGAGTTTGACCCTGGACTTACCAGGAAACTCAATGAGATTTATACTTGGATTCTGCTGAGAAAACTTGTTGCTCAATGCATTTCCATCACCGCATTTCATTCCATAATTTCATCACATAAAATAAACGCATCAATAGCCTAAATGGTCTATAAGTATATGGATGAAATTGGGTATTTCATCCTGGTAACACTATTGAATGCGACCCATTTTATATAGGTAATACAAATGATGTGATCCACAGATCATTCATGTAGAGACATGTGAGTGGGGGCATCCTATGCAATGAGTTTGCATATAGACTGGACCACGAAATAGTCACTTTTCTTTATAATGATCATTTAATATTAAAACTGACTATTTCATACTAAAGTAACCTAGGATATCTCGATCTTAATCCTGAGCTAGCTATGAACTCCTGTTCATTCGAGATTATCCTTTGATCTGCATGGGTGAGAGTAGTACAACAACACTACTCAATAAGCCTTCCATTTTGGGGATAAGACCAAATGGATAGCTAGGGACATAGCCCTACAAGATGGAATTCACTCCTACCCGTTTTAGGGTTAGTAGATCGGTTGTTCCCTTAAGTGCTAATTCCAGGTCTTGAACAATCAAGGCCCTGCCTTCTCATAATAGAGAGGGACATGGTTCATAAGTAATATTATGAATCAAATTGTTCATTAGAGGGTCAGTGGGAACATAAGGAACAAGATGTATTTATAGGGGTAAAACAATAATTTTGACACAGCTGTAATTACGAATGACCTGTGAAGGATCGGCTTACTAATTATGGTTTACATGGACAAAAATATATCTAAAGTGAGGAGAGTGCAACTATCGAGCTATAGTGGTGTGTCTTGATAGTTAATGAATAGTAATTAATTTGATTAAAGAGTTTAACGAATTAATTACAGATCGTTGGAGCTCATGATCTGTAGGTCCATTAGGTCTCTCTACTAGCTCTTAAATTGGAATACAAATTGAATATTGATGTATGAAATTAGGGTTATGAATTTGAAATGTTCAAATTCAATTTTAGGGTTTTCCAATTGATTGTATATGATACAATTAGAAACGTTTAATTTAATTGAAATTAAATGAAGCTGGAAAATCAATTAATATTTAAATTATGATTTAAATATGAAGATTTATATTGGTGAAATTGGTACTTTATTGATTTAATATTAAGGTATTAAATTAATATTATTTTAATTTAAAAGTTTAATTAAAAATTAATTAAAATTAGTTTTATTTAAATTAATTATTTTTTAATTAAATTTATAAAACTAATTTAAAAAATAAAATAAAATGATTTTTGAAATCATTTTTTAGTTAGTGGATTGTTCCAACTTTTAGGAAAAATCCATTAACCATATTTTGATGGATTATCACAAAAATTCAATTGAATTATGTGATGATCACCAAGTAGGTGGTGCCCTCCATGTAGCCTATTGGTTTTGCATGATTTCTATCTATATATAGAAGCTCCATGCAGAAAGATTATCAAGAATCTGAGTTTTACTTGCTGAAGTAAAAACCTGAAAACTCTACACAACCCTCACTTGTTCATCCACAATTCAGCTTGGTTTGAGTGTTTGCACCACACATTCCTTCTTGAGCATAGTGGAGAAGATCTTGGTGGTGGTCTTCTTGTAGATTCAAGCTTAATCTTGGTGAAATTTTGCTGAATTCGTGGAAGAGATCTTCAAAGGTAATATGTGTTTCAAACCCTCTTATGAATGTCATATGAACAACATGTTTAAAACTCAAACTAAATGTAGTTTAAGTGCTTATTGATTCTGAAGTCTTCCATTGCATGTTATATTACTCCTTCAAACTAGCTTTACGACCATTCCATAACTTCCAAGGTGTTCTAGTAATACTCTTGGAGGGAATGCAGTTCAGTGTACACTGCAGTCTCCACTGCATAACCCCAAAACGAGTCAGATAAGGGAGCGTAACTCTTCATAGATTGAACCATGTCCAACAACGTTCAATTTCTCCTTTCTGATACACCATTTTGCTGAGGTGTACCAGGTGCTAAGAGTTGAGTTACGACAGTTTTAAACATTTTTATGTTATGGAGGGCATTTGTTGCTAACAACTTTAGCACATACAAATTATTTTCCAGTTTTGTAGGACATATATCAACACCATTCTTTGTAATAAACACTTTATTAAAAGAAAAGTTTAAATGATAACGTTGTTCAATTAAGCACTTTATAGATATTAAGTTCTTTTTTTAAATCAGGAACTACAAATACATCATTCAAAATTAGAAATTTGTTCTATAAAGTCAATCGGAGACCTCCCACTGCCACAGTTGAGACGACATGCTTGGTTCCAACTCGCATCGTCATCTCACCAACATCAAGTTGCCGCTAAGAATTAATTCCCTGAAATGAAGAACAAACATGGTTAGTGGCCCCAGAGTCAATAATCCAGGCAGAATCATCATTCTCCACTAAACAAGTTTCCAAGACAAGTAAATCATATGGACCTTATCTGGCCTTCTTCTTTTTTGCCAAATATCCGGGGCAGTTCCTCTTTTAAGCCCATCCTAGTTGCAATGGAAACATTTTCCCTTGTCAACCCTAACAGGTTGTCTACCCCTTGGTGCAGTAACTCCTAAGTTGGCAGTAGTTTTCCCCTTTCCACCCTTCTTTTTCTTCCACCTTTTGGTGCCGGAGGATGAAGGTACAAACTTAGTTCCAGAGGTCGAACCTTTGTGGAACTTTTTGGAAGATGAGGCAACATTTGCTTCACCTTTCTTCTCCTTGATTTTCAACAAGGATTGGAAGGTCTGTAGCTCGTTGAGCAGGGTAGTCAGGTTGTAGTCAATCGTGTTCAGAACAGCATTGCTACGGAAGTGCAGGAAACTTTCAGGTAAAGATTTCAGTATAATGCTAACCTGGTTGGCCTCATCGATGCTTGACTCGTTCATCTCCACCACGTTGAATTGGATCATCATGTTCAGAACGTGTTCTCAAACAGATGTCCCTTCTTACATACGGGCATTGAACATGTACTTGAGGGGTCATGCCTGAGCTGTACAGACGGTTGTCCGAACATTCCCCTCAGAGACTCCATAATCTCACGGCCTGTGAGCATGGGCTCATGCTTCTTGGCCAAGACTTTGTTAAGGCTTGCCAAGATATACGCTCGGGCCTTTTTGTTTGCCCTTGTCCAACACTCATATGCTTCCCAAACGTTTCGAGGAGCATTGGGAAGTGGGATAGGAGGACACTTCTCTATCAGAACGAAATGCATGTCATCGATGATTAGAATAGTGTTGATTGTGTTTTTCTAGCTAGCATAGTTTTCACCCGTTAATTTATCAGTAATTAGTAAACTAAGAGTCGCGGTAGCCATTATAAATTTGTTGAAAAAGAACAAACTACTTTAGTTTACTTGCATTAAACCACTTTTAAGAAAACCAATCAAGTTTTAGCAAAATAGTCTAGTGTACCCTAAGTGACATCTATTTTGCAATGATACTTCAATGAGATAGGACAAAAGTCACCATAGGGTGATCAAGGGCCCCTTCAGTAAAATGAGACATTCTCAACCATTAGACAGAAACAACGCTTTGTCACTGTAACTAATAGTCACCATTATTTGGTCCAGAATTTGTTAACATCCTTAACAATTCTGTGTAAGTGTAACCCCTCATTTTAGGTTCTAGGGTCCCGCCCCAATGAGCCAATCGTAGGGAAAAGCCGATTGGAACAAGAGACTAAAGCAACCCTATCCATTTCTGGAGATCAAATAAAGCATCATGCAATGCGTCCATCCTTTAGGGGGACACCCACGATGCCTCGAGGCGATGCATGAAACTTTATCCAAATTAATGGGAGAGGCCGAGGAATGTGTTGTCACACGTCCTGGTCCCACTTACTATAAACACTCTCTCCATTCACCTTGTTATTGACCTACCCAAATGCCACCATAGGGGTACACCCATGGTGCCTCAAGGCCAAGAGTAGATTTCACGGTGTGAACTTTTAGGGAGAAACGTGTAGAGGTAAAATTTAAATATCATATATCCCTTTTTCCTCCCACTGAGTGTTCTACCTAGGGTTAATTAACTTAGAAAAATCCGACTACTGATTTTGTCTAAGTGTTTGTTTAATTTCATAAAAAAACAACTCTTCTCTTTGATGATTAAACAATTTTGTTTCAAGTCTCATTAAACTCTTTAATAGACTTTCATCAAACATGCATACATGTAACAAATCTATCTAATTCACCTTTCCAGGTAGGTTCCTAGGTATGGGTACGACATTTCTATCGAGTTAAGTACCCCAGCCTAGCCAGAACCCGCCTTAGACAAAAGTTCCTTTATAGATACATTTGTTACATATTTAATCTTTTATTAGGAATCAATTTAATCCCATTAAAGCGATTTAAAAGATTAAACTTAGATTTTTAATCTCATTAGTAATGTGATCTTAGGTCTATCTCAATCATATTTTAAAAAATTTTAAAAAATGATTATAGCCTAAGGTTTGCATGCTACTCTTTATTATTGATTTTAATTATAATTTCATTTATTATAACAATTATAAGTAATGAAACAATTAAAACCAACCATTGCATACTAGACATACATAAGTTATTTATAACATCTATAAATTAACCTAAGGTAATGTCATGCTTCATGCAATGTTCATTCATTACTAATATATAAAATTTATATAACTAAGTAATGAATCATGCTATAGTAAACATTCCATACAACCATTCAACCATATATTATAACACTTGTAATATAAATAATGCATGCATACATATACTATAACTCTTATATTATATGATGCATGAGCATGCTTTATGTAATTTAAATCATGCATATTCATATATTATAATACTTATAGTATAAAATGATGCATGAAAAAAATGCATAATCTATGGTGGGTTTTAAAACTATATGACATACATTATGACATACAATATAAAACATGCATCACATGTATATTTATTCTAAACGTTGATGGACCGGGATAGAACCTCTCTAAAATAAATAAACAAAGGCTAACTATTACAAGATTTGAGTCAACCGGTTTGGAACAGGTGAACTGGGTCTTGAACCACTTGACCCGAATCGCTCCTCAAAGAACACTTCGTAGTTGATCATGTAGCAAATGCACCATGCGTCAAGCAGTTATGCATTGAGTATGTAACACTATGCGATTACGTAGCTAATGACTATGCGATGAGCATGATAGTCTACGCGATTGTGTAGCACATAAGCATGCATCAAGTATCCAATACTACACGATCGTCTAGCAAGCGAGCGCCTATGCGATCATGTAGCCAACACAACACAATCGTGTAGCAAACACTACATGATCACGTAGCATTAACTATGCGATCGTTTAGCAAATGCTACACGATCGTGTAGCAAATTCTACACTATCACATAACAAAAGCTACACGATCGTTTAACTCTAGCTACACGATCCGAAACCTTTGTTTCGTCTTCTCCATTGAAACTACGAACTGCAACCTTTCTTTGAAGCCTCTGGAACACCACGAGCGACTCAAAACTAACAAATTTACAGACTCGATTGCAATAATAATGCCCAAAAACGCAAGGGCCCTTACAAACCAACTTTGTAAATTTAAAGAAATCCTTAAACAAAGAGTTTTATCCTGTAAACATCCATAAACAATTCATCCACAACCATTCATTGCATAAATAGAATGTAGATCGTAAAACCCACCAGTACTATAAACAATTCAATACAAGAATTGAATTTGGAATAAAAAACCTAGAACCTGGCTCTGATACCAATTGAAGGATCTCGTATGAGGAAAACCTTGAGTGGAAGCGGATCGACCAAAAGTTTATAGTAAACATACAAATAGATATGCATTCAAAATCAAATTACAGCATGCTTTATAAAGAACCGAGTTCAAGAAATATTACTTTTGAAGAACCTTTTCTTCACGAATTTTCCTCAAACAGTCACGAACCTTTTGAAGACCTTCTTCAAAAATAATCTCGAACCAAATCCCGAACACTACCACAGTGAAACCTTGGTATTCTTAGGGTGAGAACCCAAAAGTGGTGGGCTCTGACTATTTTGGTTTAGAGGGGAAAATTAATGTGGAAGAGGAAGAAGATTGAGCACTCTTTCTACAAGGCAAACTCACTAAACAATTTTTTAAATTTCTTTCAATCGTTCAACTAAGTTGCAAAACATCGAAGAAGAAGAAAAACAAATTTTCTTTTATTCTGTTTGCCATAAAGACATAACCACCCCACTAAAGTAGGTGGCGAGAAAAGATAGGGAAGGGAGTTGAACTCCCTTCCATATTATACAAATAATAATAATATAATATAAATGTGATAACTAACTTATCATATTATATATATATATATATATTAAACTATATGTTATATCAAATATAACATATAACCTATAGTTTTAATATTGTATCACATACAATATAAATTATAGTTTTCTTTTCTCTATTTTATGGCATTTAATATAAATCTCATTTATATTAAATTTAACAACTATGAATCCCATTCATAGAAAATATATTTGAATCTCATTCAAATATTTATTTCCTCCCATTAAACTATAATGTATCAAATACATTAGGACAATTATATCATATATAATTAAAACAATTTAATTATATCATATATAATTAATTCCCCCTATTAATTAGAACAATTCAAATTAATCCAAAAACTGATTCTCAACTAAATTCTATTGAGCTACCAAGGGGACCTCATGGACCTATAGCTTGAAACTTCAACGATACATGAATAATTAATTAAACTCTTTAATTACATTATTCACCATCCGTTCACTGTTGGGCACTCCAATAAAGACCGACAGCTGCATTCTTCACGCTATAGATATATTTCTATGTCCATTAGATATAAATAATCAATAGTACGATGACCCTTCACAAATTGCTCGTAAGTACAGCTAGGCCAAATTACCATTTTTTCTTTGTAGTTACATCTAACTCTTTAAGTACCACTAATCCCGCTAATGAACAATAGATCATAGTCCTACTATGACTAAACCCCTCTTGGGTCAGGAGAGGGTATGGCACCATATTGTTCAAGACCCGGAATCAGCCCTTAAGGGAGCAATTTATTTACTTACCCCTGCTTCCGGGAAGGAGTGAATTCCATCTGTGTAGTTGTGTTCCTAGCACCCCAATCAGACGAATCCCCAAAATATTAGGCTTGTTGAGTCGATGATCTGGCCACTCTCACCCATACAAATCAAAGGACTGCCCTCATAGGCAGGAGTTCACAACTCACTCAGGATTCAGGTCATGTTATCTATAGTCATCCTGGTAAAATGTAAGTCTCAATTATGAACGGTGTTATATAATGAGACTAAACATTTTGTGGTTCGGTCTTATACAAACTCATTTGTATGGAATATCTCCACTTCCATGTCTAATACATGAATGATCAGGATTAGATCATTTGTAACACTTTACAAAAATTGTAATAACTACAAAGCGGGCCAGACTCATAGTGTCACTAAAATAAGGTACCCAGCCTTATCCATCTACTACAGACCATTTAGGTTATCACTTAAATATGATCCACTCATATGTCTCCACATACATGTTTAAGTTATAAAGATAATCTTGGATGTTAGTTTATTGGTTTGTGGTTAATGTAACTAAAATATCACATATTTTATAGACAAAATGAATAAAAGATCATATATTTTAGTAATCACAAAATGAGTTTGTTCATAAAATGTTTACAAACTATAGGACCCTGCGAGATTTAGGGCATCAACCCCAACAATCTCTCACTTGTCCTAAAGCTAGTGGAGTGTACAAAATAATAAAATACAAGTACACAAAACAATAAACTAGGGCATAACTCACCCAGTACAAGATCTCCTACTTGCCCTAGTCCAGTCGTGGTCTGTCCTAAAGACCCATACTCTGCAGGTGACACTAAAAAACTGTAGCCGTGAGGGCCTTCGTAAAAAAATCAGCAACATTGTGCTCTAAAACGATCTTCGTGACAATCACGTCCCCTTGATGCACAATATCTCAGATGAGATGATACTTCCACTCTATGTGCTTGTCGGGCTTATGACTCCTAGGCTCTTGGGAATTAGCCACAACACCACTATTATCACAATAAAGTGTGATGGGATTTGACATGTCTGGAACAACTTCCATATCAGTCAAGAATTTCCTGAGCCAAACGGCCTCCTTAGCAGCTTCACAAGTCGTTACATACTCAGCCTCCATGGTAGAGTCCGCAATGCACCCCTGCTTGGTGCTTTTCCATACTACTGCCCCTCCATTAAGAGTGAACATTGATCCTGATGTGGATTTCCTAAAGTCCCTATCAGTCTGAAAATCAGAGTCTTGTATCCTATAAGGATCAAATCCTTAGAACCATACACAAGCATGTAGTACCTCATTCTCCGTGGATACTTGAGGATGTTCTTAATGGTTGTCTAGTGATCTAATCCTGGATTAGATTAATATCTGCTGACTATCCCTACTGCATAGTAGATGTCAGGTCTAGTAGATAACATCGCATACATCAAACTGCCCACGACAGATGATAGGGGATTCATCTCATATCGTCAACCTCTTGAGGTGTCTTAGGACATTGTTCCTTAGACAATGTAACTCCGTGCCTGAAAGGAAATAGGCCCCTCTTGAAGTTCTACATCGAATATCTGACAAGCATCTTGTCAATATACGAGGCCTGAGACAGTGCTAGCATTTTTTTCTTTCGATCTTGAAAGATCTAAATGCCCAGAACAAACTGAGCTGCTCCCAAATCTTTCATTTGGAATTGGGTCGCTAGCCAGTTCTTAACGGTAGTCAGTAAACCTACATCATTCCCAATGAGTAAGATATCATCTATATATTGTTGGGATTGGTGTCCTAATTCTCCCGAAAGTCTCGTAGTTTGTAATCTGTACACATTGTTATGAATAAAATAAGAGTTGTTTTATCTGATATTTACTCATATCCAATAAACAAAGCTCCATGGTTATTGTATGAAAACTTAAGCATGTATAGGAGATATACAAGTGATCATGCCTTAAGTGATAACCTAAATAGGTCTGTAGTATAAGGATTAAGGAGGGATTCCTGATCCTGGTGACACTATACGACCCACTTTGTAGAGGTTTGCAAGTGTTGTGAACTACTATAGATGGTAGATTCTTACCATTCATGTGGAGACATGCGAGCGAGGATGTCCTATACAAAGAGTTTATAAGACCGGACCACAAGATGATTCGTCTCTATATATAATGCCATTGATACTGGAAACTTACATCTCACTTAAATGACCATAGGTGACATGACCTCAATCCTGAGTGTTTTGGGAGCTCCTACTTTTGAGGGCAGTCCTTTGATTAGTATGGGTGAGAGTGGCCAGATTTCTAACTCAACATGCCTACCTTTTTGGGGACTTGTCTGATTTGGGAGCTAGGAACTTAGTTACACAAGATGGAATTCACTCTTTCCCTGAAGCAGGGGTAAATAGATAGATTGCTCTCTTAAGGGCTGATTCTGAGGCTTGAACATAGTGGGCACAACTTCTCTTTGGAAGAGAGGACTCGGTCATAGTAGGACTATGACTTATGTTCATTAAACAGATAAGTGGTACTTAAGGAGTTAGATGTAACTACAGGGGCATAACGGTTATTTGCCCAACTGTACTTACGAGTGATTTGTGAAGGGTTATCTTACTGTTGATTGGTTGATATGGACACATAATATATCTGTAGTAAGAAGAGTTCAGCTATCCGTCTTTAGTAGAGTGCCTAACAGTTAACAAATGGTGGATCCCGTATCTAAAGAGTTTAGTCAGTTATTCACATACCGTTGGAGCTTCGAGCTATAGGTCCATAAGGTCCCTTTGGTAGCTCAATGGATTCAAGTTGAGAATCAGTTCTTGGTGTTGATTTGAAATGTTCAAATTGACAAGAGGTAATTCGATTATATATGATATGATCGGTGTGATGTATGAGATACATCAAGTGGAGGATTTATGTAAATGAGATTTACATTAAGTACCATGAAATAGAAAAAGAGCTATGGTTTATATGTTTCATGAGATGAAATATTAAAACTATAGGATAAATATACTATGGTAAGTTGGTTATCGTGTATATTTATAATTATGTTAATTATTGGATAATTATCTCTTTTTCTCTAATAACCAATTGAGTGGGAGGTTATTAGTGATTTCATGGTAACCGTGAGATAAAAGGAAAAATGTTTTCCTAAATTTAATAAGATTTGCTAAAGATTTGTGAGATTTTCTATTCTTGGAAAAAGACTCACGTTGGTTGTCAAGTGAATAAGATTTACTAAACGATAGCTGAAGAATAGACTATACGATTGTGGAGTGACACTACACAATAGTCACTCAGCTGGCCAATAGCTAAACGATCGCAGAGCTTTTTCTAAACGATCGTGGAGCTTCTTCTAAACGATTGGGCATTGTCTATACGATAAACTTATCATCTCCCACTTGCTCAATCGTTTACACAATTATTCTTCCTTCGGTCTCGTCCTCTAATCAAGTCCACATAGAGCCCACACTTTTGGATTCTCACACCGAGAATACCAAGGTAGTCATTGTGGTGGTGTCGTACTCAACTCAACATAGTTCATTGAGTTCGCAGTGTTCGTGTGGTGGTTATTGATTGAATGTGATCTTGGAGATCACTGAGTTCGAACGTTCGTGAGTTGCAGTATTGCTGATTGTTCGAGCGTTTGTGATCGAGGGTGTTTGAAGATGAGTCTTCAAAGGTATGTGTAATTCTATCCTTTGATCTTTTGAAAAGCATGTTGTCATTTCGTTTTGTGCATGACCGATTAGTTTCCGTTTGTGTACTGTAATTGTTGTTTTTCAAATACGAGTGGAATTTAGAACAATCATTCCCTTGCTCATGGAAATCCTCATGTCTAATCTCCTTCACATACAACACTATGAAAACTACTGAACTGTTGATGATTTTCTTGTATACACAAGGCTCATCAACGTTTTGATCAAAGCTATAAGATTTTATCGCAATATCAAACCTTATGTTCCAAGATCGAGATGCTTGTTTCAGTCCATAAATAGACCGATTAATCTTGCAAACCTTTTACTCTTGACCTTGGATTATGAATCCCTCAAGTTGCACTACATAAATGGTCTACTCAAGATTGTCATTCAGAAAAGCAGTCTTGACATCCATTTGCCATATCTCATAGTCATAATATGAGGCAATGGATAGGAGGATCTTGATAGACTTCAGCATAGCAACATGCGAGAAAGTCTCCTCATAGTCGACTTCCTCTACTTGAGTATAACCTTTTGCCACTAGTCTAGCCTTGAAAGTTTGCACCTTCCCATTAGTACCTCGTTTCCTCTTGTAGATTCATTTGCAACCTATAGGTCATTAGGTTGATCTACAAGATCCCATACTGAATTATAGTACATAGACTCCATTTTGAGATCCATGGCTTTGATCCATTCATCTCTGTCAACATCCTCCATTGCCTTCTTGTAAGCCAATGGATCCTCAACCTCACCACCAGTTACCATAGCTAGGATTTCAGTTAAACCCACATAGCGAATAGGTGGGTTTGCAACCCTCCCACTACGTCAAGGTTCCCTCAACACTTGAGGTGGATTTGACCTACTAGATGAACCTATTTCAACAACTCTTGTTGAGGTAATGGGCTCTTCAACAACTCTTATTGAAGATTCAGTAGTTTCTTTGGAAATCTCATTCAACACGATTTTACTTCTGGTATGTGCTTCCTTATGTGGTCTTCCTCAAGAAAAGTAGCATTTTTCGATACAAATACTTTGTTTTCTTTAGGATCAAAGAAATAACCACCTCTTGTTCCCTTGGGGTAGCCTACAAATAAGTATAACCTTGAACATGGTTCCAATTTCTTAGGATTGGCCTCAAGCACATGAGTTGGACAACCCCAGATTCTGAAATGACGTAAACTAGCTTTATGACCATTCCATAACACTCTTAGAGGGAATGCAGTTCAGGATATACATTGCAGTCTCCACTACATAACAACTTTATGCGGCCATCTTCTTGAGCAACTTCTCACGATCGCATACGATCGCATGACTTTGCGATCGCAATCTTTCAAGCGCGCGGACGCCTAATTCCTTAAATCACAATTTTACTTGCGCCAACGCATTTTTCCTGCACAAAATAAGTAAATTAATTGTTTTTATGCGATGGGTGCATGCAATCGCAATTTTCTCAGTTGAAGACTTTTGGACATGATATTGTTTATTTTTACCATCGCATTCCTTCATTGTTTTACTTATTTGAGCTATAATAACATGTATTTCTACTCGTTATCACACCCCCAAATTTAAAACAATGCATGTCCTCAAGCATAAACTAAATATTTTCTTTAAAGAGTCAACCACTTTTACCCTACCTAGATTTCTCAAGGTGCCTTATTCAAATTTCATGAACCAACGCCTTCTTAATTTCTATCCTGGTCTCTTCCTAAAATATTTCTAATCTTTAGGGACCGCAAGTTTAACCTTCAAAAAAATTTACTCGTTTCCAGGACATCGCATGATTTATTTTAAAACTTTTTCCAACCGAGGTGTGTCCAAATGATTTTTATTCTTGCGTGATTTAGATATTCTTTTTGTGACCTTGCGTTGATCCAAGTGCCTACCCTTCATTTTGGCTTGCCCCCAGGGTGTCATACGAGCATCCAACTACAAGCAAGGCGCTCTTTCTCAGTCTAAACTCATGCCCATTTTACTTGGCAGCAGAGTTCCGATCACTTGATTTATGTGTTGATCACGATTCCTACCTTCGTTTTGGCTTGTCCCTACGATTCCTACATCCAACTATGAGTAGGATCCGATCTCAATGTTATGATTTTTTTTTTTTAGTTTGAATCTCTAAACGTAGCAAGGTTGAAAACAAATACTAGCACACCCAAATTTATACACAGCAATGTCTCATTGCTGATAGATTGAAATAACTCATGCGATGCTTTTAGGAAATTTTATAAAAATCGTGTTGAAAGAAAGCTGGTGGACCGCTAACTTTTAGAAATGTTTCATGAATTGACTGTCCTGAAATTAAGTTGACTCTAATACATGCGGTAAGAAATAAAGGCATGAATTTCATCATTGAAATCATAATTGGTACGGGGAAGAATGCGGTGACTAAATAAAGTAATCAAAATTTAATGATTGCGCCAAACTAAAGAGGATGCGATAATAAAATCTTAGCAATGTTAAAATGAGATGTAAGAAGTGAAAAATTGGAATAAAAGAGTCAAAGAAAGATACAACCCCCAAATTTTCTCTGTTGCTCGCATCATCTATGATCACATCCTTGCTTGTAGTGGGCCGATTCCTCGATTGCGATGGGCTGATCGATCTGGTCACGTGTTTTGAGGTTATCACATAGCTCCACCGCAATCGTTCACTACGATCATTGCTAAATATTAAGAGGGTAAAAAGTATGGAAGACAGAGTTGATAGTTTTAAAGAGTAGTGGTTGTACAAAAGGGTAAGTAAGTTCATGAAAGAAAGATTTCAAAAGGATACTCAAAAAATGTGTCCCTGATGAATTTGTGTCACCTATCAACACAGGGACCGCTCATTTCTTCCTCAATTTGGATTTTTCACGTCCACGAAGGTTTTCTCTCATTTTCTTGATCCTCTGGGATCTTGGTCGCCTCAATCCGGAGCTTCTTCCCATTAATGCTCATCGTGATCTCTCCTTTGTGCACATCAATTCGAGCATGACCAATAAATAGAAATGGTCGTCCCAATATGAAGGGCACATCTTCATCCGCTTCATGATCTAGAATGATGAAGTCTGCCGGTAGAATGAATTTATCAATTAAGACCAAGACATCCTTCAACTCTCCCTCAGGGTGTACTAGGGACCTGTCTGCAAGCTGGAGAGTCTCCGTCGTGGGCGTTAGTTTTCCCACATTCAATTGTTTGAAGATTGAAAGTGGCATTAAATTTATACTCGCCCCAAGATCGCATAGTGCTTGACCGATGTAGACCCCTCCAATTGAGCAAGGTATCGTAAAGCTTCCTGGGTCGCGCATCTTCGGTGGGATTATAGTGTTTGATCTTTGCGTTAATGCCATCATAGCGATCTTTCCTTCATCATCCTGCTTCTTTTTTAGTCTTTGCAGGAATGGCGGTAGCTGTACCTTCTCTATTTCTTGTTCTAGAGGCCTTGGATGCAACTTCCAGTTTCATCGTCTCAGGCTCTTTTGATCATCTTGTGTCAACGGGTTCTTGGATTCCATCGCATTTGGATTGGTCTTGCTGGGCTCTTTCCCTTCTTCTGCTGTCATCTTTCCACTTACCAAGGAGATTGCTAGGCATTGTTCTTTCCCTGTATTCCCCGAGGTGCGAGGGAGCTTAGTTGAGCTCGAAAACGTCCCTTGGGGTCTATTTTTCAGCTCTCCCACAATCTGTCATATTTGGATCTCTAGACTGTGGGTGGAAGTTGCCTGATTCTGGAGGACCGTCTCATTCTTTTCAATGTACTGCTTTAATAGGCTCTCCAGAGAGGAAGATGGCGGTGTTTGTGAGTTGCTGGCTTGATGTTGTGGTTGACCGTTCGTTCGTTGGAAAAATCCTGGCGGTCTTTCTTTTTGCACCCTAGGTTGATAACTCTGTTGTTGGTTATTTTTCCAAGGGAAATTGGGGTGGTTTCTCCACCCATGGTTGATTTTATTAGAGAAAGGGTTGTTCTTTACGAAGTATACCGACTGCGGGTTCCTTGGACATTCTTCAATCGGATGAGATTCTCCACAAGTAGCACAACTCGTGCTCATCTATTCAATTGCGTTGACCTGCCCTTTTTGCATTCCATGGTTGTTGATTGTAACAGATTAATCATCGTATTCAGTTGGTTCTATAGAGATGCAATGGCCCCATTGTTTGCGTTACCTTCTCGAATTTTTAGTCGTTGATCGCTTTCCTACCAGTCTTCGTGATTCTTTGATATACGATCAAGGATATTCTTCACCTCATCATAAGTTTTATCAAGCAGACCACCAGTTACTGCCGCATTGTCAACTATCTGTGATGCAAGATTCAAGCCATGGTAGAAGATCTTCATTTGAAGGCAATCTGGCAAATCGTTGTACGGACAATCTCGCACCAATCTCTTAAACCTCACCCACGCGTCGCTGAGCGATTCGTCTATTTCCTGTTCAAAATTTGTAATTAACTTCCTCTTCTTGCATTCTCAGTAGGAGGGAAGCATTTCTTCATGGACTTTTCAACAACTAATTCCCATGAAGTTATCTCCCCTGGTTCGAGGGAATATGCCATTTCCTTTCTTGATCTCATAACAAAAATCGGAACAGCGTTAGTCGAACTTCTTCAGCTGAGATATTTGGGAACACAAAAGTGTTACAGATTTCAATGAAACTTCGGAGATGGGCGTGCGGGTCCTCGCCACGCCTTCCACTAAACTGTCTGGTTGTTTGGATCATCTGTAACATAACCGGCTTCATCTTAAACCTTGATCCGTCCAAAGTTAGCCTCATGATTGCTGGGGAGAAATCATAACGGTGATGCATAGTCCCGGATGGGTCTATTGCGGTCGTTCACCAGGAGAATGGGGTTTTCCATGATGTTGTTCGCGTTTGCAGCTCTTTCTTCCGGTTGTTCCGCCATTCTGGGATTTCTCTCTTGTTGTTATCGGCGGTTGTCTCTCTGTCTTCTTCGGAACGTTCTTTCGATCTCTGAGTCGTAGTTGGGCTTAGGAGCGTGTCCTTCACTCATGTGACACCTGCTTCTTCCCTTACCAAAGGAATGATAGTGCACAGAGGTCAAAAGCTGCAAAGAAAATAAAAAAGGTTTACTGTTAGCGCAATATATACTGTCGTAGCCCCTAGTAACGGCGCCAAAAACTTGATGCATTGTGAATTGTGATGTGATTATGGTATGAGTTTGCGATGATGTGTTATGTGTTGCACATGCAAGTTTTCCTAATAAGACCCAAGTATAAGCCTCACTAGGGTTCCTGGTAAGTCCAGGGTCGAACACAAGGACTACCGAGTTAATATGTGACAGTTAATTTTGATTCTCTTGCAGTGGTGAAAACAAGTAAGTTGGATGGTGTTTTGATTAAGATTACTTCCTATGCAATGGAGTCGATCAAAGAGTTGATGAAATCGAGAGTTACAATGAGTATGCGATGAATGGGTTGAGAAGGGGTTTAGCTAATACTTCCCAAGATTACATACAAGTTATGCGATCATGCTACACACAAACAACAACATGTCATCTCTTAATGCAAATGCCATAATTCCTATTTCTAAGACGCATGCGATGTATACAAAAATGTCGATAGGACTTATGTCTAAGCCTCTATTCTTGTCTATGCGATGATGAATGATGCACACATACACAAGGTGACCGCATACTATCATATCCTATTTCTAGGGTGCATGCGATATGTAAATAGCGATAGAACTTATGTCTAAGTTTCTATTTCTTGCTTATGCAGTTCTAATCTGACTTTCTCAAGCCTAGATTCTAATCTTACTCTCTCAAGTCTAAATTCTATCTTTAGACTACTCTCTCAAGTATCTCTAAAGGATGAATGACGCATACATAAGACAAGAAGATCGCATAAAATATAAATCTTAGGTCATGCTAGCTAAGTACTTTTTAACCCATTCGAAAATTTAGCTATTCATGTGAAGTATGGAGATATTGAACATAGTTTGAAATGAGATTTCCATTTTCTATAAATAAAATGCAGAATACAGAATAGCAATGGAATGTAGAGATAAGAAGCCCGGCAGTAATGTCTTGCTTTCCGTGGCCTTTTACACTGCCTTTTTTCACTCCAACTCTATCTAGATGAATATTCTTGCTTTCGCAAGTGTTGATCCAAATATCCGAAACGCAGGAACGATCTTACTAGAAATTCATTCAAAACTTGATTGAAGAACCAGCGTTTATTAAAGAAGCTATAGAGTCAATTACAAAAAGTACTAGTTTGAAAGGCTTGTTGGAATTGATTCGCTATGGGATTTACATTATATGCAACAAAAGCACCTGAAGTACTAAACAAAATAGGTATTAGTTTGGTAATGGTTGGAGCAGCAAACTCGGATTTGGCAACAATCGATCGATAGTCAGATTTTCATTATAGAAAATAGACCACCACCGCTAGAGCCATAAAACCGACCGACCAAAGTTGTTCGATTTAGTTAGTCAATTCAACTTTTTATTAGATTTTATTTGTTCACCCTAAACTTTTGTCGAGCCAAAATAGAATGGTGTTTTTGAAAAATGGCCAAATAGTTTCTATTTGGAAGAATGGTCCAATCAAACAATTTTAGAGATTGGGGAATGGAAGATGGGGAATAAAAGAGTATTGAAGAGGAGAGGGAAAGAGAAGAAAAATAAGGAAGTGTTAGACCATAACTTGAAGCAGAAGAGAGAGAGAAAATGGAAAGGGAAGGTGATGGGGTTTAAATAAATAGCTTTAGTCCATATACTAATTTTAATGGTGTTTTTTATTTTATTTTTTTTATAAGTTTAAGGTTATAAATGAAACTTTTGAAAGCTCGAGGATACTTTTTAAATAAAATATTAACAGGTTTTGTCAAAAAAATTATGTAAAGTATGTTTTAAAATTTTATTTAAAATTAAGAGTATCCACGAAACTTTTGAAGGTTTGTGAATATTTTTTAAACAAAGTACAAATTTAGTGGCCTTTTGTATAATTTAACCAATAAAGAAAAGGATAAATTATACAAAATACTCTGAAACTTTGAATTTTGTGTCAAAGATGCCCTTGGATGAAATTGCTAGTGTTTTGTGTAAAAAAATACCCCTTAAATTTCAAAAGTTTCAGAAACACTCTTACTGTTAGTATGTGGATTGAAATCGTTAGTACCTTCTTACTTCTTTATTTTTCTTCTTTTTTGACCCATCTTGTTTTTTTCAATACCCTTTTACTTCCCTTCTTGTTTTTTGTTTCTTTATATCTGTAAATGTACATATTAACTTAAGCATACCTCAACTAATTTCACAGCTCAACTCGCTTGACTTGACAACATTTGGTTGTGAAGGAAACTTGAAGAACATTAAATCTTAGGTAGGTCGCTATCATGAATTGAGCCCATTATCTCTTAGCTCTTTATGAAACCCACACCTGTTATTTACCACTAGGCCAACCACATGATGAAATACTCCCTTTTTTGTTAACTGTTTAATATTTTTTTATCTAAAAAATTAACAAACAAATAAGATTGCCCACTTTAAAGGTATATATATTATGTTATGAGTGTTTTGACCGAATGGTATAATTGACATTAAGAAATGACAAAGTCAAAGGGAAGCGTGATACGGGCCGAAACTAGAAACTAAAAACTGAAAATGGGTTTAGGAAAAAGGGGTTGGCCTAGGCCTGATTCAAGTTAGCGACCTCGACCTCGACCTCCTTGCCAAATGCCTAACAGGGCATGTTTTATGCATGCTCTGACCAAAATTAACATTTTAGGCCCAAGATATGACCTAAAGGGGACGAAGAGCGTGTGGCAAGTACCACACCGGTGTGTAAGTTTCTCTCCTTTGTAGACAACATTCTTCTTCTCTTCAAACAAATCACTGCTTGTGTCACGTGAAAGTCAGGTGCATTTCTCCTGTCCAAAATTGGAATCAACAGATTATAACAAGAAGAAAAAGGTTAATAGAAGTACTAATGGATCTTAGTACTTCAATGTTTTAATAAAGTTCCAGGTTAGTAGTTGAGCGTGTGTTAATAACAAAATGTACTTTTTTTTATTTGGCTATTTATTTTTTTGGTAAGTTTTAGGAGGAGAATTTAATTATGGAATTTTGAGGGATTTTATGTTTTAGCTAGAGTTGACAAAAATCTTCGCAGGGTTGGGTCCCCACCTTAATCGGGGCGAGGAATCCCCGATTTAACCGAGGATGGAGGTCAAATCGGGGATTATAATTGGGTCCCCGGTTGATAACGTGTAGAAATACAAGTTATTTATACTGTTTTATTTAGATATTGCGGCAAAAAGAAACAAAAGTTACGTCGATATTATAGAAATTGGCTAAGAAATGCGAGAATTATAAAATGTCGTGAATACACCCACTAACACCATTGCGATGGTAGAATAGAATGTTTCAATTTCTTTTTTGCAGGAAATCAGTCACCGCATGCGTTCATGGCACAAAGATGAAAGAAACAACGCATCTACGTCACATTACGCCCATCATTCAGGAATGAAGAGATGATCAACGCAATGACGGCACATGTGACAATCGATCAAGAGCTTAGCGATCAACGCAAATTCAACCGCATGCGATAATAAAAAATAACACCGCATGCGGCGATCGATCAAAGATGTAAAGAGCAATGCATTTGCAGAGGATTCTGAAAAATGTACAGCTTTCAGTTGTGCATTTCTGACAGGTTGATTGTGTAACAGAAGGAATATTCACTCCACCATTTCAGGAACTACCATAACCATGCAGTGGGGACCACAAAGTCAAAGAGCCAAGCTTCACTTATAAATAGCTTCTGCAAATTCACTGAGAGATATACTAGAATACATAGAGACATGTATATACTGATCTGAGAGAGAGACTGGTCTGAAGCAATTTCCAGAGTAGATCCGGGATAATGACGAGACAAGGCTGAGAGGTGAATCTTCGAGTAAAGAATCCTTCCAATCCTCGCCGTTGAAGCTATGTGCGAAGATCATTTCTACCATAAGAGATCAAGCCTAAGAGGGAAGTTCTCCTCTCCATTTTTACCACACGTCGGCAAGCAAAACCTCCATCCAGGATCTGTGTCAAGATGTTGACACTTTTTTGTATTTGTTTCTAATCTCTATTTCATCACTTGTATTCATCTTCTTAATCTTTCATTCACACCATGTATCGAACGCTTAATCTTAATATTAAATGTTATGATAATTTCCATTGTCATCTCTCTGTCTATTTCCGTTCATCCATAATCCATTTTCTCCATGATATTTTCCTAATTCCCTAGGTAAATAGCAAGAATTAAGCAAGAAAATTAATTTGTGTTGAGGAAATAATTATGTTTAGCTAAAGTATGCTCAACAACATCTTCACCTGTGAGAGTAGAAGTGTAGATGTTATTCCGCCTATCGAGAAAAGGTTGGAAGAATGTGTTAACTAAAGTAAGAAGTATTTCCAGAGATGGAAACAACCTTGCATTCATCACGTTCATCCCTATTTCACCATAGAGATATGGGAACGCAGCCGATCACTGAGAGGTATACGCCAAGGGAAAGCAGAACCTTAGTTGCATCTTTAATGCAATTAACAAACTTGCAATGTTTTTACTATTTATTCCTTCTATTTCTGATTCATCCATAAAGACTTGCCATCGCATACCACGATCCTTTGTATAACTTCACAGTCAGTCTCGAGCTCAGTATCATGTATCATGTATCTTGTATCTTGTATCATATTAGTTTAGGACTTTCTTTTGGAAATGGAAAATGAACGCATTTTCTTAATGATCGCATATTCTTGATCTTATCTGCTCAGACCTTCCACACCCCCAAATTTAAAGATAAGCAAGGTCCTCATTGCGTATTTTGGATAGACTAGACAAACACTTAGAATAAAAATTTCAAAAAGATGGTTTAAGCAGAACTTTGAAAGATAAAAGGTAAAGTACTGCTAAACTAAGAATTAACTAAGTGTTGGTCAAAATTTACAAAGTGTGGGAAATGTTTCTAAATATCAACATATATTACATCATGGCAATGCAATGAATAACACAACAATAAAAGATCAGAACATCGCAAATATTGACAAAGGATGATAAAGAAAAAAGGCACGGGCAAAAAGGAGTGAATATATACTCAAATTGTATTGAATATTAACAAAGTATACAAAGAATTAAAAATTAACGCAATACAAAAATTGTGCCTATACAAAGAATCAAATAATTTCGTTCTTTTTAAATTTGATTCAGATGGGTGCATGCTAAAATTTGACACCCCGCTTCTAATAATTCAAATACATTTTTGCTGAGGATGGACAACAACGCATGCACCCCCATAACACACCCCTTAACTAAACACATTTCTTGAGGATACCTCAACATAGTGCATTTAGCTAAGAACGGGCAACGGACAGATCGCGCGCAACACATCCCTCAATGCAATGCAGTTGAGTGTAATGGATGCAAGGTATCTCTTGTTAACACACTATGCACCCATAATCGCGTTACATACCAGTTTTTTTTTTTTTTTTTAATTCATCAACAATCGCAAGTCGAAAAGTCTATGCGGTGTTCAATGTTTCATCCAATCATTCACAAAAATTAAAGAACAGCGCTACTAATGCGTACAAATTAAAGGAATTAAACATGACATGAAAAATTAAATTGAAGAGAATTACAGAAAGCATTAAAGGTTAATTCTAAAAAGCAGTAAATACGTAATTTAGAAAGCAGTAAAAGAAAAAAATGTAAAGAAAGCAAGTAAACATAGATAGGGATGCTGATTGAAAGAAGTTCTCAGAATTATCGCAATCTCGCTTCCCTCGTAAGCGGTTTAATACTGCTTGCCCAACCAATGTCCTCAGGGACATTGTTCACCTCCTTTCCTCATCCCGTAGTGTATATGGGAAGAAAGTTGATCTACTTCTTTAGGGAATCACACCAGTTATGGGGAGCGCGTTGCACCTTGCATCCTCTGCAACCATAGATCTTGAAGTTCCGGTGCTTAATCTGGTCCTGATGTGCTCCTGCGCGAAAAATACACCTGATCTCTGGGTCAGCTTAGAATTTCTGGATCGCTCCAGTACTCATAAGCCGTCAGACTACTCTTCGCGATAAATAGCCAGTACAAAGAGATCTGTCCTGCACATACTATAAACATATTCAACAATAAACCATTAACCAATCCCCGGCAACGGTGCCATAAACTTGTAACGCAAATTTTAGTCTTAAACAATTCGCTGATACAAATATAGATATGAATTAATGAACAAGTCCATGTCCCCACTACCAGTTCCCCAGCAATGGCACAAAAACTTGTAATGCAGAAAAAACTATACAATGATGCACGCAAGGTACAAATCCATGTGATATTACTTCAAGATATGCGTTAATTAACAATGTCTTTGTAGTATGCTGTGCGTTGTCACAAGTTTCCATGCATTGAAACCAAGTACAATTTCATCGCAAGTTTATCGGTGTGATCCGAGGTCGAACACAGGGACTGTTTTAGGTTATTGCGTTATGCTTGTGATACATGCGACCAAGGGTTTTCAATTAATAAAAGTTGTGGTGTATAAGAATATAAACATGCGATAAAGTAAAGTAAAGCGGTAAATATGCGATAATAAAATAAATTGCGTTAAAGTAAATCTAAGCTGAGATGATACAAGATACAGGATTCATGATACAAGATACTGAGGTCAAGGCTGACTATGAAGATCGTGTAATGGGTGACAAGTTTTATATACGAAGCAGAAACAGAAAAGATAATTAATACAAAAATCAAAAGTTTCCTAATTGCGTTAAAGGCATAAATATGGTTCGGCTTTTCCCTTGACGTACACCTCTCGGTGATCGGCCGCGCTCCCACATCTTTGTGGTGAAACAAGGACATACGTGATGGACGCAAGGTTGCTTCCATCTCTGGAAGTACTTCTTGCTTTAGTTAACGCATTCTTCTAACCTTCTCTCAACAGATCAGAATGGCATCTTCACTTCTACTCTCACAGATGAAGATGCCGTCTAGCATGCTTTAGCTAAACGTTCTTATTTCTTTAGCATAGAGTAAGTTACTTGTTTAATTCATATTAATTACCAAGGGATTAAAAAGACTTTATGAAGAAAGCGATAAACGGAGGAACGGAAATAGACAGAGAAAGGGATATGAAATCGATCGAGACATTCAATATTTCTATTCAATGTCTGATACATGATTTGTGAATGAAGAGATTAAGAAGATGAAATACAGTGATGAATAGAGTTAGAAACAAATACAAATAAACGCCAACGGCTTGGTGCTGATCTGGATGGAGATTTGCTTGCCAATGTGGATGGATCATGCGGAAGGATGAACTTCCCTCTCAAGCTTGCCCAACCGGTAGCAGGGATCTGAGTATAGAGCTTCGCGAGGAGGATCTGGTAGACTCACCTCTTGGCCTTGTCTCTTTTCTTCCCGGATTTCTTCCATTCAGTACTCAGCTCAACCTTTTCTTTCAATAATCCAACAACAATTAGCCCTCGTATCAATTATACCCGTATCAAGTATATGTTCTCTGAATTCTATAGAGGTATTTATAGGTGAAAAGCTTTGACTCTTGGCTTGTGGAACCCACTTCTTGTTGTGGAAATTCCAAAGATGGAGGAATAAATATTCCTTCTGTTATGCAATCAGATCATCAAATCTGTACAACGGTTAGTTGTACACGTGTCACAATCCTCCGCCTTTGCATTGCTCAGCTGCATCTTTCGATCGGTTGCTCGCATGCAGTGTTGTTTTTATTACCGCATGCAGTTGAAATTCAGCTCGGGATTGACAGTCGCATTGCGCCGTCATTGTGTTAATTGTCTCTTCATTGTTGATTGACGGGCGCAATGTAACAGAGATGCGTTGTTCAGTTTCTCGTTGATCCTTGATCGCAAGCGGTGACTTGGTTTCCTACAAAACGGAGTAAAAATATCCTCTTCTACCATCTTGACGATGTTAGTGGGTGTAATTGCGTTAATTCATAATTATTGTATCTTTGAGCTAATTTCCATACAATCAACGCATATTCCGTCTCTTTTGGCCGCAATATCTAGATAAGTCAGCATAAATAACTTGTATTTCTACAAGTTATCATAACCTCAAAAGGTATCAGACTTTACCTCTTCCCATACACCTTGAGGGATGAGGTTAAGAGGTGGGCTCATTCATTGGAGCCAAATGAAATAACGTCCTGGGACCAGTTAGTGGAATGGTTTATAAAGAATTTCTTCCCTCCAGCAGTCAATGCAAGAAGATCAAAGGACGTGCTGAACTTCGAGCAGATGGATAACGAGACCCTAAGCACCGCCTGGGTGCGATTCAGAAGATTGGTGAAGAATTTTTCGCATATCGAGATACCCAAATGCGTTCTTATCGAAACATTTTACAACAGCCTGAATAGATCAACGCAAGTCGTTGCTGATGCCTCCACAGCAGGAGGTTTTATGGATAAAACTTACACAGAAGCCAAGGTCATCCTTGACCGCATCTCGCGGAACATGGGTGACTGGGTAAATGACGGGTACGGAGGAAGAGGCTCCGAGAGAAGAAGAAATGATAATGCCATTGTACCTGCGGATACAATGACAACTTTGGCCGTACAGATGGCCGCGGTGACCTCTCTTCTACAATTGATGGCATTTAATCAAGGTGCCCTCTCCCAAGGATCAGCGCAACCCAATGTGCCGGCACAAATGGCCGCAATAAGTTGCGTCCAATGTGGAGGGGGCCATGCGGTGGAAATGTGCCAATCGAACCCGCAGCAAGTGTGTGCTATCCAGAATAATCCGTAATACAACACTTATAATCCCAATTGAAGGAATCACCCTAACTTCGGTTGGGAAGGAAATCACAACCAAAGGGGGCCAAGTAACCATAAAAACTGCAACTCCGGGAATCAAGGAAACCCTCCACCTTTTCATCAAAACTAGAATCAGGGTCATCAGAGACAACCACAAAACCAACCATCCTCCGCAAACACCTCTGGAAATTCATTGGAGTCCTTGCTCAAGCAATATATTGAGAAAAACGATGTTGTAATGCAATCGTAGGCGTCTTCAATCAGAAACATGGAGATCCAAGTTGGGCAACTAGCAGTCGAACTACGCAATAGAACACCTGGAATGCTGCCAAGTAATTCCAAAGTCCCAGGATCTCACGGGAAGGAGCAATGTCCTTGACGACATTGTATAGGAAAGCTTGTCTACCTGCAGAGGTATGGATTGCGTTCATCATGGAAAAATGTCTTCTGGTCCATATCTCTAAATCCTATGTTTAACTGCTTTCTTAATTACCTTCTTTATTGCTTTATGAATTTTGTTATTTATTGTTTCCTTAAACTTGTTTTTATTGCTTTATGAAATTACATCTCATTTAATTCACTTGCGTTAATTTCCGTGCTCTGTCTAATTTTCTTACTTTTCTGTATTAATTGCATTATCCTTAATTGTGGTGAATGATTATTTAAAAGAAATTGATTACCGCAAAGTCCTAGTGACTTGCTTTGATGGAAAAGAAAGGAAGAATATATATATATATAATAAGAATAAAAATAATAATAACAATCAACATCCGATATGCATTGCGATGATGGGTGCATCTTGTGCTAACAAGAGACACTTTGCGTTCATCCTACCTAAATGCATTGCGTTGAAGAGTGTGTTGCGCTCGTATGTATTTTTCGCCCGTCCATAGCAAAAATGCACTATGTTGAGGTAGTGTTGCGCCAGTAGAAATACAGTGCACCCGTCCTCCAGAAATGCGTTGAGCCGGGGGGTGTGTTGCGCTGATACATGTGTTGTTACCCATCCTCTGCAAAGATGCATTGCGTTGATGGAGGCATTGCGTTGATTCTTAACCTTGCGCCCATTCGAATAAAACATTAAAGAAAAATTCTTTTTGCAAATAGAGTAGTCTAATCGTTTAGGCTTCCAAGGAAATGATGATTTCGCAGATGAAAGGGTGTACTTCTCTGTTGATTCATAAATGTGAGGAGTGCAGCGGCAGGCTTTTTGAGTACCTCGAGGCCTGCCATCGCAGAATTTGCATTGGGCCCAGCAAGGTCCAACCTATAAATTCCCACTTTCTTTGTCTGAGAGAGCCTATTTGAGTCTTTTGCAAACAGAAACTCTAGCAGAGCCTTTGTATACCCAGACTTCAAACTTCCTTTCTAAAACCCAAAGAACTTTCCCCTGTTTTTTTTTCACTCAATACTTCCATGGCTGATCAGTCTTCCCATCCATACTCTTCACCCTCACAAGGCCAACTCATTGCAAGAGAGTCGACATTCCTCGCAGCAAGCTGTCGTCTCGCCGCCCAACCAAAACCCATCCCTCGAATTGTCGGAAAGCCTCGACGAAAACCTGTAGCAACCGAACCACTCCGCATTTGAGAGGGGCAGAGCACGGAGAGTGCCCCACTCCCAACACTGTCTTCTGAAAGCGAGAGAAAAAGAAGAGATGACAGAGAAGTGTTCGAGAGTATTTTGAGTAACATGGAAAAGGAAGGGGGGCTGATCAAAGCGGGGGTTGTTAATCAGCCACTACCTTCGAAGGAGGAAATGGAGGAAGCTTCAAGAAAGAGTGCCCTGGCCGTTTCGGATTCTAAGGAAACTGTTCAAACAGAATCCTATGAGGGACCCATCAGGGTTACTTTGGAGGAAGCGGTGGTGGAGAAGCAGCATGAAATGGCTGAGGAGAAGAAGAAGAAGAAGAAGACTAAGGAGAAGAGGGCTGAAGGAGTTGAGGAAGCCTATCCAATCAATAAGAAGGAAAGAAAAACGAGTGGAAAGAAGGAACGCAGGCCGGAGGAGACGCGCCTAAAAAAGAAAGAAGAGAAGAGAAAGAGGGCTGAGAGCCCAGAAATCGACGGAGAATCCACCTCCGCAATGGTGGATAAGGGGGAATTAGCGCAACAAAAAGAATCAGCACAACCTGAAGAGGAAACAACGCAAATAAGAATGGTTGCGACTGATGATGAAGAAGATTTAGACATCACCCCCCTTAGGCGGCGTCGCAAGGAGAATGCACGGCAAGGGTCAACAATCGACCCAACAATTTTGCAAAGTGCATTAGAAGAGAAGGAGAGGAGAAGAATAAAGGAAGAAGAAAAACAAGAGAATATGTTACGGGCACAACAAATCATCGCAGAAGGAAGTCGAAGAAGAAAATTACAAGATGAGGAGATGTGCCGCAACAACGCAATATCGGCAGAAGAGGAAAGAAAAGGCTCGAGGAAGAACAATGCATTTTGCTGGCCTCAGAGTAATTTGAAAGAGAATTCGAAAAAGAAATGAGAGAAGAAGAGGAGGAAGAAAAGAAGAAGAAGGATGAGAAGGAGAAGAGGCACCGAGCAAATGTTCGGCGCATTCGAGAAAAGAAAGGCAAAGAAATTGCGGAGTGGCAGAAGGAAGAACAACGCAAGAAAAGGGAAAGGAAACAAAAAGAAAGATCTCGCCTTGCGTTGACAAAAGAAAAGGGCAAAGCAGTAGCGGAAAGTAGTGAGCTTGCATTGGCTAAGGGACGACCATCAAAGAAGATAGAAAATGATGATATAATGATGGAGATGGGATTCTTTGCTGCGCCAACGCCATTACCAGACTTGATCACAAGTGTTGTATTGGAACATGGATGGGAAACATTTTGCCAGTGTCCATCCATCATCATCCTAATGGTAGTGCAAGACTTCTATAATGGACGGCTCCATGGCACCAAAGATGCAGTGACCATGAAAGGGGAAGTAGTGCCTTTCAGCACAAAGGACATCAATGAATTATATCTGATGAAGAACATCCCGGATGCGCCGGGTAATAAAATCATTGATGGTCCCACAAAAGAGTAGATGGAAGATACACTAAAGGTATTAACGCATCCAGGAACTTAGTGGTCGGTCTCCTTAAAAGTCATCAGAACCCTTGTGTCCAAGAAACTGCTTCCAGAAGTGCGACTTTGGGTTTATTTGGTGAAACAGCGACTCATCTCGACTTCACATAACAAAACAATTTTGAGGGATATAGTCATGGTCGCATACTGCATCGCACGCGGAATTACAATAGATGTGGGCCAGTTGATCACAAGACAGATTCGAGGTTTTGTGGGGCATATAAGAGGCCAATATTTCTTTCCTTAGACAGTCTCAAGCTTATGCCTCTCACTAGGTATGGGTATTGAAGAGGAACCAATGCCGGAAGTACATAGCCTCATCAACGTCAAGATTTTGAGAATGCTTCTCAAAGATTCCCCACATTGCTCTAAACTCCAACCTAAAAGGCCCATGATCAATTTTAATGCACCGCAGCAGCCAAAACCCAAGAAATAGCGCAAGGTTGACAAAGGAAAGGAAAAAGTCCAAAAGCCATCACCGCAAGATCAAGAACCCTTGGACCCTTTGCCTTTGATCATTCGCCCTCTAAGCCCTACTACAGAACCCCTCTCCCCACTCCCTGAACATTTTACTAACCTTCTCCTCGCTCCTGCTTCACCCAATGCATATCCAGTAGCTCCATCCTCCCCTTCATCTTCACTGCAATTTTCCCCTCCACCACCGCATGTTGATGAACCATGTGATTTGGGTGAAAGCACTTCTGTTCAACCCTAAACATTGATGGTGAAACATTGCAGGTGTAGCCCACCATTGCCACCTTAGCTATTGAACTTGTTGATATGTGTTCTCTTCTTTCTCATCAACATGATTATTTCTGCCAGCAAATAAATGAGGTAAACGAGTGACAAGAAGAGTTGCAATGCAGTGTTGCCATGAAAAGGCAGATGCTGATCAATATTCAATGCAATATTTACACGATCCACCTGAACCAAAGACAAGTAGCAGAGCGCAACCATGAGTATTTCAACTTTTTGACAGCCTATCTCCATGGTCCCATGGTGCCTCCACACTTACAGCAACATTTGCAGTTTGAAGAAGCTCCTCGTGTTCCTCCACAAAACCCTCCTTCTGAATCTCCTTCTCCATAATTCTACAAAATTCTTTTGCAGTCATTTTTTGCATTTTTATTTCATTCATTAATTCCTATGTATAGAAGCTATTACTTGATTCTTTGAACATGCTTAAAATTATGTATTGTGTTATTTGTATACTTGGTTAATTTTTAATACAACTAAGTAACAATTCTTTCCGTATGCGTTAGCCTCTTATTTATCATCCTTTGTCAATTATTGCGATGTTCTTTATCTTTTATTTTGTGTTATTCATTGCGTTGCCATGATGAATTATATGCATAACCTTCAAAACATTTCCCACACTTTGTATTTTCTAACTAACACTTAGATAATTCGTAGCAATAACACTGCTTTACCTTTTATCCTTCAAAATTCAGCTCAAACCTTCTTTTCAAAATTTTGACTAAGTGTTTGTCTATTCTGTCCAAAACAACGCAATGAGGACCCTGCGCATCTCTAAATTTGGGGGTGGGGAAGGTCTGTGCAAATGTGATCAAGTTATGCGGTCATTAAGAAAATGCGTTCATTATAAAAAAAAAAATATTTTTCATACAAACTCCAATGTCAATGCAAGGGAAATAAAAAAATAATCCCAACCTGATAAGAGTTAAGTCATGAAAGGGACCTGCTCGTAGTTGGATGTTCGCATGACACCCATGGGAGCAAGCCAAAATGAAGGTGGATTTCCAAGAACGATGCAACATAAAAAAAATGAGAGAAAAATAAAAGAATATAAGAGACAACTTCTCTGACCAGCAAAAGTTAAACTTAGCTGAAAATCAAGAGTTGACGTTGAGATTGACATACAACCGTAGTTGGATATTCGCATGACACCCGTGGGAATAAGCCAAAATGAAGGATGTAACCATGATCAACAGTCTCTAATAAAATAACACAGCCCGACCACCGCATTCAAGTCATACCAAGTTGTTTTTGCATGAAGAGGTAAACATTCTTTTTAAAACTAGAAGGGAATTTTTTAGTAGATATTTGTTGTATAGAAGAATAAACTAAGGCTTATTTATGAATTATCAAGGATAGAAAGAAATTGCATTGTTAAGAGATGTTGCCTAAGGGGAGCATTCGAAGCAACCAGTCGACTCAAAAATTTAGGATAAGAACTGAACAATATTGCCTTAGTGAAGATATGCTTGAGGACAAGCATATATCTAAATTTGGGGGTGTGATAACTTGTAGAAATACAAGTTATTTATACTGTTTTATTTAGATATTGCGGCAAAAAGAAAGAAAAGTTGCGTCGATAGTATAGAAATTGGCTAAGAAATGCGAGAATTATAAAATGTCATCAATACATCCACTAACACCATTGCGATGGTAGAATAAAATGTTTCAATTTCTGTTTTACAGAAAATCAGTCACCGCATGCGTTCATGGCTAAAAGATGAAAGAAACAACGCATCTACGTCGCATTGCGCCCATCATTCAGGAATGAAGAGATGATCAACGCAATGACGACGCATGTGACAATCGATCAAGAGCTTAGCGATCAACGCAAATTCAACCCCATGCGGTAATAAAAAAATAACACCACATGCGGCGATCGATCGAAGATGTAAAGAGCAACGCATTTGCAGAGGATTCTGACAAATGTACAGCTTTCAGTTGTGCATTTCTGATGGGTTGATTGCGTAACAAAAGGAATATTCACTCTGGCATTTCAGGAACTACCATAACCATACAGTGGGGACCATAAAGTCAAAGAGCCAAGCTTCACCTATAAATAGCTTCTGCAAATTCACTAAGAGATATACTTGAATACATAGAGACATGTATATACTGATTTGAGAGAGAGAATGGTTTGAAGCGATTTCCAGAGTAGATCTGGGATAATTACAAGACAAGGCTGAGAGGTGAGTCTTCGGACAAAGAATCCTTCCAATCCCCACCGTTGAAGCTCTGTGCGAAGGTCATTTCTACCAGAAGAGAGCAAGCCTGAGAGGGAAGTTCTCCTCTCCATTTCTACCACACGCTGGCAAGCAAAACCTCCGTCTAGGATTAGTGTCAAAACGTTAACACTTTTCTGTATTTGTTTCTAATCTCTATTTAATCACTTGTATTCATCTTCTTAATCTTTCATTCACACCATGTATCGAACGCTTAATCTTAGTATTAAATGTTATGATCATTTTCATTGTCATCTCTCTGTCTATTTCCGTTCATCCATAATCCATTTTCTCCATGATGTTTTCCTAATTCCCTGGGTAAATAGCAAGAATTAAGCAAGTAAATTAATTTGTGTTAAGGAAATAATTATGTTTAGCTAAAGCATGCTCGACAATATCTTCACCTGTGAGAGCAGAAGTGTAGATGTTATTCCGCCTATTGAGAGAAGGTTGGAAGAATGCGTTAACTAAAGCAAGAAGTATTTCCAGAGATGGAAACAACCTTGCATTCATCACGTTCATCCCTATTTCACCATAGAGATATGGAAACGCAGCCAATCACCAAGAGGTGTACACTAAGGGAAAGCGGAACCTTAGTTGCATCTTTAACGCAATTAACAAACTTGCGATGTTTGTACTATTTATTCCTTCTATTACTGATTCATCCATAAAGACTTGCCATCGCATACCACAATCCTTTGTATAACTTCACAGTCAGTCTCAAACTCAGTATCATGTATCATGTATCTTGTATCTTGTATCATATTAGTTTAGGACTTTATTTTATCAATGCAATTTTATTTCATCACAATTTACATTATTGTATAAACAACCATTCGTTATTAATTGTAAAAACCGGTCGCATATACCACATGAGTAACACATTAACGAAAAAAATCCTTGTGTTCGACCTCGGATTATTCTGAGAAACTTGCATTGGAATTATACTTGGTTTCAGCGCAAGGAAACTTGTGACACACATTACTCAATCGCATACTACACGCATATCATTAACAACGCATATTTAGAAGTAGTATCGTATAAAGACTAAAGATATAAAAACGTCGTGTCAAGTATATGGCACAGTGCACGCATAATAAGGAAACCATTCTTTAGCATTACATCGGTCTATATATATATATATATATATATATATATATATATATATATATGGGTCCCCCTAACGAGGAATCCCCGTCCCCACCTTCAATTGACGGGGATGGGGGCAGGGATGGAGGCAAATACCCCCTGTGGGGATGGGGATGAAGAGTTCCCCCCACCCTGGCCCGGCCCCATTGCCAACCCTAGTTTTAGCTTGAAGCTTGTTGGGGTTGGTGTCCTAAATCTCATGGTTTAAAGGAACATTAAACATGTATATGGTTTAAAGGAACTCTAAATAGAGAACCAATGAGTGGAAGTGGATCATTCCAAACTCCATTGAGAAAGAACACAAACAATCACAGTCTAAAAGAACAGATTATGCATAATAAGTAAATTACAAGCATGCTTCTTAAAAGAATGAACAAGGTATAGAGTATGCAAACCTTTGAAGAACACTTTCTTCAAGTATCCCTCGATCAATCTCCAATGCATCCAAATAAGTACTCGAACACAACAATCAGAACAGCCAACAGCACAAACTAAAGAATCCTCGATCACTATCGAGTCTAACTCAATCCTCGACCCTCGAACGGAATAAGAACACCACTACAAGAGTTACCTGGGTATTCTAGTGTGAGAATCCAGGAGTTATGGGCTCTGTGTGGCTTTTGATAGAGGAATGAAGGAGGTAGACGATTGAGTAAGTGGGAGATGGAAGAAGTCTATGTATAGACTAGATACTCAATTGTGTAGTAAGAAGAAGCCTATCATATAGATTTGCTACTCGATCGTGTAGTGACAAGTAAATGAGTAACTATCGTATAGTAAACTCGATACTTGATCGTGTAGGCTATGAGATGTTATCATTTGGTAAAACTATTTTACTCGATAGTCTTTTCCTTTGTGAAACGATATAATGAATTAACTATCTGACTTGGAAAACAACTTTCCTTTTATCTCACAGTTACCATAAAACTACCAATAACCTCCCACTCAATTTGGTTATTAAAGAAAAAGATTAATTAGTTATCATGTACGTGAATAACTGACTAAACTCTTTAATCATGAGATCCACCATCTGTTATGTAACACCCCAGGCCCAAGATTCGAACCAGGATTCGGAATCCGAATTCGGCACCTGATGGCCCCGGCATTCCCCTACATCCCCTATGACCTGACTACGTCATCTTCACTTGCCTTGAATTCTTTTAGAAGTGAAAGTTTTCCCCATGAATAAACACTGGTCCTTTCAACGTGCTTGTCCTCACTTACATGCATCCTAGGAAAATTCCCAGGAGGTCATCCAATATAATATTGCTCCAAGCTAAGCATGCTTAACTTTGGAGTTCTTATGATTGAGCCACCGAAAAGGATGGTGCACCTTGTTGGTATAGGTAGTAACTTTCAATTCTTTTAAGCCTTTCTGAACCATACTTTCATGTCCTTAGGATCCCTCTCATTCAAATGTGATATCGATTCATTCATGTACCCCTCCTGAAATCGGGTCGTTAACGTTAATTGTTGGTCACTCCACTAAAGACCGATAGCTGCACTCTTTGCACTATAAATATATTTCTGTGTCCATTGCATATAAACAATCAACAGTGCGATCACCCTTCACAAATCGCTCATAAATACAGTTGGGCCACTTTACCATTTTGCCCCTATAGTTACATCTAACTCTTTAAGTACCACTGATTCCTCTAATGAACAATAAGTCATAGTCCTAATATGACTGAGTTCTTTCTTCCCAAGAGAGGGTGTGGCCACTATGTTCAAGACCCGGAATCAGCTGGGGAGCAATTAATCTACTTACCCCTGCTTCGGGGAAGGAGTGAATTCCGTCTTATGTAGCTGACTTTCCAACTCCCCAATCAGACGAATCCTAAAAACGGTAGGCTTGTTGAGTTGGCAATCTGGCCATTCTCACCCATACAAATCGAAGAACCACCCTCATGAGCAGGAGTTCCCAACTCACTAATGATTAAGGTCATATCACCTATGGTCATCCTAGTGAAAAATTATGAACGGTGTTATATAAAGAGACTAATCATTTCGTGGTCCGGTCTTATACAAACTCTTTCTATAGTATACCCCCGCTCACATGTCTCCACATGAATGGTCAGGATCAGACCATTTGTAGCACTTTACAATACTTATAACATCTACAAAGTGGGTCGTATCTATGGTGTCACCAGGATAAAGTATCACTCCTTTTATCCTTATACTATAAACCAATTAGGTTATTACTTAAGGCATGATCCACTTATATGTCTCCATATACATGCTTAAGTTACATAAAATAACCTTGGATCTTAGTTTATTGGATTGAGTAAATGCATATAAAATAACACTTATTTTATTAATAACAATATGTTTACAGAGTGTTTACAAACTACGAGATACCATGAGAATTAGGACACCAATCCCAACATGGTTGACATACAAGTGGATAATGTTTAAGTAATAAGCTAAATGGTTTGTAGTATATGGATAAGGTTGGGTACCTTATCCTGATGGCATTGCAGATATCGTCCACTTTGTAATTGTTACAATAGTTGTAAAGTGTTACAAGCGATATGATTTTAATCGTTCATGTGGAGACATGTGAGTGGGGTATTCTATACAAAGAGTTTATGTAAGATCGAATTGTGAAATGTTTAGTCTATCTTTATAACATCGTTACTTGAAGAGATTAATATTTCAAGAAGATGACCATAGGTGACTTGACCTTAATCCTGAGTGAGTTGTGAACTCCTGCCTATGAGGGCAATCATTTGATCTGTATGGGTGAGAGTGTCCAAATCCATTGACTTAATATGCCTACCAATTGGGGATTTGTCCATGTAAGGAGTTGGGAACATAGTTACACAAAATGGAATTCATTCCTTCCGACTTCAGGGTAAGTAGATGAATTGCTCCCTTTATAGCTAATTTCGAGTCTTGAAGAATGATGACTCACCTTTTCACTGGCCTGAGAGGGATTATTTTATAGTTGGACTATAAACTATTTGTTTATTAGAAGAACCAGTGGTACTGAATTAGTTAGATGTAATTACAAGGGTAAAATGGTCATTTGATCCAGTTGTAGTTAAAGACAATTCGTGAAGGGTTGACTTACTGTGGAATGGTTATATCCATGGACACAAGAATATAACTACAGTACGAAGAGTGCAACTGTGGGTCTTGATTTGAGTGACCTACAGTTAATGAATGTTGATTAATTTAACTAAGGAGTTTAATTAACCTCGTATCATTGGAGGTTCTAATCTATAGGTCCATAAGGTCCCCTTGTTAGCTTATTAAGAGTAAAAGATAAGTATCCATTAGTTTTGAATTAATTTAATTTTTTCAAATTAAATAAGGGAATTAATCGTATAAGATACAATTAATATAATGTATATAGATACATTATATTATAAAATTAATTTTGAATAAGATTAAAAAAAATTATACTTTATAATATAAATATTTGGATAAGGTTTAAATACTATTTAGGTGAATGAGATTCATATGAATATAGGTTAAAATTAATATGAATGAGATTCATATTAAAACTATAGGTTATGTGATGTGTGTTGGGACTGGTGTCTTAATTCTCCTGGTGGTCTTGTAGTTTGAAAACACCTCTATAAACACATTGTTATTAATAAAATAAATGTTATTTTATATGCACTTACTCATATCCAATAAACTAAGATCCGTGGTTATTTCATATAACTTAAGCATGTATGTGAGACATACAAGTGGATCATGACTTAAGTAATAACCTAAATGGTCTATAGTATAAGGATAAAGGAGGGATACCTTAACCTAGTGACACTACGAATACAACCCACTTTGTAGATGTTATAAGGGTTGTAAAGTGCTACAATGGTCTGATCCTAACCATTTATGTAAAGACATGTGAGCGGAAGTGTCTTATACAAATGGTTTGTATAAGACCGGACCACGAGTTGATTAGTCTCTTTATATAACACCGTTGATAATTGAGACTTACATTTCACTAAAATGACCATAGGTGACATTACCTTAATCCTGAGTGAGTTGGGAACTCCTACCTATGAGTGCGGTCCTTTGATTAGTATGGGTGAGAGTGGTCCGATTACCAACTCAACAAGCCTACCTTTTTGTGGATTTGTCTGATTGGGGAGCTGGGAACTCAGCTACACAAGATGAAATTCACTCCTTCCCTGCAGTAGGGGTAAGTAGATAAATTGCTCCCTTAAGGGCTGATTCTGGGTCTTGAATATAGTGGTCACACCCTCTCTTTGGAAGAGAAGACTCAATCATAGTAGGACTATGACTTATTGTTCATTAGAAGAATCAATGGTACTTAAAGAGTTAAATGTAACTACAGGGGCAAAATGATAAATTGGCCCAACTGTACTTATGAGCGATTTGTGAAGGGTCATCGCACTGTTGATTGGTTATATGGACACAGAAACATATCTGTAGTGAGAAGAGTGCAACTGTCGGTCTTTAGTGGAGTGCCCGGCAGTTAACGGATAGTGGATCTCGTGACTAAAGAGCTTTTTCAGTTATTCATGTACCATTGGAGCTTCAAACTATAGGTCTATAAGGTCCCCTTGGTAGCTCAATGGATTTAAGTTGATAATCAATTTTTGGGCTAGTTTGAAGTGGTCAAATTAACAAGGAGGAATTTGATTATATATGATATAATTAAATTGGTTCAATTATATGTGATATAATTGATATGATATATTAGATACATTAATTGGAGGAATTGATATAAATATGATTTATATTAAATTAAGGAGTCAAGAACTATAGTTTAAATATTACATATGATGTGATATTAAAACCATAGTTATAAATATAATATGATAAGTTATTTATTATATTTATTTATATAAAAACAATTATGAGACAATTGTTTAGTTGGTTATTTTCTCTTTTAACCGTACAAGTGGAGAAAAACACTCGTGTAATTGAGCGAGATATTAAGTGATTGAGCGAGATTTGCTGAACGATCGTGTAAACAATCTAGCAAGAGACTAAGTGATTGAGCAAGATTTTCTAAACGGTCGTGTAATGATCTAGCGAGAGACTAAGCGATTGAGAGAGATTTGCTAAACGATTATGTAAATGATCTAGCGAGAGACTAAACGATCGACTCTAAATGATAGCTCACGAGAGCGAGAGATTGCTATCCAATTGTTCACGAGAGCGAGAGATTTCCAAAAGAAGAGTTCTTTAAGGTATGTCTCTCAATTCTTCTTGTATTTGTTTAAGAAAGCATGTTGTAATTTTGTTTAAGGTGCATAACTATTCTTGTCTGTTTGTGAATGCATTGATTCTTGCACAATGGGCTTGGAAAGATTTTGCTTCCGCTCATGGAGATCTATTTTTAGATTTCCTACAATGTGGTTTGAATATGATTAAAATAATATTAAATATTTGTTTCTGAAACTCCTCTAGAATTATGGAGAGGTCTAAAGATAGTTTACGACATTTCAGGATTTGGGGTTGTCCAGCATATGTGCTTGAGGAAAATCCAAAGAAATTGGAACCGCGTTCAAAATTATGCTTATTCATAGGCTATCTCAAGCAAACGAAAGAAGGTTACTTCTTTAATCTTAAAGAAAATAAAGTATTTGTATTGAAAAATGCTACGTCTTTAGAATAGGACCACATCAGAAGTATAAGTCATGAAGTAAAATCTTATTAATGAGCTTTCCAATGAATCTAATGAAACTTCAACAAGAGTTGTTGAAGAGGCTAATACATTGATAAAAGTTGTTGATGTTAGTTCATCTTGTCGAGCACATCCACCTCAAGAGTTAATGATACCTCGATGTAGTGGGAGGGTTATAAACCCATCTGCTCACTATATGGGTTTAACAGAAACCTTAGCCAATCATATCAAATGACTATGTTAAGGATCCATTGACCTATAATCAGACAATGAACGATGTGGACAAAGATGAATGAGTTAAGGTTATGGATCTGGAAATGGAATCTATGTACTTCAATTTTGTCTAAGATTTTGTAGATCAACCTAATGGGATAAAACCTATAGGTATAAATGGATCTACAAGAGAGAAAGAGGTGTAGATAGTAAGGTGCAAATCTTTAAAGCTAGACTAGTGGCAAAGAGTTATACCTAGGTTCAGGGGGTGGACTATGAAGAAACTTTCTCACTTGTTGCCATGCTTAAGTCTATCTCAATTCTCCATTGCCATATATTATGACTATGAGATATGAAAAATGGATGTTAAGACTGTTTGTTTTAATGGTAATCTTGAAAATAACTATTTACATGTAGCAACTAGATGGATTCATTAAATAAGGTCAAGAAAAAATGGTTTGCAAGCTTAATCGGCTAATTTACGGATTGAATCAAGCATCTCGATCTTGGAATATAAGATTTGATACTGCGATAAAGTCTTATAGCTTTGACTAGAATGTTGTTGAACATTGTGTCTACAAGAAAATCATCAACAATTCAATAGCTTTCTTAGTGTTGTATGTGGACGACATTTTACTCATTGGGAATGACGTAGATCTACTGACATATGTAAAGAAATGGCTAGCCGCCTAATTCCAAATGAAAGATTTGGATGAGGCGTAGTTTGTTCTAGGGGTCCAGATCAACAAAACATCGACCTTGTCTGAGGCATTGTATATTGACAAGATGCTTGTCAGATATTCGATGCACAATTCCAAAAGGAATTTAGTACCTTTCAAGAATGTAATTGTATTGTCTAAGAAACAGTGTTCTAAGGCTCCTCAAGAGGTTGAGAAAATGAGATGGATTCCTTATGTATTGAGCGTGGGCAGCCTTATGTATGTCATGTTATATACAAGGCCTGACATTTGATATGTAGTAAAGATTGTTAGTAGATATCAGTCCAATCCAGGATTTGATCACTGGATTACAGTTAAGACCATCCTCAAGTATCTTCGAAGAATGACGGACTACATGCTTGTCTATGGAGCTAAGGATTTGTTCCTTATAAGATATACTAACTCTCATTTTCAGACTGATAGGGATTTTAGGAAATACACATCAGGATCAATCCTAAGAAATTAGAACCACGTTCAAGGTTATGCTTATTTGTAGGCTACCCCAAGGGAACGAGAGGTGGTTATTTCTTTGATCCTAAAGAAAATAAAGTATTTGTATCGAAAAATGCTACTTTTCTTGAGGAAGACCACATAAGGGAGCACAGACCCAGAAGTAAAATCTTGTTGAATGAGATTTCCAAATAAACTACTGAATCTTCAATAAGAGTTATTGAAGAGCCTATTACCTCAACAAGAGTTGTTGAAGTTGAAGGAAATCGGAAGCGAGATTTCCATGAGCAACGGAACAAGACTATTCCAAATTACAATAATGAATGAACATATATTTATAGTCGTCTTAATACAAACGGTTATACAAATAATTCCATAAATTACAGCATGAATAAACTCAAATGCCTAAAGATCAAACACTACACACATATGAGGATGCGTCTCCACACTCCCTTGCGCAACTCTGATCGAACAACAGCCACCACGAGCGCTCGATCTACACGACCACAACATAGCATGAACACCGCATGAACTCTTCGTGGTTGTTCTCAATGATCTCCTCAGTCACGATCTCCTCTGCAATAACGAATGGCCTCCACAGCACCACGAACGGTCTCCAGAAAACCTCAACGGTGTCGAGTTGAGTCTGACACCACCAACAAGGCTACCTTGGTATTCTCGGTGTGAGAATCTAGAGGGTGGGCTCTGTTCGGACATGGTATCAAGCAGACGCATAGACGAAAAAACAATCGCATACACGACTGGGCAAGTGGGAGATGGCGGAGACCTATCGTATAGGTCGATGCCCAATCATTTAGATAAAACTATGTGATCGTTTAGTAAAAGCTATGCAATCGTTTAGTCTATCGTTTAGCTCAGTCTATCACGTATAGACTCTACACGATCGTTTACCTTGGGCCAGCGATCGTCTAGCAAAGCTATGCGATCGTTTAGTAAATACTGCACGATCGTTTAGTAAATACTGCACGATCGTTTAGCTCTACTCTGCACGATCATTTAGCTCGCCCAGCCATCGTTTAGTAAATCCAAATTTACTTGACGACTTCGTGAGTTTCTTTTTTTCCGGAGAGAAAACTCAAAATCCTTTTCAATCTTTTGTAAAAACTTTTTTTTTAATAGGAAACCATTTTCCTTTTAAACTCACGGTTACCATGATCCAATAACCACCCACTACTTTGGTTATTTAAAAGAAAAAGAATTAATTATCCAATAATTAATATTATTATAAACATAAATGATAACCAACTTATCATATTATATTTATAACATATAGTTTTAATATTTCATCTCATGAAACATATAAACTATAGTTATTTTTCTATTCCATGGTACTTAATGTAAATCTCATTTACATCAATCATCCTCTAGATGTATCTTGTACATCATACCGATTTTATCATATATAATCAAAATACCTATTGTCAATTTGAACATTTCAAATCAACACCAAGAACTAATCCTCAACTGAATCTAAGCTACCAAGGGGATCTCATGGGCCTGTAGCTCGAAGCTCTAATGGTACATGAATAACTGACTAAACTCTTTAGTCACGAGATCCACCATCCATTAACTGCCAGACACTCCACTAAAGATCGACAGTTGAACTCTCCTTACCACAGATATATTATGTGTCCATCTTAACCAATTAGTAGTGTCGGGTCGTTCTAGTGGCAAAGGAACCACATAGTGAAGGTGGGTATCACCTGAATGCGGGGGTATTCAACAGGAATGCCTCCAAGCATACTGTCACTAAGAAGATAAGAGAGTGCTTTACCGAAGGGGAGGAGCTCTCTTCCAGATTCAATTATCGGAAGAATATTTTCATAAGATGCTTCTACACATCAGACTAACTAGAGTTCATGCTTTCCTGCGTGAGACAAAGGAAGCCAATTTTCTTACTCGGCGGGAAGGTAAACTGACAACCCTTCACAGATCGCTCATAAGTACAGCTGGGCCAATAACCATTATGCCCCTGTAGTTACATCTGTCTCTTTAAGTACCACTGATCCCTCTAATGAACATAAATCATAGTCTTACTATGACAGAGTCTTCTCTTCTGAAGAGAAGCTGTGGCCACTATGTTCAAGCCCCGAAATCAGCCCTTAAAGGAGCAATCTCTCTACTTATCCCTGCTTCGAGAAAGAAGTGAATTCCATATTGTGGATTGAGTTCCCAGCTCCCAGATCAGATAAGTCCCCAAAAAGGTAGGCATGTTGAGTTGACAATCTGGCCACTCTCACTCACCCATACTAATCAAAGGACCGCCTTCAAAGGCAGGAGTTCCCAAAACACTCAGGATTGAGGTCATGTCACCTATGGTCGTTTAGGTGAGATGCAAGTCTCTAGTATCAACGACGTTATATATAGAGTCTAGTCATCTCGTGGTCCAGGTCTTATACAAACTCTTTGTATAGGACACCCCCGCTCCACGTCTCCACATGAATGGTCAGGATCTATCATCTATAGTAGTTTACAATAGTTACAAACCACTACAAAGCGGGTCGTATCCGTAGTGTCACCAGGATCAGGAATCCCACCTCAATCCTTATACTATAAATCGATTTAAGTTATCACTTAAGGCATGATCCACTTGTATATCACATATACATGCTTAAGTTCACATAAGATAACCAAGGAGCTTTGTTTATTGGATATGAGTAAATGCCAGAATTAAATAACACTTATTTTATTCATTGAACAATGTGTATCTTTATAAAACAACGAGACTCCGGGAGAATTAGAATACCAATCCCAACAATGTCCCACTTGTTCTAATGACTCGGGAGACTAATATACAATACAATATAAAAATGTACAATATATAATAAACTAGAGCATACCCCAGTATCATCTCCCACTTGCCCTAGACAAGTTGCCGCATGTCTCGCAGACCCAGACTCTCTAGGTGACACTCGAACACATTAATCGTGAGGGCCTTTGTAAAAGGATCAGCAACGTTGCATCCTATAAGGATCAGATCCTTATCTCCATATACAAGTATAAATGGACTTACAGTACCAGGAAATCTACTGAGCTGTTGATGATCTTCTTGTAAACACAAGGCTCATCAACATTCTGGTCAAAGCCAAACAACTATTGCACCAGTGTCAAATCTGATGTTCCAAGATCTAGATGCTTGTTTCAGCCCATAAGTGGACCTATTATGCTGGCAAACTCTTTGCCCTTGATCTGGAACTATGAACCCCTCTGGTTGAGTCATATAGATGGTCTTCTCAAGATTACAATTAAGAAAGGCAGTCTTGATGTCCATTTTCCATATTTCATAATAATAAAATGTGGCTATGGACAGGAGAATCCTGATAGACTTCAGCATGACAACAGGTGAGAAAGTTTCCTCATAGTTAACTCCCTCAACCTGGGTATAACTCTTTACCACGAGTCTAGCCTTAAAGGTTTTCACCTTTCCATCTACACCTCTCTTTCGCTTATAGATCCACTTACACCTAATAGGTCTTACCCCATCAGGTGGATCAACAAGTTCCCAGATGTTATTGAAGTACATAGACTCCATTTCCTGGTTCATGGCCTTAACCCATTCATCTTTGTCAACATCCTCCATTACTTTCTTAAAAGACAATGGATCCTCAACTCCATCATTTATAATGACGTTATGGGCTTCAGTCAAACCCATGTAGCGATCCGGTGGGTTCATAACCCTCCTACTACATCGAGGTAGGCACAACTCTTGAGTTGGTTGACTAGACGTTCCAACCTCAACAACTCTTGTTGATCTTTCGGCCTGTTCAACAACTCTTGTTGAACCCTTAGCAATCTCAGTCTCACTAGAGATCTCATATAAAACGAGCTTACTTTGTGGCTTATGATCTCTCATGTGATCTTCTTCCAAGAAGATAGAATTAGAGGAAACAAACATTTTGTTTTCACTCGAATCATAGAAGTATCCTCCTCTCATTTCCTTAGGATAGCCTACAAAGAGGTAGACCTTCGAATGCGGTTCCTACTTCTTTGGGTTAGTCGTTAGCACATGTTTCGGACAGCCCCAAATCCTTAAGTGGCGTAAACTACCTTTACGGCCTATCTATAACTCAAAAGGTGTTTCAGAAACACTTTTCGAGGGAACGTTGTTCAGAATATAACATGCAGTTTGTACTGCATAACCCCAAAATGAGTTTGGAAGATGAGCATAACTCATCATAGACCGAACCATGTCCAACAATGTCCTGTTTCTCGTTCCAGATACACCATTCTGCTGAGGTGTACTTGGGGCCGAGAATTGGGACGCAATCTCATGTTCTATCATATAGTTCTGGAATTGGAGGCCCATATACTCTCCACCACGATCAGATCGTAGTGTTTTTATCTTCTTACCTAAAAAGTTTTCAACTTCAGCCTTATACTCCTTGAACTTGTCAAGGGCTTCAAACTTACGTTGCATTAGGAAGAGATACCCAAACCTTGAATAATCATCTATGAAAGAGATGAAATGTTCATACCCACCTCGAGCTTTAACATTCATTGGACCATAGAGGTCTGAATGTACAAGCTCCAAAACTTCCCTGGCTCTGTAACCTTTTCCAGTATAAGGTCGTTTGGTCATCTTGCTTTCGAGGTAGGATTCACATACAGGCAAGGAGTTTTCTTCTGAACTCTTTAGAAGTCCACTTTTCACCAACTTCTCAATCCTATTGAGGTTGATGTGACCTAACCTTAGATGCCAAAGATGGGTGTTTTCCTTTGGAGAAACTTTTGGTCTTTTAGCTGTTGTTTCCGTACTAAACATTTCAATGTTAAACAAGGATTTTATGACTAATGGCCTTAGTACATATAAGTTATTTTCCATTGAACCATACCCAATCTCCATTCCATTCTTGAAAATAAACATTTTATTCTCATAAAATGAGACGGTGTAGCCTTGTTCAATGAGACAAGAAACCGAGATTAAGTTCCTCGTAATATGAGGAACTACAAAAACATTATCCAGTAACAGATAACGTTTCTTGTCAACAAATAACTTCAGCCTGCCTATAGCAACAGCTGAAACAACCTCACCAGTACCTACTCGAAGAGTCATCTCTTCTTGTGGCAACGTTTGTCAGAAACTGAATCCTTGGTAAGAGGAATTGACATGATTGGTAGCACCTGAATCAAGGATACAGGCAGAATCATCATTCTCTACCAGACATGTCTCCAAGACCAATAAATCATATTTACTATCTTGTCTCCTCTTTTGGAGAGTAGTGGGATGGAGGTCGTTTGCCACGAAATTCTTTTCACACGATTCTTTCCACTGTAAATAATCGGTCATTTTTAAAAGCTTTAAACGGAAATACAAACGAGTTGCTGAAAATAAAAACACATTGACCTACGTTAGGTTTGAAACAAATACCCGTTGTAAAACAAAACAACATCCAATAAGATTTTAGCAAAACTAACATGAACCCCGTGTGACATCGAGTTTCGCAATGATGCATCAAAGGTTTAGGACAAAAGCTGCCGAAGGGAGGTCAATTATCCCTCCTCTGAATTGAGAAGTTCTCAACCAGTCATTAATACCAGAACAACTCTTGTTCCTATAATGACAAGCCATCATTAATTTGGCCAAGAGATCATTAACTTACTTAACAATCTCCCGTAAGTGTGACCCACCATTTTAATCCCTAGAGGTCCGTCCCAAAAGGCCAATTCAAAGGGAAAAAAATCCGATTGGGGCAAAACCTAAAGCGACCCTATCAATTTCTAGAGTTCACCTTGATATTGACCAACTGCAAAAACCCATCCGAATGGGGACACTTCCAAGGTGACACGAGGGTGTACAGAATGATCTCACGATGTGAACCAATGATAGAGACCATAGGACGTGTTGACACACACCCTTCACCCACTTACTATAAATACTCTCTTCGTCCACCTTGATATTGACTCATGCAAACACCATCCGAAGGGGGATGCATCCTGGGCATCTCGAGGCCAAGCATGAATCTCACGGTGTGAACATACAGGGAGAAACGTGAGTGGAATCATAGACATATCTGATATGCCTCTTCCTCCAACTGAGTACTTTATAACCTAGGGTTTAGTTTACTTAGAAAAAACACGGCTAAGGATTTTAACTAAGTGACTTTTAGGTTTTCCCAAGAGTAACATTTACCTTGGATAGTTAAACAACTTTTGATCATCATCCATTAAACTCTTTAACAGAATCTTTGACCAAATCGTTGCATGCTTGTTGAAAATCTATCTAATTCACCTTTCCAGGTAGGTTCCCAGGTAGGGATGTTACGTTTCCATCAACTTAAGAACCCCAGCCTAGCCAGAACCCGCCTTAGACAAAAGGTCCCTTATAGATAGGTTACAACAAATTTAATCTTTTAATCAACCATTTTAATCCTATTAAACTGAGTTAAAAGATTAATCTAGGTTACTAAACTCTTTAGAACCATTTGAACTTAGGTTTATCTCAATCCAATTTTAAAACCCTTTTAAAAAACTTAAGTTCATCCTAAGTCCACATGCAACTCTGAATTATTGATTTTAGGTTGAATTTCCTTTATAACACTTATAAATGGAAACAACCACAATGCTAAGCTAACACATGCAAGGCATTCATAATGATTATAAATGGCCTAAGTGTCATGCTCAATGCATTGTCCATTCATTGCTACTTCTTTTATATAACATTTATACAAAACCGCAATGAAACAAGCAAAACATGCTTCCATTCACCCTTAGACTATAACATTTATAATAAAAGGATGATGCATGATAATGCTCACTGCATGCAAAATATAACTCTTATATTTCATGATGCATGCGCATGCTTTCAAGTAATTTCTTCATGCAATATTATAACACTTATAATACATGATGCATGAATAATTGCACAAACTAAGGTGGGTTTTAACTATATGACAAAAACTTTGGCATAAAAGCATCATACATCACATGTATAAGCAATAAGAGTTGATGAACGGGGTAAAATTACCTTAAAACACAAAAGAGAAAGCTAACTATTACAAAGTCAAGAAGTCTCCGGTTCAAACAGGTGAACCGGGTCTTGAACCGCTCGGCAAAGCATCACTTCTCCAACCATCCATCATGTACTAAGAAACTCCGATCGTCTACACGATAAAACAAACCCTTCATTCTATCGCTTACCAGCGCTCCAGAGTTAAACGATCATTTAGCATTTACAATACGGTCGTCTAGAAAAATCCAAACGATCGTTTAGTTATTACTACACGATCGTGTACCTTTACTAAGCGATGAAGCCTGAAGTACACAATCTCTTAGCACGCTCCGCACAGCACCCGCCTTCCACGATCGTCTAAGCGACTACGATGCCGCGAAGCACCATCGCCTAAGCGATCGCTTAGCTAGTGTCTCCGTATCGCATACGCGTGATCACATAGGTAGTAACTAAGCGATTGATGACTTAAAAATTAATCTTTAAGCATGTGGACAAATATGAATGTGAACAAGTCCATGTCCCCAGCAACGGTGCCATAAACTTAATGACTTAGGATTAATGCGTATATGTGTAATATGCATGCATGATGATGTGCTACAAGCTCATGTTGCCATAAACTTGTAACGCAAAATGTAATCTTTTGTTGTGTTATTGCTCGTGCACATTTTATGCTGTACTACTTCTAGATATATGCGTTGTTAACAATATGCTTGTAGTATGCTATGGAGTAATGCATTGTCACAAGTTTCTTTTCGTTGAAACCAAATATAATTCCAATGAAAGTTTCTCAGAGTAATCTGAGGTCGAACACAGGGATTATTGTCGTTAATGTGTTACATTTGGGATATATGCGACCGGTTTTTACAATTAATAAAGATTATGTGTTTGTACAGGAAAGTAAATTACGATAAAGTAAAATTGTGCAGATAAACTAAAGTTGCGTTAATAAAATAAATTGCGATGAAAATAAACCTAAGCTAATGTGATGCAAGATACAAGATACATGATATACGTGATACTGAGTTTGAGACTAACTGTGAAGTTTATACAAAGGATCGTGGTATGCGATGGCAAGTCTTTATGGATGAATCAGAAGAGGAAAGAATAATTAGTACAAACGTCGCAAGTTTGTTAATTGCGTTAAAGATGTAACTAAGGTTCCGCTTTCCCTTGGTGTACACCTCTCGGTGATCGGCCGCGTTCCCATATCTCTATGGTGAAACAAGGATGAATGTGGTGAACACAAGGTTGCTTCCATCTCTAGAAGTACTTCTTGCTTTAGTTAACGCATTCTTCCAACCCTCTCTCGATAGGCAGAATGGCATCTTCACTTCTGCTCTCACAGGTGAAGATGCCGTCTAGCATACCTTGACTAAACTTAATTATTTCCTTAACCCAATTAATTTACTTGTTTAATTCTTACTAATTACCCATGGGATTAAGAAAACATCATGGAAAAGATGAATTATGGGTGAACGAAAACAGATAGAGAAATGATAATGGAAATGATCATAACATTCAATACTAAGATTAAGCGTCTGATACATGGTATGAATGATAGACTAAGAAGATGAATACAAGTGAAGATGAAGTGATAGAAAAAAATTCAGAAGAGTGTCAACATCCTGACACAGACCTGGACGGTGGTTTTGCTTACCCGCGTGTGGAATGGATGAACAGAAGAGCTTCCCTCTCAGGCTTGCTCGTTTGGTAGAGGTGACCTTCGTACAGAGCTTCGACGGTAGGGATCAGAAGGATTCTTTGCTGGGAGACTCACCTCTCGGCCTTGTCTCTTAATTCTTCCCGGATCTACTCTGATTAGTCGCTCAACCAGTCTCTCTCTTAGATCAGTATATACACTTTTCTCCATATTCAAGCAACCTTTTTAAGTCGAATGGTCGGAGCTATTTATAGGCTAAGCTTTGACTCTTTGCATTGTGGTCCCCACTTTTTTGTTAAGGCAATTCCTGAAATGGTGGAATGAATATTCCTTCTGTTACGCAATCAATCCCGTTCGAAATGCACAACGGTCAGCTGTACACGTGTTAGAATCCTCCGCAATTGCGTTGCTCATTACATCTTCGATCGTTTGCCCGCATGCGGTGTTGTTTTTTATTACCGCATGCGGTTGAGATTGCATTGATCACTTAGCTCTTGACCGATTGTTGCATGCGTCGTCATTGCGTTGATCATCTAGTCATAACTAAATGATGGGCATAATGCGACGTAGATGCGTTGTTCAGTTTATCCTGAGCCATGAACACATGTGGTGACTTGATTTCCTACAAAACAGACTTGAAATATTCTTTTCTACCATCGCCATGGTGTCAGTGAGTGTATTCACGACAATTTATAATTCTCGCATTTCTTAGCCAATTTCTATACAATCGACGCAACTTTCTTTTCTTTTGGCCGCAATATCTAAATAAAACAGTATAAATAACTTGTATTTCTACAAGTTATCAGCGATGAAGCTTGCTAACTACGTGATCGTCTAGCGCGCGCCTTCTACTAAACGACGAGCATCGCATGCTCCCACTACGATCGTTTACCTCCAACGATTACGCGATCGTGAAACCAACGCTACACGATGGTAAACGATTTACCCCATCGCTTAGCATTAGCTAAACGATCGATTAGAAAATACTACACGATCTTCTAGAAAAAATATCTAAACGATTGCTTAGTTAAATCCCAACGATCATTTACCTGAGGCTACACGATCCGACCAACGCTTGGTCTTCCTCTTCGTTCAGAACTGCATCGCCATGCGCCGAAGCTTCATCACGAATGACTCGACGAACTCGAACTTTTCGAATTACAGACTCAATTGCAAAGTTAATTCCGCCTAAAAACACAGAGACCCTTACAATTAACACTTTGTAATACCGAAAGCTCTAACAAAAAGGAAATTTAAACTCGAAATGTTCATCAAATTCATCCACAAATGAAGAAAACGGTTAACCACAAATGCAGAAACCCACCACGACTGAAAAATGCATTCGATTAAGATCTGTAATTTGGAATACTAGAGAACCTGGCTTTGATACCAATTGAAAGAAATCGGAAGCGATATTTCCATGAGCAGCGAAACAAGACTATTCCAAATTATAATCATGAATGAACATATATTCACAATCGTCTTCAATACAAACAGTTATACAAATAATTCCAGAAATTACAGCATGAATAAACTCAAATGCAAGATCAAACACTACGCACACATGAGGATGTGTCTCCATGCTCCATTGCGCAACTCTGATCGAACAACAGCCACCACGAGCGCTCGATCTACACGACCGTAACACAACACGAACATCACATGAACACTTCACGCTCGTCTTCAATGATCTCCTTGATCACGATCTCCTCTGCAACAGCGAAAGGCCTCCACAGCACCACGAACGGTCTCCAAAAAACCTCGATGGTGTTGAGTTGAGTCTGACACCACCAACAACACTACCTTGGTATTCTCGGTGTGAGAATCCAGAGGGTGGGCTCTGTTCGGACTTGGTATGAGGCAGACAAACGGAGGAAGCAACGATCGCGTACACGACCGGGTAAGTGGGAGATGGCGGAGACCTATCGTATAGGTCGATGCCTAATTGTTTAGATAAAGCTATGCGATCATTTAGTCTATCGTTTAGCTCGATCTGTCATGTACAGACTCTACACGATCACTTACCTTGGGCCAGCAATCGTCTAGCAAAGCTATGCGATCGTTTAGTAAATACTGCATGATCATTTAGCTCTACTCTACATGATCGTTCAGCTCGCCCAGCCGTCGTTTAGTAAATCCAAATTTAATTGATGACTTCGTGAGTTTCTTTTTTGCTGGAGAGAAAACTCAAAATCCTTTTCAATCTTTCGTAAAAACTTTTTTTTTTCCAAATAGGAAACCATTTTCCTTTTAAACTCACGGTTACCATGATCCAATAACTACCCACTACTTTGGTTATATAAAAAAAAAAAAGAATTAATTATCCAATAATTAATATTATTATAAACACAAAAGATAACTAACTTATCATACTATATTTATAACCTATAGTTTTAATATTTCATCTCATGAAACATATAAACCATAGTTCTTTTTCTATTCCATGGTACTTAATGTAAATCTCATTTACATCAATCCTCCACTAGATGTATCTCATACATCATACCGATTATATCATATATAATCAAAATACCTATTGTCAATTTGAACATTTCAAATCAACACCAAGAACTGATCCTCAACTGAATCCAAGCTACCAAGGGGACCTCATGGGCTTGTAGTTCGAAGCTCGAATGGTACGTGAATAACTGACTAAACTCTTTAGTCACGGGATCCACCATCCATTAACTATCAGACACTTCACTAAAGATCGACAGTTGAACTCTCTTTACCACAGATATATTATGTGTCCATCTTAACCAATCAGCAGTGCGACAACCCTTTACACATCGTTCGTAAGTACAGCTTGGCCAATAACCGTTATGCCCCTATAGTTACATTTGTCTTCTTAAGTACCACTGATCTCTCTAATGAACATAAATCATAGTCCTACTATTATTGAGTCTTCTCTTCCAAAGATAAACAAGGTGCTTTTTTTATTGGATATGAGTAAATGCCATAATTAAGTAATACTTATTTTATTCATTGAACAATGTGTATCTTTATAAAACAACGAGACTCTGGGAAAATTAGGGCACCAATCCCAACAGAAGTAGGTTCACCTTGTAGGTCAAATCCACCTCAAGTATTGAGGGAACCTTGACGTAGTGGGAGGGTTGCGAACCCACCTATTCATTATATGGGTTTAACTGAAATTCTAGGTATGGTAACTGATGATGAGGTTGAGGATCCATTGGCTTACAAGAAGGCAATGGAGGATGTTGACGGAGATGAATGGATCAAAGCCATGGATCTCAAAATGGAGTCTATGTACTTCATTTCAGTATGGGATCTTGTAGATCAACCTAATGGGGTTAAACCTATAGCTTGCAAATGAATTTACAAGAGGAAACGGGGTGCTAATGGGAAGGTGCAAACTTTCAAGGCTAGACTAATGGCAAACGGTTATACTCAGGTAGAGGGAGTCGACTATGAGGAGACTTTCTCGCATGTTGCCATGCTGAAGTCTTTCCAGATCCTCCTATCCATTGCGTCATATTTGACTATGAGATATGGAAAATGGATGTCAAAACTGCTCTTCTGAATGGCAATCTTGATGAGACCATTTATGTGGTGTAGCCCGAGGGATTCATAATCCAAGGACAAGAGTAAAAGGTTTGCAAGCTTAATCGGTCCATTTATGGACTGAAACAAGCATCTCGATCTTGGAACATAAGGTTTAATACTACGATCAAATCTTATAGCTTTGATCAAAACGTTGATGAGCCTTGTGTATACAAGAAAATCATCAACAGTTTAGTAGATTTCATAGTGTTGTATGTGAAGGAAATCGGACATGAGGATTTCCATGAGCAGCGGAATGATCGTTCCAAATTCCACTCGTATTTGAAAAACAACAATTACAGTACACAAACGAAAACTAATCGGTCATGCACAAAACGAAATTACAACATGCTTTTCAAAAGATCAAGGGATAGAATTATACATACCTTTGAAGACTCATCTTCAAACACCCTCGATCACGAACGCTCGAACAATCAACAAGACTGCAACTCACGAACGCTCGAACTTAGCGCTCTCCAAGATCACGATCAATCAGCAACCACCACACGAACGCTGCAAACTCAACGAATGGCCTCTAGAAACCTTGAACTATGTCGAGTTGAGTACGACACCAACACAATGGCTACCTTGGTATTCTTCGTGTGAGAATCAAGAAGTGTGGGCTCTGTGTGGACTTAGTTAGAGGACGAGACCAGAGGAAGAACAATCATGAAAACGATTGAGCAAGTAGGAGATGACAAGTCTATCGTATAGACAATGCCCAATCGTTTAGAAGAAGCTCCATGATCGATCGTTTAGCTATCGGCCAGCTGAGTGGCTATCGTGTAGTGTCACTCCACGATCATATAGTCTCTTCTTCAGCTATCATTTAGTGAATCTTATTCACTTGACAGCCAACGTGAGTCTTTTTCTGACAATAGAAAATCTCATAAATCTTTAGCAAATCTTACTAAATTTAGGAAAACATTTTTCCTTTTATCTCATGGTTACCATGAAACCACCAATAACCTCCCACTCAATTGGTTATAGAAAAAGAGATAATTATCCAATAATTAATAAAATTATAAATGTACACAATAACCAACTTACCATAGTATATTTATCCTATAGTTTTAATATTTCATCTCATGAAACATATAAACCATAGCTCTTTTTCTATTTCATGGTAATTAATGTAAATCTCATTTACATTAATCCTCCACTTGATGTATCTCATACATCACACCGATCATATCATATATATTCGAATTACCTTTTTTCAATTTGAACATTTCAAATCAACACCAAGAACTGATTCTCAACTTGAATCCATTGAGCTATCAAGGGGACCGTATAGACCTGTAGCTCAAAGCTCCAACGGTACGTGAATAACTGACTAAACTCTTTAGTCACAGGATCCACCATCCGTTAACTGCCAGGCACTCAATTAAAGACCGATAGGTGAACTCTCCTTACTACAGATATATTATATGTCCATATCAACCAATCAACAGTGTGATAACCCTTCACATATCGCTCGTAAGTACAATTGGGCCAATAACCATTATGCCCCTGTAGTTACATCTAACTCCTTAAGTACCACTTATTCCTTTAATGAACATAAGTCATAGTCCTACTATGACTGAGTCCTCTCTTCCATAGAGAAGTTGTGGCCACTATGTTTAGCCCTAGAATCAGCCCTTAAGGGAGCAATCTATCTATTTACCCCTGCTTCGGGAAAGGATGAATCCCATCTTCTGTAACTAAGTTCCCAAATCAGACAAGTCCCCAAAAAGGTAGGCATGTTGAGTTGGCAATCTAGCCACTCTCACCCATACTAATCAAAGGATTACCCTCAAAGGCAAGAGTTCCCAAAACACTCAGTATTGAGGTCATGTCACCTATGGTCGTTTAGGTGAGATGTAAGTTTCCAGTATCAATGGCATTATATACAGAGACGAATCATCTCGTCGTCCAGTCTTATAAACTCTTTGTATAGGACACCCCCACTCGTATGTCTCCACATGAATGGTCAGGATCTACCATTTGTAGTAGTTCACAACACTTCCAAACCTTTATAAAGCGGGTCGTATTCGTAGTGTCACCAGGATCATGAATCCCTCCAAAATCCTTATACTACAAACCTATTTAGGTTATCACTTAAGGCATGATCCACTTATATATCTCTTATACATGATTAAGATTTCATACAATAACCATAGAGCTTTGTTTATTGGATATGAGTAAATGCCAGAGAAAATAACTCTTATTTTATTCATAACAATGTGTACAAATTACAAACTACAAGACTTGGAAGAATTAGGACACCAATCCCAATAGTATGTAGATGATATCTTACTCATTGGGAATGATGTAGGTTTACTAACTATAGTTAAGTATTGGCTAGCGACCCAATTCCAAATGAAATATTTGGGAGTGGCTCAGTTTGTTCTAGGCATTTAGATCTTTCGAGATCAAAAGAATAAAATGCTAGCACTGTCTTAGGCCTCGTATATTAACTAGATGCTTGTCAAATATTCGATGTAGAACTCTAAGAGGGGCCTATTGCCTTTCAAGCACGGAGTTACATTGTCTAAGGAACAGTGTCCTAAGACACCTCAAGAGGTTGACAATATGAGATGAATCCCCTATGCATCTATCGTGGGCAGTTTGATGTATGCGATGTTATGTACTAGACCTGACATCTACTACACAGTGGAGATAGTCAACAGATATTAGTCTAATCCAATATTTGATCACTAGACAGTCGTTAAGAACATCCTCAAGTATCTACAGAGAATAAGGGACTACATACTTACATATGGTTCTAAGGATTTGATCCTTACAAGATACAAGACTCTGATTTTTAGACTGATAGGGATTTTAGGAAATCCACATCAGGATCAATGTTCACTCTTAACGAAGGGGCAGTAGTATGGCAAAGCACCAAGCAAGGGTGCATCGCGCACTGCACCATGGAGGCTGAGTATGTAACGGCTTGTGAAGCTGCTAAGGAGGCCATTTGGCTCAGGAAATTCTTGACTGATCTAGAAGTTGTTCCAGACATGTCAAAGCCCATCACACTTTATTCTGATAATAGTGGTGCTATGGCTAATTTCCGAGAGCCTAGGAGTTATAAGCCCGACAAGCATATAGAGTGGAAGTATCATCTCATCTGAAATATTGTGCATCGAGGGGACGTGATTGTCACGAAGATTGTTTCAGAGCACAATGTTGCTGATCTGTTTACGAAGGCCCTTACGGCTATAGTGTTTGAGGGTCACCTGCAGAGTATGGGTCTATAGAACAGACCACGGCTGGACTAGAGCAAGTGAGAGATCTTGTACTGGGTGTGTTATGCCCTAGTTTATTGTTTTGTGTACTTGTATTTTATTATCTTGTACACTCCACTAGCTTTAGGACAAGTGGGAGATTGTTGGGGTTGATGCTTTAAATCTCGTAGGGTTCTATAGTTTGTAAACATTGTATAAACAAACTCTTATGTGATTAATAATTTTCATTCACTTTGTCTATAAAATATGTGATATTTTAGTTGCATTACCCACAAACTAATAAATTAACATCCAAGGTTATCTTTGTAACTTAAACATGTATGCGGAGACATATGGGTAGATCATGTTTATGTGATAACCTAAATGGTCTGTAGTAGATGGATAAGGCTGGGTACCTTATTCTAGTGACACTACGAGTATGGCCCATTTTGTAAGTGTTACAATTGTTGTAAAGTGTTACAAATGATCTAATTCTGATAATTCATGTATTATACATGCGAGCGGGGATATTCCATACAAAGGAGTTTGTATAAGACCAGACCACGAAATGTTTAGTCTCATTATGTAACACCATTCATAACTGAGACTTACATTTCACCAGGATGACCATAGATAAAATGACCTGAATCCTGAGTGAGTTGTGAACTCTTGCCTATAAGGGCGGTCCATTGATTTGTATGGGTGAGAGTGGCCAGATCGCCGACTCAACAAGCTTATCATTTTGGGGATTCGTCTAATTGGGGAGCTAGAAACACAACTACACAAGATGTAAATTCACTCCTTCACCGAAGTAGGGGTAAGTAGATAAATTGCTTCCTTAAGGGCTGATTCCGGGTCTTCAACAATGTGGCGTGATAACGGGTAGAAATGCATGTTATCATAGTGCTAAGTTCTTAAACAATGTTGGACTATGTTGATGAAATATGTTAACTTGCGTCCATTAAGCATCGTTTTCATAATATTGCGGTTGCATGCGTTCAACGCATTAGAACAGATGATTTTTGTGTTTTTGTGCAGAATATGCTTTAACGCAATGCAAGAATTGCGATCATAGGAAATCACTGGTCGAGTGCAATTTCACCGCAAGACTTTGCGATGATTGTGTTCGCAAACATTCGTCCGAGAAGGATCACCACAACTTGGTCAGCGCAACATGTTGGGTGCATTTGGTGAAAGGCTAATCAATCGCGATGCACCAGAAAGCTGATGACAGTCAAATCTGAATTAAGTTGATAGCCGATAATGGTCACAAAGTACATTCAGCTTTTCGATGACAATTATTCAGTGCATCAGTCAGGAATTAAAACTGTCCCATCTGTACAACCAAGAGAGAGAAGCTGCCTTTCACCATGGATGCTCTATAAATACCAAGGGAATTCTTTAGAGAAGGGGTTGACCAGTTAAGCAGTTAGAGATTTCATACTTCAGTTCGCACGCTTTTGTCCATAGATTTCTTGTATTTTAAGGCGGAAACGAGGGAAGAAGTTGTGCCGGCAGATCATTCCGGTAAGCTTGGGAGACCACCAGAAGCTTCAAGGGCAGAGAGAGGGCCAACGCCTGCGGAAGCAGGAACATCTTTATAACAGAATAGAGATTTCAGTGTAACAGCCTCGGTCAACAAGGAATTACTATCAGGCTCTCTACCTTTAACTTCCATTGTCATTTTGTACTCAACTCATTTATAAAAATGGAATTTTCTTCTCTATATTTGTTCACTCTCTGTTATTCACGCATGAGTAGCTAAATCAGTTGAATGGGTTGAGAAGCATTTAGCTAGCACAACTAGGGAATCTTCATTCTTTGCGATTATCTTGTATTATGTATGCTTCATTCATCTATTAGAGATACTCGGGAGGGTAGTCTAAGGACAGATCTAGACTTGGGAAGGTCAAGTTAAAATCTAGACTCGGGAGAGTCAGATTAGAACACATAATACATGAGATAGGCACTTAGGAACGAGCACTATTTGTTATTAACGCATCGCATGCATCCTAGAGATAAGATATGATTATATGCGGTCACCTTACTTTAATACATTTTGCATCATCGCATAGGATAAGAGTAGAGACGTAGGAATAAGCTCTATGGACACTTTTGCATTCAACATATGCATCCTAGACTTAGAAACATCACATTTCCATTGGAAAATGACTTGTTGTGTATGGTTGTAACATGATCACATAGTCTGATGCATTCCTAAGTAACGCTAGCTAAAGATTTTCTCAACCCGTTCATCGCATACTCATTGCATCTATCACACAACTGTCTTTTTCAAAGCCTCCGCATTTATTTATTTTTCATCAACGAAAACAACAAACCCAACAACTTATTTATTTACTCGGTTACTGTAAGGCTTTCACAAAAATTACCAACGCAATCTGTTTTCACAAGTCCCTGTGTTCGACCCTGAACTTACCAGGAAACTCAGAGAAATTTACACTTGGATTCTGCTGGGGAAACTTGAGTGCACAACACAATTTCATCAACAGATATCATCCACATTTCCACTTCATAAAACCAAGCATTAAGTTTTTGGCGCTATTGCCAGGGACTTCGGCAAAATAGAGTGCTAACGTTAATTTTTTTATTTCTTTGCAGACTCTCAATCTCTGGCAAATTACGACCCAGAGATTGAAAGGACATTCAGAGGAAGATTGAAAGACCGCCAATAGAAACCACAATTCGATAAAGAAGAGATGGCGGAGTAGCCTGGAAATGGAGCACCAAATGATAACAATGTCATGGTGAATCCAATTCTGTTGGCAAACGATTGCAATAGGCCCATTATGGATTATGCATCACCAAACCTCTATCATTTCTCTCCAGGAATCATGAGGCCCACCCTCAATGGAGGCAGATTCAAAATGAAACCATTGATGTTGCAGATGATCCAGACTGCAAGTCAATTCAGAGGAAGGTGTGGCGAGGATCCGCATGCCTACCTCCAAAGTTTTATTGAAATCTACAATACTTATGTGTTCTCGAACATCTCTACTGAAGAAGTTTGACTAACATTGTTCCTATTTTCTCTCTGTGATCAGGCTAGGAAATGGGCAGATTCTCTCAAACCGGGAGAGATCACTTCTTGGGAACAGGTAGTGGAGAAATTTATGAAGAAGTATTTTCCACCTACCGAGAACGCCAGACGAAGGAAACTTATTACAAATTTTGAACAAGACATGGACGAATCGCTCAGCGATGCTTAGGCGAGGTTTAAGAGGTTGTTACAGGACTGTCCACATAATGGGTTGCCAGACTGCCTTCAAATGGAGATTTTCTATCATGGTTTGAACCCGCTTCGCAGACCACTGCCAATGCAGCAGCCGCTGTTGGTCTATTTGATAAAATGTATAATGAGGCGAAGAATATCTTGGATTGCATCTCTAAGAACCATGAATATTGGAGAGAGAGCGACCAGAGATTGATATTGGCTTTTTGGCCCTTAATCTCAAATTAATTAATTTTAATTAATTAATTTATCAATGTTTTGATGATAACAAACTCAATTTTTTAATTACTGAAAATCTTAGTATTTTAATATGTCCATAGCGTAGAGCTCGGAACAACAATTCCAACACCTCTTGAATCACTCAAATCAGAGCTAAAACGAAGACGATATGACCGAAACAAATCTATAGAGAAAATACTGTGGTGGATGACGTGGCATAACTAGACTATTTGCATGTAGACATTTAGCAGTATATTGGTTGAATGGTGGATCATTAAGAGATTAACATATGATGTTTTTTTTTTATTTTTTAGATTGACTTTAAAAAGAATGAATATAAAAAAAATAAATTAAAAGGAAAATAAGTTTAATATTATTTTATATTTGTGTCTAACGGCTAATTTTTTACACATGGTATGTTTTTTATTTTTGGATTGACTTTAAAAAGAATGAATTTAAAAAGAAAATGAATTAAAGGGAAAATGAATTTAATATTATTTTATGTTTGTGTCTAACGGCTAATTTTTACACATGGTATATTTTTTTATTTTTTGGATTAATTTTAAAAAGAAAATGAATTTCAAAAGAGAAGGAATTTAATATTATATTTTGTTTGTATCTAACGACTAGTTTAGTTTAAAATCTCCACTATTGGTTTTTCTTTTCCAAAATCCAATGGTTCAAATTAATTGTGGTTTCTAAAAATTTTTCCATCTCTATATAAACCATTTTTCTCTCCAAATTTTAAACGAACAAATTTTACATTTCATAATCCTCCAAAACTCAAAAGTTCCATTGTTGCTCTCTCTAAGTTCCCAATTTTTTTTCATCTTATTCTTGAGAGAGTGTTATTGTATTGTGAAGATAAATTTGTTGAGTGCTTAAACTTGTAAATCCATTTTAGTGAGAGTTGTATTGTGTTATTCAAAAATTTCAACATTTGTAACAGTTTGATCCTAAACTGTGGAAAGGATCGGGTTTTCTCTTGAACCCATAAAAGGAGCGGTGGTGTAACGGTTGGGCTCTAATCCGTGGAAAGAGTCGGAAAGATTTTATTCAAGCTCCCAAGAGGCACTAGGGGAGTGGAGTAGGTCGAGTTTGACTGAACCACTATAAAAATTATGGTGTCTTTTTCTCTAACTCTTTTCTTTTTATTTTTGCAATTAATTTAAGTAATTTATTATATGTTTTAGTTTGTTCTTATTTATTTGCTAAAATTTGATAGAATTAAATTATCACATTTTTGTCATCTTATTTGTTGCATAAAATTAATTTTTCTTATTCTTTATAAAAAAGTGTATTAATTAGTTTAATTGGGTTAATTTAGAAAAAAAAGTTAATTAAACCCTATTCACCCCCCTCTAGGGTTGCCATATCGATCCAACAATTGGTATCAGAACAGGTTGCTCTTCTTGAAATATTTATTTCTTGATAAACTTAATTGTTTTTGAGCTATGGCAACTTTAGGTTTTATCCCTTTTACCGATAGTCAATCTATTACAAAGTCTCCTTTCTTTAATGGTACTAATTATAGTTATTGGAAAAATAGAATGAGATTTTTCTTGCTTTCTATTGATTATGATTTATGGGATATTGTTGAGAAAGGTTTTAAAATTCCAACAAAAAAATATTGATGGTGTTAGCACTATAAAACCTAAGGAAGAATGGTCAATAAATGAAAAGAAAGCATGTTCTTTAAATGCCAAAGCTATTAATTGCTTATTTTGTGCTTTGAATGAAGTTGAGTATAATAAAGTGTCTATTTGCAAAACCATTAAAGAGATATGGGATAAATTAGAAATTACTCATGAAGGAACTAGTCAAGTAAAAGAAAGAAAGATTGACATGTTAGTTCATCAATATGAAATGTTTAAAACTGATAAAAATGAAGCTATTTCCGATATGTTTATTAGATTTACTAACATTGTCAATGCTTTAGAAGGACTTGGGAAAAAGTACTCAAATCTTGAGAAGATAAAGAAGCTATTGTGGTCTTTGCCTAAACAATGGGAGCCTAAAGTCACCGCCATTCAAGAGGCAAAGGATCTCAAATCTCTCTCCATTGATGAACTCATGGGCTCGTTGTTGACGCATGAGATAAAGATCAAGAAAAACATGGAGGATGAGAAGAAAACGAAAGAAAAGAGTATAGCTTTAAAGACCATCTCTTTAGAAGTTAACTCCCAAGATGAAGATGACCTTGATGAAGATGATCTTGATGAAGATGATGTTGCCTATCTTTCACGTAAGTATAAGAACTTCATCAAGAGAAAGAAGCAATTCAAGAAGCATCTCTCCAACCAAAAAGAGTCAAAAGATGAAAAGAGCAAAAAGGATGAGGTAATATGCTATGAATGCAAGAAGCTAGGTCATATTAGAACCGATTGTCCTTTTCTCAAATCATCTAAGAAATCCAAGAAGAAAGCAATGAAAGCTACTTGGGATGATACGATGAAAGCGAAAGTGGGAGTGATAATGAAAAAGTGGCCAATTTTTGCTTCATGGCTTATAGTGACAAAGAGGATGAACAAAATGATGAGGTAACTCTAGAACCTCTTTCTTATAATGAATTGTTTGAAGCTTTTGAAAATATGCAAAATGATTTAGAAAAACTTAGTTCTAAGTATGTTGTGCTTAAAAAGAAATACAATGTTTTATCTAGTAAAAATAAGTCTTTACTTGAAGAAATTGCTTGCTTAAAAGAGAATGAGCATGATGCTATGCATATTGATGAAATGAATATCTCTTGTGACAAGCATGCTTTTGATTGTGATGAGAAAAATGCCTTGCTTGACAAAGTTAAATTTCTTGAGCATGATAGTTGTGAAAAAGATAATTTGATTAAATTACTCAAAGAAAAGAAAATTAGTACTTTGCAAGAACTTGATAAGGCTAAAGAATCTATTAAAAAGTTGACAATAGGTGCTCAAAGATTAGACAAGATAATTGAAGTAGGAAAGCCTTTTGGTGATAAAAGAGGTTTAGGCTATATTGATGAATGTTCTACTCCTTCAAGTTCTAAAACTATCTTTGTTAAAGCATCTCATAATATGCCTAAGCTTAATATGCCTAAGGTTGTGTCTAAGCATGTTAGATCTAACTTTGTGCCTATATGTCATTATTGTGGTGTTGAAGGCCATATTAGACCTAAGTGTTTTAAATTGAAATATGCTCATACTACTTCTCCAAGAAGAAATTTTTCTCAAATGGCAAAGTTTCACAATGCTCCAAGGAATAATTTCTCCAAGAAAAGTAGAGTGCATAAATTTATTGTAAGAGATAAATTTTTATATAATGTTGTTTGTTTCTCATGTGGCAAGTTTGGACATACAACTTATTCTTTTTACTTGTCTAAATCCAATGCCTTAAAATGTCTATGCAAAAATGAAATGGATTCCCAAGTTTGTCAATGCTAACCATCTAGGACCGAAACAAGTGTGGGTACCAAAGAATCAAACTTGAACATTTGTGTTTGTAGGTTTGTTTGAAAGCCTCTAAGAAAAACAAGTGGTACTTGGATAGTGGTTGCTCGAGGCACATGACGGGAGACCTATCCAAGTTTGTCTCTCTCTCCAAAAAGGATGGAGGTTTTGTAACCTTTGGTGACAACAAGAAAGGTAAAATAATTGGTAAAGGTAGTATAGGTAATGAATCTTCTATTTTAATTGAAAATGTACTTTTGGTTGATGGTTTGAAGCATGATTTACTTAGTATTAGTCAATTGTGTGATAAAGGCTTTTGAGTTATGTTTGATAAAAAGAATTGCATCATTGAAAATGCTAGTGATAGAAAAGTTATATTTGTTGGAAATAGAGATGAAAATGTTTATACTATCGATTTGAATGATTGTCCTATTAATGATAAATGTTTATCGGCTTTGCATAATGATTCTTGGTTATGGCATAGAAGACTAGGACATGCTAGCATGCACTTAATTTCAAATATTTCCAAGAATTCTTTGGTTAGAGATCTTCCCAAATTTAAATTTGAAAAAGACAAAGTTTATGATGCTTGTCAAATGAGTAAGCAAACTAAGTCCTCTTTCAACTATTACACATGAACTTATTTGGCCCTTCTAGAATTGCTTGTTTTGGAGGAAACTATTATGCCTTTGTGATAGTTGATGATTTTTCAAGATTTAGTTGGGTTTTGATGCTAAAACATAAGGATGATGCTTTGAAAAGCTTTTCTAGTTTTGCAAAAAGAGTTCAAAATGAAAAAGGTTTTTTGATTTCTAAAATTAGGAGTGATCATGGAGGAGAATTTGATGCAATGCTTTTGAAACTTTTTGTGAAGAAAATAGTTTTTCTCATAATTTCTCCACTCCAAGAACTCTTCAACAAAACGGTGTAGTTGAAAGGAAAAATCGTATTTTGCAAGAATTTGCTAGATCAATATTGCATGAGTATGGTTTACCTACATACTTTTGGGCGGAAGCCATTAACACCACTTATTATGTTTTAAATAGATTTTTAATTAGACCTTCTTTGGATAAAACTCCTTATAAACTTTGGCATAACAAAATTCCAAATATTGGGTATTTCAAAGTTTTTGGTCGCAAATGTTTTATTTTGAATAACAAAGAAAAACTTGAAAATTTTGATTCTAAGACGGATGTTGGTATTTTCCCTGACTATTCCTCTACTAGTAAAGCTTATAGAGTATTCAATAAAAGAACTTTAGTAATTGAGGAATCTATGCATGTAGTGTTTGATGAATCTTGCAATGTTATTTCTAATTAGCCTATTTATAGTGATGTTTTAGAAGGAAATTTTGGAGATTTACTTGTTAGTGATAAAGGATGATGGTATGTTTTTTAATTTTTGGATTGACATTAAAAAGAATGAATTTAAAAAAGAAAATGAATTAAAAGGAAAATGAATTTAATATTATTTTATGTTTGTGTCTAACGGCTAGTTTTTTACACATGGTATTTTTTTTATTTTTTGGATTAATTTTAAAAAGAAAATGAATTTCAAAAGAAAAGGAATTTAATATTATATTTTGTTTGTATCTAAAGTTTAAAATCTCCACCATTGATTTTTCTTTTCCAAAATCCGATGGTCCAAATTAATTGTGGTTTCTAAAAATTTTTCCATCTCTATATAAACCATCTTCCTCTCCAAATTTTAAACGAACAAATTTTACATTTCATAATCCTCCAAAACTCAAAAGTTCCATTGTTGCTCTCTCTAAGTTCCCAATTTTTTTTCATCTTATTCTTAAGAGAGTGTTATTGTATTGTGAGGATAAATTTGTTGAGTGCTTAAACTTGTAAATCCACTCTAGTGAGAGTTGTATTGTGTTCTTCAAAAATTCCAACATTTGTAACGATTTGATCCTAAACCGTAGAAAGGATCAGGTTTGCTCTTGAACCCGTAAAAGGAGCGGTGGTGTAACGATTGGGCTCTAATCCATGGAAAGAGTCGGAAAGATTTTATTCAAGTTCTCAAGAGGCCCTTGGAGAGTAGAGTAGGTCGAGTTTGACCTAACCACTATAAAAATTACGATGTCTTTTTCTCGAACTCTTTCCTTTTTATTTTTGCAATTAATTTAAGCAATTTATTATATGTATTAGTTTGTTCTTATTTATTTGCTAAAATTTGATAGAATCAAATTATCACATTTTTGTCATCTTATTTGTTGCATAAATTGAATTTTTCTTATTATTTATAAAAAAGTGTATTAATTAGTTTAATTGGGTTAATTTAGAAAAAAAAAAGTTTAATTAAACCCTTTTCATCTCCCCCCCCCCCCCCCTCTAGGATTGCCATATCGATCCAACAATTGAGACTCAAAGACACTGATATAATCAACGGTGCTATTGCTTCACTGCAAAACCAGATGACCGCAATGATGAATTTAATCCAAGGAATTGCGATCAGCAGACCAACACCGCAAACTGGGCAAATCAACGCAATCAGTCAAAATACCGCAAGGTGTGCGACTTGTGGTGATGAGCATGCGATGGAAGATTGCCTGCAAAATCCACAGTCTGTATACTTTATAAAGAATAACCCTTTTTCGAATACCCACAACCCCGGGTGGAGGAACTACCCCAATTTTACTTGGAAGAATCAACAACAAAATTTTCAACCTGTGGCGCAGAAAGAAGGGCCACCAGGATTCTTTCCACGCAACAATGGTCAAACGAGCAATCAAGCAAGTAGCTCACAACAACCACCACAATCCTCTTCTTTAGAGAGCCTATTGAAGCAATACATAGAACTGTGCTTCAAAGTCAGGCGACGTCCATCCGCAATCTCGAATTACAGATGAGCCAGATTGCGAGTGAGCTGAAGGGTAGACTGCAAAGGGCTCTGCCAAGTTCAACTGAACTTCCACGCAACCTGGGGGGATCAGGTAAGGAGCAATGTCAGGTTGTGACATTGCGCAGTGGGAAGACCGTGGAAGGAGAAAAGAAGGAGCTTAGTAGAACAACTTCCATTGCGGCTAAACCTGAGATTGCGGTGACGCAAGAAAATGAAAGAGAAAAAGAAGCAATAGAACCAGAGATTACGTCAACCTTGAAGCCAACTGAAACGAGAATCATGAAAGTTCAGTTACCACCTTTCCCACAGAGACTAAGGAAGAAAAAGAATGAAGAGGTACAGTACCAATGCTTCTTATCTATGTTAAAGCAATTACATGTTAATATTCCTTTCAGTAAAGTGGTTGAGGAATACCTACCTACGTCAAGTTTCTGAAAGATATGGTAACTAAGAAGAGGGGAGCTGGAAAATTTTCCACGGTGGCATTAACGCAAAGTTCAAAATCAATAATTCCACCGAAATGAGCGATCCTGGGAGCTTTACTATTCCTTGCTCCATAGGAGGACTGTACATCGGGCAAGCCCTATGTGACTTGGGAGCCAGCATAAATTTGATGCCTTTGTCAATCTTTAGACAATTGAATGTGAGGCAACTTGTGCCCACAACTGTGACTCTCCAACTGGCCAACAGATCTCTAGTTCATCCAGAAGAAAAAGTGAAGGATGTGCTGATAACTATTGACAAATTTATCCTACCAGCTGACTTCATCATTTTACACTATGAGGACGACAAGGATGTGCCCATCATTTTGGGGCGACCTGTTCTATCAACGGGTCGTGCTCAAATTGATGTGCATAAAGGGAAAATCACTTTGAGTATCAACGGACAAAAGCTCAAGTTTAATATAATTCGTGACATGAAGTTACCGGATGAAGAAGACCTACATGACTCTGATGATGACTAGAATTCAATTGAAGAAGAAAAGTTTGATGAAGAGAATGAAGAAGAGGATGCCAGCGCATCCGTTGCTGCCTGCAATGTGATCACAACAAAAACAAACACGGAAGAAGAGATGATCGCAAAGCAAGAAGTAGAGCCAAGGAAAAAGAAGAACAAAAAACAACGCAACCTTCCCTGGTGAAGCCACCAACACTTGAACTGAAGACCCTACCAACCATCTAAAGTATGCATTTTTGGGACAAATAAAAAACTGCTAGTGATCATTTCCTCTACGCTCAATGAAGATTAGGAGAATGCATTGATGAGCATTCTCAAGAAACATGTGTGAGCAATTGGCTGGACGCTCAACGACATTAGAGGAATTAGCCCTACGTACTGTATGCACCGCATTAGTCTTGAAGATGACCACAAAGCAACAATTGAACATCAACGCAGACTCAACCCTGCGATGAAGGAGGTCGTCAAGAAGAAGATTATCAAATGGCTAGATGCGGGTATTATCTATCCCATAGCAGATAGCACGTGGTTTAGCCCCGTGCAGTGTGTGCCGAAGAAGGGCAGAATGACGGTAGTCCCAAATGAAAGGAACGAATTAATACTGCAAAGGACCATCACTGGATGGCACATATGCATGGACTACCGCAAGTTGAATGTGGCCACAAAGAAAGATCATTTCCCTCTGCCATTCCATTGACCAAATGCTAGATCGTCTAGCTGGAAATGATTTTTACTGCTTTCTAGATGGTTATGCCGGATACAATCAAATTATGATAACTCTAGAAGATCAAGACAAGACCACATTCACCTGTCCATATGGGACATTTGCTTTTCGCTACATGTCATTTGGTCTCTACAATGCGCCAAGCACATTCCAAAGGTGCATGATGGCCATCTTTTCAGATTATCTAGAGGACTCTGTGGAAATATTTATGGATGACTTCTCTGTTTATGGGAACACTTATGAAGTCTACCTAGCCAATTTGGAGAAGATACTGAAAAGTTGCAAAGAGACAAATCTAGCGCTCAATTGGGAAAAATGTCATTTCATGGTAAAGAAGGGCATAGTGTTGGGACATAAGGTCTCTCGAGATGGGTTGGAGGTGGACAAAGAGAAGATCGTAGCAATTGAAAAACTTCCACCTCCAACTAACGTGAAGGTTGTACGAAGCTTCTTGGGGCACGCTGGATTTTATAGACGATTTGTCAAAGACTTTTCTAAAATAGCACGACCACTGAGTGCGTTGTTAGAGGCTGACAGAAAATTTGAGTTTGACAATAACTGCCTCAACGCATTTAGAGTTTTGAAATATGCGTTGATTACCGTACCCGTATTGATTGCACCGGATTGAACACTACCATTTGAAATCCTGTGCGACACAAGCGGGTATGCAATGGGAGCTGCTTTAGCGCAAAAGAGAAAAACAATTTTGCATCCCATCATATATGCGAGTAAAACATTAAATCCTGCTTAAACAAATTATACCACTACAGAGAAAGAACTCCTGGCAGTGATTTTTGCGTTGGAAAAATTTCGGGCATATCTGTTGGGAACAAAGGTGCTCATCCACACTGATCATTCGACGATCAAATACTTAATGACAAAGAAGGACGCAAAGCCGAGGTTGATCAGATGGGTTCTCCTCCTTCAAGAATTTGATATAGAAATAATTGACTGAAAGAGGACAGAGAATCAAGTTGTAGATCACTCGTCTAGACTGGAAAATCCTGAGGTTGACCGCAATGAGTCTGAGGTGAGTGTCGTATTCCCGGATGAGCAGCTGTTCCATATAGAAGAATTACCCTGGTATGCAGACATAGTTAATTATTTGGTTTATGAGCAATTTCCTGAAGATTACACTTATCACCAACAGAAGAAGCTCAAAAGTGAATGTTGGGATGAGCCGAATCTGTATAAAAGAGGTGTAAACCAGATATTTTGATTATGAATACCAAATGCTGTTCAACAACGCATATTATCGCAATGCCACGACTCACCATATGGTGGGCACTTTGGAGGGCAGCGTACCGCAGCCAAGGTTTTGTAGAATGGATTCTTTTGGCCTACATTATTCAAGGATGCGGCTGACTACGCAATGAAATGTGATCGGTGCCAACACACGGGTAACATTTCATGGAAAAACACAATGCCAATGAACACTATCTTGGAGCTTGAATTGTTCGACGTATGGGGGATTGATTTCATGGGACCATTCCCTTCTTCGAATGGGAAACATTACATTTTATTAGCCGTCGATTATGTCTCCAAGTGGGTAGAGGCAATAGCATGCGCCGCAAGTGATGCAACGATCGTCTCCCAATTCCTGAAGAAACATATTTTCACTCATTTTGGTACTCCCGTACCATCATAAGTGATGAAGTTGCGCAAATACAACATCCTCCACAAAGTGGCCACCGCATACCATCCGCAAACGAATGGTCAGGCTGAAGTGTCCAATAGAGAAATTAAGCTGATACTTGGGAAGGTAGTAAGGCCTTCACGAGAAGATTGGGCAACAACGCTTGATGATGCATTATGGGCATACCAAACCGCATTTAAAACACCCATAGGTATGTCCCCATATGCGTTGGGATGTGGTAAGTCATGTCATTTGCCTTTGGAACTGGAATATAAGGCACTATAGCGGTAAAGAAGCTGAACTTTGATTTGAAGAATGCGGGAGAAGCGCGAAAAACAAAATTGGTCGAGGTAGAAGAATGGAGGATCAACGCAAAAGAAAATGCAAAGATTTATAAAAAGATCACCAAACGCTGGCATGACAAATGCATATGCAATAAAAACCTCCAAGTCGAGCAAAAGGTCTTACTCTTCAACTCACGTTTGTGGCTCTTCCCAGGAAAACTAAAATCACATTGGTCCGGACCCTTCATCATCAAAGAAATATTTCCACATGGTGCGGTGGAGCTGAGCACTGAGGATGGAAGTCGGATATTTAAGGTTAATGGACAGCGAGTTAAGGCATATTGCGGAGGCGATTTCCAGCCAGAAAAGGCCTCCGTGAAGCTGAGAAACTCGGAATACCCTTTGTTTAATTCTTAAACTCTCATTCCTTCGTTACTTCTATCATCATTTATCTATCTGCATTTTACTTATTGTTATTCCTATTTCTCTAAAAAAAAAAAAAAAAAAAAAGAAACTTGTTGTTTTGTTTTAAATCATTTGACCCTCTCTTTGTTTGTTTACAACGATTAAGGCATAGGATTGCGGAGATGTTACTTGAAGTAGCAAATTATCTCACTCTATCACCGCAATCCAAAGAAGAGAGATCGCCGCGAAAATGGATGCATCAATACATGATGCAGGCGACAGCGCAACATTTGGGGGTGTACTCTTTCTTATCTTTATTTCAAATTTTGCACTATCACATCGCATGTTAGTTTTAAAAGCTTTATCATCGCATCCTCTTTGATCACCGCAATCATTTGACGTAGATAAATTTAGTAGTTTACCACATTTTATTTCTTTGCCAAGTATGATTTCAATGATGAAAAATATGCTTCTATTTCTTTCGTATATACTAGAGTCAACTTAGTCTTAAGATAGTCACCTCATGAAATATTTCCAGAAGTTAGGGGTTTGCTAGCTTTCTTTCAAACTCTCTTTACAATGCATTCTAAGAACATCGCATAACTCATTTCAATCTTTTGGCAATGAGGACATTGCCGCATTTTAAATTTGGGGGTGAGGTATTTATTTTCAACCTTGCTATTTTGGAAAAAAAAAAAATTAGAATAACAACTCCACTGTCAACACAATGGGAAACCTATGTTGATAAGAGTTAAGTTGTGAAAGGCACTTACCCGTAGTTGGATGTCCACACGACACACGTGGGGGCAAGCCAAAACGAAAGTAAGTCACCAGGATCAATACATAAATAAATGACCGCAACTCCACTTCCAAATAGGTATGGGTTTAGTTTGAGAAAGAGTGTATTGCTCGTAGTTGGATGTCCGCATGACACCCATGGGGGTAAGCCAAAACAAAGGCAAGGCACTTGGATCAGCGCAAGGTTAGAAAAAAAAAATATACATCAATGAAGAAAATTTTTGTGCAAGGATAACATCATTTGACACCTAGATAGAAAATCTACTTTTTAAAATAAATCATGCGATGTTCCGGAATATAGTAAAGTCCTTTTGAAAGGTAAGCTTACAGTCCTTAGGTCTTAGAAATATTTTAAGAAGAGACTTGAATAAGACTTAAGGAAATTCTGGTATATAGGATTTGAACGGAGTATTCTTGAGAAATCTAGGAAAAGAACATTGCGATTGACTTGCTAAAGAAATCTTTAGCTTATGCTTGAGGACAATCATTTTTTAAATTTGGGGGCGTGATAACGGGCAGAAATGCACGTTATCATAGTGCTAAGTTCTTAAACAATGTTGGATTGCATTGATGAAATATGTTAACTTGCGTCCATTAAGCATCGTTTTCATAATATTGCGGTCGTATGCGTTCAACGCATTAGAATAGATGATTTTTGTATTTTTGTGTAGAATATGCGTTACCTTACTTTCAAGAATTGCGATCATAGAAAATCACTGGTCGAGCGCAATTTCACTGCAATGCTTTGCGATGATTGTGTTTGCAAACATTCTCCTGAGAAGGATCACCGTAACTTGGTCAGCGCAACATGTTGGGCGCATCTGGGTGAAAGACTAATCAATCGTGATGGGACAGAAAGCTGATGACAGTCGAATCCGAATTAAGTTGACAGCCGATAACGGTCACAAAGTACATTCAGCTTTTCGGTGACAATTATTCGGCACATCAGTCAGGAATTAAAGTTGTCTCACCTGTACAACCAAGAGAGAGAAGCTGCCTTTCACCATGGATGCTCTATAAATACCAAGGGAATTCTTCAGAAAAGGGGTTGACGAGTTAAGCAGTTAGAGATTTCATACTTCAGTTCGCACGCTTTTGTCCATAGTTTTCTTTTATTTTAAGGCGGAAGCGAGGGAGGAAGTTGTGCCGACAGATCATTTCGTTAAGCTTGGGAGAGCGATGGAAGCTTCAAGGGCAGAGAGAGGGCCGACACCTGCGGAAGCGGGAACATCTTTAGAACAGAATAAAGATTTCAGTGTAACAACCTTGATCAGCAAGGAATTGCTTCCAGGCTCTCTACCTTTAACTTTCATTGTCATTTTGTACTCAACTCATTTATAAAAATGGAATTTCCTTCTCTGTATATGTTCACTCTCTGTTATTCACGCATGAGTAGCTACAGTTGAATGGGTTGAGAAGCATTTAGCTAGCACAACTAGGGAATCTTCATTCTTAGCGATTATCTTGTATTATGTATGCTTCATTAATCCATTAGAGATACTCGGGAGGGTAGTCTAAGGACAGGATCTAGACTTGGGATGGTCAGGTTAGAATCTAGGCTTGGGAGAGTCAGGTTAGAACACATAATACAAGAGATAGGCGCTTAGGAATGAGCACTATTTGTTATTAACGCTTCGCCTGCATCCTAAAGATAGGATATAATTGTATGCGGTTACCTTACTTTCATACATTTTGCATCATCGCATAGGACAAGAGTAGAGACCTAGGAATAAGCTCTATGGACACTTTTGCATTCAACACATGCGTCCTAGACTTAGGAGCATCGCATTTCCATTGGAAAATGACTTGCTGTGTATGGTTGTAACATGATCGCATAGTCTGACGCATTACCAAGTAACGCTAGCAAAAGATTTTCTCAACCTGTTCCTCGCATACTCATTGCATCTATCATAACTTCCTTTTCTCAAAGCCGCCACATTTATTTGTTTTTCATCAACGCAAACAACAAACCCAACAACTTATTTATTTACTCAGTTATTGCAAGGCTTTCACAAAAATTACCAACGCAATCTGTTTTCACAAGTCCCTGTGTTCGACCTTGGACTTACCAGGAAACTCAGAGGAATTTACACTTGGATTCCGCTGGGGAAACTTGAGTGCACAATACAATTTCATCAATGTATATCATCCACATTTCGACTTCATAAAACCAAGCATCATGGCACCACACCCTCTCTTGGCCTGAGAGGGGTTTACTCATAGTAGGACTATGTTTTATTTTTCATTAGAGGGATTAGTGGTACTTAAGGAGTTAGATGTAACTACAAGGGCAAAACGGTAATTTGGTCCAACTATACTTACGAGTAATTTGTGAAGGGTCATCGTACTATTCATTGGTTATTTCCAATGGATACAGAAATATATCTGTAGTGCGAAGTGTGCAATTGTCGGTGTGTAATGGAGTGCCCAACAGTTAACGTATAGTGGATAATGTAATTAAAGAGTTTAATTAATTATTCATGTACTGTTGGAGTTTCAAGCTACAAGTCTATAAGGTCCCCTTGGTAGCTCAAAATGAATTAGTTGAGAATTAGTTTTTAGGTTAATTTGAATTGTTCAAATTAATAAGAGGGATTTAATTATATATGTTTAATGGGAGGAAATAAATATTTGAATGAGATTCAAACATATTATCTAGGAATGTGATTCATAATTGTTAAACTTAATGTAAATATGATTTATATTAAATGTCATAAAATAGATAAAAGAAACTATAGTTTATATTGTATATAATAAAATATTAAAACTATAGGTTATATGTTATATTTGATATAACATATAGTTTAATATAAATACAATATGATAAGTTGGTTATCATATTTGTTTAAATTATTTCATTATTATTTGAATAATAACTTTCTTTTTTCTTTTCAACCACCTTAATGGGTGGTTATTGTTTTTGTGGCAAGAGGAATAAAAGAAAATTGGTTTTCTTCTTCTTTATCAATGATTAACGCATTTTATAGAATGATTGAGAATTGTAAAAAAGTTCTATGTGTTCCTTAATCTCCTTCCTCCAAACTCAAGCTATCTCTCCTAACCAAACTATCAGAGCCCACCACTCCTGGGTTTTCACCCTGAGAATACCAAAGGCTCATTGTGGTTGTGTCCTCTTTGTTCTGTTTGAGATATCTTGAAAAAGGTCTTCAAGAGTTGTTGTGTTCTTGATTGTTCGAGGGAGTTATGTGAAGAGAAAAGGTCTTCAAAGGTAATGTATCTTAAACCCTTTTCTTGTATCAAACATGCTGTAATTTATTTTAAATGTATATCTTGTATGTCTACTGTAAGTTTAGTTTCCAATAATAAATGGAATTTGGACAATCCGCTTTCGCTCAAGGATCTCCTTAAAAACAAATTCCTTCAATTGATCTTGTAAGAATCAAATCCTTAGCCCCATATACCAGCATGTAGTCCTTCGTTCTTCGAAAATACTTGAGGATGTTCTTAACCACTGTCCAGTGATCTAACCCTAGATTGTACTGGTACCTACTAACTAATCCCACTGCATAACTATTTTCATGAGAGATTAACAATTATTCAATCTCATAGATCCAGTTTAAACATGTAATCTATCAAGTTAAACATTAAATCTAACATGTATTGATGGCCAACCATCATAAATTTAACATAATAATATTAAAAAGCATTCAATTCCACAAAATCTATAAAAAGTACTATACATTAACAAAAATCCATGAATAAGGCCATCAACACTCTATAACAAATGAGTCTAGCTACTTATAGTTATCAAACACATATTCTTATACAATTTGACAAACATAAACAATAAAGAAAGTGAAAAGAATAAGGAAAAACTGTTGTTGAAATGATTCTGCGTCGTTGCACATCATCGATCAAGCCTTAATTTGCATCTCGAGATCACAAACGACCTCCAACAAGTTTTTCTCAACTTTTAACTCTTTTATACAAAAAAAAAAAAAAAAAAAAACTCATTTTAGGGATCTAAAATTTTGTGTGTAAGTCAGCTGGGGAACCCTATATCTTATAGAAAAAGTTCTCTTAAAATACAGATTTGTTTGTCAAATATGGAAAGACTAGTGCCTCAACGCCGCGTCCTCTTTTCTTAGCATCACGATGGTATGGCCTTGTCCCTTGCTATAGGAAAGGGGAGCATGGCGGCGCTCTCCCTACTGGTGGTCTGTGTTGGCAAAGAAATCATTTTTCAAGTGCTTTTCATCCATTGATTCACCATCGGGAGAAAGATCATCTAGGCTTAAATGGAATGAAAGTATCTTGTATGTCAATAATTCTAATATAAGATATATAGTCTTCTTATATAGGAGAAGGTCTCAATAAATAGAAGGAAATAATCATACTTGGAATAAAATAAAAACATTAGTAATTTTACAGGTAATTCACGTAGTTACGACCAACACTTTCCTTCAAATTGGTTTACATATCTCTTCCATTATCAGCTTGTCAATCATTCTATCAAATTATATTTTTTGTAGTCCTTTAATCAACATATCAATAGTTAATTTGCTCTATACTATGGAGATAAGGAATACATATCGCACCAATTTTAATTTTCTCCTTTATGAAGTGTTTATCAATTCCAATATTCTTTATACTATTACATAGGACTAGATTGTGGGTTATAGAGATGGAAGCATTGTTGTCAAAATTTACACATATAGGTGTCTTCTAAAATACTTTCAATTATTCAGGTAATTTTTTATCCATATTTCTTCGCATATACCATGGGCTAAAGCACTAAATTCTACTTTAGCACTGCTTATGGCCACCACATTTTTCTTTTTCCTACGCTATTTTGCTTTAGCACCTTATGGCCACCACATTTTGCTTTTTCCAACGCTAAGTGACTACATTATCACCAACAAATGAACAATAGCCAGAAGTAGATCTTCTATCCGTTGCACTTCTTGCCCAATTAGCATCAAAATAAACTTCAATCTGGAAATGATAAACTCATAAACACTTCTTTTTCAAGGTCAACATTGAGAAAAGCATTTTTTGACATCAAGTCAAGTGAAGAGGCCAATCAAAATTTACTACAAGAGATAAAAGCACTCTGATGGAATTAATTTTAGCAACGTTTCCAGATAATCAATCCCATAGGTTTCGATGAATCTTTTTACAACTAGTCTTGCTTTATATCTTTCAATATCATCATCGCCATTATATTTCATAGTAAAGAACCATTTACACCCACTGTTTCTTATCTTTCGAGACTACTATTTTACATGTACCATTATGTCTTAAAGCATTCATCTTTTCTATAACAACTGATTTCTAACTTGGATCAATAAAGGTTTCTTGTATATTCCATAGGACAAATAAGTTATATATCATAAAAGTGAAAGCTTTATGAATATTTGTCAAATTTTTGTATGAGATATACTTTGCAATGAGATATTTAGTGCAAGTCCTAGTACCTTTTCTCAAAGCAATAGAGATATAAAAAACAGAGGTAACACATGAGACATTTTCAAAGAGACATCAGGTCAGGTAACCTAAAACGTGTAGGCCTACCGAGAGGGCACTTTCTAATTTGAAAAAAGGGTTCTATTACGGGAAAAGAAAGACATTTTCAATGGGTGAAATAACAATGGGAAGTTGGTTGCCTAGAATACGTTTCAGAATCATCCCGAAATTGGATTTGTGACAAGTCAACTATTTGGTAAGTTCATTTGATTGAGTCTTCTTCTAGTATACTATTGAAACTCATGATACAAAATGGAAGAATCCTTTTGTAGTTATTCTCCCCCTGAAGTGGAAATTTCTGTATTAGGCATTGAAGAAATAGTAATATTAGGGCCAGTAACATGTTGAAGTGGGATAGACATGTCCCAAAAAATTAAAATTTTTCTCCCCCTGAAGATAACTTTGGGTAAAAAGAACAGGCTGGTTGTCCAAAAATGATACATATACACTCACATACTGATTTTTAGTTTGAGGATCAAAACATCTATATCCCTTTTGGCTAGAAGAATAGCCCAAAAAATTACATTTGATAGTTGGATGATCTGATTTTGATCACCAAGATCTAGGAAGATGCACATTACATGTGCACCCAAAAGTTTTAATCGATGGATGAGAGTACAAACAAGTAGTTGGAAAAGAATCTTTCAAAATTTCAAGAGGATTTTTAAAATTCCACACTTTAGAAGGCATGCAATTTATTAGGTAGATAGCTGTAAGGGCTGCTTCCCCCAAAAGTACTTAGGAACATTTATAGAAAGCATTATGGCTTGAGCAACATCAAGTACATGTCGATTTTTTTCGTTCTACCATACCATTTTGTTGAGGGTATCCCAGCAAGTGGATTGTTTAATAATATCTTTATTTAAAAATAAATAAATAAATAAATCTCACTTAAATGTTCATTGAAATATTCAGTTCCATTATTAAATGTAAAATATCTAGTTTTGTTAAAAATTGGGTTTCAATCATATTGTAAAGCATGTAAAAACATCATTCACTTCTAATTTTCTTGGTTAATAAATAGATCCAAGACAAGCAAATATGATCATTAACAAAAGTCACAAACCAACATTTTCCACTATGAGTCACAATTTTGGAGGAACCCTAAATATCGATGTGAATTAAGTGGAACAGTTTTGAAGATGAGTAAGGTTTTGGTAAAAAAGAGGAGCAATGATTTTTTGTAAAGATGCAATTTTCACAATGAAAATGAGAGCAATCAACCCCCTTAAATAGATTTGAGATTAAAAAAAACTCTCAAGTGACCTAGTCTACAATGTCGAAGCATAATTTGACCTCTAACAAAAAGAGAATCGATATTACTAAAGGCTTGAATTTTTCCATTACTATTAGAAGGTTTATCAAAATAGTAGACGTCATCAAGCATTTTAACACATTCAAATATCCTCCTCAAGTCTAATCCTAAAAAATACAATAAAATTCAAAGAAAATAATACGATAGTTAGAATCTTTTGAAAGTTTACTAACAGGTCGCAAGCTAAATTAGGAACATGGAGGAAAGACCTTAGAGTGACATCTTTAGTCCGTTTAAATAGATCTTTTTCATGCAATTAGTGAGAAAATGTCATCTAAAGTTCTAAAGTTTTCATTGCAATACTAAGGAGAGTAAGAATCAAAGAAAGAAGATGAACTAGTCATATAGAAGGTCTGAAATCAATAATCTACCGAGAAAATTTACAATAAGTGAAGATTTGAGAATAAACACCTGATTGTATCCAGAAAACACGTGAATGATTAGATGATGTACTGGTTAGTAGCAATTTTATGATTTGATGAATTTGTTCCTTTGACATGTATGTGTAATGGGAAACTATAAAATATATGCCAATTATGAGATCCATTAGATGAAAGCAAACCAAGTAAAAAACCACAACAATAGTCAAATTAGGCTGTAGTCAAACCAGGCTATGAACTGGACCAAAAATAAACTGAGCTGAGTCAACCAAACCAGACTTTACCCGATTTTGATATTAGGATATCGTGAAGATTTGAATGTGTTGATCATAGCCTCTAGTCCACTCTCGTGCTTTCTCTTCAACGCTCGGCGACTACCTCAACCACCATGCAATAAGCACCTTCCGGCCGATCAGCACCTACATGAACAAATTTTTAATGAGTCTCAATAGATTTAGGAAAGAGTAGGGATTGCGAACAAGCGTGGTTTTGACGAAGATGCAAAGGTCAGAGATAGGTATGTTGTTTTGACGTTGAACTCGATGATGACTGATGATGAGCTCAGAAAAACTCTCGACGTTGAACGATAGGGGCATGCGATCTCTTTCAACCCACCCAAACACCACAAAGACTAGTGGAGAGAGTAGCGAACAAACATGGATGACAAAGTTGAATAAGAAATGAAAGTCGACAATCAATACGTGTATTGTATTCGGGATAAAAGTTGTGGCTTTTATAGGTGTTTGTCGACGAAGGCTATATGAGGTAGCCAGAGTTTTCTTTTTTTCTTTTTTCTTTTTTTTCTGTTTTCTATATCCTGATACCATGAATGGAATGAACATATCTTGTATGTAAGATACATAGCATTCTTCATAGCTCAACACATAAATGGAAAGAATCATGCTAGGAGTAAAATAAAATCATTAATGATTTCAGAATTAATTTGTTGGACTGGTATGACAACCCTAGTGGAAGATAGATAGGATTTAATTAAATTTTTTCAAAAAGATTCTCAATTTAAACTAATTAGATATTTCTTAAATTAAATTAATAAATACCCTAATTGATGCTATATAACAAGATTGACAAAAAAAAAAGTAAGAAATAATAAATTCAATTAATCTCAACCAACAAGAGCATTCAACTAAAATTAAATGCAAAAATAATTAGGAAAGAGTTAAAGAAGAGAAGATACCATAATTTTTATAGTAGTTTGGTCAAACTTAACTTACACCCACCTTTCCAAGTGCCTCTTAGGATTTTGATTAAGAATCTTCTTAGACTCTTTCCATAGACGAGAGTCGAACTGGTACGTTACTCTTTTTTGAGTTCAAAAGCAAATCAAATCCTTTCCATGGGTTAGGATCCAACTGTTACAATGTTTTGAAGCTTTAAGTCACACAATAAAACTCACTAAAAAGAGTGGGTATACAAGTTTGAGCTCACAATCTTTAATCCACACAAATAATAAAAAGTTCTCTCAAGAATAAGATGAAAAAAACAAAAATTGAAAACTTGGAGAGAGAGCAACGATTGTAGTTTTTTGCTAATTTTGAGGATTTTAAAAGTTGTAAAAGTTGGAGAAATTTTCGAGAAGATGAAGTTTTTTTTTTTAAAAAAAAAAAAAAGAGAAGTGCATGTGTGTGCGCGTGCATGCATGCGTGTGTATGTATGCTCTGTCATCAAATCTTGCTTGTCGGAGGGTAGCCGGTTCCAATAATTTTAAGACGATCCATCTGCCATTGTTGTGATGGCCCTTTCAAACTAGAACAAAATTTTGACCTCTGACCTCAACCAACCATTCCGATTTGAAGGAGCAAACTTCAAACGGTGGAAGTAGAAGATGTATGTTGTTTTCTCTCACAGTCAAGAAGGTTATCGACATTTGCATTACGAAGAAGCCAACTATCTCAAAAGAAGATCCTACTGAACAACAAATCAAAGAAACTATTGATTGGGAAGAAAAATATTTCCTGTGTAAAAAATCATTTTAAATGATTTTACTAATGATCTATATGATTACTACAGCTCAATGAAGACAACAAAGGAAGTTTGGGACACCCTACGGAAGAAGTACGATACCGAGGAGGCCAGGTTAGAAAAGTATGTCGTCAGTCGTTATCTTAAGTTCCAGATGATGGATGAAAAATCTACGGAAGCCTAGTCCCACGAGTTGCCAAAGATAGCCCACAAAATAATAAGTGAAGGCATGTCCTTGAACGAGCAATTCCAAATTGTCGTTATTATTGACAAACTGGCCCCTTGTGGAAGGACTTTAAGAACACCTTAAGGCACAAGACCAAGGAGTTTTCCTTGGAGAGTCTAATCACCCATTTGAGGATTGAGGAGGAAGCCCAAAAGCAAGACCAAAGGGAGGAGGTGAACATAATTCCTGAAAAATTCGCCTCTGTTGTGATAAAACCTGACCAAAAGTCCAAGGGAACCAAGAGGAAAGGTCAGAACCATGGTCCCAGCAACCAGAACAATCAGAAGAAGTAGAAATCTCCTTCAGGAGAAACGATACAATTTCTTTGCTAATTGTAATAAACCTAGACATATAGCTGGGATCTGTAGGAACATGAGTCGTCCTGTTGGTCAGGAGAACCTAACAGAAGAACCGTTAGTTTCCATGATCACAGAAGTAAATGTGATCAGTGGTTCTGAAGGGTGGTGGATAGACACTAGCGCTACACACCATATATGTCATAACCTTAGTCTATTTAAAACATATACTGAAACTAAGGATAAGAACATACTGTCAAGGGATCACCACCCAATGAAAGTTGTTGGAACTAGCAAGATGGAGGTGAAGTTCACATTCGGGAAGGATCTCACCTTAAAGGATGTCCTGCACACTCTGGAGATAAGAAAGAACTTGGTCTTAAGCTATCTCCTCAACAAGGTCAGATTTACTCAAACTATAGGGACAAATTTATGTATCCTTACTAAGAATAATGTATTCGTAGGGAAGGGCTATGCAACTGAGGGCATGTTCAAATTAAACCTAGACATAAATAAAATGAAATCTTTTATTTATATGCTATGTTCTTTGAATGTTTGACATGCTAGACTTTTTCATGTTAATAAGAGATTAATTAGTAATATGATTAGGCTGGAAATGATACCTAAGTTATCCATGAATGAATTTGATAAATGTGAGTATTGTAGTCAGGCTATAACTAAGACTCTACATAAATCTGTACTTAGGGAATCTGAGCCTCTAAATTTAATTCATTCTGACTTATGTGAATTTGATGGCATCTTGATTAGGAACAGGAAAATATATTTTATTACTTTTATTGATGATTGCTCCAATTTCACCTTTGTATACTTGTTGAAAAACAAAATGATGTGTTTAATGCTTTCAAATTGTTTGTAACTGAAGTAGAAAATTAGTTTAACAAAAATGTTAAAAGATTTTGTAGTGATAGGGGAACTGAGTATGACTCAGACAGCTTTAATGAGTTTTTTAACTCACGTGGAACAATACACAAAAGAATGCACCTTACTCTCCTAAAATAAATGGAAAAGTCGAAAGGAAAAATAGAACTTTAACTAAGCTAGTAGTTACTATTTTACTCAGTTCAGGAATTGCATCTTATTGGTAGGGTGAAATCATCCTTACCGTGTGTTATGTCCTAAATAAAATACCAAAGTCTAAAAACACAACTTCACCTTACAAAGTCCTCAAGAATAAAAATCAAACTTGTTATATCTTAGAACTTAGGCGTGTCTAGCCTTTGTAAGGATTCCCGACCCTAAAATAAAAAAGCTTACTATAGAGTTGTGTCTTTATAGGTTATGCCATAAATAGTAAAGCCGATAGGTTCTATGATCTAGTAAATAAAGTGATCATTGAATCAATTGATGCTGACTTCTTTGAAGATAAATTTTCCTTTAAATCAAGAAATAGTGGTGGCTTGGGTTCCAGTAGTCTAACCTTAATTAAAAATTCTACTTCTGCAGAGGAAGTCGACCTAGAACCCGGAAGAATCAAAAGAACTAGAATTGTCAAGAATTTTTTGAATGACTTCCAAACCTATAATGTAGAAGAAGATCCCAAAGACCTAAAAGTTGCCTTGCCTTTGTAGATGCCAACTTATGGCAAGAAGCGATAAATGATTAGATGGATTCTCTTGAGTTAAATAGGACTTGGCACTTAGTAGACCTACCCTCAGGTTGCAAGGCAATATGGTGCAAATGGATCCTAAGAAAGAAGCTTAGACCTAATAGAATAGTCAACAAGTTTAAAGCAAGGTTAGTGGCAAAGGGCTTTAGACAAAGAGAAAACATAGACTTCTTTGATACCTTCTCCCCTGTCACTATAATTACCTCAATCCATGTTTTGTTTTCTCTCACTACCCTTTTATAACCTCATAGTACATCATATGAACGTAAATACCACTTTCCTAAATGTTGAACTTGAAGAAGAGATTTATATGAAACAACTTGAGGGCTTTATAGTCCATGGTGAAGAGAATAAGGGTCGTAAACTAGATAAATCTCTATATGGTTTGAAACAAACTCCTAAGCAATGGCATGAAAAGTTTAATAACCTAATCTTATCTAAAGGTTTCAAGGTCAATGAAAGTGACAAATGCATCTACTAAAAACTTAAAAATAATCTTCGAACTATCTTATGTATATATGTAGATGATTTTTTAATCTTTGGGTCGAACTTGCACGTCATAAATGATGTAAAATATGTTGAGTGCAAACTTCGATATGAAAGACTAAGGAGAACCGAGTGTAATCTTAGGCATAAAAGTGACTAGGTCTGAAAAGGGAATTTCTTTAGATAAATCTCACTATGTAGAAAAGATTTTAAAGAAATATAATTACTTTGAATGTAAACTAATATGTACTCCTTATGATCCTAGTGTTAAGTTGTTGAAGAACACTGGTGACAGTGTTGGTCAAACTGAGTATGTGAGCATCATAGACAATCTCAGGTACGTTGTTAACTGCACTGGGCCTGATATAGCTTACCTTGTAGGATTACTTTGTAGGTTTATAAGTAGACTAAGTATAGAGTATTAGAATGCTATAGAAAGTGTTCTAAGGTACTTAAAGAAAACCTAAAACCTAGAATTACATTATCAGAAGTTTCCCACTGTCTTGGAAGGGTTCAACAATGCCGACTGGAACTCCCTCTTGGATGATTCAAAAACTGCAAGCGGCTATATTTTTATATAGTAGGCAAAGTTGTCTCTTGGAAGTCCAAGAAATATACTATTTTAGCCCAATCAATGATGAAGTAAGAAATGATAGCACTAGCAACAGCTAGTGAAAAAAGCAGGCTAGCTTAAAAGTCTACTATCAGAGATTCCCCTATGGAAAATGCCGGTACCAGCCATATTGATCCATTGCGATAGTATTGTAGCAATCGCAAAAGTTCAGAACTGTTACTACAAAAAAAAGAGACGACAAATACGTCGTAAGCACAGTACCATTAAAAAGTTCCTCACTACTGGTGCAGTTAGAGTGGTGTTGGGTTTTATGTCCTAAAACTCATAGTTTGTAAACAATAAAACTTATTCTGAAAATTCAATAAGTTGTTATTGAAAATATGTATTTCTTATTTCATTTTAGAAATCCAATAAACTAAAAGACCGTGACTACTACATAAGTACTTGAACTTTTTGTGGAGACATGAAGGTAAATCAGGTTCAAGTAAATAGTCAAAAGGATCTATAGTATATGAATACGATTGAGTACTTTATTCTGGTAACACTTTTGGATGTGGCCCACTCTGTAGTTGTTACAAGGAGTTGTAAAGTACTACAGATGATGTGATCTTAATTCATACATGTTATGACATGAGGAGTGGGGGCGTCCTATGTAATGAGTTTGTACAAGATCGGACCACGAAATTAGTCACTCTTACTTTATAACGTTGTTTACTATTTAAGACTGACTATTTCAAAGTGATGACCTAGGTAACTTGACCTTAATCTTGAGCTAACTATGAACTCCTATTTATTCAGGATTATCCTTAGATTTTCATAGATGATGGTTGGCTCAACAGCGTCGGCTCAATAAACCTCCATTTCAGAGGTAAGACCGGGTAGATAGCTGGGGACATAGGGTGCAAGATGGAATTCACCCCTATATGTCTTTAGGGATAGTAGAGAGGTTATTCCCTTAAGTGCTGACTCCAGGTCTTGAACAAGGGCCCCACCCTCTCATTGGTAAGAAAATCGGGTATGAGATACTGTATGGTAAATCATGGATATGTGATGCCCTACTTTATTGTATTTCTCTGTAAAACTCAGAAACACAATTTTATATATTTGGATATATAAGTTACCTCTGGAGTTTTAGTCCAAGTGGGAGTTTGTTGGGTTTTATGACCTAAAACTCATCTTATTCTGAAAATTCAATAAATTGGTATTGAAAATATGTATTGCTTATTTTGTTTTAGAAATCCAATAAACTAAAAGACCATGACTATTACATAAGTACTTGAACTTTATATGGAGACATAAAGGTGGATCAGGTTCAAGTAAATAGTCAAAATGATCTATATTATATGAATAAGGTTGGGTATCTTATCCTGGTAACACTATCAGATGTTGCCTACTCTGTAGTTGTTACAAGGAGTTGTCAAGTGCTATAGACGATGTGATCCTAATTCGTACATGTTATGACATGAGGAGTGGGGGTGTCATGTGCAATGAGTTTGTACAAGATCAGACCAAGAAATTCGTCACTCTTTACAAGATCAGACCAAGAAATTAGTCACTCTTACTTTATAATGTTGTTTACTATTTATGTTTGACTATTTCAAAGTGATGGCCTAGGTAACTTGACCTTAATCCTGAGCTAACTATGAACTCATGTTTATTCAGGATTATCCTTAGATTTGCATAGGTGAGGGTTGGCTCAACAACGCCAGCTCAATAAACCTCCATTTCAGGGGTAAAATCAGGTAGATAGATGGGGACATAGGGTCCAAGATGGAATTCATTCGTACCCACTTTTAAGGATAGTAGAGAGGTTATTCCCTTAAGTGCTAACTCTGGGTCTTGAACAAGGAGCTCTACCCTCTTATTTGCCCAAAAGGGACTCGGTTTGATGATTAGATCACAAATCAATTTTTCATTAGAGGATCTGTGGGACTTAAGGAACAAGAAGTAATCTCAGAGGTAAAACAGACATTTAACCCAGTCGTTATTATGAACAACCTGTGAAGGGTTAACTTATTAATCATTGTTATATCGAGTGGACATAATATATCTACAGTGAGGGGAGTGCAACTATGGGCTTTAGTGGAGTGACCCATTAGTCAACGAATGGGGGTTAATTCGATGTAAAGAGTTTAGCCAACTAATCTCGAATCGTTGGAGCCCATGATTTATAGGTCAACAAGGTCCCCCTACTAGCTCTTAAATGGATTAACTTTAGAGTAGCGTGATAAGTTAATTTGAAACGTTCAAATTAGAATTAGGGGAATTAGTAATTATATCATATATAATTACGCATTTAATTTTAGAATTAAACGGAATTGGAGAATTTAATTAATATTTAAATATGATTTAAATATTAAATTCATGAATGTGGAATTTTTGTAAAATTAATTTAATATTTGATATTAAATTAATTAGAATTAATTAGAATTAATTAAATTATTTAATTAATTATTTATTATTAATTTTATTATGAAATTAATTTTGTAAAACTAATAAAGTTTTAATTTTGAAAACTAATTTGATTTTGGAAATCAATTTATAAAAAAAAAAATTAAAATTGGAAAAATACAAAATTGAAATATGGGATTTCTCCACTAACAAACAAATAGCTCACTCATTTTCTCACCATTTCTTGATTCAATCTTCCAAGCATGAGCTACACCTCATGCAACCTTCTTCTTTGCATGAATGTCCTGCAATAAATAGAGAAGATGGAAGTGGAGTTGAGGGCGTATTAGTTGAGTTTTTGTTGAAAAATTCGAGTTGAAGAAAGTTGTTCTTCAAGTGGGTGCAGCAGTGAGTTCTTCGCCAAATTCCCTTCATTCAAGCTTATTTTGAGTCCCAAAACTCAATCTAAAGCTTCAAGAGAATAGTAGGAAAGATTTTGAAGTTGTTCACAACGAGGTTTGGAAAAGATTTGCAGCTGAATTCGTGATTCAAAAGGTTCTACAAAGGTATTATTTGAAATCCTCTTATTATTGCATGAGCATGCTTCATTTATAGCCAAATTGATGAATTAGAATACTTATTGATCCTTATTGCTTCCGTTGCATATTGATATATTCCTACAAGTGGATCATATACAAACTGATGAAAACTTGGCAGATCCTTTGATGAAAAGTCTGGCCAGAGAGAAGGATTCAAAACTTCAAAAAGAATGTGGCTCATGCCTATAGAAAGTTGAATCACTATGAGGAAAACCCAACCTATAGACTGGAGATTCCAAGAAACAGGTTCAATGAGTAGTAACTAATCACATGTGATATGAAGTGAATCATGCTAAAACGAACACAGAGCTCCTTTCCTATGATCTAGAGTCTGAGCATGATATCTTGAAGCGTAATAAAGGTTCAACTTAATTCTTAATGAGATCTATAATTGATGTTAAGTGGGGTACCTAGCTACAGAAGTACTCTTGATAGACTCACCTATGTGAATTGGAAGTGGGGGTCGCTTCCTAAGGAGTTCTTGACAAACTCTCTAGAGCGTTCACTAAATTGGGATACACATATTAGGTCTTAAAGCACGGGCTTTCGAACTACACCCTAATGATGTTATGTGTGAGATGTTGTTAGAGATAGAGTTCAAAACCAAGAATTACTCTAGTATATTTTGAATCATCTACACTACATAAAGGTTCAAGTCGTAAGACACCTTTGCTTATGCATAATGTTGTATAGGCTGATATTGCTCAATGGAAAATGCTTTTCTTATGTTTTAAATTTTTAAGTGGGGGGTTGTTGGTGAAAATTTAAGTTTTAAAAGAAAAGGAAAAGAAACATTTGGTTGAAAATCCTACATTCCTTAATTTTGAAAGAAGAGTCTTCTTCTTATACTCCCACCTTAGGTTATGGGTTTTTGGGCTCCAAGGGGTACCCATGTTTTAGAGGGAGTAAGAAGATAGGTAAGTGTGGGTATGGTGGACATCCCACGTGCACGCCGTCACCGCCGTTCGTCTGTCGACGAGGTGAGGCGAGACGAGGGTGTGTGATTATTTTTAAAAAAATAATAAAATTTATTATTAGTAATATTTTACTTTTTATTTTTATTTAATTCTTCATTCAACAGCTTCACATGTCGTGAGCAGAGGGTGCTGGTCAAGTCTTCCGCGCGTTTCACGTGCACCTACACGTGTGGTGGCTCCGCGCGTTTTGCTCAGCAAATTTAGAAAACAATATGTATGTGCTAAGGCCGTTAGCAATGAGTTCCCTCCATAACATAGAGATGTTTAAAACTGTCATAACACAAAATAAACGACAAAAGATCTAAACAACTCGTTTAGAGCCTCTCAGTTTCTAAATGATCGTCTAAACGATCAGACCTGATTACCTAAACGATCGTGCACCTTTTCTGAACGATGAAGCACCCGTCTATACGATAGACTCCAAATCTCTCCCACTTGCTTGGTCATTGAATACGATCTTGTTTCCTCCTTTCCAGCTCCCAAATTAAACGAATCCCCAAAGTGGTAGGTTTTAGTCGGCAATCTGGCCAGCATCCATGCAAATTAAAGGACCGCCGTCAAAGGCAGAAGTTCCCAACACACTCAAGATTGAGGTCATATTACCTATGCTAATTCTAGTGAAGTGAAGTCTCTATCAAACAACGATATGTAATGAGTCTAATAAACTTCATGGTCCAGTCCTATACAAAGTCCTTTGTATAGAACGTCCTCGCTCGCATGTCTCCACATGAATGATCAGGATCAAATCATCTGTAGCAAGTCACAACACTTGTAACTCTCTACAAAGCGGGTCGCATCCGTAGTGTCACTAGGATAAGGTTTCCCTCCTATATCTATATACTACAGACTATTTTGGTTATCACTTAAGGCATGATCCACCTGTATGTCTCCACATACATGCTTAAATTACAACGACAACCAAGGATCTTAGTTTATTGATTTGTGGTTGTTGGTCCCGAGTCATTAGAAAAAGTGGGAGATTGTTGGGATTGGTGTCCTAATTCTCCCGGAGTCTCATTGTTTTGTAAATATACACATTGTTTAATGAATAAAATAAGTGTTATTTAACTCTAGCATTTACTCATATCCAATAAACAAAGCTCCTTGGTTATCTTATGTGAAATTAAGCATGTATATGTGATATTCAAGTGGATCATGCCTTAAGTGATAACCTAAATAGGTCTGTAGCATAAGGATTAAGGTGGGATACCTGATCCTTGTGACACTACGGATACAGCCCGCTTTGTAGAGGTTTGCAAGTGTTGTAAACTACTACAGATGGTAGATCCTAACCATTTATGTGGAGACGTGCAGCGGAGGTGTCCTATACAAAGAGTTTGTATAAGACCTGGACCATGAGATGACTAGACTCTGTATATAACATGGTTGATACTGAAGACTTACATCTCACCTAAACGACCATAGGTGACACGATCTCAATTCTGAGTGTTTTGGCAACTCCAACCTTTGAGGGCGGTCTTTTGATTAGTATAGGTGAGAGTGGCCAAATTACCAACTCAACATGTCTACCTTTTTGGGGACTTATCTGATATAGGAGCTGGGAACTCAATCCACAAGATGGAATTCACTCCTTTCTCGAAGCAAGGATAAGTAGAGAGATTGATCCCTTAAGGGCTAATTCCGGGGCTTGAACATAGTGGCCATAGCTTCTCTTTGGAAGAGAAGACTCGGTCATAGTAGACTATAACTTATGTTCATTAGAGGGATTAGTGGTACATAAGGAAACAAATGTAACTATGGTTATTTGTCGTTGATTTTGAGTTACAGTAGTTTTAAACGTCTCTATATTATGGAGGGAACTCATTGCTAACGGCCTTAGCATATACAAGTTGTTTTCCAGATTTGCTAAACAGATTTCAACTCCATCTTTATGAGTAAACACTTTATTCAAATGAAAATTAAGAGTATAATTACACTGTATCAGACACTTTATAGAAATCAAGTTCCACTTTAACTCACGAACTACATAAACATCATTCAAAATGATAAACTTCTTCTGTAAAGTCAACTGGATCCTTCCCACTGCCATAGCTGAGACGGCGTGCCCGGTGCCTACTCGCATCGTCATCTCTCCAGCCTCTAGCTGCCGCCAGGAAATAATCCCCAGAAAATAAGAACAAACATGATTAGTAGCCCTAGAGTCAATAATCCAGGCAGAATCATCAGTCTTCACTAAAAAGGTTTCCAAAACTAGTAAATCATCTTTACCTTATTTTGCCTTGGCCTTAGCCTTCTTCTTCTCCTTGATCCAGCGAGGACAATTCCTCTTCCAGTTCCCATCCTTGTTGCAATGGAAACATTTTCCTTTGTTAACGGGCTTTGGTCACCTTCCCCATTAGGCGACAGGCTGTGGGTTAGCAGGTGCCTTCCCCTTCTTCTTACCACCCTTCTTCTTCTTCTTCCACTTGGTAGTGTTAGAAGTAGAAGGTGCAAACTTAGTTCCTGAGGTCAAACCTTGATGGAACGAATTTGAAGACGAGGCAACATTTGCCTCACCAACCTTCTTCTCCTTACTTTTCAGTAAGAATTGGAATGTCTGTAACTCGTTGAAGAGAGTTGTAAAGGTATCGTCCACTTTGTTCAATATCACATTACTAACAAAGTGTAGGAATCTATCCGACAACGAATGTAGGATGATGCTAATCTGGCTACCCTTATCGTTGCGCAATCCATTCATCTCTACCACATTGAAGTGGACCATCATGTTAAGCAAATGTTCACGAACAGAGGTGCCTTCCTCCATTTTGGAGTTTAAGATGCATTTGAGAGCTTCGTGCTTGAGCTATCCAGACGATTGTCTGAACATCCCCCGCAGGGACTCCATGATCTCACGTGCTGAGACCATAGGCTCATGCTTCTTGGCCAAAACGTCATTAAAACTGGCCAAGATGTAAGCTCGAGCCTTCTTGTCTGAACATTTTGAGTGGCATTTTGAGGTGGAATAGGAGGACACTCCTCCGTAAGGACGAACCTCAGGTCATTGATGATTAATATTGTTGTGATCGGGTGCTTTCAACTAGTGTAGTTTTCGCCAGTTAGTTTTTCGGTGCATAATAGAGGTAATGTGGCGGTAGCCATAATTACGTTGCTGAAAAATGAACAAACTTAATGAGTCTATGAAATACCACATTTTTAACACCAATTTTAGTTTTAGCAAAATAATTTTTAAGTATCCTAAGTGAAAAGACTTCTATTTCGCAATGATGCCTCAGCGAGGCAGGACAAACATCATTGGTGGGGTGATTAGATGCCCCTTCACTGGGATGAGACACTCTCAACCATTAGACAGAAACAACTCTTGTAACTGACCCTAACAGTCACCATTTTTCGGTCCAGAACTGTTAACCCTTAACAATTTCGCGTAAGTGTAACCTGTCATTTTCGGCCCTAGAGTCCCACTCTAATGCGCCCACTGTAGGGAAAAAGTAGATTAGGACAAGAGAATAAAGTGACCTTATCCTATACAGGAGTAAAGATAAAGAGTCATGCAAAACTGCCATCTTATAGGGGGACATTCCCAGGATGCCTCGAGGCGATGTACAGAAACGTTATCCAACCTAATCAGAGAGACCGTGGGATATGTTGTCGCACGTCCCGCTCCCACTTACTATGAACATTCTCTCTATTCACCTTGATATTGACCTACCCAAATACCATCCTTCAGAGGGACACTTCCAGAGTGTCACGAGGCCAAGGATAGATCTCACGGTGTGAACATAAAGGCAGAAATGCGAAGAGGTTTAAATGAAGTATCATATACCCCAAGTACTTCCCACTAAATGTTCTACCTAGGATTTCATTAATTTAGACCATTCAGCTACTGGTTTTATCTAAGTCAATTTAATTTTCTCAAAAACAACTCTTGTCTTTGAAATTAAACAAGTTCAAGTAGTCTGATTAAACTCTTTAACGGACTGTCTTCAAATTTGCATGCATGCATCAAATCGATTTAATTCACCTTTCCAGGTAAGTTCTTAGATAGGGGTGTTACGTTTCCGTCAGCTTAAGTACCCCAGCCTAGACAAAATCCACCTAAGACAAAAGGTCCCTTATAGATAGATTTTCTACATATTTAATATTTTATTAGTCAATTTAATCCTATTAAACTGATTACAAAATTAAACCTTATGTTGCTAATCTCATTAGAACATGATCTTAGGTCTATCTCCACCAAGTTTTAAAACTCTTTTAAAACCATGATTCAAGCTTAAGTTCGCATGCATGTCTTTCTTATTGATTTTAGTTCTAATTTCCTTTATAACTCTTATAAAAGAAACAATCAAAACCCATATACATTGCCATGCACAACTAGGTATTTATAACTCTTATAAATTTAACCTATGTGTCATGCTTCATGCAATGTCCATTCATTACTATATATAACTTTTATATACTATGTAATGAACAAAGTAAACATGTTTCCATACACCCTTATACTTTAACACTTATAATATAAAGATGATGCATGTCTTTTTTATTGAGGCACTCGATCGTTTAGTGCACCAAATTCAAACGTGCAAGTCTTAAACAATCGTTTAGACGACGACATTGCTATGAAGCACGATCGTTTAGATGTCATAGAGCAAGCACTTAAGTAACATTTTACTCTGGGATCGTATAGTCAGTAACTTAGCGATGAAGCTTGCTGAGCTACATGATCGTTCAGTGCGCGCACGTTCACCTTGCTACCGAATATCTCATACTCAACGATTGCTTACCTCATCATTTACACGACCTGACCAACACTTGGTCGTCTTCATCCTCAAAGTACAGCTCAACTTCTTACCTTGAAACCTCATCACGAGCGACTCATAGAGACTCAAACTCTTTGAATTACAGACTCGATAGTAAGTTAATATACCCAAAAACACAGGGGCTCTTACAATTCACTTTGAATGTAAAAGAATTAAATAACCAGAGGCATCATCCTAGAAAACTCCATTAATCCACATCCACAAAACTATTTAACATTTAAACAGTATACAGATATGCTTTACCCACCGAGAATGTAAATGCTATTCTATACAACAATGGATTTGGAATATCAGAACTTGACTTTGATACCAATTGAAGGAACTCTTATAAAGAGTACGTATGAATAGAAGCAAGATCGTTCCAAATTCATTATGGCAGAAATACATCATTCACAAACATACACAAGTTATGCATCACATAATAAATTATGGCATGCTTTCAATGAATTAAATACAAAAGGCCGAGAGACTCACCTTTGAAGAACACTTCTTCTGTCTTTCTCTCGCTCTCGTCAAGGAATAGCACCTCTCGTTGTGGCTGCAACGTCAAGACAATCGTCTACCAAATCTCACTATCACTCAGCAACTAAACGAAATTCTCAACGAATAGGCAACAACTTGGACACCATCACTCAGTGACCTTGGTATTCTCAAAGTGAGAATCTAGGTCAGAGTGAGAATTAGGAGATATAGGCTCTGTTGGATTTGGTAGAGGGAATGAGGAAACACAATCGTATTCAACGACCAAGAAAGTGGGTGAGATTTGGAGTTTATTGTATAGACGAGTGCTTGATCATTTAGAAAAGGTGCACGATCATTTAGGTAATCGGGTCTAATTGTTTACAGAATCTCGCTCCCGCGCGCGATCGTTTAGTAAAAGTTGTATGATCGTTTAGGTCCATTACGCATGTACACGATTTTTTAGGAAAACTTGAGCTATGTATAGGCTCTCATTAGCTATACGATGGGCAATGTACAAGTGAAGGATTAACCGATTCTCTACAAAATGAAAACAATTTTCATTTTATCCTTCAGTTATGAAAACTGAATGAAACCTCCCACTTTCACGCACAGTTATGGAGAAAACCACCTACAATTATCTCATAATTATTTTTAATTATAAATAAATATAATAACTAATTTATCATATTATATTTATAAACTATAGTTTTAATATCACATCATATGCAACATTTAAACCATAGTCCCTTTCTCCTCCACTGGATATAAATCATATTTATATCCTTTTCCTCCAATTGATGTATCTCATACATCATGTCAACTATATCATATATAATTAACCAGTTTAATCGTATCATATATAACCAAATTCCCTCTTGTCAATCTGAACACTTCAAACTGACCCAAAAACTTATTCTCAACTTGAATCCATTGAGCTACCAAGGAGACCTTATAGACCTGTGGCTTGAAGCTCCAACGGTACGTGAATAATTGACTAAAGTCTTTAGCCACGAGATCCAACATCGTTAACTGTCAGGCACTACTCTAAAGATCGAAAGCTACACTCTTCTCACCATAGATATATTTATTTGTCCATCGGATATAACTAGTCAACAGTACGATAACCCTTCACAGATGCTCGTAAGTACAGTTGGGCCAATTTACCGTTTTACCTCTGTAATTACATCTAACTTCTTAAGTATCACTAATCCCTCTAATGAACAATATAATATAGTCTTACTATGTGTGGACACCTCTCGGGCCATGAAAAGGTGTGTGGCGCCACATCATTCAAGCCCCGGAATCAACCCTTAAAAGAGCAATCTATATACTTACCCCTACTTCGGGAAAGGAGTGAATTTCATCTTGTGTAGCTGAGTTCCCAGCTCCCAAATCAGACGAATCCCCAAAGTGGTAGGTTTGAGTCGGCAATCTGGCCACTCGCACCCATGCAAATCAAAGGACCGCCCTCAAAGGCAAGAGTTCCCAACTCACTCAGGATTGAGGTCATGTTTGATGAAAATCGGACGTGAGGATTTCCATAAGTAGTGAAATGATCGTTCTAAATTACATTCGTATTTGAACATAAACAATTACAATCAAGAAACGAAACTAATTGGTCATGCATACAACGAAATTACAGCATGTTTTATATAAGATCAAGAGATATAATAAACATACCTTTGAAGACTCATCTTCAAACACCCTCGATCTCGGACGCTCGTACAATCAGCAAGACAGCAATCACGAACGCTCCAACACTTCGACTGCACCACAGCACAGTCACAGGGACCATGAACTCAGCAATCTCCAAGATCACGAACACAACGGACGGCCTCCAAAATTTCGACTATGTCGAGTTGAGTATGACACCACCACAATAGCTACCTTGGTATTCTCGATGTGAGAATCCAGAAGTTGGGCTCTATGTGGACTTGGTTAAAGACAAAGACAGGAGAAAGAATAATCGTGTAAACGATTGAGCAAGTGGGAGATGACAAGGTCTATCATATAGACGATGCCCAATGGTTTAACAAACGCTATGTAACCATTTAGCAAAAGCTCCATGATCGTTTAGCTAAAGGCCAACTGAGTGACTATCGTGTAGTGTCACTCTACGATCGTATAGTCTCTTCTTCAGCTATCGTTTAGTGAATCTCATTCACTTGACATCCTTTCCGTGAGATGTTTCCAAGAATGGTAATTCTCATTCATCAACTACCAAATTTAGGAAAATATTTTTCCTTTTATCTCACGGTTACCATGAAACCACCAATAACCTCCCCCTCAATTGATTATTAGAGAAAAATAGATAATTATGCAATAATTAGTATTATTATAGATATATATGATAACAAACTTACCATACTATATTTATAACCTATAGTTTTAATATTTCATCTCATGAAACATATAAGCCATAATTTTTTTTTTCTATTTCATGGTACTTAATGTAAATTTACATTAATCCTCCACTTGGTGTATCTCATACATCACACCGATCATATCATATATAATCAAATTACCTCTTGTAAATTTGAACACTTCAAATCAACACCAAGAACTAATTCTCAACTTGAATCCATTGAGCTACCAAGGGGACCTTATGGACCTGTAGGTCGAAGCTCCAACGGTATGTGACCTATTTATATAAACTCTTTGTATAGGACACCCCCACTCGCATGTCTCCACATGAATGGTCAGAATCTACCATCTTAGTAGTTCACAACATTTGCAAACCTCTACAAAGTAGGTCGTATCCGTAGTGTCACCAGGATCAAGTATCCCTCCTTAATCCTTATACTACAAACCTATTTAGGGTATCACTTAAGGCATGATCCACTTGTATATCTCATATACATGCTTAAGTTTACATACAATAACCATGGAGCTTTGTTTATTGGATATGAATAAATGCCAAATAAAATAACTCTTATTTTATTCATAACAATGTGTATAGATTACAAACTGCGAGACTCCGGGAGAATTAGGACACCAATCCCAACAATGTTACCTATGGTCAACCTAGTGAAGTGACGTCTCTGTTATGAATGGCGTTATATAACGAGACTAATATACTTCGTGGTTAGGTCTTATACAAACTCCTTTGTATAGGACGCTCCTGCTCACATGTCCTCACATGAATGATCAGGTTCAGACCATCTATAGCTAGTTACAACACTTGTAACTCTCTACAAAATGGGTCGCATCCATAGTGTCACCAAGAGAAGGTTTCCCTCCTATATCCATATACTACAGACCATTTTGGTTATCACTTAAGGTATGATCCACCTATGTGTCTCCACATACATGCTTAAGTTACAACAACAACCAGGGATCTTAGTTTATTGGTTTGTGGTAAAGCAATTAAAACATCTCATGCTTCATAGACAACAATGAAGAAAATATCATATATTATTGCATCACAAGCGTTTGTTCAATACAGTGTTTACAAACTACAGGACCCAACGGGAGTTTAGGGCATCAACCCCAACAGTGGATTCTTTGCATCATCTTCTATTGGCCCTCGAGGCCTATGAAAGGCGCAAACCATTTGGCATTTAGACACAACTCAATTCTCCATACTCTCTCTCACCCCCTTTCTTTCTTCCATTCTCGTTTTCCGAGCAAGTCAGTCTGAAGGGTGTGAGTTTTCGATTGGTCATAGTGCTACTCCGATCGAGATAGTATTATCTATTCTTGGTTGTTCTATCCTAGGGATGATGTGACAATTCATAGAACTGCTTGCATAATTTGGCAGAGCTGCGAAACGCCTTAAAGAGAGCGAGATCCACGACTCAGCCTGTTATGGGTTTTTGTTTTGCAGGTTACATTTACTTGACGATTGTCGTTCGTGACTGTTTGTTGTCGTCAAATCCTGTTCGTTAGAAGGTAGCCAGCTCCAATAGTGATCCAACGACAAGCAAGGAGTGAATCTCCACATTTATAGGTCGATTTCTCACCAGAGAATAAGACTTAGCAGAAGGGGAAGGCCTCATAAATAAAGCACAATTATTTTTCACAAAAACTTTTTTATTTCAAAGCTCCAACTAAATCTTTAATTCACTAACCACAGATACAAGAACCCAATCTTAAATGTAAAAGATAAATTTGGTTCTTTCAAACTTATCTCAACAATCCGAAGAGTATATTTTATGTCTCAACTCAAAACGTTGATCCACAAAATTCAAAAACTTAAATATCTTAAATTAATATATTTTAAACCTAATTTACCCAAATTAGAGTTCAACCACCCAAATAACCCAGTTACATCCAATACTTAACTCCAATTAACAAAATGCTTTAATCTAAATGAAATCAAAATTAGGGTAAATTGCAAAAATATCATGAAGTATAATAGTAGATGCAAATATACTCTTAAACTTTCGGTAGTTAAAATTAGACCCTTAAACTTTTTTGGTTGTAAAAATTGGACCCCTAAACATTTAATGATAAAAATTGAACCCTAAAACTTGGAGAAATATTAAAATTGGACCCCGATCTTGCAAATTTATAAGTTTAAGTGTCAAATTTCTAAAGTTTGGGACAAGTTCAAACATGGAAAACTTAGACATCATAAACAGCTTGGAGAGGTAGATTTGGGAATCGAGGTCTGTTTTTTCTTCTGGTAATATGAATACCAAATTCCATATAGCGTTATTTTGTTTCGTTCTGTCCTTTCTTCTCTACTCCTCTCTCATGTAATGGCACTTTTGTTGGCTTGGAATGATAGCAATTACGTTCTTCCATTTCGCCTACCCTTCGAATGTCCTCTTAAAATTCCCTTTTAAGCAACAAATCGATCACGAATTGCGGCTTATGCACTATTAAAAATTGCTCGGGACAGCCAAAAATCCAGTAGAAACGTTAAGAAGTATGGTTCCATCTTGTTTCAAGATTCGGGTCAAGTTTTAAGTTCCATTTTTAATCTTAAATGTTTCGAGGTCTAATTTTTACGATTACAAAAGTTTAAGAGTCTAATTTTAACACTTACATACGTTTAAGAGTTCAATTTTTACCATTAAAAGTTTAAGGGTGTAATTGCAACTACCACCACTTTAGGAGTGGTTTTTGTAATTTTCCCTCAAAATTACTTAACCAAGATACACTCTAAAACAAATACCAATTGACAAAAATTTACTGGATCTAAAAATGCAAGACATTACATTTTGGATGATTGATTTCTTTTGGTTGGACCTTGATTTTTCTCTGGATTTAGATTCCTAAAAAAATCTGGATTAAACCCTTATTTTTTCTCATAAAATAAATCTTTATTTCTTCTAATTTCTCTAATTTGCACGGATAGTTGGATATCACAAAATAAACAAAATAATCAAATATTCTCTTGAAACTCACAAAATCAACCACAAAACTAACAAAATATAAACTTAAATGGCAATTCATTGTAATAAATATCACTTTTAGGGTTAATATTAAGTATATAGCAAAACTTTTAAATAATTGTAAATATAACAAAATCTATTAGTGGTAAACTCTATCGCTAATAGGCTCTTATCAGTATAGACTCTCCTCAACGATATGATTTATCATTAATAGACTTCGTGAGCTAAATCTAAATTTTGTTATGTCTATAATTTTTTTTTTTTTTTTTTTTGATAATGTACTACATATACTAATATTTTATGTCTAATTGCTATATTTGCAGCTACTCCAAAAAAAAATAGCACGTATATATGCTCATTTAGTGAAAAGCTAGGTTTGGCCTCCGGCGAGCATGTGATTTTAGATCTCTATCTTTCTTAGGTCCATTTGAGCCTAAGTCTTTTCGTAGCTTTTTTTTTTTTTTCCTCTAAAATTATCTAATTTTTTTTGTTTGTCCCTAGCAAAAAGTACAAAAAAAAAACTTAAAATTTAGCTACTAAATCTACTTTTTAGTAGTACAAAACCAAGTGGGTCATGTGAGAAAGGGGGTTGGTGGGGTTGTTTGGTAAATAATTAAATTAAACAGTTAAAAAAACAAATAGATTAGAAAATACGTGTTCGGTGGACAAGTTTTTAAAAATAAAAATGAAACAAAATAACGTTTTCCACGTTCTCAAACATTCGCCTAGATCACGGGAGTACAAACCATTCATTTTGTCACTTTAAATTTATTGTTTCCGTCAAATAATTTAATAAAAAAACAATCCATCAGAATAATAATCAATCTAGTGTAATTTTTTTAATACCAAGAGATCATCAATAAACCAAAGATTAAATTTATAATTCGCCACAAAAACACATTTAAAATGGACCACTTGTAAGAATAATTAAAAAAATTTAATTTAGTAATGCTTTTTTTAAAAAAAATTTTATGTAGAAAAAAATATCTCATATCTCATTTTCGTTTTTTTTTTTATTTCAATTTTACACTATTTGATGTATCAGGATGTGTATCACTAATATCCCTTATTTACTTTATGTTTGGTATATCGATTAACTGATATACTATATATTTGGTATATCGGTATAACTGATATACTTTATGTTTAATAGATTGGACAATTATACTATTGGTATATCAATTTTAACTTTCATTATACCAAATTTACCGGTCAACAAGTGTTTATACATTTATTATTACTCGTGGACTTAATTTAAATCATTATGCATTTGTTTTAGAGTATTGTTTTTTTAGTACATCATCATCAACTTATAATATGGTTCATTTCGTTCTGTTGGAAACTATTTTGAATGTATATGAATAAATTATTGTTACACCAATGTTATGCTTGAAATTGAATTTTGAATAAATTGTTATCTACTACTAATATACTAAAACAAATATATTTTTAAGAAGTACTGATATGCCAAATTTACCAATCAACAAGTGCTAATGCTTTTGTTTTAGAGTATTATGCATTGTTATTACTAAATTTACTCGTGAACAAGTGCTCATGCACTTGTTATTATTCGTTGACTAAATTTGAATCATTATACATTTGTTTTAGGGTATTGGTTTTTGAGTACATCATCATCAACTTATATTATGGTTCAAATTGTTCTATTGGTGACTATTTTGAATGTTTGTTAATAAATTATTGTTACACCAATCTTATGCTTGAAATTAAATTTTGAATAGATGATTATCTACTGGAACAAATATATTTTTAAGAATGGTGATATACTAATGATAAACCAATATTATACTTGAAATGAATTTCAAATTGACATTGATATACTACTAATAGACCAACGTTGTACTTGAATTTAGTTTAGAATAAATGTAATTGATATACTATTAATACACCAATTTTATACTTGAAATATATTCAGAATGAGTGGTGATATATAATTGATGCACCAATGATGTGCTTTCAATTAATTTTTAATAACTAATAATATATTATTGATACATCATTATTAAATTTTAAATGAATTTTGAATGAGCCGTTGATAAACTATTAATACACCAATGTAATATTTATTATTGGATTTTGAATAAACTATGACATATATACTATTGATACACTAATGATATACTTGAAGTGTATATTTAATTTGTACATATATAAATTGAAATACCAACGTTATACTTTAAGTATATAATTTTGAATGATATGCTTCATATTTAGTGTAAACAATATTGTTGATATGTTTTTCTTCCTATTTATCTAATATATCGATCTATTAATATATGAAATATGAAGTATATATACATTCTATAATTAATATATCAAATTAAATATAACTTACATGCCATTAAAATCATATCAAAATTTTGAAAATAGAAAAAACTAACATGATATACTTATATTTGTTACATTAGTTGACACAGTTGTAAGTAAGTTATACCATCAAATTCAGATAATAAATTTGAAAATATAAGAAAATTAACGTCAAAATCTAAATCATACCATCAACGGAAAATTTCACTAAAAAGGGAAAAATTAATAAAAACAAAAACAATTTCCACCATGACACAACTAAAATCATTAGTTGCATAAATGATATACTTTATAAAGAAATATATCAATTTACTTACTAATATATCAACGATAAAATATATCAGGTGATTGGTATACGTATTATTGTGTATATCAGTTACCACAATTGTATATATAAAAGTTAACTTGGAATATAAATAACAATATAGTGATATGGTTGAATGGTTAATGCATTTCTACTCTTTAAGGGATTATAGATTCTAATATTTCATTCCACATGTATTGTAATATTATTCTAAATGATGTATAAAAAAATTATTATAAATGTTAAAATGCAAGTTTAGCCTTAATTTAGGACTTGATCTATTTTATTATGGAAATTTTCAAATATTCAAACTTAATTTTCATACTTTCAATAAATCTCAACTGTGGTTAATTTTATTCTTAATTTTTTTTCAAAAAAATATAATAATAATTATTTGCATTAACCTTCTTTGTATTCAATGTGTTATAATGAATGGAAAGTATCTAGTTAAATTACAAGTTTGATCTCTAGGATTTATATAAATTAGAAGTTAATCTATACCGTTTATAAATTAGAATTTAGTTTATATAGTTTGACAAGATGCTCTTTTTTTATGAAAATTTTTATCAAACCATAAGAACTACGTATAAGATTTTATCAAAATATAGAGACTAAATACTAATTTTCTTCGAATTATAGAGATCAAATTTGTAATTTATCATAATTATTACTTTTAATTCTCAATTAGATAAAAACTAACTTTAAACTAACGAGAAAAACTAATTTTATGATATAACGAAAACAAGAAGATAAAATTTAAGCATTTAAAAATATACCCACGAATCCTTAAAAAAAAATACACAAACGAAAGTGAAATGGGATACAGAGTAGAGAGACTGAAGTGATATTTTAACTTGAAAGAAAGAGGAAAAAAGTTAGTTAGGTAGATAAGATATATTTTGGCATCCATATCTAAAAGAAATTTTCCTTTTTAAGAAGAGTAATGATTAGGTACCGTCTAACTCTTTTATTCTCTTTCTTTCATCAGATAAAAGAAAAAAATATAAAAAAAATATATTTTTTAGAAGAAAATAAAATGACCACGTGTTATTGGATAAAATTTGGGCTGCACAGAAGTTGAATGCAGTAAATTTTTCTTTTAAGAATTCAATAATTAGTCAGTAAAAGCAATATTTTGATGGATAAAGATAATTATTTATGAAGCACATATATGGATACGGTTACACGATACGGATATGATCGGATACGGCGATTCGTCAGTTTCTAAAAAACTAAGATACTGATAGTAAGGATACATCATTTTTTTATATATTTTTTTAATATATATATTTCTAAAAAAAACGAAGATACTGATACATTGAAGATACATTTTTTTTCTTAAAATAGTCTAGGATATAGATAAATTTAGCATACAAGTTAATAACAATAGCACAAAATATAATACAAACACTGAAATACAATATAAAAAAAGAATATCTAAGATGTTGAAGTACAATAATTAATAAAATATAATAGAAAAGTGACTCATATTACAAAGAAGAAGAAGGTTAGAGGGAAAAGTATGAAGATAAACGAAGAACTTCTTCATTGAATTATTGAAAATATCCAAATGGTTTATATTTTAGTGGACTTTGTGGGGACTCAAATGTGAAGAAGAGGATTAGATGATTCTAGGGTTTGGTTCTTTATTTATTTTTTTTCTTTTAGTTTTGGACTTAAGTAGTGAACTTTTTAAATAGATGACCTAGTTTTAGATTGGAAAAGATTAGATGAGTTGCTTGTCTTTTTTCTTTTAAAAATGTACGCGTAGAAATAAATACGTCAAATCACATGTCAGATATGTATCTGGAAAATATCTATATCCGATACGTATCTATAAGAATTTTTTATGAATTTTTTATTTCATATGAAGTATCTATGCGTCATAGATAATATAGGTGAGTAGATTAAACTGAGATATAATAAAGCTCTCCAATAATTTTGTAGAAAAAAACTATTAAAGGCAAGCAAGGCCACGATGGCAGTTGGCACCCAGAGATTGATATGTACTTATTTATTTGATCCTTCATTTTGGGAAAACACACAAACCAAAACTATTGTCTTCTTCATCTTATAATTCTATTCACGAAATGTCTTCAATCTCTCTGCAATTTACCCCTTTGATTTCCCCGGCTTTGCAGCAGCGCCATTATTACCCACCTCTCAGGCTCAACCTCCGTCGTCTCCCACCGCCGAAGCCGCCTGGATACCTCGCTACAGTTCGATCACTTCAACGAGATACCGAGCTTCCGTCGTTGCCACGGCCACCGCAAAAGCGAACTAGCCGTTTGACGAAATTTGTTTCGACAGCGGCGGGGTTGTTCCCTCTGTATATAACGGGCGGCGGCATTGTGGCTTGCCTGAAACCATCTACGTTCTCGTGGTTTGTGCAGAGAGGGCCGGGTTCGTATAGCTTGGCTCTTGGTTTGGTTATGTTGGCCATGGGACTCACTCTCCAACTCAAGGATTTGTTCAATCTCTTCATGCAGAGGCCACTTTCTGTGAGTTTTTTCCTTTGATTTATTAAATTAAATACCACAAAAATACTCAAATATCTTACCGAGAATGTGAAGATTTGAAATCTTCAACCTGTGTTATCTTTTTCTGTCCTCTTTCATCATATTATATAACATGAAACTTTACCTATATTTTATAAAGATGGGGAGATTTCTTAAATTTTTCAATATAAATCTTTTAATATATTTCCTGACTTGGTATCTTCTTGAATTTCATGAGTTATATAGCACGAGATTTCAACTCAAAATCAATTAACAATAGAAATAATATTACGAGATTTTTGGTGGTCAGATATTATATGTATGTGTAGCTCAGTACGCAATTATGCCAGTGGTCGGAGCTCTCATCGGAAAGTTTCTTGGGCTACCGCCGCCGCTTTCGGTGGGATTGATTTTGCTTGGATGTTGCCCGGGAGGGATTGCTTCGAGTGTGGTAATTTGCTTTCATCTTTTTTGTTTTGTTTTTATTCTTTTATTTATTTCTCTTTCCTCCCTGCTCAATTCTCGAAGGTTGGGGTTGGTTTGTTGGCATATATGTTTGTTTCCTTATGTTATTATTATTGTTTTTATATATATATTTTTTTTTAATATTATCTTTTCAAATCATACTTTTTGTAGGAGATGTATCATAGTTGTTAGATAATAAAAAGTTTTGAAAAAAAATTTAAATATAATAAGAACATTTAATAAATGTAATAAAAAAAAAAACAATTGAAGGTTTAAAACAAAATTAGGTAAAATAATAGTAGTAATAAAGTTTAAAAGCTATTGATGATAGATAAAAATTTAAAAATATACTTTTTAAAAAAAAATATTATATAATTAGTATTTTATGGTCGACCTAAATTTTGATCAAATTGGATAAGGTCGGAGTTAGATTATGGATTTAACTAGTGAAGGTTTAAACAATCATGTCTGGACTCAAAGTTCTTTTCCATGAGTTTGGATATGGGTTGAGATTGAGCTCATATTTTATAGAGTTGGGCTAAGTTGGGATGATTCAACGATGAAGATAAATTCGTAAAAAAAATGTTTTATTAACATAAATTAAAATATTAAATTGATTTCACATCATTTAAATCTATGTTTTAGAATGAATTTCTAATCATGATAAAAGTGATTTTATTATTCCGAAATCGCTCTTTGTTTGAGATTGATTTTGAAATATTTAAATTCAGTTTTTTATTATGTGTAAACCATGTTTTAAACATGTAAAATCAAACAATAAAATAATTTTGAATGATTAAATTAAATAAAAAAGATCGTCTAAATCTTATAGAAATTTGAAATAGTGTTTAAAAATTTTCATGTGGTTTTTTTAAAATTTCAACCAACACATTAAAGGTATTCATCTCTATAGAGAAAATAAAATTTATTTTCTTAAATAAAGTATGAGAATTTAAATCTCCAACTTTACAATGAGTCTTCATCATTGCTTCCAATTAAATACTAAATAGTATTTCAGGTGACTTTAATTGCTCGAGGCGACGTTCCTTTGTCTATTATAATGACTGTATGCACCACTCTCGAAGCCGTATTTCTCACTCCATTTCTCACGAAAACATTGGTCGGAGCTTTCATTCCCGTCGATGCTGTAAAGCTCTCTCTCAGCACCCTTCAGGTCAAACAAATAAAACTAAACGTGATTAGAAAATATTTATGACAAATAGTTGTCATTTTCATCTTTCACAGCTAGCATCATTCATTTTCATCTACATCGATTATTGAGATTCAAATAAAATTTTAACTTTTTCATCTAATACTCAAACTATTGTTTTTGTTTTTTTTTTTTTTACTTTCTCAGTAAACTTTAGCCCAAGATGAACACCAAAATTTCAAATATCATGTAATTTTTTCAAATCATATATTAGATCTTACGTAATCTTTTCAAACTTTATTCAAATTCCCCTAATTTCTATTTCCAGAATTATTTCTAACTAAACTTGCCAATTATTCAAATGGATCTCAGGATGAGTGTGATTTTTAAATTTTAAAAAGATCACAATACGATCTTGGTCTTACTATCATTCCACAAAAAAAGTTAGAAAAATTGATAGTCTGGATGTACGAAGAAAAAAAAAAGTTAAATTTTTATTCGAATTCAAGATTGACCTCAGTTCAAGAGGACCGAGAGAAAAATTATTTCAACAAATTCTCTAAAAATGTGCTAGTTGTGAAATATGAAAACTTTTTAAAATTACTTGTGATAAATTTTCGAAAGTGATTTCATGAATGGCAAATTACCCTAAAGTGATTTTCGATGATTGTCTTCTTTCTTGGCTTAGGTGGTGGTAGTTCCTATTTTGGTAGGTTCTTACTTGCAGAAAGCTTGTCCCGAGCTGGTGAAACGAATCATACCATTTTCACCCCTTTTTGCAGTGTTAACTTCCTCACTCCTTGCTTGCAGGTTTTTTCTATTAAAATATTTGTTAAATTATTGCTAGACTTCATGAAGATGTTATTTCTATACATTTTTTTTATACTGATTGTTGTATTGGGTTCATCAGTGTCTTTTCAGAGAATATAGTTCGTCTCAAATCATCACTTGTTAGTTCAGCGTTAAGTTCCAACGCATCACCATGGATTGGTTTTAAAACGATGTTATCTGGAGAGTTGGGAGTTGTAATACTTGCCGTGTTTTTATTACACCTCACTGGTTTCTTCGTTGGGTAAGTTGCATCTCTTTCTTCCTTTATCGACATGACTTTGGTTTCTTGAATGATTAAAACCTTCGATTGTAACAACTTATATAGATGAAGAGTTAGACAAGTTAACTAGTTGAAACTTGTAGTACTCATCAAGAGAGGGTAAAATGGGAATTGAGTAGAAAAGATAGTAGTTGATCATCAAAAATATGTTAGTTTTATAATTAAACTACAAAAAAAAGGAAGGTGTACTTTTATTAATATAGATTATAACATCCATTATTTTGAGTAGTTTTTTATCATGCTCACATATCTTTAATTATAATTCTTTTAATTGGGATGTAATTTTAATTCATACTCTCCTATTTAAGTATCAATTGGTCATATAGATTCTACATAAAATTGACCAAAAACCCAAGATGGGATCAAAAAAAACAAGGGACATTGATTGAGTTTGAAGTGTAACTCGAAAAGGAATAAGATCTTGATTAACTAGAAGCCAAAATTCATAGGCTTCTTGGGAAACACAATTCAGGCTATATTTGACCATAAAACCGTCCATGCCTATGAAAGAAAGGATTAATTAAGCTACATGCACGTGTTATTTTCATTTAATGGGTCTCACCGTCTATATAAGATGTATTTGAAGCAAGACTATCCTAACATTATGATAATAACATCTTGATAAAGTAAATACTATTTTACATTCTTCAATGATCTACTGTTAACATTATTTTAAAACTCTCATTTGCTACCGTATTAATTATTTTACATTCATCATTTTTTTTTTATTTTTTACTATAATGTTTACTATTTCCTTATAAAACTAACATAGTTTATAGATCAAACACATATACATTCCAAATGTAAATTATTATAACTCAACCATAATAATCTAAGGCTATAATAACGAACTCCTTCTCCCAACCACCTCCTTAAATCTAATGGAAACTATGAAATTTTAAACATTATATTATTCTATTTTGCAGCTACATAATAGCGGCTATCGGAGGGTTTCGGGAACGAGAACGAAGAGCTATATCCCTTGAGGTAGATGGATCAAAACTCAAAGGACATTTTGTTTCTAGAGTGAAATGAAAATAGAGAAAATATGATAAGATATGATATGAAATTTCAGGTTGGGATGCAAAATTCATCGCTAGGAGTAGTTTTGGCAACAGCACATTTCAGTTCAGCAATGGTGGCATTGCCAGCAGCAATGTCAGCTGTGATAATGAACATGATGGGAAGTAGTCTTGGATCTTTTTGGAGAAATTTTCAGCCTTCTGATTCACAAACACCTACTCTTACATCTCCTGCCCACTAAAAACAAATTATTTTTTTTAATATAAAAAAATTAAATTAAAAACTTTTATATCTCAATTTTAGGATTCCCTCCCCTCGGTAAAATTTAATTTACAGTATTCTGAAAGGACAAATTGTAAGGTGGGGCCTACCTGGGAGTACTGATTTGATTGATGATCAGAATTTGACGGCTGTGATTCCTTCATCAGAGTTGTGCACTGACATCTGATGGCTACCAAAAAAGGATTCCTTACATCTCTCTCTCTCTCTTGAATATATGTTTTTTTTCCTTTCCTTTTTTAGTTGCAATATGATTTTTGTTCTTTAGTTTAGTCTGTGTTTTTAGTTGTTTAAACTTAGTTGGTGTACTTTTAATGACACTTAAATTTAATAATATATTGAAAAAGTGAGTTTAGTTCAATGGTAATTGATATTACTTTTCTCTTTTAAGATCGAAAGTTCAATTCTTCATTCTATCATTGTACTAAAAATATGTTTACTCAGGTGTTTTTAATAATTTTTAATTTAGTTATTCCTTTGTTTTTTTAATTGTAATGGTTAAATAATAATAATAATAATAACAGTCAATCTGAGTTCAATTCAACAATAATTGACATGATTTTCTTTTTTAGAGGTGGAAGGTTTGATCTTCATCTGTATAAATTTTGTTTTAAAATAATAGTAATAATAACTTTTGTGTAAGACTATATGTAAATATATCTTAAAAATTTATAGAGAACATTACTTATGATAATAAACTATAGTAGAGACAAATAAGATTTATTAAATTATAAAAACTAAAATTGAAAATTTGAAAGTACAAGATAAAATTGGATTGAACTCAACGTGAAATGATCAAAATGATAGTTTAACCATTTTTTTAGTTTAAAATCTTTAGGCTTTGTTGGATTCGTGATCTAAAATTTTATTTTTGAAAAAAGAGAATTTTATTGTAAGCGAAAAAATATATATATATTTTTTAAAATTTTTGCTAAAAACACGCTTGGATCTAATTTGAAGTTTTTAAATTGAAAATTGAAATTTGTGTTTGGTTAGGTTCAAAATGCATGAAAAGATTAATGTATTTGGCAAACTCTAATTTTTGAGACTAAAGTTACTTAAATATAATTAATAATGAGGTGTGATTAATTTGAGAGAGATGATTTTTTTTTTAAAGGTTGTGTACTTTTTTTTCTAAATTTGAAAACATAATTTATAAAATAGTGGAAATAACATCTTAGAGTATGTTTTGGGCATTAAGTTGTTTATTATGTGGGTTATAATAGTCTGTAAATTACAATAATTTGTGTATGGAGTATAAATTATTTTAGTCTAGGTTATAATCATCTATGTTTGACTACAGACTATTTTGGTTTAGATAGTAAATAATAAATACGGTAAACCAAAATAGTACACTTTCCTTTGTCTGCAGCATTGTTCTGGCCTTTCTTTCAGCGAGTTTCTTCTTCCCTTTCCCTTTGCTCTTCTTAGTAGGAATACTCTTACTCTGTAAAGAGGAAGCAACATCAGGCTTTTTGGAGGATGTTCCTCTCTTTTCAGCGATAGTAACGTTTACTTCTGATTCCAGACCTTTAGTTCTCAACATAGTCTAGTAAGCCTATAGCTCATTCGGCAAAGTAGTCAAACTGTATTCAATTTGATTCATTAGTGCATTTGTGCAGAACTGCAGAAAACTCTTTGGAAGAGATTCTAGAATAAAACCGACTTGACTTCTCTCGTCAACAACAACGTCGTTTTCTTCCTCCACATTAAAGTGGACCATCATGTCTAGGAGATGTTCACGAACAGATGCCCCCTCTTTCATGCGGTAGTTTAAACGTACTTTATAGCATCATGCCTTAGGGAGAAGGACGGTTGTCCGAACATCCCTCGTAGAGATTCCATATTCTCTTTGGCAGTACCTATATCCTCATGTTTCTTTGCCAAAACATCAGATATGTTGGCGAGGATATAAGCACGGGCTTTATTATTTTCCATGATCTGTCTATCATACGCATCCCAAATAGTTCGGTTTGTGTTAGAGCTCGGAACAAGAGGACAATCTTCTGTTAAGACGAACCGTAAATCGTCTATCACTAGTATAGTATTCAAATTTGATTTCCAGGTTGCATAATTATCCCCTATCAATTTATCAGACATCAACAATTATACTAGTGAACTCGTCATTCTGAAATTATAAACAAATTCTATAAGTGAATTGTTTTTAAATCCAATCAAGTTTTAGCAAAGTAATAATATACCCAAGATTTATTCTTTTGCAACGATACTATAACAAGACATTTTTTACTAAATACTATCTTCAGAATAATTCATATCAGATAGTCATTTAGCTATCGCTTTTGGTCAGAAATTACTGACACTTTAATAATTCTGTAAGTGTAACCCTCCATTTTTAAACGTCAGAGGTCGGCCCCAACTATGCTACCGAATTGGAGAGTCAAGGTTGGGAATGGACCTAAGAAATCTTATCCATTTCTGGAGTTTGAGTTGTTTCGAATCCTATATTACAACCATCCGTGGGGATAGTCGTCGTTAAACGACTAGCAAGGGCTGCTTAAAGCAAACCAGTAGGTGCAACATAGGAATCTCAGGGTCTAAACTAACGGAAGAGACCGCAGGATATGTTGACACATATCTTTCACTCACTTACTATAAACAACTTCCCCCGTTTACCTTGTTATTGACTCATACAAACACTTTCGGTATGGAGGCCACTCCCAGGGTGACACAAAGCATCATATGAATCTCACGTTGTAAACTATGTGGAGACGTGGCAGTTGAAATCTATATATCATATAATTGATTTATGTTTGAACAACTTCCCTTATTCACCGAAACTTAGATTTATGCTAAAAATACTTTTCATATGGAGGTCACTCCCAGGGTGACACGAATTACCGCTTAAATATGGATTGTGAACTCTTAGGGATGTGAGAGCTAAAAATAACATATTGTATATGTTATTAATCTCCCATTGAAGTGTTCTAATAACTTTATCATATAGAAGTTATTAAACTCTCACTAAAGTGTTTTATTAATTGGGTAAATTTATACTTAAATTCATTTTGGCTAAATAAATTACCCTAAGTCTAAGTGGTTTATCCAAGTATAACACTTATAAAGGGATTTAAACCTATGATGTCTAGGTGATAAATCGTTTTATTACCTCAGATCGCTCACGTACGCTCATAAAATCAGTTAACGCCGCTCAATAATTTGGCCATAGTCCCCAGGTAGGAGATGTTCCGTAGATCGTCAACTTAAGTACCCCCAGCCTTAGACAGAATTATATACCAGTTGAGTTTGTAACCCAAGTTTTACAAGTTTAGTGATCTATTTTAACTATTAAAACGAGTGGTTATCCTACGTGAGCATGCAACTATTTTTTGTTATGGATTTTAAATGTCTAACCCAATTTTATAACAACTTACAAAATTTTAGACATGCTAAACATCCACAACATACATCAAAGGCATTCAATATTTAATATAACAATTATATTAAATAAAAGAAACCCTACTATGCATACTATATATTATAACATTTTATAACATACTTTCAATGCATGTAACATGCTTCATATGGTGGGAATTTAAATCTACATGGCATACTGTATGCTCATACAAGATTTATTTAATTATAACATACATCAAATGCATAAATAATTAAACACAAGCTCATATGGTTTTAGTTTTGGCATGAGCAAGCAAACAAAAAGCTAATTATTACAAAACAGCCGGTGACAACTTCAAAACTGCTTTCGGACCGCTCGAACCACTTCAAACCGAACCCAAACAACTTAAACCAAACCAAAATAGCCTGAATCGGACCAGCCAAAAACCTTTTGAGGCTGAACCGGACAGGACCTCAAGAAAATCGGTCAAACCGGCTACTCTTGCTCCATGCAAGAAATCTCGCTAAGGCTCATCGTGTAGCACTGACGACTATCGTCTAGCGCGATCATGTAGTGTCTGCCTGATCGTGTAGCGCCATCGCCTTGCGTCTTCTAATTATCGTATATTACCATCGTTTAGCGTCGGACAAAGCTACACGATCGTTTAGCGTCTTCCAACTATCGTGTATCGCCATTTTCTAGCATCGAACAAAACTACACGATCGTGTAGTGCTATCGTATAATGTCTCTACACATCGTTCAGTGCCCACGCAAAGCTACACAATCGTGTAGTGCTATCGTATAGATCTACACATCATTCAGCGCCCACACAAAGCTACACGATCATGTAGTGCTATCGTATAGCATATCTACACATCGTTCACCGCTCGTAGCTATACGATCGTTTAGCGCACAACACTTCAACGCCTAGATTTGAGTGGAAGCTAAAGAACTGGAATCTGCAGCTCGGCCTTCTTCACTTGTTTCTTCAATTACATCTTAATTTCAACTCTAATGACTCCAAAAAAATTACAGACTCTTGAGAACACATATAAGCTCATGAATCAAGAGCCAATTACAAATTTAATCAAGAAATCAAAGAGAAAATAAATGTCAAATCTTAGAAAACCATATAAGTGCACCATGTTCATATAACTCATGAAAAACACCCACCACACCAAAATTAAACCAAATTGAGTGCTTAAATGATGCTCTGATACCAATTATTGGAGTATATCAGTAAGCAGCAAAAGAAACAAGGATCAATAAGCACTCTAATTCATTAATTTTGGTAATAACAAAAGCATGCTCATACTAAAACAAAAGGGTTTCAAGCCATACTTTTGTAGAACTCCTTGAAATCTTGATTCTCAGCTGCAAATTTCTCCAAATCTTGTTGTAGACCACCTCAAGATCTTCCCCGCTATTCTCTTGGAGCTTTAGATTGAGTTTTAAAGCTCAAAATAAGTTTGAATGAAGGGAACTTGGAGAAGAACTCATTGCTACAACCCACTTGAAGAACAACTTTTTCAACACGATTTTTTTCAGCAAAAATTCTATAGATGCATGCCTCAATTCCACTCCAATCTTCTCAATATATTGTAGAATTTTCATGCAAAGAAGATCGCTGCATGAGATGCAACTCATATTTGGAGTTATTGAAGCCAAAATAGGTGGGTTTTGTGTGAACTAGTTAAGGTGTGATTGGAAAAAACCAACATTCCATTTTGTGTTTTTAAACTTTTCAATTCTTACCAAAATGATTTCAAAAATCAATTTGATTTCTAAAATTGAAAATATTATTAATTTTGCAAAATTAATTTTTCTAATAAAATTAATAAATAATTATTTAAACAATTTAATTAATTCTAATAAATTTAATATCAAATATTAAATTAATTTTACACAAATACACCTTCATATATTTAAATCATATTTAAATATTAATTCTCCTATTTCGTTTAATTCTTAGAATTAAATGTGTAATTATATCTCATATAATTACTAATTCCTTTAATTCTAATTTGAACGTTTCAAATTACTTATCACACTACTCTAAAACTAATCCATTTACGAGCTTGTTGGGGGACCTCGTAGACCTACAGATCATACGCTCTAACGATCCGAGATTAATTGGCTAAACTCATTACACCGAATTAAACCTCATTCGTTCACTAATAGGTCACTCCACTAAAGCCCATAGTTGAACTCCCCTCACTGTAGATATATTATATCCACTCGATATAACCATGATGGGTAAGTTAACCCTTCACAAGTTGTTCGTAATAACGATTAGGTCAAATGTCTGTTTTACCCCCGAGATTACCTCTTGTTCCTTAAGTCCCACTGATCCTCTAATGAACAATTGATTTGTGATCCAATCAACAAACCGAGTCCCTCCGGGCCAATGAGAGGGTTGGGCCCCTTGTTCAAGACCCAAAATTAGCACTTAAGGGAACAACCTCTCTACTATCCCTAAAAGCGGGTAGGAGTGAATTCCTTCTTGCACCCTATGTTCCCAGTTATCTACCCGGTCTTATCCCTGAAATGAAGGTTTATTGTGCCGGCGTTGTTGAGCCAACCCTCACCTATGCAAATCTAAGAATAATCCCAAATAAACAGGAGCTCATAGTTAGCTCAAGATTAAGGTCAAGTTACCTGGGTCATCGCTTTGAAATAGTCACTCTTAAACAGTAAATAACGTTATAAAGTAAGAGTGACTGATTTCGTGGTCCGATCTCGTACAAACCCATTTGTACAGGACGCCCCCACTCCTCATGTCATAACACGTACGAATTAGGATCACTTCGTTTGTAGCACTTTACAACTCTTTGTAACAACTACAGAGTAGGTCGCACCTAATAGTGTTACCAAAATAAGGTACTCAACTTTATTTATATACTATAGATCATTTTGACTATTTACTCGAACCTGATCCACTTTTATGTCTCCACATAAAGTTCAAGTACTCATGTAATAGTCATAAGTCTTTTATGTTTATTGGATTTCTAATAAACAATACATATATTCAATAACAACTTATTGAATTTTCAAAATAAGTTTTATTATTTACAAACCACGAGTTTTAGGACATAAAACCCAACACATTTTAGTCCCTATACTTTCAAATTTGGTTCATTTTAGTCTCTATATTTTAAAAATATTCATTTTAATCTTTGTAGTTTCAACTTTGGTTTATTTTAGTTGTTGAATTTTTAAGATGTAACCATTTTCATCCTTTAAAAGTGAAAATAAAGGGACCAAAATGACAACTTTTTAAAAGTATAAGAACCAAAATGAATAAAAGTTAAAAAGGACAAGGTCTAAAATGAACATTCTTAAAGTATGAGGATCAAAATGAACAAAAGTTGAAAGTATGGGGACCAAAATGAACAATTTGAAGTATAAAGATCAAAATGAACCAAAATCAAAATTATAGGGACTAAAGTAGTATTTAAACCTATTTATAAATAAGTTGATTCCTTTTGATATATTTAAAAACATCCCTAAAAATGAATGAAAATAAATAATTAATTGTTCATAAATAATCAATAATGATCATATGTTCATTATGAATGATCAAATTAAAACTAATCTCAATTAATAATTTAAATAGTTATTTAATTAGTGTTCAATGAGATTTCTAAAAACTTTAATTCGTAGAATTTGAACTCTGTATTTTGTATTACTTTCTGCATAGTGAGTACGATCTCTAATACATAATCCTTGGATGTTTTCTCTCGAAAAGTAAACTTTAATACTTAAGCAATCTTCTTGGATGATTAGCCGTTGGGCTTAATGATCTTCTTTGGAGGATCGATGTTTGAGCTTGATGATCTTCTTGGACCGACATTTGGCTTGTTGATTAATTCAGATCAATCTTTGGCTTGTTGATCAGCTTGGATTGTCCTCTGGCTTGTTGATCAGCCTCTAGCTTCTTGATCAACTCGGATCGCCCTTTGACTTGTTGATTGACCTGTGAGCTTTTTCTTCAGTTTGAGGAGATTGAATCTTCGGTTTGTAGGTATTGAAGATACAGTCAATTTGTGGAAATCAACAATTTTTTGAAGTTTCTAATAGTTTCAATTTCCAGTTTTTCAAACTTGAGAGGCTTCAATCTTCAGCATTTGAGAGCTTCAGAGTTTTGTTCATTTGGATCTTGGGAGTTTCAATCTTCAAAACATTAGTATGTCTTCTAATCTTCAAAGTTTTAGGGGAATTGTGTTATTAAGATCTTTAAAGCTTCAACCTTTGGATCTTTAGAGTTTTAAAATTTTAATTTTTAGAGCTTCAACTTTAAGTTTTTTCTCCCTCTCTCAAATGAAGGGGTAAGCCCTCTATTTATAAAGAATTTCCATGGGCCTTATATGGGTTTAGGCGTAGTTGCTCTTGCACCTAAATATTGAGCTTGGGTTTTGTCTTTAATTTGACCCAAATTTTCACCATGGACTTTGAATTGGATTGGGCTCGAGCGACTTTAATTACTCGATCGGGTCCAATTTATAATTTTCACAATGGCCCTGGGCTTTAACTAATCTTAGTCTACTAATTTAATACATTTAAGATATTTCTTAGCTAATTAATTAATAATTTATTTAAATAAGTAATTGCATTTACTTAATAAATTTTCAAGTATACTAAAAATAAACAAGTTTTTATTGTAAAAATAAATTAACTATTCAAAATAGAATTATATATAAAATAAAAATGGGGGGAGGGGGGTGTAAAACCTTTGTCTATGAGAAAAGATGATACCTGGAAATAGCTTATCCCAGAAAAATTGTTGAAACTGTGAAACAAACATAAATTTTGAATGTTGGTGTCAATTTTCATTTAGAAAACTCTTCAACCAAATGACCCTTGTTATTTTTTAATAATTTTTGAAAAACATGTTTTCCTTGTTTTCTTTTTATTTTTATGTTTGCAAACATAGAAAAGGAATCTGATAATCAAGAATCAAATGAGGCCTTAATATTTTGATTAATGTTATAATGTACTTTTTTAGTACAACAATTGGGGGTGGAGGTTTAAACCATAGATCTCATAGTTACTAGCACATTCAAATGCGAATTGAGTTATATTTGCTTTGGTCATAGAATGTCTTAATTACTTAAGCCATCATGCTCAAGTTCATTTTTGGATCATGAATGCATACACATTTATATATATTTTTTTTTCCATGAAATCATATTTTGTAATATACCTATAATGATGGATCCACGTAGAGGTCAAGGGTACGTACCCTCCTCAAATTATCTTTATATATATATATATATATATATATGTATTTTTAATATAAATTGCTAGTGTAAAAAATCATTATATTTATTAAAAGCTTTGTGTTGCAATTTGCCTTGCTTGCAAGCGCCCGGGGTTCAATTCCTGTTTTTTCTCTTATTTTTATGTAGGTAGCCTTGTACCGTGACTCTTTTCCTGCCGTGTAATATATATTAAAAAGTGTATGATGTTTGAAAAACTTTTCTGGTCTGTTTTAGCTTAATTTACAAAGTATGCCGTTAATAATTAGGAACTATACATTATTAATATTTTTTAAAAGACTACAATATGTAATGTTGATCTTTAAAAATTTAATTTCTAAAAATATTTAGATTTTATACCAAAAGGTTTTAAAAATATTGGTATTTTTACAACTTTTTATTATAAAATGTAAATATTTTTCAATATTTTTTTATATTTAAAAAGTTCACCTTTGTTTATATAATTATTAGCTCTAATTATATTAATTTAATTAAAGAATACATTCCAATATATTAATTTAATTAAACGAAGACATTGTTATTTTTATTGAAATACAAAAATGTCATCTTCAAAGACTTTTTAATTAATCATTTTGTTTTATTCCTTCTTAAAAAAATATTTTATTTTATTGTTAGTAATTGGATTATTGAAATTTTTTAATTTCATTAACAAATAAACGGAAAATTAAATAATTCGTCATTAATTACAGCCACTTAAAATGAACAGAATTACTTTTTATTTTTATTTTTTTATAGATACAAATTTACTTATTATTTTCATATTACTTCAAAGAAAACAAATAACTATTAAAATTCTACCTAAGAAAAACCATTGGATTAAATATTGTTAGTTACATACTAAAATAATAATAATATCAGTGACAGTTACAAATTAATTTTGAAGTGTCGTTAATAATAATAATAATTAAAATAATAGAAGAATGGTTAAAATTACATGTAAAAGGTATAAATACACCATCTTGAAAAGTGGAAATAATCTAAAACAAAAAAATTGGATTTGTACATAAAAAAGAATAAGAAAAACTAATAAGGCATGCATCGTTCATTTTTTTAATTTTAATTTTAATTATTTTATTCTTGATTTTTTACTAATGGATAATACATGTAGAATACATTATTCACACTTTTTTAGATTCAATAACACTACTAACACTTATTTTTAACCTATATCACTCAAAATTCTAATAAGAATAACAATTTTCTTACGGTCAAATAATATACATGAGTTTAACACCGTCGTTCTAGATCAAATCATCCTAACCAATAATGAAAAATCAAATTATGACAACATCAACGTATATAGTGAACGACGATGACGTCATTAAACAAATGGTGACAACGACACACATTGTATTAAAAATAACAAACGAAAGAAGATGAAAGAGCATGATTAGAGATATAAATACTCTTCGGCTCTTAACAGTAAGATTATTTTAAGGTCAAAAGAGTATTTGAGAAGAATAAAGTATGTCGCCATTAAAATTAAGATTTCGAAAACAATTGCAATTTACCCTAGAATTTAGTCGTGAGTTTTCTTTTTATTTTAAATTGAATTTAGTTGTATTCAATTTAATTTAATAATTGTCTTTAAATGATTTAGTAAAATTTGAATGGACGAAGATGATTACATGACTGAATTTATTTGATTGGTCTGACTCAGTTTATACATCTCTTCATATGGTAATAATAGAGGTACGTTTCCTTTTTAAATAATGCATCAATTCCAATCTCTTATCTAAAATATATTATCTATATCTATAATCTATTAAAAAGTCACCAACTCCAATTTTTTTTTGAACAATTATATTCATACTTTAATTTCTATATTTAAAAATAAAGTTAAATATTATTAATTATTTTACTAAAAGTGTAACTTTTTATAAAAAAAACATTTCAATAATAATATTTTAATTATTAAAAGTGTAACGTCCTATGAAAAATGGTGTAACTTTTTTCTTTTTTTTTTTTTGACTAATTGTAAATATTAACAAAATATAATAACAAAAAAAAGTGGTAATATGAGATGAAAAAACTAATTAATAAATATAAAAAAAAGTTAATGGAACCAAAAAAATTAAATTATTTATATTAATTATATGGTGAGTATCTAAATTGTTACTTCTTTCTCTTAGTTAATTATTCAGATTTGTTTTTTAAATACACTTTTAATTAATTTAAATAAACAAAATATGATTGATACAACTTTTGTCTTTTCCTTTTCTAAAATATTTAATTAATATTTTTCTTTTAATTATAATTAATTATAAGGTCTTAATGATATTTCCACCTTCCATTATAAAAATGAAGTTTTTTCCACAATTTTCTCATTACCAACTTAAAATTCATTGTTAGTTGATGTAAAAATATATCAAATCAACTTGACTCCAAACAATACAAACCAAAGTAGAAATTGAAAGTTGACCAGTTGTTTAAGTGGAGATGGAAAGATGGAACAAAGATTGAATCTAACATGACTAACTAGAAATTATTTCTGAGAGCTTCCACAAAATAAGCTCCAACATTGTTAATTTACTTCTGTTTTTTGTTTTCAATTATTATTTCTGTTTTGTTGTATTCCAAAAATTAGAAAATAAAGGTTAGAGTTGAGTTCTTTTTTCCCTTAATTTTTCTACTTTGAGTTCTTTTATTACATGTCAATTTATTTTATCTTGAAAATACTTCAAAATATTAGAAGATACATTTAGAGAAAGCATATAAAATACATGTGTCAAATCACTCATAATCATATTTTAAGTTTTAAGTTTCAGTCAAGTAAAAATATAAATATCTTTTAAGAAAATTGTGTATATCTTGCTTTTCTTTGTATTGCTTCTTTTTTTTTTCTTTTTTTTTTTTTTTTTTTTTTGTTATTTTTTCACTTCAAGATATTTGTCCCACTTTAATTAATTAAATTAATTTTCAGAAGATTCAAATTCTATAAAAAATTTAATATGTTTATTAAATTATTTCCTATTACCCTTATAACAATGTTGTAAGAAACGTTTTTTTACAAAAATAATTCGAAGAAACAAAATTAGAAGTTATAAGTTTTTTGGCAATATTTTTTTACTTATTGTATTATTATTTTTTTCTTTCTTTTCCATACTACTGCATTTGTTTCTTTAATATATATTTGATAATAATATTTGTTTTTATAGTATTTTGAATATATTCTTGCGATTTTATTTTTCCCATGCTAATTTTATTTTATTCTAGTATGATTTTTTAATTTATTTTCTAATATTAATAAAGACAACAAAAAATATTTTATATTTTTTCTTTTTAAACTATATAATTTTTTTTTCTAAAGATATATTCTTTTCCCAAAAAATATAGTTGAATAAATATGTTTTTAGTTCTTATTAAAAAAAATGTAGTTCAATTTTCTTTAAAATATATTTTTTGAAATACGAAAAAAATTATAATAAATATTGTTGAATGAAAAATTTTGGACCAATCACAAATTATCACATCATTCATGACGAAGTTCCAAATCATCAAATTTGGGATCAATCAGAAGTTGACGTGTGTCCCAAAGGTTAAATCAAGCCAAAATCCAACTAATCAGGCCCAAAGGTCAGGCTCATGGACCAACCAAACCCAAGCCCACGAAGTCCACCAGAGAACTCTATAAATAGAAGAGCTCTCCTCATTTGTGGGGAGCAATTCTACATTCCAGAGAGCCTAGAGAGAATTCACCAACAAGCAGAAAACTCCTAAACTTCTGAAGCTGCACATTCCTTGAAGACACAAGTCTCTTGAAAATATAAAGACTCTTCCGACTTATACTTCAAGAATGTTCGATGCTTTACTTCTTCAAGTGCATCCATTCAACAAAGAGAGAATCAGAAGATCAAGTGTTAGAGATTAAGCCACAACACATCAAGTCAACATTTACATCAACACCAACTCAAGTTCAACTCCACAAATTAAGTTTTTTCAAAAACCTCGTGCGAACAAATTGGTACGCTTGGTTAGGACTTCTCTACCTCTCATCTTTCTCTCAACATCCAAACAAATCAATGGCATCAAAAAAAGCTAGATCCAAAGTTATCATCGCAAGCGACATTTACATATGCTCTGTTATTCGGGGAAACTCTGGGAACAACTGATGGAATCTCTTAAAGGCGGGATTGTCATCAGAGAAAATCTCTTGCTTGACAACTATGTTTCTACTTTTGGTCCATCAGAGAAAGAATCACACTTTGATGTAGTGTTTATCATGATGATTGACGTAACGGCTGAGTCAGCCATGGTAGAGATGGAAAAGAAAATATATCTCCTAGTGAAAGTTATTGAGGAGCGAGATCAAGAAATCGCCACCTTAAGAGATCAAATGAAGGCTCGAAAAATTGCAGAGACAAGTTAAACTCCTGCTGCCAAAGCCAATGATAAAGGAAATAGTGTCTTGCAAGAAAGTCAGTAACCACAATCCACGTCTATTACTTCCCTGTCAGTTCAATAGCTGCAGGGTATGATCACAAACTTCATAAGAGCTTAGTACCGAGGACCGTTGCAAACTTCTTTTTTGTACTCCGAGCCGTACACCAAAAGAATCAATAACTTGAGAATGTCAGCTGGGTACCAACCTCCAAAGTTCCAGCAGTTCGATGGAAAAGGAAATCCAAAATAACATGTTGCTCATTTCATTGAAACTTGCAAAAACACAGGAACTAAAGGAGACTTGCTAGTCAAGAAATTTATCAGAACCTTAAAAGGGAACGCTTTTGACTAGTACATTGATTTAGAACCAGAAGTGATTGACAGTTGGGAACAGTAGAAAGGGAGTTCCTGAACTACTTCTATAGCACAAGGAGCACTGTTAGCATGATGAAGTTGACGAACACCAAACAGTGGAAGGGAGAGCCAGTCATCGATTACATTAAATGATGGAGAGCTTTGAGTCTAGATTGCAAAGAGATAGACTCACTGAATTATCTGTAGTGGAAATATGCACCCAAGGCATGTACTGGGAACTTCTCTACATTCTACAAGGGATAAAGCCTTGTATATTTGAGGAGCTGGCAACACACGCTCATGATATGAAGCTGAGCATCGGCAATAGGGGAACTAAATATTTCCTACTCTTTGAAGAGAGAAAGGATAAGAAAGAAATCAAAGGCACTGAAAAGATTTTGAATAGTTCCATAACAGAATCTATGGTCATAAATACGACCCCGCTGGAATTTTTCTCCAAAGAAAAAGAAACAAAGTTTGAAAGAAAGTATGATGACGGCCATTCCTTGATTTTGATGTTGCAGACATGCTGAAGCAACTACTAAAGAAGAAACTTATTCAGCTACTAGAATGCACGCAACTGGAATAAGTAGGAAAAGTAGATGATCCTAACTACTGCAAGTATCATTGGGTCATTAGCCACCTAGTGGAAAAGTGTTTCGTGTTGAAAGAGCTAATTCTGAAGTTGGCTCATGAAAAGAAGATTGAGCTAGATTTGGATGAAGTAGCTCAAACAAATCACACTATAATAGTGACAACTTCAAGTGTTCCAATGCCATATGCGTCTCATGATCAAAGAGAAAGCATGATTCAGTTTAGAACCTTCGAGCCTATAGTTGTTCGGTTCCAACAAGAGATTCAAACGACAGACTCTCAGAAGAAAGATGAGCTTGTTGAAGATAACGACAAAGGGTGAATCCTCATGACTCGTTGAAAGAGAAGACAACCAAATTCCACCCAAAAAGAATTGCGCTCCTATAAAAACTATAGAAGAAGGAACAAGACTCATAAAAAGAAAGGAAAAAAGATGGCATTGAAGCCTAAGTTTGATAAAGAAGAAGACAAGGACTTCCCTAAACTTCGACAACCAGTAACTTTAACAGAATTTCTCCCAATAAGCTTCCTTGATAATCATCCAGATGAAGTATCAGAAGTTATTGTAGGTCACACTGTCAGCATAACGAAAGTTGACAACAATCATATAACTACTAAAGAAGTTGATGATTCAAAATAAATTAAGCAAAGAATTCTTAGATCGTATCAAGCCTTCAACTACTCGATCTTCAATCTTCCAAAGATTGAGTATGGCCACGATAAAAGAAGAAAACCAATGTCCAACGTCTACTGTAACTCAAGTTTCAGCTTTCAAGAGGCTAAGTATTTTCACATCAAAGAAAGATCAACTTTCAACATCTTCTTTTGATCGTCTCAAGACAACAAGCAATCGACATAAAAGAAGAATGAAAATTTTGAAGGCAACATCATTTCATGAAGAAAACAACGATGAGAAGATTCACCATCGTGTCTTTTCATGCATGAAAAGGAAGTTGTCTGTTGATGTAAATGCAAAAAGTTTCTTGATGGTGAAGCCAAAACTCATCATATTGACGAATCCTACAAATGAAGTGGATGATCAAAGCAATGATGAAATTAAAGCTTCTGAAATTTAAATGTAGAAGCTTCTCATCACAAGAGCGTAAATTGCATGCTGCTCCTGGCCCGCATGAGCTTAAAAGGTGAACGACCCTAAAAAAAAAACGTTGTATGAACTACGTTATGACTTGATCCCTGTCATTATAAAGGGTACGTAGGCAACTTAAAGAAATTTAAGTTCAGTCACATGAAAAATAAATATTTTGTTGAACTACGTCATGACTTGACCATTGTAGGCTACATAGTTGCCCACATCGAGCCTATGTCTAATAGAAGTCAGATCGTTGTTGGCGGAGCTAGCGACCACCCTTGCAGGCTACATAGTCACCCATATAGGGTTGTGTCTAGCAGGAGTCAGATCGTTATTGGTAGGGTTCGTGAAAACCCCTGCAAGCTACACAGTCGCCACATAGGGGTTGTGTCTAGCAAGAGTCATATCGTTGTTGGCAGAGCTGGCGACCACCTCTACAGGCTACACAATCGCCCACATAGGGGCTATGTCTAGTAGAAGTCAGATCGTTGTTGGCAGAGCTGGTAACCACCACTGCAGGCTACATAGTCGCCCACATAGGGTTTGTGTCTAGCAGGAGTCAGATCATTGTTGGTGGAACTGACGACCACCCCTACAAGCTATACAGTCGCCCACATAGGGGATATGTTTAGCAGGAGCCAGATCGTTGTTGGCAAAGCTGGCGACCACCCCTACAGGCTAAACAGTCGCCCATATAGGGGCTGTATCTAGCAGGAGTCAGATCGTTGTTGGCGAAGCTGGTGACCACCCTTGTAGGCTACACAGTCACCCACATAGGGACTGTGTGTAGCAGGAGTCAAATTGTTGTTGGTCGAGCTGGCGACCACCCATGTAGGCTACATAGTCGCCCACATAGAGGCTGCGTCTAGCAGGAGTCAAATTGTTGCTGGCGGAGCTGATAGTCACATATCAAATGCCCCTACTAATATATGAATATATGTACATATATATATGAAAAAATAACGGAAAAAGGGCCCACCTTTTGGCTCTTTAAAATGCAAGTTGGTAGTAATTCTAACTCATGTCAAAAAGGCAAGAGGGCAAGTTAGTTAAACAGAAAAGAAGAAAAAAAAAATAGAAACAAAACAAAAGAAAAAAGAAACAAAAAATAACATAGGTGAAAAGGAAAAGAAAAGAGGAAAAAAAAAAGAAGAAGAAGAAGAAAAGAAAAAGAAAAGAAAGGAGAAAAAGAAAAAAAAAATAAGGAAGAAAAAAAAACAGAGAAAGAAGAACAGAAAGAAGATAATGGAGTAGGAATGGAAGATGACAATGAGAAAGATGTATGTGGTGAGCCCTATTTATAGAGGCCAAGATAGACTCAAATTCTTAATTTAATTTGGATTTCCTACTAGAATCTTATCTCTAAAAGATTTTGATAAGATTTGAATCAAAATATCTTATATTTTAAATTTGAATTTAAGATTCTTGGTGAAGGAACTCTTTAGAGAAGAGAACCTTGAGCGGAAGTGAATTGACCAAATTCCATTTTCATTTAATATAAATTTTACAGTAAACAATAAACAAGATATGCATTTAATTCCAAATTACAACATGCTTTAAAAAGGGTTTCAATAAACCTCACATTTGAAGATCTTTCTTCACGTTTTCCCTCAAACAGTTCACGAACAACTTGAAGACTTTCTTCAAGATTAACCTCGAGCACAAATGAACACTACCAAAAATGTTTCTTAGTACTTTCAGGGGTATTCTTAGGGTGAAAACCCAGGAGTGGTGGGCTCTGACTATTTTAGATTTGAGGGAAAACTTAATGTTTAGGAGGAAGGATTGAGAACTCTCTTAAAAACTCAAACACACAGAACTCTTCTGTTGTTTTTTCTTTAGTGTCTAATTCGATCAATAGCCTTAGTAAGAAGAAGAAGAAACATTTTCTTTTCTACTTGCCAAAAATAACCACCACCCAATTATGTGGGTGGAGAGAAAAAAAGGGGAAGGGAGTTGTAACTCTTTCCCTTATTATTAAAATAATAATAATAATATAAATATAAATATGTAACTCTTCCCTTCACTAATTATTATAAGCAACTAATCAATCAATAATAATGAAATATAAATAATGAAATCAATGATTACACTTAACTGTCAATCTGTCCCTATCTATAGGATTTTGAGACCTGGATCGATGTAATATGAATATATATACCTTTATATGCAATAGGTATCAATATATATATCAAAGAGCTGCATCTCAATCAACTATATGTTATATCAAATATAACATATAACCTATAGTGTTAATATTGTATCACATACAATATAAACTATAGTTTCTTTTCTCTTTTATATGTCATTTAATATAAATCATATTTATATTAAATTTAACAACTACGAATCCAATTCACAGAAACTATATTTGAATCTCATTTGAATATTTGTTTCCTCCCATTAAGCTATAATGTATCAAATACATTATGACAATTATATCACATATAATTGAAACAACTTAATTATATCATATATAATTAAAACCCTCTTTTAATTTGAACAATTCAAATTAATTCAAAAACTTATTATCAATAATCATATTGAGCTACCAAGAGCAACTCATGGACCTGTAGCTTAAAGCTCCAACAATACATGAATAATTAATTAAACTCTTTAATTACATTATTCACCATCCATTAACTGTCGAACACTCCACTAAAGACCGACAACTGCACTCTTCGCACTATAGATATATTTCTATGTCCATTGGATATAACCAATCAACAGTACGATAACCCTTCACAAATTGCTCATAAGTACAGCTAGGTCAAATTACCATTTTGCCTTGTAGTTAGAATTCTTAAGTACCACTGATCCCTCTGATAAACAATAGATCATAGTCCAACTATGACTAAACCCCTCTTGAGCCAGGAGAGGGTGTGGCGCCACATTGTTCAAGACCCGGAATTAGCCCTTAAGGGAGTAATTTATCTACTTATCCCTGCCTCGGAGAAGGAGTGAATTCCATCTTGTGTAGCTGTGTTTCCAGCTCCCCAATCAAACGAATCCCAAAATGGTAGGCTTGTTGAGTCGGCGATCTGACCACTTTTACCCAAACAAATCAAAGGACAGCTCTCATAGGCAGTAGTTCACAACTCACTTAGGATTCAGGTCATGTTACCTATGGTCGTCCTAGTGAAATGTAAATCTCTATTATGGACGACGTTATATAATGAGACTGAAAATTTCATGGTTCGATCTTATAAAAACTCCTTTGTATAGAATATCCCTACTCACATGTCTATACATGAATGATCAGGATCAGATAATTTGTAGCACTTTACAATAATTGTAACACCTACTAAGCGTGCCATACTCGTAGTGTCACTAGGATAAGGTACTCAGTCTTATCCATCTACTACAGACTATTTAGGTTATCACTTAAACATGATCCTGTTGAATCGATATGACAACCCTAGAGGAGGGGGTGAATAGGGTTTAATTAAACTTTTTTTTCTAAATTAACCCAATTAAACTAATTAATACATTTTTTATAAATAATAAGAAAATTTTAATTTATGCAACAAATAAGATGACAAAAAGTGTAATAATTTAATTCTATCAAAATTTAGCAAATAAATAAGAACAAACTAAAACATACAATAAATTGCTTAAATTAATTGCAAAAATAATAATAAAAAAAAGAGTTAGAGAAGAAGACACCATAATTTTTATAGTGGTTCGGTCAAACTCGACCTACTCCACTCCTCAAGCGCCTCTTGGGAACTTGAATAAAATCTTTCTGACTCTTTCCACGGATTAGAGCCCAACCGTTACACCACCGCTCCTTTTATAAGTTCAAGAGCAAATCCGATCCTTTCCACGGTTTAAGATCAAACCGTTACAAATGTTGGAATTTTTGAAGAACACAATACAACTCTCACTAGAGTGGATTTACAACTTTAAGCACTCAACATATTTATCCTCACAATACAATAATACTCCCTCAAGAATAAGATGAAAAGAAAAAAAAATTGGGAACTTAGAGAGAGCAACAATGAAACTTTTGAGTTTTGGAAGATTATGAAATGTAAAATTTGTTGGTTTAAAATTTGGAGAGGAAGATGGTTTATATAGAGATGGAAAAATTTTTAGAAACCACACTTAATTTGGACCATTAGATTTTGGAAAAGAAAAATCAATGGTGGAGATTTTAAACTAAACTAGTCGTTAGAAATATAATATTAAATTCCTTTTCTTTTGAAATTCATTTTCTTTTTTAAAATTAATCCAAAAAATAAAAAAAAACATACCATGTGTCAAAAATTAGCCGTTAGACACAAACATAAAATAATATTAAATTCATTTTCCTTTTAATTCATTTTCTTTTTAAATTTATTCTCTTTAAAGTCAATCCAAAAATAAAAAAATATACCATGTGTAAAAAACTAGCCGTTAGACACAAACATAAAATAATATTAAATTTATTTTCCTTTTAAATTTCTTTTTAAATTCATTCTTTTTAATTTTAAATCAATCCAAAAATCAAAAGTCCATCATATGTTAATCTTTTAATGATCCACCATTCAACCAATATGCTGCCACATGTCTATATGCAAATGGTCTCGTTATGCCACGTCACGATATTTTCTCTATAGACTTGTTTCGGTCATATCATCTTCGTTTTAGCTCCGATTTGAGTGATTCAAGAGGTGTTGGAATCGTTGTTCCGAGTTCTACGCTATGGACAAATTAAAACACTAAGATTTTCAGTAATTAAAAATTGAGTTTGTTATCATCAAAATATTGATTAATTAATTAATTTGAGATTAAGGGCCAAAAAGCCAACAGATCCACCCGTATATCTCTACATACATGTTTAAGTTACAAAGATAACCTTGAATGTTAGTTTATTGATTTGTGGTTAATGCAACTAATATATAATGTTTTATAGATAATTAATAAAATATCAAATATTTTATAGACAATTAATAAAATATCATACATTTTATTAAATACACAATGAGTTTGTTCAATAATGTTTACAAACTATAGCACCCTATGAGATTTAACACTTGGTGGGTTTGAATGGATTAGCCTTAAATCAAATGATATCAAAATCCATTTACATCAATTTTAAATTTGGGCATATTCCAAATTCTATCTCAAATTCATCTCAAATTAAAATTTGATCATATTCCAAATTTTATCTCATATTCAAATCAAATTTAGGTTTTATCCTCCCCAAATCAAATTGAGGGTAAAATCTCAAATTTATTTCAAATTAAAATTTGGCCGTATTCCAAATTTTATCTCATATTCAAATCAAATTTAGCTTTTATCCTCCATCCAAACCAAATTGAGGGTAGAATCTCAAATTTATTTTAAATTAAAATTTTGCCACATTTCAGATCTTATCCAACCTTAAATTGTTCAACTTTGATATTAAATTGTGAATAGAATGTCAAGTTAAAATTTGGTCATATTCCAAATTTCATCTCATATTAAAATCAAATTTAGTTTTTATCCTTTATCCAAGTCAAATTCAAGGCAAAATCTCAAATTTATTTCAAAATAATATTTGGCCATATTCCAAAATTTATCCCAAATCTAAATCATCCAAATTTAGACTTTTATCCTCAAGTCAAATTAAATTGAGGATAAAATCTCAAATTGATGTAAAATTCAAATTTGGGCAACTTCCAAATTTTATATCAAATTAATCCAAATTTAGGTTCTTATCCCTATTTTCAAATCAAATTGGGCGGTAAAATCTCAAATTAAAATTTGGCTATATTCCAAATTTTGTCCCAAATGCAAGTTAAACTTATGTACTAAATTCATAGTTTGACTGACACAATAATTGAGATGAAATTCAAGAACAGATATATTTGAATTTCGATTCCAATTTTATATTTTTCGAGATTCATCCACCCATATATGTGCATAAATCTTGAAAAGGGATATCATGAGAAATTTTTGGACCAATCACAAATTGCCACGTTATTCATGACAAAGTTCCAAATCATCAAATTTAGGACCAATCAAGAGTTGACATGTGTCCCAAATTGAAGTTGAAGACAAATTCTAATGATGCCACGTGGTTTCATTATGACCGCTGAATCAGGTAAGATTAATTTGTCCCAATTTGATATTATTATTGGGGTTAAAGTCTAAATAAGCCCAAAAATAGGTTGAATTTGACCTAAATGTCAAATCAAACTCAAATCCAACTAATCGAGTCCATGGACCAGGCCCATAGACCAACCAAACCCAAGCCCATGAAGTCTACTAGAGAATTTTATAAATAGAGGAGCTCCCCTCATTTGTGTGGGAGCAATTCTACATTCCTAAGAACCTAGAGAGAATTCACCAACAAGTAGAAGACTCCTAAACTCCTAAAGCTGCACACTCCTTGAAGACACAAGTCTCCTAAAGATATAAAGACTTTTCCACTAAGATTTCCAAGACTTCTACTTCAAGAACGTTCGGCGCTTCGCTTCTTCAAGTCAAGCGCATCCATTCAGCCAAGAGAGAATCAGAGGATAAGTGTTAGTGATTGAGCCACAATGCATCAAGTCAACATTTACATCAATACCAACTCAAGTTTAACTCCACAAATTAAGTTTCCCCGGAAACCTCGTGCGAACAAATACATCCATGAATTATTAAAATATTTTGATTTGAACCTGAATTATTAAAATGTTAAGTGATTAAAAAAATCAAAATTGACAAATAAAAATTTATTGTTCAAAATCAAAATTGACAAATAAAAATTTATTGTTCAGTATTTAATAAATTTTCACATAATTTTAACATTTTAAAAAAATATATATATAATGTTTCTAAATACATCTTGTTTAATTTTTTCACCCAAATCATTTAAAATTAATTTTTTAAAATAAAAAATATACGAACAAATGCATGTGGTAATACACGAGCAAAACTAAAAAAAAAATTTTACTATTTCAAAATATTAAATACAAATGGAAACTATGTTTTAGATTGCACATTAAAAAAAAAAAAAAGCAGTGCATTAGTCTACACCTATTGAAAGGTTTTTCTCTGTCAACATTTACATAAATTTTCAACCTCAATGATATTCTATTAAAAAAAGTAACTTTTTTTTTTTACTTAATTTTCACTTTCACACCCACACATATACATATATACATATACATACATTAATTTTAGAGTTAAAGCTACAAAATGATTTGTCACTCATCAAGATTACGCATACCATTGACAAGTAACTTTAAATTCTTCTTATGCCTTTTTAGTTTTTGTTGTGAATTTGAGGAGCACAATGGGAATATGGATGGTAATAAAATATAATATAATAATAAAATAAATAAATATTAAAATAAATAAAACATAATATATAAATAAGTAAATATAATAAATTAACAAAATAAGAAAAGAGAAAATTCTCAAATTTCTCCACTTTCTCCAATTTATATGGAATTTGCCCAATGTGTATATTTCAAAATCCACCAAAGGTAGCTATTTATATGCAGGCAAGTAGGAGGTGGTTTACATAGACACTAAGAATGAGTATTTACAAGACACATGGATAATACTTTGGAAAATGAGGGCATGACACATGATCAACGGACACTAAACATGAACATCTAATGGGCATCTATTTTCTATAATATTTTTAATACTCCCCTTTAGATACCCATTATATATATATGAAATATGCCTCGTTAAAACCTAAAAACCCAATGGGAAAAAAACCCTAGTGAAGGAAAAAGAGATATTTCATATAATAAAGAGTATATATTTCATATAATACATACTCCTAAAAAAATACAATATATTTGCTCCCCTCACGAAAATATGACTTAAGATCTATAAGTCACCGCATTCCAATGTTGTATACCAATTTTTCAAAAGTTGCGATTGGTAATGCCTTTGTAAATAAGTCTGTCAGATTATCCTTAAAATAAATTTATTGTACAGTGATGTCACGATTTTCTTCAAGATCATGAGTGTAGAAAAGCTTCGGTGAAATATGTTTTGTTCTATCTTCTTTAATATATCATCTTTTGATTTAGGCTATACAAGTTGTGTTGTCTTCGTATAATATTGTTTGAGGATTTTTATTAGAAGACAAGCCACATGTTTTACGAATGTGCTGAGTCATTGACCTTAGCCATACACATTCTCGACTAGCCTCGTGAGTTGTAAGAATTTCAACATGATTTGAGGAAGTGACCATTATGGTTTGTTTCACCGATCGCCATGATATAGCAGTTCCTCCATATGTGAATAAATAACTAGTTTGAGATTTAGCTTTGTGTGGATCAGATAAATATCCAGAATTTGCATAACCAACTAGATCAAAATTTAATTTATTTGAATAAAACAAACTCATATCAGTTGTTCCTCGAAGATAACGAAGTATACACTTGATTTCGTTCCAATGTCTTTTTGTTGGAGAAGAACTATATCTTGCTAATAAATTTACTGAAAATGCAATATCTGGTATTGTATTATTAGCAAGATACATAAGTGCATCAATTGCATTGAGATATGATACTTCAGAACCAAGAAGTTCGTCATCATCTTCTTGAGGTCGAAATATATTTTTCTTTATATCCAATGAACAGACTTCCATTGGAATATTTAATGGACGTGCTTTGTCCATATAAAATATTTTCAAAATTTTTCCTGTACAAGTTGATTGATGAATAAATATTCCATCTGCTAAATGCTCAATTTGCAAACCAAGGCAAATTTTTTTTTCGAGATCTTTCATCTCAAATTCTTTCTTAAGATATTCTATTGCTTTTGAAAGTGATGTGAATGTAACCATTGAACCATTGCATGTACCTAAAGGACCAATTACAAGAAGCAAGGCAAAGAAGATTCAAGAGGCATTCACAGTACATCTTAAAAAACTAGCAAATTCATAAGAACCGAAAAATAATTTTGAGACCAAATTTTTATATAATATTAGTTCGATGAGTCAAGAAGAGAATGACATGAAGATGACATGGGAAAAGTCCTATAGTTTAGAAGATGACACGGTGGTCAAAAAAAGTGTGCAGATTTTGTGAAGAAAATGCTGTCAAGTGTGCACTGCATGGGGAAATGTGATGTCAAACCTTGTCAAACGTGCATAACTACTTTGTCGCCTTCTAGATGAGATATTTAAGGCAATTTGAAGACTTTCTACATTCCTAGTTTTGCATTTTGACTTATAATTTAGTATGTAATTAAGTTTCAAGTTTCTAGGTGTTATTTTCTACTATTTGCAATTAATTGTATTTGAATGACTTTTGAGTTTCTTGGTCTATCCACGACCATTTGGCCTATAAAATGGCTTGTAATGTTCTTCAAAACTCAGATTATGAATAGTAAAAAGCTTGTGCTTATTCAACCCTTTGGTGTTGTCTTTTTCTTTCAAATCTTGCGTTAGATTTGATATTTAAATCAATTCATTGGATTAGTCTTGATCAAGCTAATTCTGGATTGAGTTGTCTTAGGATCTAAGAGTGACCATCATAGATTCTAAGTTTGATCTAAGTAGCTTTCTTTGTGAGTGTTTGCAAGGATCTTAGGACCTCTAGCTTTGCATCTAACAAGCATCGTGGGCGCTTATCATTTGGTATCAAAGCATTTGTTCATCGTTCTTGGCCGACTTTAGAGGTGTTATCTTTACTTTATTTCAATTTTTTTTCTCCATAGCAATTGCTTACATCTTGTAACAAGAAATACTACAACTTATCTTGAAAACTTCTTCAAATCAGCTCTTGAAGCATAAGGGAAAAAAAGAAGTCAGCAAGAAAAAAAGAAAAAAGAAAAAAAGCAGTAGAAAGAAAAAAGAAGAAAAGAAATCAAAGATCCAAAGCACATGAAAGTTTCTTGTCATTCATTTGAAAAAAAAAATCCTGATTTGTTTTATTTTTAGCCTAAGTTTAGTTACTCTAGTCTTAGCTTGTGAGAGTTGATCATTTTGAATTGGTTTTTATCAAACTTTTAGTGAGATTGCATAAAAAATATAAGCCAACCCTTACATCTTTGACCTAGTACCAAAAGCCTACCCTTGAGTGATAAACATGAGTGTCCTTGAGTGAAATTGGTGAGAAGTATGGTGAGGTCCTTTTATTACTAACTTTAAAATGTCACAGGGTGAAGGAGTACCACAAGTACAAGATACTAGTATGGCTATTCTTCAAGCCATTCAAGGCATGATGGAAATGATGAGGGAAGATAGGTAAGAAAGAAAGGCACGAGTCTTACAAGAAGACGAGGGAGTAATTGACTTAGTTGAACAAGAAAGACAAATTGGAGGAAGAGGAAACATGAGAGGAAGAGGAAGAAATAATATGCACCCTAGACGAGGAGAAAGAATCCATGAAGATAGAGATAGTGGAGTCAAGCTCAAAATCCCACCATTTTGTGGAACGTCGGATGCGGAGGCATACTTGGAATGGGAAAGGAAGATAGAACATGTGTTTGATTGCAACACATTCAATGAGAATAAGAAGATGAGACTTGCCATTTCCGAATTCACTAACCATGCAGGAAATTGGTATTAACATCTCAAATCCAAGAGAAGGAAAGAGGGGAATCCCTGTAAAACCCAAATCCTAATTACTTTAAGTAATGTGATGTCTCTTAATGAGCTAAATAATGCCATGTCTCAGAAAGGATAGAAGATGGAATGCATAATAAGCATATGAATGGGACCATGTCATCTAATGAGGAGTAGTGCTGAAATAATATTATGAGTGAAGTTACAAAAGGAAATTTGCTAAATCCTAGCCCTTCATCACCAATAGTGGGCCAGGTGGCACAAGGAGGGTTCATGCTGGATTTTGGGCGGTAATATAAGCAAGAAGGTTGAATTCATTGGGTCGGTTTGGACAGATTACTTAATTTATTTGTGTAATTTTAGTGGTATTCGAAAGCTCTGTGTGTCTATTTTCTGTGGCTGGGCTGTTGGAAGGAAAACTCGCCGGAATAAAGCCAGAGAGGCAAAATAAAGACGAAGGGTTCGTTTCTTGGGTGAATCTAGGCTATCAGTGAAGAATTGAAGCTCCAGGACGAATTACAAAGCGTTTTGAGCTAAAATTTTGAGGTAATATTGTAGTTATAAACAATTTTGTAGAATGAAACTTTTTAAGATGAAGTGTGGAAGTCGAGTTATATAATTTTGAAGGTTGAACTGGGAATTGTTGAACAAGCAGGCAACTGCTTGAATTTGGACCAATGATAAATTTTTTAATCTCTAGATTAAATGACGAGGCATTTTGAGCTAAAATTTTAAGGTAATGTTTCTAACTCAATTCTAAACATGTTTGTAGAAGGAAGTTTCTTCAAAAGAGGGCTGGATTTTGAGTTATGAATTTTTGAAGTTATAACAGAGGATCTGGGCATAAGCAGACAACTGCTTAGGAAGATTAAGCAGGCAGCTCAAGAGCGAGAGTGAGCGAGAGAGAGCAAGAGGAAGCGAGAGCGAGAGCAAGAGCGAGAGGTGGATCTCGCTAGGGACAGAAATCTCGCTGGTTTGCACTGAATCTCGCTGGTTTTGCACTGAATCTCGCTGGTTTACGCTAAATCTCGCTGGGAATGGTAAATCTCACTCATAAGGGTGGTCTCGCTCATGTGGGTGATCTCGCTCATGATGATTTTCTCGCTAGAAATACTGTTTTTGTTGATAAAAGTTCCATTAGTAAATGAACTATTTGAGGCATTTTGCTAAGAATTCTAAGTAGTTTAACTGGGGATTATGTTCTTTCAGGCAAAGAAGAGCTAGGAGAGGTGTATAACACGTTAAGAGGCCAACGAACTGTGAGTGACTAAGTAAACTTTAAGTTTTTTAATATTCACACGTATATGATCAAGTAAAGCACAATGACATTAACAATGTATTTACATTTCTTCAAGTAACAAATTGTTGAAGAATAATTTAGTGCATATCTCCCGGATTGTATGTGTGTAACACAGGCCAAGGTATGTTGTGTAACCGTTACAAAAGCTATGTTCTGATTTGATATATGCTTTCTAAAGGAAGGTTACGGGAGGACGAATTCTTGTGTAAATGAGTGACAATGGAATAGCTCTTGTGTAATACTAGGCTATAGAACTTAATTTGTTGTTATAAAATACATAATTGATACCGAAGGACGTTGAGAAAGTATCTCACTAATTAGGTACCGAAGGACACTTGAGAAGGTACCTGGCCAATTTGATACCGAAGGACTTTTGAGAAGGTATCCGACCAATTTGATATCGAAGAACGTTGAGAAGGTTTCTTAACATCTCGATACTGAAGGACATTTGAGAAGGTATCTGAGCAGAAGTACCTAAGGATACTGAAGGACAATGAGAAGGTATCCTAGTCAAGTACCTGAGGATACTAAAGGACAATGAAAAGGTATCCTAGTCAGGTACATAAGGTACAACGGTACTCAGTTATAACCACGTACACGTAGGTAATATGACATCGAGGGATTGAGCAAAAGAGTTCTCCCCAACTAAGGTTGACATTGAGGGTTAGATTTAGTAGTTCACTCTCAACTAAGGATAAAGACAGTTGTATCTTCTCATAGACTAGAAGGATAGTTTGGAATTGCTAATGCTTATGAATGTTTATCAATGCATGATGTTTACTAATGTATGAGTTTTCTCAAGTATGTTTTCCATGTCTAACGCGTACTAGTGGTTTTACAAGCTAGTTCAATATGTTTTAAGCCAACTTATTTCACAAAGTATGGAGCATGCGTTATGGTTAAAGCTAAGGTTGAATGAAGCTTGATGAACTATGTTTTAAATACCTAAGGTTGCCAAGGTACATGCGTTGGTATTTCTAAACATAATGAATAGGGATACTGAAGGTAGAGTAGGTATCTGAATAAATGTACCTAAGGTGTTGACGGTATATAGCAAACTCCATGTGTATGTAGGTAGGTCTGAATGAGAGGTCGAGGTATGGGTCTCTTGGCCGATAATAGACGTTGGGAGCTAGAGCAGTGTATGCTCGTTCTCAACTAGGGAATAATGATGATTATTGATGTTTAAGAGTTGTTAACAACGTTTATGTTTTAAAGATGTTGCTTGAGATGCCATCAGTATATTTAAAGAGATCGACGTAGAAATCTCTTCTAGCCATAGTTTAACATGAACAGGTCGAAGTAGAGGTCTCATCTGGCCATGGCTTGACGTTGGGAATTAGAGCAGTGAATATTCATTCTCAACTAAGATTCAGGATGCAGATACAATGGTTTAAAAGGTTTTATGTACACGTTTTCTTGGTGTATTTTAAGTTCCAGTATTATGTTTTCAAGCTTTCAGTTTAAGCATGAGTTTTACGTTTTATTAAGTCACTCACTGGGCTTCTAGCTCACATTTTCAAATGTTTTCCTTTCCAGGTAGCGGTCAGTTCCTAGAAAACTTTTCTGTTGCTGCTCTGCCACTCAAAGAAACAGGTTAAAGGAAGCGTAATTGAAGATCGGTGTTAGTTAGTACACATGTGTCTGACTAGTGACTAGTATTCTAGATGGGGCTCACTAAGTTGTAATATTCATGTATGAATAATGATGTGAAACCCTGTAATATAAATGTGTTAAGTTCTGAGTTCATTTGTATGTATTCAGGGTTTTGAGCAATCTTTAACAGGTAAAATAGGCAGTAAGTGCCAGCAAAAAAGTTGGTAACTGCTGCAGTCACTATTCCGTCTAGGTTAGGAGGATAATCTGGTGCGGGGTGTGACAATCCCATTGAAACTTAGGAAGAACTTAAAGAAGCCATGAGAAAGAGGTATGTTCCAAAACATTATGAAAGAGATTTGAGAACTAAATTGCAAGTTTTGAGGCAAGGAACAAAAAGTGTAGCTGAATATTATCAAGAGATGGAAACTTTGATAGAAAGAGCAAATATTCGAGAAGAAGAAGAAGACACCATGTCTAGATTCCTTGGAGGTTTAAATCGAGAAATTGCTCATATCGTTGATAGATATCAACAACTATACTTGGAAGATATGTATCATTATGCAATCAAAATTGAAGAACAATTGAGAGAAGAAAAGGAACATTCAAAGAGGTATAATTCTAAAGCTAATACCTTTTCAAATTCTAATGTTTGGAACAATGATAGTTTTGTGAATAAGGGTGAAGCAAAAGGGAAGTTTGTGGCTCCTAAAAGAGTGGAAGTCGGAAGCACCTATACTAAAAGGAATGAAGCTTCAGAAGAGGAAAGAGAGAAATCTAGCTCCATTCAATGTTGGAAGTGCAAAGGATTTGGGCATATGAGCAAAGATTGTGTCAATAAAAAAGTCATGGTCATAACAAATGGAATTATTGATTCAGAAGATGAATGTGATGAACAAGGTGGCAGCCTTGAGGAAGAATCCGAAGCCTTTGATGATGAATACATTGAAGAAGGTAACTCCATATCCTTAGTTGCAAGAAGAGTACTTAATGTGAAAATCAAGGAGGAGAAGGTTGAAGATCAAAGGGAGAGCTTATTTCACACAAGGTGCTTGATTGAAGGAACCTCATGTAGCTTGGTGATTGATAGTGGGAGTTGTACAAATGTAGTAAGTAGTTTTCTTGTAAAAAGATTGCAGCTCACTACTCGTCCACATCCAAAACTATATAAACTTCAATGGTTAACAAATAAAGGAGAATTGAAGGTAAACTCCCAAGTTCTTATTTCTTATACTTTGAGAAGATATAAGGATGAGGTTCTTTGCGATGTAGTACCTATGCATGAGAGTGATATGTTACTGGGCCGACCTTGGCAATATGATAGAGAAATCATATATGATGGTTTGTTGAACAAGTACACATTTACTTGGAATGGGAAGAAGTTTACTTTGCTTCCATTATCTCCATATGAAGTATAATGTGATCAAGTGAAATTAGAAAAGAAAAGAAAATAATTTGAGGATCAAGAGAGGCGAGAAGAAAGTAATTTAAAGGAGAAGAGCGGAAAAAAAGGAGAAAAGTGAGGGGCAAAAGGTGAGTGAAAACCAAGAGAGAAAAAAGAGTGATTTTGAGGAAAAAGAAAGAGTGTGAATTTGGTTATGAGAAGGGGGGAAGAGAGGAATATGTTTTCATTCGAAGCACTAAACTTTGTACTTATGTGCAAAGGAATGTGTTTAGTAATTGAACCTAACTTTAATGATGGTTTGCCCAGTGCATTTAAATCTCTTTTGCAGGAATTTAATGACATGTTTCCAAATGAAGATGCGCCTACGGGTTTACCTCCTTTAAGAGGAATTGAGCACAAAATTGACTTCATACCCGGGGCAACGCTTCCAAATATGGCAGCCTACAGGAACAATCCAATTGAGGCCAAGGAAATCCAAAGGCAAGTAGAAGAACTCATGGATAAAGGTTATGTTCGAGAAAGCATGAGTCCTTGTTCGGTTCTAATCATTTTAGTACCCAAGAAAGATAGAACATGGAGGATGTGTGTTGATTGTCGAGCCATCAACAAAATAATGGTAAAGTATCGACATCCTATTCCTAGATTGGATGACATGCTAGATGAATTACATGGTGCAGACTTGTTTTCAAAAATTGATCTTAAAAGTGGTTACCATCAAATTCAAATGCATGTGGGAGATGAGTGGAAAACAACTTTCAAAACAAAATTTGGTCTTTATGAGTGGCTTGTTATGCCATTTGGTCTTACCAATGCACCAAGTACATTTATGAGGCTAATGAATCATATTTGAGAGAATATAGTGGAAAATTTTTTGTGGTATACTTTGATGATATTCTTGTTTACTCTAAAAATTTGAATGAACATATGTTGCATGTCAAGATAATTTTGCTTAAACTTAAAGAAGAAAAGCTTTATACCAATTTCAAAAAGTGTAGTTTTTGTCTAGACCAAGTCAATTTCTTAGGATTCATTGTTGGAAAGGATGGGGTGAAAGTTGATGAAGAAAAGGTCAAGGCTATTCGAGAGTGGCCAACACCCACCAATGCAACCAAGGTGAGATCTGGTTTGGCTAGTTTTTATAGAAGGTTTATTAAGGATTTCAGTAGCAATGTGAAATTTGAATGGAAAGAAAAGCAAGAAAATGCATTCATGAATTGAAAGATAAATTGACTATGCACCTTGCCTTGCTTTACCTAACTTTGACTAATCTTTTGAAATTGAATGTGATGCAAGTGGGATAGGGATTGGAGCTGTTTTGATGCAAGAAAAAAGGCCAATCATGTTCTTTAGTGAGAAGCTAAATGGAGCACAACTTAGCTACCCCACATATGATAAGGAATTACATGCACTTGTAAGGGCTTTGCAAGTTTGGCAACATTACTTGTGGCCAAAAGAGTTTGTCATCCACACGAATCATGAAAGCTTGAAGTACCTCAAAAGCCAAAAAAAGTTGAACAAGAGGCATGCAAATGGGTAGAGTTCATTGAGACATTTCCATATGTCATTCATCACAAGAAAGGTAAGGATAATGTGGTGGTTGATGCATTATCAAGAAGGTATGCATTATTTTCTTCCCTTAGTGCAAAAATTCTTGGTTTTAAACACATGATTGATTTGTACAAAGTAGAGACATCTGAATTTCATGATGTGTATATTCAATGTTTAGAAGGGAAAAACGTGCATGATTATATTGTGTTTGATGAAATGCTTTTTAGGAAAGGAAAAAATTGTATTCCTAAGTGTTCCATTCGAGAGTTGCTTGTGAAGGAAGCTCCTGGGGGAGGATTAATGGGGCATTTTGGGGAATTTAAAACATATAACATGTTGGCTGAACATTTTTATTGGTTGAAAATGAGAAAGGATGTGAATAAAGTGTGCAAACAATGTTTCAAATGTAAGGAGGCTAAGTCTAAGACACAACCACATGGTCTTTATACACCTTTAGATGTTTCTAGTGAACCTTGGGTTGACATTAGCATGGATTTTATTTTAGGACTACCAAAGACTAGGAGACATCATGATAGCATTTTTGTGGTAGTTGATAGGTTTAGTAAAATGACACATTTCATGCCATGTAATAAAACAGATGATGCTATTAATATAGCTAATCTTTTCTTTAGGGACGTGGTTAGATTACATGAAATTCCTAAGATCATTGTTAGTGATAGAGATGCAAAATTTTTAAGGAGGTGTTTGATAAATGGGTATGAGTTGTTGGGTTGGGTGGGTATTTATTACCCATGTTTGTTAAACCCATAAAGAAAACCTATGGGTTATTAAGACCCTTTTTTACCCACTTAAAACTCCCTTTTTTACCCACTCAAAACTAACCTTAAAAATCAATATATTTTCATTTTTTTTTCTCTTTCCTCATCTTTGTCGTTTGGATCCAGGTCTAATTTTTTTTTTAAACCTTTGGTTTCTATTTTCATTTCTTTCTCTCTTCCCTCATCTTTGTTGTTTAGATCCAGATTTGATTCTTTTTCTTTTTTTTTTTTTTTTTTTTTTTTTTTTTTTTATCGTCAAACCTTTGGATTTGCCCAGATCAGTTTGGATTCGCCATTCGGGTGTTAAGGTTTCGCTCAGATCAGTTTAGAGGATTCGCCCAGATCAGTTTGGATTCGCCGTTCGGGTGTTTTTTTACGCCATTCCCTGCTGTTCGGTTTCTTATCTTCTTCCATTTTCTTTCTGCTACTATTTTTTTTTTCGGATTTTTGTTCTATTTTTTGATTTCTTCCCTCATGTTTTCATATTTATCTTGTCCTTTGTTTACATGTATTTTTTCTTTATACATCCTAATATGATTTTCATTTCAAATTTGGTAGCCAATTTAATATAGTTTTTTTGTTATATTATATAAATATTTTTTTTCGGTTCATAGTTTACTTTTTAGTTTTACAAAAATTTGATATGATGATTTGGTTCATTGTTTTTGTTGGATTTCTTCCAAGGACCGATCTTATCTTATGTTATGTTCAAATTCATTCTACTGTCATTTTTGTTGGTTCATTCTACTGTCATATTTGGTTCATTGATTTGGTTCATTCTACTGTCATATTTGTCATATTTGGTTCATTGTTTTTTTAGTATTTGTATTTACTTGACTTTATTCTGGCTGAACCACCTTGACTTTACTCTGGCTGAACCACCCTGACTTTACTATGACTGCTACTTACTTTCAACTGACATTTATTTTAATTAATTTCACTCTTTAATTAATGAGGTTAGGTGCAGTTAAATGCACCCAACTCTCTCCAACAATCACTTCTTTCTCCCTCTTCTATTTATAGACGACTTCTCCACTCATACTTTTTATATTTTTCCACTATCTTTCTCTCTCCACTGTCTTTCTTTGATATAGTGTGTTGATGCTAAACCTTAAAAAAATGTATGCTTTTGTAGGTTACTCTTTAGTTCAATTTATTTTTTGTTGATTACTCCTTAGTTCAATTTATTTTATTTTATTTCTAATCTAACTATCATTATTTTGTGTTTCTTGTAGGGTCCAAACTAGTTGCACAAATCATTCCTAATTAGTTTGAGGAGGTTTGTTATTTTGACGTTTAGAGTATCTCCTTTTTTTTTACTGAAGTTGGGGACTTTTTTTTTTTTTTTTTTTTTTTTTTTTTTATGAAAATATGTTATTTGTTAATTGTTAGTCACATTTTTTTGGAATATTAGTTCACAAATTTTTTATTAATTGTTGGCGACATTATATTTTTTAATCTGATACTTCTCAAATTTTTGATGAATTATTGGTGAAATAGTACTGTTATGTAATTTTTTTTATCTAATAATATGTTCATTTCAATTCTTTTTTTTTTTCAGCTTCAATAAGAACATATTCTATACATTTTTGTGTGTTATTATCAAGCTAGTTTCAGGATTAATTTTAGTACGTCTTACTATCGTTTCACAATCAAAATTGAATTTTTTTTGAAATTATGTAACTGTAATAAAACGATGGTATTAATATTATAACCAATGTTTAATTTTTGAAAAATATAGTTTCTAATTAGTGACATAAGAATTAAAAAAATATTGTACCAATATTCATACAATCGGTTCACCAAGTTTTGAAAGTATGGAAAAATGCAGATTTCTTTCTATATACATCGTTTTAACACATCTTTCGGTGAAAATTTGTTGTCCTAAGAACTAGGAGTATGACAACAATGTTTTTAGAAGCTGATACAAATTGTTCATAAACCAATCTAGGAAAAAAAAATAAGAAGAATAAGAAAGAGAGGAAAAAAAAATCCCATTAAGCCCTTAAAAAGACTTAACTAAAATACCCTTAACCCTATCCTTAGGGGAAAAAAAACCCATTAAGCCCTTGAAAACATGTATTTTTAGATTATTATAGGTACATTGGGAAATAACACCATAAATCTAAATTATAACCCAATATACCCAGTACCGATGCTTGACATCATTTGCTATTCTTTCTTAATCATGAAACATAATCCGCCAAGTACCTTATCCTTTTAGGAACAACTTGTGTATCCCTTTCCCTATAAAGATGGATACTGTTGAAAACCTCTTTTCGATCATGAGAATTATTTTGCACTCTCAAATACAGTTGTTCATAACACTAACCACGTTATTGAACAACTACCGAAGGATAGAGAGACAACCGACATATGCTAGGCACTGCATTAGACAGTTGACCTTCTTTCGCCTCATTTACGAGAGTGGCTTGGCATGTTGTGAAAGCACACGAATGGATAGACGTACCTTTATGATTCTATGTAATATTCTACAGTCGATAAGTTGTTTGGAACCAACAAGATGTATGGTCATCGAAGAGATGGTTGTGATATTCCTACACATTCTTGCACACGATATCAAGAATCGAGTGGTACATAGAAACTTTTCGAGGTCTGATGAGACAGTTTCGAGATATTTCAACGCAGTTCTTAGGGCAGTCTTACAACTTCACACTGTTTTGTTAAGAAACCCAGAACCGATCACAAATACATGCACCGATGGAAGATGGAAGTGGTTTCAGGTACAAAATGTACTCAGTTTTTTATATGAATACGTCATAAATATGCATGCAACGATAGATTTTTTTTAATTCATTCTGATCACTTGAGAGAAATAGAATTATCTAGGTGCACTAGACGACACATACATTAAAGTGAATATTAGTGTTGTCGATCGACCTCGATATAGGAAGAGAAAGGGAGAGATTGCCACAAATGTTCTTGCGGTGTGTGATCAAAATGGGGAGTTCGTCTTCGTTTTGCCAGGGTGGGAAGAGTCTGCAGCCGATTCAAGGGTTCTTAGGGATGTGGTTTCGCGACCATATAGATTGAGGGTTCCAAAGGGTATTATAATAACCTTATACATTATTTAAATATGCGTACATGCCACAACACATGTGCATGACATTTCGAAACGTGTACAGGATACTATTACCTATGTGATGCTGGATACCCCAACGCTGAAGGATTATTGATGTCGTACAGAGGGGAACGATACCATTTCTCCGATTTGCGTGGAGCAGGAAACACACTGACAACTGCAAGAGAATTTTTCAACATGAAACATTCTTTAGCAAGGAATGTTATCGAGCGAGCGTTTGGGTGCTAAAGGGGCGGTGGGCTATTCTTAGGGGAAAATCATTCTACCCAATACAAGTCCAATGTCGAACAATAACTGCATGTTGCCTTATTCACAACTTGATCACAAGGGAGATGGGAATCGGTGCAATGCTTGACGTGCCCGATGAGGAGAATTCTGCATCAGTTGGTCTTGATGGGGATTATATCGAATTTGTTGAATCATCGGAGGAATGGACCAAGTCCAGGAATGACTTAGCGGTCGAAATGTTTACTCAATGGCAAAGAGCCTGATTATTCAATGTTCATTGCTTACTTTTCTTTTACTACTGAATGGAATTTAATTATGGAACATTTCAAGTATGTTGTGAAAATGTTTTGTGCCAAGACTCTGTGTGAACAAGTTAAATTGGAACATATAATTTCAGCAGTTTATCCTTCATTTGTGCGTGTGTTTAATTTATAGCATCTTTTCATTCAACAAACGTATGCATGCAACATAATGACAGGTAATGATAAGAGGTCTAAACACGTATGGTCGAAGGTGAGGAAACTAAGTTGGTGGAAGCCCTATTGTATTTGGTGGAGACCGGTTGGAGGTCCGATAATGGGACGTTTCGACCAGGATACCTACAACACTTGGAGTGAATTCTGTATGAGAAAGTGCTCGGGTGCGCACTGAATCAGAACACCATTGAGTGCAAGATGAGGAGTCTGAAGAAACAATACAACGCAGTATTAGAGATGTTAAGTCAGTCGGGGTTCTGCTGGAAAGAGGAGTTCAAATGTGTCCAGCTCGAGAGGGAGATTTTTTATCTTTGGGTTCGGGTAAGATTCTAGAAAAAAAAATTTGCGGGTACATGTTATAATATAAATATTAATAATGTGTATGTGTATCAATGCAGAGTCATCCCAATATGAAAGGAATGTGGAACAAGCCATTCCCACATTATGAGGACCTCTCCACTGTATTTGAGAAAGACAGAGTAGTAGGACAATCAAATGAGGACCCATACGTGATAGCGACGAATGCATTCAGAGAGTTTGAAAATGAGATTCGACTTGGATCACAGGACTGTCACACACCTAAGGTTCGCCAGACAGAATCACCATTAAATCAAGATGGAATAGATGAAGAGCCAGCAGAGCAATCTACAGGCAGAACGAGTGTACCTGCCGAGTCATCTTGAGGTAGCAAGAAGATGAGGTCATCATTCCAAGCTGAAATGGTCGACATCATGAGATCGACTGTTGAAATGCAGAACACACACATGGGTAGACTTGTATCGTAGCAAAAGGAGAAGTATGAGCTGGAGTTTGGGTGTCAGAAGGAAGTAGTAAATTCCATATACAACATTGATGGCTTGGATGAGGATGATCAGGTCACCCTTATTGACCTCCTTGTCATAGACATTCAAAAGACAGATTGCTTCCTTGTAGTACCAGAACATGCACGGAAGAGGTACTGCCTCCGTCTATTAGGAAGAAACATGTAGACTGATCACACCCCTGTATTTTATTTATAGTTCTTTTGGATAACAGCAAATGGACAATGGACTATCATGTCGAAAAGAATGATAACTTTTGCATACGTCATGACATGCAATTTTTGTGTTTATATTATGACACGGATATTATAAGTATCAAAAAGAACATATATTTTGTGAATTTTTTTTGGAAATGGCCACATATTTGGTCAGTTCATATTATTTTTGTGATCTTATGAAAAATGTTACTGTACTACATTACATTCTCACCATCATAATCAAATGAAAGGTAATTATCCTATGTACAATTTCAATTACAAATATACTATCCATATTATATAAAAATAAATTGTATGATATGTGAAATAATAATGTTAAGTTAGCAAGATTCAATATATATACATACAATATACCAATTAGTAATTGGGATAATTACCTTCAATATATATACATACATTCAATATATATACATATAATATACAATATACCAATTAATTGAGCAGCAAGATGAAATATATTTTGTTGGTATATTTTACCGATTGAAGAGAATTAGAATTATTACAGTTTTTGAAAAGAATATATGAAAAATAATCTATTATGTTCTACAAATTGAGAAAAAATTGAGATTGTCTAGTTTATGTCATAAATGATTTGAGAAAATACGTGTATATTTGAAAATTAATCAACAATAGCAAAGCATAAAACTAAAAAAAATAAAAGAATGAAACAAAAAACAAACTGAAAAAAATAGAACTGAAATAAAAAACAAACAGAAAAAAATAGAACTAATCCCATTCATAAAAAACTGCATCAGATCCCCAACTTAACTCAACTCAACTCTGCACAACAAACGCAGACAATAATTATCAACTCAACTCAACTCTGCAAACAAACACAGACAATCTAACTCCCAAATAATTTACTCTCCAGATAATAATTACCAACTCAACTCAACTCAACTTTCTACTTTTATCACGCACCAAACACACCCTAAGTCATTTTTGGAAAGTTTTGAGGGGTAAATTGGGAACTAAGCTTTTGTTTTCAACAACTTGTCACCCAAAAACCGATGGGCAAACTGAGGTGGTTAATAGAACCTTGGGAACTTTGCTTAGGTCATTAATGTCTAAAAATCTCAAGTCTTGGGAGGATACTCTACCTTTTGTAGAGTTTGCTTGTACAATAGAGCAATACATAACACCACTCATTGTTCACCTTTTGAGGTTGTGTATGGCTTTAATCCATTAACTCCGTTAGATTTGTCACCCTTGCCACCTAATATGTTTACTAGTGACGCAGCTGTTTCAAGAGTAGAATAAATAAAAAATTTGCATAAAGAAGTCAAAGAAAGGATTGAAAAGAAGAATCAAAAGCTTATCAATAGCAAGAACCAAGGGAGAAAGAAAATGATTTTTTTTACCCGGTGATTGGGTTTGGGTTCATCTACAAAAGGAAAGGTTTCCAGATCAAAGGATGTCTAAACTTCAACCAAGAGGAGATGGTCCATTTCAAATGATAGAGCGGATCAATGATAATGTCTACAAATTGGATCTTCGAGGTGAGTACAACGTAAGTTCTACATTCAATGTGGCTGATTTGACTCCTTTTGATGTAGGGAATGAAGACCTTGATTTGAGGACAAATCCTTTTAAAGAAAGGGGGGATGATGTGAATTCAACCATTGAACCATTGCATGTACCTAAAGGACTAATTACAAGAAGCAAAACAAAGAAGATTCAAGAGGCATTCACATTACATCTTCAAAAACTAGCAAATTCACAAGAACCGACAAATAATTTTAAGACCAAAGTTTTATATCAATTCGATGAGTAAAGAAGAGAATGACATGAAGATGGCAAGGGAAAAGCCCTATAGTTTGGAAGATGACATGGTGGTAAAAAAAAGTGTGCAGATTTTGTGAAGAAAATGCTTTCAAGTATGCACTGCATGGGAAAATGTGATGTCAAACCTTGTCAAACATGCATAACTACTTTGCCGCCTTCTAGAGGATATATTTAAGGCAATTTGAAGACTTTCTACATTCCTAGTTTTGCATTTTGACTTATAATTTAGTATGCAATTAAGTTTCAAGTTTCTAGGTGTTATTTTCTACAATTTACAATTAATTGTATTTGAATGACTTTTGAGTTTCTTGGTTTATCCACGACCATTTGGCCTATAAAATGGCTTTTAATATTCTTCAAAACTCATATTATGAATAGTAAAAAGCTTGTGCTTATTCAACCCTTTGGTGTTGTCTTTTTCTTTCAAATCTTGCTTTAAATTTGATATTTAAATCAATTCATTGGATTAGTCTTGATCAAGCTAATTCTGGAGTGAGTTGTCTTAGGATCTAAGAGTGACCATCATAGATTCTAAGTTCGATCTAAGTAGCTTTCTTTGTGAGTGTTTGCAATGATCCTAGAATGACCTCTAGCTTTGCATCCAACAAGCATCGCGGGTGCTTATCAGAAAGATCTTCAAGAGTTCTAATTATATTCAAGTCATCAAGATATACAGTTATAAAAGCAAATCCTGATTGTGATTTTTTTTTTTTATAAAAATACAGAAGGATTATTTTGATATCCTTCTTTCAATAAATATCCACTCAGGTAATTGTAGCACATCCGTCCTGATTGTTTTAATCCATATAGTGATCTATGTAACTTTATTGAATACCATTCTCGAGAATTTGATGTATATGTTTCAGGTACCTTACATCCTTCTGGGATTCTTATATAAATATCATTATGAAGAGATCCATATAAATATGTTGTGACTACGTCTATAAGATGCATATCCGACTTTCATACATAGTCAAACCAATTAAATATCTTAATGTAATTACATCCAAATGTAATTACATCCACCACCAGAAAATACGTCTCCTCATAACAATACCAGGCCTTTGTGAAAAACCTTGTGCAACTAGTCTTGCTTTATATCTTGTGATCTCATTATTTTCATTTCTTTTCCTCACAAATACCCATTTGTATCCCACAGGTTTAACATCTTCTGGTGTTCGGACTATTGTCCAAAAATCTGAAGTTTTGAAAGCGAGTTTAATTCTACCTCGATTGCTTCTTTTCACTGAAGTCGATCTTTTCTATGTCGACATTCTTCAACAAATTTCGGTTTAGGATCCTCATTTTCATATATAATATCAAGAGCAACATTATATGCAAAAATTTTGTCATAATTACATTAGTTCGATTCCATCTTTTTCCTGTCATGACATAGTTTATTGAAATCTCATTATTATCTTTAGGTATTTCACCTTCCTCACTAGTCATGTCGAGGATTTCTTCATGTGTATTTACATCCTCAACCAAGTTTTTTTCACTATTAATTATTTTTTGTTTTTTAAGATTTTTATCTTTGGAACCCACTGGTCTACCACGCTTCTAGCATGTTCCAGACTCATTAATGACAACTTCTTGTATTGGGATATCAATTTTTGATTGAATATTTGCAGTTGATATATTTGACTTAGTTATTTTCTTTGCATCTATAAATGCATCTGGTAATTGATTTGCTATATTTTGCTAATGATTATTTTCTGAACTTTAAGTTCACAATGATCTGTATGGGTATCTAAATGAGACAATACCGATGCATTCCATGTAATTTCTTTTTCCAATTTCTTAATTCCTCCCCCTAAAGTTGGAAAATTTGTCTCATTTGAAAATTTTGTCTCATTAAAATGACAATCAGCAAATCATGCAGTAAATACATCACCCGTCAGGGATTCAAGATATGTAATAATTGATGGGGAATCATATCCAACAATTCCTAACCTCCTTTGAAGACCCACCTTAGTGCGTTATGGTGGATAAATTGGAACATATACCACACATACAAAAATTCTCAGATGGAAAATATTTGGCTCATGACCATAAGCTAATTTTAATGGCGAGTACTTAAGATAAGCTATTGACCTAATGTGTACAAGTGATGCTGCATGCAAAAGAGCATATCCTCGTACAGATGAAGGAAGCTTAGCTCTCATAAATAATGGTCTTCTAATTAATTGCAAATGTTTTATAAATGATTATGCTAAACCATTTTGTGTATGACCATGAGCTATAGGATGTTTAATAGTTATCCCACTTGACATACAATAATTATCAAAAGTTTGGGATGTAAATTCACCAGTATTATTAAGAAGAATGGTCTTAATTGTATAATTAGAAAATTATGCTCTTAATTTAATTATTTGAGCAAGTAATCTTGCAAATGCAAGATTTCGACTTGATAATAGGCATACGTGTGACCATCTACTGGATGCATCTATTAATACTATAAAATATCTAAGTGGTCCACTTTGTGGGTTAATAGGTCCATATATATCACCATAAATTCTTTCAAAAAAATGCAGGTGATTCAGTCCCCACTTTAGCTGGTGATGGTCTAATTATCAATTTTCCTTGAGAGCAAGCATTACATGATAATTCATTAAATTGAAGAATCTGCTGGCTTTTCAATGGATGTCCATTTGAATTCTCAATAAATCTTCTCATCATTATAGATCCTGGATGACTCAATCGGTCATACAAAATTGTAAATATGTTTGGATTCATGAACTTTAGGTTCAGTGTTACATATGTTTCAATTATTCGTATATGAGTATAATATAATCCATAAGATAAAACAGACAACTTTTCCAATATATGTTTTTCATTTGGGACGGTGGATGTAATATATAGATATTCCACATTATTCTTACTATCAGTCTCAATATGATAACCATTGCAATGTATATCTTTAAAACTTAGAAGATTTCTCCTTGATTGACTAGAGAACAATGCATCGTCAATTGTAAATTTTATTCCTCTAGGCAAAATAATATTTTCTTTTCCAAAACCATCGATCAGGTTTGTAGAACTGATATTGTATTGACTTTTGCTTCCAGTATTGTCTGTTTGTTAAAATATTTTTTTACTTGTAAGTATTGTATGTATAGTTGCACTGTCTGCTAGACATAGATCTTCTTTACTCATTTTTGAATCATCCAACATATGAAAATGATCCAGGTTTCTTTAGGACCTAACTTTAGCGGAGAAGACGACAGGAGCTCATGCTGATAACGTGTTGTGAATTTGAGGAGTACAACGAGAACACGGATGATAATACAATATAATATTAAAATAAATATAATATAATAATATCATAATTAAATATTAAAATAAATAAAACATAATATATAAATAAAATAAATAAATAAATTAACAAAATAAGAAATGAGAAAATCTCAAATTTCTCCACTTTATCCAATTTGTATGGAATTTCCCAATGTGTGTCTTTCAAAACCCACCAAAGGCCACTATTTATACCAAGTAGGAGATGGATTTTATGGACACTAAGAATGAGTATTTGCAAGACACATGGGTAATACTTTGGAAAATGAGGGCATCACACATGGTCAATGGACACTAAATATGAGCATTTAATGAGCATCTATTTTCTATAATATTTATAATAGTTTTTTATATTTTTAAGTCTTTTAGTTTTTATATTTTTAAATCCATATAATAAATTCTAATATTTTTATTGTGAGTACTTTAAATCAATATAGAGATATATTTCAGAAGAAAAACCAAGAATCTATAAAGACTATAGAATTGTCATATAAAAAAATCAATTTAGGACTTGGCCTAAAAACTAAAACTTCTTATTATAATTATAATATTCAAGATGAAGTTCATGTACTTGTAAAAATATTTTTATTAGTGGTCAGCATATATATCGGACAGTGTGCCTCTATATGAAATTCCTGGATCGCCACTATATGCCTGATCTTTTTCTTTGAATTCTAATGGTAATGAAAAAGAGACAAAGAGAGACAAATAATACTTTAGTTAAATTATATATAACCTTCAATTATAGCAGCCTAGTGCATTGGGACAGGGACAAAATAAGAGAATATAGACAAATATATTAGAGAAATAAAAGGTTTGAAAGTGACAACTCAATTTTAAAAAAACAAAAAATCTATAGAATATCAATTTAAATGTTCACAATGTTATAAAAGATGAATATAGAAAAATATAATATTAGAATAAATAATTAAAATAAAATAAGTAAGGAAAATTATGAAATTTATGGAAATTTCTCATCAATTGGTGTGCTATTTAAATTCCACCAAATGTCACTATTTATAGGCCATTTGGTAACTAGGATGTGGTCTTACATGGACATCAAACATGAAAAATTACAAAACACATGGACAATATGAAGAATGATATATGGGGAGATGGAAGAGTGACAAATGGCTTTTAAGATACTAAGCTTAAACATCTATTTTTGTAATATATATATATATATAATACTCCCCTTTAGATGCTCATTATATATGAAATATGCCTCATTAAAATTTTAATAGGAAAATTTTCAATGGAAAAAATCCTAGTGAAGGAAAAAAAGTACATATTTCATATAATTTAATAATCCTAAAAGAATACAATATATTTTCTCCTCTTATGGAAATATCACTTGAGATCTTTGAATCGCCACATTCCAATTTTATGTACCAATTTTTCAAAGGTTGCGGTAGGTAATGACTTTGTAAATAAGTCAGCTAGGTTATCATTCAAACAAATTTATTGCACAATGATGTCACGATTTTCTTCGAGATCATGAGTGTAGAAAAACTTTTGTGAAATATGTTTTGTTCTATTTTTTTTCATATATATCCTCTTTTGATTTGGGCTATACATGTTGCGTATGATATCGTTGGAATATTTTTACTAGAAGACAAGCCACATGTATCACAAATATGTTGAATCATTGATCTTAACCATACAAATTCTCGACTAGTCTTGTGAATTACAAGAATTTCAACATGAATTGAGTAAGTGGTTATGATTTGTTTTATTGATTGCCAGGATATAACAATTCCTCTGCATGTGAATAAATAACATGTTTGAGATCTAGCATTTTTTAGATAAGATAAATATCCAAAATCTACATAACCAACTAGATAAAAATCTGATTTATTTGAATAAAATAAACCCATATCAATGATTGCTCAGAGATAACAGAGAATATACTTAATTTCATTCCAATATCTTTTTGTTGGAGAAGAACTGTATCTAGCTAATAAATTTACTGAAAATGCAATATCTGATATTTTAGTATTAAAACAAGATATATAAGTGCATCAATTGCACTAAAATATGGTACTTTGAGATCAAGAAGTTTTTCATTATCATTTTGAGGTCGAAATATATCTTTCTTTATATCCCGTGAACGAACGTCCATTGGAATGTTTAATGGATATGTTTTGTCCATATAGAATCTTTTCAAAACTTTTCTTGTGTAAGTTAACTGATGAACAAATATCCCATATACTAAATGCTTAGTTTGCAAGTCAAAACAAAATTTTGTTTTCCTGAGATCTTTCATCTTAATAGCAGACTTTTTGGTATCGCTCCTGAAAGACCACAAATCAAATAAATTTATAATCTCACTAATCAAGAACTTCAACTAACAAGTAATCAGTAGTAAAAGCGGGGTCGAACCACAAGAAGCCTAAGATAAAATCTCCATAAGCTAAATTAGTCTTTGGAAAGAAGTAAAAATGCGCGGGGAGGGAGGGGGGGTTGGTTGTTTGGTTCGGCAGGAAAACTAAATGCGGAAATTTTAAGTGTGGAAAGTAAGATAAATTGAGAAAGAAAGAGAGCAAATACGAGATTACCTTCTCCAATTAAGAGACTTTCGGGCTATCTATAGACCAATTCATTGATTAATCATGCCATTATTCATGGATTATCTACTTCTCAAGCCCAGTTGAATGAACGGAAATCCGGATAAACTCCCTAGGGAAAACTAACATGGTATCGATTCCTAAATTAACTAAGTAGTCTCACACAAGACTATTTACTTAGGTAATCGCATTAAGCTCTTGGATTGAATATTACGTTAAGTTAAATTGTCCAAATCTAACCTAATGTATTTCCATTCCTTAGGTTTCGTTATCTTTCGCTACGGATAACCCTAGAATCCTAGTAATCGAACCACAGTTATAACTAAAACCTATCGCTACTTGAATTAAGCATACTTCGGATGCAATTACGGACATTTAAAACAAGACATTTAAAACAAACACAGCATAAGAAAATTAACATATGAGTATTAATGATTAAGTTGTCAATTTAATATACTCATACATTCATTCTAGGCATTCAAATGAAGAAAGGAAAACAAGAAGAAGCCATAAAAAAACCAAAACAATTAATCAAAATCTCATAAATCCATAACGCCCAACAAAACTCAAAATCGACGTTTGGGCCTTCAATCATATATCGAATCCGAATCTCGATGCCAAAATATACAAGTAAGTTTCAAAATACAATGAAATCTCATGGGTTTTGGCCAAGAATGGCCAAAATCGAGCTTAAAGCTCGGAAATCGGCCTAACTCCCCTCCCCCCTTTTCCTAAATGAGAAAGAAATGAATTTATACAACAATCACAATGTAACGACGTTGGTAGGAGAGTAATTACGCTACAATCAGAGCACAAGTCTCAAGCGTAAGGTAACATAGTTACTCTAAGGTGATTTGGGCAGATGCAAGCGTTTCTTTGTGTTTTCTGTCAAAATACGTAGCGTAACTATGCTAGGTGTAGCGCAATTACGCTGCATGAAATGTGAAGCTACTGCCTTGCAATGTAATTTTACACTTGGTAGAGGGTAGTTACGCTGGCTCAAAGGGCATTTTCGTCATTTTATTTCATTTGAAATTTGAATGCTCAATTTAGCTCCTAATTGCTCTAAATCAATCCCGAACAACTTGTAATTGTCCATTCTACCTTCTAGCTACCTGAAACTTGTAAAAAGACTAAATAAACACATTAAACATAGTAACGACCCTGAATTAAGAAGAAGAAGATTGCACATTTTCGATGCTATCACTTCTCAAATTCTTTTTAAGATATTCTATTGCTTTTGAAAGCTCTTCATGAGTTCCAGTTATATTTAAATCATCAACATATACAATTATAATGAAAATCCTAAATGTGATTTCTTTATAAAAAGCACACGAACATATTGGATTGTTTCGATATCCTTTTTTCAACAAATATCTACTCAAGCAATTGTACCACATTCGTCCTGATTGTTTCAATCCATATAGTGATCTCTGTAACTTTATTGAATATACAATTCTCAAGAACTTGATTTATATGTTTCAAGTATCTTAAATCTTTCTGAGATTTTCATATAAATATCATTATCAAGTCCACCACTGGAGAATATGTCTCTTTATAATCAATAACAGGTCTTTGTAAAAAATCTTGTGCAATTAGTCTTGCTTTATCTTGTGACCTCATTATTTTTATTTCTTTTTCACACAAATATCCATTTGTATCTCACAAGTTTGACATCTTCTGGTGTTCGAACCATTGGTACAAAAACCTGATGGTTTGAAAGTGAGTTTAATTCTTTCTTGATTGCTTCTTTCCACTGAGGCAAAACTTTTCCATGTTGACATATTTTAACTGATTTTGGTTCAGAATCCCCACTTTCAGATATAATATCAAGAGCAACATTGTACGCAAAAATATTGTTAATAACTATATTAGTTTAGTTCAATCTTTTTCTTGTCATGACATAGTTTATTGAAATCTCATTATTATCATTAGGTATTTCACCTTCTCATAAGTCATGTCAAAGATTTCTTTATGAGTATTTACATCCTCAACCAAGTCTTTTTTACATTGTTATTTTACTTTTTCGAGGACTTTTATATTTGGAACTCACTAGTCTACTATGCTTCTGGTGTGTTTCAGACTCATTATTGACAACTTGCTGTGTTGAGATATCAATTTTCAATGGAATATTTACAGTTGGTATATGTGACTTATTTGCTTTCTTTGTATCTATAAATGCATCTGGTAAATGATTTTCTATATTTTGTAAATGAATTATTTTCTGACCTTCAAGTTTACATTGATTTACGAGGATCTAAATGAGATAATAATGATGCATTCCATGTAATTTCTTTTCCAACTTCTTAATTCCTCCTCCTAATGTTGGAAAATTTGTCCCTTAAAATGGCTCAGCAAATCATGCAGTAAATACATCACCTTTTCAAGGGTTCAAGATATTTAATAACTGATCAGGAATCAAATCCAATATATATTCTTAACCTTCTTTGAGGACCCATCTTAGTACATTGTGGTGGAGCGATTGGAATATATACTGTACATCCAAAAAATTTAAGATGGGAAATATTTGGCTCATGACCATAAGCTAACTGTAATGGTGAGTACTTATGATAATCTACTGGCCAATACATATAAGTGATGCAGCATGCAAAATAGCATGACCCTATATAGATGTAGGAAGCTTAATTCTCATAAGCAATGGTCTAATAATTAATTGCAAATGTTTTATAAATGGTTTTACAAAACCATTTTGTGTATGAATATGAGCTACAAGATGTTCAACACTTATCCCAATGTATAATAATTATCAAAAGCTTGAGATGTATGTTCACCAGTATTATCAAGATGAATAGTCTTAATTGTATAGTCAGGAAATTGTACTTTTAACTTAATTATTTGAGCAAGTAATCTTGCAAATCGATACAGTGAATGGAACAACAAGTGTTTCTTTTGACTTTGAGAATATCTATAATTAATGTTGTTTCCAAGTGTTGTTTTTCTTATTGTAATTATTTTCTTTTAAGGAAGAAACATGAATCATTTTCATATATCGCTTGATTAAAAATGAGCAAAAAAGATCTATGTCTAACAGACATTGTAACTACATACACAATACTTACAAGTAAAAAATACTTTTCTAAATTGATAATGTTGAAAGCAAAAGTAAATGCAATATCAGGTTCGACAAACTTAATTGAAGGTTTTGGAAAAGCAAATATTATTTTATCTAGAGGGATAAAATCCACAATTGATAATGCATTTTACTCTAGTCAATCAAAGAGAAATCCTCTAAGTTTTAAAGATATACATTACAATAGTTATATTGAGACTGATAGTAAGAATAATGTGAAATATCTATATATTATCTCTCCAGTCTCACATGAAAAACGTAGAAAAGTTACCTACTTTATCTTCTAAATTTTGTTACTCATATACAAGTAAATGAAACATATGAAACAATGAAACTAAAGTTCATGAATCCATACATATTTACAATTTGGCATGGTCGATTAGGTTATCTAGGATCTATAATAATGAGAAGAATTATTGAGAATTCATATGGACATCCATTGAAGAGCCATAAGAGTCTTCATCTAATGAATTATCATGTGATGCTTACTTTTAAGGTAAATTAACATTAGACCATCACCAACTAAAGTCAAAACTGAATCACCTACTTTTTCTTTTATTTATTTAGAAAGCTTGATATCAATTAAGTGTTTTGATACAAATATGTGACCAATGCCCAGTCATACCATATTGAAAGATTTTTTGTTCTTCATCTTTTGAATTCTTATCTTGTGGAGTCTTTTCTTTATGATCATCATTTCAAGTGGTTCTTTTGAAATCTGAATGATTAAAATGACCACCACGAAGATAATAATTATTTCTTCCTTTGTCATTTTCACGACCTTTGACCAAGACCCTGACCCTGACCACGATTATTAAAATTCAAGCATTCACTTCAGGGAATGATGTTGCTCCGGTTGATCGAGATTTTTGGTTCTTCATCAATAACTCATTACTTTGTTTGACTACAAGAAGACATGAGATGAGTTAAGAATATTTTTTAACATATTGGAGACATGAATAATAGAAAATGTCTTCTCTAACATATTGGGATCAATAATTTTTTCTCCGTATAACAACAATTTTGAACTGATTTTAAATAATTCGGAATTGTATCACTTACTGATTTAAAAGCTTATAGCTTCAAGTGCATCCATTCATAACGAGCTTTAGGAAGAATATATATATATATATATATTATTGTGATCATACCTCTCTTTCAAATTATTCCACAAGATACGAGGATCTTTTATTTTAAGATACTCCATTTTTAATCCCTCATGGAGATGATGACGAAGGAATATCATAGTTTTTGCTTTGCCTTGTCGTATTCCCTTTTTGAATAGTCTATCCAAGGTTCATAGCATTCTAGTGAATTGTAGCATCAAGTACCCATGACAAATAATTATTATCATTAATGTCAAGGGTTGTATCTTTTAATTTTGTAAAGTTTATCATGGTAATACTATCACAAAACATTGTATTTATATTTAAAATTTAACATGTACCAAATATGCAAAATAACATTTAATTTATTAATTAAAATAAAGAGAAAAAAACCAGACCTATCTTAAGGACTTACCTTCAGCGGGAGAAATGATAGGAGCTCGTGCTAATAATGTATTGTGAAAAATGGAGAGCAAAGCGGCACACAACAGAAACATGGATATGGAGAAAATATAATATTAAAATAAATAACTAAAATAAAATAATTATAGGAAATTAGAAAAGAAAATTATGAAAATTTCTCACCAATGTGTGTGCTATTTAAATTCCATCAAATGCTACTATTTATAGGCCATTTGGTAACTAAGATGTGGTCTTACATGGACACCAAACATGAATAATTACAAGGCACATGGACAATACGAAAAATGACACGAGGAGATGAAAGAGTGACAAATGACTTTTAGAAGACTATGCATTGGATATCTCTTTTTGTAATATATATTTAGTCCGGAATATTTGTGAACTTGAAATGGAAAAAAAATGGTGAAAAAACTTCAGAAAGGGAGACAAATTTGAAGCAGAAAAAAGTGAGAAATAAAATAAGGAAATAAAATTTTAAACATTTTTTTAAAAAAACAAATTTCCTTTTAAAAAAATAAAACTAAGTTATCTTCAAAAAAGAATCAATAGGTCATATACAAATTACCATGAATTTGGAAATATTTCAATTATACCCTTTTGGAAAGACTAAATTATATAAAATAAGTTTAAAAAATAGTTTTGAAATTTCAAAAGTTTTATTAATTCTCTTAAAATTTTATAGAAAAAAATACAACTACCTTTAATTATTTATGAAAACCGTTAATGATTTGTTTAATTGGCATAGTGCTCGTACTATCAACCTCAAAGTTAAAAGGTTTGATTCCCCCACCCCACACTTTAATTACAATACCTTTGTAAATAAAAATAAAAATAAAAATACTTCTAAACTTTCAAAAGTTTTATTAGTACCGGTAAAGAACCAAAATCATAAGGTCAATAACAAAAACACCTTTTCTGGATCCCTTTAAAAACTTAAGTTGAAATAAAAAATTAATAATAATTACAAATCTCATCCAAAAGACAATTGGATTAAAAGAAACATGATAACCATGGAAAACCAATGTCATATGCAGTCCCTTGGCATGGTTATAGATTCTTCCTGTCATGTGCCAATCTGAAAAACATATCATAAGAAATGATGAGTATTAAATATTCAATAAATGATCCACTAATGCATCCACTAGGTGAACATGTTAACCTTCCTATCCGGACACCGGTATACATTTTATAACATGAAAGTCGTGGTGATCTCGAAGGAATAAAAATCAATCATAATTGGCGAACCTGCAGAAATACAAATCAGTTATAAGTGGTGAATTTGAAGGAACACAAATTACTCAATAAGTGGTGAATCCCAAATGAATACAAGTTAGTCATGAGTGGTGAATCCGAAGGAATACAAATCAGTCATAAATGGTGAACCCGAAGGATCACAAATCAGTCATAAGTGGTGAACTCGAAGGAACACAAATAATTCATTAGTGGTTAACCCGAAGGTTCACAAGCATAAGATGTACACAACCAATAGGGAAGCTAACAGTCACCATCTAATCTAGCATGCATGCATCAATCAATAGACCTCTGGCATGCAGATTGTAAACATAAGAACTTGTGTCATGTTCATAACAACATAGCTCATAGATTAACAGAATGCCCACATAATCCTTACATCATCGAAGCATGGAAAATCATTCCATAACATTTATATGCTCAATGTTATCATTAGAGATGTCCATGGGGTGGGGCGGGGCAGGGCCGGGGATGTCATTCCCCATCCCCGTCCTCGTTCCCCATTTCATTCTCCATCCCCGTGAAATTCCCCACGGGGATCGGGGTGGAGATTTTCTGCAGGAAATTCGTAGGGATTGAGTTCCCCGCGAGAAATTTTTTCCCGTTACTTTTTTTTTTTTTTTTTTTTTTTTTTTTTTTTACAAAAAGTCAATTAATTTAAATCATTAGTGCGAGCAAATTTTAATTAATAATTAACTTTATCACTAAATTGTTTATTATGGTTAGTTTTAGATGCCAATTTGAATTTAAAGATAAATTACTCAAATTTTGGCCTAAAAAAGCTAATTAATTTTTTAGTAAAAAGAAATAAATATAAATCAAATTATTTACATATTAAATCTAAATTTAAACATTCAATTTAAACCTATTCATTATCTTTCCCAATAAATAATCAAATTTGAAATTTAAATGTAATATTTATATAATAATAATAATAAATAACATTAAATAACTATACTAAATAAATATGTAAAGGCAAATCGGGGCGAGGCAGGGGACAGGGAACCCCGTTTAGCTCACGAAGAATTTTTTCTCCCACATTCTCTCCCATTCCCCGCCCCATGGGGAAATTGGACATCTCTAGTTATCATCAACAACTTGATTAGGGTGTGTGGCTCAAGGGTAAACCGATAGTAAGACACTTACTTCAATATGAAGCTGAAATAATAATTCTGCAAACAAATAACCTCCTCTATCTAACTTCACAACTTTGAACGCAAACCTAAGCCATGATCAAAAAGTTAAGTTAGACATTTGAGCCTAATTTCATGTATCAATTCACCCAAACCACTCTAAATGCCTTTACCCAAATTTTTCAGCAACCAAAATTAATCTACAAAAGGGTCATCAAGGCATAGAACTTATCAAATCTTGCAAAAATCAACCTTCAATACCGCTGAACAGTAGACCTTTGACCTCAAATCTTCTAATCCAACCTTCAAGATTACCATAAAACCTTGAATTTAAACCCATACCCAATTGGTAACAAAAAAAAAAAAAAAATAAATAACACTAAAACCCAAAACTCACTAAAAAGAAAATCACCAAACCGGTGACTGGAACAAGGTAGACGTGATGGGTGGCGGGCTGCTGGTGCGACAAAGGATCTGAAGAGAGAGAGAGTGGTGTTTTTTCACCCCTCCCTAGATTACCCTCTTAATCCGAGAAGGGATGTGAAGATAGCAATTGTCAACCCTCTTATGACAACTATTGCCCAACATACTCCTGAATACTTGTATCCTTGGCACTTGTTGCACCTGATTAGCAGTTTATAATCCTCTAGAACTTAACACACAGTTTCAGCAACAACCTTAAGCATATAATTTACTGTTAATCAGAAATATCAACATCAACATACATAATAGTTTTTATAAACCACAACCATACATAACATTTGTTCAATGCAACTCTACCCTTTTCCACTATCATGGACATAAAACTAAATAACAGAACATGATGAGCCATCTAATTTCCGCTCTCTGTGGGTCTGAGAACTGATTGACTGGCAGAACTGCTAGGCCTCGAAACATCGACCGCTACCTGAGGAGGAAAACATTTTTAAAGAGTGAGCTGGAAAGCCTACTGAGTGACTATCTTAAATAAAACATACTTTAAATCATAAATAACATGAAATTGCTTATTAAGGAAACAGTTATAAAATCATGGTTAGGGTTTTGGAAATGGAATTGAAATCTTAAAAATATATATATATCTTATAAAAAGAAAACATCGAAATAAACTCATTAGCATCTTTTTGAAAAACCCCACTACTCCACTGCTCGAACATGTGAGAGAGCCTTTTTTCTCAATCTCTAATAACCTTAGTTGAGAGAGGGCTCTTTTAATCGATCTCATCAGCGTTGTTAATATAGTCATACGTGCACACAAAGCTGATCACCTTACCATACCTTCGGTGTCAAGGATCCCTAACATCACTGAAGTCTGGGCACCTTACCATACCTTCAATACCAACATTAGAGTAAGGTTTGTACAAGGCACTAATATTTAAACATATAGAAATATATACATTATACATATTTGAAATAATCATACTTCATGGTTTCATATCAATGCATAGTGCCTTGTATGGAGTATACTTGTGTCATTTCCTTGATCAATTTCATCATGCGGTAAAACATGGCATAGACTTATTGAAAAATGATGTTGAACTCATAAATAAGTTCATCATTGAAAAGCATGGATCATGCAATCAACATTCATTTTAAGGATGCATTGAAGAAAATCATGGTATAAAAACCTCATGTAAAATTCCTATGCATTAAAACCATTCATAAATCTAACATTGAAAAAACAGTTATTAAAACTTGTCACTCACTGTCTTAAGCTACTTATCCAAGCGGTTGTACGTATCTCCTATTTGTAATTGTCCTGAAAAGGAAAGGTCCCTTGGTCAGTATACTTACCTCCCTTTTGAGCTTAACGCATAACTTAACTTCACTGCATATTAATAGTCATCGTATCACAACAAGTTTGATGCATCAAATTATCTTCACCGCATCAGCTATCCTTAACCATCTTACCTTATAACTTGGCTAATAATTGAAAATCCTTATGCAATCAAACAAGTGTTGAAACACATTTTTGGCCTATGTGACGTACGTCTATTATACAACGTAGTCAAAGCACCTTCTTTGTGGATTGACTATGTTGTATGCATCAACGAATAACATCACTGGGTCAGCTGTTTGCTTGTTCTTCTTATACAGTTGTCTATTTATTCATCCACAACATCATTTTCAAATTTAATCTTCCAGATTTCTTAACTTAATTCAATAATTCATAAAAACTAAACTCCCTTTAAGAAAATTGCTCAAAGACACCTTAACTTTTACTTACCTTAGAATTTGAGCATTATTTTCCTCTGGAATTGATCGAAGATTCCTCAAATTTTCCTTTAATTTGTTGAGAATTCTTCAACTTTCAAAATTTTTAGATGGCAGAAACACTCCTCACTTAGGCATTAGAAAACATTAAGCAAAAGAGTCTCTTTCATTGCTAAGCCGATTTATACTTGAGTGTGCATGAATATTTGCTTAGTTAATTGTCACCTTACATGCTTATCCTTTCATCGACGTTAAGTCTGCCACCTGGCTTACTTACTTGTTAATTAAGCTGAATTCCTCAACTTAACTTCATCGTATGGCTTTGTGGTCACTTAAGTCTTCTCTTTTCAATGCATAATCTTCTGCCCCACAGTTCGACAGAGCTGGCTGCATAATGCCTCATAGCTCCAATGCATGGAGTCCTCTAGTTTCTCTGAGCATTAACTTCTTCCTACTTCACTCGAGTCTCAACATTCCACACTTAACATATTTTCTTGCCCTTTTCTGACTTGCCATTGTTATTCTCAACTCTTTATGAGTCGATTATGTTCAAATACTCTGGTTGAAGTTTTAGTAGTTTCATTGGAAAGTTCATTCAATACAATCTTACTACGTGGCTTATGCTCTCTGATGTGGTCATTTTCCAAAAAAATAATATTTGTCGACATAAATACTTTATTTTCTTTAGGATCATAGAAGTAACCACTCCTCGTTTCTTTGGGATAGCCTACAAATAGGCACAATTTTGAACGAGGTTCCAATTTCTTAGGATTTGTCTCAAGCATATGTGCTGGACAACCGTAAATTTTGAAGTGATGTAAACTATCTTTACAACCTCTTCATAATTACAAAGGTGTTTTAGAAACACTCTTGGACGGAAGATTATTCAAAATATAAGCTGCAGTCACTACTGCATAATCCCAAAATGAATAAGGTAATTGAGCATAACTCATTATAGACCGAACTGTGCCCAACAAGGTTCTATTTCTCTTTTCTGATACACCATTTTGCTGAGGTGTACCAGGTGTCGAGAGTTGGGATGCAATCCATGATCTATCATATAGTCCTGAAAACTTAAATCCATATACTCTTTGTAGGGATGAAAGCCCCAATTATAGTGGAAAACACAGATCCTAACTCGTTATTAATTTAGGAATTCTGAAATACCCATACACTGGGCAAATGTAGAAAAAATTACAGAGACCAAAATAAACAAAGTTTAGCCTACTGTAATATTGCCCTAGGTTAAGTATGCATAAATTATTTCTACAAAGAAAGGAAGAGGAACCTTTACCTTTGTAAAACCAATTGTAGAAGTCCTTTGGATCGAAATTAACACCATCAAGAAGCTACCTCCCTATCCTCTGAGAAACTTGAGGTGTGACTTTATGGAAACCAAAATTAATTAGAGAAAAGAGATGAAGAAATTTGAGAGTAAAATTCGCAGAACCTTTTTGTGTGTGTGTGTGTGTTTTTTTTTTTTTTTTCCAGATTTATCAACCACACCTCTTGCATACGATTTACAGGTCTATTATCAAAGAAGTGAGAGAGAGAGAAATGTGGGAGACAATCCATGTTTCTGCTACTCCCTACATGAGAGTTTACTTAAAATTAAAATTAAATTAAATTAAATTAAATTAAATTAATATTAAATTAAATCTTATTTATTAATGATTTCATTTAAATCATATTTAAGTAAAACATCTCTCACATAACCTATGGTTTTAATTCAATGATTTAATTAAATCAAATCAAATCAAATAATTATTTAATTCTCCAATTAAATAATTACTAAATTAAATATCAAATATTTAATTTAACCTCATTTGAATCATATTCAATTGTATTTCTTTCATAACCCATAATTTTAATGTACTTTAAATACACATTAATTTTAACCTATAGTTTTAATATGAATCTAATCTAATCCACATTAAATTAATATTTGAACTCCTTCAAATGTTTAATTCTCCCATAAATTAATTTTGAATCATATCCAAATTAAATTTATATTATAAAGTTTAAATAAAATATAAACTTTATATTATAATGTATCATTATACATTATATCATTTTCCTTAATGAATTTGAACATTTCAAACTCAATTCAAGACATAGTTACGTCAATACTCTTTAAGAGCTAGGAAGGAGACCTTATGGACCTAAAGATCAAAAGCTCTGACGATATGAGATTAATTGGCTAAACTCATCAACAAAACTAATCAATCTTCGTTAACTATGGATACACTTCAGTAAAGGTCTATAGCTGCACTATTCTCACTGCAAACATATTTTTGTGTCCACAAATATAGACCAATAACAATAATTTAGTTCTTCACGAGTGTTCGTAATACCAATTGGGTCAAATTACTATTTTACCCTTGGATTACCTTCGTATCCTAAGCATCAGTGCTCCTCTAATGAACAATTTGTTCAATGTCCACTCATTCAACAGAAATCCCTTTCAGGCTAGTGAGAGGGTAGGGCCTTTTGTTCAAGTCTCGAAGATATCACTTAAGGGAACACTCGTCTACTAACTCTAAAGTCAGGAAGAAGTGAAATTCATCTTGTATTATTATGTTTTTAGCTCCCCTCACGGTCTTGTCCTGAAAATGGTAGGCTTATTGAGTCAGTGAACTAGCCACTCATACCCATACAAATCAAAGGTCAATCCCTCGTGAATATGAGTTCATAATATACTCAAGATTCTGATTAAGTTGTTTAGGTTATTCGATTGAAATAGAAACCCAACTAGTCAACAATATTACATCTAGTAGTCACTATTTTGCAGTCCGATCTTATGCAAACGCATTGCATAGGATGCCTTGACTCGTATGTCACATACACAAACACATTGAATCATTGTGTTTGTATCGAATACAAAGGGAATCGTATCCATAGTATCACCAAGATGAGATATCCAACATTATCCCCATACTATAGACCCTTTAGGTTGTATCTTGAACATTGATCCCTGTATGTCTCCACATAAAATTCAAGACTCATCAAATAACATAGGATGTTAGTTTATTGAATTTACGTTTATGAAGACAAAATAGAATACAACACAATCAATAACACTTTTTGAAATAACATTGATAACTCTTTATTGATGACGGTCAATTATTTATATTTACTATCTAGGAGTTTTAGGGCATAAAACCCAACAAACTCTCACTTAAACTAAAACTTTAGTTAGTGGAGATGTACCTAACATCACTATTCAAAACAACAGGAATGGTAAACAAATACAATAAACTAGGGCATCCATATACCCATTACATATCTCCCACTTGCACTAGATTATACAATGTACATGTTTCGCAGATCTAGATTTTCTAAATGACTCTCGAAAGTTTCAGCCGAGAGAGCCTTCGTAAATGGATCGACAATGTTGTACTCTGAAGGATCTTTGTGGTGATCACATCTTCTCATTGCACAATCTCTCGTATCAAATGATACTTTCTCTCAATATGTTTTCCATTTTTGTGGCTTCGAGGCTCTCCAGAGTTGGTTACTGCCCCACTGTTGTCACAGTATAAGGTGATAGGTAAGTCCATGTTTGGAATCACTTCCAAATCACCTAGGAACTTCCTTGGCCAAATTGCTTCCTTTGCTGCTTCACAAGCAACTACATATTCAGCCTCCATAGTAGAGTTTGCAATGCATCATTGCTTGATGCTATGCCATACTACAGCTCCCTCGTTCGAGGTAACCACTGATCCTGACATGGATTTTCTAGAATCCTTGTCTGTTTGGAAATAAGAGTTGGTGTATCCCATAAAGATCAAATCCTTAGACCCATACACCAGCTTGTAGTCCTTCATTCTTCTAAGATACTTGAGGATATTCTTAACCGCTGTCTAGTGGTCTAACCCTGGATTGGACTACTACCTACTGACTATTCCCACTGCATAACAAATGTCTAGCCTAGTGCAAAGCATATGATACATTAAGCTGCCCACAGTTGAGGAATAGGGAATACGTCTCATATCCCCAACTTCTTAAGACATCTTAGGATATTGTTTCTCAGATAAGTGAACTTCGTGCCTGAAAGGTAATAAACCATTCTTAGAGTTCTGCATAGAACATTGACTCAACATTTTTTCGATATAAGTTGCTTGAGACAAAGCCATCGTTCTATTATTGCGATCTCTAATAATTTGGATCCCAAGTACATATTGTGCCTCTTTCGAATCTTTCATTTGGAATTGGGCTACCAGCCAATTCTTAATATCAATAAGGTACTTTACATTAGTCATAATGAGTAGGATACCGTCCACATAAAGTACTAAAAAAGCTACTTTACAGTTGATGATTTTCTTGTAGAAACAGGGTTCATCAACATTGATTAAAACCATAAGATTTGATCATAGTATCCAATCTATTGTTCCAAGATATGGACGCTTGCTTCAACCCATAAATGGATCAATTCATCTTGCAAACTTTTTGCTCCTGATCTTAGGCTATAAACCCCTCAGACTGAGACATAAAGATGTTCTCTTCAAGATTTTCATTCAAAAAGGTAGTCTTGACATCCATTTGCCATATCTCATATTCATAATATGTGGCTATAGATAAGAGAATTCTTATAGACTTAAGCATAGCAATAGGAGAAAAATTTTCCTTATATTCAACCCCTTTCTTCTGGCTATAATCCTTTCTACAAGTCTAGCTTTGAAGGTCTATACCTTCCCAGTAACATCTCTCATTCTTTTATAGATCCATTTACACTCTATGGGTTTAACCCTTTCAGGTAGATCTACATGTTCTCATATTGAATTAAAGTATATAGACTCTATTTTGAGGTCCATGGCTTTGACTCATTGGTCTTTGTTTACGTCATTCATTGCCTATTTATAGGACAATAGATCTTCAATGCTATCATCTGGAACAACAACCTGAGTTTAAGTTAAACCGAAGTAACGGTTAGGTTGTGATATAACCCTCCCACTGCGTCGAGGAACTCTCCACGATTGAGAAGGACGAGTCTGACTTGATGTGTTGGATTTTTCATTAACTCTTGATGAATGACCAATTGCATCAACAACTGTTGATTCTTTGGTAGCTTCATTTAATACTAATTTGCTCGATGGTTTATGATCTCTCATGTGGTCTTCCTCCACGAATGTAACGTTTGTTGATACAAACACCTTGGTCTGTAGTTAAGACCAATTATATACCTAATAAAATAAGATTTATTTTATAAATGTTTAGACTGCATTAATTGAATCCAATAAACTAAGATCCAAGGTTATTTTAAGCAACTTAAACATGTATGTAGAGACATACATGTGAATCATTTTTAAGTAATAACCAAAATGGTCTGTAGTAGATAGATAAGGTTGGGTACTTTATTCTAGTGATACTACGAATATGACCGACTTTATAAATGTTACAATTATTGTAAAATGCTATAGATGATCTGATCTTGATCGTCCATGTGGAGACATGTGAGCGAAGGTATAAAGAGTTTGTATAAGACTAGATTGTGAAATGAATAGACTCTCTATATAACACCTTTGCTAGAAGAGATTTACATGTCACTAGGATGACCATAGGTGACTTGACCTTAATCCTAAGTGAGTTGTGTATTCCTATCAATGAGGGTAATCCTTTGATTTGTATGAGTGAAAGTGGCTTTGTTAGCCGACTCAACAAGTTTACCATTTTGGGGACTTGTTCGAGTAAGGAGTTGGGAATACAACTACACAAGATGGAATTCACTCATTTTCCGACCTTAGGGAAAGTAGATAATTTACTCCCTTAATAGCTGATCCTGAGTCTTGAACATTGAGGCCTCAACCTCTCACTGGCCGAGAGGTGTTAGTTTATAGTTGGACCCTGAACTGTTTTCTCATTAGAAGGATCAGTAGTCTTTAAGGAGTTATATGTAACTATAGGAGTAAAATGAAAATTTTGACGCAACTATAGTTATGAGCAATTTGTGAAGGGTCGACTCATTATTGATTGGTCATATCCGTGGACACAGAAATAAATCCATAGTACAAAGAGTGCAACTATCGCTATTTAGTGGAGTGACCGATAGTTAATGAAAATTGATTAATTTAATTAAAGAGTTTAATTAATTAATCTGATATAATTGGAGCTTCTAATCTGTAGGTCCATTAGGTCTTCTTGTTAGCTCAGTAAAGGATATATGAGAGGAATGGTTTGAATTGTTCAAATCAGTTGCATATTAATGAGATTAATATAACATGGTTAATTATAGATGTGATCTATAATTAAGAGAGAAGAATATTTGAATAAGATTCAAATATTAAAGAGATGTATACATATGAATATGTGATAATTATATGTTGGTTAATTCTATATTAAATATGATTTAAGCTGTTTAATTGATTAATTAATGATTAATAAATCAATTAATTTTTTAGAAGTAGAGATAAATAAACATGTGATGTTTATTTATTAATTAACTAATTATATATATTAAATTGGATTTGATATATATAATTATTGGACTAATTAATTAATAAAAGTTATTTAATAAAATTAGAACTAGAGTAGGAACAGAAAAGATTAGGAGAAGGGGGTCACCTCTCCTCTCTATAAATAGGTCTTCATGGCCCATGTTTGTGATACAATTGAATTGGGAATTCTTAATCCTAGTATCCTATTACTTCTTTCAAAATCTTTATTCTTTTCTCTACTTCTTTCTCCTCTTCCAAGTCTTTGAGACCACACATCCAATTCTTGGGATCCTAGAAAATAACAAGTTTTCATTTACGGTGATATCCTTTGATCATTGAAGAGACATTACAGAGAAGATGTGGAGGGAATTGTGAAGAATTTGGGAATCTACAAAGGTAAGGTTTAACTTTTCCCTATTTTCTTCCCTTTAAATGCATGCTAATCTTGATTGTTTATCCATTATATTAATACCATACCTTTTTTTTACATAAAATTGAAAATAAAATTGCAAGACGATCACACGCTTCTACTTGAGATTCGATCCCTTCAGTTTCAACTTCTTAGGATTTGTCACTAGCACGTGTGTAGGACAATCTAAGATTCTGAAGTAACGTAAACTAGGTTTACACCCCATCTATAACTTGAAACATGTTTCAGAAACACTCTTTGAGAGAACACTATTCAAAATGTGAACTAAAATCTCTACTGCATACCCCAAAAACGAGCTAGGCAATTAAGCATAGCTCATCATAGAACGAATCATGTCTAACAAGATTCTATTTCTTCTTTTTGATACACCATTTTGCTGAGGCGTACAAGGTGCCGGAAGTTTGGATTGGATTCCATGTTCTATCATATAGTCTTGGAATGCTAAATCTATATATTCTCCACCCCGAACTGATTGAAGTGTTTTAATTGTTTTGCCTAACAGTTTTAATTTCAGCTTTATACTCCTTGAACTTTTTAGGTATAAGTAATTATACCTCGAATAATCATCTATGAAAGAGATGAAGTATTTGTACCCTTCTCGAGCTTTTACATTCATTGGATCACAAAGGTTTGATTGTATGAGTTCTAAGGGCTCTTTGGCTCTATAATCTTTTTCCACTAAAAGGTCTTTTAGTCATTTTTCCTTCAAGACAGGATTCACATGGAAGTAATGAAACATCTTCTAACTTGCTTAGAAGTCCATTCTTTACCAGTCTCCCGATCCTATCGAGATTTTATGTGACCTAATCTCAAATGCCAAAGATACGTATTATTGTTACTTGGAGAAGTTCTTTGTCTTTTAGTTTGAGTATTTGCAGTTTTAAACATCTCATGATTTAAAAGTGCTTTTGATTCAATTGGTCTTAACACATATAAGTAGTTTTTTAGTTTAGCTAAACAAATAGTCACACCATTTTTCATAATAAACGCTTCATTAAATAAGTAATGGAATATGATTGTTCAATTAGACAAAAATAGATATAAGGTTCCTCTTAATTTTGGGAACTATATATAAACTTGTTGGAGTTGATGCCCTAAATCTCGTAGGGTCTTATAGTTTGTAAACTTTGTATGAACAAAATCTTATGTGATTAGTAATATTTGATATTTTATTCATTTTGTTTATGAAATATGTGTTATTTTAGTTGCATTAACCACAAACCAATAAACTAACATCCAAGGTTATCGTTGTAATGGAGACATATAGGTGGATCATTTTTAAGTGATAACCTAAATGGTCTGTAGTATATGGATAAGGCTGGGTACCTTATCCTGGTGACACTACGAGTATGACCCACTTTGATTAAATTAAATCAAACTAAATACTTATTTAATTGTCAAAGTAAATAATTACTAAATTAAATATCAAATATTTAAGTTAACCTCCATTTGAATCATATTCAATTGTATTTCTCTCATAACCTATAGTTTTAATGTGCATCAAATACACATTAATTTTAACCTATAGTTTAATATGAATTCAATTCACATTAAATTAATATTTGAGTTCCTTCAAATGTTTAATTCTTCCATAATTAATTTTGAATCATATCCAAAATCAAATTTATATTATAAAGTTTAAATAACTTTATGTTATAATATATCAATATACATTATATTATTTCTAGTGAATTTAAAAATTTTAAACTCAATTCAAGACATAGTTACCTCAATTCTCTTTATGAGCTAGGAAGAGGACCTCATGGACCTATAGATCAGAAGCTCCAACATTATGAGTTTAATTGACTAAACTCATTAACCAAATTAATCAATATTCGTTAATTATGGGTACACTCTACTAAAGTCCCACAATTGCACTCTTCTCACTGCAGACATATTTCTGTTTCCACAATATAGACCAATAACAGCAAGTTAATCCTTCATCAGTGTTTGTAACACAAGCTGGATCCGATTTTCATTTTACCCATAGATTACCTCTATATCCTTAAGTACCAGTGCTCCTCTAATGATACTCGTTTATGGTCCAACCATTAAATAGAAACCCCTCTCGGGCCAGTGAGAGGGTAAGACCCTTTGTTCAAGTCCCAGAGACACCACTTAAGAGAACACTCATCTACTTACCATAAAGTCGGGAAGAAGTGAAATCTATCATGTATTACAATATTCGTAACTCCCCCAATTGATTTTATCTCTAAAATGGTAGGCATATTGAGTCGGCGAACTGACCACTCTCACCTATATAAATCCAAGGTAAATCCCTCATGAATAGGAGTTCATAATATAGTCAGGACTAAGACTATATTTCCCAGGTTATCTTATTGAAATAGAAACCTAACTAGTCAACAGTGTTACATCTAGTGGTCATTGTTTCGCAGTCCGGTCTTATGTAAACTCATTGCTGAAAGAACACCGAGGTTCATAGTAGAAGCGAGATTGTCCCAATTTTATATTTTTCTTAGAATCAGAAATTTACAGTACAGAAAAATTATGCATTAAACACTAAAATTACAACATGCTAATTTATAGAGGAAAAGTTTGGATCATTCTTACCCTTGAAGAAATCAAAACCTTTGTTCACGAAATCCTCCTTTCTAAGTTGATCTACCACGAACCAAAAGGTCGTGAAAGAGGACACTACCACAAATGTTCCCTCTTATTCTCTGTAGGGGAAGAGAATCCTCAAGCGTGTGTGGGCTCTGAGATCTTTTTGGGAGAGGGCGTGAATTTGAGAGGGAATTTTCTCGGGGAAAAAGAAGCACACATTAGGGAGAGGGCTCTATCAATCTTCGGTGAAGAAGATGATGAAAAAACTCCAAAAAACTAAATCAATCCACCGCGCACGTCTGATGAGAGAAAATTAAGGGGAGGGAGTTGTAGCTCTCTCCATTTAATTTTGAAATTTAAAATTCAAATTAAAATAATAACTATATATATAATAATAATAATAATAACTAACTTATTATATGTATATATAACTATATGTTATATAAAATATAACACATAATATATAGTTTTATAATTGTATCAAATATAATATAACCTATAGTTTGTATTTCTCTAAATAATGCATAGCATTTAATATAAATCACATTTATACTAAAATTAATTATATAAATCCAATTCATATAATTAATATTTGAATCATATTTAAATATTTAATTCTTCTAAAAATAAACTTTATATTATAATGTACCAAATACATTATAGTAATTATATCAATATAATAATTTAAATTAATTAATTAATTCCCTCAATTAATTTGAATAATTGGAATTAATCCAAAATTGATTCTTAATAATCCTCGTTGAGCTAAAAATGGGACCTTATGGACCTGTAGATTGAAACTTCAATAATACTTGAATAATTAATTAAACTCCTTTAATTAAATCATTCAACATCTATTAATTGTCGGTCACTCCCCTAAAGACTGACAACTGCACTCTTCGCACTACAAATATATTTCTATGTCCATTGGATATAACCAGTCAACAATGCGATGACCCTTCACAAATTGTTCGTAAGTAATGGACTAAACTTTTCGTTTGTCCCTGTAGTTACATCAAACTTCTTAAGTACCACTAATCCCTCTAATGAACAATACGTCATAGTCCAACTATGATCAAACCCCTCTCGGGTCAAAAGAGGGCGTAACGCCACATTATTCAAGCCCTGGAGTCAGCCCTCAAGAGAGCAATTTATCTACCCACCCAGACATTAGGGAAGAAGTAAATTTTATCTTGTGTAGTTGTGTTCCTAGCTCTCCAATAAAATGAATCCCCAAAATGGTAGACTAACTAAGTCGATAATCTGACCACTCTTACCCATATAAATCAAATGATCGCCTTCATAAGCAGAAGTATACAACTCACTCAGGATTCAGGTCATGTCACCTATGGTCATCTTGGTGAAATGTAAGTCTCTATTATGAACGGTGTTATATAATGAGACTAGTCATTTCGTGGTTTGGTTTTATACAAACTTCTTTGTATAGAACACCTTTGCTCACATATCTCTACTTGAATGATCAGAATCAGATCATTTGTATCACTTTAGAATAATTGTAACATCTACAAAGCGGGCCGTATTTGTATTGTCATTAGGATAAGGTAGCCAACCTTATCCATCTAGTACAGACCATCTAGGTTATCACTTAAACATGATCCACCCGTATGTCTCTACATACATATTTAAGCTACACAAGATAACCTTGGATGTTAGTTTATTGGTTCGTGGGTTAATGCTACTAAATGTTGAATAAAATATCTCATATTTTATTAATTAAATAAAATTGTTTGTACATTACAATTACAAACTACAAGACCAACGATATTTAGGGAATCAACCCAAAAAATTGAATAGGATGCCTTTACTCGCATGTCACCTACATGAACGCATTGGATCGTTGCATTTGTATCAGATACAAAGTGGGTTGTATCCATAGTGTCACCAAGATGAGGTACCACACCTTATCCCCATACTATAAACCCTTTAGCCTATATCTTGAACATTGATTCCTATATGTGTTTACATATATTTTAAGATTACTAGACAGCCTAGGATGTTAGTTTATTGGATTTGTGGTTATTAGGATAAAATAGAATATAACCCAATTAATAGCACTTATTGAAATAACATCGATAGCTCTTTATTGATAATGGTCAATTATTTACATTTACTATCTGGAGTTATAAGGCATAAAATTCAACACTCTCCATCTTGATCTGATCGAACCGTTTTAATGGTTTTACATAATGAATTTTCAACATTAGCTTTACATTCTTTGAACTTTTCAAGAGCTTCAAACTTATGTTGCATTAGGTAAACATACCCATATCTTGAATAATCATCTATGAAGAAGTTGAAATATTCAAACCCTCCTCTTGCCTTGACATTTATAGGACCATAGAGGTCTGAATGTACAATTTTCAAGGATTTTTTGGCTCTATAACCTTTACCAGTAAAAGGCCTTTTTGTAATTTTTCCTTTAAGGTATGACTCACATACCGATAAAGAGTTTTCTTCTAACTCGCTTAGAAGTCCACTCTTAACCAATCTCTCGATCCTATTGAGATTTATATGACCTAATCTTAGGTGCCAAAGATGGGCATTTTCTTTAGAAGAATTCTTTTTGTATTTTATGTTGAGTAGTTGAAGTTTTGAACATTTCAGTATTTAACAGCACTTTAGATGCTAACGATCTTAGCACATGCAAATTACTTTCTAAGTTTGCAAAACAAATATTAACTCAATTTCTATAAATAAAAACTTTATTTATAATAAAATTAATAGATTAATGTTGTTCAAGCAGACTTTGTACAACAACTAGATTCTTTTCTATATCAGAAACCACATAAACATTGTTTGAAACAAGGTAGGATTTCCGAAAAACAATAATTTCACACCTCCCGCTGCAACCGCTGAGTCAACATGCCCTATTCCAACCCGCATCATCATCTCACTGGTTCTAAGCTACTACCAGAAACTAATTCCCTGAAAAAGAAGAATAAACTGATTAGTGGCCGCTGAATCAATTATCCAGGCTGAATCATCCTTCTCCACTAAATACATTTCCAAAACTAGTAAATCATATTTACCTTGCTTGGCCTTCTTTTACTCTACCAAATACTTGGGACAGTTTCTTCTTTCAATGTCCCTCCTAATTACGGAGGAAACATGTTTCCTTGTTAACCTTGCCCTTTTTGCCCTTCTGAGCGACAATGAGGTTAGCTTTATTCCCCTTACCTCCCTTTATCTTCCACTGTTTACTGCCAGATGAAGAAAGCACAGACTTAGCTCCAAAGATCGAACCTTTGTGGAATTTTCTATAAGAAGTGGCAACATTTGCCTCTCCCTTCTGTTCCTTGATTTTCATGAAGGACTGGTAGGTCTATAGCTCGTTAAAGAGGGTGGTTAGGGTGTAGTCTAGGTTGTTCATAACAACATTACTACGGAATTGAAGAAAACTCTCTGGTAGATTTTCCAGAATAAAGCTTGAAGGAATTGAATTCCCGATGCGAAACGATTGATCGTCTTTGTGTTAGTAAATTTGTTTTTGAAATCAATTAAATTAGAGAAATCATATAATACAGAGAGAATAAACATGAGTATAAGCATACTTTCTATTTAACAGATAGGAAAGAGAAGATTAATACATACCCTTGTAGAAAACCTTCTTCACGTATTCCTCTCCCGGTGATCAAAAACAGAGAACTTATCCTTCTCACGAACATGATATCTTGGACACCACCACAAGTGACTTCCTCATTATTCTCAAAGTGAGAATCGAGATAAAGTTATGGGCTTGTCTTGATAATTTCGATAAGGGAAAAGGGAGAATTTAAGAGAGAACTTTCATAGAGGCCAAGAACAAGAATTCTTGCAAAGAAAGTTTAACTGAGTATCATGTATCAACGTTCAACTGTCTCTATAAAATTGTATATGAGAGAGATGAGGGGAGTTATTTTCATACTCTCTTCATCACATTTTACATTTAATTATATTAAATAAAACTTCATATTATATCTCATATAATATAAACAATAATTTATATTATACCATATATAATATAACCTAACTTTATATTCTCTCATATAACCTATAATTTTAATATGAATAATATTTATATTTATTTCAACCTATAGTTTTGTATGAATCTCATTCATATAATTAATTAATATTTGAATCATATTCATATATTTATCTCCCTCATTAAACTTTATATTATAATGTATCCATATACTTTATATTTATTGCACCTCATACAATTAATTTCCTTTAAATAATTTGAACAATTCAAATTAATCCAAAATTAATTGATTCTCATTAAACCCTTATTAAGCTAGTAATGGGGATCTTATAGACCTATAGATTAGAAGCTTCAATGATATAAGATTAATTAATTAATTTTTTTAATTTTATTAATCAACATTCATTAACTGTCGATCACTTCACTAAAGGCCGAAAACTGCATTCTTTGCACTGTAAATATATTTATGTGTCCATTGGATATAACCAATCAACAATAAGTTGACCCTTTAAAATTTGCTCATAACTATAATTGGGTCAAAATTACCATTTTACGCCTGCATCTAACTCCTTAAGTATAACTGATCCCTCTAATAAACAATTAATCATAGTCCATCTATAATTAGACCCCTCTTTAGCCAGTGAAAGGGTGAGGTGTCTCATTATTCAAGACTTGGAATCAGTCTTTAAGAGTGAGGTTCCTCATATGTCTCCATATGAATGATTAGAATCAAATCATTTGTAACACATTACAATAATTGTAATAATTACAAAGTGGGTCATATCCATAGTGTCACAAGGATAAGGTACCCAGCCTTATCCATCTATTCAGGTTATTACTTAAACATGATCCACTTGTATATCACCACATACATGTTTAGACTACATTAAATAACCTTATATCTTCGTTTATTGGCTTCTGGGTTATATCTTATATTTATATTAGATATAAGAAAAAACCCATTACATACCAATTAAGTTTAGCAAAATTTTAATGACTTATACATGACATCTAATTTTGCAATGATGTTTCAGTGGGTTAGAATAAAAGCCACCGAAAGGTGATTAGTTATCCCTTCACTGAATTGAGACATTCTCAACCAATCATTACACCAAAATTACTCTTATTCCTACAATAATTAGTCACCATTGTTCGATCAAGACATCATTAACTTGCTTAACAATTTCTTGTAAGTGTAACCCTTTATTTTAGATCTTAGAGTTTCGCCCCAATGAGTCAATCGAAGGGAAAAACTGATTGGGGCAAAAACTAAAGAAATTCTATCCATTTCTCGAGTTTGTGATCAATTTCATGCAAACACTTTCCGAAGGGAGACACAAGCAAAGGTGCCATAAAGCCAAGCAAGAAATTCACAACAAACTAACAAAGAGACTGTAGGATGTGTTGACACACGTCCCTCTCCCACCTACTATAAGCACCTTCTCCATTCACCTTGGTATTGACCTATGCAAATACCTTCCGAAGGGGGACACAAGCAAGCAGTGCCATGAGGCCGAGCATAGATCTCATGGTGTGAACTTTTAAGGGAGAACGTGAAAAAAAATTGATATATCATATGTATCATTTTTCCTCCCATTAAATGTTTTAAACCTAGGGTTCTTTTCATAGGTAAATCTGGCTAATAATTTATCTAAGTTTATTGTCATATTGGTCAAATATAACTCTTATATTAGATAGTTTAACAATATATTATTTTTTTCATTAAAAAATTTAATAAACTAAATCATGTATTGCATGCTTATAAAATATTTGTCTAATTCACCTTCCTGGGTAGTTTCCAAGTAGGGGTTTTCCATTTCCATCTGCTTAAATACCCCAGTCTTAGACATAACCTTCTTTAGACAAAGGTCCCTTATAGACAATTATTTTATAAATTTGGTCTTTTATATTTCAAATTTAATCCTATTAAAAAGAAAATAAAAGATTAACATATTTTAATCATATTAAAAATACTTTAACATAGGTCTAGGTGAATTAATTTTAAACCATTTAAAATTAATTGAAACCTATATTTGTATGCAACTTTTTATTATAGATTTTGATTCTAACTCACCAAACTTATAACAATTATAAATTAATGAAATATTAAAACCTGTAATCATGCATCTAGTGAAATTAATTAAATATAACATTTATATTTACTAAGTAATGTCATGCTCAATGCAATTTTATTTTCATTATTTAATATAACACTTATATTATTAACTAATGAAAAGTAAATAACATATCTGTCATTCGACCATATAACATAACATTTATACTATAGTGATGCATGGATATGCTTATGATACAAACTGTCATATATTATAACATTTATATTCATTATGATGCATGGGCATTCTTATAATATCATGCAACTATATAATATAACATTTATATTAAATATGATGCATGATAAATGTTTATCCTAAGGTAGGATTTTTAAAACTATATGACATACAATATGCAACATATAAATTTTAATTATACATCACATGTAAAATTAAATAAATAGAAAAATTGGACCAAATTTGGGCACCTATAAAATTAATCAAATCAATAAAACATTTATATTAATTTAGTTAATCAATAAATAATTAAAATTACAATAATATTAGAGACAACAAGTAAAAAAATTGTTGCAAAACCGCTCTTGAGTATCGAACTGCGGGAACACGTGCGTATAGCCTCGAAGCACAATTGTGTCGTTGAAGAGCATCGTTGCACTCTAGTCTTCTTTCTAGAGCTAACCCGGCGCTACAGCGCTAGGCAAAAATTGCACACAGCACCGCTACGGTCAAGGAGAGCTTTGCATTGCTCCACAAATTTTTTGTTAGCGCCTTGATGCCCTGGTCTAGAAATATTTTATCTTTTTCATTTTTCATCCATTTCAACTCCAATTTTTGGCCATTTTCATGAAAAACGCCTCACCACGAACAACACAGACTAAAGACTCGATTGTGAAATTAAATACCAAAAACAACGGGCCCTTACAATTTTAAACAACTTTAAAGCAATAAATTTTAAGTGCCAAAATTTGAAATTATCCAATTTGCAAACCAACATTCACAATGCATTAATACCCACAATTTCTCTAATTTTTGTTTCCAAAAGGAAATTTATAGATACGATTTGGCTCTGATACCAATTGAAGGATTTGAATCCTCAGCAAAAGCGAGTGATCATCATGTGTTAGTGTATTATGTTTGTCAAAATCAGAGAAAAAAAAACATATGAAAGGACAAACATAAAACAAGTATAAGCATGCTTTAGTAAAATTGGAGAGAGAGAAGGGAAAAGAAATGCTTACTTTTGAAGAATTTCTTTCTTCACGGTTTTCCAATCCAAAAAGTCACGAATAGTGCCTTCACAAACACAGGATACCATCATAAAACTCTTCCTTACTATTTTTAAGGATAAAAGTTAGGAGTTGGGGGCTTTTCAATTTTGGTAAGAAAATAAAATTTGAGAGAGTTCTTTGGAGGAGGGAATGTTGTAGAGGGAACCAAATATACATTCTTCTTGTTCTATGAAAAACCCCCTTATTTATTTATTTATTTATTATGTAAAGAGCAAGGGAGAGGAGTTATTTAAAATAACTCCCCATTAGCATGTTAAATAACTCCTAAACGAGTTACTCTTCATTCAATTATATTAAAATTAATATAATTAAATTAAAATTTTCTATTAAATCATATTTAATATAAACATTATATGTTTGAATCATATTCAAATATTATTATCTCACGTAACCTGTAGTTTTAATATTAATCATATTCATATTAATTTTAACAATGAATCATATTCATATTAATTTTAACCTATAGTTTTATATGAATCTCATTCATGTAATTAATATTTGAATCTTATTCAAATATTTTTTTTCTTTAATCAAACTTTATATTCGAATGTAACCACATATATTATATCAATTACATCTCATACAATTAATTCCCTTAATTAATTTGAACAAAATCCAAAAATTAATTGATTCTTATTTCTCTTGTAATGAGCTAGTAAGGGGACCTCATGGATTTATTGATAAGAAGTTTCAATGATACGAGATTAATTAATTGAACTATTTAATTAAATTAATCAACATTCATTAACTTTCATAACTCCATTAAAGATTGACAACTACATCCTTCGCACTGTAGATATATTTTTGTGTGCATTGATATAACCAATCAATAGTAAGTTGACTCTTCACAAATTGCTCGTAACTACAGTTGGGTCAAATTATCGTTTACCCTGTAGTTACATCTAACTTCTTAAACGCCACTAATTTCTCTAATAAACAATTAGTTATAGTCTAACTATAAAATGGACCACTCTTTGGCCAGTGAGAGGGTGAGACGCCTCATTGTTCAAGATCAGGAATCAATCCTTAAAGGAGCAATTCATCTACTTACCCCTAAGACTAGGAAGGAGTGAATTCCATTTTATGTAGCTATATTCCCAGCTCCCCACTTGGACGAATCTCCAAAATGGTAGGCATATTGAGTCGGTATAGCCACTCTCACTCATACAGATCAAAGGATCGCTCTCATAGACAAGAGTTTATAACTCACTCAAGATTAATGTAACGACCCGACTCCCTAGGACTCAAGCTAGGCCGTTACTATACACATGCATGAATGGAGTTTAAAATGACATCTTTTCATAGCGAAATAAATACCAAATGAATAAAGTCAATTAAAAGATTTTATTAAAACTGGATAATAAAAATCCAAGTAACAGGGTACCCATAACCATGAAAATTAATCTAGAAAACTGCAAGTCTAAAAATGAATACCAAAACGAAGAGTTCTAAACAACAAGATTAAAATCGAAAACATGAAAAGAAATCTTGAAAACACGTGCAGAAGCATAAGACTGGTCCTAGTGGCTTGATCACGGATTCCACTTGTCATTTGCCATCGCGTCCTTACCCTTACCTGAAAAATAAACATGAAAAGGATAAGTATAAAATACTCAGTAAGTAACCCCACCACCAAGGTCAAACTAAGCAATTATATCCAATAAATGCTACAAGAATTGAAACTCTATACTAGTAGGACCAGGAGATTTCTATTAACTAGCTTACTCTTTTACCTTTCCCTTAGACGTGCGTTACTTTCACATACATCAGGTCTGATGTATATCTCTTTCATATACATTGAACCCTCTGGGAATGCATCACTTTCATACACCCCAGGTCTTCTCTACAAATGCAGGAATGTGTACCTCTTTCGTACACCTCAACCTCCTCTAGGTATGCATCACTTTCATACATACAGGTCATAGTACATCTCTTTCACCCACTAGTGCCCCTAGACATGCATCACTTTCATGCACTCAAATAAATCAAATGTTGGAAAGGATAAAAGATCGCATCCAAGATCATATTACATGTAACATTTTCATGAGTCCTATAAAATCTTGTAAATAATATCACGCGGATCAGTCTAGACAACTATGTGAAATCTCGTAAAAATGAACCGACCCTAGTACATCTCTTTCATGCACTAGACTCCTTAAAACATTCACATAATGGATCATTCATAATTTCATGGTAAATCGCATGACATACATTCATAGATCCAAAAGGAAATCTCATGAAAACATGTACATCAACATATATCTAATTTTCATCTAGCGCTATGGAATTTCAATGTTAGTGTCGCTTATCTCATAATTTAGGCCCAACCTCAAGCGTTCTGCTAATATACCTCATAAAAATTCTAAATCATCCCCATACATATAACATGCTTCAAACATATTATCACATGCTCATATATTCTTTCTAAACAGTTCATTCAATCTCAGAACCAACAAAATTATCCTTAATCTTTTTGTCCGAAACAAAGGCAGTTCCAGTAGTAAGATTACTTACCTCGAGTCAAAATTCCAAGACTAGCTCAAGCAATCAAATACTAGCAACACTCAACTTAACGTTCCCAAACTGTGTCAAAAATGCCAACAAAATTGACCTGTTAAATAGCAAATAAATTCCACACCAAATTCAATCTCGAAGCCAAGATCCAATAAGAATAATGACGAAGGAAAGAAAATCTATGCGGCAGATCAGTGGCAGTGGACGAGCGGCGCACTCAGATCTGGCAGACGATGCAGCGGCTGGCTGGAGGCGAGCGGCAGCACGGCTGTTGGGTGAGGGACGAACGTCGGGGAGGAAAAATCTCAGATAGTGGGAGTGCTTCGTGAAGACAAAAGAGAAAAAGAGAATTTGGGGGGAGGGGGGTGTCGTGCATTAGGGAGAGAGAGGGAGGGAAGAGATAAGTTCATGTGAATTTAATACTCCAATTTTAAAACCATATGACAAAAATTCATGTGAATTTAATTCAAAATTACGAATACACGAGATGTTACATTCTTCCCATCTATAACGATCCGACAATTAGCCTGCATAATTTTGAGTTTAATTTTGACAATAACTTTAAATCCATCTATAACCATCCATCTCTTAATTCCAATTCAAAATTAACTACTTTCTCTCCAAATTGAATTTAATTTTGACAATAACTCCAAATTAAATTCATATAACTCCAATTAATTCCGAAATAATTAAATTGGAGTTACTGTAGCAAATTAATTAAATCTCAAACTTCGCATTCATTTATGAAACTTTCCTAAAAAAATTTCAACATTCTCAAATTCAATTTCAGCATTTAATTAACAAAATAACACCCATATAATTTTAAAATGAATTATCTTAACCCAAAATTCAATTTTTGCCTCAATACTCAAAATAACACCCTAATAATTTAAGGTGAATAAGTGAAAATACCAAAAAAAATTGGGTTATTACAATTAAGGTCAATTTACCTATAGTCATCCTAGTGAAATGTAAGTCTCATGGTATTAGATAGAAAGACTAATCATTTCGTGGTCTGGTCTTATACAAACTCTTTGTATATGATACCTCCACTCACATCTCTTTACATGAATGATCATAATCAGATAATTTTTAACCCTTTACAACAATTGTAACAATTACAAAGTGGTTCGTATCATAGTGTCATTACCCAACCTTATCCATATACCACAGACCATTCAGGTTTTTACTTAAATGTATGTCACCACATACATTAAGTACATTAAATAACATAGGATCTTAGCTTATTGCATTTGGGTTAATGCAGACTAAATGTCAAATAAAATAACACTTTATTTTATTAAATAAATAATTTGTGTACAAATGATTTACAAACTATGAAACCCATAAGATTTAGGACATTAACCCAATCAGTTTGTTAACGTTGATTCTCAGCCTATAAGTTTCCCAAGCGGTGTTTTCAATGATCATAAACCAGTTTTACAAGATTCTTCAACCAGTGACATGAATATTTCTAGTCCTGTAATGCAAAAACAGAATGATGCAAGAAATGAATCTTCTGGTATGCCACATCCTGCTTATGTTGACCAATCTGTTGTATAGCCGATCGAGACCATTACTCCAAATCAACCCCACAACACTCAGAATAACATCAATCCTAATACAAGCCAAGAACCTCTTATCCATAATCATCCACCAATTAGAAGATCAAATCGTGTTTCTAAGCCACCAGCCTACTTATCAGCCTACCACTGCAACCTGCTTCATATGACTCCAACACCAAAAACACCTATAAAATATCCCATTAATTAGTACCTTTCCTATCATGCTTTATCACCATAATTTAAACATTATGTGTTACAAGTGAAGGAAAACGATGAAGGTCCTTATGCAGAAGCGGGGATCGCTCCCAATTTTAATTTTTTACATAACTTTAAATTACAGAAACAAAACAGTTATGCATTATCAAACATAACTTACAGTATCCTTTTTTGGAATAAATTAGGGAAGAAAACAACGTACCCATGAAGCCAATTTTCTTCACATATTTCCTTTTAATCATGATATCTTTAGTTTCCAATTTGATATTACCAATTGGGCACCACCACTTGAGAACCCTCTAGTATTCTCTTTAGTTGCTTGAATTCTTGGAAGAAGGGAAAGAGAAAGGAGTAGAATTTTTCCAGAGAACTTAGGGGGAGAGAGTTGTAACTCCCTCCCTTTGATTAATTTAATTTAATTTAAATATTATATATATATACACTATATGTTATATCAAATATAACATATAACCTATAGTTTTATTTTCTCTCAATAATGCATGACATTTAATATAAATCATATTTATATTAAATTCAATTATATGAATCTTATCCATACAATTAATAATTGAATCATATTCAAATATTTAATTTTTCTCAACTATTTATAATATTTAATATAAATCATATTTATATTAAATTTAATTATATAAATCTTATTCATATAATTAGTATTTGAATCATATTCAAATTCTTCTCAAAATACTTTATATTATAATGTATCAAATACACTATATTAATTATATCACATATAATTAATTTAATTAATTATATCACATGTAATTAATTTGAACAAATTAAATTAACTAAAAAAATTAATTATCAATTATAAACCTTGATGAGCTACAAAGGGGACCATATGGACCTGTAGATTGAAGCTTCGATGGTACTTGGATAATTAATTAAACTCTTTAATTAAATTACCCAAGTTCCATTAACTGCTTGTTATTTTACTAAAGACCGATAGTTGTACTCTTTGCACTACATATATATTTATGTGTCCATTGGATATAACCAGTCAATAGTGCTGTAACCCTTCACAAATTACTCGTAAGTGCAGTTGGGCCAAAAATACCATTTTTCCCCTATAGTTACATCTACCTCCTTAAGTACTTGTTTGGAAGAACTTCTTGTTTGGAAGTTGGCTTTCGCATCTGTCCGTACAGTTCTGCCTCCTTTGCATCTTTGCTTGTACCTCCGACCCAAAATTTTCTTTCCCTTCTCTTATTTTTCCCTTTCTTTGTGATCTTTAAGTATTAACTTGATGTGCAGGTCGAAGTGGAGCATTCTCCCCTTTTATAGGCGTCTAACACTCCTCTTTGTCCGACACCTCCTCATCCAAGTATTTTCCTTAGCGTCTGCCAACTTCCAGCCTTCTTCACCTCCTGCTTGAGGTGTCCTCACCTTATACCATCAACACAACTTTTGATCAATGCAACTTTAGATGTCCTTCTCCTACATAGCCAACGCATGGGGCTTAATTTTGCATGTCTCTTCATGCACCCACCTCAATTCCTTAAGGTTTAAGACTCCTTCCTAGCAAGCCATATGTCTGATGACGTCCTCCATATGCGCTCATCCTTCATATGCGTCCATCCTACTCAATATGCGTTCAACTAGGGTGATGACCAACACCCATTTTTCAATGCATACTGCTAGCCTCGGATACCAACGCATAGTTTACCATCAACGCATAGTCTAATCAACGCATAACAACCCTTGGTTTTACTTGGTTTTCAACTCAGCACCATTGCATCTTCTATAATGCAACCCAACTCACTTAGTCACCGCAAGCCTTAACAACCGCAAGAGCCAACCACCATGCGTCCAACCTAGCTCATCGCATGGCCTATGCCTTAGCAGAGTTGCCGCATCCAACGTATCCATTGTGCATGCCATCGTCAACTTCCAACGCATAGCACGATCGTACGGCATCGACGCATAGGTCACTCGGCATCGATGCATGGGTCGCTCGACATCGACGCATGGGTCGCTCGACATCGATGCGTGGGTTGCTCGGCATCAATGCATAGCTCACTCGGCATTAACACATGGGTCGCTCGACATCGACGCGTGGGTTGCTCGGCATCGACGTGTGGGATGGCCGCATGGCACCCTTCAGCGCATATCCTTCCTCACGTCCTCGCATACCCTTTGAACCGCCGACCCTCGTGCCACCCCAACCTTCCAACGCATCACTATCAACTGTCTTCCTTCAGCCGTATGGACGCATACCACCATATCCAACGTATCCAACACATCCGTCGAGCCCTATGCGTTGGTCTAACCTCTAAGAGCAACGGCTGCCGCATGCGTTACTTTTGACCCTACTTCACCCTCTCCCTTTACCCAAGTAATCTCTCCATGATTTTATGGCCAACGCATGGCAATGCCTAGTCCAACACTTAGTCAATTTCATAGTAGGGTTATACTTAGTCACATCTTCACTAATTAGGGTTTATTTCCAAAGTACTTAAATTCTTTTCATCATTTAGGGATCTTCCTATGCTCAACCTAGAATTTAACTCTTAGTTAATTCCTTTTATTTTATACTATAAGGGGAAATAGGCTCTGGGTTTCACACCCGCAGACTCATGGGGATGGTTCCTGAAACACCTGAGAGAAATTGTAACACACAAAGAGGTGTGTTTAATTTCAGATCGACATGCTAGTATAATCGCAGCAGTGAACAATCCAGCAAATGGTTGGATGAGACCAAAATGTCACCATCGTTACTGCTTACGACATATCGTCAGCAACTTTAATAAAAAGTATAGATTTAATTCATTGAAAAATTATGTTTATCGTGTCGGGTATTAGTTTCAAATTCGAAAGTTTAATAAAGCAATTGAAGATATCAAAGGAATAAATCGAAGCTGTCTGAGTTTTTTTGACAACATTAGTTTAGAGTAATGGACTCAAGCATATGATGGAGGATTCAAATATGGGTGGATGACGACAAATCTATAAGAATGCATAAATGGAGTCCTCAAAAGAGCTCAATGTTGCCTATAAATGCTCTTACTCAGATAACATTCTTTAAATGCGTGAATTATTTCGAGAAAAGAAGAGAAGAAATAAGGGATGCATTGGAACGTCAAGATAAATACACCGGTAATATTATTATTATTATTATTATTATTATTATTATTATTATTATTATATATATATATGTTATTAACAATTTATTTCAAGCATATTTTAATCCAGATACGCACACGAGAAAATAAATAAATGGGCTGCAAGATCTAGTAAACATGAAGTACAATCATACGATCGGTATGAAGGTGTGTTTCATGTGAAGACCGAACGTCATAGTCTCAATGCCAAAGGAGGAAATGTTCAAATATTGAGGTTAAACAAGTCCGAGTGGTACTGTTCATGTAACAAATGGCAAGCATTCGACATTCCATGCTCGCATTTTATGGCCGTTTGCTCACATTTTAACATAAACTACGAAAAGTATATTGAGGACTACTATAAATTGTCAACGTATGCTAAATGTTACTCTCCTCAATTTCAACCTTTACCGCATGAAGATTACTAGATCACACACCTTAATATGCTCGTCTTACATCCTGATCCATCGTTGTTGAGAAAACTTGGTAGACCGAAAAGTTCACGTTATCACAACGAGATGGATTGGACAGAACCAGCCACTCGACAACGATGTGGATTTTGTAATCAGTTAGGCCATAATCGAAGGAAGTGTCCTTCATTACTAAGATGGGCTCCAGATAGTTAGGGATTGAAAAATAAATATTTTTTTATTATATATTCATTTTATTGTATATTCAATTTTTTATTATAATTTATTGTATATTCAATTTTTTTTTTATAATAATTTATTGTATATTCAATTTTTTTTATTGTAATCTATAAAGTTACACATTATTCTTTTAATTGATAAATAAATACTTCTTTTATCATGTATATTTAATTAAGTATAGATACTTTTATTGTATATTCAATTTTTTTTATTATTCTTTTAATTGAGAAATAAATACTTCTTTTATCATGTATATTTAATTAAGTGTAGATACTTTTATTGTATATTCAATTTTTTTATAATAATTTATAAAGGTGTACATTATTTTTTTAATTAAGTTGTACATTATTCTTTTAATTAAGTTTTGCATTATTCTTTTAATTAAGTTGTACATTATTCTTTTAATTAAGTTTTGCATTATTCTTTTAATTAAGTTGTACATTATTCTTTTAATTAAGTTGTACATTATTTAATTAAGTTAATCAAGTTGTACATTATTCTTCTAATTTAAAAATAAATATTTTCTTAATTGAGAAAAAAAATATTTTTTTTCCTTTCAGATCAATGGCTTTAAACCCTGACCTGTTGATCCCAATGTTTTATACGACCAGTCCATTCATCGATCATTTGTTGTATGACGAGATCGTACTACTAGGGAAATATCTTGCAGGCGTCGAGAGGTAGTTCTCTAGCGCACTATCCCACTCCACCCTCGAATATTACCGCTACTGCGCATATCTGGATTCTATGGGGTTGCCAGATTGGGATTTATTCAGTTGGACTGACATCTGATCACAGCCTTGGTCGAGAGACGGAGGCCTGAGACGCATAAATTTCATATGTCTGTTGGAGAGTGCATTAACATATAGAAGTGTTGTTGGGGTTACCTGTTGATGGTGAGCCATTCACCGGAGTGATGTATGATGACTGGTCACAAGTTTGTCAACTATACCTCGGTGCGACCCCACATGCCGACAAAATTAAAGGATCGAGGTTAAGTTTGATATGGTTAGGAACATAATTCCATGAGCTCACAGATGATGCAGACGAGGAAACCGTCATAAAATATGCGCGAGCATATATACTACAAATGATGGGTGGAAGTCTGTTTTCCGACAAATCAAGTCATTTTGTTTACTTGATGTTCCTGCCACTATTAGCTAACCTCTATGATGCGGGGCGGTATTCGTGGGGTGGAGCATGTTTGGCATGGTTGTATAGACAACTATGCAATGCAACAAGACCTGAGGTTCGAGAGATAGCTGGGCCTCTCATACTTTTGCAACTATGGGCTTGGGAGCGATTTTCAATAATGGCTCCACAGCTACAACATGTTAATGACGCTCAGTTAGTTGGACGAGCCTAGGGTTCTCGGTATGTTGTTTTAATTCAATTTAATTTTTATATCACTGATCTAGTTAATTTAGATTCTAAATTATCAATTTAAAAATTTAGGTGGAGAGACAAATTTTGTGTGACTAGGACAACCACACATGTAGTCAGCCAGTACATACACATGTTTGATCTATTTCAACCTGATCAGGTACATTACACTGAACCTAATTGATTATTTTATACACATTTTTATTGTATTTGTCTTTAATGTTCTCCATTATAATATTTTGTGTTTCAGGTTATTTGGGAGTCGTACAAAATTATTATGCATACTTTGCCCAATTTCTGTACGAATGGTCAAAACATATGGGGTCGATGAGTCCTCTCATATGTTTTCACATTGGTGAGTGGCATCTTTCTGACAGGGTGATGAGACAATTCGGTTTTCAATAGGATGTCCCATTGCCTTGTAATATTGAATCCCTACTGCATGATATCGACTTAAGGACTGTAAATTGGTCCGAAAAAGTTGCACATTTGATAATGCGATGGCATTATCGTGCAAGGTTTATTGTAATGGGGGTTTCTATTGAACAGTTTGACAGGGATGTCACTTAAGACTACATTCATTGGTATAATAATATCATAAGGCACTACGTCACTCGTCCGGGAGCAGCTGTGGGTCATATTGTAAATGAATGAATATTATCTAATTATTTTTAATTTAAATTTATTTTAAATATTATCTAATTGTTTTATAATTAACAGAGATCGAACAACAGTAGACTCCGTGATGTTGCAAATGATCTGAACCAGGTTCTTGTTATATGTAGTGACAACCAAAGCTATATAGAAGAGATACATTATATGTACGATATACCTATTATTCCTCCATCAGCTCCTAGACGTAGAGGACCTGTACGGGAAGAGGATGAGTTTGATTAGGTTGCCCATAATGTGGAAGAGTTTCCCCTGCGATGCAGACGCAGAGTCAAACTGATTATATTAGTCCGATGATGATGATGCCAGCATTTGGTTCAGGACATTATGACTTAGAGGTTGTTCCTTTGTCTTCATACGTGCATGGACATGGTCGGGGTCGTGGAGAGTATAATAAATATTTATATCATGAAGCGTTTGTAGAGGTACTAGAGCAACATCAAGAAGAAGCAGAGCAACATCAAGAAGAACCAGAGTAACCTCAAATTCGAAGTCGACGACAACAACCAGCTCGAAATCGACGACAACTGCCTCGTGGAACACATTGATTTTTGTAATTATTTTTATATAAATGAGATATTTTAATTTACACTTTTTTATTTTTATGAGATATTATTTTTTTAATTTATTCTTTTTAGAGTTTAAATAAAATAATAAAATAATAAAATATTTTAAGAAATTGTTTTTATAAAATAGAAAATTTAAAAAAAAAAAAAGAAACACAAAGGTCGAATGTTGAAAAAGGTAAAAAAGAAAAAAAAAGAAAAAAAAGAAACACAGGTCGAATGTCTAAATTATTAAAAAGAAAAAAAAAAGGTAAAGGTCGAGGGTTCAAAATTCGAATTTTGAAAAAAAAAAAAAGAAACACTAAATCGAATTTTGAACCCTCGACCTATTAAAAAAAATATTTTTCTAAATAGTTTGAAAAATACAATATTTTTATAAATAGTTTTTAAAACTACCATATTATTTTAATTTTTCCAATTCTAATGGGCCATTTTGCCCAATTTTCCATTATAATAATTGAAAACACGACTATTATAATTAGATCCAATATAGTGTGAACTATAATAGCCCACTACACCAACTTGAAGTTGGAGACTTAAACATTCCAAAAGAATCATTTAGATCTCCAACTTGAAGTTGGTGAGGTGGACTATTATAGTCAATCCCATATTTGAGAATCTGAATATAATAGTGATATTTATAACTATTTTCATCTATTAAGTGAGAGGAGTCACGAGACCCTCTCAAATAACACGGAGAACACCACTTAAATTATTAAATATTAAGATTGACTTGGTAAGTCAGATGAGTGAGAAAGAAAAATGAAAAGTTTTCTTCATTTTTTTTTCATTAGTAAGTGCCAGTTCAATACTAATATGCCACTACTTCCTCTTATTTGCTAACACGCATTCAATTTAAAAATAATAATAATAATAAAAAAAAAGACCTCTCTCTTGCTTCCTAATAATTTCCCAAACGCAATCTCGTCGTTACACAGAATACATTATGCAAGCCATGTTCGTTAGCATTTAGCAGTAGCACCACAGAAAACCACTGATTCAAGCACTTATTCCACCCAATTTCTATCGTCTCCTTCAAATTCCTACTGTTTTCTTCACAAATCGGAGCCGCAGAATTCTGTACAATGGCTCCGATTTCTCTGCAACTCACCCCCTTCATTTCCCCACTACTCCACCGCCGCCGCAATCTCAGCCTCCGCAGACCCCCAATTCCCAGTCTCTCGCCGCCCAAGCTCCCCAGATCACTTCCCGTCCGATCGGTTCATCGAAATAACGAACACCCATCTCCGTCGCATCCGCGAAAATCCACTGGTTTGGACGATTTTCTTTCCACGGCCGCGAGTCTCTACCCTCTCTATGTGACGGCCGGCGGCATTGTTGCTTGTCTGAAACCGTCGACCTTCTCGTGGTTTGTGCAGAGAGGGCCCGCTTCGTATAGCTTTTCTCTTGGTTTGATTATGTTGGCCATGGGACTTACTCTAGAGCTTAAGGATTTGTTTAATTTGTTCATGCAAAGACCTCTTTCTGTGAGTTTTTGGAATCTTATTTTTTGTAGATTGTGTTGATTTTTTGGGGGTTTTGGGATTTTGTTTTTTGATTTGATGGGATGAAATTGGGGATTGCTGATAATTTTTGTAATGCTTGATGGGTTTGACTCTGTTGTTTTCTTTTAGATATTGTTTGGATGTGTAGCTCAGTACACGATTATGCCGGCTTCAGCAGCCCTCATCGGAAAATTTTTCGGGCTGTCGCCATCACTTTTGGTCGGTTTGATCTTGCTTGGATGTTGCCCTGGAGGGACTGCCTCCAATGTGGTAATGCATATGATCTCTGTTTCTTATCTGTTCTGTTTCTCAATGCTGAATTTCAATGTCTGGTTACTTGGCTTAGCTGATTTTGCCAATTCTCTTGGAAGATTCATCAAACTCTAATTCATCGTTATTCTAATATAACTATATAGAATAATCAATAAATAGGATCTAAACATGAATAAAAACCGAAATCTATGAAGTGTGGAATTACTTGGAATCTAAATCTTAATCTGCAATGATATGTGGTTTGTGATCTTCTCAACTATACAACTCAAACCGGAATGGGAAAATCTTTACTGTCGAATGGGAGGCTATAGAGCCATAGTATTTTGGGATCATAACCTTTGATCCTTCGGTTCCCATAATTCTCTAGAACCAATGGGTTTGTTTCTACTCACTAGACCACATTTCTATATAGAAAGTTACGGGTTCATAATTAAGATCACACAATATGCCCATTAAATAACTCAAATGTAATTGTTATTTAATTTGTTACTAACATATGAATTAATTATTAAATTAATTCCAACATTCTCTTGTGAAAGTAAATATTGATTGAAAGAAACTAGAAAACCAAAAAAGAATAAAAAGGGAAAGAAACTAATATCAGACATCGTAATGGCAAAGATAGGGTTGTATTAGTCCTACTGAAAATTCTTTTCAGAAGATAATGCTTATAAATGTTAAAGAAGTTTATATGGCGAAAAATGACACACCAAATGTTGGACTAATAATGCATAGTTCACTTTTATTATTGTTATTGTTTTCAATTACAATTGATGATAAATCATCTTGATATTGGACAACTAACTAATCTATTTTTATTGCATCTTTGTACTCAATTTGAGATGATGTTTGTTGAGTTCTCATCTATAAGGCTGAATAATGAATATAACCTTCTGTGTTTAAAGTGCTCATCTTAGTTAAGCATTATGGAAAACTTTATGAATGCTATCATCAACAATTGGACTAGATTTCCTACTTAACAGCCTTAATCTCAATAAATTGATTGATTAAGCTTTCCATTCGAATAGTATTTCAGGTAACCTTAATTGCTCAAGGCGACGTTCCTTTGTCTATTGTAATGACAGTATGCACAACGCTAGGAGCTGTAATTTTCACTCCCTTTCTGACAAAAATACTAGCAGGAGCTTACATTCCAGTTGACGCTGCACAGCTTTCTCTCAGCACCCTTCAGGTGAAATTATGTTCTCATTTTCCATCGTAGTAATTTTCTTAAGTCATCGCCATCATCTTCTTTTTGGTTAGGTGGTGGTAGCTCCTATTCTGTTAGGTTCTTGCTTGCAGAAGGCATTTCCTTCGCTGGTGAAATTGGTGTTACCATTTGCACCACTTGTTGCTGTATTAACTTCCTCACTGCTGGCTTGCAGGTTTCGGTTCTTTATCAATGACTGTTGTTTAGCTTTATTTAGTTGTGTTTACCAATTGAAACTCAGTGAAATGCCCGTTAATGTTTTTCACTCTCTCGCACACAATTACTGATTATTTTTGTTGATAGTGTCTTTTCGGAGAACGTCGCTCGTTTCAAATCGTCAATGGTTATTGCCACATTAGCCTCTGATGCTTCTCTATGGACGGTCCTCCAAAGTATATTATCAGGAGAGTTGGGAGTAGTTATACTTTCGGTGTTTTGTTTACACTTTGCTGGTTTCTTCGTTGGGTAAGTTGCATCTCTTTCTTCCCCTCAATAAATTTAGTTGCTTAAATGCTGAAACTAAATGAATTCTTTATGGTATAAATCATTGGAGATGTTACTGAAAGTTATGAACCAAAACAATACTTATCTAGGAAAATGAAAGGGAAAATTAGAGTCACTGATGAACTACATAACAAGAATGAGATTTTGCATTTCCTCCCAAAACAGAATCTTCTCATGTGTTGTAGATACTGATCATTGTTTTCAAGAAGACTATGAAGTCTACTATTGTTCTAAAAAATGAGATCAGTCAACCGGTTCACTTCACACCTATGCTGTAAGCAATTTAATGCCAATTGACACGGACTTCCTTTAATTTGCAGCTATATAACAGCTGCTATCGGTGGGTTTCGAGAACGAGAACGAAGAGCTATATCCATTGAGGTATCAAAACGACATTCATTTATTGAGAAGATAAATATATATATATATGAATGAGAGGGTCTGGATTTTGGTTTCAGGTTGGGATGCAGAATTCATCACTAGGAGTTATTTTGGCAACCTCACATTTCAGTTCAGCAATGGTGGCATTGCCCCCAGCAATGTCAGCTGTTATAATGAACATAATGGGAAGCACTCTTGGATTTTGTTGGAGATATATTGAACCTTCTGATGAAGTGAAAACCAGTGCTAATGCCAAGTGAAATTCTTGTCCTTTTTTTGCATTTAACTTATATCTTGTTTCCAAATGTAAAAAAGTACTAAAAAAAAAATACAGTACATTTGTTCTTTAAATTCATAATAGAATCCCCATACCAATTTAAGGGTCATTTATTTTTTCTTACTTTTACCATTAGGTTCATTAAATGTGTTAATCTAAGTATAGCTCAAACGATATGTTCAAGGCTTCAGAATGTTAGAATCCTCCACCTTCAAAATTTTTCCCCAATACTGTTCCTTAAAAATGTTGGATACCTTACTTTAAAAGTAGAATATGTTTGTTAAAAAAAGTATATAATTTTTTTTAAAAAAAAATTAAAAATTAAAAGGTTATTATATTCGAAATTTAAGTTTCCATTTCTTCCATAAAGAACTCTGTATTATTTGACCTGAACTAGTGGTTAGACAGGTAAATGAAAAGGTCTATAAAAATAAAAAAAACAATAAAAAAAATATTGACCTTTTGTTTGATAAACGGATAAATTACTTTTTGTTCAAACAATATAATCAAATCATAACCAACTTAAATCTAAAATCTAACTTCAAGTGATGATCAAGGCTTTAAATATCAAAGGCCCAGTTTTATGCAAATATTGATTAGAATTTGGAAAAACTTTATGAAAATGGATAGGAATGGTAATAGTTAGTTAATGAAATTTTAATTATGGTTTAATTAGATTATAATTGAATATTTTTAATCATGATTTCTATAAAAAAAAAAAAAAAAAAAGAAAAATGATAACATTTACATTATATTGTAAATAAATGTGAGTGCAAGAGCAGAACATTAAAAAGGAAATAGAAAAATAGTTACCAAATCATATCAAATTTTTGTAATTAATTATAAAATTAATGGGCATGAAAAAATTGCATATAAAGAGGGATACAAACAACATTCCATTAAACATAAGTGGCATAAAAAAAGCATACCATAAAACATAATGCAAATATTTGAATGAAGTTAAAAATAAATATGTGATTTTTTTAAAATAAAAATTTTGGAGTAAATTAAATAAAACTCACGTCAATTCAATTTTGAGTGAAATTATACACTGACATGTGAAACTATACAATTCATATAATCATGTCCAAACCCTAATACTGAAAAATTTTCTATCGAGCTAGCATAAATAATTACTAAAAAAAAGTAACTATTGAATGAGAAACTTTGGACCAATCACAAATTGCCACGTCATTTACTAAACTAATGACGAAATTTTAAATCATTAAATTTGGGTCCAATTAAAAATTGACATATGTCCCAAATTGAAGTTGAAGACAAATTTCAGTGACGTCACGTGGTTTTATCGTGACCGTTGAATCAGATAAGATTAATTTGACCCAATTTGATATTATTATTTGGGTCAAAGTCCAACTAAGCCCAAAAATAGGTTGAATTTGACCCAACTGTCAAATCAGGCCTAAATCCAATTAATTGGACCCAAAGGCCATGCCCATGGACCAACCAAGCCCAAACCCATGGGCTAACCAGGCCCAAGCCCATGAAGCCCATCAGAAAGCCCTATAAATAGAGGCACTCTTCTCATTTCAGAGGAGGATTTTTCTACATTCAGAGAGCACAGAGAATTCATCAACAAGTAGAAGACTCCCAAAACTCCTGAAGCTGCACTCTTATAAGACAGAAAACCCTTGAAGACACAAAGACTCTTCCAAGACTTCTACTTCAAGAACATTCGGTGTTTTTCTTCTTCAAGTCAAGCACATTCACCCAACTAAGAGAGAATCAAAGGATCAAGTATTAGAGATCGAACCACGTCTCATCAAATCAATATCAACATCAACATTAACTCAAGTTCAACTCTACGAAACAAGTTTCTCAGGAAACCTCGTGTGAATAAATTGGCACGCCCAGTGGGACCTCTCTACCTCTCATCTCTTTCTCAACATCCAAACAAGGCAAATGGCACCTAAAAAGATGACATCCAAAGTTCCTCCACAAACGGCTCATACATGGGACCTATCACTCGCAGCCACTCAAGAGAAGTCATGCAGGAGCAAGAGCAGAGCTCCTTCATCGCCTATAACATCTTGAGGCAAATGATGGAATCCCCACAAGGCGGGATTGTCATTAAGGAAACCCCCCTGTTTGACAACTCTATTTCTGCCTCCAGCAAGCTGAAAAGAGATTCACTGTCAAATGTGATCTCTGTCATGATGGCAGATGTGATGGAAAAAGCGGCCATGGCAGAAATGGAAAGGAAGATTAACTTTCTGATGAAAGCCGTCGAGGAGCAAGACCATGAGATCGCTACCCTGAGAGAACAAATGCAGTCTCGAGAGGCTGATGAATCAAGCCAAGCACCTACAGTCAAAGCAACTGACAAGGGGAAGACCGTGCTGCAAGAAAACCAATGGCAACAGTCAGACTCGGTGGCCTCTCGTCAGTCCAACAACTGCAAGACATGATCATGACCTCCATAAGAGCTCAATATGAAGGGTCGACTCAAACTTCCTTTATGTATTCCAAGCCATACACCCAGAGGATCGACAATCTGAGAATTCCTGCAGGGTATCAACCCCCAAAGTTTCAGCAATTTGACGGAAAGGGCAACCCAAAGTAACATATCGGCCACTTCGTAGAAACATGCGAAAATCGGGAACAAGGGGAGATCTACTAGTCAAGCAGTTCGTCAGAACCCTCAAAGAAACGCCTTTGACTGGTACACAGACTTAGAGTCTGAGGTGATTGACAGCTGGGAGCAACTTGAAAGAGAATTCTTGAATTGCTTCTACAACACTAAGTGCACCGTCAGCTTGATGGAGCTGACAAACGCCAAATAACGAGAAGGGGTGCCGGTCGTCGACTATATCAACCAATGGAGAGCTTTGAGTCTGGATTGCAAAGATCGACTCACCGAATTATCTACTGTAGAAATATGCACGCAGGGTATGCATTAGGAACTCCTCTATATCTTGCAGGGAATAAAGCCCCGTGCATTTGAAGAATTGACGACCCGCACTCACGACATGGAGCTAAGTATCGCCAACAGGGGAACGAGCGACTTCTTGAGCCACGAACCAAAGAAAGACAAGAACGAGGTGAAGGGCGCCAAGAAAATTGTGAAAGGTGCCACAAAGGAATCAATGGTCGTTAATACGACCCCATTGAAGTTCTCCTTGAAAGGAAAAGGAAAGAAGATAGAAAAGAAATACGAATGAGGCGAAAGACGTCGCTTAACCTTGAAGGAGCGACAGGAAAAAGTATATCTGTTCCCCGACTTTGACATTGCGGATATGCTTGAGCAACTACTAGAGAACTACCTTATCCAGCTACCAGAATGTAAACGACCGGAACAGGCCGGCAAAGTGGATGATCCTAACTACTGCAAGTATCACAGGGTCGTTGGCCACCTAGTCAAAAAATGTTTTATACTGAAGGAATTGATCCTCAAATTGGCCCGTGAGAGGAAAATAGAGCTAGATCTAGACGAGGTGGTCCAAACGAATCATGTTGTGTTGACGGTAACTCCAAGTGTGGCGGCACTAATCATATATTATGAAGTAAAGGAGAGTTTGGTCCAGTTTGGGACCTTCGAACCTGTGGTAGTGCGGTTTCAGCAGGAGGTCCAAACTACAAATCCTCAAAACGGAGGAGAGCGCGCTGACGATGACAATAATGAAGGCTGGATCCTTGTGGTGTGTCGTAAGAAGGAAAGACTAAACTCTACCCAAAAAGAGCTACGCTCTCATAGAAGCTACAAGAGAGGGAGCAAGACACAAAAAAGGAAGGATAGAAAAAAGGCTTGGAGGCCCAAGGCTGTTGATAAGAGAGATGAGGATGTTTCTCGTCCCAGACGACAGATGACGTTAGTAGATTTCCTCCCGAAGAACTTCTGCAGTTGGGGTTCAAAAGAGATATCAAAGGCTGCTGCATGTCATGCTGACAGTATCAGGGAGGAAGAAGATACCATTACAGGCCCATTAAAGTCGATAGGAGAACCAAAGTGTTTGTCACCATTCAACATAGACGACCTGCTTTCATTCCCACGAGAAGCTAAGACGACCCTCATTGAGGCACTGTTAGAATCCAACGCCTCTGGTGTATCGACCTCCACAGCACATGTTTATGCCTTGTGTTGCACATCCATAGGCTTCTCAGATGAAGATCTGCTACTAGGATCTAAATTGCATAATAGGCCTTTGTACGTCTCTGGATACATTCGAGAACAGAGAGTGGGTCGAATCCTCATCGACAATGGATCCACCGTCAATATAATGCCTAAGACGACTATGAAACAGTTGGGCATACTCATGGAAGAGCTATCAAACAGCAAATTAGTAATTCAGGGTTTCAATCAAGGTAGCCAAAGGGCGATAAGCATGATATGCTTAGAGCTCCTCATTGACGATCTGAAGGCAGACGCGCTGTTTCATGTGATAGACTCAAAGACCACCTACAAGCTGCGATTGGGACGCCTTGGATTCATGGGAATGGTGTGATTACATCAACACTACCTCAGTGTTTCAAGTTTTACCAAGACGGGATTAAGATGGTTGAAGCAGATTCTAATCCGTTTTTCGAGGCCGAGTCTCACTTCGCAGATGCAAATTTTTACCTAAAGAGTGAGAATTTCGGTGAGACTATGCCGGCAGAGAACTTGCCGACAACACTAAATTTGGGGGTGTACTCTTCCTTATCCTTACTTCAAATTTTGCACTACACATTATATATTACTTTTCAAAGTTTTATCACCGCATCCTCCTTGACTATCGCAAACATATCACAAGTAGATAACTTTAGTAATTTACTGCATGTATTCTTTGCCAAGTATGATTTCAATGATGAAAAATATGCTTCTATCTCTTTCGTATATACTAAATTCAACGTAAATCTTAGGATAGTCATCTCATGAAATATTTCTCGAAGTTAGGGGTTTGCTAGCTTTCTTTCAAATTTTCTTTACAATGCATTCTATGACCATCGCATGACTTATTTTAATCTTTTGGCAATGAGGACATTGCCATATTTTAAATTTGAGGGTGGGGTATTTGTTTTCGATCTTGCTACAAAAAAAAAAAATGAATAACAACTCCACTGTAAACACAATGGGAAACCCATGTTGATAAGAGTAAGTTGTGAAAGGCACTTACCCGTAGTTGGATGTCCGCATGACACACGTGGGGGCAAGCCAAAACGAAAGTAAGTCATTAGGTGACCGCAACTCCATTGCCAAGTTGGTATGAGTTTAGTTTGAGAAAGAGTGCATTGCTCGTAGTTGGATATCCGCATGACACTCGTGGGGGCAAGCCAAAACAAAGGCAAGGCACTCGGATTGGCGCAAGGTCAGAAAAAAATAGCAATGAAGGAAATTTTTATGCAAGGATAAATCATTTGACACCCCGTGGAAAATTTTCTTTTTGAAATAAATCATGCGATGTTCCAGAATTCAGTAAAGTCCTTTTGAATTTAAGCTTACAATCCCTAAGTCTTAGAAGTATTCTGGCATATAGGATTTGAACGAAGTATCTTTGAGAAATCTAGGGAAAGAACTTTGCAGCTAACTTGCTAAAGGAATCTTTAGCTTATGCTTGAGGGCAAGCATTGTTTAAATTTGGGGGTGTGATAACGGGCAGAAATGCACATTAGCATAGTGCTAAATCCTTAAACAATGTTGGAGTGCATTGATGAAATATGTTAAATAGTGTCCATTAAGCATAAATTCTATAATATTGTGGTCGCATGCGTCCAATGCATTAGAGCAGTTGATCTTTATATTTTTGTGCAGAATAATGCGTTAACGCAATGGAAGACATTGGTCGAGCGCAACTTCACCATAAAACCTTGCGTTGATCATGCTCGCAAACATTCACCCAAGAAGAATCACCGCAACATGGTGGACGCATTCGAACGAAAGGACAATTAAGGTCGATGGGACAGAAAGCTGACAGCAGTCAGATCCAAATTAAGTTGACAGCCAATAACAGTCACAAAGTACATCCAACTTTATCGATGACAATTATCCGGCGCACCAGTCAGGAATTAAAGTTGTCCCATCTGTACAACCAGGAGAGAGAAGCCACCTTTCACCTTTGATGCCCTATAAATACCAAGTGCATTCTTCAGATAAAGGGTTAACCAGTCAATTACCTCATCACCATTACAAGTTCATACCTTTGTTCATAGTTTTCTTTTTCATTTTACAGTGGAGTAAGAGAAGAGTGGTGATGCCGGAGATTGTCCAAGGTAGCTCGAGAGAGAACCTTGGGGTGTAAGGCGTAAGAGCAGAGAACGGGCAGACTCTTGCGAAAGCGAGAATATCTTTAGAGCACAAGTAGAAACAGTGTAACGCTTGGTAGCAAGAAATTGCTCCAGGCTCTTTACTATACTTGCATTGTTATTCTATACATCATCTTATATCTATTCAATGAAAGTTCTATTTCTACATTTGCTCACTTTCTTAATACGCATGAGTAGCTAAACTAGTTGAATGGGTTGAGAAGAACTAATTTAACATGATCTAGGAAGTTCATTACTTGTGATTATCTTATTTTATGTTGTGCAAAATACCCCTTTAGAGTTACTCAAGAGAGAATCTAAAGAAAGAACCTAATGTCTCGAGAGAGCTAAGTTAGAATCTGGACTCGAAAGAGCAAGATTAGGCTTGCATAAACAAGAGATAGGGACTTAGAGATAAGCTCTGTTTATCAACTCCATCGCATGCATCCTAGGAATTGGAATGATATTATGTGGTCGCATATTTGTATGAATGTCATGTTGTCATCGCATAAATAGAGATTGAGGTTTATGTGTAAACCCTGTAGACTTATCGCATATTTATCGCATGCATTCTACCCTTAGAAGCCGTGGCATTCACACTGAGAGGTGGTTTACTATTGTATGCATGTTGCATGATCGCAAGGCATGAACGCATCCTAGGGAGTGTTAGCCGAAACCCTTCTCAACCTGTTTCATCATATTTTTCATTTACCAACTCTTTTCAAACTCTACCGCATTCGTTATTATTTTCATTAACGCAACAACAACCCAACACTTATTTATTCAACTGGTTACCGCAAGTTTTCATAAAAATCTCCAATGCAACTATTTCCATAAGTCCCTGTGTTCGATCCTAGACTTACCAGAAAACTCAGAGGAATTTACACTTGGATTCCTTTGGGGAAACTTGAGTGCACAATGCAATCCACCAATACATATCATCCATAATTTCCACTTCATAAAATTCAAGCATCAAGTTTTTCGCACCGTTGCTGGGGACTTCGGCAAAATAGATAACGGTAATTTTTGTGATTTCTTTGCAAAATTCTCGATCTCTGGCGAGCTACGACCCAGAGATTGAGAAAACATTTCGAAGGAGATTAAGAGACCACCAACAGCAACCACAATCCGATAAAGAAGAGATGGTGGAGCAGCCTAGGAATGAAGCACCAAATAACAACAATGTCATGACAAATCCGATTTTGTTGGCAAACGATCGCAATAGGCCCATTAGGGACTATGCATCGCCAAACCTCTATGATTTCTCTCCGGGAATCATGAGGCCTGCCTTAGACAGAAGTAGATTTGAAATGAAACTAGTGATGCTGTAGATGATCCAGGCTGCAGGTTAATTCGGAGGAAGGCGTGGCGAGGATCCGCACGCCCATCTCCGAAGTTTTATTGAAATCTTCAATACTTTTGTGTTCCGAACATCTCTGCTGAAGAAGTTCGACTAACGTAGTTCCCATTTTCTCTCTGTGATCAGGCTAGAAAATTGACTTATTTGCTCGAACCAGGAGAGATCACTTCTTAGGAGCAGGTGGTGGAGAAGTTTATGAAGAAGTATTTCCCACCTACTGAGAATGCGAGACGAAGAAAGCTTATTACTAATTTTGAACAAGATATGGACGAATCGCTCAACGATGCTTGGGCGAGATTTAAAAGGTTGGTCTGAGATTGTCCACATAATAGGCTACCAGATTGCCTGCAAATGGAAATTTTCTACCATGGTTTGAACCTTGCTTCGCAGACTGCTGCCAATGTGGCAGCAGTTGATGGTCTGCTTGACAAGACTTATGATGAGGCGAAGAATATCCTAGACCGCATCTCCAAGAATCATGAAGACTGGAGGGAGATTGACCAGAGATTAAGACTCAAGGATTCTGACGCAAATAACAGTGCTATTGTCTCATTGTAAAACCAAATGACCGCAATGATGAATTTGATTCAAGGAATGACGATCAGCAGCCCAACACCGCAAGGTGGGCAGATTGACGCAATAAGTCAAAACAATGCAAGGTGTGTGACTTGCAGTGATGGGCATGCAATGGAAGATTGCCCGCAAAATCCACAGTCTGTATATTTTGTAAAGAACAACCCCTTTTCAAACACCTACAACCCTGGGTAGAAAAACCACCCCAATTTTGCTTGGAAGAATCAACGAAAAAATTTTCAATCTGTGGCGCAAAAAGAAGGACCACTAGGATTCTTTCAATGCAGTAACAGTCAACAGAGCAACCAAGCAAGTAGCTCACAATAACCACGATAATCTTCTTCTCTAGAAAGCATATTGAAGCAATACATAGAGAAAAACGAGACAGTACTTCAAAGTCAGGCTATGTCCATCCGCAACCTTGAATTGTAAATGGGCCAGATTGCAAATGAGCTCAAAAGTAGACTGCAAGGGGCGTTGCCAAGTTCAATCAAACTTCCACGCAACCCAGGGGGATCAAATAAGGATCAATGTCAGGTTGTGACATTGCGCAATGGAAAGACCATGGAGGGAGAAAGAAAGGAGCAGAGTAGAGCAACTTTGATCGTAGCTGAGCCTGAGATAGTAGCAATGCAAGAAAAAGAAAAGGAAAATGAAGCAGTAGAACTTGAGGTTGCATCAACCTCAAAGTCAAATGAAACGAGAACTGTGAAAGTTCAGTTACCACCCTTTTCTCAGAGGCTAAGGAAGAAGAAAAACGAAGAGGTACAGTACCAAGCTTCCTGTCTATGCTAAAACAATTACATGTTAATATTCCTTTCAGTGAAGCGATTAAGGAAATGCCTGCCTATCCCAAGTTTCTGAAGGACATGGTAACTAAGAAGAGAGGCGTTGGAAAATTTTCCACGGTTGTACTAACGCAAAGTTCTAAATTTATTATCCCACCGAAGATGAGCGATCCTGGGAGCTTCACTATTCCTTTTTCCATAGGAGGACTCTATATTGGGCAAGCCCTGTGTGACTTGGGGGCCAACATAAATTTGATGTCGCTGTCAATCTTTCGACAATTAAATGTGGGGCAACTTGTGCCCACATCCTTGACTCTTCAATTGGCCGACAGATCTCTGGTTCATTCAGAAGGTAAGGTGAAGAACATGCTAATCACGATTGATAAATTTATTTTGCCAGCTGACTTCATCATCCTGGATTATGAGGCCGATAAAGATATGCCCATCATTTTGGGGAGACCTTTCCTATCAATGGGTCATGCTCAAATTGATGTGCACAAGGGAGAAATCACTTTGAGCATAAATGGACAGAAGCTCAAATTTAACATAATTCGTGCCATGAAATTTCTTGATAAAGAAGACTTGCCAGATTCTGAAGATAACCTAAATTTGATTGAAGAAGAAAAGTCTGATGAAGAGTGTGAAGAAGAGGATGCCAATGCATCCATAGCTGCCTACAATGTGATCGTAGCAAAAACAAACAAAGAAGAAGGATTGATCTCAACACAAGAAGAAGAGCTGAAAGAAGAAAGAAAAATAACGGATCCTTCTCTCGTGGAACCACTAACACTTAAATTGAAAACCCTACCAACACATTTGAAGTACGCATTCCTAGGACAGAATGAAAAGTTGCCAGTGATAATTTCCTCCACACTTAACGCAGATCAAGAGAATTCGTTGATGAGCATTCTCAAAAAGCATGTGCGAGCAATTGGCTGGACGCTCACTGATATTAGAGGAATTAGCCCTGCTACTGCATGCACCACATTCGTCTTGAGGACGACCATAAAAAAACCATTGAAAATCAACGCAAACTTAGCCCTGCGATGAAAGAGGTCGTAAAAAAGGAGATTATCAAGTGGCTGGATGTGGGCATTATCTATCCCATTGCAGATAGCACATGGGTCAGCCTCGTGCAATGTGTGTCGAAGAAGGGAGGAATGACGGTAGTCCCAAATGAGAACAATGAATTAATACCGAAAAGGACCATCACTGGATGGTGCATCTACATGGACTACCGCAAATTGAATGCGACCATAAAGAAAGATCACTTCAATTTGCCATTCATCCATCAAATGCTGCACAAATTAGCAGGGAACAATTTTTATTGCTTCTTGGATGGATATGCCGGGCATAATCAGATCATGATAGCTCCTGAAGACCAAGACAAGACCACATTCACATACCCATATGGGACATTTGCTTTTCGCTGCTTTTCGCCAAGTATGTTCCAGAGGTGCATGATGTAGAAGTATTTATGAATAACTTCTCTGTTTATGGGAACACTTATAAAGTCTGCCTGGCCAATTTGGAGAAAATTCTGAAAAGATGTGAAGAGACGAACCTGGTGCTCAATTGGGAAAAATGTCATTTCATGGTGAAGGAGGGAATAGTGTTGGGACACAAGGTCTACCGAGAAAGGTTGGAGGTGGACAAAGTAAATATTGACACAATTGAAAAGCTTCCATCTCCAACCAACGTGAAGGTTGTGTGAAGCTTCTTAGGGCATGTCGGATTCTATAGACGATTCATCAAGGACTTTTCTAAAATAGTAAGACCACTGAGTGCGTTGTTAGAGGCAGATAAGAAGTTTGAATTTGACAACAATTGCCTCAACGCATTCAAAATTTTAAAAGATGCGCTGATTACCCCACCTGTCTTGATTACGCCGGATTGGACACTTCCATTCGAACTCATGTGCGATGCTAGCGGGTATGCGATGGGAGCTGCATTAGCGCAAAAGAAGAAAACTATTTTGCACCCCATCGCATATGCGAGTAAAAATCTGAACCCTGCTCAACTTAATTATATCACCATTGAAAAAGAGCTCCTGACTGTGATTTTTGCATTGGAAAAATTCCTGGCATATCTATTGGGAACCAAGGTACTCATTCACACTAATCACTCGACAATCAAATATTTGATGACAAAGAAGGACGCAAAGCCGAGGTTGATCAGATGGGTTCTCCTCCTTAAAGAATTTGATATCGAGATAATTGATCAGAAGGGAATAGAGAATCAAGTTGTGGATCACTAGTCCAGATTAGAAAATCCTGAGGTTGACCACAATGAATCTGAAGTAAGTGTCATGTTCCCGGACGAGCAGCTGTTTCGCATAGAAGAACTACCTTGGTATGCGGACATCGTTAATTATTTGGTTTGTGAACAATTTCCTGAAGATTACACCTACCATCAACAGAAAAAGCTCAAGAATGAATACAGACACTATTGTTGGGATGAGCCAAATCTGTATAAAAGAGTGCAGACCAAATCATTTGATTATGCATCCCAGATGCTGCTCAACAACACATATTATCGCAGTGCCATGATTCGCTATATGGAGGGCATTTTGGAGGACAACGTACTGCAGCCAAAGTTTTACAAAGTGGATTCTTCTGGCCTTCATTATTTAAGGATGCTGCTGACTACACAATGAAATGTGATCAATGTCAACGCACCGGCAATATTTCATAGAAGAACACAATGCCAATGAATACTATCTTGAAATTGGAACTATTTGACGTATGGGAGATTGATTTCATGGGACCATTCCCTCCTTCAAATGGTAAGCACTATATTCTATTAGCCGTTGACTATGTCTCCAAGTGGGTAGGGCCAATTGCATGCGTCACAAGTGATGCGGTAGTAGTCTCCCAGTTCCTGAAGAAAAATATTTTCATGCGTTTTGGCAATCCTCGTGCCATCATAAGTGATGAAGGATCACACTTTTTCAACCACAATATAAAGAAGTTGTTGCGCAAGTACAATATCCTCCACAAAGTGGCCACCACATACCATCTGTAAACAAATGGCCAAGCTGAAGTGTCCAATCGGGAAATTAAATTGATACTTGAGAAGGTAGTCAAACCTTCACGGAAGGATTGAGCAATGAAGCTTGATGATGTGTTATGGGCATACCGGATCGCATTTAAAACACCTATAGGTATGTCCTCTTATGCATTGGTATTCGGCAAGGTGCGTCACTTGCCTTTGGAGCTGGAATATAAAGCATTGTGGGTGGTCAAGAAACTGAATTTCGATTTGAAGAAAGTAGGGGAAGCGTGAAAAGTGCAACTGGTCGAGCTAGAAGAATGGAGGAACAGCGCATATGAAAATGCAAAAATTTATAAAGAGCGCACCAAGCGCTGTCATGATCAACGCATATGTAACAAGAACCTCCAAGTTAGGTAGAAAGTCTTTCTTTTCAATTCACGTCTGCAACTCTTCCTGGGAAAGCTAAAGTCTCATTGGTCCGGACCGTTCATAATTCGACAAGTACTTCCACATGGCACGGTGGAATTATCAATTAATGATGGAACCAACATATTCAAGGTCAATGGGCAGCGACTAAAGGCATACCATGGAGAAGACTGGCATCGCCAAGTCGACTCCATAGAATTAAGAAACTTGAATGAAGAAGGAAGTAGGTGGTCCCTACATTATCAGATGATCGCAATTTATCAGGGACGCAAAGTTTTGGAAAATCTCAAGTTTTGGAAAATCGCAATTTATCAGGGACGCAAAGTTTTGGAAAATCTTTTCATTTTTCACTTCTATTGCTACAAAAAAAAAAAAGGCCTTTTATTTTGTTTAAAATAAATTGAACCTCCCTTTGTTTTCCTTACAACGATCGAGGCGCTGAATTGCCAAAATGTTATGTAAAGCAGCACTTATCTTATTCCATCACCGCAACCCAATGAAGAATGATCGCCACAAGATGGATGGGTCAATAAAATGTGGGCGACAACACTAAATTTGGTGGTGTACTCTTCCTTATCCTTACTTCAAATTTTGCGTTATCGCATTGCATATTACTTTTCAAAGTTTTATCACCGTATCCTCCTTGACTACTACAAACATATCACAAGTAGATAACTTTAGTAGTTTACTGCATGTATTCTTTGCCAAGTATGATTTCAATGATGAAAATTATGCTTCTATCTCTTTCGTCTATACTAGAGTTAGTGTAAATATTAGGATAGTCACCTCATGAAATATTTCTCGAAGTCAGGGATTTGCTAGCTTTCTTTCAACATTTCTTTACAACGCATTCTATGACCATCACATGACTTATTTTAATCTTTTGGCAATGAGGACATTGTCGTATTTTAAATTTGGGCGTGAGGTATTTGTTTCCGACCTTGCTACAAAAAAAAAAATTAAATAATAACTCCACTGTCAACGCAATAGGAAACCCATGTTGATAAGAGTAAGTTGTGAAAGGAATTTACTCGTAGTTGGTTGTCCGCATGACACACTTGGGGGCAAGCCAAAATGAAAGTAAGTCACCAGGATCAACGCATAAATAAATGACCGCAACTTCACTGTCAAGTTGGTATGAGTTTAGTCTGAGAAAGAGTGCATTACTCATAGTTGGATATCCGCATGACACCCGTGGGGGCAAGCCAAAATGAAGGTAAGGCACTCGGATTGGCGCAAGGTCAGAAAAAAATAGCAATGAAGAAAATTTTTGTGCAAGGATAAATCATTTGACACCCCGATGGAAAATTTTCTTTTTGAAATAAATCATGCGATGTTCTAGAATTTAGTAAAGACCTTTTGAAAGTTAAGCTTGCAATCCCCAAGTCTTAGAAGTATTTTAGGAAGAGATTTGAATAAGACTTAAGGAAATTCTGGCATATAGGATTTGAACGAAGTATCCTTGAGAAATCTAGGGAAAGGGCTTCTTTTCCTAGTATGTTGGTGAAACCGAAGCAGGAAAATAAGGATGAAGAACTGATAAAGGGGTTTAAGAAGGTTTAGATAAACATCCCCTTCTTAAATGCAATTCAACAAATTCCAAGGTATGCTAAGTTTCTTAAGGAGCTTTGCACAAAAAAGAGGATAGGTAGGACAAAGACCGCATGGTGGTAAGTAAAAATGTTTCGACCTTGTTAAAATGAAATATGCCTAAAAAGTGTCATGACCCAGTTATGTTTACTTTACCCTGTATTATCAGTAATAAAATTATTCGGCATAAAATCCCTGGTTATCTGTATGTGACTCAAGCATGTATATGGTGACATACAAGTGATTCATTCTTGAGTGATAACCAAAATGGTCTAGAGTAAATGGATAAAGGAGGAAAACCTTATCCTGGTAACGCTACGGATGTGGCCCGCTTTGTTGAATGGTCACAAGTGTTGTGACTTGTTACAGATGGTCTGATCCTGATCATTTGTATTGGGGACATGTGAGCGAGGACATCTGATACAAAGAGTTGGTATTAGACCTGACCACGAAGTGTTAACGTCTCGTTATATAACACTGTTCATGATAGAGACTTCACTTCACTAGGATGACCATAGGTAACATGACCTCAATTCTGAGTGAGTTGGGAACTCCTGCCATTGAGGGCGGTCCTTTGATTTGTATGGATGCAAGTGGCCAGGTCGCCGATTCAAACCTACCATTTTGGGGATTCGTCTGATTTGGGAGTTGGGAACTAAGCTACACAAGATGGAATTCACTTCTTTCCCGAGGCAGAGGTAAGTAGATAGATGGCTCCCTTAAGGGCTGATTCTAGGGCTTGAACAATGTGGCACCACACACCTTCTCCTGGCCTGAGAGGTGTTCACACATAGTTGGACTATGTTGTATTGTTTATTAGAGGAATCAGTGGTACTTAAGGAGTGAGATGTAACTACAGGGGCAAAACAGTAAATTGGCCCAGCTGTACTTACGAGCATCTGTGAAGGGTCATCATACTCATGATTGGTTATATCCGATGGACACAGAAATATATATGTGGTAAGAAGAGTTCAGTTGTTGGTCTTTAGTGGAATCACTAACAGTTAACGGATGGTGGATCTCGTGAATAAAGAGTTTAGTCAGCTATTCACGTACCATTGGAGCTTCGAGCCACAGGTCCATTAGGTCACCTGGGTAGCTTGGATAAAGTCGAGAACCAGTGTTTGGGTTAATTTGAAATGTTCAAATTGATAAGAGGAAGTTCAATTATATATGATATAATTGGACTAGTTATTTATATATGATATAATTGGCTAAATGTATGAGATACATTAATTTGGAGGAAACTAGATATAAATATGATTTATATCAAGTAGAGGAGAAAATACTATAGTAGATATGTGATATCAAACTATAGGATATAAATATAATATGATTATATTAATTAATTAATTATATGATAATTAACTAATTGTCCACGTTCGGACGTGGGAAGTGGGTTGCGATGGTTATGATAACCAGTGGGTTAAAGAAATGAAAATCATTTTCATTCTTCACAATCGTGCATTCTTTTTTGCCCGCGCCCAAAAGAATCCGTGAAAGTGATCGCGAGAGCCTATACGATAGAAGCTCATTCGTCTAAACGATCGTCTACTTCACGCGATCTCTAAAGGATCGTATACATCTTTCCTAAACGATCATTCAGTTTTTCCTAAACGATCGTATAGCTCTACTATATGATAAGCATTTCTGTTATACGATAACAGAGTTCATCTCCCACTTGCTTATCATCTACACGACGCCTTCTCTTTCGTCCTCTACCAAACTCACCAAAGCCCACTCTTTGAATTTTTTATGCCGAGGATACCCGGGTTTCTCTTGTGGTGGTGTCGTCCCGCGGCATTGTTAGTGTACGTTTGGATCGTGCTATTGCAGTCGACGTACTCGCCGGATGTCAATAGATCGATGGGAGGTTTTCCGTTGCTAAGGGTTTAGACATACGAAGACAGTCTTCATTTGGTATGAACCCTTTTTCCTTGTGTTTTATTGTATTCTGAGCATGCCGATAATTAGATTTATATTCATAACTGTACGTGTTGAATGTATGTCGTTTATGTTTCGGTCATTGTGAAATCGGAGTGATCTAAGCTCGCTCATGGAACTCTCGATATGTGATCCTTCAATTGGTATTAGAGACAGGTTTTTGATACTCTGATTTTATCTGTGGCAACGAAATGACATATACATTCATGGTGGGTGCATTTCTATGCTGTGGATGTTTTCGGGATGATTTTCCTTGGTTTGTTTAAGATCCTTTTACATTTGCGGTTATTTGTAAAAGCCCCTGCGTTTTTGGGCATAAATAATCATTATCGAGTCTATATTCAAAGAGTGTTTGAAGTCTTGTGTTGTTCGTCGAAGTTATGGGTAAAGGTTGCGGCTCTTCGAGGAAGGAGATGATTTAGGGTTGATCGCATCGTGTAGAAGAAGTTCTACACGATCGTTGTCCATTGCATCATAAAGATGAAAGAGTACATGGTCTGGTTGAACGCATCATTTAAACGATGGGGTATGCGATCAAGAGTTGGTCGTATCGGGTTGACGATCGGGCATGCGATCGCTGAGTATCATTTAATGCGCGCGTACTAGACGATCATTTAAGTCAACAAGCTTCATCGCTTAGTAACTAACTAAACGATCGCTTAGCATCGCAAGGTAAATCGCTTACCATGTTGCACGCATCGGTTAGACGATGAGATGCTCACATATCGTTTAAAGCGCACTAGACGATAGTTTAGGTTAGCAAGCTTCATCGCTTAGTAACTGACTAAACGACCGCTTAGTAACTCAAGGTAAATCGTTTACCTATCGTCGCATTACACAATCGCATGGACGATCCGGCTTCGCAGCCTCGTCGTCGTCTACGCGATTGTTTGCTATTGTTCCTATCATCTAGTGCGCACTGAACGATCGTCTACTTGCTGGAGTTTGCTACACGATGAAGACCTCCTGGCGGTTCAAGACCTGGTTCGCCTGTGAACCGGTTTGCTCAATGAAAAATGTAATAGATAGGGTTTTTTCATTCTGGTTTTGTAAAGGCTCATCTCAGTCTGTTAATCTCTTTGTTTAATACATGCGATGTATTTTTTATATGTCATATGGTATGTACATATAGTAAATCCCACCTTAGGTTATGCATTAATCATGCATCATCTCTTTATTGTAATTGTTATAATTTAGAGAAGCATGATTTAATTATGTAAGAGCATACTCATGCATCGTATAATATAAGAGTTATATTTATGCATGCATAAAAAGCATTGACATGCATCATCTTTATATTATAATTATTATAGTATAAGGGTGAATGATAGCATGTTTGCTTGGTTGTTACGCATTATATAAAAGTTATATATAGTAATGACCGGAGATTGCATGAAGCATGACACATAGGTTAATTTTATAAATGTTATAAATGCCTCGTTATGCGCAATGTTTTTTAGTTGTTTCTTTTTAAGAGTTAACGAGAAATTAGAACTAAAAGAATAAGAAAGACATGCATGCTCACTTAGGTTTAATTCATGGTTTTAAAATGTTTAAAACTTGGATCACATAGACCTAAGATCACGGTTCTAATATGATTAGCAACCCTAAGGCTTTAATCTTTTAATCAGTTTAATAGGATTAAATTGGCTAATAAAAGGTTAAAGTATAGCAAATCTATTTATAAGGGACCTTTTGTCTAAGGCGAGTTCTGTCTAGGCTGGGGTATTTAAATTGACGGAAACGTAACACCCTTAACTGGGAACTTACCTGGAAAGGTGAATAGATAGATTTGATGCATGCATGCAAGTTAAGGACAGTCCATTAAAGTGTTTAAATGTGACTACTTGAACTTGTTTATATTTCATAAACAAACGTTGTTTATGAGCAGACTTTAAAAAGATCACTTAGACTAAAATCAGTAGCAGGATTGTCTAAGTTAATGAATCCCTAGGTAGAACATTCAGTGGGAGGTACTTGGGGCATGAGATGCTTCACTTAAACGTTTCACTTTTCTCCTAAATAGTCCACACCATGAGATCTATCCTTGGCCTCGCGGCACCTTTGGCGTGTCCCCCCAACTGATGGTGTTTGGATCGGTCAATATTAAGGTGGATGGAGAGAGTGTTCATAGTAAGGGGAGTGGGAAGTGCGACAACATATCCCTCGATCTCCCTCGTTAGGTTGAATAATGTTACTGCACATCGCCTCGAGGCACCATGGGAGTGTCCCCCTAAAAGATGGCAGTTTTGCATGTTTCTTTATTTGATCTCCTGTAAAAGGATAAGGTAACTTAGTCTCTTGTCCTAATATGTCTTTTCCCTATGGTAAGCGCTTTAGGGCGGAACTCTAGCACCGAAAGTGAGCGGTTACACTTACACGGAATAGTTAAAGGTTAACGATTCTGGATCGAACAATGGTGGCTGTTAGGTTCAGTTCCAAGAGTTGGTTTTGCCTAATGGTTGAGAATGTCTCATCCCAATGAAGGGGTAAATGATCACCCCACTGGTGGCATTTATTCTGACTCACTGGGGCATCATTGCAAAACAGAAGTCTATTGCTTAGGGTACTTGAAACAGTTTTGCAAAACAAATTGGTTTAAAAGTGGTTTAGCAAAATCTAATCAAGATTTGTTTGTATTTTCAGCATCTTTTTCAAATGGCTACAGCCACCTTATCGTTGTTAAGCGCCAAAAAATTAACTGGCGAAAATTTTTCAACATGAAAATACACGATCACGACGATCCTGATCATCGAGGACCTCATGTTCACTCTCACGGAGGCTTGTCCTTCTATTCCAGCTCCAAATGCCACTCAAAATGTTTGGGAGGTATACGAGCAATGGACAAGGGCGAATGAGAAGGCCCGAGCCTACATCTTAGCAAGTCTTTCTAACATCTTAGCCAAGAAGCATGAGCCTAAGATCTCAGCTAGTGAGATCATGGAGTCCCTGCAGGGGATGTTTGGATAACCGTCTGAACAGCTTATACATAAGGCTCTTAAATACATATTCAACTCCAAAATGCAAGAAGGCACCTCTGTTCATGAACATGTGCTAAACATGATGGTTGACTTCAATGTGGCAAAGTTGAATGGGTCTACCATCGATAAGGGCAGCCAGGTTAGAATAATCCTGTATTCTTTGCCGGAGAGCTTCCTGCATTTTGTTAGCAATCTGATTCTTAACAAAGTGAAATATAACCTTACAACTCTCCTCAACGAGTTGCAGACATACCAATCTTTACTGAAAAGTAAGGAGAGGTAGAAGGGTGAGACAAATATTGCTTCATCCTTAAGGACGTTCCATAGAGGTTTGCCCTCAAGAACGAAGTCTGCATCTTCTACTTCTAACTCTGCAAAGGGGAAGAAGAAGAAGGGTGGTAAGGGAAAAGGGAAGGCACCTGCTAACCCACCGCCTGTCGCTCCAAGGAGGCATCCACTAGTTGCTAAGGGAAAGTGTTTCCATTGTAACCAAGATGGACATTGGAAGAGGAACTGTCCTCGGTATCTGAAGGAGAAGAAAGCAGGCAAGGCTAAGGCCAAGGTGGATAAAGGTAAATATAATTTACTAGTGCTTGAAACTTGTTTAATGAAGAATGATGATTCTGCCTGGATAATTGATTCAGGCACCACTAATCATGTTTGTTCTTCTTTTCAGGGGATTAGATCTTGGCTACAGCTGGAGGCTGGTGACATGACGATGCGAGTAGGCACCGAGCACGTCGTCTCAATTATGGCAGTGGGAGGACTTCAGTTAGCTTTACAGAATAGGTTTATAATTTTAAATGATGTATATATTGTTCCTGAACTAAAGAGGAACCTCATTTCTGTAAAGTGTTTATTGCAGTGTAAATATACTCTCTCTTTTGATTTGAATAGCGTTTATTCATAAAGATGGTGTTTTTATTTGCACAGCAAATCTGGAATCGAATTTATATGTTCTAAGGCCGTTAGCCATTAATTCCCTCCATAATAATTAAATGTTCAGAACTGTCGTAACTCAATCAAAACGTCGACGAATTTCTCCAAAAGATAATGCCCATCTTTGGAATCTTCATTTAGGGCACATCAATATCAATAGGATTGAGAGATTGGTGAAGAATGGACTTCTAAGTGAGTTAGAATAAAATTCTTACCAATGTGCGAATCTTGCCTTGAGGGTAAGATGACTAAACGACTGATAATGGGTAGAAATGCACGTTATCATAGTGCTAAGTTCTTAAACAATGTTGGATTGCATTAATGAAAATGTTAAATTGCGTCCATTAAGCATAAATTCTATAATATTGCGGTCACATCCGTTCAACGCATTAGAACAATTGATTTTTGTATTTTTGTGCAAAATATGTGTTAACGCAATGCAAAGATTGCGATCATAGGAATTCATTGGTCGAGTGCAACTTCACCGCAAGGCTTTGCGTTGATCGTGCTCACAAACATTCGCCCAAGAAGGATCGCCGCAACTTGGTCAGCGCAACATGGTGGGCACATCCGGGTGAAAGGATAATTAAGAGCGATGGGACAGAAAGCTGATGACAGTCGAATCCAAATTAAGTTGACAGCCGATAACGGTCACAAAGTACATTCAGCTTTATCGGTAAAAATTATCTGACGCATCAGTCAGAAATTAAAGCTGTCCCATCTGTACAACCAGGAGAGAGAAGCCGCCTTTCACCATAGATGTTCTATAAATACCAAGGGTATTCTTCAGAGAAGGGGTTGACGAGTTACTTCTGTTCATAATTTCCTTTACATTTTAAGGCGGAGCAAGAGAAGAATGGTGGCGCCGGAGATCGCCTAGGGCAACTCGAGAGAGAACCTTGGGGCATAAGAGCAGAGAGCGGCCCGACTCTTGCGAGAGCGAGATTATCTTTAGCGCACGAGTAGAAACAGTGTAAATGCCTGGCAACAAGAAATTGCTACCAGGCTCTTTATTATACTTGCATTGTTATTTTGTACTTAATCTTCATATCTATTCAATGGAAGTTCTATTTCTACATCTGCTCACCCTCTTAATACGCATGAGTAGCTAAACTAGTCGAATGGGTTGAGAAGAACTAAGCTAACATGACCTAGGAAGTTCATTGCTTGCGATTGTCTTGTTTTATGTTGTGCGAAATACCCTTTAGAGTTACTTAAGAGAGAGTCTAAAGAAAGAACCTAATGTCTCGAGAGAGCTAGGTTAGAATCTAGACTTGAAGAGCAAGATTAGGCTTGCATAAACAAGAGATAGGGACTTAGAGATAAGTTCTGTTTGTCAACTTACATCGCATGCATTCTAGAGATGGGAATGAAATTATGGGGTCGCATATTTGTGTGGTTGTCATTGTCATCACATAAATAGAAATAGAGGTTTATGTGTAAACCCTGTAGACTTATCGCATATATCGCATGTGTTCTAGCCTTATAAGCCGTGGTATTCGTGCCGAGAGGTGGTATACTGTTGTATGCATGTTGCATGATCGCAAGCATGAACGCATTCTAGGAAGTGTTAGCCGAAATCCTTCTCAACCCCTTCACTGCATATTCATCGCATTCCCCGTTTACCAACTCTTTTCAAACTCCACCGGATTTGTTTTTTATTTTTCATCAACACAAACAACAAACCCAACACTTATTTATTTACTTGGTTACCGCAAAATTTTCATCAAAATTACCAACGCAATCTATTTTCACAAGTCTCTGTGTTCGACCCTGGACTTACCAGGAAACTTAAAGGAATTTACACTTGAAATCTGCTGGGGAAACTTGAGTGCACAACGCAAATCCATCAATGCATATCATCCATATTTCCACTTCATAAATACCAGCATTAAGTTTTTGGCGCCGTTGCCGAGGACTTCGAACTCTCAATCTCTGGTGCATTACGACCCGAAGATTGAAAAGACATTCAGAAGAAGGTTAAGAGACCACCACCAACAACAAGAAGGAACACCAAGAATAGCAGAGCGACCGGATGCAAGGGCCACTAACGCGAATAAGATGTATGGTTATTTATATGTCATATGGTATGCACATATAGTAAATCCCATCTTAAGTTATGCATTGGTCATGAATCATCTCTTTATTGTAAATGTTATAATTTATAGAAACATGATTTAATTATGTAAGAGCATGTTCATGCATCATATAATATAAGAGTTATATTTATGCATGCATAAAAAGCATAGACATGCATCATCTTTATATTATAATTGTTATAGTATAAGGGTGTATGGAAAGCATGTTTGCTTGGTTATTATGCATATATAAAAGTTATGTATAGTAATGATCGGATATTGCATGAAGCATGACACATAGGTTTCTTTAAAAGCGTTATAAACACCTAGTTGTGCGCAATGTTTTTTAGTCCTGCCTCGCTGGGGCATCATTGCAAAATAGAAGTCTTTCCCTTAGGGTACTTCAAACTGTTTTGTAAAATTAATTGGTTAAAATGTGGTTTAGTAAAATCTAATAAAAGTTTTTTTTCGTTTTTCAGCAACAAATTTTTGAAAAATGGCCACAACCACAATTACTTTGCTTAGCATCGAGAAATTAACTGGCGATAACTTTTCGACATGAAAACATATGATCACGATGATACTGATCATCGAGGATCTCATGTTTGCCCTTACGGAGGTCTGTCCTCCTATTCCAACTCCCAATGCCGCTCGAAATGTTTCAGAAGCATACGAGCAATGGACATGGGCGAATGAGAAGGCCCGAGCCTATATCTTGGCAAGTCTTAATGACATCTTAGCCAAAAAGCATGAGCACATGGTCTCAGCGCGTGAGCTCATGGAGTCCCTACAAGAGATGTTTGGACAATCGTCTGAACAGCTTAAGCATGAGGCTCTTAAGTATATATTCAACTCCAAAATGGAAGAAGGCACCTCTGTTCGTGAATATGTGCTTAACATGATGGTCCACTTCAATGTGGCGGAGTTGAATGTGTCTACCATCAATGAGGGTAGCCAGTTTAGCATAATCCTACATTCTTTGTCAGAGAGCTTCCTACATTTTGTTAGCAATGTGATTCTTAACCAAGTGAAATACAACTTTATAACTCTCTTCAACGAGTTGCAGACCTACAAATCTTTATTGAAAAGTAAGGAGAGGAAGAAGGCTGAGGCAAATGTTGCTTCATCTTGTAGGACGTTCCATAGAGATTCGACCTCCGGAACGAAGTCTGCACCTTCTACTTCTAACTCTGCAAAAGGGAAGAAGAAAAAGAGTGGTAAGGGGAAAGGTAAGGCGTCTTCTAACCCACCAACTATCGCCCCAAGAAGGCATCCACCGCCGGTTGAGAATGGAAAATGTTTCCACTACAATCAGAACAGACACTGGAAGAGGAACTGTCCTCGCTGGCTGAAAGAAAGGAAGGTCGCCAAGGCTAAGGCCAAGGAAAATAAAGGTAAATATGATTTACTTGTACTCGAAACTTATTTAGTGGAGAATGATGATTTAGCCTGGACAATTGATTCAGGAGCCACTAATCACGCTTGTTCTTCTTTTCAGGAGATTAGATCCTGGCGACAACTGGAAGGTGATGAGATGATGATGCGAGTAGGCACCGGGCACATCGTTTTAGCTGTGGTAGTGGGAGGGATCCAGTTAACTTTACAGAATAGGTTTCTTGTTTTAAATGATGTATATATTGTTCCTGAACTTAAGAGGAACCTCATTTCTATAAATGTGTATAGCGTATCTGGAATGTAATTTGTATATGCTAAGACCGTTAGTCATTAGTTCCCTCCATAACACATAATTGTTTAAAACTGTCATAACTCCATCTAAATGTCAACGAAATTCTCCAAAAGAAAATGCCCAACTTTGGCACCTTTGATTAGGGCACATCAATCTCAATCGAATTGAAAGATTGGTGAAGAATGGACTTCTAAGTGAGTTGGAAGAAATTCTTTATCGGTGTGCGAATCTTGCCTTGAGGGTAAGATGACTAAATGACCTTTTACTGGAAAAGGTTATCGAGCCAAATAGCCTCCTGAGTTAGTACATTCTAACCTTTGTGGTCCTATGAATGTACGAGCCCGAGGTGGCTATGAGTATTTTATCAGTTTTACTGATGATTACTCTAGGTATGGGTATGTTTATCTTATGCAACGGAAGTCTAAATCCTGTGAAAAGTTCAAAGAGTTCAAGGCTAAAGTTGAAAACGCATTGGATAGATGGATTAAAACACTTCGATCGGTTTGAGGTGAGAAGTTTTTGGACTCAACAATCCAGGACTATTTGATAGAAGATGGAATCGTTTCCCAACTCTTAGCACCAAGTACACATCAGCAGAATGGTGTAGTGGAGAGGAGAAATAGAACCCTATTGAACATGGTTCGTTCAATGATGAGTTACGCTTCCTTACCGGACTCTTTTTGGGGTTTTGCAATGGAGACTACGATTTACATACTCAACTGTGTTCCCTCCAAGAGTGTTGTGAGAACACCTCTGAATTTGTGGAACGGGTGTAAAGCTAGTTTACGTCACTTTAACATTTGGGGTTGCCCAGCACATGTGCATGAGGAAAATCCCAAGAAGTTGGATCCACGATCGAGGTTATGCCTCTTTGTAGGTTACCCCAAAGGTACATGAGGGGGTTATTTTTATGATCCATCGGAAAATAGGGTGTTTGTTTCCACGAACGCTACATTCCTAGAGGATGATCATATTAGGGAGCACAGTCCACGAAGTAAAGTCGTGTTGCGTGCGCGTTCCAATGAAAATACTGAACCTTCAACAAGAGTTGTTAAAGGACCTACTTCATCAGCAAGAGTTGTTGATGGTAGTTCATCTAGTAGGTCGGTTCCACCTCAAGAGTTAAGGGAACCTCGACACAGTGGGAGGGTTACGAACCCGCTCGTTCGCTATCTAGGTTTCACAGAAATCCTTGCTATGGTAGCAGATGGCAACATTGAGGATATATTGTCTTATCAGAAGGCAATGGAGGATGTTGGCTAGGATGAATGGGTTAAGGCCATGGATCTTGAGATGGAGTCGATATACTTCAACTCAGTATGAGATCTTGCATATCAGCCTGATGGGGTAAGACCTATAGGTTTTGAATGAATCTACAAGCACAAACGGGGTGCTGATGGGAAGGTACAGACCTTCAAGGCTCGACTTGTGGCAAAGGGTTATTCCCAGGTAGAGAGAGTCAACTATGACGAGACTTTCTCGCCTGTTGTCACTTTAAAGTCAATCTGCATCCTCCTATCCATTATAGCTTATTATAATTATGAGATCTGGAAAATGGACGTCAAGATGGCCTTTCTGAATGGAAATCTTGAGGAGACCATTTACATGATGCAACCCAAAGGATTCATAGCCCAAGGTCAAGAGCAAAAGATTTGCAAGCTGAATCAGTCCATTTATAGGCTGAAACAGGTGTCTAGATCTTGGAACATACGATTTGATACTGCGATCAAGTCGTATGGCTTTGACAAGAACGTTGATGAACCTTGTGTCTACAAGAAGATCATCAACGCTTTAGTAGTATTCTTAGTGTTGTATGTAGACGATATACTACTCATTGAGAATGATGTAGGTCTACTGACTGCAATTAAGAACTGGCTAGCGACCCAATTCCAAATGAAAGATTTGGGAGAGGATCAATTTATTTTGGGTATACAGATCTTTCGACATCGTAAGAACAAAGTGCTAGCACTGTCTCAGACATCGTAAATTGACAAGATGTTGCTTAAGTACTCGACGCAGAACTTCAAGAAAGGCCTACTACCGTTCAGGCATGGAGTCACTTTGTCTAAGGACATGTGTCCTAAGATGCCTCAAGAGGTTGAGCAAATAAGACGGGTCCCATATGCATCTGTCGTTGGCAGTTTGATGTACGCGATGCTCTGTACTCGTGCAGACATCTGCTACACTATGGGCATAGTCAGTAGGTATCACTCTAACCTAGGCTAGAGTCACTGGACTATGGTGAAGAACATCCTCATGCTCGTGAATGGATCTAGGGATTTAATCCTTATTGGATACACGGATTCTGACTTTCAGACTGATAGGGGCTCTCGCAAGTCCACGTTAGGATCGGTCTTTACTCTTAACAGAGGAGCTGTAGTGTAGCGAAGCACTAAGCAGTGGTGCATCGCCGACTCCACTATGAAGACAGAGTATGTAGCGGCTTGCGAAGCTACTAAGGAGGTTGTCTGGCTCAGGAAGTTCTTGAAAGAACTAGAATTTATTCCAGATATGTCTAGGCCCATGACCCTCTGTTATGATAATAGTGGGGCAGTGGCGAACTCCAAAAGGCCTAAGAGTCATAGACGTAGCAAACACATTGAGCGGAAGTATCACCTGATCCGTGAGATAATGCATCGAGGGGACATGATAGTCACGAAGATCACTTCGGAGCACAATGTTGCTGACCCGTTTATGAAGGCTCTCACGGCTACAGTGTTTGAGGGTCACCTTCAGAGCATGGGTCTACAGGATCGCCCGCGGCTGGACTAGGGCAAGTGAGAGATTTTCTTATACTGGGCTTTTATACCCTAGTTTATTGTTTTATACTAGCTTTTGTACATTTCACTTCGCTTTAGGACAAGAGAGAGATTGTTGGAGATTGTTGTAAACAGTTTGTACGAATGCTTGTGACGTATAATATATGATATTTACTTCACATCTTGATTTTGCTCAATTAATTACTTTATTTGCATTACCACAAACCAATAAACCTAAAATCCTTGGTTATCTGTGTGTGACTCAAACATGTATGTGGTGACATACAAGTGGATCATGTCTTGAGTGATAACCAAAATGGTCTGCAGTATAAGGATATAGGAGGGAAACATTATCCTGGTAACGCAGCAGATGTGGTCTACTTTGTGGAATGGTCATAAATGTTGTGACTTGTCACCGATGGTCTAATCCTGATCATTCGTGTAGGAGATATGTGAGCCGTGGTATCCTATACAAAGAGTTTGTATAAGACCTGACCACAAAGTATTAACATCTTATTATATAACACCATTCATGAAAGAGACTTCAATTCACCAGGATGACCATAGGTAATATGACCTTAATTCTGAGTGAGTTAAAAACTCCTGCCATTGAGGGTAGTCCTTTGATTTGCATGGGTACAAGTGGCCAGGTCGCCGGCTCAAACCTACCACTTTGGGGATTCGTCTGATTTGGGAGCTGGGAACTCAGCTACACAAGATGGAATTCACTCCTTCCCTGAAGCAGGGGCAAGTGGATAGATTGTTCTCTTAAGGGCTGATTCTAGGGCTTGAACGATGTGGCGCCACACCTTCTCTTGGCCCAAGAGGTGTTAACACATAGTTGAACTATGTTGTATTGTTCATTAGAGGAATCAATTGTACTTAAGAAGTGATATGTAACTACAGGGGAAAATGGTAAATTGGCCCAACTGTACTTACGAGCATCTGTGAAGGGTTATCGTACTTATGATTGGTTATATCCGATGGACATAGAAATATATCTATGGTAAGAAGAGTTCAGCTGTTGATCTTCCGTGGAATGTCTGGCAGTTAATGGATGGCGGATCTCGTGGCTAAAGAGTTTAGTTAGCTATTCACATACCGTTGGAGCTTCGAGCCATAGGTCTATAAGATCCCCTTGGTAGCTTGGATAAAGTTGAGAATTAGTTTTTGGTCAGTTTGAATTGTTCAAATTGACAAGGGGGAGTTCGATTGTATATGATACAATTGAACTGGTTAATTATATATGATATAATTGACTAAATATATGAGATACATTATTTTGGAGGAAAATAGATATAAATATGATTTATATCAAGTAGACGAGAAATTACTATAGTAGATATGTGATATAACACTATAGGCTAAGAATATAATATGATTATATTCATTATTTATTGAAATAGGCAGTTATGAGATAATTGGCCGAGAATTTCTCCGGAATCGTGCGAAAGAGGGAAGATCAAATTCGGTTCTTGTAATTAAAGAATAAAATGAAAATTGTTTTCATTTTTGTATATACGCAAGAAAATCTCTCACGATGTGAAAACTTTACAATCGCTTAGCGTTGAGAGCCTATACAATAGCGTCCATCGTCCTAAACAATCGCACACCCGGGCACTAAACGATCGCATGCGATTTCTAAATGATCGCTTAGCGCACTGAGCAGATAAACAATCGCTTACTATTTACTAGACGATCGCTTAATAAAACCTACACGATCGTGTATCTTTCTCTAAACGACAAACACCCGACTATATGATAGTCATCTACTATCTCCCACTTGCTTGTTCATTCTTCACGGTCGTCCCTTCCTCCTCCCTCTACTAATTTCATCAAAGTCAGCCCTTTAGATTCTCACTCTGAAAATACCGAGCGCTTCGAGTGGTGGTGTCATCCCCGATTGTTGTTGGTTCGTGCGCTGCCGATCGTGTAGATGACCATTGTGCTGCTAGGTGACTATTTTCTGGGCGATAAGGACCTTAGTGGAGTTGCTTCCGCTGGACTGAGTTTGATTGAAGATTGTCTTCAACTAGTACGTTTACTCAGTCTTTATGTATTTTAATTGTTAAAGCATGCCTATAATTATCGTTATAATGCATATCTGTTTATTAGAATGTATGTGTGGTAATTCGGTTAAAATGAAATCGGAAAGATCCTAGCCCACTCATGGATACTCTTGTTCAAGAGTTCCTACAAAGATGACTAAAATACCTTTTACTGGAAAAGGTTATCGAGCCAAAGAGCCTCTTGAGTTAGTATATTCTGACCTCTATGGTCCTATGAATGTGTGAGCCCGAGGAGGCTATGATTATTTTATCACTTTTACTGATGATTACTCTAGGTATGGGTATGTTTATCTAATGCAACAGAAGTCTAAATCCTTTGAAAAGTTCAAAGAGTTCAAGGCTGAAGTTGAAAATGCATTGGATAGATGGATTAAAAAACTTCGATCAGATTGAGGTGGAGAGTTTTTGGATTCGAGATTCCAGGACTATTTGATAGAATATGGAATTGTTTCCTAACTCTTAGCACCAGGTACACCTCAGCAGAATGGTGTAGCAGAGAGGAGAAACAGAACCTTGTTGGACATGGTTCGTTTGATCATGAGTTACGCTTCCTTATTGGAATCGTTTAGGGATTCGCAGTGGAGATTGCAGTATACATACTCAACTGTGTTCCTTCCAAGAGTGTTGCGAGAACACCTCTGAAGTTGTGGAATGGGCGTAAAGCTAGTTTACGTCACTTCCGCATTTGAGGTTGCCCAGTGTTAGGGTTGATGCCCTAACGTCTTGTGTCCTGTAGTTTGTAAACAGTATATACGAACACCTGTGATTGTTAATATATGATATTTACTTCACATCTTGTTGTTTTGCTCATTTACTTGTTTTAGTTGCTTTACCACAAACCAATAAACATCAAATCCCTGGTTATCTGTATGTGACTCAAGCATATATGTGGTGACATACAAGTGGATCATGTCTTAAGTGATAACCAAAATGGTCTGTAGTATATGGATATAGGAGGGAAACCTTATCCTGTTAACGTTACAGACGCGGCCCGCTTTGTGGAATGGTCACAAGTATTATGACTTGCCACAGATGATCTGATCCTGATCCTTCGTGTTGGGGACATGCGAGCGAGGCGTCCTATACAAAGAGTTTGTATAAGACCTGACCATGAAGTGTTGATGTCTCGTTATATAACACCGTTCGTGATAGAGATTTCACTTCACTAGGATGACCATAGGTAACATGACCTCAATCTTGAGTGAATTGGGAACTCCTGCCATTGAGGGCGGTCCTTTGATTTGTATGGGTGCGAATGGCTAAGTCGCCGATTCAAACCTACCATTTTGGGGATACATCTGATTTGGGAGTTGGGAACTCAGCTACACAAGAAAGAATTCACTCCTTTCTCGACGCAGGGGTAAGTAGATAGATGGCTCCCTTAAAGGCTGATTCCGGGGCTTAAACGATGTGGTGCCACACACCTTCTCTTGGCCCGAGAGGTGTTCATACATAATTGGACTATGTTGTATTGTTCATTAGAGGAATCAGTGGTACTTAAGGAGTGAGATGTAACTACAGGGGCAAAACGGTAAATTGGCCTAACTATACTTACGAGTCTGTGAAGGGTCATCGTATTGCAAAACGGTAAATTGGCCTAGCTGTAATTATGAGCATCTGTGAAGGGTCATCGTACTTATGATTGGTTATATCCAATAGACACACAAATATATCTGTGGTAAGAAAAGTTCAGTTGTTGGTCTTTAGTGGAATCACTGACAGTTAATGGATGGTGAATCTCGTAGCTAAAGAGTTTAGTCAACTATTCACGTACCGTTGAAGCTTCAAGCCACATGTCCATTAAGTCACCTGGGTAGCTTGGATAAAGTTGAGAACCAGTGTTTGGGTTAATTTGAAATGTTCAAATTGACAAGAGGAAGTACAATTATATATGATATAATTGGAATGACTAATTATATATGATATAATTGGCTAAATGTATGTGATACATTATTTTGGAGGAAATTAGATATAAATATGTTTTATATCAAATATAAGAAAAATACTATAGTAGATATATGATATCAAACTATAGGATATAAATATAATATGATTATATTTATTAACTAAATTAATTGATTAATTATATAATAATTAACCAATTTTCACGTTTGATAAGTGGGAACGTGGGCAGCGAGGGTTAAAGTAATCAGCGGGATACAAGTTGAAAATCGTTTTCAATTTATGAATAATTCAATCGTGCAAAAAGAAAGCCCGCGCCCAAAAGAAATCGTGAAAGACTGATCGTCGAGAGCCTATACGATAGATTCTCAGTCATCTAAACGATCGTCTAATACACGCATTCCCTAAACAATCGTACATCAGTTTCCTAAACGATCGTCCAGTTTTTCCTAAACGATCGTGTAGTTTTATTATACGATTAGTGTCCCTGCTATACGATAGCAAAGTTCTTCTCGTGCGCGCTTGTCATCTAATGGATATCTTCTCCTCCGTCTTCTACTGATGACGGGAAATTAGATGTCAATTACTCGACAACTAAAATCCCTTGGACGCAATACGCGATGCATGTTCTTAAGGTATGCGTTGATAATCATGCGTCGATGGTCATGCGTTGGAATGAATATGCATTAACAAATGTATGCGATGACCATGTATCCTGTCACAAGTTTTCTTGCGCTCACGCCAATTATAATGTGAATGCAAGTTTCTCAGGTAATCCGAGGTCGAACACAGGGACTTGTAGCTAGATGAATGCGGTAATGTGCATGTGGCGGTTAAATACAAGAATGGATGGGAGGTTGCTATGCTAACACTACTTCTACTCCTAAGTAACAAACAACGCAATGAGAGGTAGAGACACGACAATTCTTGACATGAAACAAGTGAATGGAAGAATAGATGAAATGCGGAGATGTCTTCATTGCAATACTTAACAGTGACCACAAGGGCAACCCTAGTCAACGCAAGCCATGCGATCATGCAATACACACTTGAGCCTAACTCTAGGACGTATGCGGTGGATATGCAAAAGTGTCGAGAAGTCTATGCCAGCCTAAACCCCTATAACCCGCTCACGTGCTTTCGCCGCATGAGCGTGATGGCCGCATATCACCACCATATCCTACTTCCTGGACGCATGCAATATCCTATCCGTAGGGTGCATATGCTGTGTGATAGCAAATGAAGCTTATTCCTAAGTTCTTCATTCTTGCTTATGCAAACCTAATCTAGGCCTTCTGAGCATCGATTCTAACCTAGCTCTCTCGAATAAGGTTCTTTCTTTAGACTCTCTCCCGAGTAGCTCTAAAGGTGCAATGGACGCATACACAAGATAAGGTAACCACATGAACTTAGCTAACGTAAGATTATTCCTATTCTTAGTGAATACTTGCTTACATTGCTTGATGCGACCAACTACTTACCCTCCAGGGCAGTTAGTTGTTGCTGACTCTACTCATGGACAAGCGTGTTACAGCTTCACACTAAGCAAATAAGGTTTTCTCACACACTCACACAACTCGCACCTTCCGGTGGTTTACTACATGCTTCATATCCCTAATCCACATGACTAAGTATGTGATACTCTAGCAATGTTGTGTGATATAGTGGTCGATTTTTCAGTTTAGAGATACAGCTTCAATATTTAAATGTGATTTAAATATCAAGAATATGAATACATTCATGTTTGGAAGCTCGGAAATAATGGAAATGGTCAAAGATGTAAAAAGTCAAAGAGTTATTTTTTGACATTGAAAAGTAAAACTTTGACCGACCTTATATTCAAATGTGATTTGAATTTCAAGAAAATTAATGCGGATTCATGCTCGGGAGGTCAAAATTAGTCAACACGGGAAAAATCATAAAAAGTCAAAATGTTGACTTTTTGGTCAAAGTTTGACTTTGACAAAATGACTATTTTTCCCTTTGAATAAAATTAGTGGGAAAATCCAAACTTTTGTTGGATAATTCTACTAACAACATAGTGGGCTAGGTGTTGGCTTATAGTGGAGACATTAAGCCCACTTAGATAGTGGGTTCTAGTTGTTGGGTTTTTATGAAGTTGTTTCATGCAATTTTGCATGGCCCTTTTCTATAAATATGGGCTTTTGATTTTGAATTAAAAACTTTTGCCATTTTGCCAAAATTGTTTTCAAATTTGGGTTGGAAAAAACCACTATTTTGAGGAAACCTCATAACCCAAAAATCTATCTTCTATTTTCCATCTCTTTCTCTCTCTCGGGTTCTTCATTCATCGGGTCCCACAACCGGTTCTGAGTCCAGAGGATATAGGTCAACTCTAGTGGTGGTCCGGAAGAGTTTGGGTCGACATTCAGCAAGGAAAAGCGGTTTTCAAGAGCTCCAAAGGTAATTTTTAATTACTGTTTTTCCCTTCAATTGCATGCTAATTTCCTTTTAATTAAAAGCAATTAGAGTGTAATTAGGTCCTTTTTTCCGCTACGTATGTCTCATGTTCCATCACTCACTAAGTGATGCAATGAAGTTAAAGATGCTAAGTAAAGAAGATGGAGATGGAATCGAAGGAAACACAGAAATACATTGAACACATCATGTATTAATTCCTTAATCACAAAATGTACACAATACAATATAAGAAAAGAAGGGAAAATGAAATGATCTGTTGGAAGCAAAGAGTTGCTTCCAGCGGATGTGCGTCAAGGCTACCAGTGGTGCCATGGATGGGTGGTGGAGCTGATTCTCCCGAGATCTAACTCCAGTCGAAGGTTCTAGTTGTCACTCGGAATGGATGAAGGAGGTGAAGAACTCTCAAGCTTCCTCTCACGCATTTGTCTGGATCACAAGGATCTGCCCTAGGCAAACCTCAGGCGAAAACCTTGGATTCAACCTTGGGTGAAAACCCTGGATAGCTTGAAATTCTGCTCATCGGCTTCTTTATATAGAGCCTGGATCGCCGGCAGCATTAATGGACTTCTCTGATTCTAACATTCAGCGCGTTTAGTCCTTTTTAAACATTTGCTGCAACGGCGTGGTAGGTGAAATGTCAACATCATCTTTTGATTTTCCCAAGGTTGATGCGTTGATGCGTTCATTCCACCAACCTTGCGTTGATCCCATTATCATGCATTATCGGGTAACCGCAATCATTCAGTGGCCGCATTCGCTTAATACTGCAACTTCTACACAATGACCACAATCGCTTGACGATCGCAACTCTCATGCGATGGACACATGCGGCTGATTACCGCAACACCCATGCATTGATCGAACACGTTCGCCTTTGCGATGGAGAGTTTCTTCGCATGCGGTCGTCTATGCGGTAGTCCGGTTTCCACGTTTTTGTCCACTTCTTGCTTTAGCTACAAAAATAGATAATTGAATGCATAATAACGCATAATATTGGGTTAGCCGAGATTCTTAATGCTGGACAATGCAAGCTCATTTTTTCATGAATTCCTAGCATAAATGCCGCATATTCTGCTTAACAGCCCTCATATTTCTAAGTAAAAGGCCTAAGATGACATGCATTTCTGCATGTCATCACACCCCCAAACTTAAAATCATGCTTGTCCTCAAGCATGCGTTATACTCAAGAAATTCTAACTCACCTTCTTGTTGTCCTTTGCGATGACCAGCTTCTCAGAATATAATTTACACACACCTCTGACCATTGTCGCAATGCTCTCCTCCACTTTGGTTGCTTCTTCAAAAAGATATTTTCTAAGTTTAGATCTGCAAGCCTTTGCTCAAAAACTTTTTACTCATTCATCGCAACTTTGCATTTAGCTTTTGAGAATGCGTTCGTTCAAATCACTTCAAAATTTGCGATGACTTATTCAAATGCAGCGTTGAACCTGGTTACACCCTTCGTTTTGGCTTACCCCTACGTGTGTCATGCGGGCATCTAACTACGGTTGCGTTCTATATTCAACTCAACTCTTGTCTTGCTTGTTTTGGCTTGCGCCGGACAAAGGAGTTGCGCGTATGCGTTGATCCTGGCAACTCACTTAGTTTTGGCTTGCCCCCACGTGTGTCATGCGGACATCTAACTACGGATGAGTACCTTTCACAACTTAAGTCTTATCAACATGGGTTTCCCATTGCGTTGACAGTGGAGTTATTATTCTCAAAATTCTCTTCGTTTTTTTTTCTAAAAACCGCAATGTAATGAACGCAATTCTCCAAGACCGCTGCCACCCCCAAACTTAGAGGTTGGCAGCGTTCTCACTGCAAAGCTAAAAACAAAATTACAAGAATGCGGTAACAAACATTTGAGCGAAGGTTTGCTCAAAATAAAACTTAAGACTTTCAAAATTTGAAGAAGCTACTAAAAGTAAGGAGTGCCTTGCGGCGATTAGTTAAAAGATGCGGTGAATTATACGTACCATCATAGAAACATCGCAAAACAACGCAATCAGGAAAGAAAGAATTTCAAAAGGATAATGCATAAAGGATAACAAGAAAAGAACCTTAGGCAGAACAACACATGCGATTATGCATTGGAATTCACGCGATCGAAGCCATGCATTGAAGGATGAAAGGAATTCTTCTATTAAACTGCGCACCGAGGAGACTTATAGTAGCACCTGCAAGGAACAATCGTACGACAACCAAGGAAGCAGCCATTTATCCAGAATAACAATAAAAAATAAAAATAACCTAAACTGAGAAAGCAAGTTAAAGATAAAGTAGAAGACGTCCTGGAAAAATAGGAGTGTTGTCACTGCAAGGAGTCTTCCATGCAAGAGATGGCTTTCAACTGCTTGGGTTAAGTTGCCTTGACCATTGGAACTTCCGGCAATTATTGGGTGCATATCGCTGCCATGTGCTTAGAACTGCCTTCAACTCATGCGACTGATTGCCCTTCTACCTTGGGGTCAATACTGGCTTTCAGCGCATCGCCTACACTTCAATATTGTTTGCAGCCTTTTGTACAAGCTACAATATGCCCAAGATAGAAAGTTTGCCTGCAGAGACACAAAACTCAACAAACAATTAGCTGCCAAGTCCTCGGCAACGACGCCAAAGACTTGATGACGGAAAATTAGATGTCAATTACTCGACAACTAAAATCCTTTGGATGCAATACGCAATGCATGTTTTTAAGGTATGCGTTGATAGTCATGCATCGATGGTCATGCGTTGGAATGAATATACGTTAACAAATGTATGCGATGACCATGCATCCTGTCACAAGTTTTCTTGCACTCACGCCAAGTATAATGCGAACGCAAGTCTCTCCGGTAATCCGAGGTCGAACCTAGGGACTTGTAGCTAGATGAAAAGGTAACCGCATGAACTTAGCTAACGTAAGATTATTCCTATTCCTAGTGAATACTTGCTTACATTGCTTAATGCGACCAACCACTTACCCTCTCGGGCAGTTAGTTGTTGCTAACTCTACTCATGGACAAGCATGCTACAGCTTCACACTAAGCAAATAAGGTTTTCTCACACACTCATGCAACTCACACCTTCTGGTGGTTTGCTACATGTTTCATATCCCTAATCCACATGACTAAGTATGCGATACTCTAGCAATCTCACTAAGTGATGCAATGAAGTTAAAGATGCTAAGTAAAAGAGATGGAGATGGAGTCGAAGGAAACACAGAAATACATTGAACACATCATGTATTAATTCCTTAATCACAAAATGTATACAATACAATATAAGAAAAGAAGGGAAAATGAAATGACCGGCTGGAAGCAAAGAGTTGCTTCCAGCGGATGTGCGTTAAGGCTGTCGGTGGTGCAATGGATGGGTGGTAGAGCTGACTCTCCTGAGATCTAGCTCCAGTCGAAGGTTTCGATCGTCACTCGGAATGGATGAAGGAGGTGAAGAACTCTCAAGCTTCCTCTCACGCATTTGTCTGGATCACAAGGATCTGCCCTAGGCGAACCTCAAGCGAAAACCTTGGATTCAACCTTGGGTGAAAACCCTGAATAGCTTGAAATTCTGCTCATCGACTTCTTTATATAGAGTCTGGATCACCGATAGCATTAATGGACTGCTCTGATTCTGACATTTTGCGTGTCTATTCCTTTTTTAACCTCTGTTGCCAAACGCATGGTAGGTGAAATGTCAACATCATCTTTTGATTTTCCCAAGGTAGATGCGTTGATGCGTTCATTCCACCAACCTTGCATTGATCCCATTATCATGCGTTATCGTGTAGCCGCAATCATTCAGTGGTCGCATTCTCTTAATACCGCAACTTCTACACGATGATCGCAATCGCTTGACGTTCGCAACTCTCATGCGATGGAAGCATGAAACTGATTACCGCAACACCCATGCATTGATCGAACACGTTCGCCTTTGTGATGGAGAGTTTCTCCGCATGCGGTCGTTTATGCGATAGTCTGATTTCCGCGTTTTTGTCCACTTCTTGCGTTAGCTACAAAAATAGACAATTGAATGCCTAATAACGCATAATATTGGGTTGTCCGAGATTCTTAATGTTGGACAACGCAAGCTCATTTTCTCATGAATTCTTAGCATAATTGCCACATATTCTGCTTAACAGCCCTCATAATTCTAAGTAAAAGGCCAAGATGACATGCATTTCTGCATGTCATCAATTACCAAACTCACTAGAGCCCACTCTCTAGGTTTTTGACAGCTAGGATACCTGGGTCTCCTATTGGTGGTGTTGTTCCCATCTTCTTGTTTGTGTATGTTCAGATCGTGTAGTGTCAGACAAAAGACTTGTCGGGGTGCTGGTAGATCGATGGTGTTCTTCTGCTGTTGTGGGTTCATACATTCGAAGATCGTCTTCCTCTAGTAATGAACCCCTTTTCTATGCTTTATTATATACTGAGCATGTTGTTGTTGAGTTTTATTATGCATAACTGTTATTTTAGAATGTATATCGTTTATATTCCGGTCACTATGAAAATCAGAGCGATCTAAACCCGCTCATGGAATTCTCATATTTAAGTTCCTTAACCCAGAACATGTGCTTGAGGCAAATCCTAAGAAGTTGGAACTACGGTCGAGGTTATGCCTTTTTGTAGGCTACCCAAAAGGTACACGAAGGGGTTATTTTTATGATCCTTTGAAAAATGGGGTGTTTGTTTCAACGAATGCTACTTTCCTAGAGGATGATCATATTAGGAAGCACAGTCCACGTAGTAAAATCGTGTTACGTGAGCTTTCCAACAAAACTATTGAAACTTCAACAAGAGTTGTTGAAGGACCTGCTTCATCAGCAAGAGTTGTTGATGATAGTTCATTTGGTAGGTCAGTTCCATCTCAAGAGTTGAGGGAACCTCGACGTAGTCGGAGGGTTGTGAACCCGCTCATTCGCTATCTGGGTTTCACGAAAATCCTGGCTATGGTAGCCGATGGCGACGTTGAGGATCCGTTGTCTTATCAGAAGGCAATGGAGAATATAGATTGAGATGAATGGATCAAAGCCATGGATCTCGAGATGGAGTCGATGTATTTCAACTCAGTATGGGATCTTGTAGATCAGCCTGATGGGATAAGACCTATAGGTTGTAAATGGATCTACAAGAGGAAACGGGGAGTCGATGGGAAGGTGCAAACCTTTAAGGCTCGACTTGTGGCAAAGGGTTATACCCACGTGGAGGGAGTCGACTATGAGGAGACTTTCTCGCCTGTTGCCATGTTAAAGTCAATATGCATCCTTCTGTCCATTTCCGCTTATTATAATTATGAGATTTGGCAAATGGATGTCAAGACGGCCTTTCTGAATGGCAATCTTGTGGAGACCATTTACATGTTGCAGCCCGAGGGATTCATTGCCCATGGTCAAGAGCAAAAAGTTTGCAAACTAAATCGGTCCATTTATAGGCTGAAACAGATTTCTAGATCTTGGAATATTCGATTTGATACTGCGATTAAATCGTATGGCTTTAACCAAACGTTGATGAACCTTGTGTCTACAAGAAGATCGTCAACGGTTCAGTAGTTTTCTTAGTGTTATATGTAGACGATATCCTACTCATTGGGAATGATGTAGGTCTACTGACTGCAATTAAGAACTGGCTAGCGACCCAATTCCAATGAAAGATTTGGATAGGATCAATTTGTTCTGGGTATACAGATCTTTCAAGATCATAAAGAAAGTGCTAACGTTGTCTCAGGCATTGTACATTGACAAGATGTTGCTCAAGTACATGATGCAAGACTCCAAAAGAGGCCTACTGGCATTTAGGCATGGAGTCACTTTGTCTAAAGACATGTGTCCTAAGACACCTCAAGAGATTGAGAAAATGAGACGGGTCCCACATGCATCTATCGTTGGCAATTTGATGTATGCGGTGCTCTGTACTAGGCCAGACATCTACTATGTTGTAGAAATAGTCAGTAGGTATCAGTCTAACCCAGGGCAGGGTCACTGGACCACAGCTAAGAACATCCTTAAGTATCTTCAGAGAACGAGGGACTACATGCTCGTGTATGGATCTAGGGATTTGATCCTTACTAGATACACAGATTCTGACTTTCAGACTGATAGGGACTCTTGGAAATCCACTTCAGGGTCAGTTTTTACTCTTAACGAAGGAGTTGTAATGTGCTGAAGCACTAAGCAGGGGTGCATCGCCGACCCATGATGGAGGCCGAGTATGTAGTGGTTGCGAAGTTGCTAAGGAGGTCGTCTAGCTCAAGAAGTTCCTGACAGAGTTGGAAGTTGTTCCAGATATGTCTAGGCCTATCACCCTCTATTGTGACAATAGTGGTGCTGTGGTGAACTCTAAGGAGCCCAGGAGTCACAGGCGCGGCAAACACATAGAGCAGAAGTATCACCTGATCGGCAAGATAGTGCATTGATGGGACATGATCGTCATCGCTTTGTAGCACAACGTTGCTGACTCGTTTACAAAGACTCTCACGGCTACAGTGTTTGAGGGTCACCTTCAGAGCATGGATCTACGGAACTGCCCGCGGCTAGACTAGGGCAAGTGGGAGATTTTCTTATACTGGGCCTTAGTGCCCTATTTTATTGTTTTGTACTAGTTTTTGTATATCCCACTCGCTTTAGGACAAGTGGGAGATTGTTAGGGATGATGCTCTAAAGTCTCGTGTCTTGTAGTTTGTAAACACATTTTGTACGAACGCTTGTGATGTATAATATATGATATTTTCTTCACTACCTGACTTTGCACATTGGATGTTTTATTTGCTTTACCACAAACCAATAAACTAAAATCTCCAGTGTCATTATGTAACATAAGCATGTATGTGGTGATATATAAGTAGATCATGTCTTAAGTGATAACCAAAATGGTCTGTAGTATATGGATATAGGAAGGAAACCTTATCCTGGTAACGCTATGGATGCAGCCCATTTTGTGGAATAGTTACAAGTGTTGTGACTTACTACAGATGATCTGATCCTAATCATTCGTGTGGGGACATACAAGTAGGGACGTCCTATACAAAGAGTTTGTATAAGACCTGACCACGAAGTATTAACGTCTCGTTATATAATGCCATTCACGATAGTGACTTCACTTCACTAGGATGACCATAGGTAACATGACCTCAATCTTGAGTGAATTGGGAACTCCTGCCATTTAGGGCGGTTCTTTGATTTGCATGGGTGCGAGTGGCCAGGTCATCGACTCAAACCTACCACTTTGGGGATTCATCTGATTTAGGAGTTGGGAACTCAGCTACACAAGATGGAATTCACTCCTTCCCCGAAGCAGGGGAAGGTAGATAGATGTTCCCTTAAGGGTTAATCCCGGGGCTTGAACGATGTGGTACCACACACCTTCTCATGGACCAAGAGGTATTCACACATAGTAGGACTATGTTGTATTATTCATTAGAGGGATTAGTGGTATTTAAGGAGTTAGATGTAACTATAGGGGCAAAATGAAAAATTGGCCCAACTATACTTACGAGCATCTATGAAGTGTTATCATACTAATGATTGGTTATATCCGATAGACATAGAAATATATTTGTGGTAAGAAGAGTTCAGCTATCGTCTTTAGTGGAATGCCTGGCAGTTAACGAATGGTGGATCTTGTGGCTAAAGAGTTTAGTCAGTTATTCACGTACCGTTGGAGCTTCGAGCCATAGGTCCATAAGGTCCCCTTGGTAGCTTGGATTCAAGTTGAGAATCAGTTTTTGGGTTCATTTGAAATATTCAAATTGATAAGAGGGAGTTCGATTATATATGATATGATTGAACTGGTTAATTATATATGATATGATTAACTTTATGTATGAGATACATTAATTGGAGGAAACTGAATATAAATATGATTTATATCTAGTAGAGGAGAAAATGCTATGGTTGATATGTGATATTAAACTATAGGTTAATGAATATAATATGATTATATTTATTATTATTAATTGGACAGTTATGGGATAATTGACCGCCGTTTTCTCCATAGCCATGTGTTAGTGGGAAGTTCCATTCGTTTTTCGTAATTGAAGAATAAAATGAAAATTGTTTTCATTTTGCAAAATAAACGGTTAATTGCTCACGAGGTGTTTGCATTATATCGCTTAGTGAATTGAGAGACTATACGATAGCTCACTTTTTACTACACGATCACTTACACACATGCGCTTCTTTCTAAACGATCACCTACCTTTTGATAAACGATCGTCTAGCACCCAAGCTTTACTAAACGATCATATAGACGATTGCCTACCTTTTCCTACACGATCGTATACCTCACCTAAATGATCAAACATCTTATCTATACGATAGACGTGACTTTCTTCCACTTGCTTGTTCCTCCGACCCTCTACCAAATCCGAACAGAGCCCACTCTTTAGATTCTCACTCCGAGAATACTAAGGGTTTCAAGTGGTGGTTTTGTCCCCATTCTTCTTCTATTCATGTGGAGTTCGTTCATGTAGACGATCGAGTGTTGCTGAACGATAGCCTTCTGTTCATGGAGAGAGCAAGATTTTTGCTTTGAATAGAGTTTTCAACTGGTAAGTTCTCTTGTTATCTTGTTTATTTATCTTTAAGCATGTCGATAATTTATAGTTTGATGCATATCTATTTATTTGAATGTAAATGTGGTAATTTTGTCACAATGCTTTTGGAAAGATCCGCTTCCATTCAAAGATACTCTTGTATAAGAGTTCCTTCAACATTGTTGCGTTTGGCCAGTGTTGTGTTCACGACCTTTGGAGAGGAAATACGATAAAGGGTTTTCTTCAAGGGTAAGTCCTTCTTCCTTTCCTCCCAATAGAATGGCACGCTTATAAGCTTGATCTATAATGTTTATCCTATCACTTGCATTTTGAATGTATATTCTTCTCTGTTATTTCATTGGTTTCAAAATTGAATCACAAATGCATGACGTTCACACGATTCCATGAAGAATTCCTTTCCTTCAGGTTCATGGACCAACCAATCCCAAACCCACAAAGCCCACTAGAGAACTCTATAAATAGAGAAGTTCTCCTTCATTTGAAGGGGTTGTCAATTTTGCACTCCAAAGAGCCTAGAAATAATTCTCCCAACAAGAAGAAGAATTTTGACTCCTGAAACTGAACACTCTTTGAAGATACAAGTCTCCTAAAGACACAAAAGTCTCCCAAGACTTCAACTTCAAGAACAGCACGCACTCTGTTTCCTCAAACCAAGCATATACATTCAATTGAGAGAGAATTAGAGGATCAAGTATTAGAGATTGAACCACGTGCACATCAAATCTACATCAACACAAGTTCAACTCCACAAAACGCATTTCTCTGAAACATCGTGTAACAACAATTTAGTTTCTAATTTTCTTTAGTGCAACAAATGTGGGATGATTTTGACTACAACCTCTTGGTCGCTAACAAATACAGTATGTTAGTTGAACTATACTCACTTTGACGTCTTTAATCCTTGTGTTATTATTTAATACTATTTCACTTTTATGTATTCATTCTTTTGTGAATAAAAAATGTAATGTTGTTTGAGGAAAGAAAAAGTACTTCTCAATGTAGTTGTCGATTTGGAATTTTTTTTTTTGTATAACAATGAGGTTGTCAATTATTAGTATAATAATACTTATAATCCATCTATTTTATAATAAAATGTTTTACCATAGAATACAAATAGTAATAATTTGTTCAAAGATATAGATCTAAATTGAAATCATCAAAGAAACATATAGAACTAAAAGTTACTTATAACCTAACCTCTCCATTATATTACACACTCACTTCGTTGACTTTATTTAGAGTGAAAATAATAATGATGACATAACATGTATTCATGACTTAGATCATGGAAGAGTGAAAGAAATATCATATAATCCAGATTAGAGATAATAATATAACTTGTAATCATACCCCAAAATCATAAGAGAGAGTGAGAGAGAGAATTTTTAATAATGTTATATGTATTGATGACTAGGATCAAATTATGATACAAAGTCAAGGGCTAATGTGCAAGACCCCATTGATGCTTGCATTTTGCCTCTCCACCCATTACTTCAAAAGATGTGCACTCTTTTAATTTCAGTTTATTTCTCTCATCCCCATCCCCACTTTCTTTCTACTCTTTTCCCCCCCTCAAATTTCCTTCTAGCTACCACTAACTAATTTTCTTAGCCAAAAGTACTCAACTTAAAAAAACCTTTACATATATCAAAACAACCCATTTAACACACAAAATTCTAAAGCTTAAAAAAAAAAAAAAAAAGGAAAACATATGAAACTAAACCCCAATATAAACCTATATATTGATAAAACCCTAATGACTAAAAATTAAAAGAAAAAAGAAAAAATCATCACTCTTTTTCCTCTTAAACTAAAAGATCTGGTTTGGATTTTGACTGGTGTTCTCTTTCCTTTCCGCCATTCTTCAATTTTTGACAAGGAGAAGAAGAAGAAGAGGAAGATTGGAAACAGTTGGGAGATTGGTGAGGAAACTCAGCCAACATTTGAACCACTTCCCTCATTGTTGGTCTTTCCACGCTGTTCTCTTGCACGCATAACATCGCTATGAAGAATAAGTGTTTTGCTTCCTCTTTGGGTATCATTCCTACCCTTTTGTCAACTATGCAAATGATGTCGTTTTCATTTTCGCCATTTGTTAGAGCTCTTTTGCACCATTGAGCTATATCAACCACTCCGTCTCCAAAATCTCCAACTGGTCGACGTCCTGTCAAAAGCTCTAATAGCACGACTCCAAAACTATACACATCACTTTTCTCGTCGACTCTCAACGTGTATGCATATTCTACAAAGATAAAAAGTAGTATTAATATATACATCATTGACATTTAAAAAAAAAAAAAGATGGACTTGAAAAATATTTATGACTATAATCACAAGTAATTACTACCATCATTGCATCAATGTCTAAATTTATCATAGTAACATAGTTAATTATCATGTAAGCCCATCGTGAGCTATATAAACCAACAATTATCATATAAAATAGATATATTAATTATAAAGAGAAAAATTTTCTTTTAAATTAAGTTGTGAACGTGGCATTTTAACAATTAACAAAGAATTTTTGTAAAATTTTTAAAAATATACTATAAAAAGTTATTTTAAATTAATTTGTGAACGTAGAATTTCTGTAGAATTTTAAAAAGATAGACTATAGATTTTTCCCAAAAAAAATAAAAATAAAAATAGAACCAATCTAAAAAATATAAACACAATTCTTAAAAAAAATGATAATAATAATCATAACAATAATATAAACATGAAATTTTAAATTTAATCTTAAAACTTTTAATTATTTTAAATGATATAACTGTTAAAAATATTTTTAAATATAACAAAACATCATTATCTATTTGTATTAGTATCTATTACTAATAGATAATAAATTTTACTATATTTATAAATAAATTTATTCAATTTTTTCTAAACTATTGAGAATCTTGTGATATATGTCTTTTAAACATTAATTCTTAAGCTCTATATTTTTGTCGTTATGTTAAATTTTTTAATGATTTTCTAAAGAATCTTTTAATGGTTTTTTTAAAATTTAAATTTTGAATGAATCTTTAATGATTTTTTAAAATTGAAATTTTGAATTAAAGTTGCATCTTTTTCAAATGAGTTTACGTCATATATTTTTTATAATAAGATTTTTTGTTTGAAACCTTTTTTTAATTATAAGATTCAACAATTTATTAGGTATTTTTTAAAATTTTACTGTTAACAAATATAATACCTAAATTTTAATATTTATTAGACAAAATATTAAATTTAGTTTTCTCTTTTTCTTTTTTTTCCTTTAGTAATGTGGGGCCCAGATGGAGAATGGTTGAACTTTCAAAAGGGACTCTGAGCTTGTATTATGTTACCCATCAGTTGACAGTCTGATGATTAAATCAGAGCCGTCAGATTCTGATCTGATCTGACCATTTGTCGGGTGGGCCCCCGTTACTACTTGTCTCTTTGGCACAGAATTCAGAAATACTGTTTAATATATATATATTTTTTTTTCTTTTTAATTTTTCATGGTGCGTCTTCCTAAAAAATTCTACTCTTCTTAATATGTCACAGTTCACCCGCCTGTCACTTTAGCACTCCCCAGAATTCGGATTTTAAATATATACTCTTTTATTTTTCTTTTTTATGGGTTGAGGTCTCCTTTTTTTTTTTTTCCACTTCATTTGAATTAGTACTCTCACTTTCTTTGAATCTTAAAAGGTAAAGTTTTCAAATTTTCCTTGTATTTATGTAATAACTTAATTTGATTTATAAATTTTATAATTAATTAGAATAATCTTATGGTCGGACAAGACGATGTTTATGAACTTTAATAATGATTATAATGAATATAATGAATGCCAGGTGGATACTCTAAATGAAATTATTATTTTAGATTTTTTTTTTTAAGAAATTGATTACGATTTTATTATTTAAATTATAAAGGAAAGGAAATTACTTAATAAACAAACATAAAATGGGAAAAAAATTAAAATTATTACAACAACTCTTTAAACAAATGTCAAAGTAACCCTAGAAAGTAGTTTTCAAACTTCTATTTCTATTTATAGATTTTAGTTAAGATTTTCAAATAAGAATCTTTCCAAATAAATAAATAAACAACAATATGCCTTAATTTGTTTTGAAATAAAATGAGTTTTATTTATTTGAATCCATAATCTTTCTAAGGTCATTGTCAATCACTGCCCTTGGATTTTCTTAGCAGCGACAATCGGACGGCTGGCATTGACTAATCCAATCAACATGGCCCACCAAAAGCATTTTAGTAATTAACTAACTTAACTAACACTGTAACGACCCAAATCGGAGAAAAGAAGATAATTCAAAATAATAATAAAATAGCAAAAATAAAATTCTTCAAATTTGAAAATCGAAAAAGGCAAATGAAAAAAACGAAAAAGAAAAGAAAAGACGTACCAGGAGCGATATAGCCGTAAGATCCGGCGATCACCGACATGCATTCCGATGCGCCGCCGTCGAACATGAACTTCGCCAATCCGAAATCGGCGACGTGAGCTTCGAAGTTGGAATTCAAGAGAATGTTGTTCGATTTCACGTCTCGGTGGACGATTAGTGGAGAGCAATCGTGGTGGAGGTAGCAGAGACCTTTGGCGGCTTCAATGGCGATTTTGTATCTCAAATTCCATCCGAGAAACGAGGCTTTTTTGCCGTGGAGTGCTTCGCCTAAGCTTCCGTTCCTCATGTATTCATATACGAGGAGGTTTGTCTCTTTATTGGAGCAGAATGCGAGTAATCTTACGATGTTTCGGTGTCGAATGTTGCCTAGGGTTTGGATTTCGGCTCGGAATCCATGGTCGTGACTATTAGGGCCGAACCCTAGAAGTTTCTTCACTGCGATTTCAACTCCATTCGGCATTTTCCCGTGGTAGACGATGCCGGCGCCGCCTCTTCCGATCACATTGCCGTCTTTCACGCACTCCAAGACGTCGTAGACGGTGAAATCAAGCTTTTGGAATGAGGTCATTTTCCATGAACTTGATCCGTTTCGTTTGAATGATTTCGCTTTGACAACTGCCGCTATGGCGAACACTAGAGAGCAAATTAATAGGCCGAGGGCGAAGATTAGCTTGAAATACGTCGGAGTTTTTCCTGGTTTTGTTGTTGTTGTTGCAAAGTTGCAGGGATTGTTGAGGAGAGAGCCGCAGAGTTGAGGATTTCCGGCGAAGGATGAAGCATTGAAGAAGGCAAGTTGTCCTGATTCCGGTAGCTTTCCGGAGAAATCGTTGAAGGAGAAATCAGCAATCGTCAGGCTCTTCATTGCCCCAATTGATTTCGGTAGGGATTGATTTAGGTGATTTCTCGACAAGTTGAGGTAATTGAGAATATGTGCATTTGAAATTTCAGGGGGAATTGGGCCAGAGAGGTTGTTCTTGCTCAAATCAAGGTAAGTGAGATGGATACAATTCCCAATTTCAGGTGGAATTTCACCCGAAAGTGAGTTTCTGCTAAGATCAAGCTTTAGAAGTTGATTGAGTTCTCCAATGGAAGGAGGGATTGTACCAGAAAACTGGTTGCCATTGAGGAGGAGAATTTGCAGAGAAGACAAATTAGAAAGCGAAGATGGTAAAGTTCCTGAGAGAAGATTGTTAGAGAGATTAAGTTGCCCTAATTTGATGGGTGTTGATGAACTCTCCCCATTTTCAGAAAGTGTACCTGAAAGGTAATTGTCCTGAAACTCTGCTAAATTTAGCTGAGGCAAGTAAATGAAGCCATTGGGAATGCTTCCATTCAGATAGTTCTGCCCCAACCTCACTTTTGTTAGACTGGTACATGACCCCAGACCCTCAGGGATTGGCCCAAACAGGAAGTTGTTCATCAGAATCAGTATTTTCAGCTGGTTTGATGAACACAAGCCCTCAGGTATTGTACCTGTGAGCTTGTTTGTCGACAAATCGAGGTGCTGAAGCCTCCCATTTTGGCCAAGATTCTTCGGGATTGTGCCGGTAAAATTGTTCATCCACAGGTCCAAGGTCTCCAAGTTTGGCAAATCTGCTATGTAGTCTGGAATAGATCCGTGTAGCTTGTTCATGAAGAGGTTGTAAAGGTTGAGCTGTTTGAGCTCAACAAACTCAGATGGGATTTCTCCTGTGAGTGCATTGTTGGAGAGATCCAGATTGACCAAGTTTGTAAGATTGCCTAACTGCTTCGGAATTGAACCTGAGAGTAGATTTGTATGCAAATATAGAGTGTTCAAGGACTTCAAATTCCCCAGTTCATGAGGAATTTGACCGTCCAAACTGCAGTCTGCAATTTCCATGATAACCAAATTGGCCAACTTCCCGAGCTCGGGTGGAATCCCCCCTTCGAAAACATTGTAATGGGCCAAGTAAATTTCTCTCAAATTTGTGAGATTTCCTAACGCTCCTGGGATTTTCCCAACCAAATCATTTCCTGCAAGAGAAAGATATTGCAGCTCTTCTAAACTGCCATAGCTTTCAGGGATTTTTCCATGGAAAAAGTTACCTCCAAGGTCCAAGTATTTGAGGTTCTGTAAATTCAAAATCTCTGTGGGAAGAAGAGCAGTGAAGTTGTTGTTATAGGCATCCAACACCTCCAAGTTCGGCAGGCTCGAAAAGTTCCAGTGCAGAGTCCCAGTAAACTGGTTGTTTGAGATGTTAAGGAATCGAAGATAACCCAAATTCACTACTTCAATGCCACCAGAGAAGTTATTTCCTGCAACAGACAGCTCAGTAAGTTGGTCAAGACTTGAAATCAACGGCGAAACAGAGCCACCAAGATTCAAATCTGTCAAGTTGACCGACACAACTCGTCCATCAGAGCACTGAATCCCAGCCCATGTACAAACTGAGCTGAAGTTTGAGGCAGTCCAAGTGCTTAGTGCAGCAGAGTCAGAGAATTCAAACCCTTGTTTGAGAGCAAGCAAAACATGAAAATCACTGACCAAACTGTGGGAAGAAGAGAAGCCTAGAAGTGAGAAGAATGTAAAAACAAGGAAAAACATGTTTTTCCCAAAATTGTATCAAGGGAATTGAGTTTGGAAGCACAGGAAGGAAAGACCAAGGGTTTTAGGCAGCTTGGCAATTATATATTTTGCAGCAAAGTGAGGAGGAAAAGATAGTGGAATAATATGCTGAACTTCTTCAAGTGTGTTTGGGCTTAAGGAATCAAACATGTTCATAGTAAACGAGTCTTCAAATACAAGTAAGAAAAATTAAGACCCTCCTTTTCTTTCTTCTCTTTTATTTGCTTTTCTTTCCTTTTCGAACAGAGATGCAAGGTTGAAATTCTGCTACAAAATGGTTCCTTTGCTTTCTGAATTCCTCTATATCAAGTTTCTTTTAGCAAAGCTAGGAGGAAAAGAGGCTGAAGAAAAGGGAAGAGACGATGGTTCTGTAGAAAGACATGTAGCTAGCAAAATGCAAATTAAAAGATGGCCGTTGGATAATAGAAAAGATCAAATGGGGGGTGGGGAGGGAAAAAGGAAAAGAAACAAAAATATATATATATAATAAATATAATAAAAAGCAAAGGTAATGCTTTGTTTTCTTTCTTTATTCATATGACAAGAATACCCTTTAGCTTTAATTAAAGGATGCTCTTTATTGCTTTGAATGAGAGAGATATGAACTGAAGGATTTGCACTTTCCATCAATAAAAATAGTTCAGTACTCAAGCTTTTGGTAAATGACTCTTGTATGTTTAGTTTTGTCTCTTCTTTTTTTCACTCTTCCAAATCAGCCTATCAAACTGAAAATTAACCAGAAGATTCAGGACAGTACTGCCCTCTGTACATTATAGCCTTCAACTCAAACTCAACCATAATGTCACTCCCACATGATGTTTTTCCCCTCCCCGCGATGACAGAATCGTAACCAGACAACCATCATTATGTTGGTTGCATCCAATAATTTCTCTTTGAAATGGGTGAATCTCAAGAGAGTGAAACATAAAACTTTTTTAACCCAAGAATCCAATTATGCCAAATGATGTTTCCTTCCTAATCTTATACTTCTTTAAATTCTGACTACAAGGAATATATTCTTAGAAGCCAAGAAAAAGAATGCCACGAGGAAGATGATTCAAAACCATGTTCACGATCCTTTTTTTTTTCTTGTTTTTTTTGGGGGTATTTAATGATCATATGGTAAAAGTTATCCACTTTTGTAGCAGAAATATTTACCAGAACTAAAATAATAATGACTTGGTAACATGTGGGTGGAAAAGAAGAAGATGATGATTATTAATATATCATTACAATGGTGTTGAATGATCAATCTATAATGATGGGAGGGATGCAGCCTGCAGCAGAGGAAGAAGAAGGAGCCAGTAGGTCAGTGGGAGGTCTTATTATTATTATTATTATTATTATTATATTTTAGTTTTTTAATTGAGGGAAATTACTCTTAGCTTATATTTCTAATTCCAAATGATTTCTTCAACTTTATTCCTTCTTCCTAGTTGCCCTACAATAGTGGACCAATTATCCATGTAAAAGAATGTGGGATTTGAAAGCTTTATTAGAAGATGGAATAGTCTTAAAGGGAGAGCTGTAAAGCAAAAGCAGAGCAGATGAAATCTGCTTTTGATCTTCCTCTTAAAAAAGGAAGAGCCAGAGAAAAATCTACTGCATCTATCCCTCCTTCCCTTCTCCTCTTGCATAGAAAACAGTGTTTTTCTTTTTCTTTTTTGCCATCTACAATTTAAAATTACATTTTGGGATCCATGTTGTTGTACCCTTTTTCCTCCTTTTAATGCAGAGTTTCCCCTTCATTTATCAAATTTAAATGATCATTAAAGTCGAGTAAAGTAGAACTGTTTTCAAAATAAAGGATAAGAATTTAATGTAGCCTAAGTTTAAATGTACCATAGTCTAGTATCTCATGTTCAAACTCTTATGATGTCATTTCTTTAATTTATATTGATTATCACTTCGAGGGTGTTTGGCCCACTAACTTCATAAGTCAGTGTTAAGTAACTCAACTTCAACAACTTCAATAGTATTCATTATTGAAATTTGCATCTTTATCGATGAATTCCATCTTTTCATATTTTTTTCTTTTACACATTTATCATAGAACTCCATTTTCACAACTCTATACCCTAAACACAAATTTCTTAACTCCAAGATATTAACTCCAGACTTCATAATTTAATTCAGCACCCCAAATACCCCCTTAAGCTATGGTCAAGCTTGGTCACCTATCTCTTGTTGAGTCTTGTCATCAATGCCAATAGAGATGTTGATGAGAAATATCGAACCTTACAAAGTAAGAAGAGTATGTGATAAGTGGGTAAATATTTTAGTAGACATTGAGGAATACAAATACACAATAATGGCTGAGATGATTGCCCTAAGATATGAGGGTTATTTGGATGCAAACCCCCACTTGTTTGTGATTTTCAGAGAGGGGCACTTAGGCAAGAGTGCCTTATGACAAGTCCTTATCTTTCATGCAGATGCAAATTGTGGGCCTTCCATTTTGAAGGGTCACTGTCTTTGTAGGGTGTCTTTCTCACTGTGATCTAAAGAACCATTTATGAACACTCCCAAAAGAAAATTGTGGTCACCCTTTTGCTTTTCTTGGTAATAGCAATGGCAATAGCAAATGGCCATTGCCAATGCATGCCCTTGGGACTCCACAATATGAGTTTTGGTGAAGGGCATCTTTGATTACCTTTTCATTTCTTTTTGTTTTCAAGTCTTCAGCAACATGTGTATCATTTATATGGGGTTTTCCCCCTTTTAAATTTGTGAATATGTTGCTCTTCATGTTGTATACTTTTCCTTGTGGGTTTCTTGTTTTTTGTGCTTCTTTCTAACTATTTTTCTAGATGTTGATGGAATCACTATTTTAATTTACATAAGTGTAAATTTTATAAATGATATTAAAGATTCTTTTTTTATTTTTACAATATGGTAGGAGGGGGTCAAACTTTTGATCTTGAGGTTAATAGTACATGTTGTATGTTAGTTCAATTGGCAAACGGTATTAAAGATTAAATATGTCACAAGATTTTGAATGGTAGAATTGCAAATTTGGTCCCCATTGTTTGAAGAAAATTAGAATTTAGTTTCATGAGGACTTTCTCAAAACTTTCTCCCAAACTTTATGGACCAAATTTGTGATTTTACTATTATGAATCTACTTCTTGGATTTTAGCTTTCAGGGTTCTTTTACTTATTTATTTTTCTCAAAAGAAATAAGAAGTTTTATATGCTTATATGAAAAAAAAAAAAAAAAAAAAAAAAAAGAGAGAGAGAAAGAAGGGCATGTTTACTTTTCAAATGTTTAAAAAATATTTTTTATGCGCTTGAAAAGTCACTTGAGATCGACTTGAAATAAGAAATAGTTATAGTAGACGTGAAGATATATATATTGATTGTATGGTAGTAAAATAAAAGGAACGTTTGAGAAGTTTAATAAATACTAAAGTGGTTTTTGCTAAAGTTACTTTGATGTTTTAAGTCAATTTGTGATGATAAAAGATGAGAAGGAAGAATTCTGCAGAATTTCTACTATTCCACATCTAAATAAATAAATAAAACATTTCTCATATACAATCATTCTTCATTTCATCACTAAATAACTCTCAAAGCTACTCTTTCCTTTTGTCAACAACAAAATATTATGTCATTGAAGGCAACAATTCTTTCATTGTATACATAGTCATGAAAGTCTATACTTATAGTAAAGATAATTAAAGGTTACTAAAATATTTTATTCGTATTCGTAAAATTCTTTATCGGATTGAGTGATAGCTCAATGTAATAATCATAATAAGATCAGATTCTTAAAGAAGATTTTGAGATGATAAGATCAAGTAGAGGCGGGAAGAGAATCTACTCGTGAAATGGATAATCCGAAAGCATTATCCAAATCATTCTACAAATTGTTCTCTCAAAATAAAAAAAAATGGGAGAAGAGAGGGAAAAATATAGTGATTACTAGTATGAAAGTTGCAATAAAGAGAAAAGAAAAGACAATAGGTTTCGTACAAAATGTTATAGGTAGGAAAGGGAAAGAAATTATGAAAGAAGCATCCAAGAAGGGATTAAACAAGAAGGGCGATGCAATGACCTTAGTGTTATTTTTTTAAAAATAAAAATAAAAATTAATTTTAAAAAAAAATAAAAATAAAAATAAAAAGTAGAAGGCATACTCATTAAGGTGGGGCTCAAAAGTAGTCACCAAAATGTACTAAACAACGCACTCTTGAGAGTAGTTTTAGGGTTTTTTTTCAAATATATATATATATTTATTTATTTTTATTAAGGGTAGTTTTATTTATGTATTAATTAATTAATTTATAATAATTATCAAAGGTTCTATCATAACATCCATGGAAACAAAATCATCACCTCTACCATCTCTTTGTGGAAGAAGAGGGCCAAGGCTACCAAAGAAAAGAGAGGGAAAAGTGAAACAAAAGCAATTAACAATGGATTAAATTTTATATTTTTTTACTATTAGAAGAAGAGGGAAAGTTTTTTTAATTTTTTCATGTTTTATATGTTTTATATGTTTTATATTGTATTCATCCATGTTAAAATTTTATTTTTGAAATTTGTATAGACATTCTTCTACAAATTTGCTTGTTTGTGTAATTGTATTTGATAAAGAAAATATATGGTTAAATCATACCCAAAAAAAGAAAAAAAAAACCGTGAACTTTCTTAAACTTTAAAATGTTTCATTTTTTTCTCGTGAAGTTTGAAATTTGTTTCAAAAGAATACCATTAGAACGATGGAAATTGACGTGATAACTGAGGTATAAAAATTGAAAGGTATATTATATGTGGTATCATTTACAATATTATTTACAACATCATTCATATACATTGATTTTGACAACAAATGTGTAGAACTTGATTATGTAAATAATTTTAGCGATATCTTTTAAGATGAAACAAATAATAATTAACAAGAATTTTAATCTTTTATATATAATATTGTCATGGTCTTCATTTTCTTTATACATTAATTGCATCGTCAATATCAATAAGAAAATATTTTTTTGGAGCAATTTTTGAAATTCATGGGGTATCTTTTGAAATCAATCTCAAATTCTAGGGGGAAATGGAACTTTTTAAAAATCTAGAGGCGTAATTGAAACAAAATGAGCTTTGGGGTATTTTGTATAATTATTTAACATATGTGGACTAAAACACAAAGCTAATATAGTGACATGATATAAGAACGAAAACTTAAAAATCAAATTGTGTCAAAGTAAGCTTAGTGATATAAGCATATACTACTTCAATTGAGGTTGGACCTTCAATCTCTCATCTCATAATTGTTGTACTAACAATTAAAAAATAATTGTTTATTAAACAAGATTGAAATAAGGCTACATTTACCTTAAGGAAAATGTAATAAATCAATGGTAGTCTGAAAAATAAGCCTCATTTAATTACGTTTAGTATTGTTTACATGTGTTCTATACCTATACTAATATTTGGGGTCCACTTCCGAATTTGTAATCGAAAAATGCAAACTGATTAACGAGCAGAGGATGTTCAATCTAATTACATTTAGAAATGACATTGATATCATTACCGTCACCATTTGACCCTAAATGAAAACAATAATGGTAACGGTAAATGTGACAGATACATAATTCTAACTAAACGTGATTAAAAGCAATTCACATACAATTATAATTGTGGTCATTATGATTGTTCTATCAATAAAATTTTATTACGATTACATTAATTTTTCATTACGAATGGGATAAATGTGGTCTAATCAAAAAAATGAAAGATGAAGATATAGGGGATTTTATTATTCCAAAATACATGGGTAGAAACCCTATCATTATTAAGCCAACAAACATTATCCTTGTATCTATCAACAACAACAACAACATGGTATTCATTATTATCTTAGTCTTCGCTAAATGCTGATGTAATCAAATCCTTTTGACATGGCACATTTTTATTGGACGAAAAAACAATAGTAGAATCTATATTAGATCTTCTACTTTAATTTTATGACGTGTAGTCAAAATTATCTTGGATAATATTATATATTGAAATTTAATTAATGCCTAACTTTGATAATCTCCAATACATATAGGTTAGTAACACATGCAAGCAACTATACTTTGATAGTTTCATTATATTAATGCGCCATTAAAAAAAATGCATGGTGCTCTCTTACATATGAATAACTTTGCAACAATCTTAAGAAAGATTTTGTCCTCTTACATAAATAGCTTGTTATATTTATTTTTAATTTAATATTATTATTAATGTGGCCCTATATATATTATCTGATATTTTATCTTTTAGGCTTATTATTTTATTCCCCATCCCCAGAAAATTCTCCACGGAGATCGGGGTGGAGATTCCCCGCGGGGATCGAGTTTTCTGCGGGAAATTTTTTTCCGTTACCTTTTTTTCTTTTGTAAAAAGTCAATTAATGTAAATCACTAATATGAGCAAATTTTAATTAAATAATTAATTTTATCACTAACTTGTTTATTATGGTTAGTTTATATGACAATTTGAATTCAAAGATAAATTGCTCAAATTTTGGCCTAAAAAAGCTAAATTTAAATTACTCATCTTTTTTAGTAGAAAGAAATAAATAATAAATCAAATTATTTACATATATAATCTAAATTTAAACTTTCTATTTAATCATATTCATTATCTTTTCTAATAAATAATAAAATTTGAAATTTAAATGTAATATTTATATAATAATAATAGTAAAATAATATTAGATAAGTATACTAAATAAATATGTAAAAGCTAATGGGGGCGGGGACGGGAATGGGGCGGGGTCGGGGGCGGGGGCGGGACGAGTCTCTGTCCCCGCCTCGTTTAGCCCATGGAGAATTTTTTTCCCCTCCCCCATTTCCTGCCTAATCGGAGAATCCTCACCCCGTTCAGAGCAGGCCCCACAAGACCCCTTCCCCGTGGAAAAATTGGACATCTCTAGATAAAACCCTAAGGATTGATCTCTCTGTCTCGTTAAGTAGTTCTTTCTCCTCATCAAGAAATTACCTAATTAAGTTCTAAAGGAAAACTATGAGAGAGAAACATAATTCTTTAGAAGGCCATTATCATTGATCAAAATATGTTAATTATTCAAATTAATGTTATTGTCAAAATCATATAGTTGAAAGATTTATTAGAGTTTTTTATTTATAATTATGAAGCTAAAACTTACATAGGTAAGCCATAATTTTCTCTCCCTATCTTTCTTTCTTTTAAAGCTAATTGGTCCATGTTATATATTAACTCATTGATAAAAATGTTATTTTGGGCCCATATATTTTAGATTACATTTCATTTTAGTCCATACATTTTTATTCTCTATATTTCTAATAAATAAATTTAGTTCACATATCTTTTCATTCAATTTTCAAAATAATAACTTCCCGGGAAAAAAAGATATTGTGCTAATAAATTTTTAAAATTAAGGGAGTGTTATTAGAATTTTTTTTCTTAAAAATCAATAATAAGCTAACTATAATGACGGTTTTTATGATTTATTAAAAGTATTGAGATTAAAGTTAGTCATTTAGAAATATCAAGATGAAAATAAATTAAAATTTTAAGTACAAAGACCAAAATGATATTTTAAATTAAAGAGGGTATATGGGGAAACAAATTTGAACAAATATTTTAAAACTCTCATCAATAAATATATACATATAGTGTCTTGACTTATTGTTTAAAAATGCACAAGTTTTGTCCTTATTAGTTTTATTCATTGGTTTCAAGAAGGGTTTTTTTTAAGCCTTTAGTTTCATTATAAGCACTAATTCCAAATTCCAACCCCATCAACTTTTTAAGAGTATCATTCCTTTTCTTTTTTTCTTATCACAAGATTTTGCTTTTTTATTTTATTTTATTTTATTTTCTAAAGATTTTGCTTAAAGTAATGTTGGTAGGTGTTTATATCATTGTGTACATGTGAACTATGAGTGTCTCAATAATTTAATGGACAAGAAAAAATTTGGATTGTATTTTGTACTTTATTTTAATAATCTAATAATCTTTTTTCTTTTCACATCTTTATGAATGAATGAAATTCACTAACACGACATCAATCATTGACTTTATTACTGTTTTGATCGGATGTTATCTAAAATAACCTAATTAAACATTAAAAGATTATTTTTAAAGATAGAAAAATGAACTAAAGTATTTACAAATATAACAACATTTTGTTGTCTATCTAAGATAGATCACAATAAATCGTGATAGACTATAATCTATATCTATATGTATCATGATAGATACAGATAATAATGTATCGCAATCTATTACAGATAGACTATGATATTTTATTATTATTTGTAAATATTGCTTTCCATGTTGTATCAATTTTCATTATAAATTTTTATTTTTAACCAAATTAGGCTTGGACTTGTTAAATTTGCAATTTCTACCCTCTATTTAGTTATAGATAATTAATTCACTAATTTCAACGCAAGCAAGATAAGAATATATTTAAATTCGTTAATTTCAATAATATCAAAATTTGTAAAAAGTTTACACATGTTTAATAACTATTTGATTTTTGATTTTTTTATTTTTGAAAATTAAGCTTATAGACATTACCTGTACTTTCAAATTTCTTCATTTGTTATCTACTTTTTACCAATGATTTAAAAAACAATTCAAATTTTGAAAACTAAAAAAAGTAGCTTTTAAAAACTTGTTTTTGTTTTTAAAATTTGGTTAAGAAGTCAACCGATTTATTTAAAAAAGATGCAAATCATGATAAGAAATTGAGAGGAAATGAAAAAACGTACTTAATTTTAAAAAAACAAAAGGGTTAGTAAAGAGGATCTTAATTTTTCATTTAGCTTTATATACCTAAACTATTTTCATTTTTGTTTATTTACCTAATCAACATTTCTTATAGGCAAAATAGACTACAAGTCTTAATTTTTTTTTTTTTTTTGGCTCATTTTAAATTTGGTTTCTAATCTTTTAAAATTCTCAATATTATCTGTAATGTTTTAAAATCTTCAATTAGTTTCTCTGTCACAATTAAAAAAAATTATTAAACATTTGTAAGAAATTTTTTGATGGAATGTTGTATTAAGTTATTAATTTATTAATGTCTATAAACATATAAAAATATATGTCATTGCAATTTGACACATGATATCAAATTAATTCATCTTGAAGATAATTTAAGGGTATATCCTAGTTACATGTTCACATGGCTCCAATATTTTAAAAATAATAATTTAATGAAACATAAGCTCTTTGTGAAAAACCAAGGAAAAAATATCAAAGAGGTACAATTAAGAATATCAATACATCAAAAGTAAAATGAAGAATTTCAAAAGATTAAGAACCATTTGACATATTTAGCTTAACTTATATATGGGTATTAGTGTTTGAATGTATAGGTAGTAGAATTAAATATCAAGAATTTTGGTTCTTGACAAAATAATTAATGAAAATTTCTTGGTTATTTCTATCAAGTATAGGTACTTATGCATAGATGACTTAAAAAATTTGAACTCTAGTTGAATAATTATCGGACAATTACAACTTTAATAAAAAAAATAAATTGAAAATTTGGAACGTGTTGCTAAGTTTATGTTTTTTTTTTAAATATGGTAAATCTCACCCATGTGGTCATGATTTACTAACTTCCGCTTAGAATTTGATTGCTATCTGATTCTGTGAAATTTTTATGTGATTACTATCTGATTTTCATTTGATATTTATTGTTATATGATTTTTATCTGATTGCTATATGATATACTAATGGTCAATGATATTGGTTGTTGTTTGATTACTGTTTAATTGTTATCTAATTGCTATCTTATACTGATTTGATATCTAATAGTTGTTTGATTGCTATTTGATATGGAATGTTCTTTTTATTGCGAATGATATCAATTGTTATTTGATTATTGTCTGATTATTATCTGGTTGTTATTTGATTACTATTAAAGGTTAACTGTTAGTGTGACATAATTACTATCTTATTACTATTTGATATTAATTCTTAAGGATACCAATTTATATTTAATAATGACTGATTTATGATGTTGTTTGATATTAATTACTATCTTATACTAATTTCTATTGATACTGATTTATTATTTGATTACCAATGATATAGATTTCTATTTGATTGCAATTTGATGTTGAGTATCTACAAAACATTAATATGTTATTTAACCAGCATAACAAAATTAACCTGAAAAGATAGAACAAAATCAATGACAAAAATATATTTGAACTCCCAATAAACTCAAAAAATAAAAAAAATAAATTGAACCAAATAAAATTTAAACTCAAGATTAAGATTTGAAAGTAAAAGTGTGAATATTTTAAAACGTGGGACCAAATGAAATCTAAATTCAAAACTTAAGAAACCACCCAATTTTTCCTCGTATTTTGAATCGGTTATGCATATATCTAATTCAACAAACGGATTACATAAAAAAACAAAAAAATAGCATTGAAATATTTTGCTACACCTACAAAATAGAAAAACTCAAAGCTACATTTGTAATTATCCTAAATTATTTTGCCACTTATTGCAATTTCCCAATAATTATTTTGTTTTAGTTATCTACTTTATTTTTCGTTTTTTTTTAATAATACGTGGAATGAGGGATTGAACTTGATAGTACAAGCATGATACCAGTTGAGCTAGACTCATTTTAGTTTTCTATTTTTCAAAATTAAACTTATAAAAGACTACGACCCTCCTTAGTAACCATTTCGCTTTTTGTTTTTGTTCTTGACAATTAAGTCTATTCGTCCACATTTCTTACAGTTGTTTTGCATCTTTTAAGTATAATGGTTGAATTTTTAGCCAAATTCCAAAAACAAAAACAACTTTTTAAAAACTATTTTTTTAGTTCTCAAAATTTAGCTTGGTTTTTTAAACATTGGTAAAAATTAGATAACAAATGAATAAATTTGGAGGTAAAAATAATATTTATAGACTTAATTTTTAAAAAATAAAAAAAATAAAAACAAAATAATTGCCAAACAAGACCTTCACTTTTCTATAATTTCTTATAACAAACTTTTTAAAACATTTTCAAAAGTCAAGCAAATTTGTTAAAATGAAAATCATTATTTTTTTATTTTTTAATTTAAGATTCAAATATATTTTTAAAGAAGGTAAAAAACTCTATCCAAAAATTATAAAGAAACAATTATACTTTTAAAATACATAAAAACTAACAATAAAATGTTATAAAATGGGGCTTAAAGACAAAATTAAAAAAAGAAAATCAAACATTTTTTAAGAGAAAAAAATCAAACCTGATCTAAACTTTATTATTGTTTTCATAATAATAATGATGCTAATAAAGTAAAATTGATTATTTTAATAAGTAATTCAACGAACAAGAATATAACTTAATGGCTACATTTACTCATTTATTTGAAAGTAGAGGCTTAAATATAATAAATTTTTTAAATAAATTCATTAATCCATTCATAATTGATTAATCATATTTTTACTTGGGGTAGATCAATTATGGAAATATTCTAATATTATTTAAATATTTATTAAACTTGCTCTCTATCCTTCTAACTTTAGTTTTATTTTGAATTCTACATTTTATAATTCTCGTAATTTTAATTTTTGTTCATTTCGAACAAAATAAATTTTATTAACATAAAACTTGTGCTAGTGGCTTTAAGGTTAAAAGATTATTCGATCCTTATCTACATATTATAAAAAAAAAAAAATAAGTTGTTTGTTTTTGAAACTATATGTTTATTTCCATTTGTATATAAATTTTAAAAAATTTTGCTCTTGCCATTTTGTCCCCTTTATTTCCATTTGTATATAAATTTTGCATCGAGATTTTACCATAAAACTTCATTCACTAAATTTTTTACAATATAGTGATAAATTAGTATTATTAAAGAGTTCAATTTTGTATAAATTTTATGTTAAAAATTTGCAACTAATAATCAAAATGAATTTTTTTTCAAAAGTACAGAAATCAGAATGAAGAAGGGTTTAAAGTGTTATAGATCACGATGAACAAAAATTAAAAATATAATAAGGATAACACCAAATATTTTAAAATACAAAGATTAAATTAAACAAAAAATAAAAATATAGAAACCAAAATAATACTTATATTTGTTATGCTATAAGTTTTTCATTAAATTTTACTTCTGCAAGCTTTTTTATGATAACATCTTACATAGAGGAGTTATAAGTGAAAAATCTTTATATATCTATTTTAGTCTAATTTTTTTAATACAAATATACTTGACTTGTATTTTACCGCTCAATTTTAATAATTAGTTATTAATAGTTAATTTTAAGTTATTTTATTGTAATTAAATTAAAAATCACTATATAATTGATGAATTGCAAATTTTCAAATCATCTTGAAGAGTGTAAAAATCTCATAGATTTTTTGAAAGGTCACAAAAATTCAATCAATTAGAGTTAAAAAATCAATTTACAGAAATAAATAGTTAGTGATATTTCATTTTAATTTATAATTAAAGTAAGAATTATTTTATTTCTTGATGAATTGGAATTTTTCAAACCATCTTAAAGCATGTAAAAGTCACATAGATTTTTTAAATGTCCCAGAAACACAATTTTTTAAAAAGAAAAAATACAATTAATTAAGGTAAAGAATTAAATTTACAAGAAGATATAGTTTAAAAAACTAATTTCAAAGTTCAATTATTTTAAGAAATCCATTTTTTTTTTGTCCCATAAAATAATTTTGCATATGAAAATGTGGTATATGATGTAATCAAGTGTAAAAATCTAAAATTAAAATATTGCAAGTTGCAACACATTAAATAGTTTCAAAAATACCAAACATTTTTTTTCATCAGATAACTTATACTTTTCTATTAATATTAAAAAAATTATTTTTTAAAGTGAAATATTTATCTTTTATCAAATGTAACCTTCTTTATAAGTAATAATATGAAGACTTAAAATAAATAGTTGTTTTTAAATAAAGAAAAATGAATCAAAATATTTATAAAATATAGCAAAATTTTATAACTATCAATGATAGATACTGATGTCTATCAATGTCATTGATAGACACTCTTCTATCAGTGTCTATCAACGTCTATCATTGATAGTTCTAAAATTTTGTTATGTCCTAACAAAAATATGCTATAAAAGTAATTGCTCGATTAGCAAATAAATATATCTTGTTGAATTACAATTTTCAACTATTTTCAAATTATAAATTTATAATATATTCTGATATCATTTGTTTTGGATTTTTTTTTTACTAATATAAAATGTTAACTAAATATTAACTAAATTTTCTTCGTTAATCGTCGAATAATTATTAATCATAAAAGTACAAAATCTATGAATATAGATAAAATAGATCAATCAAATTCATCAACAAAAACTCTTAAAATGCACATGTCTTTTAATAGCATTCATTAATTTAGGGAAACATGATATATATAAGATAAGCTTTATATTCCTTACAAGATTTTATTCTTTTACCTCAAAAAGAAAATATAATTTTCTTTTATATATATATATATAATATTCCTTAAAAGAACAAAGGGTTTATATGACAAGGAAAGAGAAGAAATGAATACATAAAAATAAAAAAAATAAAAAAATGTTTAGAAATGGATACTTAGATGCTGATATGTTAGATCATGTCAACTTAATTTCAGCAAAGTCATAAACAAAAGGATCATTGTACTACATATTTTAAGTTCTTGGTCAAAAGATTTAATTATTATAGTCAAAAGAGCTCATTATTAGAAATTTGATCAACTATATATTTATATATACCATTTAATGCTTTGATGACTAATCTGATGATCTCACACTCTCTCAACATGCTTTACATAATATATAATAAGAATAAATGTAGGCCGAATCTAGACATATAACCTGATTAGAAAATTAGAGGTTTGAATTCTCGTAATTTTTTTGAAATTAAAAAATACATAATAATTCTAATTCTAATAAAATTATATAGAATATTTTTTATTGGCAAATTGTTTTGAGATGGAAAGATTGGAAGATCTGGTATCACAATCTTTAAGAGATACATGAACAATTCTTCTCATTGACAACTAGTTTTGAGATGGAATCTATGTTTATCTAATATGAGATCATATTCTAACAAAGATGAAACGACTATTCGGCAAGCTCAAAGAGATAGGGTAATAAGACACATAGTGAGGATTCTACATTGAGCGCAAGTGGATATTTAAATTTTATCTTTAATATATTTTTATTTGGTATCACAGACTCAATTAACATGTAATGGACATTCAAATCTAAAACTAACTACGTTATTAATACTTGATTAATTGAACTGTGCTCTACTATACTATTTTGTTTACACAACAAAAAAAAATCCTTTTCATTCAAGAAGAATGAAAAGAGACGTATTGAAGTACAAAATAGTACGTATCCGAAATACAACTAAATACCAACCAAGACTGAAGTTTAGATGTCACAAATATGATAACTTAGGAAAACCCTAACGAGCCAAAAAATCAACAATTTTATTCCACTACTGAGAAACATAACTAAATGTAAAATTAAAAAAAAAAAAAAAAGAACGATATTTCATAATGCCAAATTTCTTCAAGAAAAATCAAAATATTTACCACTTATTTAGCATGGATACTCACGATGTGGAACCGACATAATAGGTGAGATCAGAAAACTACCGAACAAGAAGTTAATTTTATCCCTCAGTATAACAGCTGCCTCATCCCCAGACGGAATAAGATTATAGTCTTCTAATTCATAAGCCCAACCATATCAACTCGAACCATCATATTAATTTTGATAATTTTAAGCATGATTGAATAAATTTGAAATCAAATAAGATGTGTAGAGTGAATATTTTGTAAAATAAAAATGTGTGAATGAAAGTAAAGTTGACTAAGACAAATATAGTATATGGTAGGCTCAATATGCATGTGGGAGCCGACAATGGTGGAAATCCATGTCACATTCTAATGAGTTTGACAATATTCGCTTTATCTTTCTCCATCATATCATAAATTCACTCCATTCTTTGGATTTTCTACATCGTCATTATTTTTTTTGTCTCAATATATTTTTTATTTTATGTTGTACAAATATTCTATGTCAACGAATGTACTCCATTTTAGTAATTAATATTTTTTAATATTTAATTCTTTTCACCTTTTTATTTTACTCTTTATATTTAAACTTACATTTTTCTATTTGGGAGAAATTTACTTTTTTTTTCTTGCATCGATGTCGACATCTAGATATAGGACATTCACATAACAACAATAGTGAATTTATTGGAAGAGGAAAAAAATGTGGTATACAAAAGAAAATATTTGTACACCTGTGTGATGTTTGTCATAGACATTTCAATGTTTAAGTCAAAGAGTGAAAAAATGTACAAATTAGGGAATTTGAAAATATGATTCAAGTTACCTTACTAAGAGTTATAATGATGTATATAATAGGATTTGACTTGGATCTCTTCCATCTTTTTTAGGAATTAGGTTATCAATGAATTAGATATTTAATGGGCTTGTTAAACTAGAGAGTGTGCTGGTCGACCAGTGTGCAAATAAGACTCCTCAACCTCGCACTCAAAGGTCGAGGGACAAGTTGGCCTTAAGGCCTAACTCCCTTCCCTTGCCCAATTTGTCTTGTCTGGACCTTAGAAGCTGCGGCCTAGGAGGTGGTCGGCTGATGGATGGGTTGACCCAAACGGCCAACTCTCTTCCCTTAACCAAATTCGTCTTATCTTGAACTTCGATCTATTTTTTTTCTTTTATTATCTTTTAGATTGATCCTTTTAGTCTAAATTTATCCATAACATCTTATAGTCTTCTTCAAAATTTTAATCTGATTCTCATACGTACACACCAATTTTGGAGTTAGGCCTAAAATTTTTACATTGATATTTTTTTAGTTATTGTTAAAAGTATAGGTGATTTTGGACCGAATGAAATAATCGTCATCAAATTGAAGCAAAAGCGATAAAGGCTAAAAAATACCAAGAGACAAAAAATAGCACCTTAAGAGCAAAATAGACCTAGTGGAAGGGGCATATTGGGCCTTTGACCAAATTTTCATGCTTGGCCGCCTCAGTCACGGCCAAGGCAGAACTTACCAAATTTCCCACGACTCACAAGGCATATCTCATGTACTCTCCGATCTGGTTTGGTGGATGATTATCCTGGTTTAGCTTTAAAATCTTATTTTAATTTAGATAATTAATCTTGGTTATCCTCCCTCATATACATATTCTATCTATGAGTTAAGTATCAGCGTGACTACGGCAAGCGTCATTTCAATATCAATTAATTCTATAGGATCACATTTTTTCTCAATCAAATAAATTAACCATTGTTGTTACGTGAAGGACAAATTTTTCTTTTCTCTACATTTTGACATCATCAATTAACAAACTCATGAATTTGTATGTAAATTATTCATATCTTAAATTTTGAAAAAAAATGAAAATGTTCTCTTGAAATTTTTAAAGAAGGAATATGACATTTTCTCCTTCCATATAATTTGAATAAAGTTAACCACTCTCTCCCCCGTATCCAAAAAAGAAAAAGAAGAAAATCATTATTGAATAATTTAATTATTGTTTGTTTGTCTAAAAAATCATTAATACGTTATTTTCTCAAAAGTTGAGACTTTGATAGGCAAGTTCACCATTTCATCATGAAAACGACTATTTTTAAAAATTTTAAATAAATCAATAAATTTCTAAGAGATTTGTTGATCGAGATAACACAATGTGAATAAAAGGAAAAGAATAGAGAAAATAGAATAGAGGTAATTTTGTGAAAGAAAAATTTAACAGACAAAAGTTATATTGTTGGGTCCCTATGTGTATACATAATTTTTAAAGATATTAGGTTATAAAGAATAATAGGTTTAAACATCATTCTCATTGATGGATCGAAGATTATCGATGTTCTCAATCAATCAAATAAAATTTATAATTAATTCAACAAGAACTACTAAAATAAAGTAGTTTTAATTAGTTGAAGACCAGATCGAGCCACAAAGAGCCTACGTTCATTTAACTTCTTTCTAAGTTTGTCTAAGAAAAAGTGATAGGAGGGGAAATTGACGGATAAACTAAAATGGTGAAAATAAAATGCAAAAAAGTAAGATAATGGTGAGAAAATAAGAGAGATTGTCAAGAGATCTAGATTGATTCAAAGATGGTTGAGCTACTTGTTGGATTTCGTTTATTGATTAATCACATAATTATGACTTATTAATTTAAAGCCTAATCTCATTAGCTAAGCTACTCAAATTAAGTATGCAATTGTCATAATTACAAATAACCAAAATATATCATGAGTAATTTATGCTATAAACGACTAATCTGTCATAATAATCGAACATAATTGCACATGGATTCAACCAATAAGTAAAAAACAATAAAGCTAAGATATCCATATGCATTCAATGAAAAAACTTACAAAAATTTCATAATATTAAGCCTAAACCAACCTCTAAATCAATATTTCAGGTCTAGTCGAGCATCAAATCTCAATCTCAAATATCCTAATCATCCATTACAGACCAAAATCAAATAATTAAACTTAACTATTTTGTCCAAAATTGGGCAAAACCAAAACTAAAAACTCCTATAGCATTTTGAAATGTTGAGTAGAGCATTGGAATGCTTGGACCATTACCATTTTTGTAATGTTCTTTAATTTTGCTCCAAAAAGCTGACCCTGATATGCTCTAAACACTTTGAATTACTCCCATGCTCGATTCTTTGTAAATAAACCATTTAAGTTCATAAACATCTTGAACTAGCATGATTTATCGAGTCTAAGATGCCTCTTTCATGGAGCTATCAAAATACCTTCAACCTAAATCTTACTAATCCTCCACCAAGATGCAATCAAAACAATAAAATGAATCATCAAGTGCATAGCAATGACTGTATCCTCGATGCCATAGATAACAAAAAAATATTCACAAAGGCATATTAAGTCAAATGCTTTTGGTCATAGATAAATTTAAAATCAATCATTTTCACTCCCTGTGTGCATATGTGCTTTGTTGGGATTGGTGTCCTAAATCTCTTGTATTCTCGTAGTTTGTAAACATTGTATAAACAAATTATTATTAATAAAATAATTGTTATTTTATGAACATACATTCAATCCAATAAACTAAGATCTTAGGTTATTTTATATAATTTAAACAAATATGTAGAGACATATGGATGGATCTTATTTAAATAATAACCTAAACGGTCTGTAGTAGATGGATAAGGTTGGGTACCTTATCCTAGTGACACTACGGATACGACTCGTTTTGTAGATGTTACAAGTATTGTAAAGTACTACAAATAATCTGATCCTGATCATTCATGTAGAGACATGTGAGCGAGGTATCCTATACAAAGAGTTTGTATAAGACCGGACCACGAAATGGTTAGTCTTATTATATAACGTCATTAATAGTAGAGACTTACATTTCACCAGGATGACCATAAGTGACATGACTGAATCAAGAGTGAATTGTGAACTCCTGCTCATGAAAGCAGTTCTTTTATTTATATAGGTGAGAGCGACTAGATTCCAACTCAATAAGCCTACTAGTTCGGAGATTCGTCTTATTGGGGAGCTGGGAACACAACTACACAAGACGGAATTCACTCTTTCCCTGATATCGAGGTAAGTAGATAAATTGTTTCTTTAAAGACTGATTCCGGGGCTTGAACAATGTGGTCACACCCTCTCTTATCCCGAGAGAGACTTGGTCATAGTTGGACTATGACTTATTGTTCATTAGAGGAATCAGTAGTACTTAAGAAGTTAGATGTAACTACAGGGGCAAAACGGTATTTTTGGCCCAACTGTACTTATGAGCAATTTGTGAAGGGTCATCGCCCTGTTGATTGGTTATATCCAATGGACACAGAAATATATCTGTAGTATGAAGAGTGCAGCTGTCGGTCTTTAGTGAAGTGACTGATAATTAATGAAAGTTAGGTAATTTAATTAAAGAGTTTAATTAATTATCCAAGCACTATTGGAGCTTCAATCTACGGGTCCATAAGGTCCCCTCTGTAGCTCAATAGAGATTTAATTGAGAATTAATTTTGTATTAATTTGAAGTGTTCAAATTAATTAAGAAAATTAATTATATGTTATATAATTAATATATATGATATAATTAATTAAATTAGTTATATGTGATATAATTAATATAATGTATTTGATACATTACAATATAAAGTATTTTTAGAGGAATTTGAATATGATTCAAATACTAATTATATGAATGAGATTCATATAATTAAACTTATTATAAATATGATTTATATTAAATACCATGAATTGTTGAAAGATAATGAAACTATAGGTTATATTGTATTGGATACAATATAAAACTATATGTTATATGTTGTATTTGATATGACATATAGTGTATATATATATAATAAGGTGGTTATTTTATGTATATATATATATATTGTTTCAATTAAATCTCTCAAGAAAAACGTGTAGTGTATGAGTTGGGAGTTCAACCATCTTCTTCCACCATTTTGAGGAATTGAAAAACTTTCTTTGTTTCTCTCCCAAAAATTGACAGAGAAGAAAGGTTATTCTCCTTCCTCTCAATCTCTCCTCCCTCTACCAAATCTAGGGTAGAGCCCACAACTTTTACCAATTCTCAACTAGAGAGAATATAAAAGGTTCTAGTTGTGGTGGTGATCGGAGAAGAGACCGTGATCTAGATCGAGGGAAACGTGAAGAAGTGTTCTTCAAAGGTAATGTATATTTCTTTCCTTTTTTCCTCAAATGCATGCTGTAATTTTTAGATATAATGCATAATCTCTTTGTCTTTTATTCTGTAATTCTAAAATTCTGAGAAAACAAAAAATGGGATCCCCACTTCTGCACAGAGACCTTTGATGGTATCCCTTCATGCTTAACCAATCATATCTCAGTCTTTTTAAGCTCTAAAATATTTTATTCAAACAATCAACTCGTTTCCTCTTTATTCTGCCCCGAAGCACCAATCATCAAGCATCAAAGTGATCAAGAAAGCAATATTTTAAGTAAGGTACCTGAAACAAAACTATGAGGTCCTTAAACTTTCATTTCTTTTATCTAAAGACACTAGCTTTCACACATCTACAACAGGAACCTGCACCTAGAAGGCTCAATAGGTGGCCTAACTAATCATGACAGAGGCAACTCTTTTTACCATTAGTTATTCAATAAGTTTATATTATTTTTATTTTTTCTCCCTCTCTTTTGTTTTTCTTTCTTTTTAATTTGTTTGGAGCTCAAACATTTTTTTCTCATTTTTTTCAACAGGTAGATCATAATCTATCTCTTTTCCCTTAATATAATATTACAACCTAAGAACTCTCTAACTAATAGGGCCTTCAAGGTGCCAATAAATATATGTACCTAATAGATATAAAACTTAGGGTGGTCAAGGCCAAATCAATCAAATAAAATTTATAATTAACCGTTCAAGAATTACTAAACTAAGTAGCATTAGCATAAGCTAAATTTGTTAAAGGAAAATGATAAAGGAGGGAATTTATAAGTAAGCTAAAATGTAGGAAAGTAAAATAATGGTGTGATAGCTAGGGAGATAGTCAATAGATTACCAGACTGATTCAGAGATAGTTGAGATACTTCATAGATTTTGTTCATCGATTAATCATAAAATTATGACTTCTAAGTTTAAAGCCTAATCCGATTAATTGGGCATAGTATTCTATGCTAACTAAAATCCTTTAATTCAATTAATTAGACATAGATAACCTAATTAATTCTAAGCTAACTAATAAGTTGGGTATGTTAGTATTCCATACTTGTCAATTAGCTGCTTTAAGTTTAGGGATCGATTAAGATGTGCAATCAAATTAACCAAATTCAACTTAGCATTTTTCTAATCGCCAAGTCGATCACAAATGTGATAAACATTAGGGAAAATGCTATAAATGAACACAAATACAATCAAACCTATTAAGCATACAATTATTATAATTATGGATAACGAAAGCATAAACTATAAACGATTACTTTCTTACATTAATCGAACATACGTTGCATATGGAACTCATACATCATTCATTGAAAAATCTTACAAAAATCCATAATATTAAGCCCAACAAACCACTAAGCCAGTGTATCAGGTCTAGTCAAGCATCGAATCTCAATCTCCAATACCAAAATCATCCATTATGTATCAAAATCAAGTAAAACTCAAGGTTTTGGACAAAATTAGTTAAAATGAAAAAAAAAAAAAAAAAAAAAAATATTTATAGCAGCTTCGAAAGCAACGACTCTAAGTAGCATTGCAACTCTTGCATCATTTTTTTTTTCTAATGGCACGCATTGTTGCTCAACGCTATTGTAGCGTTTTGAAGCATCGTGACACTAGAGCCAAGGACATTTTTGTAATTTTTCTAATTTTGCTTCCAGAAAGCTCTATTTGATCCAGGTTGTTCTTAATGCTCCAAATTGCTCTCTATGCTCGATTCCTTGTAAATAAACTATTTAAACTCATAAATATCTTAAAGTAGCACGATTTATAGGGTCAAAGTAGCTCTTTTGATCTAGCTGTCACATCCTTCCCAGATTATCCACCTAATCCAAAAAGAGGTGTGAAGTTGTTAAATATCACCTCTCCTGATGACATTTAGCATCTAACAAACCAACTCAATCTGTATGTAAACCTGAACGGTTACACAATGATCATTTAATACATTTAATCCCCATTCAACATAATCGATATCATGACATTCACAAACACATTTCATAGTTTCCATCTCCTGTTAAATACAAACATCAACAAAGTTTATGTACTACAGAAACACCTTTTATACTGTACAGTTACAACTACTTATGTCTCGCATTCCTATAATCCATATCATGGTATGTTTCTTTATTCATTTTCAACCACGTGATTATTGATTAGTGGTTTTATTAAAAAGAAGGGGAAAAAATCCCAAATAATATATTAGGACTATATAGTATGTGTTGAATGAGAAATTTCGGCAAATCACGAGTTGCCACATCACCAATTAAAGCCCGAGCCTATTGGAAAAATTATAAGTTGGATTGGGCCGAGTAATTAAAGTCACTCGAGCCCAACATAATTCAAACCCATGGTGAAATTTTGAGCTAAATTAAAGATTAAGCTCAAACCTAGTATTTTGGCCCAACAACAAATGAGCCCAAGCCCAACTTTAGCCCAAACCTAATTTGGGCCCAATAAAGTAATTAGGTCCAAGCCCATGTAAGGCCCATGAGAAACATCTATAAATAGAGGCATTATCTCTTCATTTGGGAGAAGGTTGGAAGAATTGAAGGCAAAAGCTCTCTAAAGATCTGAAGTCTAAGCTTCAAGGATCTGAAGAACATAACTCCTCCAAAGCTTTGAAGATTAGAAGTCACTAAAGCTCTAAAGATCGAAGACAAATCAAAGCTCTGAAGATTAGAAGACACTAAAGCTCTAAAGATCAAAAGACATATCAAGGCTTTAAAGATCAGAAAATACTAAAGCTTTGAAGATCAGAAGACATATTAAAGCTTTGAAGATTTATGCTCCCAAAATCCAAAACTCGGGCTCTCAAGTGCTAAAGACAGAAGCTTCTCAAGCTTAGAAAACTGAAGTTCTCAAATTCTGAAGAACTGAAGATCTGAACTATTTGAAACTTTGAAGATTAGAAGATTTAAACAAATTGACCGTATCTTCACAACCTACAAGCTGAAGATTCAATCTTTTCAAACCCAATGGTTAAGCCCAAGCCCACTTGTGAACTCTATAAACAGAGAAGCTCTCCTCATTTGGAGAGGTCAGAAATTCTACATTCTAGAGAGCCTAGAGAGAATTATCCCAACAACCAGATGACTTCCTGACTCCTAAAGCTGATCACACCTGAAGACTGAAGTCTTTCAGAGATACGAGCATTCTTCCAAGACTTCAACTCCAAGAACATCACGCACTTTGCTTCCTCAAATCAAGCGTACGCATTCGACTGGGAGAGAATCAGAGGATCAAGTACTAGAGATCGAACCACATCGCATCAAATCAACATCAATATAAACACCAACACCAACTCAAGTTCAACTCCACGAAACAAGTTTCTCTAGAAGCCTCGTGCGAACATTAATCCTCCAAGAAGATCAACAAGCCCAAAGGTCGATCGTCTAAGAAGATCAACAAACCCAAAGGGCGATCGTCCAAGAAGATCATCAAGCCCAAAGGTCAATCATCCAAGAAGATCAACAAGCCTAAAGGCTGTCCAAGAAGATCAACGACCCAAGGGTCGATTGTTGAAGGCCGATCGTCCAAGAAGATCATCAAGTTCAAAAGGTCGATCATCCAAGAAGATCAACAAGCCCAAAGGCTGATCGTCCAAGAAGGTCGATCGTCCAAGAAGATCATCAAGCCCAAAAGGCCGATCATCCAAGAAGATCATCAATTCCAAAGGCCGATCATCCAAGAAGATCAACAAACTCAAAGGTTGATCATTTAAAAAGATCATCAAGCCCAAAGGGCGATCATCCAAGAAGATCATCAAACCCAAAAGCCGATCATCGTCTAAGAAGATCATCAAGCCCAAAAGGCCGATCATCCAAGAAGATTATCAAGCCCAAAGGTCAATCATCTAAAAAGATCAACAAGCCCAAAGGTCGATCATCCAAGAAGATCAATAAGCCCAAAGGCCGATCGTCCAAGAAGATCATCAAGCCCAAAGACCGACCATCCAAAAAGATCAACAAGTCCTAAGGCCGATCATCCAAGAAAATCAACAAGCCCAAAGGTTGATAATCCAAGAAAATCAACAAGCCTAAAGGTCGATCATCCAAGAAGATCAACCAGCTTAAAGACTATAGTTTATTTTGAAAGCATCAAAATATTATGTATTAGAGATTGTACTCACATTCCACAAAATTAATACAAATACAAAGTTCAAGTTTCAAAAAATAAATTTCTCTTGAAATCTCGTGTGCACAAATTGGCACGCCTAGTGGAATATCTCTATCTCTCATCTCTCTTTCGTCATCCAAGTCAATAAATCTACAAATGGAACCAAAGAAAGTTGCATCCAAAGCTATCATTGCAAGCGACATTTACATAAGCTCTGTCATCATGGAACAACTAATGGAATCTTTGAAAGGCGGGATCGTTATCAGGGAAAATCCCTTGTTCGATAGTTATGTTCCTGCTACTGATCCATCAGATAAAGAATCACACTTTGATGTAGTATCTGTCATGGTGACTGATGTAACAGTTAAGTCAGCCATGACAAGGATGGAAAGGAAGATAAATTTCCTAATGAAAGCTGTAGAAGAGCGAGATCATGAAATCGCTGCTTTAAGAGATCAAATACAGGCTTGAAAAACCACTGAGTTTAGTCAATCTCCAACTACAAAAGCCAATGACAAAGGAAAAACTGTCTTATAGGAAGACCAACCGCAACAATCTACCTCTACTACCACTCTATCAGTTCAACAACTGCAGAATATTATTACAAACTCCATAAGAGCTTAGTAAGGAGGACCATCACAATCTTCCTTTATGTACTCCAAGCCGTACACCAAGAGAATAGACAACCTGAGAATGCCAGCTAGGTATCAACCTCCAAAGTTCCAACAGTTCGATGGAAAGGGCAATTCAAGACAACATGTTGCTCACTTCATTGAAACCTTCGAAAATGCAGGAACCAGAGAAGACCAGTTAGTCAAGCAGTTCATCCGTACCTTGAAAGAAAACGCTTTCTATTGGTATACTAATCTAGAGCCGGAAGCAACTGACAACTGGGAATAGTTAGAAAAAGAGTTCCTCAACCGCTTCTACAAGACAAGGCACACTGTTAGCATGATAGAGCTGACAAACACAAAACAATAGAAAGAAGAGCCAGTCATCGACTACATCAACCGATGGAGAGTTCTGATTCTTGATTGCAAAGATAGACTCACTGAATTATCTGCAGTGAAGATGTGCACCCAAGGCATAAACTGGAAACTTCTCTACATTATGTAAGGGATAAAGCCTCATACATTTGAGGAGTTGGTAACACGCGCTCATGATATGGAGTTGAGTATCGCCAACAGAGGAACTAAAGATTTCCTAGTCCCTAAAAAAAGAAAGGATAAGGAAGAAATTAAGGGCACTGAAAAGATCATGGATAGTACCACAAGAGAATCTATGGTCGTTCAGATGACCCCGCTGAAACTTTCCTCCAAAGGAAAAGAAACAAAGTCTGAAAGTGTTGGATTGTATCAGCAAGCAGCGAAAGCAACAAGGATCATTAAGCACTCTAATTCATTAATTTTGGAAAAAACTAAAGCATGCTCTTGCAGAAACAAATGGGTTTCATGTCATACCTTTGTAGAATTCTTCAAAGCTCGATATCCAGCTGCAAATCTCTCCAAATCTCGTTCTAGACCACCACAAGATCTTCCCCACTATTCTTGTAGAGCTTTAGATTGAGTTGTGGGACTCAAAATAAGCTTGAATTAACGAAACTTGGAGGATAATTCACAGCAGCAACCCACTTGAAGAACACCTTCTTCACACGAATTTTTTAGTAAAAATTCTATCGATTGCATACCTCAAATTCACTCTAATCTTCTCAACATATAGCAGACAATCATGCAAAGAAGATGGCTACATGAGATGCAACTCATACTTGAAGTAATTGAAGCCTAAAGATTGTGGGTTTTGTGTGAGCAACTTGAAGGTGTAATGGAAAATCTCATAATTCCATTTTATGTATTTTTTAACTTTTCCAATTTGATTTTTTAATCACATTTGATTTCAAAAATAAAAAATTATTAATTTTACAAATTAATTTCATAAATTAATTTTCTAATAAAATTAATAAACAATCTAAATAATTCTAATTAATTTAATATCAAATATTAAATTAATTTTATACAAATCCACCTTCATATATTTAAATCATATTAAATATTAATTCTCTAAATCTGTTTAATTCTTAAAATTAAACGTGTACTTATATCTCATATAATTACTAATTCCTTTAATTCTAATTTGAACGTTTCAAATTAACTGCTACTCTAAAGCTAATCCATTTACGAGCTAGTAGGGGACCTCGCGGACCTACAGATCATGGGCTCCAACGATCCGAGATTAATTGGCTAAACTCATTAGACCTAATTAACTCCCATTCGTTAACTAATGAGTCACTCCACTAAAGCCCATAGTTGCACTCCTCGTAGATATATTATGTTCACTCGAACCCTTCACAGGTTGTTCATAATAACGCCTGGGTCAAATCTCTGTTTTACCCCCAAGATTATCTCTTATTTCTTAAGTCCCACTAATCCTCTAATGAAAAATTGATTTGTGATCCAATCAATAAACCGAGTCTCTCTTTGGCCAATGAGAGGGTGGGGCCTTTGTTCAAGACCCAAAATCAGAACTTGGAACAACCTCTCTATTATCCCTAACAGTGGGTAGGAGTGAATTCCTTCTTGCACCTTATGTCCCCAGCTATCTACCTGGTCTTACCCCTGAAATGGGAGTTTATTAAGGCGGTGCTGTTGAGCCAACTCTCACCTATGCAAATCTAAGGATAATCTTGAATAAATAGGAGTTCATAGTTAGCTCAGGATTAAGGTCAAGTTACCTAGGTCATCGCTTTGAAACAGTCAGTCTTAAACAATAAACAGTGTTATAAAGTAAGAGTGACTGATTTCGTGGTCCGATCTTGTATAAACCCTTTTACATAGGGACGCCCCCACTCCTTATGTCATAACATGTACGAATTAGGATCACTTCGTTTCTAGCACTTTACAACTCTTTGTAACAACTAATGAGTAGGTCGCATCCAATAGTATTACCATAATAAGGCACCCAATCTTATTCATATACTATAGATCATTTTGACTATTTACTCGAACTTGATCCACTTTTATGTCTCCACATAAAGTTCAAGTACTCATGTAATAGTCAATGGACTTTTTATATTTATTAGATTTCTAATAAGCAAAACATCTATACAATAATAATTTATTGAATTTTCAGAATATGTTCTATTGTTTACAAACCATGAGTTTTAGGACATAAAACCAAATATAAAGAAAGCATGATGGCGGCCAGAAGCGTCACCCAACTCTCAAAGAAAGACATGAGAAAGTTTATCCATTCCTAGACTCTGATGTTGCTGACATTTTGGATCAATTATTTGAGAAACAACTTATTCAACTGTCAGAATGCAAGTGATCGGAACAAGCAAGAAAAATAGATGATCCTAACTACTATAAGTATCATTGAGTCATTAGTCAACCAGTTGAAAAGTGCTTCGTGCTAAAGGAGCTGATTCTAAAATTGGCTCGTGAAAAGAAGATTTAGCAAGAGCTTGATGAAATAGCTCAAACAAATCACACGGCAGTAGTGATGACTTCAAATGTCCCAACACTGTCTGCATCTCATGATCAAAGAGAAAGCTTTGGGACTTTTGAGCCTATAGTCGTTTGATTCCAATAAGAGATTCTAACAAAAGATTTTTGAAGCAAAGATGGATGGATAGTTGTGACTCGTCAAAAAGGAAGACGGCCAAATTCCACCCAAAAAGAGTCACGCTCTTATCAAAGCTATAGAAGAAGGAACAAGACTCATAAAAAAAAAAGGGAAAAATGAGGCATGGAAGCCTAAGCCTGCTAAGGAAAAAGACGATGACTTTCCTCAACTTCGATGGCTGGTAACTTTGGCAGAGTTTCTCTCAAAAAGCTTTCTCAATAATCATCCAAGAAGATCATCGAACCCAAAAGCCGATTGTCCAAAAAGATCATCAAGCCCAAAAGGCCGATCATCTAAGAAGATCAACAAGCCCAAAGGTCGATCGTCCAAGAAGATCATCAAGCCCAAAAAGTCGATCATTCAAGAAGATCATCAAGCCCAAAAGCCAATCATCCAATAAGATTAACAGCCAATCATCCAATAAGATCAACAAACCCAAAGGCTGATCATCTAATCAATCCCAAAGGCCGATCATCTAATCAATCCCAAAGGTCGATCATCCAAAAAAATCAACAAGCCCAAAGCCAATTATCGTCCAAGAAGATCATCAAGCCTAAAAGACCAATCATCCAAGAAGATCATCAAGCCCAAAGGCTGATCATCCACGAAGATCAACGAGCCCGCCGACCATCCAAGAAGATCATCAAGTCCAAAGGCCGACCATCCAAGAAAATCAACAAGCCCAAAGGCCGATCATCCAAGAAAATCAACAATTCCAAAGGACGATCATCCAAGAAGATCAACCAGCTTAAAAACTATAGTTTATTTTGAAAGCATCAAAATATTATGTATTAGAGATTGTACTCATTTTCCACAAAATTGGAAACTATCTTAGAAAGGTACATATATTTATCTACTACTATGTAGATGACATAATCCTTATGTCTAAGGATTATTCTGAAATTTGTGTAACCAAGGTTCTTCTAGTTCATAGGTTTAAATAATATTCTTGTTATAGCACAGATTTGTAGAAAATAACAAATTATTTGAGTGGACTTTTATTAGGAAATTAGTGGAACTAAAGGTCCAATAACAAACTTGTAAATATGGACTGATGGCATTTTTGAAATTAAATGCATCTTCTTATTAGGACACCCATCATGTACCACGCAAATAGAAAGAAAAAGGAGCAGCCGCAAACTACACAAAAAAAAAAAAACCACCATTTGAGAAGGAAAAAGCTTGCTGCAGCCGCATGAGAGAGAGAGATTGACGCTCGAGATTGAAGCCGTCGACGCTGGCGTTCGGAGCCGTGGAGACGCTGTCCGGTCCGGTTTAGAGCAGGCGCGTGGGTTCCGGTTCGTGTCCGGCGAGTGGGTTTCCGGTGTGGCTGATTTCGGTGGGTTTTACCAGTTTCGGGGGCTGTTTTTCAGCGGGAGAGTCTCGGTTTCAGAGGCTATATTGTCCGCAGATCTCTGATATCAGTGGCTGTTTTTGGCCGACGGTATAGTCGGAATTGGTGGTGTTTTGCTTGGCGATTAATCTTGATAAAGAGACAGATTAATCGTGTTTTTTATTATAATTTGTAATTCCTCGTTGCTCTTAATAAAATTTATTTCGTAGTAAATTTAGATCAAATTAGTCGAATCACTATATATATTTTCTCGAAGTGAATGTAGATCAAATTGGTAAATCACTATATATCTATATGTTTGTTCTCATTTATCGCTTTTGTTTTATTTTGTTAACTGTTGACTGGACATTTTATTTAGGCATTCTGAGTTCGATTCCATTTAAATTCATCATAATTGTGAAGATATATAAGAGATCAACGACATGAACATGGTGTGAGAAACGATTATATCGTTTATTTTGCTTTTAATACAACTAATAACATATGTATTATTAAAAAAAAAAAAAAAACATTTTTTTTTTACAGACATCAACATAAAAAAAAAAAAACAAAAAAAAAAATATATTCCATAGATATCTCTTCGTCAGCAAGTCAAAGGAACCACTCAAAGAAACCATCTCCCACCATCTCCAACTTGAACCAGCCGCCAATCTAAACATTTCAACTTCATTAGACATTAGGAAACATTTGAATTGATCAAATAAATCTATTGGAAGTTTAAAAGAAAAAATTTTTATTTTCACTTTTACATTCAAATAATTGATGTATTAAAACTATTGGAAGTTAAAAATTAATCAACTTTTATTTTCCAATATTATTATTATTATTAGCATTTTCTATTTTTCATTTTGCAATATATTAATGGAAGTCCTTATCCAGCCAAAAATTCAATTATTGGTCACCATTTTAACACATAAAATCTGTATTGGGACCTTATGATAAATTAATTAATTCATGTATTTATATACATGTATGTGTTACCTAAATCATTTTATCATGTGTGTGAAGAAGGTCGGAGTGTTTTTCCATCCTTGATGTACAAATAATTCAGAATAATCATAAGCACTTTTTATTTTTTAAAAAAATATATCATTTTAGTCTCTATACTTTGAGGTTGGTTTAATTTAGTCACTATAATAAAACTGGGATTTCATGACGGGAAAATTAAAATAATATTATAGTTTTCAAAACAATTTATAAAAATATTGTAGTTTTGAAACTATTTACAAATATATATATATATATATAAATTTTAATATGTCGAGTGTTGAAAATTAGACCAACCTAGGTCGAATTTTCAACATTTGACCTTTGCTTTTTTTTTTTTTTTAATTTTTCATTTTATAAAAATAATTTCTAAAAATATTTTATTATTTTATTATTTTATTTAACCTCTAAAAAGAACAAATTAAAAAAATAATATCTCATTGAAATAAAAAAAATATAAATTAAAATATCTCATTTATATAAAAATAATTACAAAAATCAATGTGTCCTACAAGGCGGACGTCGTCTATTTCAAGCTGGTTGTCGTCGTCGACTTCGAACTTGAGGTTGCTTTGGTTCTTCTTGATGTTGCTTTAGTACCTCTGCAGGCGCTTCATAATATAAATATTCATTATGCTCTCCACGACCCCGACCATGTCCATGCACGTATGAAGATGAAGGACCAGCCTCTGAGTCATAATGTCCTGAACCAAATACTGGCATCATCATCATCGGACTAACATAATCAGTTTGATTCTGTGTCTGCATCACAAGGGGCAACTCTTCCACATTATGGGCAACCCCATCAAACCCATCTTCTTCCCAAACAGGTCCTCTACGTCTAGGAGGAACAATAGGTATATCGTACATATAATGTATCTCCTCCATATAGCTTTGGTTGTCACTACATAAAGCAAGAACCTGATTCAGATCATTCGCAACATCATAAAGTCTACTGTTGTTCGATTTCTGTGAATTATAAAACAATTAGATAATATTTAAAATAAATTTAAATTAAAAATAATTAGATAATATTCATTCATTTACCAGATGACCCACAGCTGCTCCTGAACGAGTGACGTAGTGCCTTGTGATATTATTATACCAATGAATGTAGTCTTGAGTGACATCCCTGTCAAACTATTCAATAAAAACCCTCACCACAATAAACCTTGCACGATAGTGCCATCGCACTACCAAATGTACAATTTTTTCGGACCAATTTATAGTCCTTAAGTTGAAATCATGCAGTAGGGGTTCAGTATTACAATGCAATGGGACATCCTGCTGAAAACCGAATGGTCTCATCACCCTGTCAGGAAGATGTCATTCACCAATGTGAAAACATATGAGAGGACTCATCGTCCGCCATATGTTTTGACCATTCGTACAGAAATTGGGCAATATGCATAATAATTTTGTACGGCTCCCAAATAACCTGAAACACAAAATATTATATTGGAGAAAATTAAAGACAAATACAATAAAAATGTGTATAAAATAATCAATTTGATTTAGTGTAATGTACTTGATCAGATTGAAGTAGATCAAACATGTATTAGTACTGGCTGACTACATGTGTGGCTGCCCTAGTCACACAAAATTTGTCTCTCCAACTAAAATTTTAAATTGATAATTTAGATTCTAAATTAATTAGATTAGTAATATAAAAATTAAATTGAATTAAAATAACATACGGAGAACCGTAGGCTTGTCCAGCTAACTAAGCATCATTGACATGTTGTAGCTGTGGAGCCATTATTGAAAATCGCTCCTAACCCCATAGTTGCAAAAGTATGAAAGGTCCAGCTATCTCACGAACCTCAGGTTTTATTGCTTTACATAGTTGTCTATACAACCATACCAAACATGCTCCACCCCACGAATATCGCCCCACATTATAGAGGTTAGCTAATAGTGCCAGGAACATCAAGTAAACAAAATGACTTGATTTGTCGAAAAACAGGCTTCCACCCATCATTTGTAGTATATATGCTCGCGCATATCTTATGACGGTTTCCTCGTCTGCATCATCTGCAAGCTCATGGAATTGTGTTCCTAACTATATCAAATTTAACCTCGATCCTTTAATTTTGTCGGCAGGCAGGGTCACCCAAGTTATAGTTGACAAACTTGTGACCAGTCATCGTACATCACTCCGGTGACCGGCTCACCGTCAACAGGTAACCCCAACAACACTTCTATGTCTTGTAGAGTGATAGTGCACTCTCCAACAGACATATTAAATGTATTCGTCTTAGGCCTCTATCTCTTGACCAAGGCTGTGATCAAATGCCAGTCCAATTGAATAAATCCCAATCTAGCAACCTATAGAATCCAGATGTGCATAGCAGTAGTATTTAAGAGTGGAGAGGGATAATGCGCTGGAGAACTTCCTGTCGACGCCTGCAAGATATTTGTTCAGTAGTACGATCTCGCCATATAACCGATGATCGATGAATAGACTGGTCGTACAAAACATGATCAACTGGTCCTGGGTTTAAAGCCATGATCTAATAGAAAAAAATATTTATTTCTCAATTAGAAGAATAATGTACAACTTAATTAACTAAATTAAATATACATGATAAAAAGATTATTTATTTCTCGATTAAATAATGTACAACTTAATTAAAAGAATAATGTACAACTTTATAAATTATAATAAAAAATTGAATATACAATAAAAGTATCTACACTTAGTTAAATATACATGATAAAAGAAGTATTTATTTCTCAATTAAAAGAATAATGTACTATTTAATTAAAAGAATAATGTACAACTTTATAAATTATAATAAAAAAATTGAATATACAATAAAAGTATCTACACTTAATTAAATATACATGATAAAAGAAGTATTTATTTCTCAATTAAAAGAATAATGTACAACTTTATAGATTACAATAAAAAATTTGAGTATACAATAAATTATAATAAAAAAATGAATATACAATAAATTATAATAAAAAATGAATATACAATAAATTATAATAAAAAAAATTGAATATACAATAAAATGAATGTATAATAAAAAAAATATTTATTTCTCAATTCCTAACTATCTGGAGCCCGTCTCAGTAACCAAGGACACTTCCTTCGATTATGGCCTAACTGATTACAAAATCCACATCATTGTCGAGTGATTGGTTTTGTCCAATCCATCTCGTTGTGATAATGTGAACTTTTTGGTTTACTAGGTTTTCTCAACAACGATAGATCAAGATGTAAGACGGGCGTATTAGGGTATGTGATCTAGTAATCTTCATGCGGTATGAAATTGAGGAGAGTAACATTCAACATACATTGACAATTTATAGTAGTCCTCAATAAAGTCTTTGTAGTTCATGTTAAAATGTGAGCAAACGACCATAAAATGCGAGCATGGAATGCCGAACGCTTGCCACTTGTTATATGAACAGTACCGCTCGAACCTGTTTAGCCTCAATATGTGAACATTTCCTCTTTTGGCATTGAGACTATGACGTCTGTCTTCACATGAAACAAACCTTCATATCGATCGTATGATTGTACTTCATGTTTACTAGATCTTGCAGTTCATTTATTTATTTTCTCGTGTGCTGATGACATGCAGAAATGCATGCCATCTTAGGTCTTTTACTTAGAATTATGAAGGTTGTTAGGCAGAATATGCGACAATCATGATAGGAATTCACGAGAAAATGAGTTTGCGTCGATCAGCATGTCGAATCTCAACCAACCCATTATTTTGCGTTAATTATGCGTTCAATGTTCTATTTTTGTAGCTAATGCAGGAAATGAACGCAAACACGAAAACCAGACCACCGCATAGACGACCGCATGCGGAGAAACACTCTATCGCAAAGGAAAACGCATCGATCAACGCATGGATGTTGTGGTAATCAGCCGTATGCGTCCATCGCATGGGAGTTGCGCTCGTCAAGCAATTGCAGTCGTCATGTAGAGTTGTGGTATTAAGCGAATGCAACCATTGAATGATTGCGGCTACATGACAACGCATTCTAATGGGATCAACGCAAGGTAAGTGGAATGAACGCATCAACGCATCTACCTCAAGAAAAACCAAAAGATGATGTTGACATTTCAGCTACCATGTCGTTAGTGGCAGAGGTTCAGAAAGGACTAACGCGCCAAACGTCAGACTCAGAGCAGTCCAATTAATGCTATCGGTGGCCCAAGCTCTATAAATAGAAATCGATGAGCAGAAATTCAAGTTATCCAAGGTTTTCGCCTGAGGTTCGCCTAGGGCGGATCCTTGCCATCTAGACAAACGCGTGAGAAGATGGCTGAGAGTTCTTCACCTTCTTCATCCATTTCGAGTGACGACTAGAGCCTTCAACTAGAGTTAGATCTCAAGAGAGTCAGCTCCTCTGCCCACCTATGGCACCATCGACAGCCTTGATGCACATCCGCTGGGAGCAATTCTTTGCTTCCAGCCGGTCATTTCCTTTTTCTTTCTTTCTTATATTGTATTGTATGACATTTTGGAATTAAGGAATTAATACAATTTGTTTTCAATGCATTTCTCTGTTCCTTCGACTTTATCTCCATCTTCTTTGCTTAGTATCTTCACTTTCATTGCAACACTTAGTGGGATTGCTTGGGTATTGCATACTTAATCATATGGATTAGAAATATGAAGCATGTAGCAACCCACCGAGAGGTGTGCGTTGCGCGAGTGTGTGAATAATCTTATTTGCTTAGTGTGAAGCTGCTGCAACGCCTGTCTATAGGCTAACACATTGCTTGTCTATGAGTAAAGTCAGCAACAATCAACTACCTGGAAGGGTAAGTGGTTGGACGTATTAAGCAGGGAATGCATTGTTCACTAGGGATAGTAACAATCTTGAGTCAACCAAGTTCACGCGATTGTCTTGTATTATGTATGCTTCATTCGTCCATTAGGGATACTCAGGAGGGTAGTCTAAGGATAGAATATAGGTTTGGGAAGGTCAGGTCAGAATCTAGGCTTAGGAGAGTCAGATTAGAACACATAATACAAGAGATAGAAGCTTAGGAATAAGCACTGTTTGCTATTAACCCATCGCATGCATTCTAGAGATAGGATACGATTGTGTGCTGTCACCACAGTATTGTGTGCATTTTGCATCATCGCATAGGAAAAGAGTAGAGACTTAGGAATAAGCTCTATGGACACTTTTGCATTCAACAAATACGTCCTAGACTTAGGAGCACCACATTTCCATTGGAAAATGATTTGACGTGCATGAGTGTAGCATGATCGCATTGGCTTGCGTTGACTAGGATTGCTCTTGCGGTCATTCTTAAGGATTGCAATGAAACCATCTCCACATTTTATCTATTTTCCCACACATTTATTTCATGTCAAGGTTTGTCGTATCTCTACCTTTCATGCATATTATCATTATGGTCTATTAGATAGGAGTAGGAGTAGGGTTAACTTAGCAACCTCCCTTCCATTCTTTTATTTAAACCGCCACATGCACATTACCGCATACATATAGCTACAAGTCTTTGTGTTCGACCTCGGATTATCCGAGAAACTTGCGTTCGCATTAAACTTGGCGTGAGCGCAAGAAAACTTGTGGCAGGACGCATGGTCATCGCATACATTCATTAACGCATTATCAGTCCAACGCATGACCATCGACGTATGTCTATCAATGGATATCTTAGGAACATGCATTGCATACCGCGTCCACGAGATTTTGGTTGTCGAGTAAAATTGAATTCTAATTTCCCTCCATCATGTGCGTACCTGAATTTTTACTCCACTTATTATTATAAAATATGCTTGAAATAAATTGTTAGTAACATATATATATATATAAAATAATATTATCTGGTGTATTTATCTTGAAGCTCCAATGCATCTCTTATTTCTTCTCTTCTTTTCTCGAAATAATTCACACACTTGACATTATTTGAGCAAGAGCATTTATAGGCAATATTCGAGCTCCTTTGATGACGCCATTTATGCACTCTTATAGATTTTTCGTCATCCACCCATATCTAAACCCTCCATCACGTTCTTGAGTCCATTGCTCTAAACCAATATTGTCAAAAAAAAACTCAGACAGCTCCGATTTATTCCTTTGATATCTTCAATTGCTTTATTGAACTTCCGAATTTGAAACTGACACCCGACACGATAAACATAATTTTTTAATGTATTAAATTTGTACTTTTTATTAAAGTTGTTGACGACATGTCGTAAGCAAAAACGATGGTGACATTTTGGTCCCGTCCAACCATTTGCTGGATTGTTCACTGTTGCGATTATGCCAGTATGTCGATCTAAAATTAAACACACCTCTTCGTGTGTTACAATTTCTCTCAAGTGTTTCAGGAACCATCCTCATGAGTCTGCAGACTCTTCATCAGCAAAGGCAAATGCAAGTGGAAGAAGATGCCCGTTCGAGTCAACTTATGTAAAAATCAAAAATTTTCCTCAATATTTGCCATACAAGTGTGTACCATCTATCTGAATTATCGACCAACATTTATTAAAAGCTTCTATACAAGGACCAAATGTCCAAAATATAGAAGTTAAGATAACATGACCTTTAGTAAGCGTTTCTTTCACTCTCCACTCTACACGTGTTCCGGCATTGGTCTACTTAACCATATACAACCACTTGGATAACAATTTTTAAGACTCATCCCAATCACCGAACACTTTAGCCAATGTTTTTCTTTTGTCCTCCCATACCCTATGGTAAGGAACATGATATTCAAACTTTGATTTGATGTCGGACTACAGTTGTGCCACACTGATAGATGGTTTTTCTCTTACGACATCACAGAACTCTAGTGCAATCATTGATGAATCCAATTGCAAATGACTTTGACTCAATTCTGAATAAAAATATGTATATTGCTCATCATACTTAGTGATCTCGAACAAGCCATGCAATTTTTTCTTTATTGCACGAATTCTCCACTTGCAATCTTCCTCCCACTTCTTACATCGAATTGTCCAAATCGTCAGTGTCGATTCTACAACCTCATATGGTGCATGACATTTAATAGCAAAATATTTGACCGCGTGTTGTAGCATTTCTTTGTCTTGACAAATCATCCCTTTATATAATTGAGTATTGTCAATGTCCACAGAGACTACAATTAGGTCATGTTCTCGAATTCTATCTAGTATATTCATATCCAAATCGTTGAATGTATCTGAAAGTAACCCACGTTCACGACCATCGACATCCAACTCTTCAAATTCGTCGTTATTTTCAGTTTTGAAATCTCTATACTGGTTGTTAGCCGTCATATCTTCATTATCACATGGCGATGCAACTGACTCCGGATCAGGATCAATACATTCAATTAAATCTTCAAACTGACTAAATGGTGTATTCAAGTTTATATTCACCTCTATCCTATTTACATTTACATACAGATGCACTAAATTCGGCAGTGGCATTGCGATTGAGAACATCAAGTTCATAGCTTATGCATTCGAAATAGGGAATGACATAAACCTTATTGATCCTGATGGTTCTAGGTTATGATGTCTATATATTATTTCTAACTGATTTGTTCCTATATCTACACCAAGTGACATCCCAACCATTTCAATAAATTGTACAAATATAATTCCACTGTTCACATTTATGCTAAAACTCCCACTTGGTAGTTAGTCATAATCAACTCCATCAATACCATCAATCATATTACCATTTGTAAACAACAAAAATCTCAAGCATTTGTCCGCCATTTTCTAAAAAAAAAAAAAGACAAACATACATTACTAATTGTTCTACTAATTATCAAACTTAAACAAAAACAAACCACAATAAAAATCACAATAAGAAATATATATATATAATAAATATAAGAAGTTTGTGGGTAAAAAAATATCATAAGAATTTTGTATTAAACTAAAAATATTAAAGCATAAATATCAACTTTTTAAACATAACAATAAACTATACTTAAATACAAATAAAAACAAACAAAATATAAATAAAATTAACATGTTGGTATAACATCCCAACCATAAGATTAACACTAATAACAACTACTAAGATTAACACTAATAGAGAAAGAACTACTAACATCAATATATAAATATTATTGAATTCAACATGATATATCTACTAAATATAATAGAATTAGTAATAAATAAATAGTAAACTCACAAATTTAACTTACCTTTTTTGTTCTTTGTTTCCCAAACAGTAACAAAAACTATAAAATATATATATATATAATAGTATGAGAATAGGAACAAAATGTATAGTTCTTTAAAAAAAATGAAATTTTGTAAAGTAAAGGTACAAACCTCACAATTTAATGGACAAATGTGGGAGAAGAAGAAGATTTGTTGAAGGAAATGAGAATGAGAGAACGAAGGTTGAAGGCAGTGAGAATGAGAGAACGAAGGCTGAAGGCAGTGAGAATGAGAAAACGAAGGCAGTGAGAAAATGAGAAGAGAGGAGAGGGTTATAAGCTTAAAGGTCGAGTTTTCAAATTGACCCACGGGTTCGGCGTTGGGAAAATAATATGGATGGGATGGGACAAGACGCTGACACGCTGCAGAGATTCAAATTCGTTTTAAAGGAGGTCAACAGTTCAAATCACTCTGATGCACACTGCATAGATTCAGATTCATTTTAAAGCAATCGCAGCATCAAATAGTAGTAGCTAGATGATTGCTTAGGAATTTGTAGGTGATCGTGTAGTGAGAAAAGAGAGCTCTCGAGAGCCATCGCAACGTGCCGCTCATTGTGTACTTCCACTAGGCGATCGTGTAGTGAAGCTCAGCGATCGTGTAGCACTTGGTAGACAATCGTATAGTAAAAGGTAGCCGATCATATAGGTTTTGAGAAGGCGATCATCTAATTGTAATAGCTAAACGATCGTGTAGAATTTTGTGGGCGATCATGTAGTAAGGAAAGAGAGCTCTCGAGAGGCCATCGCAGCATACCGCTCATTGTGTACTTCCACTAGGCGATCGAGTAGCACTTAGTAGACGATCGTATAGGTTTTGAGAAGGTGATCATCTAATTGTAATAGCTAAGTGATCATGTAGGAGTTTGTGGGCGATCGTGTAGTAAGGAAAGAGAGCTCTCGATAGTAGGAGTTCGGAAGGCGCTGTCCTGGAGAGGTCATCGCAGCATGTCGCTCATCGTGTACTTCCACTAGGCAATCGTATAGTAAAGCTCAGCGATCGTGTAGTAAAGCTTAGCGATCATGTAGCACTTGGTAGACGGTCGTATAGTAAAAGGTAGGCAATCGTATAGGTTTTGAGAAGGCGATCGTCTAATTGTAATAGCTAAGCAATCGTGTAGGAGTTTGTGGGCGATCATGTAGTGAGGAAAGAGAGCTCTCGAGAGGCCATCGCAGCATGTCGTTCATCGTGTACTTCCACTAGGTGATCATGTAGTAAAACTCAGCGATCATATAGCACTTGGTATATGATTGTATAGTAAAAGGTAGATGATCATATAGGTTTTGAAAAGGAAATCGTCTAATTGTAATAGTTAAGCGATCGTGTAGAAGTTTGTGGGCGATTGTGTACTGAGGAAAGAGAGCTCTCGAGAGTGGGAGTTCGGAAGACGCTGTCGTGGAGAGGCCATCGCAGCGTGCCGCTCATCGTCTATTTCCACTAGGCGATCGTGTAGTAAAGCTCAGCGATCGTGTAGCACTTGGTAGACGATCATATAGTAAAAGGTATGTGAGCGTATAGGTTCCGAGAAGGCGATCGTGTAATAGTAATAGTTAAGCGATCGTCTAGGAGTTTGTGGACGATCGCAGAGGATTTAGTAAGTGATCGTTTAGTCATACTGAGCGATTATAGAGAGATTGTAAACGATCGTTTAGCATCTCGTAAGCGACCGATTAATCTTGTTTGATTCCTATCGTCTAATAAAGAAGTTGTTCATCGTTCACTTGTTCTTTCCAGAAGTTTGTACCTATTGTTTCGTTAATAAAAAATTACTAAACGATCGTATAGTAATTTTACTAAACGATTGTGTACGATCGTGTATAATTACTAAATTATTCTTTAATTTCCTTTAGGTCGAGGGTTTCTTCTTTAGTTTTCTAGAGGTCGAGGGTCCTCGACCTCTTCTTCAAATTTTCTCTTCTCTTCGCTTAATCTTCTTTAGGTCAAGGGTCAAACCCTCAACCTCTACTTTAATTTTTGACAGGTCGAAGGTTGAACCCTCGTCCTCTTCTCAATTTCCTTTAGGTCGAGGGTCAAACCCTCGATCTCTTCTTTAATCTTCGACAAGTCAAGGATTGAACCCTCGACAAAATATTTCATACAAAATTCCTGCCTCGAAAACTCTAAAACAACCATAGATTTTAAAATAGTTTCAAAACCACTATATTTCCCTAAATTGTTTTCCTAATCACAATATTAAAAAAAATTAAAAATTCATGATAATTATTTTCAATCATTATATCACCTGTAAAGGTATGCACATCAAGGATAGTTTTTGAAAAATGTCATAATTGGTCTTCTCATGTCAATAAATAAGTGTCAACAATGAATAATTATTGATAATTATAAACTGACATTGTCAATATGTTATGATAGATTATTATTGTCATCAATTGACTAAAAATTGAGTGTTTTCTGTAGTGTAATGGGCATTTATGACAGTTATAAAATGTGTCAAAAAATAATATATAGTGACATTTTTTTCTTGTCAAGAATATATGAATCATGACACTTTATTGTCAAGAATATTTAAACAATGACAATTATTTTATGTCAACAAATGTTCTATCACGACACATTTTTATTGTCACATAATTTCATATTTATGACACTTTTATATTGTCAATAAAATACATGTCTTGATAGTTTATTATTTCTTTGAATCTTGTCATTGCACACATGATTTCCATAATCAACTAATCTTATTTTAACACAAAATTGATACAAAAATAAATAAGAACTTTCATATATAAGAATAATGTTGACAACATTTTTATAAAGAAACTAAATACAACGAACTATCGAATGTCCCCGAAGGGACAAATACAGACAAACTAATAACCAAACTTGGTAAAGAAATTTACAAAGAAACTAAATACAATAAAGTATTGCGAAGAGTGACTACATCACAACAAGTTTTGTTACTAACCAAACGTCAAACACTTGCTTGATAGCTTCACCACATCACTAGGTTCGTGCAAGACCTAATAAAAAAACACAACATTAAACCTTAATTCAACACTGTGAATCAATCCCAAACTACAACAAAGAATTTCCCAGAGTTACAAATTAAGTTAAACATTTAGAAAGAGATTGAAATGATCTAAGTGAACCTTGAGCACCAAAAAATAAGAAAACAATCTTAAACCTTAATTCAAACACTTTGTATCAATCCTGAACTACAAGGAGAGAGTAAGAGTCGAATAACATACCGCATTTACACCGTGAATAAAATTTTCTCAACCACTAATCCTGAAAAATCATATAGTACAAAACAAGCTTTTAAATTTAGTAAGAAAAAATTAACTAGCAATTAACATTAACTTAAAATCCTAATAAGGTATTCTTTGAACCACAAAAGGCACAACCACATTTCCAATAAATAATTCATAATTTATTTTCAGACTTAGAATATGTTAGTATATTCTCAACCACATTATAATTTATGCCATACTTGAGATGTTAAGAATCACGAAAAACAAAATCAACATATCTACAATATATTCTCAATTTAGAAAAAATGGCCATGACTATGTCGCAAAGCCTAAACAGTAAAGTAGTAAACCAACCATTAGGAATTTGACTATAAATCTATGAGTTCATTGTATCAATCTATAAATACTAAAAAGTTAAATTTTAAAGTTTATATCATATTAGATATAAAAACTATAAAATTTTGTGTTGTTGAAAAATGACAACAATATTTGAGAAGTTTTAAATTAATGACAATTAAGTAAATAAGGTTAATGGCATTTATGTAATTTAAATGTCCAATGATATTTTTGTAATTAAATGCATCTTTTTCTTCTGATTAGAGCACCCATCGTGTACCACTCTTAAGAAAAAAAGAGGGGGCAGTCGCATAACACACAACACACTTAGAGAGAGAGAGTCGGCTGTAGAGAGAGAGAGAGAGAGACGATGCAAGACTTGGGTGTTTCCAGTTTCGATCGACGGTGCCGACAAAGGTGGTTTTCCGGCGTGGGTAGTCTCCATCCGTAGGTGGTTTTTCCGGCGTGGGTGTTCTTGATGCGTTGGATGGTCTGTTCGGTGTGGGTCTCCGACGATCGGATGTTCACGTTCAGTGTGTGGATAGAAATCGATCTGCAGGTGTGTCTAGCATGTGGGTCTCGATGCGCTGGGGACCCGATTTCAAGGCCCAATTTCGGGTGTGTGGGTCTCGGTTTCAGAGGCTATCTTGTGCGCTGATCTCTCTCGATAACGGTGGGTATTTTTGGTCGGCAAAATAGTTGGTGGATAAATTACAGATTGTTGATGTTGTTGATTTTCTTTAATTTGTAATCTCCGTTGCTCTTATTAAAATTGATCCAACTGGTTCTTAAAATGGATGTAGACCAAATTGACCAAGTATTCATTCTGTTTTTGTCTCTTTTATTTATTCTGCTGGCTATAGGCAAATTTTGTTTAGATTTAATTTTACAAGTGGTATTAGAGCTTAAGGATGATGTGTGTGATAGTGAACTACTTTGTTCTGGTTAATTTTTGTTGAGGTAAATTTGATAGATGGCTTCGATATCTACACGGTTAGAAGTTGTTGAATTTGATGGGAATGATGATTTTGGGTTATGGAAAAAAAAGATTGAAGCTCTTTTGGTACAACAAAAGGTAGCTAAAAGGATATGTATGAGATGGTCTATTCAACATATCTATCAATTGGAGTGCTTAGGAGTAAATGAGGCTACTACTTCAGAGTTATGGAAGAAGTTAGAAAGCCTTTTGACTAAGTCCCTGCCAAATAAATTATATATGGACTCGAGTAAAGGCTTAGAAGAGAAGTTGGATGAATTCTAGAAAATTATAGTTGATCTCAATAACATCATGAGAAGATGTCAGGTGAAAATTCAAGTGTTATTCTTTTGAATTCATTACCTAAATCATATTGAGAAGTTAAAGACAGTTATTAAATATGGACGAGATTCATTGTCCATGGATATAGTGTTGGATACATTGAAAACTAGAAATCTCGAGATTAAAAAGGAACTCAGAGATGGAGAGTTACTCATGGCTAAAGGCAAAAGTGAGAAAAAGAATGGGAAAGAAAAAAGACAAGATTCAAGTCTAAGTCAAAAGGGAAAGTCAGAAAGTGTTTTCTGTGTCATAAAGAATGAAACTTTAAGAAAAATTGCTCTTTGAATAAGAGCAAGTAAGCGTCAAGTAGCAAGCATGCAAGGGAATCTAGTGCAACAAATGTTACTGATGGGTATGATTCAGCAAAGGTCTTGATGGTGTCCAACATGGATGTTTAAGATGCTTGGATCATGGATTGCACGTTTCACATGACCCTTAATCGGGATTTCTTGATTGGCTTTCAGAAAAATGATGGGGGTTCAGTTTTGCTTGTGATATAAAAGGAATTAGGTCAGTTCGAATTGCAGCACGTGATAATATGACCAGAATACTTACAAATGTAAGGTATGTTCCAGAACTCAAATAAAATCTAATTTCACTGGGTGAATTAGATATAGCAGGTTATTCCTTAAATCTGAGAAATAAGTTTTGAAGGTTATCGAGGGTTCTTTGGTTAAGCTGAAGGAGACCTTGAGGAATGGTCTTTCTGTGTTGGAGGGTACTACAGTTTCAGGTAGTGTTGCTGTTGCATCTGGTAAAGAGACAGATATGTCTATGTTATGGCACAAAAGACTAGCTCATGTGAGTGAAAGAGGTATTCAAGCTCTTTCATGACAAGATTTGCTTGAAGGAGTTAAGACGTTGAACTTCCATTTTGTGAATATTGCATAATGGGAAAATCTACCAGAGTGAAGTTTGGGAAAGGGAAATTCAACAAAAGTATACTGGACTATGTTCATTCAGATTTGTGAGGTCTTACTAAGGTACCTTATATGGGAGATTCAAGATACTTCAGGTCAATCATTGATGACTTTTCAAGGAACATGTGGATGTATCCAATGAATAGAAGGATGAGATCTTTGGAAAATTCTTTGAATAGAAGAAGTAGACTGAGAACCAAACAGGTAGAAAGGTAAAGTATTTGAGGACAAATAACGATTTAGAATTTGTGAATCACAAATTTGATAAGTTTTGCAAATCTGAGGGAATTACGAGGCATTTTACTGTTACGTATACTCCATATCATAATGGTTTAGCTGAGAGGTTTAACAGGACAATTATGGGTCGTACAAGATGTCTCTTGACAAATGCTTCGTTACCCTTGAAGTTTTGGGGGAAGCTGCCCAAACAATCTGTTATCTAATTAATAGGGGTTCATCTTCTGCTTAGGCTTAAAAGACTCCTTAGGAGATATGGACAGGAAAATTTCCAAGCTTGGATATGGATAGGAAAATTTCCAAGTTTGGATCATCTCAGAGTGTTTGGATGTTCAACTTATGCTCATGTTAAGGAAGAGAAGTTGAATAAGAGAGCACTGAAATGTATGTTTATTGGCTATTCTCGGGGTGTTAAAGGATATAAACTTTGATGCTTGGAAGAGGGCATAAATAAATGTATTATTAGTAGAAATAATAAAGTAGAGATGCCGTTTTGTGTCAAAGAGCAGTAAAAACAACAAATAGTTGATCAGGTTGAGGCAAAGGTTATAGTCAATTCTAAAGCACGACCATCAGTTAGTTCAGGTGAATCCAATGAACAGTCACCACTAGTTTCACAAACAAAATCTTCACACTAGTTCAATTATGATAGTGGACGGTCTCAACTGTAGAAGAATTTGATTGATGAGGAAGCTTTCGGTGAAGAAAGTTCAAGTAGCAATGACCTACAAAACTCTCAACTTACACATGACAAGCCTTAGAGGGTGAATAGGCTCCTACAAGGTATGGTTATGTTGATTTAGTTGCTTATGCTCTTAATTGTGCAGTTGGCAGTATTGAAGTAGAGCCTCTTACTTTTGAGGAGAAAATTGTATCTGATTCGAAGGAACAATGGAAGGATGTTACGGAAGCAGAGTTGTTCTCACTGCAGAAGAATCAGACATGGTCATTGGTTCCAAGGCCTCCTAACCAAAAACTCATTCAATCAAATTGGATTTATAAAATCAAGCCAGTAAAGAGGTGATAGTAAGCCTAAGTATAAGGTTAGGCTGGTAGCCAAGAGCTACACTCAGAAGGAAGAAGTTAACTTTCATGACATTTTCTCTCCAATGGTGAGAAATTCGTCCATTCAATTAAACTTATCTATTATTGTTCACTTTGATATGTTTATTAAATAGATGGACGTTACCACAACGTTCCTTCATGGAGAATTGGAGGAAATGATCTACATGGCTCAACCTAAGGGCTATGAGGTGAAAGGAAAGGAAGAGATGGTTTGTCGTCTTCACAAGTTCATCTATGGACTGAAGTAATTGCTGAGAAAGTGGTATGTTAGATTTGGCACCTTTATTCTAAAGTAGGGGTTTCACAGAAGCTCTTATGATGCTTGTGAAGGAACTGTGAAGTTCTGTAGTGGAAGCAGGGATCGGCCAAATTTTAATTTCACAGAACAAAGATTTTATAGAACAAACAATTATGCATAAATTCGAAGATTTTACATAACAAACAATTAGCCATAAATTCGAAAAATTACAACATGCTTAAATAGAAAAAGGGAAAAGGGTTGGAAGAAATACATACCCTTGAAGACAAAAACTTCTTCACAAATCCTCTTCTCTAGTCACAGTCCAACGAACAATAAATCCAAGGAGCACCACCACAAGTGAGACCTTCATATTCTCTTTTGGGATGAGAATTTCTCAGGAGTTTGTGGGCTCTAAGATTTTGGAAGAGGGAAGAAAAAATTTGAGAGGGGAAGAGAGGTATTATTGTGTATCTAGTAGGGAAGGAGAAAACAGAGATCTACCTACGTAAAAGAAGAAGCCCAAACTGGTAATCCCACTCCCACGTTTTGATGAGAGAAAATTAAAGGGAGGGAGTTGTAACTCCCTCCCTTTAATTTTAAAATTCAAAATTAAATTAATAAATTTAATTTAATTTAATTAATATATATATATATATATATATATATACATATTTTTATTATTATGCGTGTGTATATATATATAACTATATATTATATCAAATATAACACATAATCTATAGTTTATATTGTATCAAATACAATATAACCTATAGTTTTATTTCTCTCATACGTGTATGGTATTTAATATAAATTACATTTATACTAAATTAAATTATGTGAATCTCATTCATATAATTAATATTTGAATCATATTCAAATATTTATTTCATCTCAATTAAACTTTATAATGTATCAAATATATTATATTAATTATATCATATATAATTAATTCTCTCAAATAATTTGAATAATTCAAATTAATCCAAAATTAGTTCTTAATAATCTCTGTTGAGCTACAAAGGGAACCTTATAGACTTGTAGATTGAAGCTCCAATGGTACTTAAATAATTAATTAAACTCCTTTAATTAAATTATTCAACATCCATTAACTGTAGGTCACTCCACTAAAGATCGACAATTGCACTCTTCGCACTACAAATATATTTATGTGTCCATTGGATATAACCAATCAATGGTGCGATAACCCTTTACAAATTGCTCGTAAATACAATTGGGTTAAAATTACCGTTTTGCCCCTATAGTTACATCGAACTCCTTAAGTACCACTGATCCCTCTAATGAACAATAAGTCATAATCTAACTATGATGAAACCCCTCTTGGGCCAAGAGAGGGTGTGATGCCATATTGTTCAAGTCCCGGAATCAGGTCTTAAGGGAGTAATTTATCTACTTACTCAGACGTTAGGGAATGAGTGAATTTCGTCTTATGTAGTTGTGTTCCCATCTCCCTAATCAGAGGAATCCCAAAAATGGTAGGTTTATTGAGTCGCCGATCTGGCCACTCTCACTCATACATTCAAAGGACCACCTTCATAGGCAGGAGTTCACAACTCATTCAGGATTCAGATCATGTCACCTATGGTCATCCTTGTGAATTGTAAGTCTCTATTATGAACATTGTTATATAATGAGACTATTCATTTCGTGGTCCGGTCTTATATAAACTCCTTTGTATAAAACACCCCCGCTCACATGTCTCTACATGATTGATTAGGATCAGATCATTTGTAGCACTTCACAACAATTGTAACATCAACAAAGCGGGTCGTATTCGTGGTGTCACAGATTAAAGTACTCAGCTTTATCCATCTACTACAGACCATTTAGGTTATCACTTAAACATGATCCACCTGTATATCTCTACACACTTGTTTAAGCTACAGATGATAACCTTGGATGTTAATTTATTGGTTTGTGGGTTAATACTATTAAATATCGAATAAAACATCTCATATTTTATTAAATAAATAAAATGTTTTTGTATTACAATTACAAACTACAGAACCCAAGAGATTTAGGGCATCACAACAATCTCCCACTTGTCCTAAAGCTAGTAGGGTGTACATCATAAAAGTCATACTGATATAAAAGTACACATAAATCTCTCTTGACAAGCATCTTGGAGTTCAGCTTCAATCCATAAAGGGAGTAAACCTCTCTTGAAGTTCTGCATTGAAAACTTGACAAGCATCTTGTCAATGTATGATGTCTGAGACAAGGCTAGGATTATGTTCTTTTGATCTCTAAAGATTTGAATATCCAGAACAAATTTTTCCTCTCCCAAATCTTTCATTTGAAATTAGGTTGCTAGCCAATTCTTAGTTTCAGTCAGTATACATACATCATTCTTAATGAGCAGGATATCATCTACATACAACACTAGAAAAGCTACTGACTGTTGATGATTCTCTTGTATACACAAGACTCATCAACATTTTGATCAAAGCTATAAGATTTGATCGTAGTATCAAATCTTATATTCCAAAATCGAAGCTTGCTTCAATCCATAAATGGACCGATTAAGCTTACAAACCTTTTGCTTTTGACCTTAGGTTATGAATCCCTCCGACTGCTCCATATAAATAGTCTCCTCAAGATTTCCATTTAGAAAGGAAGTCTTGATGTCCATTTGTCAAATCTCATAGTCATATGAGGCAATGGATAAGAGGATCTGGATAAACTTCAACATAGCAACAGGTGAGAAAGTCTCCTCATAGTTGACTCCCTAAACTTGGGTATAGCTCTTTACCACAAGTCTAACCTTAAAGGTTTGTACCTTCCCATTAGCACCTCATTTTCTCTTGTAAATCCACTTGCAACCTATAGGTTTAACCCCATCATGTTGATCTACAAGATCCTAAACCAAATTGAAGTATATAAAATCTATTTGGAGATCCATAGCTTTGATCCACTCATCTTTGTCAACATCCTCCATTTCCTTCTTGTAAGACAATGGATCCTCAACATCTTCATCAGCTACGATAGCTAGGGTTTCTGTTAAACCTATATAACGAATAGGTGGGATACCTCCACTTGCATGTCTCCACATAGTATCCCCGCTCGCATCCACATGAATGATCAAGATCAAACCATCTGTAACACTTTATAGCACTTGTAACATCTACAAAGCGGGTCGTACCTATAGTGTCACCAGGATAAGGTTTCCCTCCTTTATCCATATACTACAAACCATTTAGGTTATCACTTAAGGCATGATCCACTTGTATGTATCCACATACATACTTAAGTTACAACGATAACCAGGGATTTTAGTTTATTGGTTTGTGGTTAATTCAACTAAAATATCTCATATTTCATAGAAAACAGTGAAGAAAAAATCTCATATTATTACATCACAAATTTTTGTTCATACACGTGTTTATAAACTACAAGACCCTACGAGATTTAGGGCATCAACCCCAAAAATCTCTCATTTGTCCTAAAGCAAGTGGGTGTACAAGATAAAAACAACTACAAAACAATAAACTAGGGCACTAAGGCCCAGTACAAAATCTCCTACTTGCCCTAGTCTAGCTGTGGATAGTCCAATAGACCCATGCTCTATAGGTAACCCTAAAAAATTGTAGCTGTGAGAGCCTTTGTAAACGGATCAACAACGTTGTGCTCCGAAGCTATCTTCGTGACTATCATGTCCCTTCGATGCACAATCTCGCGAATGAAATGATACTTCCGCTTTATATGTTTGACACGCTTGTGACTCCTAGGCTCCTTGGAGTTCTCCATAACACCACTATTATCACAATAAATGGTGATGGGCCTAGACATGTATGGAACAACTTCTAGATCAGTCAGGAACTTCCTGAGTAAAACGACATCCTTAACAACTTCACAAGCCGCTACATACTCAGCCTTCATAGTGGAGTCAGCGCTTCTTAGTGCTTCGTGATGACATGCAGAAATGCATGCCATCTTAGTTCTTTTACTTAGAATTATGAAGGTTGTTAGGCAGAAATTGCGTCGATCGTGCTAGGAATTCATGAGAAAAAGAGTTTGCGTTGATCAGCATGTCGAATCTCAGCTAACCCATTACTTTGCGTTAATTATGCATTCAATGTTCTATTTTTGTAGCCAATGCAGGAAATGAACGAAAAAGCAGAAATCGGACCATCGCATAGACGACCACATGCGGAGAAACACTCCATCGCAAGGCAAATGCCGATCAATGCATGGATGTTACGGTAATCAGCCATATGCGTCCATCGCATGGGAGTTGCGGTGTTAAGCGAATGCGGCTATTAAATGATTGCGGCTACGCGACAACGCATTCTAATGGGATCAATGTAAGGTTTGTGGAATGAATGCATCAACGCATCTACCTCGAGAAAATCCAAAGCTGATGTTGACATTTCACCTACCACGCCGTTGGTGGCAAAGGTTCAAAAAGGACGAACGCGCCGAATGTCAGACTCAGAGTAGTTCAATTAATGCTGTCGGCAGCCAAGCTCTATAAATAGAAGTCGATGAGCAAAATTTCAAATGATCCATAGATTGTCCCTCAACCGGGGATTTCCCCCGCGATCCAGACAAAATTCGTGAGAAGACGCCTGAGAGTTCTTCACCTCCTTCATCCATTCCGAGTGACGACCGGAGCCTTCGATCGGAGTTAAATCTCGAGAGAGTCAACTCCTCCGCCCATCCATGGCACCACCGGCAGCCTTGACACACATCCGCTGGAAGCAAAGTTTTGCTTCCAGCCGGTCATTACTTTTACTTTATTTTTCTATATTGTATTGTATGACATTTTGAATTAAGAAATTAATACAATGTGTTTTCAATGCATTTCTCTATTCCTTCGACTCCATCTCCATCTTCTTGCTTAGCATCTTTACTTTCATTGTAACACTTTGTGGGATTGTTTGGGTATTGCATACTTAGTCATGTGGATTAGGATCATGAAGCATGTAGCAACTCACTGAGAGGTGTTCGTTGCGTGAGTATGTGAGTAATCTTATTTGCTTAGTGTTTAGCTGCTGCAACGCTTGTCTATGGGCTAACGCATTGTTTGTCTATGAGTAAAGTCAACAACAATCAACTGCCCGGGAGGGTAAGTGGTTGGACGCATTAAGCAAGGTATGCATTGTTCACTAGGGATAGTAACAACCGTAGGTCAGCAAAGTTTATGCGATTGTCTTGTATTATGTATGCTTCATTCGTCCATTTGGGATACTCGTGAGGGTAGTCTAAGGACAGGATCTTGGCTTGGGAAGGTCAGGTCAGAATCTAGGTTTGGGAGAGCCAGATTATAACACATAATACCAAAGATAGGTGCTAAGGAATGAGCACTATTTGTTATTAACGCATGACATGTATCCTAGAGATAGGATAGGATTGAATGTGGTCACCTTGCTTTCATGCATTTTGCATCATCGCATAGGACAAGAGTAGAGACTTAGGAATAAGCTCTATGGACACTTTGCGTTCAACATATGCGTCCTAGAATTAGGAGCATCTCATTTCCATTGGAAAATGACTTGCCGTGTATGGTTGTAACATGATCGCATAGTCTGACGCTGACTAAGGTTCCCTTGCGGTCACTCTTAAGGGTTGCAATGAAAACATCTCTGCATTTTATCCATTTTCCCATTCATTTATTTCATGTCAAGGTTTGCCGCATCTCTACCTTTCATGCATATTCTCATTGTGTTGTCTGTTAGATAGGAGTAGGAGTAGGATTAACTTAGCAACATCCTCTTTATTGTTTTATTCAACCGCCGCATGCACAATCACCGCAAACATATAGTTACAAGTCCCTGTGTTCGACCTCGTATTATCCGAGAAACTTGCGTTCATGTTATACTTACCGTGAATGCAAAAAAACTTGTGGCAGAACGCATGGCTATCAACGCATATTTTAGGAACATGCATCACTTAATGCATCCAAGGGAAGTTGGTTTTCGAGTAAAATTGACTTCCAATTTTCGCGTATCACTTCGCCATACTACAGCCCTTCCGTTAAGTGTGAACACTGATCCTGAAGTGGATTTTCGAGAATCCTTATCAGTCTGAAAATCGGAGTCTGTGTATTCAGTAAGGATCAAATTCTTAGATCCATACACGAGCATGTAGTCCCTTGTTCTCTAAAGATACTTGAGGATGTTTTTTACGGCATTCCAGTGACCTTCTCCTGGATTAGATTGATATCTACTGACTATTCCCACAGCATAGCAGATATCAGGTCTAGTACATAACATCACATACATCAAACTGCCAATAGCAGATACATAGGGGACCCGTCTCATTTCCTCAACCTCTTGAGGTGTCTTAGGACATTGTTCTTTAGACAATGTAACTCCATGCCAAAAAGGAAGTAGGCCCCTTTTGGAGTTCTGCATCGAGTACTTGATCAACATTTTGTCAATGTACGATGCCTGAGACATCGCTAGCACTTTGTTCTTTCGATCCCGAAAGATTTGAATACCAAGAACAAACTGAGCCTCTCCCAAATCTTTCATTTGGAATTCGGTCGCTAGCCAGTTCTTAACTGAAGTCAGTAAACCTACATCATTCCCAATGAGTAGGATATCGTCTACATACTACACTAGAAAAACTACTGAACTATTGATGATTTTCTTATAGACACAAGGCTCATTAACATTTTGTCAAAGCCGTAAGATTTGATCGCAATATCAAACCTTATGTTCCAAGATCGAGAAGCATGTTTCAGCCCATAAATGGACCGATTCAGTTTTCAAACTTATTGCTCTTGACTTTGGGCGATGAATCCCTCGGGCTGCACCATATAAATGGTCTCCTCAAGATTACATTCAAAAAGGCAGTCTTGACATCCATTTGTCATATCTTATAGTCATAATATGAGGCAATGGATAGGAGGATGTGGATAGACTTCAATATAATAATAGGCGAGAAAGTCTTCTCATAGTTCTCCCTTCACCTAGGTATAACCCTTTGCTACCAGTCTAGCCTTGAAGGTTTGCACCTTCCCATCCGCACCCTATTTCCTCTTGTAGATCCATTTACATCCTATAGGTTTAACCCCATCAGGTTGGTCTACAAGATCCCATACTGAGTTCAAGTACATAGACTCCATCTAAAGATCCATGGCTTTGACCCATTCATCCTGATCAACATCCTCCATTGCCTTCTTATATGACAATGGATCCTCAACGTCGTCATCAGCTACCATAGCCAGGATTTCAGTGAAACCTATATAGAAAATAGATGATCGTCTAGGTTCCAAAATCTATATATTATATAAACCATCGAGTAAACCGATTCAAACAGGCGAACTGGGTCTTGAACCACCCAGGCAAAGCCTCGCTTCCTGATCATGTAGCGTTCTAGGTGATCATCTATGTCCATCGTTTACACCATTGAGTAGCCAACGCAAATCGATTAAGTAAACACTTTACTGACTGTTGAGTTGACGTTAAAGTGATTGTATGCCACAAGTAAATAAAAACACTCATAATTAAAGAAGAAGATAGAGAATTGAGCTGGAAAAAAGTTTTTTACAGGCTTCATCTTCTTCCTCTCAAACCTAGAATCTTTACCTCACAAATTCACTCAAATTCGAGTTCCACCACTCAAATTCAAGGTTAAGAATAGTAGAGAAGATCTCTTGGTGGTCACTAATAATTTGGAGTTGAATTGACGTGAAGAGCAACTTGGATTTAGGAAAGCTCATCAAAGGTATGTTGAAAATGAAACCCACTTTATTTTTCTGCAAAAGCATGCTTTAAAACTCAAATTAAATGTAATTAGAGTGCTTATTTATTTTGTTTGCTTCCGTTGCATGCTTTTATATCCTATTAATATCTAGTCTTATTCCACTATTATAAACCCTTTAGGTTGTATCTTGCACATTGATCCCTGTGAAGGAACTCTTAAACAAGAGTATCCATGAACGCGTTCGAATCTTTCCTATTTCATTGTGACCGAATTACCACACACACATTCTAACACATAGGTATGCAATTTAACACTAATTATTGACATGCTTTCACTAATAAAATACAAGAGATTGAGTTCACATACCAGTTGAAGACTGTCTTCACAACGAACTCAACCCACAGAAGCAACCCTCTACGATCTTTATCGCCCACCAAATAGTTGGCTACCAGCACCATGGTCGTCTACACAAACGACAGCGCATGAACAAGCAAGAGTGGGACGACACCACCACTTAGAGCCTTTGGTATTCTCGGAGTCAGGATCCAAAGAGTGGTCTTTGTTGGATTTTGTAGAGGAAGAAGGAAAGGGATAATCGTGTAGAACGACAAGCAAGTGAGAAAAGGCTATCATATAATGGATTCTTATCGTTTAGAGAAAGCTACACGATCGTGTAGGTTTTACTAAGCGATCGTCTAGTAATTAGTAAGCGATCGTTGATGCGCAAAAATTGGAAGTCGATTTTACTCGACAACCAACTTTCCTTGGACGTATTAGCGATGCATGTTCCTAAGATATGCATTGATAGTCATGCGTCGATGGTTATGCATTGGAATAAAAATTGCATTAACGAATGTATGCGATGACCATGCGTCCTACCACAATTTTTCTTGCGTTCACGCCAAGTATAACATGAACGCAAGTTTCTCGGGTAATCTGAGGTCGAACACAGGGACTTGTAACTATATGTTTGCGGTGATGTGCATGCGGTGGTTGAATAAAAGAATGAAGGAGATGTTGTTATGTTAATCCTACTTCTACTCCTATCTATCAGACAACGCAATGAGAATATGCATGAAAGGTAGAGATGCGACAAACCTTGACATGAAATAAATATATGGGAAATAGATAAAATGCGGAGATGTTTTCATTGCAACCCTTAAGAGTGACCGCAAGGGCAACCCTAGTCAACTCAAACTAATGCGATCATGCAACACTCATACAATAGTAAACCACCTCTCGGTGCGAATGCTACGGCTTCTAATGCTAGAACGCATGCGATGTATGTGCAGAGGTGTCTATAGGGCCTACACATAAGCCTCTAATTCTTGTCTATGCGATGATACACAAACAAGGCGACCACATATCATCATTCCTATTCCTAGGGTGCATGCGATGCAGTGTTGACAAACAGAGCTTATCTCTAAGTCCCTATCTCTTGCTTATGCCGATCTAATCTCGCTCTCTCGAGTCTAGATTCTAACCTAGCTCTCTCGAATCATTAGGTTCTTTCTTTAGACTTTCTTTCGAGTAGCTCTAAAGGGGTGTTGGGACAACATAAGACAAGATAAACGCATGAACTTGGTTAACGCAAGGTTGTTACTATCCCAAGTGAACAACACAAACATTGCTTAATGCAACCAACCACTTACCCTCCTGGGCAGTTGGTTGTTGCTGACTTTACTCATAGACAAGCATTGCGTTAGCCTATAGACAGGCGTTGCCGGAGCTTCACACTAAGCAAATAAGGTTATTCACACACTTATGCAACGCATACCTCTCGGTAGGTTGCTACATGCTTCATATCCCTAATCCACATGACTAAGTATGCAATACCCAAGAAATCTCACTAAGTGTTGCAATGAAAGTAAAGATGCTAAGCGAGAAAATGGAGATGGAGTCGAAGGAATAGAGAAATGCATTGAAAAACACATTGTATTAATTTCAATGTCATACAATACAATATAGAAAAAGAAAGAAAAAAGAAATGACCAGCTGGAAGCAAAACTTTGCTTCCAACAGATGTGCGTCAAGGCTGCCGGTGGTGCCATGGATGGGTGGAGGAGCTAAATCTCTCGAGATCTAGCTACAGTCAAAGGCTTCGGTCGTCACTCGGAATGAATGAAGGAGGTGAAGAACTCCCAGCGTCTTCTCACGCAGTTTGTTTGGATCACAAGGATCCACCATAGGCGAACCTCGGGCGAAAACCTTGGATAAAATTAATTTAAGCTCATCGGCTTCTATTTATAGAGCTTGGATCGTCGACAGCATTAATTGAACTACTCTGAGTCTGACGTTCGGCGCGTTCGTCCTTTCTAAACCTCTAACACTAACGGCATGGTAGGTGAAATGTCAACATCATCCTTGGATTTTCATGAGGTAGGTGCGTTGATGCGTTCATTCTACCTACCTTGCGTTGATCCCATTAGTTGCATTGTCGCGCAGCTGCAATCATTCAATGATCGCATTCGCTTAATACCGCAACTCTACACGATGACCGCATTCGCTTGACAAGCGCAACTCCCATGCGATGGATGTATACGGCTGATTACCGCAACATCCATACGTTGATCGATGCGTTTGCCTTTGCGATGGAGTGTTTCTCCGTGCAGTCGTCTATGCGGTGGTCCGATTTCCGCGTTTGCGTTCATTTCTTGCATTAGCTACAAAGATAGAACAATGAATGCATAATTAACGCAAAATAACGGGTTAGTTGAGATTCGTCATGCTGATCGACGCAAGCTCATATTCTTATGAATTCCTATCATGATCGACACATATTCTACCTAACAACCTTCATAATTCTATGTAAAAGACCTAAGATGACATGCATTTCTGCATGTCATCAATCGTTTAGAAAACTCAACATGCTAAGTGATCGTTTAGAAAAGCTGAGCGATCGTTTAGAGAATGTGTGTGATCGTTTAGTATACGAAGCGGGCGATTGTTTAAGCGATAGGGCACTATCGTATAGGCTCTTAGCTAAGCGATCAAAACATTTTCACACCTTGAGCGATTTTTTCGAACACTTTGCAAAATGAAACAAATTTTAATTTTATTCTTCAGTTACAATAACCGAATAATATTTTCCCACTAACGCACTATTGAGGAGAAGTTTCTAGCCAATTATCACATAATTATCAAATTAATTAATAAATGAATATAATCATATTATATTCTTACCCTATAGTTTGATATCATATATCTACTATAGTAATTTCTCCTCCACTTGATATAAATCATATTTATATCTAATTTCCTCCAAAATAATGTATCTCCTACATTTAGTCAATTATATCATATATAATTACCGGTTCAATGATATCATATATAATCGAACTCCCTCTTGTCAATTTGAACATTTCAAACTGATTCTCAACTTTATCCAAGCTACCTACGGGACCTTATAGACCTGTGGCTCGAAGCTCCAATGGTATGTGAATAGCTGACTAAACTCTTTAGCCACGAGATCCACCGTCCGTTAACTGCTAGACATTCCACTAAAAACCAACAGCTGAACTCTTCTTACCACAAATATATTTCTGTGTCCATCGGATATAACGAATCATGAGTACAATGATCCTTAACAGATGCTCGTAAGTACAGCTGGGTTAATTTACATTTTGCCCCTGTAGTTAAATCTCACTCCTTAAGTACCACTGATTTCTCTAATGAACAATATAACATAGTCCAACTCTGTGTGAACACCTCTCGGACCAAGAGAAGGTGTGTGGCGCCACATCGTTCAAGCCCTGAAATCAGCCCTTAAGGGAGCTATCTATTTACTTGCCCCTGCTTCGGGGAAGTAGTGAATTCCATCTTTCGTAGTTGAGTTCCCAGCTCCTAAATCAAACGAATCCCCAAAATGGTAGGTTTGAGTCGGCGACCTAGCGACTCGCACCCATACAAATCAAAAGACCGCCCTCAATGGCAGAAGCTCCCAACTCACTCAGGATTGAGGTCATGTTACCTATGGTCATCCTAGTGAAGTGAAGTCTCAGTCATAAATGGTGTTATATAACGAGACGTTAACACTTCATAGTCAGGTTTTACACAAACTCTTTGTATAGGACGCCTCTACTCACATGTCCCCAACACGAATGATCAAGATTAGACCATCTGTGACAAGTCACAATAGTTGTGACCATTCCATAAAGCGGGCCGCATCCGTAGCGTTACCAGGATAAGGTTCCCTCATATATCCATATACTATAGACCATTTTGGTTATCACTTAAGACATGATCCATTTGTATGTCACCACATACATGCTTAAGTTACATAGTGATAACCAGGGATTTTATGTTTATTGGTTTGTGATCAAGTAAATAAAACAAACAACTGAGCAAAAACAAGATGTGAAGTAAAATGTCATTTATTATGCTACCCAAACATTCGTACAAACTGTTTACAAACTATAGGACACGAGATTTTAGGGCATCAACCTCAACAATCTCCCACTTGTCCTAAAGCAAAGTGGGGTGTACAAAAAACTAGTACAAAACAATAAACTAGGGCGTAAAAGCCCAGTACAAGAAAATTTCCCGCTTGCCCTAGTCTAGCCGCGGGCGATCCTATAGACCCATGCTCTAAAGGTTACCCTTAAACACTGTAGCCATGAGAGCTTTCGTAAACGGGTCAGCAACATTGTGCTCCGAAGCGATCTTCGTGACGATCACGTCCCCTTGATGCACTATCTCGCGGATCAAATGATACTTCCGCTCTATGTGTTTGTCACGCCTGTGACTCCTAGGCTCCTTGGAGTTTGTCATTGCCCCACTATTATCACAATAGAGGATAATGGGCCTAGACATAATAATGATGGGCAAAAATATACGTTAAGTAGAATATGCGGCGATTATACTAAGAATTCATGAGAAAATGAGCTTGCGTTGATCGACATTAAGAATCTCGGCTAACCACTATTATGCGTTATTTTGCGTCCAATTGTCTATTTTTGTAGCTAACGCAGGAATTGATCGCATACGGTGAATCTCGCCATCGCAGAGGCATCACATACGCGATCGCATACGTTCAATGCATAGATGTTGCGGCCATTAATCGCATGCGTCCATCGTATAGAGGTTACGGCTACCGAGTATAACCATAATAGAGGGATGAACGCAAGGGTGGTGGAATGCATTGATACTTCAAAAACCAAGCATGAACATATACCTCGGGAGTATCAAAAGGTGATGTTGACATTTCACCTACCACGCCGTTAGCAGTAGAGATTCAGAGCAGGTTCATCATGCCGTTAGCTGCAGAATTTCAGAGAAGGACCATTAATATTGTCGGCGATCAAGCTCTATAAATAGAAGCCTTAGAGCTCAACTTTAAATCATCCAAGGTTTCCTACCTGAAGGCATTCGGGGTTTTCTGCCTTAGGGTAGATTCTTGTGATCCAGATAAAAGCATGAGGAGATATTCTTGAGAGTTCTTCATCTCTTCAACCATTCCGAGTGACGACCAGAGCTCCGCTGGAGTTAGATCTCGAGAGAGACTACTCCACCGCCCATCCATGGCACCACCGACAACCTTGACACACATCTGATGGACGCAAGATATTGCCCATCTGGCCTTCCATATCTCTTCTACTTCTGTATTGTATTACATTGTGACTTAAGAGATTAATACATTTTGTGATCAATGCATTTCTATATTTTCCTTCGATTCCATCTCCATCTTCATTTACTAAGCATCCTTTACTTTCATTGCACCACTAAGTAAGATTGTGAGAGTATCGCAAACTTAATCATGCGACATAGACATATGAAGCATGTAGCAAACCACCGAGAGGTATGCATTGCGTGAGTGTTATGAGAAAATCCTATTTGCCTAGTGTGAAGCTTTAGCAACGTTTGTCTATAAGCGGACGCAATGCTTGTCTATGAGTAGAATCAGCAGCGATCAACTGCCCGAGAGGGTAAGTAGTTGAACGCATTAAGCAAAGTAAGTAGTGTTCCTAAAGATAGGAATAATCTTATGTCAACCATGTTTATGTGATTACCTTGTCTTCTGAGCGCATCATTTATCATTTAGGCATACTTTAGAGAGTAGTCTAAAAACTAAATCTAGGCTTGAGAGAGTCAGATTGGATTGCATAAGCAAGAATAGAGGCTTAGAGATAAGCTCTGTTTGCTATTACACAGTGCATGCACCCTATAGGATGCGGTCACAACGCATGCGTCCAGAAGTAGGATATGGTGGTATGCGGTCATCTTGTTTATGTGTGAGAGCACGTGAGCAGGAATAGAGACTTAGAAATAAGGCCTCTCAACATTATCGCATATACATCGTATGCGTCTTCGTTAAGTGTGTGTAGCATACTCGCATACCTTGTGTTGGTTGGGGTTACCCTTGCGATCAAGCTTATTGATGCAGTGAAGACATCCCCACCATTTTATCTATTTTTCCCATGCATCTTATTGTTGGGGTTGATGCCCTAAAGTCTCATGTCCTAAAGTTTGTAAACAGTATATACGAACACTTTTGTTGTTAATATATGATATTTACTTCACATCTTGTTGTTTTTTCATTTATGTGTTTTATTTGTTTTACCACAAACCAATAAACATAAAATCCCTGGTTATATGTATGTGACTCAAGCATGTATGTGGTGATATACAAGTGGATCATGTCTTAAGTGATAACCAAAATGGTTTGTAGTAAATGGATAAAGGAAGGAAACCTTATCTTGGTAACGCTACGGACGTGGCCTGCTTTGTGGAATGGTCACAAATGTTGTGACTTACCACAGATGATCTAATTCTGATCATTCGTGTTCGGGACATGTGAGTGGGGGCGTCCTATACAAAGAATTTATATAATACCTGACCACGAAATGTTAATGTCTCGTTATATAACACCAGAAAGACTTCACTTCACTAGGATGACCATAGGTAACATGACCTCAATCCTGAGTGAGTTGGGAACTCCTGCCATTGAGTGCGATCCTTTGATTTGTATGGGTGTGAGTGGCTAAGTCACTGATTCAAACCTACCATTTTGGGGATACGTCTTATTTGGGAGCTGGGAACTCAACTACACAAGATGGAATTCACTCCTTCCCTCAAGCAGGGGTATGTAGATAGATGGCTCCTTTAAGTGTTGATTCCGGGGCTTGAACAATGTGGCGCCACACACCTTTTCTTGACCCGAGAGGTGTTCATACATAGTTGGACTATGTTGTATTGTTCATTAGAGGAATCAGTGATACTTAAGGAGTGAGATGTAACTACAGGGGCAAAACGGTAAATTGGCCCAACTGTACTTACGAGCATCTGTGAAGGGTCATCGTACTCATGATTGGTTATATCCAATGGACACATAAATATATCTATGGTGAGAAGAGTTCAATTGTTGGTCTTTAGTGGAATCACTGACAGTTAACGAATGGTGAATCTCGTGGCTAAAGAGTAAGTCAGCTATTCACGTACCATTGGAGCTTCGAGTCACAGGTCCAGTAGATCACCTGGGTAGCTTGGATAAAGTCGAAAATCAGTGTTTGGGTTAATTTGAAATGTTCAAATTGACAAGAGGAAGTACAATTATATATGATATAATTGGAATGGATAATTATATATGATATAATTGGCTAAATGTATGAGATACATTATTTTGGAGGAAATTAGATATAAATATGATTTATATCAAGTAGAGGAAAAATACTATAGTAGATATATGATATCAAACTATAGGATATAAATATAATATGATTATATTTATTAAATAAATGAATTGATTAATTATTTAATAATTAACCAATTTTTTTCACGTATGAACGTGGGAATGTGGGGGCTACGAAGGTTAAGGTAACTGGCAGGTTATAGATTGAAAATCATTTTCATTTTTGAAGAATTCTTTCGTGCTATTCAAGATCCCGCACCTCAAAAGAAACCGTGAAAGATCGATCGCCGAGAGCCTATACGATAGATTCTCTTTCGTCTAAATGATCGTATAGATCACGCGTTCCCTAAACGATCGTTTAGTTTTTTCTAAATGATCGTGTAGTTCTCCTATACGATAAGCGTCCCCGTTATACGATAGCAGAGTTCTTCTCGTACGCACTTATCGTCTACACGATACCCTTTCCTCCATCCTCTACCAAACTACCTAGAGCCCACACTTTGGGTTTTTTACACCGAGGATACCTGGGTTTCCCTGATGGTGGTGTTGTCCCCGAATCCTTGTTCGTGTACGTTCGGATCGTGCAATAACAATCGTGACACTCGTCAGGTGCTGGTAGATTAATGGAGTTTTCCGCTGCTATGGGTTCACACAAAAAAAGATCGTCTTCCTCTGGTATGAACCCCTTTCTCTGTATTTTATCGTACTCTGAGCATGTTGTTGATAAGTTTATTTTGCATAACTGTTAGTATAGAATGTATATCGTTTATATTCCAGTCACTATGAAATCGGAGCGATCTAAGCCCACTCATGGAACTCTCATTTTGAGATCCTTCAATTGGTATCAGAGCCAGGTTTCTGATACTCCGATTTCATTTGTTGCAACGAAATAATGTTTACATTCATGGTGGGTGCATTTCTATGCTGTTTTAAATGTTAATACTATTGTGGATATGCCAGATTAATGGATGTTTTCAGGATGAATTTCCTCGATCTGTTTAAATTCCTTTTACATTTGTGATTGTATGTAAAGGCCCTTGCATTTTTGGGCATATATAATCATACTCGAGTCTGTATTCAAAGTGTTTGAAGTCTTGAGTCGTTCGTCGAAGTTCTGGGCAAAGGTTGCGGCTCTTCGAGTAAGGAGATGATCTAGGATTGATCGCATCGTGCAGAAACAGTTCTATGTGATCGTTGTCCATCGCATCATGAAGATGAATGACTATGCGATCGTGGTTGAACAGATCGGTTGAACAATGGGGTATGCAATCAAGCATTGGTCGTATCGAGAAGACGATCAGGCACGCAATCGCTGAGTATCGTTTAATGCGCACATGAGCAAGATGATTGTTTAGGTCAGCAAGCTTCATCGCTTAGTAACTGACTAAACGATCGCTTAGCATCGCAAGGTAAATCGTTTACCAAGTTACACGCATCGGTTAAACGATCAGACGCTCAAGTATCGTTTAAAGCGCACTAAACAATCGTTTAGGTCAGCAAGCTTTATCGCTTAGTATCTGACTAACGATCGCTTAGTAACTTAAGGTAAATCATTTACCTATTGTCGCGCTACACGATCGCATGGACGATCAGGCTTCACAACCTCGTCGTCGTTTACACGATCGTTTGTTAAACTTCCTATCGTCTAGTACGTGTTGAACGATCATCTACCTGCTAAAGAATGCTACACAATGGAGACCTCCTGCCAGTTCAAGACCCTGTTTGCCTATGAACCGGTTTGCTCGATGAAAAATGTAATAGATAGGGTTTTTTCATTTTGGTTCTTTTTTGTTTTAAAGACTCATCCCGGTCCATTAATCCATTTATTTAATACATGCGATGTATGTGTTATATGTCATATGGTATGCACATATAGTAAATCCCACCTTAGGTTATGCAATGATCATGCATCATCTCTTTATTGTAATTGTTATAATTTAGAGAAGCATGATTTTATCATGTAAGAGCATGCTCATGCATCATATAATTAAGAGTTATATTTATGCATGCATAAAAAGCAATGACATGCATCATCTTTATATTATAATTGTTATAGTATAAGGGTGAATGATAGCATGTTTGCTTGGTTATTACGTGTTATATAAAAGTTATATAGTAATGACCGGACATTGCATGAAGCATGACATATAGGTTACTTTATAATTGTTATAAATGTCTTGTTATGTGCAATATTTTTTTAGTTGTTTCTTTTTAAGAGTTAAAGAGAAATTAGAACTAAAAGAAATAAGAAAGACATGTACGCTCACTTAGGTTTAATTCATGTTTTAAAATGTTTAAAACTTGGATCACATAGACCTAAGATCACGGTTCTAATATGATTAGCAACCCTAAGGTTTTAATCTTTTAATCAGTTTAATAGGATTAAATTGGCTAATAAAAGGTTAAAGTGTAGCAAATCCATCTATAAGAAACCTTTTGTCTAAGGCGGGTTCTGTCTAGGCTGGGGTATTTAAGTTGACGAAATCGTAACACCTCTACCTAGGAACTTACCTGAAAAGGTGAATTAGATAGATTTGATACATGCATGCAAGTTAAGGACAGTCCATTAAAGTGTTTAAATGTGACTACTTGAATTTGTTTATATTTCATAAACAAACGTTGTTTATAAGCATACTTTAAAAAGACCACTTAGACTAAAATCAGTAGCCGGATTGTCTAGGTTAATGAATCCCTAGGTAGAACATTCAGTGGGAGGTACTTAGGGCATAAGATACTTCACTTAAACCTTTCACTTTTCTCCTTAAGTCCACACTGTGAGATCTATCCTTGGCCTCGCGACCCCTTTGGCATGTCCCCCCAACGAATGGTGTTTGGGTAGGTCAATATCAAAGTGGATGGAGAGAATGATCATAGTAAGTGGGACGGAAAGTGTGATAGCATATCCCTCGGTCTCTCTCGTTAGGTTGAATAAAGTTACTGCGCATCGCCGCGAGGAACCCTGGGAGTGTCCCCCTAAAGGATGGCAGTTTTGCGCGTTTCTTTATTTGATCTCCTGTAAGAGGATAAGGTAACTTAGTCTTTTTTCCTAATCTGTCTTTTCCCTACGGTAAGCGCATTAGGGCGGGACTCTGGCACTGAAAACAAGGGGTTACACTTACACAGAATAGTTAATGGTTAACGATTCTGGACCGAAAAATGGTGGCTGTTAGGTTCAGTTCCAAGAGTTGGTTCTGCCTAATGGTTGAGAATGCCTCATCCCAATGAAAGGGCAACTGATCACTCCACCAGTGGCGTTTGTCTTGACTCACTGGGGCATTATTATAAAATAGAAGTCTATTTCTTAGGGTACTTGAAACTATTTTGCAAAACAAATTGGTTTAAAAGTGGTTTAGCAAAACTAATCAAGATTTGTTCGTATTTTCAGCAACTTTTTCAAATGGCTACAGCCACAGTATCGTTGTTAAGTGCCGAAAAATTAACTGACGACAATTTTTCAACATGGAAACATATGATCACGACGATCCTAATCATCAAGGATCTCATGTTCGCTCTCACGAAGGCTTATCCTCCTATTCCAGCTCCAGATGTCGCTCGAAATGTTCGGGAGGCATACGAGCGATGGGCAAGGGCGAAGGAGAACGCCCGAGCCTATATCTTGGCAAGTATTTCTGACGTCTTGGCCAAGAAGCATGAGCCTATAGTCTCAGCTCGTGAGATCATGGAGTCCCTGCAGGGGATGTTTGGACAACCGTCTGAACAGCTTATGCATAACGCTCTAAAATATATATTCAAATAAAAAATACAAGAAGACACCTCTGTTCGTGAACATGTCCTAAACATGATGGTCCACTTCAATGTGGCGGAGTTAAATGGGTCTACCGTCGATGAGGGCAGCCAGGTTAGCATAATCCTACTTTCATTTCCGAAGAGCTTCCTGCACTTTGTTAGTAAAGTGATTCTTAACAAAGTGAAATATAACCTTATAACTCTCCTCAACGAGTTGCAGACATACCAATCTTTACTGAAAAGTAAGGAGAGGCAGAATGGTGAGGAAAATGTTGCTTCATCCTCAAGGACGTTCCATAGAGGTTCGACCTCAAGAACAAAGTCTGCACCTTCTACTTCCAACTCTGCAAAGGGGAAGAAGAAGGGTGCTAAGGGAAAAGGGAAGGCACCTGCTAACCCATCGTCTGTCGCCCCAAAGAGGCGTCCACCAGTTGCTAAAGAAAAGTGTTTCCATTGCAATCAAGATGGACATTGGAAGAGGAATTGTCCTCGATATCTGAAGGAGAAGAAAGCAGCCAAGGCTAAGGCCAAGGCGGATAAAGGTAAATATGATTTACTGGTACTCGAAACCTGTTTAGTGGAGAATGATGATTCTGCCTGGATAATTGATTCAGGCGCCACTAACCATATTTATTCTTCTTTTCAGGAAATTAGATCCTGGCGACAGCTGGAGGCTGATGAGATGATGATGCGAGTACGCACCGGGCACATCGTCTCAGCTGTGGCAGTGGGAGGGATCTAGTTGACTTTACATAATAGGTTTCTAAATTTAAATGATGTATATATTGTTCCTGAACTAAAAAGGAACCTTATTTTTGTAAAGTGCTTATTGCAATGTAAATACATTATTTTTTTTTAATTTGAGTAAAGCGTTTATTCATAAAGATGGTGTCTTTATTTGCACAACAAATCTGGAATCAAATTTATATGTGCTAAGGCCGTTAGCCATTAATTCCCTTCATAATACTGAAATGTTCAAAACTGTCATAACTAAATCAAAACGTCAATGAATTTCTCCAAAAGAAAATGCCCAACGTTGGCATCTAGGTTTAGGGCACATCAATCTCAATAGAATTGAAAGATTGGTGAAGAATGGACTTCTAAATGAGTTAGAAGAAAATTCTTTACCTGTGTGCGAATCTTGCCTTGAGGGTAAGATGACTAAACTACCTTTTACTGGAAAAGGTTTTAGAGCCAAAAAGCCTCTTGAGTTAGTACATTCTGACCTTTATAGTCCTATGAATGTGCGATTCCGAGGTGGCTATGAATATTTTATCAATTTTACTAATGATTACTCTAGGTATGGGTATGTTTATCTTTTGCAATGGAAGTCTGAATCCTTTGAAAAGTTCAAAGAGTTCAAGGCTGAATTTGAAAACGCATTGGATAGACGGAATAAAACACTTCGATCAGATCGAGGTGGAGAGTTTTTGGACTCCGCATTCCAGGAATATTTGATAGAACATGGAATTGTTTCCCAACTCTCAGCATCGGGTACACCTCAGCAGAATGGTGTAGCGGAGAGGAGAAATAGGACCTTGTTAGACATGGTTCGTTCAATGATGAGTTACGCTTCCTTACCGGACTCGTTTTGGGGTTTCGCAGTGGAGACTGCGATGTACATACTCAACTGTTTTCCCTCCAAGAGTGTTACAAGAACACCTTTGGAGTTGTAGAATGGGCATAAAGCTAGTTTACGTCATTTTTGCATTTGGGGTTGCCCTGCACATGTGCTTGAGGCTAATCCCAAGAAGTTGGAACCACAGTCGAGGTTGTGCCTCTTTGTAAGCTACCTTAAAGGTACACGATGGGGTTATTTTTATGATCCGACGGAAAATAGGTTGTTTGTTTCAACAAATGCTACTTTCCTGGAAGAAGATCATATAGGGGAGCACAATCCACGAAGCAAAGTCATGTTACGTGAGTTTTCCAATGAAACTACTGAAACTTCAACAAGAGTTGTTGAAGAGCCTGCTACATCAACAAGAGTTGTTGATGGGAGATCATTCAGTAGGTCGGTTCCACCTCAAAAGTTGAGAGAACTTCGATGTGGTAGGAGGGTTGCGAACCCACCCGTTCACTATCTGGGTTTCATGGAAATCTTTGCTATGGTAGCAGATGGCGACCTTAAGGATCCATTGTCTTATAAGAAGGCAATGGAGGATGTTGACCAGGATAAATGGGTCCCATGGATCTCAAGATGGAGTCGATGTACTTCAACTTAGTATGGGATCTTGTAGATTAGCCTAATGGGGTTCGCCCTATAGGTTGTAAATGGATCTACAAGCGCAAACGGGGTGCTGATGGGAAGGTACAAACCTTCTAGGCTCGACCTGTGGCAAAGGATTATACCCAGGTAAAGAGAGTCGACTATGAGGAGACTTTTTTGCCTGTTGCCATGTTAAAGTCGATTTGCATCCTCTTGTCCATTGCAGCTTATTATAATTATGAGATCTGACAAATGGACGTCAAGACGACCTTTCTAAATGGCAATCTTGAGGAGACCATTTATATGGTGTAGCCCGAGGGATTCATAGCCCAACGTCAAGAGAAAAAGGTTTGCAAACTGAATCGGTCCATTTATGGACTAAAACAGGCGTCTCGATCTTAGAACATACGATTTGATGTTGCGATCAAGTCGTATGGCTTTGACCAAAACACGATGAACCTTGTGTCTACAAGAAGATCATCAACGCTTCGGTAGTCTTCTTAGTTTTGTACGTAGACAATATCCTACTCATTGGGAATGATGTAGGTCTACTGACTGCAGTTAAGAACTGGCTAGCGACCCAATTCCAAATGAAAGATTTGAGAGAGGCTCAGTTTGTTCTAGGTATCCAGATTTTTCGAGATCGTAAGAACAAAATGCTAGCATTGTCTCAGGCATCGTACATTGACAAGGTGTTGCTCAAGTACTCGATGCAGGACTCCAAGAGGGGCCTACTGTCGTTCAGGCATTGAGTCACTTTGTGTAAAGAAATGTGTCCTAAGACGCCTCAAGACATTGAGGAGATGAAACCGATCAGTCTAACTCAGGCCATTTTATTGTTGCGGACCTGTTTACGAAGGCTCTCACGACTACAGTGTTTGAGAGTCACCTAAGGAGCATGGGTCTACAAGATAGCCCGTGGTTGGACTAGGGCAAGTGGGAGATTTTATTGTAATGGGCTTTTATGCCCTAGTTTATTGTTTTGTACTAAGTTTTTTGTACACCCCACTTCGCTTTAGGAAAAGTGGGAGATTGTTGGGGTTGATGCCCTAAAGTCTCGTGTCCTGTATTTTGTAAACAGTATATATGAACACTTGTGTTGTTAATATATGATATTTACTTTACATCTTGTTGTTTTGCTTATTTAGGTGTTTTATTTGTTTTACTACAAACCAATAAACATAAAATCTCTGGTTATATGTATGTGACTCAAACATGTATGTAGTGACATACAAGTGGATCATGTCTTGAATGATAACCAAAATGGTCTGTAGTAAATGGATAAAGAAAGGAAACCTTATCCTGGTAATGCTACGGACGCGGCCCGCATTGTGGAATGGTTACAAGTGTATTGACTTGCCATATATGATCTGATCCTGATCATTCGTGCTGGGGACATGCAAGCGGGAGCGTCCTATACAAAGAGTTTGTATAATACCTAACCATGAAGTGCTAATGTCTCATTATATAACATCGTTCATGATAGAGACTTCACTTCATTAGGATGACCATAGATAACATGACCTCAATCCTGAGTGAGTTGGGAACTCCTGCCATTGAGGGCGGTCCTTTGATTTGTATGGGTGTGAGTGGCCAAGTCGCCGATTCAAACCTACCATTTTGGGGATACGTTTTATTTTTGAGCTGAGAACTTAACTACACAAGATGGAATTCATTCCTTCCCCCAGGCAGGGGTATGTAGATAGATAACTCCCTTAAGGGCTGATTCCGGCGCTTAAACAATGTGGCGCCACATACCTTCTCTTGGCCCGAGAGGTGTTCACACATAGTTGGACTATGTTATATTGGTCATTAGAGGAATCTGTGGTACTTAAAGAGTGAGATGTAACTACAGAGGAATCATCGTACTCATGATTGGTTATATCCAGTGGACACAGAAATATATTTGTGGTGAGAAGAGTTCAGGTGTTGGTCTTTAGTGGAATCACTGACAGTTAACAGATGGTAAATCTCGTGGCTAAAGAGTTTAGTCAGCTATTCACTTACCGTTGGAGCTTCGAGCCACAGGTCCATTAAGTCACCTGGGTAGCTTGGATAAAGTCGAGAACCAGTGTTTGGGTTAATTTGAAATGTTCAAATTGATAAGAGGAAGTACAATTATATATGATATAATTGGAATGGTTAATTATATATGATATAATTGGCTAAATGTATGAGATACATTATTTTGGAGGAAATTAGATATAAATATGATTTATATCAAGTAGAGGAAAAATACTATAGTAGATATATGATATCAAACTATAGGATATAAATATAATATGATTATATTTATTAAATAAATGAATTGATTAATTATTTAATAATTAACCAATTTTTTTCACGTATGAACATGGGAACGTGGGGGCTACGAAGGTTAAGGTAACCAATGGGTTATAGATTGAAAATCGTTTTCATTTTTGAAGAATTCATTCGTGCTATTCAAAATCCTGCACCTAAAAGATATCATGAAAGATCGATCGCGAGAGCCTATACGATGGATTCTCTTTCGTCTAAACGATCGTATAGTTCATGCATTCCCTAAATGATCGTATACCGCTCCCTAAATGATCGATTCTCTTTCGGAGAAGTAGTGAATTCCATCTTGTGTAGCTGAGTTCCCAACATCAAAATCAGACGAAATCCCAAAATGGTAGGTTTAAGTCGGCGATCTGGCCACTCGCACTCATACAAATCAAAGGACCGCCCTCAATGGCAAGAGTTCCCAACTCACTCAGGATTGAGGTCATGTTACCTATGGTCATCTTAGTGAAGTGAAGTCTCAGTCATGAACGGTGTTATATAACGAGACGTTAACACTTCATGGTCAGGTCTTATACAAACTCTTTGTATAGGACGCCCCCGCTCGCATGTCCCCTACACGAATGATCTGAATCAGACCATCTATGACAAGTCACAACACTTGTGACCATTCCATAAAGCGGACCACATCCGTAGTGTTATCAAGATAAGGTTTCCCTCCTATATCCATATACTACAAACCATTTTGGTTATCGCTTAAGACATGATCCACTTGTATGTCACCACATAATGCTTAAGTTACATAGTGATAACCATGGATTTTATGTTCATTGGTTTGTAGTCAAACAAATAAAACAAACAACTTAGCAAAAACAAGATGTGAAGTAAAATATCATATATTATGCAAGCATTCGTACAAACTGTTTACAAAGTACAGGACACGAGACTTTAGGGCATCAACCCCAACACCCTGTATGTCTCCACATACAATTCAAGATTGATAAGACAACCTTGGATATTAGTTTATTGAATTTAGAGTTACTAAAACAAAATAGATAATAATACAAGTAATAACATTTATTGAATTGACATTCGTAACTCTTTATGATGACAGTCAATTAATAACATTTACTATTTACCAGTTTTAGGACATAAAACCCAACAGTATCTTGAACATTGATCCCTATATATCTTTACTCATAAGGCAGCCCAGGATGTTAGTTTATTGGATTTGAGGTTATTAAGACAAAATAGACAACAATACAAACAATAACATTTATTGATTTAACATCTATAACTCTTTATTGGTAACGGTCAATTAATAGCATTTATTGTCTACGAGTTTTAGGGTATAAAATCCAACGTAAATGTGATTAAAATAATGAATGCTAGCAATAACTAATTATAAAAACGTTTAATATTGTAAGAAGGATGCTAGACATAAAAGAACAAAAATCCATAATATAAATTCCTTCCTTGTGTTGCACTCGAGACCTACTGCAACTATCCCTTCCCTTCCAATTCCCCCTTCAAGAACCAAAAATACTATAAATGTTTACCACGAGCCTAAGATTATTGGATCCCTCCATGAAAGCACAACAAATGCTTAGTCACAAGCTGGGAGCAACAATTCTATCTTAATTCACTCAAAATCACCAAAAAAAAAAAAAAAAAAAAAAAAAAAGAACTACCCTTCGAATTGTTCCATTCTTCTAGGATTAATAAGCATCGCATCAAACAGAAAGAATTGGAATTCCCCAGTTTGGTTAACTATAGAGGGGACATAAAAGAAAACAAAGATCATTCTCGGTTTATTTCATGAGAAAAAGTTCATATGACGGACAATCTAAAGTTCAAATGTTGAAAAATTTCTTGAATTTCCACGCTGCATTTTACAATTTCTCGACAAATAAGTAGAAATAGATTAAACATCGTAGATGAATTTGATCAAGATGACGGAGAAAGAATAAGTGAATCTAAAGCTAGAGTTAGAAAGAAGGCCCCAGAGAAGCAATGAGAAGTAATTTTGTTTGCAACCACAATAGGTAAAAATTGAGTTTCAGGCAGTGGAATGGCCTCGTCATCATGTTAAACAAAGTGTTTGTGAATGGGTTGGGTTTCTAACTGGTGGAATAATGCTGGTGGCTGGACGCACGTAGCTATGCAGCCTACCTGCAGGTGGATGAGCAGCGAGATTGACAAAACTCGACGGCAGCGGTGGTAGGATCTACTTGCTTTACGACTGACAAATCTCGCCGGCGGCTGCTAATTGGAGCGGTCGAACGAACGAGTAAACGAATAGCGGCCTTGTGTGTGGATCCAGACACTCCATCCAGCTGTTGTTGGATGTCGCCTCTCCTCCTCACACTCGCCGAAAGTTGCACAGAGAAAGAAGGAGAGAGAATTGTGAAACGGGGAAGGCATAAAGGAGAGGGAGGAAGAGAGAATAGAAGGCTTAGGGTTTTTTTTCCCTTATTTCCCTTTACTTTTCTTTTAAAAACAAAAATCCATAACTAAAATTTATTAATGACATTTAATAAATGTCATAAATCGAGGACATTTTAAAACTGTCATAAAATAACAAAAATCTGAAAACTTCTTCTGTTCCCGCCAAAAACGCTTTTTTTTTTTTCATTTATGACACTTTTTTTTCACTTTCTCCTCAATTTAGTTCTTATACTTTCAAATGATCTTAAACATAGTCCCTCAAGGCTCAAATTAATTAATTTTATCAAATTTTTCTAAATAATAATAAAAAAATTATTCAAATAAATACAACACGTGTGAATACCTTTTCAAAATTTATAGTGAAACGGCTAATAGATAACAGAAAAAAATGGAAAATCAACAAAGAAAACTAACATTAGGTCTAAACCTAAGATTTACTAAAAGTATAAAAATTAAAATTATGCATATGAAAATAAGACAAAACTGAACAAATTCCAAAGTACAATAACTAGAATGGTATTTTAACATTTTTCTTATTACAACAAGTGGGACTATTAAGTTTGAACATACTATGTAACTACTGTTGAATTATGCCCATTTTGACAAAATGTATAAGCTATTGTTTCATATATATTATGTTTATTTATGTATTAAAATATAGGGGAAGAGGTTTTTTTTAATGCCTATAAATGAGTTCATAAAAAAAATAATTGATATTTTAAATTTGAAAGAAACGTTTGATAATCAATAGATTCAAAAATTAAGGGAGAATCCAACTAATTTAGGTCAATCTATTAAAATGTACGAGAGTTATGAAGAATTTTATTTTATTTTATTGCAAAGTATTAGATTAAATATGTGGGGTGAGAAAATCAAACCTCTAACCTCGATTGACAGTACAAGTACTATTGGATATATATAGTGAAAGAAAGTGAAAGTTTAGTGAATATTTGAAACATAAAAATAGATTTAATTGTGTAAAATTCATTGTTTAGAAACTTTCAAGTTGGATTGAAACTTCAAATTAAAATGATGTTTCATGTACAAATTAAACATGTATGAAAATTAACTTTGTACTTCAATTTGAATGAGTTATGTTTGATTTTTGTGAAGTAACAACTCAATTGAGTTAAGTTTAATAAATGTTTCAATTTTTATATTTATTTGATTTTATTTTGTATTTTGAAGAGTTACTAAGTTGCTAGCCTATGTAGCAACTTGGTTCTTCATTTGTAGCACCCTATTCAAAATTGAAGAGTTCTCTCCTTTTTTTTTTCTTTATTTTGATATTGTCTTGAGTTGAAAGCAGGTATTCAAGAATTCTGCCATATTCGAGCAGTTCAAGATTGTAATTCTATCGCAGTTAGTTGTTGTATTATGCTAAGATGACCTTGTGCAGAGTGAATAATTATCTTCAAGATAGTGCTTACCAAAAGTGTGCCTTGACTATATTTTGAGTCTCTAAAGGTTTTTATGTTCTTTCAAGTCTTTGATTATTTCCATATATAAGCCTTATTAGATCATTTGACTTATGTTTGAGTCTAAATATTACATATATTAAGTGTACTATATCTAATCGACGTGCATTAAGTTTGCTAATATATTCAATTCATATCTATTCATTTCCCCCAACAATCTGAAGATAGTTAATATCTTAATTGATGGTTGCAAACTCCTCTACCAATGTCGTTACTTCTGCCATGATCAGATCGTATATTGTCAAACCTCATGCTAAAAAACCAAAAAATATCAAGGGAGACCTTCAAGAGATGGAAATAGAAGATGATCTTCGATCTCGCCACATTGAATCTTGCTCATATTTTGAAGGAAGATTATGCAATTACCACACTAGAAGTTGTAACTCCTAAAATGGAAGTTGCGAAGCAAGTATAGATACATTCGGACTTCCTGTGCTATAATTATATACTTAGTGATCCTGATCACACTTCGTATAATGCGTATTGCATTGCCTATAATACATCAAAATTATTGTAGGAGGCATTAGACAAGAAGTGCAAGTTGGAATATGTTGGTATTAAGAAATTCCTTGTGGAAAAATTATTATATTACAAAATGGTTGATACCAAATCGGTGGTCAATCAGATGGAAGAATTGTAAATTATGATTGGTCAATCTCCACTAGAAGTTGAAGCCAAGCTCATGTTGCTGAAGCTTTCAAAACATAAACCCAAAAAGCAAAATTTCAAGAAAAATGTGAGTCATGGGTCAAGGAATGATGCTAGCAAATGAATTCGAGAAAATTTTTGGGTTTGTGGTAAGAGTGGCCATACCGATGCAATGTGCAAGCACGAGAAGGGATAAGGTTTCAATAATCATGTTGCCATCATTTTTTAGGTAAATATGGCTTTAGACACCAAAGGTTGGTGGATTGATACTGGTGCTATTAGGACACTTGTAAAGACAAGTCATTGTTCGTTGCATATGAGAGACTAGATGGTAGTGATAAGTTGTACATGAAAAATGCTTCAACTGCCTCTACGGAAAGCCAAGGGAAGATCCTACTGAAATGGATTTCTCGAAAGATACCTATCCTCAGTGATGTGTGACATATGTCAGAGATTTGAAAATATCTAGTGTCAGGACTCTACTTAATAAAATGGGTTCAAGTTTGTATTTGAATCAGATAAATTTATTCTAAAAAAGGGGATATGTATGTGGGAAAAGGCTATCTAATGGCATGTTCAAACTGAATGTACTATCACAAATGCTAAAGAATAATGATAATATTAACTCTTCTACTTATATTTATGTGTTGTGTGTTGTTTGGTATTCTAGAATGGGACATATCAATTACAACTCTTTAAATAGAATGGTAAGTTTAGGACTATTGTCGAATTTTAACATTGATAATAGACACAAATGTGAAGTATGTGTTGAATCAAAGTTTAGTAGAAAATCATCTTCATCTGTGGAAAGAAGTAATGAGTTACTTAATTTAATCCACAATGATTTATGTGACATGAAAAGTACTCCCACAAAGGTGGTAAGAGATATTTTGTCACACTCATTGATGATTGTAGTAAATATTACTATGTATATTTATTACATAGTAAAGATGAAACCTTTAATGTTTTCAAAACATATAAGTCAAAAGTTGAACATCAACTTAAGAAGAAAGTAAAGGTACTTAGATCAAATAGAGGTGGTGAATATGAATCATCATCACTTTATGAATTCTGTGAAGTTAATGATATAATCCATCAAACTGTTGCACCTTATATACCACAAAAAAAAATAGTGTAGCTAAAAGAAAGAACCAAACTTTAAAGGAAATGGTTGGCTGCATGTTAAATAGTTCAGGTTTACCTCACAATTTGTGGCGTAGGGGGGGAGGGGGGAGCTTTGTTAACTGCAAATTTTATACTACATAGAATTTCGTCGTCTTATGAAGTATGGAATGGAAAGTTACCCTCATATAAAATGTTAAAATTGCTAGAGTGTGTGGTAAAGATATAAGTTCCTTTACAAAAAAAAAAAAAAAAAAAAAAAAAAAAAAGCTTGGACCTAAGACAATTGATTGTGTCTTTATAGGCTATGCAACGCATAGTGCTGCTTATAGACTTATGGTGATTAAATCAGAAATATTTGATATTAACAATAATACCATGATAGAATCTATTGAAGCTTAATTCTTTGAGGATATACTTCCTTTAAAGGAGCAAAGACACAAAATTAATCTTGCCAAAAGAATTAATGAAGCAAGCTCTTTGAAAGGTCAATACGATCAGAATATTGAGTCTAAACCTAGAAGAAGCGAAAGAGCTAAGAAAGCTACTTGTTTTGGATCTGATTTCATAACTTATGTAATAGAAGGTGAGCCTCAAACTTTTCAATAAGTTGTATCATCTCCCGATGCACCTTATTAGAAAGAAGCTATTAATAATGAGATAAAATGATTTTAACTCACTTTTCGACTCTTGAAAAACTTATACACTATCACAAAAGCGTTGATCTTAAGGCAATTCAATGTCAAATTTAAACTCTATAAGAAATAACTTCAATTATGTAAAATTGTCGTATTATTTGTTATCAAAGCTGGTGTTGTATTAGAAAGTGTATCTATTCTAAATTCTCTTTGGTTCTTAATCAAGAATAAAGAGAAATAGACTGAAACCTTTGTTTAAATATATATATATATTAAAAAAAAACCAAGGGTCACAACGTATATCCTACAAATGAGACAATACATGAACTATATGCTCGTGTTAAAATACAATTATTTAATTTCAAAACATATTTGACAAGACTTTTAAGAGTTTGGTTGGTTGAATTTTATTTTATGTTTTTTGATTCATTAAGTTCAATGGATGTGTATTTTTACAGATAATCTAGATTCTGTTTCTACACATTTTATGAATTATGTGATCCATTTCATGCTAATTTTGAAAACAATAATTTTATATTTTAGTATATTCAGATTTTGAATTTTAAATTTTAAAATATATAATTACATTACATAAAAATTAAAACGTTTAGAAACACAATATTTCTTGATATAAACTCAACTCATTCTATTTAAATCAAAATATGTATTATTTAATGTATTATAAATTATATAATTTACCAAAATTAATAATTATACCAAATAAATTAAAATATAACATAGTCCACCTCATTCTTAGTGGGACTAGTTTTATGGTTTATAAATATAATATCAAACACCTTCAAAACAATAATTTAAATTAGAATCCACTTTTCGAATATGCTACCAAACATATATATCAAAACCTAAAATATTTTTATTAAATCTCTTATTTAAATTTCTATTTTCAAATTCTATAGGAAGTGCTAAATTTTAATTCATTAAACACAATTTAGTTGGGTTATTACTCAATTCATGAGGGAAAATTGGGTGTTTGAAAAGAAAAAGAAAATACATAAAAAGAAAAAGAAAAAAAAAATGAAGGCTGCCACATTATGGGCTTAAATAAAAGAAGAGGAGAGCTAGTGGGCCAAAGCCCAAATTAGAATTAGTTCAATTTTGGTAGATTTAAAGTAGGGTTTTCTGCCCAATCTAAATAAATAACTCCAATTATACAATTGTCTACACTTTCATATTTTTCACTTGAATAGCCTAATAGGCCATCATTTTACATACATGTTATAGGACATTTACATTTCAACCCTTAAAATCATTTAAACATTAAAAAAACCACATACAGATATTAAAATTGATCTTATCATGGTTATATGCTCATATGTTCGATATTTTCTATGTTGTGTTTATACTTGTTGGAAGATACGTACAATGCACATCGTTTAAAATGTTTGACTTAATTTTTATGATAAAATTTGAGTTTTGATTCAATTTATTTTTATTGACTGGATTAATGTTAAAGAGTTTGAATTAATAAATATAAATGTATATTATGAATTTAAGAAAAATAATACTAAAACTATGTAATTCTTGTTTTAAGTTAATTTACAATGTAAGTGAAACGTGTTTGGACGTCGGACACAATTTTTAATGAAAAAATAAGAATTTGAATAAATATACTTATAATTTAGCTTAAGTTTTAAATATTTAACATAAAATTTGAAATTATAGAAAAAAAAAACTATAAAAATAGGCAGATGAATGAAATTAAAGATATGATATTTGAATAAAAGTTTAAAATTGGAGAAAGCAATGCTACCTCTTCATTAATGAAAATAAGTTTCTGAATTCTCAAAACTAATTTTTGATATAATTAAGTGTTTCCATTTTCAATTATCTAAGAAAACATCATTCTATCTTATGTAATAAAAATCATCTCTTTTATATTTGAAAAATGAAATTTGTGCCAAAAAAAAATTAAAGTAATTTGTATTATATGTATTCTACGAAATGACATGTATAATTATCAATTTAGACTCCCAATAAAATTTTCTTCTGAAAATTGTCCATGCATCCATTCTAATCATCCATTTTGTCAATTTGACATTTAAAGAAGTCTACGAATGTATAAGAATTGAATGTGTGGGAGGCTGTCAAATATAATCTTAATAAAGGATCTAAATTTATTTATTTGTAACTAGTTAGAAGTTCAATTGAAGTAAATATATCTCTTGCACGATATTTTTCAAACTAAATTTCGAAAAGGATAGTGTTAATTGATACACTTATAAAAGTTTGAGATTTAAATTGATACAATTATTTGGTTAGGGTTTAAAATGATACAACTTCAAAGTTTTGGGTGTAAATTGAAAATTTTTTCTTTTAGTTATAAATGACAATGTTTAAACTTAATTTACTTTTTTTCCTCTTTCCTCTCTCCACTTTTGTGAATTTGCAATGCCCCTTCGTAACGGAATGATCCGCTAAAGAAACCCCAAATAAAAGAAAGAAAGAAAGAAAAGGTGCAAATAATTAAAGATGATGATGTAATAAGTATTTATTAAGAAAATGAAGGGTGAAATGGGGAGAGAAAGATTATCCTCTTATAACATCTTTTATATATAGCATAGATATATAAACTCAATATGAAAGCTAATCGGCATAGTATTTAAACTATATGTTGTATAACTTTATTTCATTTGTACCATATTTTGATAATAATTAGTTCACATTATTAAATTTATATCATCTATACAGTTTATATGTATTAAAAACAAATCTATACCATTTATATATGTTACCACAATTCGATAATAATTAGTGACCATGAAAAAAGAGTTTTGATAAGTGTTATGGGTAATTTTAGACTTGAGAAGAAAATCCAGAAAAGAAAATAACACAAAAGGTAAAACCAAAACAACTTACATTCGAGGCCAAGGTCAATTCATACACTATAGGGCTTAGTCCCTTCTTGCAAACTCTTGACTCTTTCCTTCTCTTTGGTTAGCTCTACTCTGCCTTCCTAATCTAATCTAGAAAGACCAATAGAGGAATAAAACATCTGAAGGTAAAGCCAGGAAAGTTGTCTTATCCCAAACAAACCTAAGATGGATAGGAAACAGGCATAAGCAAGGTACTATTAGAGCGCAAGAGAGACTATCCATCCTAAAAGGCATGCTTCGACCTTGGAGGTCGAGGCCAAGGTCAACTAATATGTCCCTTTTCTTAAACCTGTCCTTTGTAGAGCCACATCTAGATGCAATTGGGCCATTTGGCCCAACTTTCCCAGCAATTCCTAAAAATCAGTTGGAAAGTGCTTTCTTTGCAATTTAGAATTATTTTCACTAAATATGATTATATTTGAGTTCGATTTTTAGTGATTTTCAAGAAATGAACAAGAGAGTAAAAAATTTGAGCTATAGTGTAAAAGTGGTCCATTTATGCCTAATAAGAGTACGTAGGGCTATTTCTACAAATAAGGATAGAAAAAGGGCCAAAAACCTTAAAAAGAGAGCTTGCAACGCTCCCTTTAGCAGTAGGGAATGCTCAAAACTCGAGTACAATAATCAGGGAAGTGTCGTGGTGCTACAAAGTTCTTTATCCCATCAGCATCACGACATTATAAGGCGTCATGGTCGACTTTAGCTCTAAAGGATCGAACGCTTCGATTCTGTAGTGGAAGCAATGGAATCACATATTTCGATTTCCTATTTGAATTAAAATATACAAAAACGGTGAAAAAAAAGTTCAATGTAAAAGACTTATACTTTTGTAGAAATGTAGTTGCAACAAAAACTTCTCTAATTGATGTTCACCTCCACAAGGTCTTCCTCCTAATGACTCTGGTAAGAATCCAGCTTATGGGAGTCTTCTTAAAAGAAAAGGAGAGAGAGCTCCTCTCTATATTTTGGGAGAATTATACATGAAACTACTAAGAGCTCCTCCTCCCTAAGGTTCTATTTATAGAACTTAATTAGGGTAACCTAATTATTTATATTAACATTTTAATATCTCATGTTAAAACAAAAATATCTAATTATTTAATTCTAACTTAATTATCTAATATTACATGTTTTAATTAATTATTTGAATCATATTCAAATACATTAATTCTCTCATATAATCAATGTTAAAACTTGAATCTCAATCAAATTAATTTTACAATAAATTATTATAATACATTAATACTTATATTAATTGTATCAAATACAATAAATATATTTCAATAAATTTGAATGTTTCAAATTATTTTTTTAATATTTTTTATCTCTATTGGTACGTTGTGAGCTAGCAAATAAAGTTTACGGACCTACCTATTACATAAGCTTCGATAAATATATATTTTAATAGAATGCGGGCATAGCATTTCTTATAAAATGCTATAAAAGGAAAACGAAAAAAGCTGCAAAATCCTCCCTCAAAAAGAGACATTACGCTTTTTTTTGTGATCTCCCTCCAGACTTCAGCAAATTAATTTTGGCTCTCTCTCCTTTTACTTCTCCTTCATTCTTATCTTTCGTCCTCTCCGATTTTCGACCATCTCTACGCTTTGTTCTCTAAAATTGTAGTCTTCATCTTCGTTTGACTGTGTTGTGCCCTAAGTCGAGCTTCTTTGCACATTTTGCACCGATTCAAGCAATTCATAAGGTAAATAAGTTTCCATTTTTTTTTTTCATCCTTTACTTTTGTTGCAATCTCCTCTTTCTTGCTATTATTTTACAATTTACCGCTGGAATATCCAGATTTCTAGATTTGATTTTTTATTTCTTCATCATAAAGCTATATAAGATGAAAGCCCTAAAATTTCCTAGGTCTGAGATCGCTACGATAGATTTCTACTAAAGTTTTGGCAATTTTCTTCTGTTGTTTTCTTCATTTTTCATAATTTTTTATCTACTTGACTGTGTTGAATCTGAAAATAAATATTAATAATTGTGAATTATTATATATGAATAATAGAAACTATAGCATAGAAGACACTTATATAGTGTTGAGGAGCACCGTCGGCAAGAAGAAGAAGAAGAAGAGATGTTTGGAAGAGGAAAGCGAAAGAACACGCAACCGAAGAAAAAAAATCCAAAGCATACTATTGAAAAAGAAGTTCATGGAGGAAATTAAGCTTTTAGTGATTTATGGCTCTTTTGGTCGGTGTTGAAAGTGAGGTGCTCAACGCTGATGGTTGATTGGGTTTTCAGAAGCTGCTAATTTAAGGTGAGGATTTTCTTGATTTTTGATTTTCATAAACCCTTACCCCTTCATTTTTGGGTTTTTCTCTTGATGTTGTAGGAGGGGTAGTTCGAGCTTATGGCCAATGAAGCTTATGTAAGAAGGTGCAACTCATCTTTAATTTTTATTCTCTATTTAATCGTATGTAGGATGTTTTTTCTCTGTCCTCTCTCTATCACAAGCGTTTGATTGGTAATATTTGTTGGACGTTTTTTAGGCATCTTCCATGGAAGTGTAGAAAGGGGAGTTGAAAGGACCTAAAGATATTGGTTGATGTAGCAAGGTGAGTACATGATTCATTATCTTTCTTTTTGGTTTGGATAAATCTATTTTTATGGTGTAGTAAGGAGCCATGACATGTCTGACATTTGAAAGTGTAGTCATCAACACAGGGTTATATCTTCCTCTTTTTATTTCACTAAATAGAAGAAAAACTCAGTCTTTTATTAACTTTTTGTTTCAGATGGCTGTAAGATTTAGAGTGAATGTTACCTGACCTGTTCACACAGCTGAGAGCTAGTTACAAAGCTCATTGGCATTTGTATAGTTGTTGAGATATAAATCTCCCTGGTTGCATTCTTTGTTTTTGTATAGTTATGAAGTTACCCCCCTCCCTACTCTTTTGGATGCTTGGTTTTTTGTATAGTGTTTGAGTAATAACTTCCCCTTTATTGCATTCTTTGTTTGTTAGTTTCTTAGCATTTGTATAGTTGTTGAGTTATAACTTCCCCTTTATTGCATTCTTTGTTTTTGTATAAGTCTCCGTTTTAATTAGATTAACATACAAAGTGTTATATACGTTAATTCATATTTAAAGAAAAATAGAGTTGCAGCAACGGAAGGAAAAACTTGAGGAAAATGGAGTTGGCAGCTGTTGGAGAACAGAGTTGTTGAAGAAGATCTTTGGTGTTTTGAAAGAGGACAAGCAATTAATCTAATCTTTGATGAGGTTTTCTTTAATCTTCATCTTTAAACTGAGAACTTGACATAAAAATATTATTGAAAATTTGCTAAGTCTTGCTGGTGGGTTGCTTTGGGCATTTTTATTTTTCCTTCAAGTTTTTTGTTATCGTTTTTGTTGTTGGAACAATCCTTTGGTTAGTCTAGTCTCCAAATGTGATGCTGGTTAAGGTGGTTTGATGACTAATCTATTCCTTAAGGTTAGGGTTGGTTAATTGAAACAGTTTTTCCAAGTCTTTCTCTTTCATGTTAGATGTTGTTTTAACTTAAAATAGCAGTAAAAACATGAAAACATCATACTGATGAATTTTCTATTAAAAAAATTGTACTGCTATCATTTTACTGCTATTTTCTTAGTAGCTTATTTTTTCCGTTTTTCAGTTGGTTGTCGACAGATCCGGAAGCTAGTTGTTGTGCTGTGGAAAGTACTGCTTTGAAAGCAAATTTGGCACGACCATGGTGCGAATTGTTCTTGTCGTTTGCTTCCCAAGGTTAAGACAATGCCTCCCTTTAAACATGAACTCGTCGGACGGAGAGTTGGAATCACAGCGAAAGAAGTGTTCGCTTAGAATTGGAGGAGAAGATCAGTGAAGAAGGGAAAATTGAAACAGTGATGCAAAGAACTAATTTTCTAGATTTGGGAACTCTGGTTTTGTAAAGCTATCAAGAAAGAGGAGGCTAACGGTCATAAACGTTTGGAAAATAATAAATTTAGATTTGGAAAAATAATTGCATCATTAAAAACCCAAAACATTTTTATTTTTAAAACAATTAATGTTAAATATTTTGTAAAAAGTTAAAACAAAAAGAAAATAAAACTATCTTCTTTTTTTTTTCACGTAAACACAATTAAGTAGAAGTGTTCTTCTATGTATACCATCTACCTACTCCTTAATTCTCCAATGTGGGACAAGTGAAAGGTGCTACTCCCATGTCTTTGTGGGCTTTGGGCCTAAAATGTATGTAGGTCATTCCCAACAATTCCCCATGAATGACCTACAAGCACCAAAAAAAATGATAGAGAAAAGATTATTTTGAGCAATGGAATGATGGTAAACTTAAGCATCAATATCTTGCGATTTGAATTGAAGCATAGTGAAGTGAGGTAGCAACTGCATTCACAAAGGTGAGTAATCTCTTAAACTTTTGTGAATTTTGGTTGAGACTCCCACAACATGTTTCAATCCTTTTAATTTCTCTCTTGATTCTGCGATAAAATCCTACATACAAAGACATTTGGGCTATTCACATAGAACCATGGGTCATCGTGAAAGTTCTAGAAACTCAAACTCTTTCATAGAAGGCAGTTCACACCTTCACTTTTAGATTAGATGTTTCATCAAGTCTACTACAATAGGCCACTCAAAGTGCAGATGAAGTCATCATTGTAATCCACAATATCTTATCTGTTAAGGTTCTATTTGATATTTTAATCTCTATTGTCATATTTTTTTTATAATATTAGATATATTATCCATGCTTGAAAAAGGAAATGGACAAGTGTTAAAAATAATATTTCTTTATTCTTGTTTATCTTTACAAATTTGAATGTTGTGTTAAAAATAGTGTCTCCTTTTGGACAAAGTCCTTTGAGTTTTTGAGTTAGAGATTAATCGTCAATCTATGACCTTTCGCATTTTCTAGGCTTAGAGAGCTAATGTTGATCTAATCACAAATAGGACTGCAAAGTTCAATGATTGTATATTATTTGTTGTTCAGGTTGTTTTTAGAACCAATTCTCAAATATCAATAGCAATGAAAGCATTTGTCTTGAAAGAACAATGGAGCTTTGCACTTACAATTTTGAAGTTTGAATTTTGAATTTTGACTTGTGATTAAAGTTTTATTCAAAATGTTTTTTTTTTTTTTGCAAATCTAAGTGAAATTTTTAGGATTATATATGTACTCATTTTGTTTGGAGTGTTGGAAGTGGCTTCATTTGTAATCACTATATGTTAGAACACACTATTGATCTTTATATTAACTTTTTGTACTATATTAGTGTTTTATTTTTTGTGTTAGAAATTTGAAGATTTTGTTTATTTTTATAATGTAGTGCATGTGGTAGTTGATATAGTAAGGAAGTTCGATTTATTTTTATGGAGGCCTACTTCTGATATGGTTGTGGTTGTCATTGATGATGTATTAGGCACCATTATTGCTTGGTCGGCTGATAAATTCAAAACATGTAAGCAATTTTTTTTTTCAATTTGGTTGAAATATTTTATGTGAATAATACTATTAGTATCGTTTATTAGTTAATGTATTATATGAGTTAAAAATCATGATTTTTTTTTATTATTATTAGTGAATGAAATGACGACACATGAGAGAGCTATATATAATGGGAAGTATAATTGTATTTGATGCTTTTCAAAACAGGAAAACTAGAATACTTTTGAGTGTGTGAACTTTTGTTCATGTGAATGCTTTTATTATTATTATAATAATATGTACTCAATTTCTATGGGATTTTCTGAATCTGTAGCTAATTCATATATGTATCTTAAGCACAAAAATGTTGGTTAAATTAATTTTTGGGATTAATATGTAGTATTTCATTTTTATGTTGGGGTTTGTGTCCTAAAATCTCGTGTCTTGTAGTTTGTAAACAACTTTGTAAGAACGCTTATGATATATAATATATATGATATTTACTTCACTTCTTGACTTTGCACATTTAGATGTTTTTTTATTTTACCATAAATCAATAAACTTAATATCTTTGGTTGTCTTTATGTAACTTAAGCATGTATGTATTGACATACAAGTGGATCATGTCTTAAGTGACAACCAAAATGGTTTGTAGTTTATGGATATATGAGGAAAACCTTATCCTGGTAACACTACGGACGCGGCTCGCTTTGTAGAATTGTTACAAGTATTGTGACTTGTCACAGATGGTCTGATCCTAATCATTCGTATAGGGGACATGCGAGCGGGGCGTCCTATATAAAGAGTTTGTATAAGACCTGATCTCGAAGTGTTAACATCTCGTTGTATAACTCCGTTCATGACTGAGACTTCACTTCACTAGGATGACCATAGATAACATGACCTCAATCCTGAGTGAGTTGGGAACTTCTACCATTGAGAGCGGTCCTTTGATTTGCATGGGTGCAAGTGGCTAGTGCGCCGACTCAAACCTACCACTTTGGGGATTCGTCTGATTTGGGAGCTAGGAACTTAGCTTCACAAGATGGAGTTCACTCCTTTCCCGAAGTAGGGATAAGTAGATAGTTTGCTCTCTTATGGGCTGATCCCGGGGCTTGAACGATGTGGTGCCACACACCTTCTCATGGCCCAAGAGGTGTTCACACATAGTAGGACTATGTTGTATTGTTCATTAGAGGGATCAGTGGTACTTAAGGAGTAAGATGTAACTACAGGGGCAAAATGGTAAATTGGTCTACTATAATTACGAGCATCTATGAAGGATCATCGTAATGATGATTGGTTATATCTAATGGACATAGAAATATATCTATGGTAAGAAGAGTTCAACTATCGATCTTTAGTGGAATGTCTGGCAGTTAACGGATGGTGGATATCGTGGCTAAAGAGTTTAGTCAGCCATTCACATACCATTGGAGCTTCGAACCATAGGCCCATAAGGTCCCCTTGGTAGCTTTGATACAAGTTGAGAGTCAGTTTTTAGGTCAGTTTGAAATGTTCAAATTGACAAGAGGGAGTTCGATTATATATGATTTAATTGAACTAGTTAATTATAAAAGATATAATTAACTTTATGTATGAGATACATTAATTTGGAGAAAATTGGATATAAATATGATTTATATCTAGTGGAGGAAAAATACTATGATTAATATATGATATTAATTCATAGGTTATGAATATTATGTGATAATATTCATTGTCTATTAATTGGACGATTAAAGGGGTAATAGGACGGCGTCTCTTCTATTTTTCATAATGGATGAGTAAGTTGAAAAATCACTTTGAGACACTTAAATAGCTCACGGTGTGTTAAGCATTGGTTGTGCTGACATTGTGTTGAAGAGTGTCATCGCTTAGCAAAACATGTGCCTATACGATAGTGCTTGAACGATTGCTTACCTATACGATAGCACTAAGCGATCGCTTAACGATTACACCCCCACGCACTATTTAGTAACCGATCGTTTACCTTTTCTTAAGTGATCGTTTAACGCCCGATACTTCCTAAACGATCGTATAGACTATCATTTAGCTTTTCCTACACGGTCGTTTAGACGAACGCTACCTTTTCCTACACGATCGTATACTTCACCTAAATGATCAATCATTTTTGTCTATACAATAGATGAGCCTATCTCCCACTTGCTTGATCATTGTATACGATCTACCTTCCTCCTTTCCTTTACCAAATTCGAACAAAGCCCACCCTTTGGATTCTTACTCCAAGAATACTGAGGGCTCTGAGTGGTGGTGTCATCCCCGTTTTCTTCTATTCGTGTGGAGACTGTTCGAGGTAGACGATTGGATTTTGTTGAGCAATAGCTTACCGTCTCAGCAAAAGTGAGATTTGATGTGAAAAATAAGTCTTCAACTAGTATGATCTCTCGGTCTCTTATTTGTTGTTCTTTTAAGCATGTCGATAATTAGCATTATGAATGCATATTAGTATGTTTGAATGTATATGTGGAAATTCTATCACAATGAATTAGAAAGATCCGCTTCCGCTCGTAGGTACTCTTGAATAAGAGTTCCTTCATTTTATATGTTAGAACTTTGAAGATTCTAGGTACATTTAAATGGAAATTAACTTTTGATCATATACGGGAAAAGAGCTACAAATGTGAACAAAAAATAATATTTAAACACTTGTTTCAAAGAAAAAAATAATATTTAAAATATATAAACTTTTTATTGCATCTCTCTCAATGCTATAGAAAAAAGTTCTGAAGGCATCTTTTTAGTGCTATAAGAAAAGTTATGGGATATAAAAGTATAGCACTTTCACCAATGCTATAAAACGTGAAAAAAAATTCTGCAATTGAAAGTGAAATTTCATAGCACTTTTCATAATGTTGAAAAAATACTATAATAAATTTTTTAACTTTTAATAACATCAACTATGACAACACAGAGAAAAATGCTATAAAAGAGTTACAATAGCATTTTTCACATGCTACAAAAATGCTATAAAAAGGTATGAATAACATTTATTTTGTACTATTAAAATTGCAATAATATGGTTATCATAGAATTTCTTTTCAAGCTATTAAAAACGCTATAAAATAGTTTTGACAATGTTTTTTCATACTATTAAAAACACTATGAAAGAGAAAATATAGTGTATGAAATGTTTCAATAGTATGATAATTCTGAAATAAAAAATGGACTTATTATAATACATGTTATAGCAGGCAAAAAACGCTATAAAAAATATAAGACTTTCAATAACATCGCTTATGACAGCGTCTCCAAAAACGCTATCAAAAGTCTATGATAGCATTTTTTGTCTACAATCGTATGTGATATTTGTTGTAATGAATGATATAATATTAATTTACTAAACTCTTTAATTAATTAATTGTAAATTATTATTCATTCATTAACTATAAGGCAAATCACTATAGACTTATAATTGTACTATTATGCACTGCAGGACAAGTTGCATCCATAAATATAATCATTACAAGCAAGTTGATTCTTCACGAGTTATTCATAAATACAACTGAGTCAAAAGTTTGTTTCACTCCTGTAATTACCTCTATCTTCTTAAGTATCACTGATTCTCTAATGAACAATTTGTCTATGATTCAACCATAGACCAAGTCCTTCTCAGGCGAGTGAGTGGATGAGGCCCCTTGTTTAAGAATTGAAGTGAGCACTTAGAACTACTCATCTACTTTTTCTATATGAGAAGAACTAAATTTCATCTTGTGAAATTACATTCCCAGCTCCCCATTTGGTCAAGTCCCGATTCAACCTCGGAATCAATCCCAATGTAGTTCGATTTTACTCGCATCAATCCCGAACGATGGTAAGCATATTGAGTGACTCGAGCCACTTTCATCCATGCAAATAAAAGGACGAGCCCTCATAGGCAAGAGTTCATAACACACTTAGAATTAAAATCGAGTCAGATATGATCATCCTGTGAAATATTAATCTCTTCAATTAACGAATTTACAAAGAGAGATTAATTATTTCGCGGTCCAATCTTATAGAAAATTTCCATATAGGATACTCTCACTCACATATCTTCGCATGAATAATTTGAATCAAACTGTTTGTAACAATTATAAAGAAAACTGTATCCGTAGTGTCACTAAGATAAGGCACCCAACTTCTCCATATACTATAGACCCTTTAAATTATTATTTGAACATGATCCACATGTGTATTAACCACATACTATTCAATAGTACATCAAATATACTTGGATTTTTACTGTAGTAGATAATTTAATATTACATATTTAATGATTAAATTAAATATTTATTAAATAACTAATTAAGGCTTTAGTTATATAATAAAATATTTGGAGGCCGTTCACCAAATTCTAAGGTGTGAATCAAGGATTTGCCGACAAAATCCAATGACGAGGATGGGTTCCAATAATAGTCTTTCCCTAATCTTTTCTCTTTTTATCTGTATACTTCAATTCTTTTATTCGAACATGTATTTGACAGCGATGAGTATTTAGACTTTTATGTTCTTGGGTGTTGATGGATTGACCATGCATTAATTTCATTTTTAAGATTTTTATGGATTATTGCAGATTCGAATGTTTTTCAATACTATAGTTTTTACTTACTATCGACTGACCATCAATGTCTTAGGATTGAACGTTCAACTTGATAAGATTGTATGTTTGGTTGGATCTATAGTATTGAATAGTTGTTAGACATTAATAAAAATAGTTACAATAATAACGAAAAGTGATCATGACTTTTCTTAATGTTGTGTCTCTCATTGATCTCAAGAAATTAGAAATCGATTAGGTTGCATAAGAAAAAATTGATTTTTGAAAGAGAACAATCTAGATTATAGACTCTAGATTTATATATGTCGATGATTAAAAAAAAATCGTAGAACCTTTGAATAACATTAAAATGGACACCCTTAAATGTTTTAATCTCTGAGGTTTATAGACAAAATTGACAAAAAAAAATATATATATATATATATATATATATAGAATAGCTAAAGTAATCTATGAACCTATGCGCTCGAGGATATCAATTTTAAGGTGTATAGTATTGGACTTGTTTGTTGTTTAAGTGTTTCTGGTTGTGCTCTGGTGTATGTGATGCACTAAAGGAGATTATTTCTTACCTTTTGATCCTGAGATTGACAAAACTTTCAGGAAAATTATATGGAGTAGAAGAGCATAGCCCACAGAGATGGCAGAAGATCCAATGCCCATTAGAAACTACTTCCAGCTAACTACTCCGACAACTCAGCCAGGAATTGTCGATGCACTTACAAATGCAAATAATTTTAAGTTGAAGCCTGACCTTATTCAGATAGCAAGGGATAACGCATTTAGAGGGCATCCATCTGAGGATCTCTATAAGTATCTCTATTCTTTCATTAAAATATGTGGAGTGGTCAAATAAGTAGAGTCTCTTGAGATGCCATTAAGCTAAGATTATTTTTGTTTTCTTTGCTAGATTAAACAACGAATTGGCTAGAGTCCATCCTGTCGGAGAGCACTAAAACATAGGATGCCCACCAGCTAAAATAACCAAATTGAGGACAGAATGATAATAAGCAGCTTCGTGGGAGAAAATATAAGGGGTTCCTCAGAAGTCTTTTCAGCATGGGAAAAATATAAGGAGTTTCTTCAAAAGTCTCTTCAACATGAGTATCCTGACTGGTTGCAAATCTAGTTGTTCCACAATAGATTGTCCAGTACCATAAAATTCATCTTGGATGTTGTCGTGGGAGCTTCAATTTTCTCTAAGATGGCTCAACCAGTACACACACCCTTCTAAAGCACCACCAGTTACAATTAACCATCAGACAAACCATGCACTAAAGTGGCGGGCTATACGAACTCAATGAGGTAAATTCTTTTAATGCTTATATGGCTTCACTTATTAATGTTTTGAGCCAATTGACTGCAGGAAGCCAAACGTCCGTGAATCCTCCGTCCATAGCATCTGTTATAGCCATGGCAACTGGAAGCTCGAACCAACAAGCGTTAGAGCAATATGAAGCTGAGACAACCAACTATATGGGCAGGAATCATGGTTATTTTGGAGTCCCACAATGGTAGCTCTCAAGACACACCACCCAGGTTTGTGTAATCATAAGAATCTATCTTACGCTAACCATAAGAATGTTTTGCAAGCTCCTCTAGGTTTTCTCTTTGCTTCTCAGTCACATGCTGAGAAGAAGTCCTCGGAGAAGCTTATGACTAAATTTATAAAGGAGTCCAAGAATAGGACCAATTTGCTAGAAAATATTATGCAAGGAGTCAAGATAAGGCTATCGCGAACATGGAGGTACATATCAATCAGATAGCTATTTCATTACATTCTATGTAGAAAGATAAGTTCCCTAACTACTCTAATTAGAAGAACCCGAAAGAGGACTGCAAAGTTGTGACTAATCTAGCCAATTTTTCGTCTCAAGCCAATCAAATACAATTTACTTTTATCGAACTGTGTTACTACTACTACCACTTCTAAAGGGTATTATTAGTGGCAAGTCTGGGTCAATCCGTAGGAAATAGCGAGAATAAGTTCGTAAAGTCAATTTCCTAGCTATAGCGGTAAATTAGGGGTTGGTGTGGATAGAGTGATAAATGTATAAAAATAAAGAAAGCAAGTAAATGTAACCTAAGATTGGAAATCCTAGTTCTGAGTGCAAGAAAGGGTTCCAATGTAATTTTAATCATCGAATTCTTTCAACTAAACATCCATTCGATTTATGGTTACATAGCGATTCACTTGGCTTAGCCAACTCATTGGCGCTACAGCTCAATTCGTTGGGTTAAATCAGGAAAACGCCCTAATTATCAATTAAAACCTAAGCCATAATTAACCTAAATGTTTTAATCCTATTGGGTTTAGTAGCGTTTATATAGTATTAAAATGATTCGCATTAAGTTTAAGGGTTCTATTATATGGTTGAGTCAATTGGATTGCCTAATTAACTAACCAAGTTATTTTTGAACCTAGGTTTAGTATGCATTTTAAGGTATATGGATATCGTATATTCCTTAGTATACATACATTAAACCTTTGCTACTCATGATTTTCGCTAGATGAGCAAGAAAGAATGCGCAAACTACAAATCCTAGCTAAGATATACATTTAAGGCTAGGAGCATCAACCCATACGTAAATATATATCTAGACCAAAAAAGACTAAAGAACATAAATCAAGATGCGTTCATTTTAATAATGAAAATCTCAAAAAATTACATTAGTTGTTGCTTCCAAAAAATAGAAAAATACTTACCTCAACCTTCCATAGACAAGATGTAGAGGAGAGCAACCAATCCATAATGACAACCCAAAATAAAAGAGAAATATAACCTAAAGAAGCTAGAAAGATAGAGGAAGAAGAAGAAATTCGAGCTCCATTTCGGCCTCCATGGATTCCAACTTCATCAACCATAAAAAATGAAGAGGAAATATAAAGAATCACGACAGTGTCCCGTCATCGCGCCCTAATTGGCCCTCGACATCCAATGCAGCGTTGCGGTGTTGAGTGCTTTTCGTATCCGTCAAAATTCGAAGCACCACGATGTTGATGCGCTTCATTGCCTTATGCGCTCTCTGGAATTAACACCGCTACGTTAGACCTCATTGAGGGTATTTTTGTTCTTTTATGTCCTTTGAAGCTCAAGATGCTCAGTATCACTCCTAATAGCTTCAAATTAACCCTATATGGCCCCTAACACTCCGGAATGCATAATTTTCTCGAGTTCCAACATAAAATAGATAACTAAATACATTAAATATAACAAGTCACCAAGATTAAAGACATAAAATTAGCTCTTTTCGAGAGCAAACAGTGACCCTCAGAAGCGATAAGAATCTACTTGGACCCATGGCTATTAAGGATGAATTGACAGAGTAGTTTGGAGGAAGAGCTTGCGAGAATGAGAAAGTTGAGGAACATAAGAAAGAAGAAGAGCTAGAGCCACCATCTTCGAGGAGGCCTTCTAATTCTATCCCTTTTATTCCTAATTTGATTCCTTAAACTAAGAGATTTCAATAAGTGAAGTTAGATGTCCAATTTAATAAATTTTTTAAAATATTTAAAAATTAAAAAAAAAAAAAAAAAAACTTCAGATTAACATTTCTTTTTTAGAGATGCTGAAGTAGATGTCAAATTATGTGAAGTTCATGAAGGACGTCTTTTCTAAGAAGAAGAAGTTCAACAAATATGAAACTATTAGCTTGACTGAGAAGTGGTGTGCATTGAAAAAGTAAAATTGAAAGATTCTAGGAGTTTTACTATTCCCTACACCATTAGAACTATACTGTAAATAAAGCTTTATGTGATCTTGGTGCTTTCATTAATTTAATGTCTTTATTCGTCTATGAAACCCACCACAATATCCTTGTAGTTGGTAGACCGATCCTTAACTTATCCACAAGGTATAGTAGATGATGTATTCATTAAAATTGACAGATTTATTTTTCAATTTACCCTCCATTATATTCCATTTAGAAAAACCTTGTGTGAAACTTATAATTAGTGTATCAATTAAATCCATAAACTTTCATAAATGAATCAACTTAGATTCTTAGTCATAATTTTCTTTGAGAATGCCCATGCATTTACTCTATCATCAATTTTAATTGAGATTTGAATAAATCTACACGTGTTTGTTAATTAATGTATAGATGATCTTCAAAGGTAATTATAATTGTTGATGTCAAAATCCAAACAAGGTAAAACACACTTGATCTTCACGTGACAACAACGGTAAATTTGTAATTTAGAGAGAAGAAGACCTACAGAATGAAGAAAAATGGCCCCTGATGCTAAAGTCAGAGATAGGGATACAATGGAAAAGAAGTCAGGAGTTCATATTCTAGAATAAGATCTAAATCCTACATCACAAGTTACCTCATGTAGAATTATAATGATGTATTTATAAGGAAAATGAGATGAAGTTTACCTTTTCTTCTTAAGATTGGATGAGATAGAATTTTCCTTATCTCACATAAGTTAGGATTAGATCTAATTGGATCAATGATTAGTTGGCATCTCAACTTATTTGAACCGAAATCCACTTTATCTTGTATTTATTCTCCCTTATCTTTTCCTTATTTTTTGCTTATTTTTCTAGTGTAATTTCACCTACAACATTAATGAAGGATTTTAATTTATTAACTTATGAAAATTTAGATGTTTAATTGACTCAAATTATAAGCTTCATACTAATTGGTTGAACAAAATCTAAATGAGGGTGTAAATTGAAATTCTACAAAAATCCAAGGTTTAAATTGATAGAATTATTAGCTCATAGTTTTAATTGATACAGTTATCAAAGTTCAGGAATATAAATTGATATTTTTCCTTTTTAAAATTAGAAAATCTTTATTTTAATTTCCAAATCTAATTTAGCTCTTCTCCAATGTTGAAATTGAAGGGAATGGAATATCCATAGCGGAAGCATGTGAATGCAATTGAGTCTCAAAATTCATTTTACAGAACATAAAGTAACTCAGAAGACGGAAATTGATAAACAACATTCATTGAGCATGCTATTTACAAGTGTGATTTACAGAGCAGAAATGGAATCAAGAACATACTCTTGAAGAACCAAGTCTTCTCGCTTTCTCTCCCGATCACAGAAAGATCACGATCTTCTCCTCTCAAATTCCCATTCTCAACAACTTGAAAGTAGCAACAATTACTTCAATAAAGAACACCATCATAAGGAGTCATCATTATTCTCTAGGATGAGAATCGGAGCAGAGTTGTTGGCTCGCTAAGAATAATTTTGGTAGAAAGAAAGGAGAGATTGTTTCCTTTTGTTTGAGATAATTATAGAAGGAAAAAACACAGGAGGTTGAAGATCAAGAGCATTCACACCCTCTGTAAAAATGCATTGAATAAGAGATTAAGGAAGAATGGTGATTATTAAAAATAACTCCCTCTATATTTTTAAAATTCAAAAATAATAATTTTGAATTTTAAATTATATATATATATATAACCAACTTTATTATATATGTAAAAAACTATATGTTATATATGTAAAAAACTATATATTATATCACATATAACTTATAGTTTATATTATATCACATATAATACAACTTATAGTTTATTAATCTCTCATATAATCTATGGTATTAATATGAATCATATTCCCATTAATTTTAACTTATAGTTTCTATATAAATCATATTCAAACAATTAATATTTGAGTCATATTCATATATTCAATTCTCTCAATAAAACTTTATATTATAATGTATCATATACATTATACTTCATAATAATGTATCAGCATACATTGTATTAATTATATCACATATAATTAATTCTCTTTAATTAATATGAAAAATTCAAATTAATTTAAAATTATTTGATTATCATTCATCCTAATTGAGCTAACAAAGGGACCTTATGGACTTACAAATTGAAGCTCTAATGATATTTGATTTAATTACTGTCGGTCACTCCACTAAAGATCGATAGTTACATTCTTCGCACAATAGATATATTTCTATGTCCATTGGATATAACCAATCAATAGTGCATTGACTCTTCACGAATTGGTCGTAAGTATAACTGGGCCAAAATTACCGTTTTGTCCCTGTAGTTTCATCTAACTCTTTAAGTACCACTAATCCCTTTAATAAACAATTAGTCATAATCCCATTATAACTAGACTTCTCTCTGGCCAGTGAAAGGGTGAGGCCCTCATTGTTCAAGACCCAGAATCAACCCTTAAGGGTGCAATTCATCTACTTGCTATAACAAAGAGAGTGAATCACCAAAATGGTAAGTTTATTGAGGCAGTGAATCTGGTCACTCTCACTCATACAAAACAAATGACCGCCTTCATAGACGGGAGTTTACAACTCACCTAGGATTAAGATCAAGTCATCTATGGTCATCCTAGTAAAATGTAAGTCTCTTCTAGCAACAATGTCATAAAGAGAGACTAATCATTTCGCGGCCCGGTCTTACACAAACTCTTTGCATAGGATACCCCTGCTCACATGTCTCCACATAAATGAACAGGATCAAATCATTTGTAATACTTTACAAAAATTGTAATAATTACAAAGTAGGCTATATCTATAGTATCACCAGGGTAAGGTACCCAACCTTATCTACTTACTACAGACCGTTCAGGTTATTACTTAAACATGATCCACCTATATGTCTCCACATATATGTTTAAGTAACATAAAATAGCATAGGATCTTAGTTTATTGGATTGAGTCAACACACATAAAATAACAATTATTTTATTGATAACAATTTGTTTATAGATATTTAATAACTACAAGAATATAAGAGATTTAGGACACCAATCCCAAAAGAAATATTTATGGAAACCAAGATACTATTTTTTTATTGATTTAAATACCCTTATCACCTTAAACTTTTACTCTATAAATTAACTATTTAGGGCTAGTTTGATAATATTCTCATTTCTCACTTCTTTCTTGTTTCTATTTTTTTAAGTATTAGAAAAAGAGACATGTTTGATATATACTATTTGTATTTCTTATTTCTTCGAGAAAAACAGAAATAGAAATGTGTATAATACCTATTTTTTTGTTCCTTGTTTTTTAAGTGAAATAAAATTTATCACGCACAATACAATAAAATATATAACATTGATTAAAACAAATATATAACATTTAAGAGAAATTTGAGTTGTAATGAATGTGTGTTGTAATGAATGTGTGTTGTAATGGGTGAGAATTACAAACCAACACCAAATCCAACAAACCAAACATGGATTGGTCAAATTCATTCCAACCCATTCCATTCAGACCCTATGTTTTAGGATTCTAAACTTGTGTGCTGAACACCTCAAGATAAATGTCAAATTTGAAAACTCGATCACACCAAAATGTTAACAAATTCAAACCTAGGGACTAAAAATGCATTTTCTTTCCCGTCTTTTTATTAGAAGAAAAATTATTATATGTATAAATAAGAGAGAGAAAACTATCGCATAATTAATAAAGAAAAGGACAAATATCAATTTATACTCGTGAATTTTGGAGTTGTATCAATTTAAACTCTAAACTAATAATTGTATCGATTTATACTCAAACTTTGGAGGTTGTATTAATTTAAACCCTGAACTTTTGTAAGTGTGTCAATTTAAATCCTGAATTTTTATAATTGTATCAATTTAAACCCTCCATTATGTTTTATTTGGATACACTTATGAAATTTCAGGGTTTAAATTGATATATTTATGAAAGTTCGAGGTTTGAATTGATACACTTATGAAAGATCGGGGTTTTATTAATACAATTATTAGTTTGAAGATTAAATTGATAAAATTCCCAAAATTCAAAGCTTAAATTGATATAACTATTAATTAGGATTTAAATTGTTATACCCAAAGTTTATAATATAGATTGATATTTACCCTAAAAAAATTATGCATTTCATCGGCCCGTGAAATGATAAAGATGTAAAGTAATTAACATCAGGAATAAGGAATGAAAATGAAATTGATGGAGATTGGAATAAATTTACCTATTATGGGATATAGAATTCTTAAATTGGTTGGGTGAATCTTACAAATTGATTTCATTAGTGTTTGTGATCAAAATGGATTGAAAAATAAGTCTTATGAAAATGAAGAGTTATAAAACTTTTACTATTTCAAACCATTTTAAATTTAGTGGAGTATCATTAACTTTTTATAAATAAATAGAAAGAGAAATTGTTCATTTTCTACCATTTTTTTCCTTTCTTTATCAATTCATAAGTAAAAAATGCTTAGAAAAAAAAAATATCTTTTTGATCCGTGAGTTTTCAAAAATAGATGTATTTGGTCTCTAATATTTCAAATTTGTCATTTTAATTTATTGATTTTTAAGAATAAGTTTAAAAGGTCCTCTACCGATAAAACCATTAAATTTAGTTGATTGAAAGTTGACATGACGATATGACTTGGAAAAAAATATATTTTCAATTTTTTTTCTTTTCTTCTCTCTCTTCTTTTCCTCCTCTCTCCCTCCTCTTTTTTTAGTTATTTTTCAAAAAAAAAAAAAAGTTTCAAGTGTAATTAGAGATGTCCACGGGGTGAGGTCGGAAATGGCTTCCCCCCCCCGGTTCCCGTTTACCTATTTCATTTACCATCTCCGTAAAATTATCCAGGATCGAGGGAATGATTCTCTACTGGAAATTCACGGAGATTGGGTTCCCTAAGAAAATTGTTTCTATTTAAAAAATAATAATATTTTAAATAAAGATACATGAGACAATGATAAGTTACCAAAAATAAGAATGAACATAGGTTGCGTTGCTAGATGATACTCTTCGGAATATATTTCTAGTAAGAGTTTATCACTAATCGGAGTCTATTTCTTTACTATATTTACAATTTTTTTAAAGTATTGCTAAGTTCTAAAAGGACTATTAATTGCAATTATCCTAATAATAATAAAATTTAGATAATATGATCAGAAACTATTTCACCAAAAAAAAATGTGGACCATAACATCAACCCAAAAAGATGAAGAAGGATGAAGAGAAATTTTAAAATTTATAAAAATGTTAAAAGGAAAAACTCATGTGGTGGTGCACTTTTGTAAATAAACACACTTTGTAACATAACCAATGGAACTTTTTCATATGACTTATATTCTTTGCACACATAATGAACAATGATTTCACTTGGAAAACAAACTCTTATAATTATTTCATGTGTCTTTATGATTAGTAAATTTTAAAATTAAATTAAATTAAAATCTCAAATTATTTTTGCACAATAATGAAACTATTAATAATGGGTGTGAAAGCAATGAAGGAGATTCAATCATAAACTAAGTATTGTTATTAACAAATTATTTCAATATATCATTCCTCCAATAACTAAAAATAAAAGGATGTATATATAGACATTTAGGACCATGGTGAACAATTTTTTATTTAAGAGAAAATGATATAATGAACATTTTTCATAGTGAAAAAAGTATGTTTATTATTTGAATTCCTTTTCAAAAATATAATTGGTTTTTTATGAAAAATAAAAATAAAAAATGACAAATGACAAATTGCAAAAGTCACCCTAAACTATGGTAGTAATTGCAATTATACCCTCAAACTTCCATTTGTAAAATTTGAGTCCTCAAACTTATACAAGTATTGAAATGAGACCCCTTTAAACTTACATAATTGTAGAAGTCGTAATGATCATATAAGTTTGAGGGCTCTTTTTATTATCTAGTGGTCCAATTTTTATAATTATTGTAAATTTAAAGGTTCAATTTTAATATTTGTATAAGTTTGAAAGCTCAATTTTTATTTTTTTTATAATGAAAAGTTTGAGGGTATGATTCATAAGTACCGCTATTCTGGGAGTGTAGTTTTTGCAATTTGTCTAAAGAAGAAGGCCTCAAATTAATTATAAATAAAAGAAAAATGTTGCATTACAAAACTTCGAATATTTGTGTTTTATGTTTAAATTATTTTTAGGTTTAGATTTCTTTTGTCAAACGATCTTTTTACTTTCGAAAACATTCATTTTTGTTTATTTTGATTCTTGCCTTTTTATTCATATTCTTTTAGAAAGTGATCATTTTGCTCAACTTTCCATTCATAATTTCAACCTACACACTATATTTAATTTCTTAAATTAGGTCAATAGCATCGTATTAAAAAAATTTTGCAAAATGTGAGTTATAATTTCGTAAAAGACCAAAGCCTACTTTTTTTTAGTATGAAGACTATTTTTAAAATACATGAGTCAAAAGGACCGAAACAAACTTAGGGCTTGTTTGGTGGAAGGCTTTATATATGGGAATTGACCCAAACATACAAAATTCATGTTTGTTTAGCAGGTTTCAACACTCTACTTGGGAATAAGCTATACTTAGGCATCCTCATTTCCCACCGCCGGTGTTGTTTATTCTATTAAAATATTTACCTAACTCATTTTTATAATAAAAATTTATTAAATGAATGTAATTACTTTTTTACATAAAGAATTAATTAATTAGCTAACAATGTCTTAAATATATTTAATTAATAAATTAGGATTAATTAAATCTTAATTAGTACAAAAAATTATTTTCAATAATAATAATTTATTATTTTTTTATAATCAAGCAATTATTTATTGAGATTAATTTTAATTTGATTTTTTATTATAAACATATAAAAAATTTAGTATTTTTTTTGTTAACATATCCTATTTTTATCTCATTTTTTACTTTTTATATAATATATTGTTTATTAAAATATATTTTCTTATATTATTTAATTAAAACTAAAATAACTAAGGTTGAACTTAATTAATTTATAAAAATGATTAAATATTAGATTATAGTAAATATGAGTTCATTTATTATATTAATTGGTTAATTTTAATTAATTAAGAATCAATAATAATTTTAATTATAAATTACTTAATTTTTAAATATTTATAACTAAAATTATTATTGCTTCTTAATTAATTAACTTTTATCAATATATTGAATGATATTTATTTTTTATTTAATTAATTTATTACAATTATATAAGATTGTCATACTTAATTTCATAAATTAAATATAAACAAAAAATTTATTCATAAAATTCTAATAGCATTTCGTGTATACAACCAAATACAGTCATCTTTGATTTCAAGACATTCTATTTCCATATATCCTTTATTCTCAGGCATCTACAAAATCTTAAACCAAACGGCTCCTATGTGGTTGCGCTTGAATTTATTGTGTTGAGTTGGATTTCCTTTATTTCTCCTAATACAAATACACCAGTTTGGACGTGAAGATTTAAACCTCTAGTTAAATAATATAGAGAAATTTTCAATTTAGCTCTTAAATTTTGTGGATTGCATCAATTTAAATCATAATAATTGTATCAATTTAAACTCTAAACTTTCGTCCATGAATTCAATTCTTATACATGTATAAACTTGTTTAAATGTCATAATTGAAAATCTAAATTGATTCGCTTATAAAATTTAGAGGCTTATTTTTAGTACAACAGTTGTGGGGATAGGAGATTGAATTTCTTCCCCATATTATTGAGCTAAATTCACTTTGACTTAAAGTTTAGAGATTTGATTGGTAAAATTATAAGTCTCACTCAATATTTATCCAAATAAAACGTAATAGAATGTATAAATTGATTCATTTATAAAAGTTCAAAATTAAAATTTATTTAATTATTAGTTCAGAGTTTAAATTAATATATAAATTGATATTTTTTTTTCCAGAAATATATACCATAACTAGAGCATAGTTAATCTACAACCACACCAAAGGGATTTTGATTTGTTTTTTTAATTTGATTTTGTGCAGGGTGCATTATTGCTTAATTAAGAACAATATAACCAAGTTCAGATTCTATTTCCTCTCTTTTTCCTTTAAGTATGGTATTAAATTTAACATGTCGATATTTCTATTAATATTTTTACATTATATCTTGGATGATCAATATTTTAATATAACAGAGACTAATACATTTAAATATCATATGAGTTATGCTTTCTTGAATAGTTAATCAATTTATTTAAAAATCATAAAAATGTTTATTTGTGAAAATTTTTAGTTTTAATAATTTTTTCAAAAATATTTTATGAATAATTTGATAGACATTTCCAACCGTTTGACATTGATATCAATATTTTAAACTTGCTTGTTAGGAGATGAAAAAGGGTTCTTTAACAGCACATTCCTTTCTTCCCTTTGATTACTTTCTTTTTACTTGAATCAAACTTGCCAATGGCTACCACATTCAAGAAAAAAATGAAAACCCCACAATCATTTTCACTCAGAATTCCAACGAAACCTTCCTGTTCTTCAGCCATGGCCATCATTTCCCACTCTCACACTTCACCACAGAGAAAACAGAGACACACATGTGGAGTGTCACCAGTGAGAGAGCTAAAGGAAATGGGAAAAAGAAATTGAAGCCAACAACCTGATGAACAGGTGAAGAAATTGCAATTTTATTGATCTAACTTTCAACTTTTGGCAACGGCGGAATAGTAATTGTTTTTTGTTTTTGTTTATTTCAAATTTTCTTTTTGTTCGATTTCGAACATCGAGGAATTCTTTTGCTTGATTGTTGGGAAAGTAAAAGGATGCTTGAGGGTGGGGACTTTGATAGGAAAGAAAAAGGGAAAAAAAGGGGAAAATATATGCTTCAATCTATTTTCAACCTCTTCTTTTATTGTGTTTTCTTTTCATGGGGCCCTTCACTTTTTCAAAAAAAATGTCTTACATGGAATTGGGAACTTGGTTTTTCTCTTTCCTTCTTTGTACCCTTTTGATGAAATGAAATGCATCTTCTGTTTGGTGAGAGAGTAATGAACCACATCTCAAACTTCATCAAATCTTGTTGTGATGAACCATTTGTCTTCATGTGTTTTTCTTTTATATCCATCAGCTTACATGCACTTCGACTAATCTCACGAGACAATCCGTCTGACTCTACAACATTTAGATGTCAAGTAAACTTATAGGATATTAAATTTTAAGTAGATGGCCACCATGAATTGAACCTATGATTTATATTAACCCTTTATCAAAATGAGTTTTTGGTTTCCTTTCTTTGTTTGTTTTGGCTTTTGAAGAGTGGGAGATTGCTACCCGAAGATTTTTCAAATTTTGGGCAAATTTTGTTCTATTTGTGTGACTTTTTGTGGCATGGTGTTAGGCACTTTATGTGTTTGAGCTTCAATCAACAAACAGATGATTCTCTTAACCATTGGGGTCATTCTTTTAGCTGAAACTGATGTATGTTGTTTTAAAATTTGCCAGTTGGTCCTAAACTAATAGGCTTTCACTGTCATTATCAGACATGGTGATTGTTCTGTTGACAAAAAGATCTTCAATCAATGCATTTTAGGCTGAAGAACCGCATATGTGTTGTAATTATTGCAGTTTTCTTTTCCATAACACATTGATTTCTCTGGTAAAGAGAGAAGTCTTTGCTTAATAGTTCTGATTCCTTCATATTATGGATTAAATATCACAATATATGTATAAAAAGATTAACATGAAAATATAATAAAATAAAACTCAATGGTGCCAGGTAAAGACTTGGGGAGTAATGAAGGAAGGAGGGGCAAAATGCCCCCCCTGAATCCAACTTAGGTTAAGAAAATTTTATAAAAGAATTAAGATTTTGAAGTTCTCTCTACCTTTTGTCCCCTAAATTTTCGACATCAAAAGAGTAAATATGGGAAAAGGTAAATTGTAAAAATTTGCCCCTCTTTCAGAGATTTATTAACTCTATACCCCTGTGTTTGGTTACATTCTCTAAAGATCCTGTGTTCAAGCCAACTTAAAACTTAATGACTTAAAATTAACAAATATAAATTTAAAAACATTGATCGTAGTCTTCAACTTTGCTTTGGCTGAGATGTTTGGAGATACCCTCCGATGTCTTGAGGACTCAAAAACTTACTAACACGAAATTCTTATTATCATAAACTTAATAACTTGAAACCCTTGTCTTCTAAAGCTAGTTTGGGGTAGGCAAATCCTTTCTAAAGATTAGTGGGAGGTGGGCATATGCAAAATATGAGTGGAGCCCACAATACCCAGTTATTAATAAATAAAAACTGATGGTATGGTTTAATTACTTTAACATATTAAACTTGCAGGTGGTACAGCAAATGGCTTTAGTGTTTCTGACAAAAGTTATGGGTTCCTCTCAATAGTTATGTGAAGAGGAGAGATATATGAGGAATAATTGTGGCCTACATCACATTCTTTCCTACCTTTGCTCTTTTTTGCCACCAAACCATTTTCTTTCTTCTCTTGAATCATATGGATGTGCTTGTGCTTGGTACAGCATAGCTGTAAGGTGAGCTGAGCAAAACATTATTCTCTTCTGTTTCTCTTTATTATGTCGTTTTATCTTTATATCTTTCTTTGGAGGAATAATTTGCTACCTATTCTTGTTTTTTCTTTTCTTTTCTTTCATTCTTTTTTATAGAAAATGGTTATACAAACAAGACATGCCTTCACTTTGGGCCAAACTTTTGTTTTGCTTAAATTAACATCAATATCATGACTCCTTTTTGTATTCTTTTTCCTTTCATCTGATTTCATGGTGTTTTTATATGAATTTGTATGAGATATTGCTACCCTCTCCATGATGGCATCTGAAGGGACTTATTCAATATGAACTGGGTAAATGTATTGAGAAATTTCAAAATGTATTTTTGAGCTAAAAGATCTTGAGAAACTATTCAACATGGCTGTCATTTTATAACCATTGAATGATATCTAAAGACTCGTCCAGTGGTTGTCCTGCAGCAGACTATTGAAACGATTTGTATAGAGAAATTATTTTAATGTTACTCTCATTTCATTGACAAGAAATTTTTTAACAGTCATAGCATAGGTAGTTTTAATAATGTCTCCATAAAAACCATTATCACAGAATGATTAATTATATCAAAGCACAACTCTATCAATAAATATGGATGAACAATCATATTATTAAAGTAAAAGTAATGGTTCTGAGTATGGGGTTAGTGCATACAATTATTTGATTCAAATCTTATTTTTGAAATTGAGGAGATGATCTGAATAGGCAGGCTGTGAAACCTTCTCCAACTTCCTAAACACCTTTAGTTACCTCATCCATGGTGACCGGGTTTAGTTTAGACTAAAATCTAAATGAAATTTGTTTCATCTAAATGAAATTTGTTTCATCTTAATGGAATTTGTTTCTTTTAAAATGTGGAAACTTTTTGCAATTACCAATAAGTCCCTATTTTGGCTTCCCAGACAGGAAGGGCCATTCTTTTGCTTTCTTAAAGTTTGTTGCTTCAGACAAAGTATAGTATTCACTAAGCTAGGCATCACAATTGAATGGAAAAAGGTGTATTAATCAAATTATAATTAACCCTTTTCCCATTTATTTTATTTTTCGATAGTGGAAAGTGCGAGTTGAGGTGAGTTGGCTGCTTTCTTTATTAAATAATGTTTTGAGAAAAATAGATGTCTTGTTTTTTCATGACAGGTTAGCTATGGGATTGGAAGTATTGGATGCAAACTATCCTTCAAAACTAAATCAAAACTTTAGAAACTCTTACGAAACTGATTAGTTTATAACAGATTATTTTCGTCATTTTTGATATCGCGTCATCAGAATATAACTAACTGCCATCACAGAGGATCTTGGACATCTTCATCCTCTTCCATTGGCTTGTGTAAGTTCTTGCTTTTTGTTTATTATTCTCTTCTCATTCTTATTTTAACACTTCCACACAAACATCCCCAAACGAGGGGAGGCCCCGATATCTTAATCATTGAAGCATGTACATTTAGGAAGAACAAAAAACATTGGAAGTTCCTTTTTCTGCAGTTGGCTGAAGATCTAAAAAAAATAAGACGAGGAACCCCCTTCCCCCACCTGACTCCATATTGTGTGTGTGTGTATGTGTGGTGATGATGGCCTTTTAGTTTTTTTCTATGTCTTCATGGAAGTTCTAAACTTTTCTAATTTGCCCCGTCCTGCTTTATTACCATTGACTTTATAAGATTTTTGCGCTCCTTATGAAAAATTTTGTGGCTCTACCTTGGAGATGGGATTCAAATAAGGATGCTGAGAAAATCAGTTTGTTTTCAGGGCTAAGGGGTCATCAGCATTACATTCTTATGTAGAAACCATTTTCATCAGCATCATTTTTGCTCCAAGCATTCAGTTGAAAAAGATTCCAAGCACTACCTCAAAGTTAAAGGCAGAAACTACAGAGCTTGCAAAATATTAGAAGAGGTATGAGTGAGATTGGCTATGAAAGATCAAAGTCATGGAACATTTACACAACTCCAGACCAAAGCCCATCATCTCAAACAGGCATTGGTCAAGAAGCTCCTTGGAAGAACTTTGGATCCTCCATGAATGCCATTTCCTTTGGCTTTGTTGCCACTGCAATCTTGATATCAATGTTCCTTGTCATGGCCATCTTTGAGCATCTGTTTAGACCAACTTCTCCTTTCTCCTCATCTGATGAAGTGACAAACAACTCCTCAGAATCAGGTCTGGCCGAGAAATTCTCAAGTCCAAATACGGTACGTTTCGAACTGAGTTGTTTGTCTTTACATTTGAAGTTTCTTGGGGTTTATATCACCATTCTTTGTTTAATATCATTATAACTCTTCAGTGCTCTCCCCTTCCCTTGAAACAAGTGTTTCAGTTGCTGAGGCCTTAAAACTACTTCATATCATTATCGAATAAGTCCTTTTTTCTCTTGAACAGATTTGCTTAAAAGATCAGTTGAAGGCAACTTCAAGCAACTTTTCTCTCTTTGTTCTAGAATAATTATAAATATGTTTATCTTTAATATCTTGGTACTTTCTACAATATGAGAAGATATCTATAACAGTTCGTAAAAAAAAAAATCACCCTTCATATTTCTTTTCATAGTCCAAAAACACGTATAGAACAAAGATACCTTGAGACTTGGATGTACATATCTTTTTCTCCAATGAAAATCGGTATTTAAGTCAATTCGTATGCATCTTGATTGATCGCATGACGCGGGATAATCTTTTGAAATTTTCTAAAATTAGTGTTGAGAAACTTGTGGTGTAGGATATTTGATTACCTAGATAGGGATAGTCATTTGAGACAAGGAGTGAAGTTGTGAAGTCGAGGGAGTTGTGAACTCCTGGGACCTATCGAGTAAGGAGTTAATAACGTATGAAATTGATGTTTTTGGTTGTGGGGCCAACGAACTTGTTGGACTAAATAGGAACTCCACACTCTCTAACTACTCGTCAACTTCCTGGATCAAACACCTCCTAAGAGAATACTGGTTCTACTGACTTGTTACACAAGTAGCTACATAAACTTCATCCCTTGACAAAAATTGCACAGAAAATAACTGTAATTTCCCTACTAGTCTTGCTTTTGTTACTACTATATTTCAAAAATAACTGCCATGCTAGGCTGAAAAATCCCCAAAAATCAAGTGTAGTTTGACTTTTGAGTCCATTCAAAGAAAAAAAAAAGAAGAATGAGTTTTTTTAAAAAGAAAAAGGGACTAATTTCTCTTCGTCTTCTTCAAGAACATGATGATCTTTTATCACAACAGTGACAAGACAAAGAACATCAACACAAACCAGTAGCAATGATTACACAATACATGCTTTTCTTTTAAGGTCAAGTCATTGTGCCATTGAATTGAACACTTGGGAAATGATTTTTTTTTTTTTGTTTTGTTGAGTGTGGCTTTTCTGTGACAGGTGTCAACATCATATGCATCTGATTTCTCAGTGTTGATGCCAGGTCAGCACATCCCCACCTTCATTGCTCAACCAGCTCCTCTGCCATGCCAAAGAGAGGGGATTTACTGGCCATCTCATCACCATAATTTTTCAGGTCCTTGAAGCAAAATAAATGATGTTCTTCTTGCCTCAATTGAAACCAGTTGATGCATTTAGGAAAACTATCAGCTTTGCTTCTTCTCAGAATAATAGTAATAATACTTGTGCTTCTTCTCATCCACAGGGAGATTTGCTTAAATGCTGATACTTCTTTTCCTTTTCTTATTTTTTTTCCTTTTTCTTTCTGGTTCGCATCTGTAAATTGATTATCAAAGAAGTCACAAGTATTTACATGAGTTTTACTTGTTTGATAAAGATTTAAGTAGAAAATCACTTCACTTTTCTTTTGTACTCTTTTAGGCTGATTCAGGGTACTTTCAAATGTTCTACATTAGCCTCTTTTTTTTTTCTTTTTTTAAAAAAAAAAAAAAAAAAAAAAAAGAGAGAGAAAAAGAAAATTGAGAACTTACTTTAGCTTTTAAATTTTATACAGAAGTAGTGTTCTACTCAAAGGTTTAAAATATCGAGATCGAAAAAATATTGAGGTCCCAATTTTGATCAAATATCGACGTGGATAGATATTTCTTAAAAAAAACTACAAAAACAAAAAAGTCCAAAAGTAATATTTAAATTGATAAGCAAACATTTTATGTTTTTTAAACAAGTTAAAAAATGTTTATTATTTATATTGTATTTTATTTTCGTGATTACTTTATTGATTTTTTTAATGATATAATGAAAATGTATGTCGAACTCATGAGATGTGAAAATGTCAACGAAAATGTTTGACAAATTTAATACCATGGCTCTACTTTTAACTTTTAAATTCTATGTAAAAGTTTTGTGTGTGTTTAAAATACATTTACAATGATTTAATTTAAAAAATAAGTCATTTAAAAAAAACCACCCCTCAAAATAGTTTTTCAAGTATATTTTAAATAATTTTTATAAAAAATATTTAAATAAAAATTAATTTTTAAAATAATATTATTTTTTTTTTCATGTCAATTTAAATGGACCCTTTATGATTCTATTTGAAGTTTGGTATTATTTTTTATAGAGGAAAAAAATGTATGCACAACACCTGTGCTTATCAAGTTATTGGTCAAATTGTTAATCTAGGTACAATTTTCACTTCTAAGTCCATTGTCAAATTTGGAAAGAGAAATTTTCAAAAATAGAAAAATAAATAAAATTATTTACACAAAATAATAAAACTTTAACCTTCTTTGATAAAAACTAGTAAGGATTGATAGAAGTCTATTAATGTCTATAATCGTTGATAGAAATGTATTAATATCTATCAATGTTCATTTTTGCTATTTCTGTTTCTGAAAATAATTTAACCTTTTCCCTATATATGAAAATTTCCATTTGAAAAGAGGTAATGTAAAATTTTTATTACATGAATGAGAATAAAACAACGAAATAAAAATTAAACTAGATAGAATTGAAATATACATATTATACGGCACTCACTTTATCTTATGGATGTAAGTTTACAACGTACCTTTCCAAAATGAAGAAAAGGCAATTCAAGGAAAATTATGACAGTCCTGCGACATCATCTTCCTCACTCAGTGCTCAAAAGTTTCTCAGAGCTTCAAAAATTCAACAATTTAAAACGAGTGTTTATATGAAGACTCTCATTCACATACATGGCTACAAACACAAGAAACATTTGAAATCTCTACTTATCCACAGAAGACCTGAAAATGTTATGTACAAATACGTCGTCAAACGTGCAAAAAAACCTCCAACGTGTCGAATTCGTAATACCTACGCAAAAAGTAAATTACATCACCAACACCAACATAGATGACTCCTTCACAGCAGAATCATCCGACGTTGTCTCACCCTTCTTCCTTGAGTTCTTTCATTCCTTTTGGCTTAAATTGGATTATCGTCCTAAAGAAAGGGATCCAACTCTCTTACCAATTCTCCTTTTCATAGCATTTGTGATCCTTAACCTTGGTTATAAGATCTGCTGCTGATTCTCGATAATCTTGGCAGTTTTCACCCACCTGCTTTACTGTGCAAACTTCCATTCATACTTGACATCGGACAAACCAAGCTAATTATCATTGATTTCTTCTTCATCTGGTAATATTACAGTTAGTAAGGAAAACTTAACCCGAAGGGAGATCCGCCCCTTCTCTACCATGAGTCTTGCACCAGAAACAACCCAATACCCAGGAGTCTCTTGGGGTCCTCTCTTCATTTCTGTGGTATCTACAAATTTCAGAAGCTTAGGGGCTTGTACAGGTACTGGGGGACCCCCAGGATATACAGCAGAGTTTATATTCACATCAGCTGGTTTTGGAGGTGGTTTCATAACTGTTGAAAAATGATGACTGATTAGTGTTGATATAAGACCAGACTTGGCTGCCAGTCCAGGTGAACCTTCCCACTCTGGCTGCCTTACAGCCGTTGCTCCCAAAACCGAAGAGAAGCGGAGTCGCAGAAACAGAACATTTCTCATCCCTTGATTTACAACCTGCAACTGTGCCCCAGTTACTATTGAGAGATCCTCATCGGCCTCAACAGGAGCAGTGCACACATGAGAAAAGTACTTGGACTGAACTTTTTCAAGATATCTGCGATCATGTGATTCCTGACGGACGTTGCCATTTGGATCCTCCGTAAGTTGAAAAATCTTGGGTAAAGAGGAGAGGTGCTGCAAGTGGATGGACAAACAATTGCTTCTTTTACCTTCCAAATAAAGCCGGAGACCTGTAACTGGCCTCCTGCCCACATCAACCTGTGATGAAAGACACGAGTGAATGTGAATCAAAGGTTTTCAATTATATTTTCTAAAGCTAGAAAGACAGAACTCAAAACCAGTAATTTTGGTCCATTATTATTATTAACCCTGGAACGAGATAATAATCTGGGTCAACTAGATTGGTTCTTTTTATTAACGATAGATTTTCAGAGATTCTGCAATTCTACTACAAGAAATTCAGTCTATTGCTTGTTTATCCTGAAAAGTCAAATGAACCAGCACAACGATACACCAACGGTTAAGAAACCACTAGCATCAAAGTAGGAGTGTCATACCACATTATAATCAGAACTTCCTACTAATTTCTTGATCCACAAGCATTCTTACGCCAGCAAACAGTAAGGCATGCTGCTCAACTGGCACATAATGTATACCTCTGACCTGGTCAGAGGTCAAAGGTTTGAATACCCCACCCCCAGGCCCCACATATTGATATTGATGAACCCAACGAAAAACAGCAAAGATGTTTGGATGATGATAATTGATAGATGTAGCTTAACCTAGTGCAGCAAAGACCAAATTAATGGAACTTCATCCTTATTCTTATCATATTTCCTATTGTCTGCTCTTGTAAGGATCCAACTACCAACTACATAATTTTGGATGATAACTAGAGGAAACGTTGTTCCAAGACATTTTTACATGCTCAAGATCCAAATTTCCCAAGTCTTAAGTTAAGAATGATAAAAGAAGATACCAGAATGTAGATTATTCATAATTTAATGCAGTACGCAGAAACCAAAAACTTCAAGAAACAGAAACCATACAGGCGTAGTATTCACATAAAGCTTTGATCCCATAAGGCTAAACTGAAGAGATGCCAAATTGTGTTGTTTCCGCTGTGGACCAAGTGGAAGCTCACTGAAAATTGGCGCCCATTGCCTTGGGAGCTGAAACTCCAAAAATTGATGAAGCTCTTCAATTGGTGGTTTGTCTGCAATAGTGAAAAGGATGTATGAAAAAATATAATTGGACGCCTTGGGATCCAAAGCTAATAACACCAGTAGGTAAATGCACCAATTGCAATGATCAAGGAGCCATGAGAACCAAAATTTATTTGCATCGAAGGTAAATTATAGTATGGGTTTCCCAATTAAAGCAGCATTTTATTACTTCTCTTTTCTTGGAACCTATTTTGAAACAAGAAAAGTCTTTATGTTAATGTAGTGTAGTGGGGAGGTGTCATCAAAGGTTCAAACTCCCAATCGGAAAACAAAAGATCACCCAAGTTGAGTAAATTTCAAAGGGAGTTTTTTCTAGATCAAGTATTTCTGGCGAATTATTTTCTATAATTCCTTAAAACCCATGGGCCAACAAATTCCCTCCATACCATGGACCCAGGAAGAGAGTTTAATCCAACTGAATTTAGAAAAACCCAAACAAATAAGAATACAGTCTATACTCAGGTTTCTTGCTCTCTGTAGGGTTCATTTCTATGGATTTTTATTATTATTCGTCTGTCTTTTATTCTCAACCACGGAGCCCTTTTTTATAATTCCTTTATACAGGCTCCTTTTGTATTGGACTTTTCTTTTGTACTTTCTTTTTTATTGCCTTGATGTAATATTTCATTTATCTCGATAAAAGTGAGATATCTGTGTGTGTATGTATATAAACAAGGCATATTGATAAGCCAGCACGATCTATTTTGACTTTGCAAGCAGGAGGTGCTTTACTCACATCGCAAATAAAGATTTATTGCATGGCTCAAGAATCCACTTCCTGGAACTCCATTCAATAAAGAAGTAATTGGAATGAAGGACATTGATATCACGTCTGGCTCCAACTGAACTGTCTGCAACCACTCATGATGAGGGAGGCTAATCCTGTCGCTTCCACCTCTTCTCTTGCAAATGGGTACAATATCCTGGCAAGCAAATTGATTTACTAGAAAATATGTCAAAATAACCCAAATTTTCTCTTCACGTGTGACAATATAAGATTAATACAAGAGTAAGTGTTGTAGAAATATCCAACAACCCTCTCCAAAAAATAACTCAATGAATATCACCTCCTGATAGACCTCCTAATCGATTAAATATGAGTATAAAAGAAGAAAGGGGAGGAGAGAATCGAGAATAGATTTCTGTTAGAAGTTGGTTACAAACAAGTGCCCCCAAGGGAACGTTGTTCTTAGGGGTCGTATATATTTCAAGTTTAGGGGTGGGATGGGTATCTTTTGGCTAGTATTCTAAGAGCGGCTGTATTTGGGAGAGGAGGGGAGCTTTCTAACTCTTCCCTTGGTTTGCCCATATTGATAAATAAATTCCAGCTTATATCACCTTGAGTGGAGAAATTGCAGAGCTAGCATCACCAAACCTCAAATGTTGCTCCCTAATTTCAATCTGAAACAAAATATAAATAGATTTAGATGAAAACTTCCGACAGAATGCCATGCATGTTCAACAAAGTCAGAAAACTTTTGGCAATGTTTATGGATGAGTAGTCCATTACTTTCAAATTAAAATTCAATTAAAAAGAAGAAAAACACCATTCAATCAGTTTACTGGATGGGCTTGTGAATCTTGTACTTTAACGAGTGGAACACACTAACAAACCAGTTAAATCCAGGAGTCAATAAAATATATAAAGAATGTTATTATTTGGTTACTAGCAAACAAAAACAGATGTCATTCTCTCCTTTTTCTTCTTTTTTATTTTTTTAGTAAGAAGGGTATAAGTTAATATATAAAGTAATCTACCAGGGAATGTAATCAAATAACAGTTACAATGTCAACGAGGGGATGTTAGTATTAAGCTTAGAAATGGATGAATGAGATAGGAGGAACGATTAAAATATAACCATGCATTGCTTTCTAAAGAAACTAAGATAATAAGCATAGCTAAGACAAGTTTACATAACAAATATGGAAGTTCAAGAACTAAAATAGACTCTAAACCCTTTTCAGTTTTCAAATATTTAGCAATCATCAAGAACTATAATAGTATTTGGTTGATAAACAAATTATGCTCAAATATCAGAAACCTTGTCGTTGCTGTAAATCCGTTCAGAACCCGTTCCATATTGTGCAATGTTCTCTGAAAACCTTTTATCTGCCATCTCCTTCAAACTCTTCTGCACTTCAGAAGGTTCAGAAGGTTGAATAGTAGACGAATGCTGCTGCTTCATATATATCACATCCTTTCCTCCCATCTTTAAGCCAACAATAATGTGGGTGCCGAAGGTTTCAATAAACCTGAGACAATTAAGTAGGCAAATGATAATTTTACTTCCCAAACTCAAAATAGGTGAAAAACACAATCCAACTTGTTATACATCAGTGTTTCCAGCCAAAGTTGATAACATTTATTGTGGCTAAAATATATGCAAATAACCCCCATGCATTCGTAATGAGACTTAAAAAGAAGCTAATATTTAAGGATGAAACAAAAGAAAAAGGATAAATCAATCCTTCGTTGGCATCACATTATTAGAAACTGTTGATAGCAGGCCATAAGATTTCCCCAAAATTAATTACGGAGACCAACTAGCAGGACAGTCATAAGGCTTACTAACTACTAAAACAAATGAGGAGAGCAAAAATGCTAGATCTCCTAATTAATTTAACACATAAACCTGACATACAAAATTAGTTATCATTATTCTTTTCCTCTTTTCTTTTTTCTTAGTGTGTTAAGTTTTTAAGCCTCTGATGTATCAAATTAAGTTGTTAAAGCTTCATCCCTCTTTAAATGTATAATTATACGGTTAGTTGGTTAGTTAGCAGTTTTGGTTTGTTAGCTTAGGCTTGTTGGTCCTTGCCTACAAATAAAGGCTGGATCCCTTCATTAAAGAGCTAATAAAATCATTTGAGTTTTTCCTTTAACTTTGGTATTACACCAGCCTCCTTCCAAAACCTCCCCACCCTTAAAAACTCTCTTGTCCTCTCAAATTAAATAGTCAAATTAATTATTATATTGATCACTCAACTCAAGGACATGTTGCTTGTTCTCCACTAATCTTGTAAAACTAAAACAAATTATAGGAGTGTGAACTAGAAGGAATATAACACCATTTCACTTAGTAAGGAGGTAATAAAGAAAAGGGGAAAAAAAATGGTCCTGTATCTTGTAAAAAAGAACAGACCTTGCAAGTGCAGCAGGGTCCCAAGATGATGGCACAGCTTTCCTTACGTGATCGCAGAGTACCATCTGTGATTTTTCCAAAGCAACTGTGTACAGGGTAATGAAGACCCCATCAAAAGCTAGGTTCTTCGTATTGGCCGCATCTTTCTGCCAACATCCTGAAAACTCGAACATGGTGTTGAAATGACCTGAAGGAATTTTACCAGTCAAAGTCATCTCCTGATTAAACTGCTCTGACATCTGCATTATAAATTTTTAATGCTACATGATTAGTAGATATTGAGAGAACAGACAAGAACAGAAAAGTATGATTTTGCAGAATTGCACATCATCTAGGATTGTAAGAATATATAAAAAAGAATTATATGGAAATTTATTTTAACTTCTGAAATATAGGATTTCATGATGGATTGCTCCAAGAAAAATCAAGTGACTAAAAATGCACAAGAAATATGACTATGAAATATTACGCTTTTCTTCCAATAATATAGATTCAAAACCTGGAAAGGAACTCAATAAAAAATCTAAGATTAAAACAAATACATTTTATATCAGTTTAGAGGCTCTTGAATACTCTAGCTGAAATTACCACAAACTTGATTTTCTTTTTTTTTTTTTTTTTTTGTGGAAAAGAAACAATGGACTATATTAATCACAAAAAGAACAACTTAGGGGTGGAGGGACAAGATGTCAATCCCCCAAAAGAACTAAACCATCAACGCCTACCAATTGTGGAGGATTTGGTTGGTTATAATTGCATAAGAAAACCTTGTGTCTAAAAATCCAAAAGGACGAAGTAATTTGTACAAGGTTACAAAAATCAACAAAACAGTTAGACATATCTTCAAAAATCAACAAAAGAATTAAATTTTTTATACATAATAATTTGATCATTTCATCTTTTTTTCTCCCAGGGTTTATAAGGTAAACAAGAATGTAATAGTATCCTTAAACAGCTTCTCAAATTTAAAAAGCTACTTATATGGAGATGTACTTTAATGCACGATGTTGTATAACTAACATCACAAATGCAGGAATCAACATGCAGTTTCATGTATACATAAAAGCATACACAACCTATGTTGGTAAAAATCTATTCCTCCTGGAGACCTTGCAAGACCAAAACCATGGAAGAAACCGGCATGAAATTTTGGGGAATTTTTCCTTTTCTTATGTAATTTTTCCCTCACACAAACAGCTAAGGGAGTTGATGCACAGCCCCCCTACAGCAGAAACAAGATGGCTGTGAATGTTTAGCCCTTGCCCGTGAGAATTCTAGTTGTCCTAGTCAACTGTGTTGCTGTGGTCAAATCTGAGCATGTGCTTTCTAACATGTTGCAACTTGCAAGCCTTCAAGTTCTATCCAGTTAACGACAGTGGTTTCTTAGCGGATGCAATTTTGAGGGTATAAAGAATTGGACAAAATTCACCATGAAGGATAGTTAAAACTGTACTTTTATTCCTCCCCTGACCCAACAATCTATCTACATTTCAACAGAGTCAAATGCCAAACTGATTTACCAACAATAGGACATCGTGCAGAGTCCTACACTACTACAGCATAATTGTACAAAAGCTTTTCAGAAGAAAATCACAGTACCAGATCCATAACTATCCAAGCATTAAAACTAAGAGCAATACCTGTTGAAAAGAGAGAACATCAGACCTGAACCTCGTTCGCTCCCCTTTGTCACACCTAATTGATTTGGGTACATTTGAGATTAAAATCCCACCAGGAAGAACAATCTCATGACCCACACCTTCATCAATTTCTATCAACCGAGAACCATGTAAATTCCCTTTACAATACTTGAGTCTTAGATCTATTGTTATGTCATATCCCCGACCAATGGACTCAATGGCTATCTCCGCTGCCTTGGAAGGATGAACTTTAAGCGCCATAACTCAAGCACACATCACTCTTGACCTAGGCCATATGAACCCTACACAGTAGCAGCAAATAACAACTAAATAAATACTAAGCTGAACAAAACAAGAAGGAACATAAAAAATAATAACAAATAATAAGACCCGACATACGAGGTGGAGGACATATCCAGCTCAAACAAATAAGCTAGATCCAAAGCTCCACAAACACTACAGCAAATCAAATCCCAAGTCAAATATTGACCCAAACATAATTTATACAGTTCGGAATATCATCACCAAATCGAAAACTCCAGTGGGGTAGCAGCAATTATAGTTTAGTAAACGTTGTGATAAACAAAGCTGGTTGACGATCCCCAAAAATGGACCAATAAGAGCTCAAATTCACAAGTAAAAATAAAATACAAGGAAAAAGTGGAGACCAGAATCTAATTAGACAGAATGCAGAAAGAACCAAGTTGGGGAAGCAGAAAACTACAAAAACAACCGTCATTGTCACAATGCTTACATTGAAAAACCTGGAATTGGAGACTGAAATTGCAGAGGCGAGCTTAGAGAGACGAAAGAAAGCCCTAAAGTGAGATGGAAATTGAGAGGATGAGAACGCAAAGTAAGAGGAGTAAAGTTCGAGCCCTAGACTAGAAGCGAAGAAATATCAAAAATGGAAAATGGAAAACAGAAAAATAAATTAATATATATATCTATATATATATATATTTGGAGGGTTTGACCAAAGACTTTTCATTGACACGTGAGAGAGAAGCAGGTAATCCGTCCGTCAAACTTTCCGGTTTTTTTTTTTCAAATTGGGTAGAGCTAACTTCACTGCCTGTGATGAGTTCAAAAGCTCACCTTTTGTTTTGGTTTACTATTTTAATCCAAATACCTGTATTAATAATATTAAAATGTGCCATTATTTCTATTAATATTTTTATAATTTAACCTCATACTTTCATTATCTTATAGAAAAATTCACAAAACATACAAAATACACTAATATAAATATAATATAACTAATAAATGTGTTAAATTGTTTAATCTAAAAAAATTTGTTTAAAAGTCATAAAATATTTTTTTATTCATTTGAATTTTTTTTATAATCTTACCAAAAATATCCATCGACATCGATATTTTATCAATATTTTTGTCCACGTTTTTATAAAAGTAAAATCTCAACATTTTCGTCGACATTGATATTTTAAATCTTACTTGTAGTATACATTCATTTTGGTTTGTATATTTTTCTAACGTCTATTTTGGCCTTTGTATTTTTTTATTCTTGTTTGATTTAGTTTATGTGCTTTAAAAAATACCTTTGAGTTTTGAAAAGATTCAATAATATCTTGAAACTTAAAAATCAAATATACCTTTACCATTGGTATATAAATGGAAACCATTAGTGCCTTTTTAAAAAATATCTCTCACATTTAGGGGTGTTTCCAGGTATCTTAGATTCTTATGGAGTGGACATCTAGATTATCACATTTGTTTTACATTATTGTAAGTTCCCTGGACATTCGAAGATTTTCAGACATCTAAAGATGCCCTAAGAACATTTTGAGAGTTTTGGATGCCTAAAACATGGATTTTCCAAATTTCCAAGTTGAAAACATCCCAATTTACTTTTAGACCCTTCCTTTTTCTTATATATAAGTGTGTTGTGTATAAATATCACTTTGTATCTACCATTATATAATTAAAATAAATATTGTCAACCAAATATATCATTTTTCTTTTATTTTGTTATATCCTAGTTCTTATATTTTGTTGAGTAAGATATTCAAATTTTATTTTGAAGTAAAATTTATTTTTTAAATAAATCTTAAAGTATGATATATTTTTTTTGAAAAAAACAAGATATAAAATAATATAAATTATATTAATTTAGAAAGAAATCCAAATAGATAAAAATAGATATGTTATATAAGTTCAAATTATATTAAACTGATGGTTATATGGACATCTTTGGAACATTATATAAACTTACCTCAAGTATAAATGCTACGAGACAAACACAGTGCTAAATATCTGCAAAAATATTTTATAAAACAAACATGGTAATCTAGAGATATTGACCTCTATAATTTTGTATATCTATAATTTCAGACATCTAAAAATTTCGGTCTATAAAAAAAATTGCCACTTTCTATAATTTAGTATACTTTTATCATTATTTTTTAAGTAGATCTGTAGCTTCAAAGAACTTTTGCAATACCCGTATGCTGACGATGGATGTTAAATTATTACGAATTTTAAATTACTTCTAGAAAACTAAATATTAAATTAAACAAATATATATATATATATATTATTTTTTTTTGTTACCTTTCAAAAATGGTGTCTAGTATGTGGGTATTGAGACGAATTTCTTTAATATGATTAATTATTTTACATTTATAAATTTAAGAATTGAAATGATTATTTCCTTTAAACCAAAAAAAAAAAAAAAAAAAAAAAAAAACCCATTTTAATACTCATTGGATTTATTTTTGTTTTTTAAATTTAAATCTATAGATATTACTCTACTTTCAAATTTCTTCACTTGTTATCTATATTTTACCAATAGTTTTGAAAAACCAAACCAATTTTTTAAAACAAAAAATAGCTTTTGAAAAAGAAAATTCTTATAAATAGAAAAATCTAAAAAATATTCACACTTTATAGCAAAAAGTTACAAATGCATTTTGTATTTTTAGAACTTTTTGCTATAAAGTGTAAATATTTTTTTAAATATTTTTGAAATTTAACTAAGAATTCAACCATTGTATTTAAAAAATATACAAATCACTATAAAAAAAGGGGGAGGAAATGAGCTTAATTTTCAAAAACCAAAAACCAAAAACCAAATGATTACCAACTGGGGTCATAGCTCTTAAAAAGTTGTTTTTGTTTTTGGAATTTGGCTAAGAATTCAACAATTGTACTTAAGAAAGATACAAACCATTGAAGAAATGAAGAGAAAATTAGACTTAATTTTCAAAAACTAAAAACAGATAAATGAAATGATATTTGTAATTAACAGTAAAATAAGAGAAAAAATCTAAAATATATCACCTCTTTAAAATATTTGCAAATATAGAAGTGTTGACTAGTCAACCTTTGAATTTTTCTAGTTTCCAATTTTGTCCTCCTTTGTCTTGTTTTGTTGCACATCTTCTTCTTTTCTTTTCTTTTTTTCTTTCTTCAGTTTTTGCTTCATTCGTTTCTTTTTTATTTTTCGATTTCTTCTCATTTATCCGATTTTTGCTTCTTCCCTTTCTTTCTTTATTTATTTTATTTGATTTTCGTTCCTAATTTGATTTTTCTTCTTCCCTTTCTTTTCTTTTTTTTCTTTCCTTTCTCCGATTTTTGCTTCTTCCCTTTTTTCTTTAGTTTTTATTTTCTTTTCTTTCTCTAATTTTTGCTTCTTCCATTTCTTTATTTTTTTTAATTTTATTTCATTTCTCTAGTTTTTGCTTATTTTCTTTCTTTCTTTCTTTCTTTTTTAATTTTCTTTCCTTTATTCAATCTTTGCTTCTTTTCTTTTTTTTTCATAAGAATTATGAGGTTGAGTTTCGTATCCAATACTTGAAAAATATCTAATTCATAAGTGACTTAACACCAATAAACCAATCATCAAATTTGATTATTATAATAAAACATTAAATAAAAATAGCAAATGAAAAAAATTTGAAAGAAACTACCTTTTTTAGTCCATAAATTTGCACCACTTTTAGAAATATTTATTAAAAGTTTGAAATAAGAAACGATAATAGTTATTCAACAAGTTTATTTTCTTTCCTACCCTTCTCACTTGTTGTCATATTGAAGTCTATCCGGATTCTCCTGTCCATAGTATGATTATGAAATATGGATTGGACGTCAATACTGCCTTTCTTAATGATAATCTTGAGGAGACCATCTATATGACTCAACCAGAAGGGTTCATAATTCTAGATTAAGAGCAAAGAGTTTTTAAGCTTAATAGGTCCATTTATGGGCTGAAACAAGCATCTCGATCTTGGAACATCAAATTTGACACTGTTGTCAAGTCGTTTGGCTTTGACCAGAACGTTAATGAGCCTTGTGTTTACAAGAAGATCATCAACAGCTCAGTAGCTTTCTTAGTACTATATGTGGATGATATCCTACTCATTGGGAATGATGTACGGTATCTGACTGACATTAAGAGTTGGCTAGCTACCCAGTTCCAAATGAAAGAATATGTTCTCGGGATCCAGATTATTCGGGATCGCAAGAACAAACAATTAGCCCTGTCTCAGGCATTGTACATTGATCAAATGTTGATCAGGTACATGATGCAGGATTCCAAGAGGGGTTTGTTACCCTTCAGGCGTGAAATCATTTTGTCTAAGGATCAATGTCCTAAGACACCTCAAGAAGTTGAGGAGATGAGACGAATTCCCTATGCTTCTGCTGTAGGAAGGTTGATGTATGCGATATTGTGTACTCAACTCGACATTTGCTATGCAGTAGGGATTGTCAGTCGGTATCAGTCCAATCCAGGATTTGATCACTGGACAGAGGTCAGGATGATTCTCAAGTATCTTCGAAGAACGAGGGACTACATGCTTATGTATGGAGATAAGGATCTGATTCTTACAGGATACACAAACTTTGACTTTCAGACCGATCGAGATTCTCGCAAATCGACATCGGGGTCAATGTTTACTCTGAATGGAAGGGTTGTAGTCTGGTGAAATATCAAGCAAGGATGCATCCCAGACTCCACTATGGAAGCCGAAAACGTAGCGGCTTATGAAGCAGCCGATGAGGCAGTTTGGCTGAGGAAGTTCCGATCACACTGTATTGTGATAACAGCGGGGCTGTGGAAAATTCAAAGGAGCCTCGAAGTCATCGTCGGGGTAAGCATATAGAACGAAAATATCACCTTATCAGGGAGATTGTGCATCACGGTGATGTGATAGTCACGAAGATCACATCGGAGCACAACGTTGTTGATCCATTTACAAAGACCCTTACGGCTAAAGTGTTTGAGGGTCACCTGGAGAGTCTGGGTCTGCGGGACATGCGGCATCTTGTCTAAGGTAAGTAGGAGATGATACTGGGGTATGCCCTAGTTTATTGTATATTATACATTTTTATATTGTATTGTACATTAGTCTTCCGAGTCATTAGGACAAGTGAGAGATTGTTAGGATTGGTGTCATAATTCTCCTGAGTCTCATTGTTTTGTAAAGATGCACATTGTTTAATGAATAAAATAATTGTTATTTAATTCTGACCTTTACTCATATCCAATAAACAAAGCTCCTTGGTTATCTTATGTGAACTTAAGCATGTATATGTGACATACAAGTGGATCATGCCTTAAGTGATAACCTAAATAGGTCTATAGTATAAGGATTAAGGTGGGATACCTGATCCTGGTGACACTATGGATACGGCCTGTTTTGTAGAGGTTTGCAAGTGTTGTAAACTACTACAGATGGTAGATCCTGACCATTCATGTGGAGATGTGCGAGCGGGGGTGTCCTATACAAAGAGTTTGTATAAGACTTGGACTATGAGATGACTAGATTCTTTATATAACGTCGTTGATACTAGAGACTTACATCTCACCTAAACGACCATAGGTGACACGACCTCAATCCTGAGTGTTTTGGGAACTCCTGCCTTTGAAGGTGGTCCTTTGATTAGTATGGGTGAGAGTGGCCAGATTGCCAACTCAACATGCTACCTTTTTGGGACTTGCCTGATCTGGGACTTGGAAACTCAATCCACAATATGGAATTCACTCATTTCTCGAAGTAGGGATAAGTAGAGAGATTGCTCCCTTAAGGGCTGATTCCGAGGCTTGAACATAGTGGCCTAGCTTCTCTTTGGAAGAGAAGACTCAGTCATAGTAGGATTATGACTTATGTTTATTAGAGGGATCAGCGGTACTTAAGGAGATAGATGTAACTACAAGGGCATAACGGTTATTGGCCCAGCTGTACTTACGAGCGATCTGTAAAGGGTTGTCACACTACTGATTTGTTAAGATGGACACATAATATATCTGTGGTAAGGAGAGTGCAGTTGTTGGTCTTTAGTGGAGTGTCTGGTAGTTAACGGATGGTGGATCCCATGACTAAAGAGTTTAGTTAGTTATATTACGTACCGTTGGAGCTTCGAGCTACAGGTCCATAAGGTCCCCTTGGTAGCTCAATGGATTCAGTTGAGGATCAATTCTTGGTGTTGATTTGAAATGTTCAAATTAACAAGAGGTATTTTGATTATATATGATATAATCGGTATAATGTATGAGATACATCTAGTGGAGGATTGATGTAAATGAGATTTACATTAAGTACCACAGAATAGAAAAAGAACTATGGTTTATATGTTTCATGAGATGAAATATTAAAACTATAGGTTATAAATATAGTATGATAAGTTGGTTATCATTTATATTTATAATAATATTAATTATTGATAATTAATTCTTTTTCTTTAATAATCAAATGAGTGGGTGGTTATTGGATTCATGGTAACTGTGAGTTTAAAAGGAAAGTGGTTTTCCTATTTTGAAAGAAGTTTTTTTACAAAAGGTTGATAAAAAGTTTTGAGTTTTCTCTCTCGCGCAAAAGAAACTCGTGGAGTCGTCAAGTAAATACATATTTATTAAACGACAGTTGGGCAACTAAATAATCGTGCAATATTTACTAAACGATCGTGCAATATTTACTAAACGATCGCATAGTTTTGCTAGACAATCGCTTACACTAAGTAAACGATCGTGTAGTGTCTGTAGGCGACAGACCGAGCTAAACGATGAGCTAAACGATCGCATAGCTTTTGCTAGACGATCGCTTAGCTTTATCTAAACGATTGGGCATCTACCTATACGATAGGTCTCTGCCATCTCCCACTTGCCCAGTCGTGTACGCGATCGGTGTTTCCTCCTCCTTCTGCCTCATTCCAAGTCTGAACAGAGCCCACCCTCTGGATTCTCACACCAAGAATACCAAGGTAGCCTTGTTAGTGGTGTCAGACTCAACTTGACACCGTCGAGGTTTTCTGGAGGTCGTTCGTGCTGTTGCTGAGGAGTTCGTGGCCGAGGCGATCGTTGAAGACGAGCGCGATGTTCGTGTTACGGTGTTGTGGTCGTGTAGATTGAGCGTTCGAAATTGTTTTTGTTCGAGCGGTCATACGCAACGGAGCGTGGAGACTCATCCGCAATTGTTCGTACAGTTTTTCCCTTTGTGCATTTGAGTTCTTCATGCCATAATTTTTGTATGAATTGTATAACCGCTTGTTTGAAGTCGACTGTAAATGTATTATTCATTCATGATTGTAATTTGGATAATCTTTCTTCCGCTGCTCATGGAAATCTCAAATCTAATTTCCTTCAATTGGTATTAGAGACGGGTTCTCTGATATTCCAAATTACATATTTGAATTGAACCATTTTTCAGTCGTGATGGGTTTCTGCATTTGTGGTCAACTATTTTCTGCATTTGTGGATGAATTGATGAACGTTTTGGGTTTAAATTACCTTTTTGTTAAAGCTTTCAGTATTACAAAGTGTTAATTGTAAGGGCCCCTGTGTTTTTGGGCGAAATTAACATCGCAATCGAGTATGTAATTCAAAAGTTTTGAGTTCGTCGAGTCGTTCGTGATGAAGCTTCGACGCAAGGCGATGCCCATCTCAACGAAGAAGAAGACCAAGCGTTGGTTGGATCGTGTAGCCTCAGTTAAACGATCGTTGGGATTTAACTATGCGACCGTTGAGTAGTTTTTTTTAGACGATTGTATAGTATATTCTAAACAATCGTTTAGCTACTGCTAAGCGATGGGGTAAATCGTTTACCATATCGCGTAGCATTGGTTGCGTGATTGCGTGGGTGCTGGAGGTAGACAATCATAGTGGGAGCATGCAATGCTCGTCATTTAGTAGAAGGCGCGCGCTAAACGATCGTGTAGTTAACAAGCTTCATCGCTTAGTTACTACCTATGCGATCGTGCGTATGCGATACGAAGGTTCTAGCTAAGCGATCGCTTAGGCGATGGTGCTTCGCGGCATCGTAGTCGCTTAGATGATCGTGGAAGGTGGGCATTGTGCGGAGCACGCTAAGCGATCGTGTACTTCTGGCTTCATCGCTTAATAATAGTACACGATCATATAGTAATAGCTAAACAATCGTTTGGATTTTTCTAGATGATCATATAATAAATGTTAAACGATCGTTTAGCTTTGGGAGCACTAGTAAGCGATAGAGCAAAGAGTTTGTTTTATCATGTAGACGATCGTGGGGTGCTTGGTACACGTTAGTTGGAGAAGCGATGTTTTGCTCGAGTGGTTCAAGACCCGGTTCGCCTGTTTGAACCAGAGACTCCTTGTCTTTGTAATAGTTAGCTTTCCTTTTGGGTTTTAAGGAAATTTTACCCGATTCATCAACTTTGGTTGTTTATACATGTGATGTATGGTACTTATATGTCAAAGTGTTTGTCATATAGTTAAAACTCACCTTAGGTTGTGCAATTATTCATGCATCATGTATTATAAATGTTATAATATTGCATGAAGAAATTACTTGAAAGCATACGTATGCATCATGAAATATAAGAGTTATATTTTGCATGCATTGAGCATTATCATGCATCATCCTTTTATTATAAATATTATAGTCTAAGGATGAATGGAAGCATGTTTTGCTTGTTTCATTGCGGTTTTGTATAAGTGTTATATAAAAGAAGTAGCAATGAATGGACAATGCATTGAGCATGACACTTAAGCTATTTATAAGCGTTATGAATGCCTTGCATGTGTTAGCTTCGCATTATGGTGGTTGTTTCCGTTTATAGTGTTATAAAGGAAATTAGACCTAAAATCAATAATTCAGAGTTGCATGCGGACTCAGGGTGAACTCAAGTTATTTTAAAAGGGTTTTAAAATTGGATTAAGATAGACTAAGTTCAAGTGGTTCTAAAGAGTTTAGCAACCTAGATTAATCTTTTAAAATCGGTTTAATAGGATTAAATTGGTTGAATAAAAGATTAAATTTGTTGTAAACCTATTTATAAGGGACCTTTTATCTAAGGCGAGTTCTGGATAGGCTGGGGTTCTTAAGTTGATGGAAACATAACATCCCTACTTGGGAACCTACCTGGAAAGGTGAATCAAATAGATTTTCAACAAGCATGCGACGTTTTGGTCAAAAATTCCATTAAAGAGTTTAATGGATGATGATCAAAAGTTGTTTAACTATCTAAGGTAAATGTTACACTTGGGAAAACCTAAAAGTCACTTAGTTAAAATCCTTAGCCGTGTTTTGTTTAAGTGAGCTAAACCCTAGGTTATAAAATACTCAATGGGAGGAAGAGGCGTATCAGATATGTCTATGATTCCACGCACGTTTCTCCTTGTATGTTCATACCGTGAGATTCATGCTTGGCCTCGTGGTGCCTAGGATGCATCCCCCTTTCGGATGGTGTTTGCATGAGTCAATATCAAGGTGGACGGAGAGAGTGTTTATAGTAAATGGGTGAGATCATTCTGTACGCCCTCCTTCAGATGGATTTTGTGCAGTTGGTCAATATCAAGGTGAACTCCATAAATGGATAGGGTCGCTTTAAGTTTTGCCCTAAACGGATTTTTTCCCTTCGGATTGGCCTTTTGGGATGGATCTCTAGGGCTTAAAATGGCGGGTCACACTTACGAGAGATTGTTAAATAAGTTAATGATCTCTTGGCCAAATTAATGATGGCTAGTCGTTATAGGAGCATGAGTTGTTCTGGTATTAATGACTGGTTGAGAACTTCTCAATTCAGAGGAGGGATAACTGACCTCCCTTCGGCGGCTTTTTCCCTAAACCTTTGAAGCGTCATTGCGAAACTAGATGTCACACGGGGTTTATGTTAGTTTTGCTAAAACCTTATTAGATGTTATTTTGTTTTACAACGGGTATTTGCTTAAAACCTAATGTAGGTCAATGTGTTTTTCTTTTCAGCAACTCGTTAGTATTTCCATTTAAAGCTTTGTTAAAATGACCGATTATTTACAGAGGAAATAATCGTATGAAACGAATTTTGTGGCAAATGACCTCCATCCCACTACTCTCCAAAAGAAGAGACAGGATAGTAAATATGATTTATTGGTCTTGGAGACGTGTCTGGTAGAGAATGATGATTCTGCCTGGATCCTTGATTCAGGTGCTACCAATCATGTCAGTTCCTCTTACCAAGGATTCAGTTCCTGGCAAACATTGCCACAGGGAGAGATGACTCTTCGAGTCGATACTGGTGAGGTTGTTTCAGCTGTTGCTGTAGGCAGGCTGAAGTTATTTGTTGACAAGAAATGTTATCTGTTATTGGATAATGTTTTTGTAGTTCCTCATATTAAGTGGAACTTAATCTTAGTTTCTTGTCACATTGAACAAGGCTATACCATCTCCTTTTCTGAGAATAAAGTGTTTATTTTCAAGAATGGAATGGAGATTGATTATGGTTCAATGGAAAATAACTTATATGTACTAAGGTCGTTAGTCATAAAAGTCTTGTTCCACACTGAAATGTTCAGTACGACAACAACAACTAAAAGACTAAGGTTTCTCCAAAGGAAAATGCCCATCTTTGGCATTTTAGGTTAGGTCACATCAACCTCAATAGGATTAAGAAGTTGGTGACAAGTGGACTTCTAAAGAACTTAGAAGAAAACTCCTTGTCAGTATGTGAATCATGCCTCAAAGGCAAAATGACCAAACGACCTTTTACTGGAAAAGGTTACAGAGCCAAGGAAGCCTTGGAGCTTGTACATTTAGACCTCTATGGTTCAATGAATGTTAGAGCTCGAGGTGGGTATGAATATTTCATCTCTTTCATAGATGATTATTCAAAGTTTGGGTATCTCTTCCTAATGCAACGTAAGTTTGAAGCCCTTGACAAGTTCAAGGAGTATAAGGCTGAAGTTGAAAACTTGTTAGGTAAGAAGATAAAAACACTATGATCTGATCGTGGTAGGAAGTATATGAACCTCCAATTTCATAACTATATGATAGAACATGGAATTGCGTCCCAACTCTTGGCCCCTGGTACACCTCAGCAGAATGGTGTATCAGAAAGGAGAAACAGAACCTTATTGAATATGGTTCGGTCTATGATGAATTATGTTCATCTTCCAGACTCATTTTAGGGTTATGTAGTGCAGACTGCATGTTACATCCTGAACAACGTTCCCTCGAAAAGTGTTTATGAAATACCTTTTGAGTTATGGAGAGGCTGTAAAGGTAGTTTACACCACTTCAAGATCTAGGGATGTCCGGCACATGTGCTAGCGACTAACCCAAGGAAGGTGGAACCACGTTCGAACGTTTGCCTCTTTGTTGGCTACCCCAAGGAAATGAGAGAAGGATACTTCCATGATCCGAGTGAGAACAAAGTGTTTGTTTCCACTAATGCTATCTTTTTAGAAGAAGACCATAAGAGGGATCATAAGCCACGAAGTAAGCTCATTTCACGTGAGATCTCTAGTGAGACTGAGACTGCTGAGGGATCAACAAGAGTTGTTAAACAGGTCGACAGATCAACAAGAGTTGTTAAGGTCGAACGTCTAGTCAACCAGCTCAAGAGTTGAGACTGCTTCGATGTAGTAGGAGGGTTATGAACCCATCAGATCGCTACATGGGTTGACTGAAGCCCAAAACGTCATTACGAATTGGGGTCGAGGATTCGTTGTCTTTTAAGAAAGCAATGGGGGATGTTGACAAAGATGAATGAGTTAAGGTCATGAACCAGGAAATGGAGTCTATGTACTTCAATAACATCTGGGAGCTTGTTGATACACCTGATGGGGTAAGACCTATTAGGTGTAAGTGGATCTATAAGCGAAAGAGAGGTGTAGATGGAAAGGTGCACATCTTTAAGGCTAGACTCGTGGCAAAGGGTTATACTCAGGTTGAGGGAGTTGACTATGAGGAAACTTTCTCACCTGTTGTCATGTTGAAGTCTATCCGGATTCTCCTGTCCATAGCCACATTTTATGATTATGAAATATGGGTTGGACGTTAAGACTGCCTTTCTTAATGGTAATCTTGAGGAGACCATCTATATGACTCAACCAGAAGGGTTCATAGTTCCAGATTCAGAGCAAAGAGTTTGCAAGCTTAATTGGTCCATTTATGGGCTGAAACAAGCATCTCGATATTGGAACATCAAATTTGACATTGCTGTCGAGTCGTTTGGCTTTGACCAGAACGTTGATGAGCCTTGTGTTTACAAAATGATCATCAACAGCTCAGTAGCTTTCTTGGTACTGTATGTGGATGATATCCTACTCATTGGGAATGATGTAGGGTATCTAACTGACATTAAGAATTGGCTAGCTGCCCAGTTCTAAATGAAAGATTTGAGTGAGACACAATATGTTCTCGGGATCCAGAATATTCAGGATCGCAAGAATAAACGATTAGCCTGTCTCAGGCATTGTACATTGATTAAATGTTGATCAGGTACATGATGCAGGATTCCAATAGGGGTTTACCCTTCAGGCATGAAATCATTTTGTCTAAGGATCAATATCCTAAGACACCTCAAGAAGTTGAGGAGATGAGATGGATTCTCTATGCTTCTGCTGTAGGAAGCTTGATGTATGCGATATTGTGTACTCGACCCGACATTTGTTATGCAATAGGGATTGTCAGTCGGTATCAGTCCAATCCAGGATTTGATCACTGGACAGCGGTCAAGACAATCCTCAAGTATCTTCGAAGAACGAGGGACTACATGCTTGTGTATAGAGATAAGGATCTGATCCTTACAGGATACACAAACTCTGACTTTTAGACCGATCGAGATTCTCGCAAATCGACATCGGGGTTAGTGTTTACTTTGAATGGAGGGGTTGTAGTCTGGCGAAGCATCAAGCAATGATGCATCGCGGACTCCACTATGGAAGTCGAATACGTAGCGGCTTGAGAAGCAGCTAAGAAGGTTGTTTGGCTGAGGAAGTTCCTTTCAGATTTGGAAGTTGTTCCAAATATGGATTTACCGATCACAGTGTATTGTGATAACAGCGGGGCTGTGGCAAATTCAAAAGAGCCTCATTGTCATCGTCGGGTTAAGCACATAGAACGAAAATATCACTTGATCAGGGAGATTGTGCATTGCGATGATGTGATGTCACGAAGATCGCATCGGAGCACAACATTGTTGATCCTTTTACAAAGGCCCTCACGGCTAAAGTGTTCGAGGGTCACCTGGAGAGTCTGGGTCTGCGGGACATGCGGCATCTTGTCTAGGGCAAGTGGGAGATGATACTGGGGTATGTCCTAGTTTATTGTATATTGTACATTTTTATATTATATTGTACACTAGTCTCCCGAGTCATTAGGACAAGTGGGAGATTGTTGAGATTGGTGTCCTAATTCTCCTGGAGTCTCGTTGTTTTGTAAAGATGCACATTGTTTAATGAGTAAAATAATTGTTATTTAATTCTGGCATTTACTCATATCCAATAAACAAAGCTCCTTGGTTATCTTATGTGAAATTAAGCATGTATATGTGATATACAAGTGGATCATACCTTAAGTGATAACCTAAATAGGTCTATAGTATAAAGATTAAGGTGGGATACCTGATCCTCGTGACACTATGGATACGGCCTGTTTTGTAGAGGTTTGCAAGTGTTGTAAACTACTACAGATGGTAGATCCTGACCATTCATGTGGAGATGTGTGAGCGGGGGTGTCCTATACAAAGAGTTTGTATAAGACCTGGACTATGAGATGACTAGATTCTTTATATAACGTCGTTGATACTAGAGACTTACATCTCACCTAAACGACCATAGGTGACACGACCTCAATCCTGAGTGTTTTGGGAACTCCTGCCTTTGAAGGTGGTCCTTTGATTAGTATGGGTGAGAGTGGCCAGATTGCCAACTCAACATGCTACCTTTTTGGGACTTGCCTGATCTGGGACTTGGAAACTCAATCCACAATATGGAATTCACTCATTTCCCAAAGTAGGTATAAGTAGAGAGATTGCTCCCTTAAGGGTTGATTCCGGGGCTTGAATATAGTGGTCATAGCTTCTCTTTGGAAGAGAGGACTCAGTCATAGTAGGACTATGACTTATGTTCATTAGAGGGATTAGTGGTATTTAAGGAGATAGATGTAACTACAGGGGCATAACGGTTATTGTCCTAGCTGTACTTACGAGCGATCTGTGAAGGATTGTCACGCTGCTAATTGGTTAAGATGGACACATATATCTATGGTAAGGAGAGTTCGGCTGTCGGTTTTTAGTGGAGTGTCTGGTAGTTAACGGATGGTGGATCCCGTGACTAAAGAGTTTAGTTAGTTATTTACGTACCGTTGAAGCTTCGAGCTACAGGTCCATAAGGTCCCCTTGGTAGCTCAATGGATTCAGTTGAGGATCTGTTCTTGGTGTTGATTTGAAATGTTCAAATTGACAAGAGGTATTTTGATTATATATGATATAATCGGTATAATGTATGAGATACATCTAGTGGAAGATTGATGTAAATGAGATTTACATTAAGTACCGTGGAATAGAAAAATAACTATGGTTTATATGTTTCATGAGATGAAATATTAAAACTATAGGTTATAAATATAGTATGATAAGTTGGTTATCATTTATATTTATAATAATATTAATTATTAGATAATTAATTCTTTTTCTTTAATAACCAAATGAGTGGGTGGTTATTGGATTCAGGGTACCCGTGAGTTTAAAAGAAAAATGGTTTTCCTATTTTGAAAGAAGTTTTTTTTTTACAAAAGGTTGATAAAAAGTTTTGAGTTTTCTCTCTCGCACAAAAGAAACTCGTGGAGTCGTCAAGTAAATACGAATTTACTAAATGACTGCTGGACGAGCTAAACGATCGTGCAGTATTTACTAAACGATCGCATAGTTTTGTTAGACGATCGCTTGCCTAAGTAAATGGTCGTGTAGTGTCTATAGGCGATAGACCGAACTAAACGATGAGCTAAACGATCACATAGCTTTTGCTAGACGATCGCTTAGCTTTATCTAAACGATTGGGCATCGACCTATACGATAAGTCTCCGCCATCTCTCACTTGTTGGATCGATATGACAACTCTAGAGGGGGGTGAATAGGGTTTAATTAAACTTTTTTTTCTAAATTAACCCAATTAAACTAATTAATACGCTTTTTATAAATAATAAGAAAAATTCAAATTATGCAACAAATAAGATAAAAAAAATGTGATAATTTAATTCTATCAAAATTTAGCAAATAAATAAGAACAAACTAAAACATACAATAAATTGATTAAATTAATTGCAAAAATAAAAAGGAAAGAGTTACAGAAGAAGACACCATAATTTTTATAGTGGTTCGGTCAAACTCGACCCACTCCACTCCCCAAGCGCCTATTAGGAATTTGAATAAAATCTTTCCGACTCTTTCCACAGATTAAAGCCCAACCGTTACACCACCGCTCCTTTTACGGGTTCAAGAGCAAACCCGATCCTTTCCACGGTTTAGGATCAAACCGTTACAAATGTTGGAATTTTTGAAGAACACAATACAACTCTCACTAGAGTGGATTTACAAGTTTAAGCACTTAACAAGTTTATTCTCACAATACAATATCACTCTCTCAAGAATAAGATGAAAAGAAAAAAATGGGAACTTAAAGAGAGCAACAATGAAACTTTTGAGTTTTGGAGGATTATGAAATATAAAATTTATTGGTTTAAAATTTGGAGAGGAAGATGGTTTATATAGAGATGGAAAATTTTTTAGAAACCATGATTAATTTGGACCATTGGATTTTGGAAAAGAAAATCAATGGTGGAGATTTTAAACTAAACTAGTCGTTAGATACAAACAAAATATAATATTAAATTCCTTTTCTTTTGAAATTCATTTTCTTTTTAAAATTAATCCAAAAAATAAAAAAACATACCAGGTGTCAAAAACTAGCCGGTAGACACAAATATAAACTAATATTAAATTCATTTTTTTTAATTCATTTTCTTTTTAAATTCATTCTCTTTAAAGTCAATCCAAAAATAAAAAAAACATACCATGTGTAAAAAACTAACCGTTAGACACAAACATAAAATAATATTAAATTTATTTTCCTTTTAAATTTCTTTTAAATTTCAATTTTTTTTAAAAATTTTAAATCAATCCAAAAATCAAAAGTCCATCATATGTTAATCTCCTAATGATCCACCATTCAATCAATATGCTGCCACATGTCTACATGCAAATGGTCTGGTTATGCCACGTCATCCACACGATATTTTCTCTATAGAATTGTTTCGGTCATATCGTCTTCGTTTTAGCTCCGATTTGAGTGATTCAAGAGGTGTTGGAATCGTTGTTCCGAGCTCTACGCCATGGATATATTAAAACACTAAGATTTTCAGTAATTAAAAATTGAATTTGTTATCATCAAAATATTGATTAATTAATTAATTAAAATTAATTAATTTGAGATTAAGGGCCAAAAAGCCAACAATCTCCCCCTTTTTGGTGATGACAAACCATTAAAAAAAATAGCTTGAAATATATGTAAACCATATGTAGCACATAATAACATTCAACATATCATCATAAAGATCATTATTGAAATTCACTCAAAAAATAAATTCTCCCCCTAATTAATACAATCAAAATCATAACAAATTTATAGCATATTTTTCTCAAACTTCTCCCCCTTTGGAATTATCAAAAAGAATAATTAAGAAAAATTTAGAACTACATAAATGTTTCCCTTAAAAACATGAACATATCTCCCCCTATCAAAATGCCTTCTAAAAGATTTAACAAGTAAAATTATAAAATCAAGAGGCATCACAACGAATAATACCGAGCTCAAGCCTATTTTTGCAAAAGTTTTCTTCATTCAAAGGCTTGGTAAAAATATCTGTTAATTGATTACTAGAGCCTACAAATTCAAGAGTAATATTATCATTTTGCATATGCTCTCTAATAAAGTGATGCCTAATATCAATATGCTTAGTCCTAGAATGATGTATAGGATTTTTAGTCAAATTAATAACACTAGTATTATCACAAATATAGGCACATTATCAAACTTTAATCCAAAATCACAAAGAGTTTGTTTCATCCAAAGAATTTGAGCACAACAACTAGCAACTGCAATATATTCCGCTTCGATAGTGGATAAGGCAACCGAATTTTGCTTTTTACTAAACCAAGAAACTAAGGAACTACCAAGAAATTGACAAGTCCCACTAGTACTCTTACGGTTAAGTAAACTACCCGCAAAATTCACATCGGAATATCCTACCAAATTAAATTCAACATTTCTTGGATAATAAGCCTAAATCAATAGTACCAAGCAAATATTTAAAAATTCTTTTAACGGCATGTAAATGTGATTCCTTAAGACAAGATTGAAATCTAGCACAAAGACATATACTAAACATAATATCAGGTCTACTAGCGATTAAATAAAGTAAAGATCCAATCATACCTCTATAAGTTTTTATATCCACATACTTACCTTTTTCATCCTTGTCAAGCTTAATGGATGAGCTCATAAGAGTTTTTGCAATTTTACCTTCATTGAATTTGAACCTTTTGAGCAAATCCCTTGTGTATTTTTCTTGACTTATGAAAATACCGTTCTTGAGTTGTTTGATTTGGAGTCCAAGGAAGAAGCTAAGTTCTCCCATCATACTCATCTCAAATTCACCATGCATACACTTAGAAAATTCTTCACACAAAGATGGATTAGTAGAACAAAAAATAATATCATCCACATATATTTGTACTAAAAACATATCATTTTCTTTAGTCTTAATAAAAAGAGTAGTATCAATTTTACCCATTTTAAATCCATTCTCAAGCAAGAAATTACTAAGTTTATCATACCAAGCTCTTGGAACTTGTTTTAAGCCATAAAGAGCCTTTTTCAACTTATAGACATGATTAGGAAATTCAAAACTTTCAAACCCTGGAGGTTGTTCTACATAAACTTCCTCCATGATATAACCATCTAAAAATGCACTTTTCACATCCATTTGATACAAAATGAAATTCTTATAAGAAGCAAAAGCAAGCAACATTCTAATAGCTTCTAATCTAGCAATGGGTGCAAAAGTTTCTTCATAATCTATTCCTTCCTCTTGACAATAACCTTGAGCTACAAGTCTAGCTTTATTTCTAATGATATTTCCATTTTCATTCATTTTATTTTTAAAGACCCATTTAGTTCCAATTATAGAAGCATGAGAGGGCCTAGGGACTAACTCCCAAACTTTATTCCTGTTCAAATTGATTTAATTCTTCTTGCATAGCTAAAATCCCAAATTCATCATTTTCGGCATCTTTAAAACTTTTTGATTCAATTTGAGAAACAAAAGCAAGATTATTAAACATATTAAGAGAGGAACGAGTTTTCACACCTTGTTCGAGATCACCAAGAATTAATTCTTTGGGATGGGAAGGAGCATACCTCCACTCTTTAGGCATGGATAAAGAACCAACTTCGTTCTTTCGATTAAGCTCACCTCTTGCTTACTTGAAACAATTTCCTTGCCTTTGTCACTAACAAGTAAATCTCCAAAATTTCCTTCTAAAACATCACTATAAATAGGCTTATTAGAAATAACATTGCAAGATTCATCAAATACTACATGCATAGATTCCTCAATTACTAAAGTTCTTTTATTGAAAACTCTATAAGTTTTACTAGTAGAGGAATAGCCAAGGAAAATACCAACATCCGTCTTAGAATCAAATTTTTCAAGTTTTTCTTTGTTATTCAAAATAAAACATTTGCAACAAAAAACTTTGAGATACCCAATAATTGGAATTTTATTATGCCAAAGTTCGTAAGGAGTTTTATCCAAAGAAGGTCTAATTAAAACTCTATTTAAAACATAACAAGCGGTGTTAACGGCTTCCGCCCAAAAGTATGGAGGTAAACCATACTCATGCAACATTGATATAGTAAATTCTTGCAAAGTACGATTTTTTTCTTTCAACTACACCGTTTTGTTGAGGAGTTCTTGGAGCGGAGAAATTATGAGAAAAACCATTTTCTTCACAAAAAGTTTCAAAAGTATTGCTATCAAATTCTCCTCCACGATCACTCCTAATTTTAGAAATCAAAAAACCTTTTTCATTTTGAACTCTTTTTGCAAAACTAGAAAAACTTTTCAAAGCACCATCCTTATGTTTTAGCATCAAAACCCAAGTAAATCTTGAAAAATCATCAACTATGACAAATGCATAATAGTTCCCTCCAAAACTAGCAATTCTAGAAGGGCCAAATAAGTCCATGTGTAATAGTTGAATGGGTCTAGTTGTAGAGATTACATTTTTAAATTTGAAAGAGGATTTAGTTTGCTTACTCATTTGACAAGCATCACAAACTTTGTCTTTTTCAAATTTAAATTTGGGAAGACCTCTAACCAAAGAATTCTTGGAAATATTTGAAATTAAGTGCATGCTAGCATGTCCTAGTCTTCTATGCCATAACCAAGAATCATTATGCAAAGCCGATAAATATTTATCATTAATAGGACAATCATTCAAATCTAGTATAAATATTTTCATCTCTATTTCCAACAAATATAACTTTTCTATCACTAGCATTTTCAATGATGCAATTCTTTTTATCAAACACAACTCTAAAGCCTTTATCACACAATTGACTAATACTAAGTAAATCATGCTTCAAACCATCAACCAAAAGTACATTTTCAATTAAAATAGAAGATTCATTACCTATACTACATTTACCAATTATTTTACCTTTCTTGTTGTCACCAAAGGTTACAAGACCTCCATCCTTTTTGGAGAGAGAGACAAACTTGGATAGGTGTCCCGTCATGTGTCTCGAGCAACCACTATCCAAGTACCACTTGTTTTTCTTAGAGGCTTTCAAACAAACCTACAAACACAAATGTTCAAGTTTGATTCTTTGGTACCTACACTTGTTTCGGTCCTAGATGGTTAGCATTGACAAACTTGGGAATCCATTTCATTTTTGCATAGACATTTAAGGCATTGGATTTAGACAAGTAACAAGAATAAGTTGTATGTCCAAACTTGCCACATGAGAAACAAACAACATTATGCAAAGATTTATCTCTTACAACAAATTTATGCACTCTACTTTTCTTGGAGAAATTATTCCTTGGAGCATTGTGAAACTTTGCCCTTTGAGAAAAATTTCTTCTTGGAGAAGTAGTATGAGCATATTTCAATTTAAAACACTTAGGTCTAATATGGCCTTCAACACCACAATAATGACATATAGGCACAAAGTTAGATTTAACATGCTTAGACACAACCTTAGGCATATTAAGCTTTGGCATATTATTAGATGCTTAACAAAGATAGTTTTAGAACTTGAAGGAGTAGAACATTCATCAATATAGCCTAAACCTCTTTTATCACCAAAAGGCTTGCCTACTTCAATTATCTTGTCTAATCTTTGAGCACCTATTGTCAACTTTTTAATAGATTCTTTAACCTTATCAAGTTCTTGCAAAGCACTAAATTCCTTTTCTTTGAGTAATTTAATCAAATTATCTTTTTCACAACTATCATGCTCAAGAAATTTAACTTTGTCAAGCAAGGCATTTTTCTCATCACAATCAAAAGCATGCTTGTCACAAGAGATATTCATTTAATCAATATGCACAGCATCATGCTCATTCTCTTTTAAGCAAGCAATTTCTTCAAGTAAAGACTTATTTTTACTAGATAAAATATTGTATTTCTTTTTAAGTACAACATACTTAGAACTAAGTTTTTCTAAATCATTTTGCATATTTTCAAAAGCTTCGAACAATTCATTATAAGAAAGAGGTTCTAGAGTTACCTCATCATTTTGTTCATCCTCTTTGTCACTATGAGCTATGAAGCAAAAATTGGCCACTTCTTCATTATCACTCCCACTTTCGCTTTCATCGCTATCATTCCAAGTAGCTTTCATTGCTTTCTTCTTGGATTTCTTGGATGATTTGAGAAAAGGACAATCGGTTCTAATATGACCCGGCTTCTTGCATTCATAGCATATTACCTCATCCTTTTTGCTCTTTTCACCTTTTGACTCTTTTTGGTTGGAGAGATGCTTCTTGAATTGCTTCTTTCTCTTGATGAAGTTCTTATACTTACGTGAAAGATAGGCAACATCATCTTCATCAAGGTCATCTTCATCTTGGGAGTCAACTTCTAAAGAGATGGTCTTTATAGCTATACTCTTTTTTTTTTTTCTTCTCATCCTCCATGTTTTTCTTGATCTTTATCTCATGCGTCAACAACGAGCCCATGAGTTCATCAATGGAGAGAGATTTGAGATCCTTTGCCTCTTGAATGGCGGTGACTTTAGGCTCCCATTGTTTAGGCAAAGACCACAATAGCTTCTTTATCTTCTCAAGATTTGAGTACCTTTTCCCAAGTCCTTCTAAAGCATTGACAATGTTAGTAAATCTAATAAACATATCGGAAATAGCTTTATTTTCATCAATTTTAAACATTTCATATTGATGAACTAACATGTCAATCTTTGTTTCTTTTACTTGACTAGTTCCTTCATAAGTAATTTCTAATTTATCCCATATCTCTTTAGCGGTTTTGCAAATAGACACTCTATTATACTCAACTTCATTTAAAGCACAAAATAAGCAATTAATTTGGCATTTAAAGAGCATGCTTTCTTTTCATTTATTGACCATTATTCCTTAGGTTTTATAGTGCTAACACCATTAAAATCTTTTGTTGGAATTTTAAAACCTTCCTCAACAATATCTCATAAATCATAATCAATAGAAAGCAAGAAAAATCTCATTCTATTTTTCCAATAACTATAATTAGTACCATTAAAGAAATGAGGCTTTGTAATAGATTGATTATCGGTAAAAGGGATAAAACCTAAAATTGTCATAGCTAAAAAATAATTAAGTTTATCAAGAAATAAATATTTCAAGAAGAGCAACCCGATACCAATTGTTGGATCGATATGGCAACCCTAGAGGGGTGAATAGGGTTTAATTAAACTTTTTTTTCTAAATTAACCCAATTAAACTAATGAATACATTTTTTTTATAAATAATAAGAAAAATTCAAATTATGCCACAAATAAGATGACAAAAAATGTGATAATTTAAGTCTATCAAAATTTAGCAAATAAATAAGAACAAACCAAAACATACAATAAATTGCTTAAATTAATTGCAAAAATAAAAAGGAAAAAGTTAGAGAAGAAGACACCGTAATTTTTATAATGGTTCGGTCAAACTCGATCTACTATACTCCCCAAGCACCTCTTGAGAATTTGAATAAAATCTTTTCGACTCTTTCCACGGATTAGAGCCCAATCGTTACACCACCGCTCCTTTTATGGGTTCAAGAGCAAACCCGATCCTTTCCACGGTTTAAGATCAAACCGTTACAAATGTTGGAATTTTTAAAGAATACAATATAACTCTCACTAGAGTGAATTTACAAGTTTATCCTCACAATACAATAACACTCTCTCAAGAATAAGATGAAAAGAAAAAAAATTGGGAACTTAGAGAGAGCAATAATGAAACTTTTGAGTTTTGAAGGATTATGAAATGTAAAATTTGTTGGTTTAAAATTTAGAGAGGAAGATGGTTTATATAGAGATGGAAAATTTTTTAGAAACCACAATTAATTTAGACCATTGGATTTTGGAAAAGAAAAATCAATGGTGGAGATTTTAAACTAAACTAGTCGTTAGATACAAACAAAATATAATATTAAATTCATTTCCTTTTGAAATTCATTTTCTTTTTAAAATTAATCCAAAAAATAAAAAAACATACCATGTGTCAAAAACTAGCCGTTAGACACAAACATAAACTAATATTAAATTCATTTTCCTTTTAATTCATTTTCTTTTTAAATTCATCTCTTTAAAGTCAATCCAAAAATAAAAAAAAAAGTTATACCATGTGTAAAAAACTAGTGTTTAACAGAAACATAAAATAATATTAAATTTATTTTCCTTTTAAATTTCTTTTAAATTTCAATTTTTTTGAATTTTAAATCAATCCAAAAATCAAAAGTCCATCCTATGTTAATCTCTTAATGATCCACCATTCAACCAATATACTACCACATGTCTACATACAAATAGTCTGGTTATGCCACGTCATCCACCACGATATTTTCTCCATAGACTTGTTTCGGTCATATCGTCTTCGTTTTAGCTTCGATTTGAGTGATTCAAGAGGTGTTGGAATCATGGACATATTAAAACACTAAGATTTTCAGTAATTACAAATTGAGTTTGTTATCATCAAAACATTGATTAATTAATTAATTAAAATTAATGAATTTGAGATTAAGGGCCAAAAAGCCAACATCACTTGCCTAGTCGTGTACGCGATTGGTGTTTCCTCCTTCGTCTGCCTCATTCCAAGTTCGAACAGAGCTCACCCTCTGAATTCTCACATCGAGAATACCAAGGTAGCCTTGTTGGTGGTGTCAGACTCAACTCGACACCATCGAGGTTTTCTAGAGGTCGTTCGTGCTGTTGCTGAGGAGTTTGTCGCCGAGGCGATCGTTAAGGACGAGCGCAGTGTTCGTGCTGCAGTATTGCGGTCGTGTAGATCGAGCGTTCAAAGTTGCTGTTGTTCGAGCGGTCGTGCGCAATGGAGCGTGGAGACTCATCTGCAATTGTTCGTACAGTTTTTTCCTTTGTGCATTTGAGTTTTTCATGCTGTAATTTCTGTATGAATTGTATAACCGCTTGTTTGAAGTCGACTGTAAATGCATTGTTCATTCATGATTGTAATTTTGAATAATCTTTCTTCCACTACTCATGAAAATCTCGAATCTGATTTCCTTCAATTGGTATCAGAGACAGGTTCTTTGATATTCCAAATTACATATCTGAATTGAACGTATTTTTCAGTAGCGGTGAGTTTCTGCATCGAGCTTGAAATAACAAACAAATTCAGCATGTAAATTTTTTAATGGACAAACAAAATACTAAAAAAACAAAGAATTAGAAAAATAATAATTCTAAATTGGGAAAATACAATATACTTATATATTCCAAATGATATATTTTTTTTTAAAAAAAATGCAACCTAACATACAAGAAGGATTCTGTTACGAGATAAATTATACCATTTAATTACATGTATAGGATATGAGTTTAATTACCCACGATTAGGGTGCATTTGGGATTTGATTTAGAGAGAAATTAAGATAAATGATTACAACAAAATCTTAATCGTTTTTTTTTTTGATAAAACAAATTAGGATTAAATCCACTAAAATCACGTTGTTCATTTCACGCCCTTTTTAAAATCTATTATTTACCAGCTTTTAGATTCTCTTAAAAGTGGATACGATATTTAATAAAATTTTACTTTTAAATTTTATTTTAAATATATATTTTAAACAATTATTTATTAACTATACACTAAAAGAATAATATTAAATTCATTTTAGTTATTATATCTAAAACACGATAATTTTGTATTGTTTGGTACCGAACTCATGTAACCAAAATCGTTTAAATATAAAGTTAAATTTACCAAACACTAATATGCCTCATATTAAAGTGAATTTTACAAAGCATAGTTTGCCAGTAATTTTTTTAAAACCTACAACAATCTCAAACAGAGCTAGACCTTTTTTTTTTTTTTCCTTCTTTCTTTTTTTTTTTTATTTTTTTTTATTTTTTATAATTTAGGAGTAACATATTGTATGTGAGTTTGATTTTTTATAAATCTAATAAAGGGATGTGTAGAATCAAATTAATAATCTTTTGGCTGATGATATATGTCTTAATAAGCTAAACTATAGTCAAGTTGACATATATGAATTTAATTTAAATTAGTTTTTTCTTTAATACAAATTTTTAACTTTCTATTGCATTTAAAAATATCGATCTAATTGTGTTGTTGGTTGTTTGGTTTAAAGTTTTATAGATATATGAGAATAAAGAATGCATGATAATAAGATTCTTGGGAATAAAAAATTGCTAAGTTAGGATGTACCTAGAAATATATGTTATCCGGATTTGAAATTAACAAATTATATTTGTATTTATTTTATGAAATTGATAACAGGTAATTTTGTGTACTTTCAATAATTAGTTAATAAAAATATTATTTTTTTAAAAACAAAATAAATGGTTAATTAATTAATAATAAAAGAATAATTTTAATTGCATAGTTAATTATAATTGACACTACAAAAACAAATAACTATACAATCAATTTAACTAATTCAAAAATTAACTAATAAATATTTTTTTTATAAATATTATTAATTACATTAATTTAGGATATTTTTATGAATAAAAATGTATTAAATAAGTATATGGTTATTTATTTATTATAATCAATTATTTAATTTAAGTAAGTAGAGTTCAATATTAGTAATTATAAACTTAACGTGAACCCATTAATTTTAATTAAAAATCATGAATAATTATATTTTAATAAACAATATAAAAATGAATGTAAGAAAAAAATAAAATATAGATAGAAAAAGATTCGAGAAATGTTTTAAATTCATGATATGTAATAATGAATACCTAATTAAAATTAATCCTAATAAATTTTATTTTATTATGAAAAAAACAATAAGTACCCAATTATCATTGGAAATGAAATTTTGTGTTACATAGTTTAACTAATCATACTATTAGCTAATTAATTAATCATTTATACTAATAAGTAATTTCATTTATTTAATAATTTTTTATCTGTAAAAAATAATCAAATAGTTATATTAATTTTGTTAAATTACATCAATTAATAAATAAATAAATGAACTATATTCAAAACAAAATAATATATGGAAACAAAAGAAGGGGCAAAACTTTCACCAACAGTTTTGGAATGGTAAAGAAAATAAGGGAGAAAAAATAATGTTTGTGAATAATTTATTGTCAAGTAAAGTGTTGAAAATTATTTTAAAGCTTGAAGGGTTTATTTATTTATTTATTTATTTTTAAAGACCAACTCTTAAATTTATTGAATTATATAAAAAATATAAAAGAAATAATGTGAGTGCCCATCATATTATCCGACGAAAAAAAAAAAGGGAAATATATCGAATTATTATTTACCTTTTCAATAATTATTTTCTCTCGGCGTGTACGTAAAGGAAGAAAAACCAACCATTTCTCTCCTTTCAATAAAGCAATAAGGGCACGTTTACGTCACTGAAAAGTAATAGATGGATTGGAATTAGAAAAATAGGTCTCATTTGATTTCTTTTATTATTATTTATTTGTATTCTGCATTCGTTTAATATATAGATCTCACATTTAAATTTATAATAAAATAACACAATTTGATTGATAAATAAAGAATACTCGATCTAATTATGTTTGAGAATTATATCCTATCGTTATTATTATCGTTATAGTTACCATTACGACTACTATTATTGTTATTATTATAGCTGAAAAATTATCGATTTTGACATTTTTACTATTACTGTTACCGTTTGATCCTCAGAGGTAAAGGTAACGATAACAGTAAATTTAATAGAATTCGTAATTTTAAGTAAATGCAATCAAAATCAATCTAATTCGTTTGCGATTCAAGCGTATGAAATTTCATTACGATTACAACAATTTTCATTACAGTTCGATAAATATGGCCTAAATATTAATCTCATTTTTTTAATATTATTTTAGTTTTAAAATTTTCAAGTTTATTTTATTTTAATTCTAAAATTTCAATGGTCCATTTTGTTTACTGCACTTTGTTTCATTTACATACTAAAACGGTTAAAATAATAATGATTGTAATCTTGGAACTTTACCAATTTAGTATTTGCTAAATTATTTCGCTTGACGTTAACATATTTTTTAAAAAATGGAGTTTTTGTTTATAAAAAAATTGCAAGTTTTGAAAGTCATGACAAATATATATAATTTTCAAAACTTTTTAGACAAATATTTTAATTCTAAAGAGGTTGATCGAGATAATCTTTTCCAAATTAAAATTTTGAGACAAGTTGTGTCTTCAAGAGACGTCATCAAGTGTAGTGGCAGGTAAGTTGCATTATCAATAGGGATGGCAATGGGTGGGGTGAGTTCGAAGATACATTTCTCATCTCCGTCCTTGTGGGAATTTTTAATCCCCTTTTTTGTTCCATTCTTCGTTTTGGAGAGTTGGAGTCGGGAATCTCATTTGGAGATTTGGATCCCCCAAGAAAAAAAACCTTATTTTTTTTATTTTATTGTCTTATTTAAAATTAATTAAAATTTAGTATCTATATTAAAATGGTAAACATTTTAGATATGAAATTAATATTATTATTACATATAGATGTTTAAATGAAAAATGAAAAAATATATATTTTGGTGCTTTTTATTACAAACTTAATAAAAATTAAATTTATTATATTAAAAAAAAATTAACTAAAACAGTAGTTATATATATATATATATATATTCGGGATGGGGGCAGGGGTTGGAATCGGGTCAGAGACAAGGGCGTGTAACGATCCGACTCTCTAAGACTTATACTAGACCGTTACTACATGCATGCATATATTTCAAATCGATACTTTTTCATGATTTGGTAAAAACCAACTAAATACTATGAAATAAATAACTTTAATAAAAGTAAACAATTGAAATTCTTTTAACAAGGTACCCTTAATATCATAAAACAAAACTAGAAAATTCTCATAAAAAGTTTAAAAGCACAAATACCAAACTTCAAGTTCAAACATCAAGACTAGAAATCTTAAAACATAAAATCTTGAAAACCTGAGTGGAAGCATATGATTGGTCCCACTGGCTCAATCATGGATTTTACCTGTCATTCGTTGGTGTACTCTTACCTTTTCCCTACAAAAGGAATATGAGAAAGAATGAGTATAAAATACTTAGTAAATAAACCCACTACTGGGGTCAGGCTAAGCACTTATGTCCAATAAATGCAATATGAATTGAAACTCTATACTAGTGGGACTTGAAGATTTCTCTTACTTGACTCACTCTCTTACCTTTGTTGGGGTTGATGCCCTAAATCTCGTAGGATCCTATGGTTTGTAAATATTATATGAACAAACTCTTATGTGATTAATAATATATGATATTTTATTCACCTTGTCTATAAAATATGTGATATTTTAGTTGCATTAACCACAAACCAATAAACTAGCATCCAAGGTTATCTTTGTAACTTAAACATGTATGTAAAGACATATAGGTGGATCATGTTTAAGTGATAACCTAAATGATCTATAGTAAATGGATGAGGCTGGGTACCTTATCCCGATGACACTACGAGTATGGCCCGCTTTGTAGGTGTTACAATTGTTGTAAAGTGCTACAAATGATCTGATCCTGATCATTCATGTATTAGACATACGAGCGAGGATGTTCTATACAAAGGAGTTTGTATAAGATCAGACCACAAAATGTTTAGTCTCATTATATAACACCGTTCATAATAGAGACTTTCATTCTACCAGGATGACTATAGGTAACATGACTTCAATCTCGAATGAGTTGTGAACTCCTGCCTATGAGGGTGGTCCTTTGATTTGTACGGGGGAGAGTGGCCAGATCGTCGACTCAACAAGCTTACCATTTTGGAGATTCGTCTGATTGGGGAGCTGGGAACATAGCTACACAAGATGGAATTTATTCATTCCCTGAAGCAGGGGTAAGTAGATAAATTACTCCCTTAAGGGTTAATTCTGAGTCTTGAATAATGTGGTGTCATACCTTTTTATGGCCCAAGAGGGATTTAGTTATAGTAGAACTATGATCTATTGTTCATTAGAGGGATCAGTGGTACTTAAGAAGTTAGATGTAACTATAGGGGCAAAACGATAATTGGCCTAGTTGTACTTACGAGCAATTTGTGAAGGGTCATCGTACTATTGATTGATTATATCCAATGGACATAGAAATATATCTATGGTGTGAAGAGTGCAGCTGTCAATCTTTAGTGGAGTGCTCGACAGTTAACGAATGGTGAATAATGTAATTAAAGAGTTTAATTAATTATTCATGTATCGTTGGAGCTTCAAGCTAAAGGTCCACAAGGTCTCCTTGGTAGCTCAAAAGGATTTAGTTGAGAATCAGTTTTTCGGTTAATTTGAATTGTTTAAATTAGTAAGAGGGATTTAATTATATTTGATATAATTAAATTATTTCAATTATATATGATATAATTGTCATAATGTATTTGATACATTATAGTTTAATGGGAGGAAATAAATATTTGAATGAAATTCAGATATATTTTCTATGAATGTGATTCATAATTGTTAAATTTAATATAAATATTATTTATATTAAATGCCATAAAATAGAGAAAAGAAACCATAGTTTACTATAAATATAATATGATAAGTTAATTATCATATTTATTTATATTATTTTATTATTATTTGAATAATAATTTCTCTCTTTTCTCTCCAACCACCTTAGTGGTGACTATTGTTTTTGTGGCAAGAGGAATAAAAGAAAATTGTTTTTCTCTTCTTCTTCTACGGACGTTGCATTTGCTAAACGATTGAGAGTTGAAGAAAAGTTTTGTGTGTTTCTCAATCTTCTTCCTTCACACTCGAACTATCCCTTCTAACTAAAATAATTATAGCCCACCACTCTTGGGTTCTCACCCCGAGAATACCAAAGCTCATTATGGTAGTGTCCCTGTTACTATTCGAGATATCTTGAAGAAGGTCTTCAAGAGTTGTTGTGTCTATTCGAGGCCCGTGATTGTTCGGGGGAGTTTTACGTGAAGAAAGGTTCTTCAAGGATAATGTATCTTGAATTATTTATTTCTTGTAAAAGAATGTTGTAGTTTAACTTTAAATGCATATCTATTGTATGTTTACAGTAAATTATGTTTTCAATAATTAATGGAATTTTGACGATCCGCTTCTGCTCAAGGATCTCTTCAATACGAGTTCCTTCAACCTTTTCCCTAGACATGCGTCACTCTCGTGCACATTAGGTCCGATGTATATCTCTTTCATATACGTTGAACCCTTTGGGAATGCATCATTTTCATACATCCCAGGTCTGATGTGAATTCAACCATTGAACCATTGTATGTACTTAAAGGATCAATTACAAGAAGCAAGGCAAAGAAGATTCAAGAGGCATTCACACTACATCTTAAAAAACTAGCAAATTCACCAAAACCAACAAACAATTTTGAGACCAAAGTTTTATATAATTTTAGTTTAATGAGTCAAGAAGAGAATGACTTGAAGATGACATCGGAAAAGTCCTATAGTTAGGAAGATGACACGATGGTAAAAAAAAGTATGCAGATTTTGTGAAGAAAAGGCTGTCAAGTGTGCACTGCATGGGGAAATGTGATGTCAGACCTTGTCAAACGTGCACATCTATTTTGTCGCCTTCTAGAGAAGATATTTAAGGCAATTTGAAGACTTTCTACATTTTTATTTTTGCATTCTGACTTATAATTTAGTATGCAATTAAGTTTCAAGTTTCTAGGTGTTATTTTCTACATTTTGCAATTATTTGAATGACTTTTGAGTTTCTTGGCCCATCCACGACCATGTGGTCTATAAAATGACTTTTAATGCCCTTCAAAACTTAGATTATCCATAGTAAAAAAAGCTTGTGCTTATTCAACCCTTTGGTGTTGTCTTTTTCTTTCAAATCTTGCTTTAGATTTGATGTTTAAATCAATTCATTGGATTAGTCTTGATCAAGCTAATTCTGGAGTGAGTTGTCTTAGAATCTAAGAGTGACCATCATAGATTCTAAGTTCGATCTAAGTTAACTTTCTTTGTGAGTGTTTGCAAGGATCCTAGAAAGACCTCTAGCTTTGCATCCAACAAGCATCGTGGACGCTTATCATTTGGTATCGGAGCATTTGTTCATCATTCTTGGCCGACTTTAGAGGAGTTATCTTTACTTTATTTCAATTTATTTTTATTTTTATTTTTTTCTCCAAAGCAATTGCTTACATCTTGTACTACAAGACATAGTACAACTTGTCTTGAAAACTTCTTCAAATCAGCTCTTAGATCATTAAAAAACAGTCAGCAAAAGAAAGAAAGAAAGAAAAATAGTAGCAAAAAAAAAAAAAAAAAAGAAGAAGAAGAAAAGAAATCAAAGATCCAAGGTACATGAAAGTTTCTTGTCATTCATTTGAAAAAAAAGAAAAAAAAAATATCTAGATTTGTTTTTTTAGCCTGATTTTAGTTACTCTAGTCTTAGTTTGTGAGAGTTGATCATTTTGAATTGATTTTTTTATTCAAACTATTAGTGAGATTGCACCAAAAATATAAGCTAGCCCTTACATCTTTGACCTAGTACCAAAAGCCTACTCTTGAGTGATAAATATGAGTGTTCTTGAGTGAAATTGGTGAGAAGTGTGGTGAGGTCCTTTTATTTTTAACTTTAAAATGTCATAGGGTGAAGGAGTACCACAAGTACAAGATACTAATATGGCTATTCTTCAAGCCATTCAAGGCATGATGGAAATGATGAGGGAAGATAGGCAAGAAAGGAGGGCACAACACAAAGAGTCTTACAAGAAGATGAGGGAGTATTTGACTTAGTTGAACAAGAAAGACAAATTGGAGGAAGAGGAAACATGAGAGGAAGAGGAAGAAATAATATACATACTAGAAGAGGAGAAAAAATCCATGAAGATAGAGATAGTAGAGTCAAGCTCAAAATTCTACCATTTTGTGGAATGTTGGATGCGGAGGCATACTTGGAATGGGAAAGGAAGATAGAACATGTGTTTGATTGCAACACATTTAGTGAGAATAAGAAGATGATACTTATCATTGCCGAATTCACTAACCATGCGAGAAATTGGTATCAACATCTCAAATCCGAGAGAAGGAGGAAATAGGAGAATCCCATTGAAACTTGGGAAGAACTTAAAGAAGCCATGAGAAAGAAGTATGTTTCAAAACATTATGAAGGAGATTTGAGAACTAAATTGCAAGTTTTGAGGCAGAGAACAAAAAGTGTAGTTGAATATTATCAAGAGATGGAAACTTTGATGGAAAGAGCAAATATTTGAGAAGAAGAAGAAGATACCATGTCTAGATTCCTTGGAGGTTTAAATCGAGAAATTGCTTATCTCATTGATAGATATCCACAACTATACTTGGAAGATATGTATCATTGTGCAATCAAAATTGAAGAACAATTGAGAGAAGAAAATGAACATTCCAAGAGGTATAATTCTAAAGCTAATACCTTTTCAAATTCTAATGTTTGGAACAATGATGGTTTTGTGAATAGGAGTGAAGCATATGGCTCCTAAAAGAGTGGAAGCTGTGAGCACCTATACTGAAAAGAATGAAGCTTCAAAGGAGAAACAAGAGAAATATAGTTCTATTCAATGTTGGAAGTGCAAAGGATTTGGGCACATGAGCAAAGATCGTGTCAATAAAAAGGTCATGGTCATAAGAAATGAAATTATTGATTCGGAAGATGAATGTGATGTACAAAGTGACCAACTTGAGGAAGAATCCGAAGCCTTTGATGATGAGTACATTGAAGAAGGTAACTTCATATCCTTAGTTGCAAGAAGAGTACTTAATATGCAGATTAAAGAGGAGAAAGTTGAAGATCAAAGGGAGAACTTGTTTCACACAAGGTGCTTGATTGAAGGAACCCTATATAGCTTGGTGATTGATAGTGCTGCACAAATGTAGTAAGTAGTTTTCTTGTAAAAAGACTCCAACTCACTACTCGTCCACATCCAAAACCATATAAACTTAAATGTTTAACAAACAAAGGAGAATTGAAATAAACTCCCAATTTCTTATTTCTTTTACTTTGGGAAGATATAAGGATGAGGTTCTTTGCGATGTAGTATCTATGCATGTAGGTGACATGTTATTGGGCCGACCTTATCAATATGATAGAGAAGTGACATATGATGGTTTGTTGAACAAGTATACATTTACTTTGAATGGAAAGAAATTTACCTTGCTTCCATTATCTCCATATGAAGTACAATGCGATCAAGTGAAATTAGAAAAGAAAAGAAAAGAATTTGAGGATCAAGAGAGGAGAGAAGAAAGTAAGTTAAAGAAGAAGAGTGGAAAAAAAAAAGAAGAGAAAAGTGAGGGGCAAAAGGTGAGTGAAAACCAAGAGAGAAAAAAAAAAAAGAAAGAGTGTGAATTTAGTTATGAGAAATGGGGAAGAGAGGAATATGTTTTCATTCGAAGCACAAAACTTTATACTTATGTACAAAGGAATGTGTTTAGTAAGTGAACCTAACTTTAATGATGGTTTGCCTAGTGTTTTTAAATCTCTTTTGTAGGAATTTAATGACATGTTTCCACATGAAGATGCACCTATGGGTCTACTTCCTTGAAGAGGAATTGAGCACAAAATTGACTTCATACTCGGGGCAACGCTTCCAAATATGGCGGCCTACAAGACCAATCCAATCGAGCCCAAGAAAATTAAAAGGCAAGTGGAAGAACTCATGGATAAAGGTTATGTTCGAGAAAGCATGAGTCCTTGTGGTTCCAGTCATTTTAGTACCCAAGAAAGATGGAACATGGAAGATGTGTGTTGATTGTCGAGCCATCAACAAAATAACGGTAAAGTATCGACATCCTATTCCGAGATTGGATGACATGTTAGATGAATTATATAGTGCAAACTTGTTATCAAAAATTGATCTTAAAAGTGGTTACCATCAAATTCGAATGCATGTGGGAGATGAGTGGAAAACGACTTTCAAAACAAAATTTGGTCTTTATGAATGGCTTGTTATCCATTTGGTCTTACTAATGCACCAAGTACTTTTATGAGGCTAATGAATCATGTTTTGAAAGAATACATAGGAAAATTTATTGTGGTATACTTTGGTGATATTCTTGTTTACTCTAAAAATTTGAATGAACATATTTTGCATGTCAAGACAATTTTGCTTAAACTTAGAGAAGAAAAGCTTTATGCCAATTTCGAAAAGTATAGTTTTTGTCTAGACCGAGTCAATTTCTTAGGATTCATTGTTGAAAAGGATGGGGTGAAAGTTGATGAAGAAAAGGTCAAGACTATTTAAGAGTGGTCAACACCCACCAATGCAACCGAGGTGAGATCTTTTCATGGTTTGGCTAGTTTTTATAGGAGGTTTATTAAGAATTTCAGTAGCATATCCTCACCATTGAATGCACTTGTTAAAAAGAATGTGAAATTTGAATGGAAAGAAAAGCAAGAAAATGTATTTAATGAATTGAAAGATAAATTGACTAATGCACCTTGTCTTGCTTTACCTAACTTTGACCAATCTTTGAAATTGAATGTGATGCAAGTGAGATAGGGAATGAAGCTGATTTGATGCAAGAAAAGAGACCAGTCATGTTCTTTAGTGAAAAGCTAAATGGAGCACAACTTAGCTACCTCACATATGATAAGGAATTACATGCACTTATAAGGGCTTTGCAAGTTTGGCAACATTACTTGTGGCCAAAAGAGTTTGTCATCCACACGGATCATGAAAGCTTGAAGCACCTCAAAAGCCAAACAAAGTTGAACAAGAGGCATGCTAAATAGGTAGAGTTGATTGAGACATTTCCATATGTCATTCATTACAAGAAAGATACGGATAATGTGGTGGCTGATGCGTTATCAAGAAGGTATGCATTGTTTTCTTCCCTTAGTGCAAAAATTCTTGGTTTTAAACACATGATTGATTTGTACAAAGTAAAGACATCTAAATTTCATGATGTGTATATTCAATGTTTAGAAGTAAAAAACGTGCATGATTATATTGTGTTTGATGAAATGCTTTTTAGGAAAGGAAAACTTTGTATTCTTAAGTGTTCCATTCGAGAGTTGTTTGTGAAGGAAGCTCATAAGGGAGGTTAAATGGGGAATTTGGGGGAATTTAAAATATGTAACATGTTGGTCGAACATTTTTATTGGTTGAAAATGAGAAAGGATGTGAATAAAGTGTGCAAACAATGTTTCAAATGTAAGGAGGCTAAGTCTAAAACACAACCACAAGGTCTCTACACACCTTTAGATGTTTCTAGTGAACCTTGGGTTGACATTAGTATGGATTTTGTTTTAGGACTACCTGTAACACCCAAAATTTTTTTAGTAATGTAATTTCAATAATTTACTCTAATTGAGGGCGTTTTTGGAATTTTGGACTTTTAAGTGTAACTTTTGGAAATTATTTAATTAAAGTTGGAAATTTATGTTTGAAATTAATGTCAGAAATTAATTTCATTTTTAAAGGGGTTAATTAAATTCTTTTGAATTGGAAATGTTGAGGAGAAGGATTTAGTAACATAGAATAGAATAGAATAGAATAGAATAGAATAGAATCAATTAAAATAAAATAAATATTTTATTTTATTTTATTTTACTTTATTTTATTTTATTAATAATATATATATTATTCCCTTCCTTCAACCCCTCTCCCTCACACGTACACCCCTCGGTTTTCTTTTCTTCAGTGCTGCCTGAGACCTCTCTCCAGCCCTAGCTTCGCCGGTCGCTCGCCTTTTGTCATCACCGGAATTGGCTTCAGCCGAGTTGTTGTGAGTCGCCCAGCCTCGCATCTTTGCTCGACTCAAATCCCTTGTCGTCGACGTTCCGAGTGAAAGAAATCATACACGAGGATTTCGATGAGCAGTAGAAGGGATCGTTCTAAATTCTATTTAGATTGAACTCAAACAATTACAGTCAAACTAGAAACTAACAGGTAATACACAACTAGAAATTACAGCATGCTATACGATGATACAAGAGATAGAGGATGCATACCTATGAAGAACCATTCTTCACAAAGCCCTCGATTAGTCTATAAAGCATCGACAACAACACAGCCCTTGAATGCAACGAACAGAATAGAAAAGAACACAATGAACATAGCCTCCACAAAACTAATTGAGTCCAACTTGATTCACGAACTGAGTGAGGACACCACTACAATGGTTACCTTAGTATTCTCGATGTGAGAATCCAGGAGTTGTGGGCTTTGTCTGATCTTGGCTTAAGGAAGACTGAAGGTCTATGATCAAGTAGATGATCGAGAAACTGGGAGATAAGAAGCTGTCTATCGTATAGAAGATGTGCTCGATCGTTTAGTAAATGGCAACCTATCGCATAGACTATACCAATCGATCGTGTAGCAACGATCAGTTGAATGATTATCGTATAGTCAACTCTAAGCAATCACTTAGCTGATCGTGTAATCTCTCAATGCTATCACTTAGTGAAATTCTTTCAGTTGATAGTTTGTCTCCGCGAGTACTTTCCGAATGAAGCACCTTCTAAATTTAGGAAAACGATTTTCCTTGTATCTCACGGTTACCATAAAACTTCCAGTAACCTATCACTCAATCGGTTATTAGAGAAAAAGAATTAATTATCATATAATTATGATAACCAACTTATCATATTATATTTATAACCTATAGTTTTAATATTTCATCTCATGAAACATACAAACCATAGTACTTTTTCTATTTTATGGTACTTGATATAAATCATATTTATATCAATTTCTCCAAATAATGTATCTCATACATCACATCAATTATATCACATATAATTGAATTTCCTCTTGTTCATTTGAACACTTCAAACTAACCCCAAAATTTGATTCTCAACTTGAATCCTTTGAGCTACCAAGGGGACCTTATGGACCTGTAGCTTGAAGCTCCAACGGTACGTGAATAGCCAACTAAACTCTTTAGTCACAAGATCTACCATCTGTTAATTACCAGACACTCCACTAAAGACCGACATCTGCACTCTTCTCACTACAGATATATTTCTGTGTCCATATTAACCAATCAACAGTGCAATAACTGTTCATAGATAGCTTGTAAGTACACTTGAGCCAATTTACCGTTTTGCCCATGTAGTTACATCTAACTCCTTAAGTACCACTAATTCCTCTAATGAACAATAAGTCATAGTCCTACTATGGCTGAGTCCTTTCTTCCAACGAGAGGTTGTGGCCATTATGTGCAATCTCCGGAATCAGCCCTTAAGGGAGCAATCTATCTACTTACCCTTGCTTCGGGGAATGAGTGAATTTCGTCGTGTAACTGAGTTGCCAGCTTCCCAATCAGAAAAATCCTTAAAAAGGTAAGCTTGTTGAGTTGACAATCTGGCCACTCTCACCCATACTAATCAAAGGACCGCCCTTAAAGGCAAAAGTTCCCAAAACACTCAGTTTTATGGTCATGTCACCTATGATCGTTTTAGTGAGATGTAAGTCTCAATTATCAACGGCGTTATATAAAGAGACGAATCATTCGTGGTCCGATCTTATACAAACTCTTTGTATAGGACACCCCTGCTCGCATGTCTCCACATGAATGGTCAGGATCAGACCATCTGTAGTAGTTCACAACACTTATAAACCTCTACAAAGCAGGCCGTATCCGTAGTGTCACCAAGATAAGGTATCCCTTCTTTATCCTTATACTACAGATCTTTTAGGTTATTACTTAAGACATGATCTACTTGTATATCTCATATACATGCGTAAGTTTACATACAATAACCACAGATCTTTGTTTATTGGATATGAGTAAATGCAAATAAAATAACTCTTATTTTATTAATAACAATGTGTACAAAGTTTACAACCTGCGAGACTTCGGGAGAATTAGGATACCAATCCCAATAATCTCTCACTTGTCCTAATCCCTCGAGAGACTAATGTACAATACATGAATAAACAGTACAATATACAATAAACTAGGGCATACTCTATACCCCAGTATCATCTCCCACTTGCCCTAGACAGGATGTCGTATGTCCTGTAGACCCAAACTCTCCAAATGACTCTCGAACACTTTAGTTGTGAAGGCCTTTGTTCTATGGATCAACAATGTTGTTCTCCGACACGATCTTCGTGACTGTCACATCACTGTGATGCACAATATCCCTCATCAAATGATACTTCCGTTCAATATGTTTGCCTCTACAATGACTCTGAGGTTCCTTAGAATTTGTCACAGCCCCACTATTATCACAATAGAGAGTGATCGACAAAGACATATTTGGAACAACTTCCAAATCTGTAAGGAACTTCCTAAGCCAAACAACCTCTTTAGCAGCTTCACAAGCGACTACGTATTCGGCTTCCATAGTAGAGTTTGTGATGCATCTTTGCGTGATGCTTCGCCAAACTACAGCCCCTCCATTCAGAGTGAACACTGACTCTGATGTCGATTTCTAATAATCTATATCAATCTTAAAGTCAGAGTCTGTGTATCCTGTAAGGATCAAATCCTTATCTCCATATACGAGCATGTAGTCTCTCTTTCTCTGAGATACTTGAGAATCGTTTTGATCGCCGTTCAGTGATCTAATCCTTGATTGAACTAATAACGACTAACAATCCCTACTTCATAGCAAATGTCATGTCTAGTACATAACATTGTATACATTAAGCTTCCAACAGCCGAAGCATAGGGAATTCATCTCATTTCCTCAACCTCTTGAGGTGTCTTAGGACACTGCTCCTTAGACAAAACAATTCCATGCTTGAAGGGTAATAAACCCCTTTTGAAATTTTGTATCCTGTATCTGATCAATAATTCATCAATGTACGATGCTTGAGACAAGGCCAACCTCTTGTTCTTACGATCAATAGAATATACCGCGCCTCTTCCAAATCTTTCATTTGGAATTGGGCGACTAGCCACTTTTTAATGTTAGTCAAAAAACCTAAATCATTCCTAATGAGTAGGATATCATTCTATCCATCTTAGATCAATTTATATCAATAAAATCAAAATATCTTTTTGTCGTTATCGAAGACGGAATTTGAAGCAATACCATGAAAGCTACTGAGCTATTAATGATTTTTTTGTATACACAAGGCTCATCAGCATTCTGATCAAAGCCAAATGATTTGATCGCATTGTCAATTCTAATGTTTCACGATCTAGATGCTTGTTTCAGCCCATAAATGGACCTATTAAGTTTGCAAACCTTTTGCTCTTGATCTGGAACAATGAACCCCTCTGGTTGAGCCATGTAGATGGTCTCCTCAAGATTACCATTCAGAAAGGCAGTCTTGACGTCCATTTGCCATATCTCATAATCATAAAATGTGGCTATGAACATCCTGATAGACTTCAACATGACAACAAGTGAGAAAATTTTCTCATAGTCCACTCCCTCGACCTGGGTATACCCCTTCTGCATCTTTCTATCTACACCTCATTTTCTCTTGTAGATCAACTTATAACCTACAGGTTTTACCCCATCAGGCAGATCCATAAGTTTCCAGACATTATTAAAGTACATAGACTCCATTTCCTAGTTTATGGCTTTAATCCACTCATCTTTGTCAACATCCTTCATTACTTGCTTTTAAGACAATGGATCCTCGACCCCATCATTAGACATGATGTTTTGGCCTTTAGTCAAACCCATGTAGCATTACGGTGGGTTCATAACCCTCCTACTACGTCGAGTTAGTCTCAACTCTTGAGATGGTTGAATAGATTAACCGACATCAACAACTCTTGTTGATCTATCAGTCTGTTCAACAACTCTTGTTGAACTATCAGTAGTCTCATTAGAAATCTCATGTAAAATAGGCTTGCTTCTTGGTTTATGATCCCTGATGTGGTATTCTTTCAAGAAGATAGCATTTACCGACAAAAACACTTTATTCTCACTTGAATAATAGAAGTATCCACCCCTCGTTTCCTTGGGGTAGTGATAACGGGCAGAAATGCACGTTATCATAGTATTAAGTTCTTAAACAATGTTGGATTGTGTTCATGAAATATGTTAAATTGCGTCCATTAAGCATAAATTCTTTAATATTGCGGTCGCATGTGTCCAACGCATTAGAGCAGTTGATCTTTACATTTTTGTGCAGAATATACGTTAACGCAATGCAGAGTTTTCGATCATAGGAATACATTGGTCGAGCGCAACTTCACCGCAAGACTTTTCCATGATCGTGCTCGCAAACATTTGCCCAAGAAGAATCACTGCAACTTGATCAGCGCAACATGGTAGGCGCATCTGAGTGAAAGGATAATTAAGAGCGATGGGACAGAAAGTTGATGGCAGTCGAATCCAAATTAAGTTGATAGTCGATAATGGTCACGAAGTACATTCAGCTTTATCGATGACAATTATCCAGTGCATCAGTCAGGAATTAAAGCTGTCCCATCTTTACAACCGGGAGAGAGAAGCCGCCTTTCACCATGGAAACTCTATAAATACCAAGGGCATTCTTCAGAGAAGAAGTTAAACAGTCGATTACTTCATCACTTTACAAGTTCACGCCTCTGTCCATAGTTTTTTCTCATTTTAAGGCGGACACGAGGAAGATGGTGTGCTGGTAAGCTTGGGAAAGCACTGAAAGCTCCAAGACAGAGAGAGAGCCGATGCCTGCGGAAGCGGGAATATTTGTAGATTAAAATAGAGATTCAGTGTAAAAAGCCTCGGTCAGCAAGGAATTGCTACCAGGCTCTCTACCTTTACTTTCCATTTTCATTTTGTACTCAACTCAGTTATAAGAATGGAATGTCTTTCTCTATATCTATTCAATCTCTGTTATTTATGCATGAGTAGCTAAATTAGTAGAATGGGTTGAGAAGTAGTAGCTAGCATAATGAGGGAATCTTCATCTTTGCGATTATCTTATTTATGTATGCTTCATTTGTCTATTAGAGATACTCGGGAGGGTAGTCTAAAGACCGGATCTAGACTTGAGAAAGTCAGATCAGAATTTAAGTTTGGAACAACCAGATTAGAACGCATAAATGGGAGATAGGCACTTAGGAATGAGCACTATTTGTTATTTAGGCATGAGTAGCTAAATTAGTTCAATGGGTTGAAAAGTAGTAGCTAGCATAACGAGGGAATCTTCATCTTTGCGATTATCTTGTTTATGTATACTTCATTCATCTATTAGAGATACTCGGAAGGATAGTCTAAAGACAGGATCTAGACTTGGGAAGGTCAGGTCAGAATCTAGGTTTGGAAGAACCAGATTAGAACGCATAAACGGGAGATAGGCACTTATGAATGAGCACTATTTGTTATTAGTGCATTGCATGCATCTTAGCAATAAGATATGATTGTATGCGGTCATCTTGCTTTCATGCATTTTGCATCAACGCATAGGACAAGAGTAGAGACTTAGGGATAAGCTCTATGGACATTTTGCATTCAACACATGCGTCATAGACTTAGGAGCATCGCATTTACATTGGAAAATGACTTGCTGTGCATGGTAGTAACATGATTGTAAGGTTTGACGCATTCCCAAGTAACGCTAGCTAAAAATCTTCTCAACTCGTTCATCGCATACTCATTGCATCTATCAACGCAACTTTTGTTTCTCAAATCCGCCGCATTTATTCATTTCTTTTTAACCAATGCAATCAACAACCAAACACTTTATTCATTTTCCCGGTTACAGCAAAGTTTTCATAAAAAAAAAATTTATCAACGCAATCTATTTTCACAAGTCCCTGTGTTTGACCTTGGACTTAGCAGGAAACTCAGAGGAATTTACACTTGAATTTCGCTGGGGAAACTTGAGTGCACAACGTAATCTATCAACGCATATAATCCATATTTCCACTTAATAAAATAACGCATCAAGTTTTTGGCACTGTTGCCGGGGACTTCGGCAAAATAATTTGTTAACGGTAATTTTTTTTTATTTCTTTGCAGGACTCTTAATCTCTGGTGAATTACGACCCGAAGATTGAGAGGACTTTTAGACGAAGATGAGAGACCGCCAACAACAACCATAATTTGATAAAGAAGAGATGGCGGAGCAACTTGGAGATGGAGCACTAAATGATAACAATGTCATGGCGAATTTGATTCTGTTGGCAAATGATCGCAATAGGCCCATTAGAGATTATGCATCGCCAAACCTCTATGATTTCTCTCTGGGAATCATGAGGCCTGCCCTCAACGGAAGTAGATTCGAGATGAAACCGGTGATGTTGCAGATGATCCAAACTGCAGGTCAATTCGGAGGAAGGCGTGGTGAGGATCCGCACGCCCACCTCGGAAGTTTTATTGAAATCTACAATACTTTTATGTTCCCAAACATCTCTGTTGAGGAAGTTCGACTAACATTGTTCCCATTTTCTTTCTGTGATCAGGCTAGGAAATGGGCTTATTCGCTCGAACCAGGAGAGATTACTTCTTGGGAGCAGGTAGTGGAGAAATTCATGAAAAAGTATTTTGCACCTACTGAAAATGCAAGACGAAGAAAGCTTATTACTAATTTTGAACAAGATATGGACAAATCGCTCAACGATGCTTGGGCGAGGTTTAAAAGGTTGGTCCGGGATTGTCCGTATAATGAGCTACCAGACTGCCTTCAAATGGAAATTTTCTATAACGGTTTGAATCCTGCTTCGTAGACCGCTGCCAATGTGGTAGCCGCTGGTGGTTTTCTTGACAAAACTTGTGATAAGGCAAAGAATATTCTAGACCGCATCTTCAAGAACCATGAAGACTGAAGGGAGAGTGACCAGAGATTAAGACTTAAAGATTCTGATGCAAATAACGGTGCTATTGTTTCATTACAAAACCAAATGACCGCAATGATGAATTTAATTCAAGGAATGGCGATCAGCAGCCCAACATCGCAAGGTGGGCAAATCAACGAAATCAGTCAAAACACTGCAAGGTGTACGACTTGCGATGATGGGCATGCGATGGAAGATTTCCCGCAAAATCCTTAGTCTGTATATTTTGTAAAGAATAATCCCTTCTCAAACACTTACAGCCTCGGGTGGAGAAACCATCATAATTTTTCCTGGAAGAATCAACAATAAAATTTTCAACCTGTGGCGCAAAATGAAGGGCCACCAGGATTCTTTCAATGCAACAACGATCAACAAAGCAATCAAGAAAGTAGCTCAAAACAACCACCGCAATCCTCTTTTCTGGAGAGCATATTGAAGCAATATATAGAGAAAAATGAGATAGTGCTTCAAAGTCAGGCTACGCCCATTCGCAACCTCGAAATGAAAATGGGTCAGATTGTGAGTGAGCTGAAAAGTAGACCGCAAGGGGCGCTGCCAAGTTCTACCGAACTTCCACGCAACCCAGGGGGATCAGGTAAGGAGCAATGTCAGGTTGTGACATTGCATAGTGGAAAGACTGTGGAGGGGGAAAAGAAGGAGCTAGTAGAATAACTTCCATCGCAACTGAGTTTGAGATTGCGTTAACGCAAGAAGAAGAAAGATAAAATGAAGTAGTGGAACCTGAGGTTGCGTCGACCTCAAAGTCAAATGAAATGAGGACCGTGAAAGTTCAATTACCACCTTTCCCTCAAAGGCTAAGGAAGAAGAAAAATGAAGAGGGACAGTACCAACGCTTCTTATCTATGTTAAAGCAATTACATGTTAACATTCCTTGCAGTGAAGCGATTGAGGAAATGCCTGCCTATGCCAAGTTTCTGAAGAACATGGTAACTAAGAAAAGAGGCACTGAAAAATTTTCCACAGTGATATTAACGCAAAGTTCCAAATCCATTATCCCACCGAAGATGAGCGATCTTGGGAGCTTCACTATTACTTGTTCCATAGGAGGACTCTATATTAGGCAAGCCTTGTGTGACTTGGGGGTCAACAAAAATTTGATGCCGCTGTAAATTTTTAGACAATTAAATATGGGACAATTTGTGCCCACATCAGTGACTCTCCAATTAGCTGACAGATCCCTGGTTCATCTAGAAGTAAGGTGAAGGATGTGCTGATCAAGATTGATAAATTTATTCTGCCAGCTGACTTCATCATTCTAGACTATGAGGCCGACAAAGATGTGCCCATCATTTTGGGGGTGACCTTTCCTATCAACGGGTCGTGCTCAAAATGATGTGCACAAGGGAGAAATCACTTTGTGTATAAACGGACAGAAGCTCAAATTTAATATAATTCGTGCCATGAAATTTATGGATGAAGAAGACCTACAAGATTTTGATGATGACCTGAATTTGATTGAAGAAGAAAAGTCTGATGAAGAGTGTGAAGAAGAGGATGCCAACGCATTCGTAGCTGCCTGCAATGCGATCGTAGCAAAAAAAAACAAAGAAGAAGAAATGATCGCAACGCAAGAAGAAGAGCCAAAAGAAGAAAGAAAAACAACGTAACCTTCCCTTTTGGAACAAAAAGAAGAAAGAAAAACAATGCAGCCTTCCCTCGTGGAACCACCAACACTTGAACTAAAGACCCTACCAACCCATTTGAAGTACGCATTTCTGGGGCAGAATGAGAATCTGCCAGTGATAATTTCCTCTGCGCACAACGAAGATCAAGAGAATGCCTTGATGAGCATTTTCAAGAAACATGTGCGAGCAATTGGCTAGACCCTCGCTGACATTAGAGGAATTAGTCCCACGTACTACATGCACCACATTCGTCTTGAGGACGACCACAAAGCAACTATTGAAAATCAACGCAGACTTAACTCTACGATGAAGGAGGTCGTCAAGAAGGAGATTATCAAATGGTTGGATGTGGGCATTATCTATCCCATTGCAGATAGCACGTGGGTCATCCCCGTGCAATGTGTGTCGAAGAAGGGCGAAATTATGGTAGTCCCAAATGAGAATAATGAATTAATATCACAAAGGACCATCACTGGATGACATATGTATGAACTACCACAAGCTGAATGCGGCCACAAAGAAAGATCACTTTCCTCTACCTTTTATCGATCAAATGCTAGATAGACTAGCAGGGAATGATTTTTATTGCTTCCTAGATGGGTATGCCAGGTACAATCAAATAATGATAGCTCCTGAAGATCAAGACAAGACCACATTCACTTGCCCATATGGGACGTTTGCTTTTCATCGCATGCCGTTTGGCCTCTGCAATGAGCCAAACACGTTCCAAAGGTGCATGATGGCGATCTTTTCAGATTATCTCGAGGAGTCTGTGGAAATATTTATGGATGACTTCTTCGTTTATGGGAACACTTATGACGTCTGCTTAGCCAACTTAGAGAAGATTCTGAAAAGATGTGAAGAGACAAATCTGGTGCTCAATTGGAAAAAATGTCACTTCATGGTGAAAGAGGGTATAGTGTTGGGACACAAAATCTCCCGGGAAGGGTTGGAGGTGGACAAAACAAAGATTGAAGCAATTGAAAAACTCCCACCTCCAACCAGCATGAAGGCTGTGCGAAGCTTCTTGGGGCACGCTAGATTTTACAGACAATTCGTCAAGGACTTTTCTAAAATTGAACGACCACTGAGTGCGTTGTTAGAGGTGGATAGAAAATTTGAGTTTGACAACAACTGCCTCAATGCATTCAGAGTATTAAAAGATGCGCTAATTACTGCACCCGTACTAATTGCGCCATGTTGGACAATGCCATTTGAAATCATGTGCGACTCAAGCGGGCATGCGATGAGGGCTGCATTAGTGCAAAAGAAAAAACTATTTTGCACCCCATAGCATATGCGTGTAAAACTCTAAACCCTGCTCAAATAAATTATACCACCACTGAGAAAGAATTCCTGGTCGTGATTTTTGTGTTGGAAAAATTCAGGGCATATCTGTTGGGAACCAAGGTATTCATTCACACTGATCACTCGTCAATCAAATATTTAATGACAAAAAAAGACGTAAAGCCGAGATTGATCAGATGAATTCTCCTACTTTAAGAATTCGATATTGAAATAATTGATCGGAAAGGGACAGAGAATCAAGTTGCGGATCACTTGTCCAAATTGGAAAATCCTGAGGTTGACCACAATGAATCTGAGGTGAGTGCCGTGTTCCCGAATGAGCAACTGTTCCACATAGAAGAATTGTCCTGGTATGTGGACATCGTTAATTATTTGGTTTGTGAAAATTTTGCTAAAGATTACACCTACCATCAATAGAAGAAGCTCAAGCATGAATGCAAACACTATTATTAGGATGAGCCGAATCTGTATAGAAGAGGTAGAGACCAAATCAATCGATTATGCGTACCAAATGCTACTCAACAATGCATATTGTCACAGTGCTACGATTCGCCATATGGAGGGCACTTTGGAGGGCAACACACTATAGCTAAAGTTTTGTAAAGTGGATTCTTTTGGCTTTCATTATTTAAGGATGCTGCTGACTATGCAATGAAATGTGATCGGTGTCAATGCACCGGCAACATTTCATGGAAGAACACAATGCCAATGAACACTATCTTGTAACTGGAATTATTTGACGTCTGGGGGATTGATTTCATGGGACTATTCCCTCATTCGCATGGAAAGCATTATATCTTATTGACCATCGACGTTTTCAAGTGGGTAAAGGCAATTGCATGCGCCACAAGTGATGCGGCGGTAGTCTCCTAGTTTCTCAAGAAAAATATTTTCACTCGTTTTGACACTCTCTGTGCCATCATAAGTGATGAAGGATCACACTTTGTCAATCACAATATAGAGGAGCAGCTGTACAAATACAATATCCTCCACAAGGTTGCCACCGTATACCATCCACAAACGAATGGTCAGACTGAATTGTCCAATAGAGAAATTAAGTTGATACTTGAGAAGGTGGTAAAACCTTCGCGGAATGATTGGGCGATGAAGCTTGATGATGCGTTGTGGGCATACCGGACTGCATTTAAAACACCTATAGGTATGTCCCCCTATGCATTGGTATTTGGCAAGGCGTGTCATTTGCCTTTGGAGCTGGAGTATAAAGCATTGTGGGCGGTCAAGAAACTGAATTTTGAATTGAAGAAAGTAGAGGAAGTGCGAAAACTGCAGCTAGTCGAGCTAAAAGAATGAAGGCTCAACACATATGAGAATGCGAAGATTTATAAAGAGCGCACCAAGCGCTGGCATGATGAACGCATATACACTAGAAACCTCCAAGTCGGGCAAAAGGTCTTACTCTTTAATTCAAGATTGCGGCTCTTCCTTGGAAAATTGAAATCGCGCTGGTCCGGTCTCTTCATCATCAAAGCAATATTTCCACATGGTGCGGTGGAATTAAAGTTAATGGACAACGGATAAAGGCATATTGCGGAGGAGATTTTTAGCCAGAAACAGTCTCCGCAAAGTTTAAAAACCCGGACTATCCCTTATTCAACTCTTGAAATTTAACTCTTCGTCACTTTACTATTATCTGTATTTCATTTATTTTTCTCTTAAAAAAAACTTGTTGTTTTGTTTTAAAATCATTTGACCCTCTAGTTGTCTGTTTACAAGGATTAAGGCACAGGATTGCGAAGAAGCAAATGATCTCAGTCCATCACCGCAATCCATAGAAGCAGAGATTGCCGCAGGGATGGATGCATCAATACACAATACAGGCGACAGCGTAAAATTTGGGGGTGTACTCTTCCTTATCTTTATTTCAAATTTTGTGCTATCACATTGCATTTCACTTTTCACAGTTTTATCACTACATTCTCCTTGTTTACCGCAATCATTTAACATGTAGATAAATTTATTAGTTCATCGCATGTTGTTTCTTTGCCAAGTATGATTTCAATGATGAAAAATATGCTTCTATGTCTTTCGTATATATCAGAGTCAACTTAATCTTAAGATAGTCACCTCATGAAATATTTCTAGAAGTTAGGGTTTGCAAGCTTTCTTTCCAACTCTCTTTACAACGCATTTTATGACCATCACATGACTTATTTTAATTTCTTTTTGCAATGAGGATATTGCCACATTTTAAATTTGGGTGTGAGGTATTTATTTTCGACCTTGCTATAAAAAAAAAAGAAATAAAATTTTTTTAGAATAACAACTCCACTGTCAACGCAATGGGAATCCCATGTTGAGAAGAGTTATATTATGAAAGGCACTTACCCGTAGTTGGATGTCTGTATGACACCCGTGGGGGCAAGCCCAAACGAAAGTAAGTCACCAGGATCAACGCATAAATCAATGATCGCAACTCCAATGCCAAATCGGTATGAGTTTAGTCTGAAAAAGAGTCATTGCTCGTAGTTGGATGTCCGCATGACATCCGTGGGGGCAAGCCAAAATGAAGGCAAGGCACTCGGATCAGCGCAAGATCAGAAAAAAAATAGCAATAAAGAAAATTTTTGTGGAAGGATAAATCATTTGACACCCCAGAGGAAAATTTTCTTTTTGAAATAAATCATGCAATGTTCCGGAATTTAGTAAAGTTCTTTTGAAAGTTAAGCTTGCAATCCTTAAGTCTTAGAAATATTTTAGGAAGAGACTTGAATAAAACTTAAGGAAATTCTGGCATATAGGATTTGAACGAAGTATCCTTAAGAAATCTAGGGAAAGAACTTTGTGGTTAACTTGCTAAAAGAATCTTTAGCTTATGCTTGAGGACAAGCATTGTTTAAATTTGGGGGTGTGATAACGGGCAGAAATTCACGTTATCATATTACTAAGTTCTTAAACAATGTTGGATTGCGTTGATGAAATATGTTAAATTGCATCCATTAAGCATAAATTCTATAATATTGTGGTCGCATGCGTTCAACACATTAGAGTATTTGATCTTTACATTTTTGTGCAGAATATGCATTAACGTAATGCAGAGTTTGCGATCATAGGAATACATTGGTCGAGCGCAACTTCATCGTAAGACTTTGCGATGACCGTGCTCACAAACATTTGCCCTAGAAGAATCACCGCAACTTGGTCAAATATGATTGTATGTGGTCACCTTGCTTTCATGCATTTTGCATTAATGCATAGGACAAGAGTAGAGACTTAGGGATAAGCTCTATGGATATTTTGCATTCAACACATGCATCATAGACTTAGGAGCATTGCATTTATATTGGAAAATGACTTGCTGTGCATGGTAGTAACATGATTGGAAGGTCTGACGCATTTCCAAGTAACTCTAGCTAAAAATCTTCTTAACCCGTTCATCACATACTCATTGCATCTATCAACATAACGTTCGTTTCTCAAATCCGCCGCATTTATTCATTTCTTTTTAACCAACGCAATCAACAACCAAACACTTTATTTATTTTCCCGGTTATCGCAAAGTTTTCATAAAAAAAAAAAAAATTATCAACGCAATCTATTTTCACAAGTCCTTGTGTTCGACCCTGGACTTAGCAGGAAACTTAGAGGAATTTACACTTGAATTCCGCTGGGGAAACTTGAGTGCACGACGCAATCCATCAACACATATAATTCATATTTCCACTTAATAAAATAATGCATCAAGTTTTTTGCGCCGTTGCCGGGGACTTCGGCAAAATAGTTTGTTAACGGTATTTTCTTTTTGATTTCTTTGCAGGACTCTCATTCTCTGGTGAATTACGACCTGAAGATTAAGAGGACTTTTAGACGAAGATTGAGAGACCGCCAATAGCAACCACAATCCGATAAAGAAGAGATGGCGGAGTAGCCTAGAGGTGGAGCACCAAATGAAAACAATGTCATGGTGAATTCGATTCTGTTGGCAAACGATCGCAATTGGCCCATTAGGAACTATGCATTGTCAAACCTCTATGATTTCTCTTCGGGAATCATGAGGCCTTCTGTTGATGGAAGTAGATTCGAGATGAAATTAGTGATGCTGCAGATGATCCAGACTGTAGGTCAATTCGGAGGAAGGCGTGGCGAGGATCCGCATGCCAACCTTCGAAGTTTTATTGAAATCTACAATACTTTTGTGTTCCTGAACATCTCTACTGAGAAAGTTCGACTAATGTTGTTCCCATTTTCTCTCTGTGATCAGGCTAGGAAATGGGATTATTCGCTCGAACCAAGAGAGATCACTTCTTGGGAGTAGGTAGTGGAGAAATTCATGAAAAAGTATTTTCCACCTACAGAGAATGCAGGACGAAGAAAACTTATTACTAATTTTGAACAAGATATGGACGAATCGCTCAGCGATGCTTGGGCGAGGTTTAAAAGGTTGGTCCAGGATTGTCCGCATAATGGGCTACTAGGTTGCCTTCAAATGGAATTTTTCTATCATGGTTTGAATCCTTCTTCACAGACCGCTGCCAAGGTGGCAGCTGTTGGGGGTCTGCTTGGCAAAACTTACGATAAGGCAAAGAATATGCTAAACCGCATCTCCAAGAACCATGAAGACTGGAGTGAGAGTGACCAGATATTGAGACTTAAAGATTTTGATGCAAATAAAGGTGCTATTGTTTCATTACAAAACCAAATGATCGTAATGATGAATTTGATTCAAGGAATGAAGATCAATAGCCCAACACCGTAAGGTGGGCAAATCAATGCAATTAGTCAAAATACCGCAAGGTATACGACTTGCAGTGATGGGCATGCGATGAAAGATTTCTTGCAAAATCCACAGTCTGTATATGTTGTAAAGAATAATCCCTTCTCAAACACTTACAACCCGGGGTGGAGAAACCACCCTAATTTTTTCAGGAAGAATCAACAACAAAAATTTCAACCTGTGGCGCAAAAAGAAGGGCCAACAGGATTCTTCTAATGGAACAACGGTCAACAGAGCAATCAAGTACGTAGCTCACAACAACCACCGCAATCCTCTTATCTGGAGAGCATATTGAAGCAATATATAGAGAAAAATGAGACAGTGCTTTAAAGTCAGGCTAGTCCATCTGCAACCTCGAATTGCAAATGGCCCATATTGCGAATGAGCTGAAAAGTAGACTGCAAGGGGCGCTTCCAAGTTCTAACAAACTTCCACGCAACCCAGGGGATCAGGTAAGAAGCAATGTCAGGTTGTGACATTGCGCAGTGGAAAGACTGTGGAGGGGGAAAAGAAGGAGCATAGTAGAATAACTTCCATCGCAACTGAGCCTGAGATTACGGTAACGCAAGAAGAAGAAAGAGAAAATGAAGCAGTGGAATCTGAGGTTGTGTCGACCTCAATGTTAAATGAAACGAGAACCGTGAAAGTTCAGTTACCACCTTTCCCTCAGAGGCTAAGGAAGAAGAAAAATGAAGAGGGACAGTACCAACGCTTCTTATCTATGTTAAAACAATTACATGTTAACATTCCTTTCAGTGAAGCGATTGAGGAAATGCTTGCCTATGCCAAGTTTCTGAAGGACATGGTATCTAAAAAAAGAGGCATTGGAAAATTTACCACGGTAGCATTAACGTAAAGTTCCAAATCCATTATCCCATCGAAGATGAGCGATCCTGGGAATGTCACTATTCCTTCCATAGGAGGACTCTATATTGAGCAAGCCTTGTGTGACTTGGAGGCCAACATAAATTTGATGCCGCTGTTAATTTTTAGACAATTAAATGTGGGGCAACATGTGCCCACGTCAGTGACTCTCCAATTGGCTGACTGATCCCTAGTTCATCCAGAAGGTAAGGTGAAGGATGTGCTGATCAAGATTGATAAATTGATTCTGCCAGCTGACTTCATCATTCTAGACTATGAGGCCGACAAAGATGTGCCCATCATTTTGGGGTGACCTTTCCTATTAACAGGTCTTTCTCTAATTGATGTGCACAAGGGAGAAATCACCTTGAGTATAAACGGACAGAAGCTCAAGTTTAATATAATTCATGCCATGAAATTTCCAGATGAAAAAGACCTGTAAGATTCTGATGATGACCTGAATTTGATTGAAAAAGAAAAGTTTGATGAAGGGTGTGAAGAGGAGGATGCCAATGCATCCTTAGCTACCTGTAATGCGATCGTAGCAAAAACAAACAAAGAAGAAGAAATGATCGCAATGTAAGAAGAAGAGCCAAAAGAAGAAAGATAAACAACGCAACTTTCCCTCATGGAACCAAAAGAAGAAAGAAAAACAACGCAACCTTCCCTCGTGGAACCACCAACACTTGAACTAAAGACCCTACCAACCCATTTGAAGTACGCATTTCTAGGGCAGAATTAGAAGGTGCTAATGACAATTTCCTCTACACTCAACGAAGATTATGAGAATGCGTTGATGAGCATTCTCAAGAAACATGTGCGAGCAATTGGCTGGACGCTCGCTGACATTAGAGGAATTAGCCCCACGTACTGCATGTACCACATTCGTCTTGAGGACGACCACAAAACTATTGAAAATCAATGTAGACTTAACCTTGCGATGAAGGAGGTCGTCAAGAAGGAGATTATCAAATGGTTGGATGCGGGCATTATCTATCCCATTGCAGATAGCACGTGGGTCAGTCCCGTGCAATGTGTGCCGAAGAAGGGAAAAATAACAGTAGTCCCAAATGAGAACAATGGATTAATACCGCAAAGGACCATCACTGGATGGCGCATATGTATGGACTACCGCAAGCTGAATGCGGCCACAAAGAAAGATCACTTCCCTCTACCTTTTATCGATCAAATGCTAGACAGACTAGCAGGGAATGATTTTTATTGCTTCCTGGATGGGTATGCCGGGTACAATCAAATCATGATAGCACCTGAAGATCAAGACAAGACCACATTCTCCTGCCCATATGGGACGTTTGCTTTTCGCCGCATGCCGTTTGGCCTCTGCAATGTGCGAAGCACGTTCCAAAGGTACATGATGGCTATCTTTTCAGATTATCTCGAGGACTTTGTGGAAATATTTATGGATGACTTCTACGTTTATGAGAACACTTATGAAGTCTACTTAGCCAACTTAGAGAAGATTCTGAAAAGATGTGAAGAGACAAATCTAGTGCTCAATTGGGAAAAATGTCACTTCATGGTGAAAGAGGGTATAGTGTTGGGACACAAACTCTCTCGGGAAGGGTTGGAGGTGGACAAAGTAAAGATTGAAGCAATTGAAAAACTCTTACCTCCAACCAGCGCGAAGGCTGTGCGAAGCTTCTTGAGGCACGTTAGATTTTACAGACGATTCATCAAGGACTTTTCTAAAATTGCACGACCACTGATTGTGTTGTTAGAGGCGGATAGGAAATTTGAGTTTGACAAGAACTGCCTCAATGCATTCAGAGTATTAAAAGATGCGTTGATTACCGCACCCGTACTAATTGCGCAAGATTGGACAATGCCATTTGAAATCACGTGCGACACAAGCGGGTATGCGATGAGGGCAAAAGAAATATATGAGTAAACTATTAGCGCAAAAGAAGAAAACTATTTTGCACCCCATAGCATATGTGAGTAAAACTCTAAACCCTGCTCAAATAAATTATACCACCACTGAGAAAGAACTCCTGTCCGTGATTTTTGCGTTGGAGAAATTCAGGGCATATTTGTTGGGAACCAAGGTATTCATTAACACTGATCACTCGTCAATCAAATATTTAATGACAAAAAAAGACGCAAAGCCGAGATTGATCAGATGGGTTCTCCTACTTCAAGAATTCAATATTGAAATAATTGATCGACAGGGGACAGAGAATCAAGTTGCAGATCACTTGTCCAGATTTGAAAATCCTGAGGTTGACCGCAATGAATCTGAGGTGCGTGTCGTGTTCTCGGATAAAAAGCTATTCCACATAGAAGAATTACCCTGGTATGTGGACATCGTTAATTATTTGGTTTGTGAAAAATTTGCTAAAGATTATACCTACCATCAATAGACGAAGCTCAAGCATGAATGCAAACACTATTATTGGGATGAGCCGAATCTGTATAGAAGAGGTGCAGACCAAATCATTCAATTATGCGTACCAAATGCTGCTCAACAACGCATATTGTCACAATGCCACGATTCGCCATATGGAGGTCACTTTGGAGGGCAACGCACTGCAGCTAAAGTTTTGCAAAGTGGATTCTTTTGGCCTTCATTATTTAAGGATGTTGCTAACTACGCAATGAAATGTGATCGGTGTCAATGCACCAGCAACATTTCATGGAAGAACGCAATGCCAATGAACACTATCTTGGAGCTGGAATTATTTGACGTCTGGGGGATTGATTTCATGGGACCATTCCCTCATTCGCATAACAAACATTATATCATATTGGCTGTCGATTACGTTTCCAAGTGGGTAGAGGCAATTGCATGTACCGCAAGTGATGCAGTGGTAGTCTCCCAGTTCCTCAAGAAAAATATTTTCACTCGTTTGGCACTCTCTGTGCCATCATAAGTGATGAAGGATCACACTTTGTCAATCACAATATAAAGGAGCTGCTGCGCAAATACAATATCTTCCACAAGGTGGCCACCACATACCATCCGCAAACGAATGGTCAGGCTGAATTATCCAATAGAGTCAACTTAATCTTAAGATAGTCACCTCATGAAATATTTCTAGAAGTTAGAGGTTTGCTAGCTTTCTTTCAAACTCTCTTTATAACGCATTCTATGACCATCGCATGACCTATTTTAATTTCTTTTGGCAATGAGGACATTGCCGCATTTTAAATTTGAGGGTGAGGTATTTATTTTTGACTTGCTATAAAAAAAAAGAAATAAAAATTTTTGAGAATAACAACTCCACTGTCAACGCAATGGGAATCCCATGTTGATAAGAGTTAAGTTGTGAAAGGCACTTACCCATAGTTGGATGTCCGCATGACACTTGTGGGGGCAAGCCAAAACAAAAGTAAGTCACCAGGATCAACGCATAAATCAATGACAACTCCAATGCGAAATCGGTATGAGTTTAGTCTGAAAAGGTGTGCATTGCTCGTAGTTGGATTTCTGCATGACACCTATAGGGGCAAGCCAAAACGAAGGCAAGGCACTCGGATCAGCGCAAGGTCAGAAAAAAAAATAGCAATAAAGAAAATTTTTGTGGAAGGATAAATCATTTGACACCCCGGAAGAAAATTTTCTTTTTGAAATAAATCATGCAATGTTCCGGAATTTAGTAAAGTCCTTTTGAAAGTTAAGCTTGCAATCCCTAAGTCTTAGAAATATTTTAGGAAGAGACTTGAATAAAACTTAAGGAAATTCTGGCATATAGGATTTGAACGAAGTATCCTTGAGAAATCTAGGGAAAGAACTTTGTGGTTAAATTGCTAAAGGAATCTTTAGCTTATGCTTGAGAACAAGCATTGTTTAAATTTGGGGGTGTGATAACGGGCAGAAATGCACGTTATCATAGTACTAAGTTCTTAAAAAATTTTGGATTGCGTTGATGAAATATGTTAAATTGCGTCCATTAAGCATAAATTCTATAATATTGTGGTCGCATGCGTACAACGCATTAGTGTAGTTGGTCTTTACATTTTTGTGTAGAATATGCGTTAACGTAATGCAGAGTTTGTGATCATAGGAATACATTGGTCGAGCGCAACTTCACCGCAAGACTTTGCGATGATCGTGCTTGTAAACATTCGTCCAAGAAGAATCACCACAACTTGGTCAGCGAAACATGGTGGGCGCATCCGGGTGAAAGGATAATTAAGAGCGATGGGATAGAAAGCTGACGGCAGTTGTATCCCAATTAAGTTGACAGTCGATAACGGTCACGAAGTACATTCTGCTTTATTAGTGACAATTATCTACCGCATCAGTCAGGAATTAAAGTTGTCCCATCTTTACAACCGGGAGAGAGAAGCTGCCTTTCACCATGGAAACTCTATAAATACCAAGTGCATTCTTCAGAGAAGAAGTTAAGCAGTCGATTACTTCATCACTTTACAAGTTCACGCCTCTGTCTATAGTTTTCTCTCGACATGAGGAAGAAGGTGTGCCGGTAGATCATTCTGGTAAGCTTGGGAAAGCACCGAAGCTCTAAAACAGAGAGAGGGCCGATGCCTGTGGAAGCGGGAACATTTGTAGATCAGAATAGAGATTCAGTGTAAAAAGCCTCGATCAGCAAGGAATTGCTACTGGGCTCTCTACCTTTACTTTCCATTGTCATTTTGTACTCAACTCAGTGGAATATCTTTGTCTATATCTGTTCACTCTCTATTATTTATGCATGAGTAGCTAAATTAGTTAAATGGGTTGAAAAGTAGTAGCTAGCATAACGAGGGAATCTTCATCTTTGCGATTATCTTGTTTATGTATACTTCATTCATCTATTAGAGATACTCGGAATAATAGTCTAAAGACAGAATCTATACTTGGGAAGGTCAGGTCAGAATCTAGGTTTGGAAGAACCAGATTAGAACGCATAAACGGGAGATAGGCACTTAGGAATGAGCACTATTTGTTATTAATGCATTGCATGCATCTTAGCAATAAGATATGATTGTATGCGGTCATCTTGCTTTCATGCATTTTGCATCAACGCATAGGACAAGAGTAGAGAATTAGGGATAAGCTCTATGGACATTTTGCATTCAACACATGCGTCCTAGACTTAGAAGCATCGCATTTACATTGGAAAATAACTTGTTGTGCATAGTAGTAACATGATTGCAAGGTCTGACGCATTCCCAAGTAACGCTAACTAAAAATCTTCTCAACCTGTTCATCGCATACTCATTGCATCTATCAACGCAACTTTTGTTTCTCAAATCCGCCGTATATATTCATTTCTTTTTAACCAACGCAATCAACAACCAAACACTTTATTTATTTTCCCGGTTATCGCAAAGATTTCATAAAAAAAATAAAATTTATCAACGCAATCTATTTTCACAAGTCCCTGTGTTCAACCCTAGACTTAGCAGGAAACTCAGAGGAATTTACACTTGAATTCCGCTGGGAAAACTTGAGTGCACAACGCAATCCATCAACGCATATCATCTATATTTCCACTTAATAAAAAACGCATCAAGTAGCCTACAAAGAGGCAAACTTTTGAACGTGATTCCAACTTTTTTGGGTTAGCCACAAGCACGTGGGCCGACATCCCCAAATTCTGAAGTGGCGTGAACTACCTTTACGGCCTCTCTACAGCTCAAAAGGCGTTTCAGAAACACTTTTCGAGAGAATGTTGTTCAAAATGTAATATGTAATATCCACTTCAAATCCCCAAAACGAGTCTGAAAGATGACCATAACTCATCATAGACCGAACCATGTCCAATAGGGTTCTATTTCTCCTTTCTGATACACCATTCTGCTAAGGTGTACCTGGGGCCGAGAGTTGGGACGTTATTCCATGTTCTATCATATAATTCTAGAATTCGAGGTCCATATACTCTCCACCACGATCAGATCGTATTGTTTTTATCTTCTTACCTAACAAGTTTTCAACTTCAGCCTTATACTCCTTGAACTTGTCAAGGACTTCAGACTTACATTGCATTAGGTGTAGATATCTGTATCTTGAATAATCATCTATGAAAGAGATGAAATATTCATACCCACCTCGAGCTCTAACACTCATCTAACCACAGAGGTCTGAATGTATAAGCTCCAAGGTTTCCTCGGCTCTATAACATTTTCCAGTAAAAGGTTGTTCGGTCATCTTGCCTTCAAGGCATGATTCACACACCGACAAGGAGTTTTCTTCTAAACTCTTTAGAAGTCCACATTTCACCAACTTCTCAATCTTATTGAGGTTGATGTAACCTAATCGTAGATGCCAAAGATGGGCGTTTTCCTTAGGAGAAACTTTTGGTCTTTTTGCAGTTGTCGCTGTACTGAACATTTCAGTATTAAGTAAGGATTTTATGACTAACGATCCAGGTAGAATCATCATTCTCTACCAAACACGTCTCCAAGACAAATAAACCACATTTACTCTCTCAGACTTCTTCCTCTTTTGGAGAGCAGTGGGATCAGTATAAGAACCTAAATAAGCTCCAAGTTCCATTTCAGAGAACAATTGTCGTGGATGAACTTTTCCAGAGTCAGCAACACTTGCTTTCTCTTTCACTCCTTTGACATTCAAGAAAGACTGGAGGTTATCTTGGGAACTGACACTACTGGTTTCTTTGTCATCCATCCCTTTATGCTCAAAAGTGACAACTGGCGTTCAAAAAATTCTTGCAACGAGTCCATGATCTTATGTGCAATGACCATGTTCTCAACCCTTTTGGCCAATGCATCAAGTATACTAGCCAAAATATGAAGTCAGGCCAACGAGTTAGCCTTCATCCACACCTCATATGCATTAAGAATATTTCGTGGTGCATCCAGGGTTGGAACTTGAGAACACTCCTCAACCATGACAAACTCGAGGTCGTTTACCACGAAATATGTTTTAACAGACTCTTTCCAATGTATGTAATCGGTCAAAGTAAAAGAGGCAAATAATGGAAAATCATTCATGTTGCTGAAAAAGAAACACATTGATCTACAATAGATTGTAGCAAATACTCGTTGAAAAACAATATCCAATACGGTTTAGCAAAACTGAAATGAACCCTGTGTGACATCTAGTTTCACAAACACTTTAAAGGTTTATGACAAAAGCCACCAAAGGATAGTCAATTTATCCCTCTTCTGAATTGAGACATTCTCAACTAGCCATTAATACCAGAATAACTCTTGTTCCTATAACGACTAGCCATCATTGATTTGGTCAAGAAATCATTAACTTGCTTAACAATTTTTCGTAAGTGTGACTCTTCATTTTAGGCTCTAGAGTTTTGCCCTAAACAGCCAAGTTGAAGGAAAAAAATCTGATTGGGGAAAAAACTAAAGTGACCCTATCCATTTTTGGTGTTCACCTTGATATTGACCAACTGCACAAAATCCATCCGAAGGAGGATGCTCCTAGGGCACCATAAGGTAGTGCAAGAAGATCTCATAGTGCGAACCAATGAAGGAGACCGTAGAACATGTTGATATATGTCCTTTGTGCAGTTACTATAAACACTCTCTCCATCTACCTTGATATTGACTCATGTAAACACCATCCGAAAGGGGTATGCTTGTAACGCAGAATTTGATAGATATGATTGATGATGTTCTATGCTCGGAATGATGCGATACTACCTCTAGATATGCGTTAATGATGGGTGTTCACGTAGTATGCCATGCGTTGTCACAAGTTTTCTTATGATGGAACCAAGTGTAATTCCACCACAAGTTTCACGGTGTGATCCGAGGTCGAACACGGGGACTGATTTAGGTTATTGTGGTATGTTCATGATATATGTGACGAGGTTTTCAATCTTTAAAACTGTGTTTGTACAGGTATATAAATTGCGATAAAAATAAAGTAAAGCAGTAAAGATGCGATAATAAAATGAAATACAATAAACCTAAGCTAGATGATACAAGATACAGGTTTCGTGTTACAAGATGCTGGGGTCAAAGCTGGCTGTGAAAGTTGTGCAAAGACATGGAATGCGGCGGCAAGTCTTATGAACAGAACAGAAAGAGAAAGACAAAGAATATAACAACACAAGTCCTCAATTGCGTTGAAGCTACAATTGTTGTTCCGCTCTTCTCTTGGCGTACACCTTTCAGTGATTGGCCACGTTCCCACATGTCTGTGGTGAAACAGAGACTAACGTAATGAACACAAGGTTGCTTTCATGTCTGGAAGTACTACTTGCTCTAGTTAACGCATTCTTCTGACCTTCTCTCGATAGGTCGGAATGGCATCTTCACTTCTACTCTCACAGGTGTAGATGTCGTCTAGCATGCCTTAGCTAAACGCATTTTATATATTTAACACAGATTAAGTACTTGGTTAATTCATATTGCTTATCAGGGAATTAAGAAGACATCATGAAGAAAGTGATTGATGGGTGAACGAAAATAGACAGAAAATGGTAAATGAAAGCTATCGAAACATTTAATATCCCTATTAAGCGTTTGATACATGGTGTGAATGCAGAGGTAAAGAAACAGTGAAATATAACGATGAAAGAGATAGAACAGATACAAATAAGTGTCAATGTCTTGGCACTAATTTGATGGAGATCTGCTTGCCGGATAGGATGGATTTGATGGTAGGAAAAGCTTCCCTCTTAGGCTTGCTCCACCGGTAGTAGGGATCTTTGCACAGAGCTTTCAATCGGGTGTTTGGCAGATTAGATCTGAGATTCACCTCTCGGCCTTATCTCGTCTTCTTCCCGGATTTCTTCACTTAAGCACTCAGCTCAGCCTTTTCTCTCAACATTTTGCAGCACTTACCCCATATCCTCTAGCATGAGTTTTCTCTGAAATCTTTGGGGTATTTATAGGTGCAGGTCCATGACTCCGGTTGTGTGGTCCCCATTGATGGTTATGATAATTCTGAAGATGGAAGGATATTATTCCTTCTGTTATGCAATCAGACCGTCAATTCTGCACAACCGTTAGTTGTACACGTGTCTCAATCCTCCACTTTTGTGTTGCTCAACTACATCTTTCGATCATGGATTCGCATGCGGTGTTGTTTTTATTACCGCATGCGGTTGCACACAGCTTTAGATCGACTGTCGCATTGTGCCGTCATTGCCGTAATCGTCTCTTCATTGTTGATTGACGGGCGCAATGTGACAGAGATGCTTTGATCAGTTTCTCATGAGCCTTTAGCGCAAGCGGTGACTTGGTCTCCTGCAAAACAGAGTAAAATTCGGCTTGTCTTCCATCTTTATGATGTTAGTAGGTGTAATTGCAAACATTTATAATTCTTGTAATACTAGGCTAATTTTCATATAATAGGTGCATATTTACTAAATTTTGGCCACAATATCTAGATAAGATGACATACATAACTTGTATTTCTACAAGTTATCAATGCTCCCAGGGCACCATGAGGCCAAGCATAAATTTCACGGCACGAACATTCAGGGAGAAACGTGAGTGGAATCATTGACATATCATATATATCTCTTCCTCCCACTGAGTATTTTATAACCTAGGGTTTAGTTTACTTAGAAAAACATGGCTAAGGATTTTAACTAAGTGACTTTTTAGGTTTTCCCAAGAGTAACTCTTACTTTGGAAATTCGAACAACTTTTGATCATCATTCATTAACTCTTTAACGAAGTATTTCATCAATTGTCGTATGCTTGAAGTAAAATCTATTTAATGCACCTTTCCAGGTAGGTTTCCAAGTAGGGGTATTATGTTTCCGTCAGCTTAAATACCCCAGCCTAGATAGAACCCACCTTAGACAAAAGGTCCCTTATAGATAGATTTAATACAAATTTAATATTTTATGGAAATCAATTTAATTCTATTAAACCGATTTAAAAGATTAAACTTAGGTTTCTAATCGCATTAGAACCAGGAACTTAGATCTATCTCAATCCAATTTTAAAACCCTTTTAAAACATGAGTTCACCTAAGTCTACATGCAACTCTTTCTTATTGATTGTAGTTCTAATTTCCATTATATAATAGGAAACAATTAAAACCAACACATACAAGGCATTTATAACTTTTATAAACAAGCCTAAGTGTCATGCTCCATGCATTGTTCATTTATTGCTATTTTTATATAATACTTATATAACAAAGCAACGAACCAAACATACATGCTTCCATACATCCTTATACTATAACACGTATAATATAAAGATGATGCATAAATATAAATCTTCTATTTCATAATGCATGCGCATGCTTTCTTGTAATTTCTTCATGCCTTTAACTATATTATAACACTTATAATATATGATGCATGAATAAAATGCATAACCTAAGGTGGATTTTAAATCTATATGTCATACACTATGACATATAAACAATATACATCCCATGTACATTAAAAAAATATTGATGAACCAGGATAATTAGTCTCAAAATCCTAAAAAACAAAGTTAACTATTACAAAGCACAATGGGTCGTCGGTTCAAACAGGCGAACTGGGTCTTGAACCGTCCAGGCGAAGAAACGTGTCTCCTTGATCGTGTACCAAATCCTTGTGATCACCTTCACGAGAGAGTAAATATCACACTCCCTCCCTAGCCTTAACCCAAGACTTAGATGAGAGCATGAAGACATACCAATATAACTCTAAAACAATATTTTTAATTTTACATTTACCCTTTATCAATTAGAAACTTTAACATGTCTACAATAACCACACCAAATTTGCTACATGTAGACAAATTTTCCTATAATTTACATAATCTGAGCCATGCCTTGAAAGATTACAATGTCACACCCCCTCCCTAGCATTAACCCAAGACTTAGAAGAGAGCATGAAGACATACCAATATAACTCTAAAACAATATTTTTAATTTAACATTTTACTACTTAGAACTTTTTCCTTCTCTTAGTCATCCATTACCCTGGATTTAGGACTAGGGTCTTACATTTACCACCCCCTTAAATATAATTTTGTCCTCGCAATCAAACGAATCTTATTTTACAACAAAATTTTTATTAATTGATTTGCTTAATACAGTTTTATTACATAACAGCTTCTATCCTAGTCCTCTAGAATTTTCTCTTTCCCTTTTCCCACATCTGGTACATCTTCTTCCCTAGCTTGAGCTAATCCATATAATTGTCCCAACATCATTTTTCCTGTATCCTCTTTTCTTCCTCTAACAGTCCCTCCTCTTTCGACAGTCGTTGGTTTCATTCCCGGGATGTTTGGCGGCGGTTTATTTCCAGCATCCATCAACTGGGGACATTCTCATTTAAAGTGTCCCGGGTTACCACATTTAAAACATGTACGCGATCGTCCTTGGGTTTGTTCCCAACATTTTCTCCAGTGATATTTATTACAAATCGGGCATCTCGGTTTTTTATTTACACTCACCATTGACTCCCTTATCTGGCTTTCTCGTTCGGGGTCTGCTTTAGTATTTGTGATTCCTCTTCTTTTCCACACACTTCTATTTTCTATTATGGGAGTAAAATTTCTTGGTTCTTCCTTCCGCCACCTACTCATGGACGAGCCCCCTTCTGGTCTTAATTCTTCTGCCATTAAACTTTTTTCTACTCTCATTGCGGCTTCTACTAGTTTTGAAAATTCTCCCCACTCCACGGTTGTTGTGACAGGAGTTCGAATCTCTTATCTTCATCCTAATTCAAACCTCCAACAATGCCCATGTTTATCCACAATTATGTTTAAAGCATACTTGGATAGCTCAGTATACTTTAATTCATACTCTATTACAGTCATGTTTCTCTGCATGAGCTGTAGGAACTCATCTTGTTTCATATCTCGAAACGATCGAGGATAGAATCTCTCGACAAATACTTCTCGAAATTCTTCCCAACACATTTCTTCTTGGTCTTCTCTTCTATTCTTCAGTAATTTCCACCAGTCTTCAACCTGTTTTTGTAGTAAGAATGTTCCAAGACTCACCTTTATGTTTTCAGGGCATCTTATTACCCCAAAACATTTTTCTAACTGATTCATCCAGACTTCTGCATCTGTAGGGTCTTTTGTTCCTTCGAAGTTTGTGGCTCCTAACGATTTCAATCGTTCTATCCCATATTTTTTCTCGGGATCAGGTTGTATATTCCCCAAACGCTCTTGGAGTCTTTGAGTGAATTTATCCATTTGTTCTTCTTCCCTTGTCTTTTCTCTCGGATGACTTGAGGCACTTTCACTTTCATTTCTAGAGGGTTGCCCAGTTCTACGTTTCCCACTTCTCAGCATTTTATCTACAACCAATCACATATAAATTAAACATACATTATCAACAAAACATACTACTTTTATTTATATACATAGTTCATAAACCTATTTACATCACTAGCTAACTTTAGTTTTCACAGTTTTCTATCTACTTCCTGTCATGTAGATATAGTTTTTCAAAGTTAATTCGCATTCTCTCGTCTCTCCACGGGCATCTTTCCTGCACATGGCCAATTTCTTTGAAGAAAATACAAAACTTGTAAGATTCTACATTGTTGGATTCAAGTGCAGATTGTTCCTCGAATTCTATTACTATTTGCTGAGGAATATCCTTTTTAGCCACTCGTGCCCATTCTTGATCTACTGTCAATTCTGGTAATACATTGTTGCTTCTGGAGCTTGAGCATCTAGCCATCTCCCGCTGGAATTGCTCCTGGATTTCTTTTGTTTTCTTCTGAAAAACATAAAAATTCTTACGAATATGGCCGTACCTACCACATCCGTAACAGATTCCGGTCCCCATCAAGCATGGACTGCTATGATTCTTACCGCATCTTGGACATCCCTTATTATTTCGAGATTCCACTAGTTTTTATTAGTCAATGAAGTAGGGTGTTCTATATCATTATTCATACTATGTTCAGACATCTCAAGGATTTCACCTGAGTTAGCGCCGCGGTTTTCTTCTCGCATCCAGGAGTCGTTCCACGACCAGGTCTGCTTGCTCGGATCCATATCCTATAGTGGACATTATTCAAATTACTATCTACTAATTTTTTTTATTCCCTTTTTCTTTTTCTCAAAATTTCCTATCTCCACCTATTTTCCTTTACTTCTTTTCCTAACCCTACCCAATCCTTTGTTATTCATTTCAGGTTTTCCTAATGTATATCATTCTATCTATCCTTTTTAGGTTCCAACCTAGACCAGTTTCTAGTACTACCCGGCTTCCATACCCTAGGTAAGCCTTTTTTCCCCGACGCCGCTCTGGCTTTAACTTACCCCTTTTTCCCTTTTTCTTTTCACTAGTTTCAATTTATACTTATGCTTGACTCACTTCCCAGGTTTTTACGTAAACCTTGGCTCTGATACCAAAATGTCACACCCCCTCCCTAGTCTTAACCCAAGACTTAGAAGAGAGCATGAAGACATACCAATTTAACTCTAAAACAATATTTTTAATTTAACATTTACCCTTTATCTATTAGAAACCTTAACATGTCTACAATAACCACACCAAATTTGCTACATGTAGACAAATTTTCCTATACTCTTTTATTACACAATCCAAGCCATGCCTTGAAAGATTACCATATCACACCCCCTCCCTAGCCTTAACCCAAGACTTAGAAGAGAGCATGAAGACATACCAATATAACTCTAAAACAATATTTTTAATTTGACATTTTACTACTTAGAATTTTTTCCTTCTCTTAGTCATCCACTACCTTGGATTTAGGATTAGGATCTTACAGTAAACTCTTTACTCAATCGTTTACCAACACTGTGTGAACATAAATGATTATTTAGCAACGATCGTGTACCTTTGACTATGCGATAAAGCATGAAGGCGCGCGATCGCGCAGCATGCATCATGCAACGCAAGCCTTAAGCGATCAATTAAACGACAACGATGCGGTGAAGCACAATCGTCTAAATGATTGCTAAGCAAGCATCAAGATATCATATACCGGGTGATCGTGTAGTCAGTGACTATACGATGAAGCATGCTGAGCTACACGATCGTTTAGTGCGTGTGCCTTTTATTAAACAATGAGCATCAAATACTCTACACGATCGTTTACCTTCAACGTCCACGTGATCGAGCAACCAATGTAACGTGATAGAGTAAACGTTTTACTTCATCGTTTAGTATTAGGTATACGATCGTCTAGTAAATACTACACGATTAGGTAGAACATTTCTACACGATCATTTAGCCAAATCTCAACGATCGTTTACCTTAGGCTACACGATACGACCAACCTTTAGTCTTCTTCCTCAATTAGAACCGCATCTCCATGCTTTGAAACTTCATCACGAACAACTCAACAAACTGGAAACACTTTGAATTATAGACTCGATTGCTTGTTAATTATGCCAAAAAATGCAGGGGCCCTTACAAATTACACTTTGTAATCTTAAAGAAAGCTTTAAACAGAGGCAACCATCCTGTAAACATTCATCAGCACATCCACAAATGCATTTAACTCTTAAACGTAATGCAGAAAACCGACCACGACTGTAAAAGAAGTTTAAAATAGAAATGAAATTTAGAATATCAGAACAACCTGGCTCTGATACCAATTGAAGAAAATCATACATGAGGATTTCCATGAGCAGCGGAAGGGATTGTTCCAAATTCCATTCAGATTGAACACAAACAATTACAGTCAAATCGGAAACTATCAAGTCATGCACAACTAGAAATTACAACATGTTATACGATGATACAAGGGATAGAGGATGCATACCTTTGAAGAACCATTCTTCACGAATCCCTCGATCAGTCTATAAAGCATCCACAGCAACATAATCCTTGAATGCAACGAATAGAACATAGCACGAACACAGCAAACACAACCTCCACGAAACCAATCAAGCCCAACTCAATTCACGAACTGAGTGAGGACACCACCATAATGGTTACTTTGGTATTCTCGGTGTGAGAATTCAGAAGTTGTGGACTCTGTCTGATCTTGACTTGAGGAAGAGACTAGAGGTCTACGATCGAGTAAACGATCGAGCAAGTGGGAGATAAGAAGCTGTCTATCATATAGACAATGTGCTCGATCGTTTAGTAAATGGCAACCTATCGCATAGACTATGCCACTCGATCGTGTAGCAACGGTCAGCTGAATGACTATCTATAGTCAACTTTAAGCTATCACTTAGCTGATCGTGTAATCTGTCAATGCCATCGCTTAGTGAAACTCTTTCACTTGATAGCTTGTCTCCGTGAGTACTTTTTGAATGAAGCATCTTCTAAATTTAGGAAAACCATTTTCCTTTTATCTCACGGTTACCATAAAACTTCCAATAACCTCTTACTCAATCGGTTATTAGAGAAAAAGAATTAATTATCATATAATTATGACAACCAACTTATCATATTATATTTATAACCTATAGTTTTAATATTTCATCTCATGATAATGAATTATCATATAATTCCTAAGACCATTGTTAATGATAGATATGCAAAATTTTAAAGTCATTTTTTGAAAGTTTTGTGGGGTAAATTGGGAACTAAGCTTTTGTTTTCAACAACTTGTCACCCACAAATCGATGGGCAAACGTAGATGGTTAATAGAATATTAGGGACTTTGCTTATGTCACTAATGTCTAACAATCTCAAGTCTTGGGAGGATACTCTACCTTTTGTAGAGTTTGCTTACAGTAGAGCAATACATAGCACCACTAATTGTTCACCTTTTAAGGTTGTGTATGGGTTTAATCCACTAAAACTTTTAGATTTGTCACCCTTACCACCTAATATGTTTACTAGTGATGCAGCTGTTTCAAGGGCAGAATACATAAAAAAATTTGCATAAAGAAGTCAAAGAAATGATTGAAAAGAAAAATAAAAAACTTGTCAATAGTAAGAACCAAGGGAGAAAGAAAAGGATTTTTAAACCTGGTGATTGGGTTTAGATTCATCTACGAAAAGAAAAGTTTCCAGATCAAAGGATGTCTAAACTTCAACCAAGAGGAGATGGTCCATTTCAAGTGATAGAGCCAATCAATGATAATGCCTATAAATTAGATCTTAGAGGTGAGTACAACGTAAGTTCTACTTTCAATGTGGCTGATTTGACTCCTTTTGATGTAGGGAATGAAGACCTTGATTTGAGGATAAATCCTTTTAAAAAAAGGGGAGATGACGTGAATTCAACCATTAAACCATTGCATGTACCTAAAGGATCAATTACAAGAAGCAATGCAAAGAAGATTCAAAAGGTATTCACACTGCATCTTCAAAAACTAGTAAATTCATCGGAATCGAATAATAATTTTGAGACCAAATTTTATATAATGTTAGTTCAATGAGTCAAGAAGAGAATTATATGAAGATGGCATGGGAAAAGTCCTATAGTTTGCAAGATGACACGGTGGTAAAAAATGAAGGAACTCTAATTACAAAGGACCTTTAAGCAGAAGCAGATCGTCCAAATTCCATTGTGAAAGAACTCATGTGTTTGTAGTCATACAAAACAGATTATGCATTATAAACAAATTACAATATGCTTTGAATTTAAATACAAAGGATAAAGAGACAATACCTTTGAAGAACACTTCTTCAAGATAATCCTCGATCGCTCACCAACTCGTCGAACAACACAAATGCAGCGAGCAAGACGATCTCCTTCGAACAGCAAATAGTAGAAACTAGATCCTCAAACAAACTGGACACAACCACAAGATTACCTTGGTATTCTTGGGGTGAGAATCCAAGAGTGGTGGGCTCTGGCTTATTTTGGTTTAAGGGAAGATTTAGAGTGGAGGAGGAGACGACTGAGTAAAAGATAACACTATTGTGTAGAAGAAGTCTATTGCATAGACTCGATACTCGATCGTTTAGATAAGAATGCTATCATATAGTCTTTTGATGCTATAGTGTAGTAAGTTGATAGTTAATAATCTGAGAAGTTTTTCGTAGAATAATTAGAAAACCAATTTTTCATCTTTATTCTACTTTGCCATAAAATCGTTAACTGCCCACTATAGTTGGTTATTGTGAAAAAGATTTTTAATTATCAAATAATTAATAAATATGATAACTAACTTATCATATTATATTTATAGTCTATAGTTTTAATATTGCATCATATAGAATATATAAACCATAGTTCTTTTTTTTTTATTTTTTTTATTTTATTGCATTTAATATAAATCATATTTATATTAAATTTAATAATTATGAATCTAATTCATAGAAACTATATTTGAATCATATTCAAATATTAGTTCCTCCAATCATATAATACTGTATCGTATACATTATATCAATTATATCATATATAATTGAATTAATTGAATTATATCATATACAATCAAATTCTCTCTTATTAATTTGAACATTTCAAATTAATCCAAAACCTGATTCTCAACTTGAATCCATTGAGCTACTAAAGGGACCTTATAGACCTGTAGCTTGAAGCTCCAATCGTATGTGAATAACTGATTAAACTCTTTAATCACATTATCCACCATCCGTTAACTGTCAGACACTCTTCTAAAGACAAAAAGCTGCACTATTTGCACTACAAATATATTTCTGTGTCCATTAGATATAACCAATCAACAACATGATGATCTTTCACAAATCGCTAGTTAGTACAGCTGGGCCAAATTATCGTTTTATCCCTATAGTTACATTTAACTCCTTAAGTACCACTGATTCCTCTAATGAACAATAGATCATGGTCCTACTATGACAAAACCTCTCTCGGGCCAAGAGAGAGTGTGGTGCCACATTGTTCAAGCCCCAGAATCAACCCTTAAGGGAGCAATTTATCTACTTACTCCTGCTTCGAGGAAAGAGTGAATTCCATTTTGTGTAGCTGAGTTCTCAGCTCCCCAATCAGATGAATCCCTAAAATGGTAGGCTTGTTGAGTCGGCGATCTGGCCACTCTCATCCGTGCAAATCAAAGGACCGCCCTCATAGGCAGGAGTTCACAACTCACTCAGGATTAAGGTCATGTTACCTGTGGTCATCCTAGTGAAATGAAAGTGTTAATTATGAACGACGTTATATAACGAGACTAAATATTTCGTGGTCCAATCTTATACAAACTCTTTTTTATAGAATATCCCTGCTCGCATGTCTAATACATGAATGATCAGGATCATATCATTTGTAGCACTTTACAACATTTGTAATACCTATAAAGCGGGTCATACTCGTAGTGTCACCAGGATAAGGTGTCCAACCTTATCCATATAGTATAGACCATTTAGGTTATCACTCAAAACACGATCCATTTGTATGTCTCCACATACATGTTTAAGTTACAACGATAACCATGGATCTTAGTTTATTGGTTTGTGGTTAATACAACTAAAATATCAAATATTTCATAGACTGAAGTGAATAAAATATCATATATTATCACAGAATGTTTGTTCATACAAGTGTTTACAAACTACAGGACCCTACGAGATTTAGGACATCAACCCCAACAAAAAAAAAGTGTGCAGATTTTGTGAAGAAAAAGCTGTCAAGTGTGCACTTCATGGGGGAATGTGATGTCAAACTTGTCAAATGTGCACATCTACTTTGCCGCCTTCTAGAGGAGATATGGAAATTTGAAGACTTTATACATTTCTAGTTTTGCATTTTGACTTATAATTTAGTATGCAATTAAGTTTCAAGTTTCTAGGTGTTATTTTCTACAATTTGTAATTAAGAGATGTATACATAACCATGTGTACGAAGAGGTATGCATCCCTACATTCATAGAGAGGATCTGGGGTGTACGAAAGAGGTACACACTCAGTGGGTTATGTGTATATGAAAGAGGTGTATACATAATCATGTGTTCGAAAGAGGTACACATTAAGTGGCTTATATGTATACGAAAGAGGTACACATTAAGTGGTTTATATGTATACGAAAAAGGTGTATACATAACAATTAGTACGAAAGAGGTATGCATCCCTACATTCATAGAGAGGATCTGGGGTGTACGAAAAAGGTACACACTCAGTGGGTTATGTGTATACAAAAGAGGTGTATACATAACCATGTGTACGAACAGTGGGTAATGTGTATATGAAAGAGGTGTATACATAACCAGGTGTATAGAAGAGGTACACATTCAGTGGGTTATGTGTATACGAAAGAGGTGTATATATAACCATGTGTACGAAAGAGGTACACATTAAGTGGGTTATGTGTATACGAAAGAGGTGTATGCATAACCATGTGTACGTAACAGATTGTGTTTCCTTCGGGATTCACCAAATTGTGTTTCCTTCGGGATTCACCAGATATTGTGTTTCCTTCGGAATTCACCATATTGTGTTTCCTTTGGAATCCACTAGATATTGTGTTTCCTTTAGGATTCACCAAAGGTAGTGGGCATACTTAACTACAGTAGGACAGAAACCAGTTTTGCATGTATGTATGTGTTCCATGAGGATTAGAGCAATTTTTATGTTCCACTAGAGGTAGGCATCTAGAGGACATAGATTCCTAGCCCGCACATCAGTAGTGGGGTTACTTATTGAGTATTTTATACTCACCCTTTCTCATGTTTATGTTTTAGGTAAGGGCAAGGACGCACTGGCGAATGAAAAGAGGAATCCTTGAACGAACCACTGGGGATCAGTTTTATGCTTCCGCTCATGATATTTAGATTTCTTTCCATGTTTTTTAACTTTCAATTTGATTTTTGAAACTTATTATTAAGATTTGTTTTCATACCTATTTATTATCATTTATAATTTATGGGTACCCTATCGTCTATTTTTAATATCTAAATTTAATGAAGCTCTTTTGAGTTCAACTTATTTATTTAGCATTTATTTCACTATAAAAGGATGTCGTTTTAAATTCCATGCATGCATATATTTAATAACGGTCTAACTTGAGTCCTAGGGGGTCGGGTCGTTACAGTAACATAACCTAATTAATTCAATAAATTCACATTCTAATTAAATTAGAAATTCCAAAATAAACCCCAATTCTATCCATTTGAATTAAATCCCAATTTCTCTTAACAACTCAATTTAAATTAATTATCTTCTTTAATTTGGCTCTTAAAACCAAAATTAAAGCATCTTAAACCCCATTAGTTTATGATAATCAAATTTAAAATGTTTGAAAATTCGGGATGTTTCATTCTTCCCTCCTTTAGAAATTTTGTCCTCGAAAGTTCAAACTCCAAAAATATTCTTGATACTTAGTCCTTATATTCTCATTCCCTTGTTTCAGAATTGTGTCATCAACCTCCTTACAATAGTAACTTACACTGGCATGGTTCTCAATCAAACAATCCATGTCTAAGATCATAAGAAAACTTTACACATCTAATACTTGATAACCAATACATGCTTTCTTTATGAAAACAATAAACAACAATGACAAGCAACTAGTACATAAACTAAATAAATAATTTTATGCACATTTTTTTTTTAGAAAACTTTTTACTGATAAAATGTACCTGACGATGATAAGGAATCCGTTGATGGGCCATAGAGACACTCTAGACTTATATTGTAACGTCTACAAAACCTATAACTTAGGCTCTGATACCAACTATAACGACCCGAATCTCTACAACTTATACTAGACCGTTACTATATGCATGCATACATTTCAAATCGACACTTTTTCATGATTTGGTAAAAATCAACTAAATACTATGAAATAAATAACTTTAATAAAAGTAAATAACTGAAATTCTTTTAACAAGGTACCCTTAATACCATAAAACAAAACTAGAAAATTCTCATAAAAAGTTTAAAAGCACAAATACCAAACTTCAAGTTCAAATATCAAGACTAGAAATTTTAAAACATAAAATCTTGAAAATCTGAACAGAAGCATATGATTGGTCTCAGTGGCTCAATCATGGATTTCACCTGTTATTCATCGGTGTACTCTTACCTTTTTCCTAAAAAAGAAATATGAGAAAGAATGAGTATAAAATACTCAGTAAGTAACCTTACTATTGGGGTCAGACTAAGCATTTATGTCCAATAAATGCAATATGAATTGAAACTTTATACTAATGGGACCTGAAGATTTCTCTTACCTGACTCACTCTCTTACCTTTCCCCTAAATGTGCGTCACTCTCACACACATTAGGTCTGACGTATATCTCTTTCATATATATTGAACCCTTTGGGAATGCATCCCTTTCATACATCCCAAGTCTTCTCTATGAATGTAGGAATGTGTACCTCTTTCGTGCACATGGTTATGTATACGAGCATGCACCTCTTTCTACACCCCAATGTCCATTAGGTATGTATTACTTTCATACATACCAGCCTTAGAACATCTCTTTCATGCTCTAGCACCCTTGGACTTGTACCACTTTCATGCAGTCAAACAGTGTGGAAAGGAAAAGAGATCACATCTAAATTCATACTATATAACATTCACATATTCACGAGTCCCATAAAATCTCACAATCAATGTCATGTTAATCAGTCTCAACATACATGTTTAATGTAGTGTTAATGAATCATACCTAGTACATCACTTTCATGCACTAAATCATGTACATAACAAAACAGTCATAATTTCATAATAATTCGCATGATATACATTTATACTCACATAATAAGTCACATGAAGTTATGCTCATCAGCATATATCTTATTTTTGTCTGTACTAAGGCATTCTAGTAATGGTGTCACTTATCTCAAAATTTAGACCCATGCTCAATTGTACTCTTAATATATCTCATAAATTTCTAGATCATGCTCATACATATAACATGCTTCAAACATATTTCATACTTATTTAAGTCTCAAAACCAACCAAATTATCCTTAATTTTATCGCCTGACATGAAGACGGTTCCAGTAGTAACATTACTTACTTTGAACTCGAGCCCAGATAAAATTCTATAAGCAATCAACCTCCCCTATCAACTTCTAGGAATGTTTGTTGGAAAAAGAAAATAGAAGTCGTTTTTCTCAAACAATTAAATGTCTTTAGGTTTCTAAGATGAACTTCTTTATTGCATAAAGGAGAACGAGATGGTTGGAAAAAAAATGTGGAAGTAACAACAAAATTTTTCCCTAATTGACCTCCTTTTAGAATGAAGTGGATGGTTTGGAATGAAGTGGATGATTGTATTTATAAAGGAGAAATAATCCTAATCCTAAATTATTCGGGATTCCATAACTAAAGGAGTAGATAGATTAGATTTTCTTTTTGAATATGACACTTTATCTAATTAGAAAATCTAGTTTTTAACTAAATTAGAAAATCAATAATTAAAGTAGTAAATAGGTTAAATTTTATTTTTGAATAAGACATTTTTTCAATTAATTATAAAATCAGTAATTAAAGTAGTATATAAATTAGATTTTTTTAAATAAGACATTTTCTCCAATTAGGAAATCCGCATTTTAATTAATTAGAAAATTCTTAATTAAAGTAGTAGACAAATTATATTTACTTTTTTGAATATAACATAATCTAATTAATTCAATAAATTCATATTCTAATTAAATTAGAAATTCCAATATAAACTCCAATTCTATCAATTTGAATTAAATCCCAGTTTCTCTTAACAACTCAATTTAAATTAATTATCTTCTTTAATTTGGGTCTTAAAACCAAAATTAAAGCACCATAAATCTAATCAATTTAAGATAATTAAATTTAAAATTACTGAAAACTCGAGATATTACAGGGTGGGGATCCCCTCTCCGTCCCCGACTGAGAATCCATCTTAAATCTCCTCTTTGACCCCCTTATCCGGTCAAACTGAAGATTTCCCACTCTGATCGGATTGAGAATTTGCGGGGACCCACCCCACGTGGAATTTTGCCAATCCCATCAATTTTAGGTGACTGGTTTATTCCCAAGAATCCGAACCAATGAAAAAATATTTATTTTTCATAATGAAATAAAATAATTTTTTTCTATTTTTTCCCTTCCCACTTTTCTTTATAAAATTGAAAATTAAAAAAAAATCTTTTTTATTTTTAATAAAATGACTAAAATTTAAATATTAAACATTATTTTAGCACAAAAATTGATTATTTTGCCACTATATCTAGGAACCAAATGTTCTAAAATCTTGTAGATGCGGTCTCTTGATGCGATGACCGTATCTCTTTTAATCAGATTATTTCTTCAAGAGAAACTTGCCTCGAAAATTTAATTTCAACAACAAAAAAGGATCTTTAAAGCTACAATATATTTTTAACAAGTTTGAAACTTGTATATATTTATAATAAATTTCAAAACTTTGGTATTTTTTCCCCTAAATCCTTCAAAAATCAAAACTATGTCATGAATTTGTACAAATACGATAAAAGTGGAGGATTTAAATGATTTATTTTTTTAAAGTTTTAAGGACTAATAAGCGCCATTTTTAAAACTGAAGGGGGTGGTTTGATAAACAAAATTGGTTTTTGATTTTTGATTTTTAGTTTTGAAAAAACGGATATATTTTGTAATAAATCGAGTTTTTTGTTTTTCAATTTCAAAAACGTTTTTATTTTTATTTTTTTGAAAACTAAAAATAAAAAAAGAGTTTCTCAAAAACCGTTTCCTTTTTTGAAAATATAATATGCCTCTTGTTTCAGTAGTTAAGGTGATTGCCACCTCTCTTACATGGGTTCGAAACCCCAGGATTAGCAAACATTTCTGTTTTTTTTTTTTTTTTTTTTTTTTTTTTTTTTTTTCTATTTCGTTTTAATAATTAATGAGAAGTAGGTTGATAGTATAAACATTATGCCAGTTGAGCTACGCTCTTGTTGGCAATTATATTTTGATTCACATAATGATTCACATAATTTTGATTTCTCAATTTTTTTAAAGGTCTATTTAGTAGGTAACTCAAATTTAGTTTTATGTTTTTAAATTCATTGATTTCAGCGAATATGTATTTGGTTGACCGCTTGCATTCTGTTTTCAAAAATTGTTTTCAAATTCTATATCCAAACATTGCAACTTTTAAAAATATATATATATATTTTTTATATTTTCAGTATATCCAGGTTTTAAATTAAAAATTTTAAAATATAAAATTATATTAAAAATGATAAAAATAATAACAATATACTCTTTCATGTTATAAACTCAATTATTATTTTTTAATTTAAAAGATGTAATATATTATATAATATTATAAAATAATAATTATACAAAAAATTTAACATAAAACAAGTTCAAATATTTAATAATAATGGTTTAAATTCAACCTAGTATTTAGAGAGTAATTACATATATTTTCAATTGCATTTTAAAAAATTTGTTTAAACTTGAATTTAATTTCTTAATCTGTTACCAAACAAACTCTAAATAAGTATAGCTTTTTGTTTTTTTAATTTTTAAACTAAAAACCAAAAACAGACTTTTAAAAATCAAATAACGAGGTTTAAAGATTAACATTGAACAAATTTAAAAGTTGAGAAGGGAATAAAATTTAAACTCTTCTAGAACAATGAAATATTCAACTCCTACAACTTAAGATTTGTGTCAATTTCGTGTTTCCATTCTTTTAAAATTTCACTTTCTATCTTTTTCATTTAATTAAACATTAATATTATGAAAAAATTATTTAATTAATTTTTTTATTAGCCTATTTTAACTTTTTTTTAATTACTTTTGACCATTCTCCCTTACCTATAGATACACATTTAATAAATCAATCACATGATATCTCTATCATGTTTGATGTGTTTATTTTATGCAATAATGCAAATCTATATATATATATATATTATATAGATAGATAGATAGGAGAATGGGCAAAAATTAGAGCACAAAGCTTGGCACAATATTAGGAGAAAATGAATTAGAAAACACATGCTAAAGTCACATGTCTTTCCCAAAACCCCATTTTATCCCTTTGGAAACACACAATATTCATACAATAAAACCAAATATTTATATTTAAAAGAGTTGTCCTTTTGACCATCATGCCAAATTTGAAAATTCTTTTTAGGATTCCTTTCATACATAAAGAAGAAGTTTCATTTATATTTTCCTTTCACATGAACTAGTCTCCTTGATTTTTATTTTTTATTTCATTTTGCTCTTGCATTTTCTTTATACATTGGGCAATGCCTCTATTAAATCATAAGGTATATGATTTGACTTTATGAATTTAATATTTCTTTTTCTTGTTTGCGTCTTTGATAAATTTGATTGTTGTTCTTGGTGAGGATATGATATCAGAATTCGACCCCGACCTCGTAATGATCGCTCGCTGCCTTACACACCCCTAATGAAGCAACACATTATGTTAAATTCATTGAGTAAGAAAAGTTATGCTATATTCATGTTGCATTGAGTTTATTTAGTTGAAGAATGTTGTTTTTATTCATTAAAATAATGCAAACTTCATTATTATCTATAAATGGTTGAGAAAATTGATCTATTTACTTGTAGAATAAGTTAGTCCTATAAGCTCCAATGACCAGTACAAGTGTAGGAGGAAGGTACAAGCTCTCGTCCACAATCTTTCAAGTTTTTCATTACAAGTTGATTGCTATTATCTAAAATATGTGCAACAATTTATCTATATATCGATTTCTTAAGTCGTTACTTGTCATTTATTCATCAAACTATTATAACAACATATTGTTGAAACTTCTTTTGCTGACATCATATTTAGGGGATGTTTGGCACACCAACATTAGTTAAGTTGAGTTGGTAAAAATTATCAACCAAATATTTGTCCCACCTACTTTAAATGTTGGTGGAGTTGAGTTGGTTTTTTTACCTACTCCAACTCACTCTAACTCTCTTTCCAACTCACCCAAACTCTCCCTCCCTCCAATGTTTTCAATGGCTCCACCCATTAACCACCATCGATGACTATCCCTACCACACTTCGGCGACACACACGATAACCACCTTCGTCGATCAACTCCGGACTCCGACAACAACCTTCGAAATAACTCCAGCGACCAACCCTAACAACCACCTTCGCACAAAATAACTTTGACGACTAGCTTCGCATGCTAACTTTGATGATCAACTCCGGGCTCTGACAACTTCCTTTGATGTAACTCCGACAAAGACCACTTTCGATCATCAACTCCAGTGACCACTAAAGGAACTGATGAAGGTCCTGAGTGAAAGCAGGGATCGGTCCCAAATATCAATTTTTTACAGAATATTCAATTTTACAGAATCATATAGAAAATTATGCATTTAATTAAAATTACATCATGCTATCCATTAACTATAGGACACTCCACTAAAGACCAACAGCTGCACTCTTCGCACTACAAATATATTTATGTGTCTATTGAATATAACAGTCAACAACGCAATGACCCTTCACAAATTGCTCGTAAGTACACCTAGGCCAAAATTATCGTTTTACCCCGGTAGTTACATCTAACTCCTTAAGTACCACTGATCCCTCTAATGAACAATAAGTCATAGTTTAACTATGACTGAACCCCTCTCGTGCCAGGAGAGGGTGTGGCACCACATTGTTCAAGTCTCAAAATCAGCTATTAAGGGAGCAATTTATCTACTTACCTCGACGTCAAGAAGGAGTGAATTCTATCTTGTGTAGTTATCTAGCCACTCTCACCCATACAAATCAAAGGACCACTCTCATAGACAGGAGTTCACAACTCACTCATGATTCAAATCATGTCACCTATGATCATCCTGATGAAATGTAAGTCTCAATTATGAACGACGTTATATAATGAGACTAGTAATTTTGTGGCTCGATCAAATAAACTCCTTTGTATAAAATATCTCCGCTCACATGTTTCCATATGAACGATCAGGATTAGATCATTTGTAACACTTTACAACAATTGTAACATCTACAAAGTGGGCCTATTCGTAGTGTCACAAGGATAAGTATCCAGCCTTATCCATCTACTATAGACTATTTAGGTTATCACTTAAACATGATCCACCTGTATATCTCTACATACATGTTTAAGCTACAGATGATAGCCCTGGATGTTAGTTTATTGGTTTGTGGGTTTAATGCTACTAAATGTTAAATAAAACATCTCATGTTTTATTAAATAAATAAAATGTTTGTACAATACAATTACAAACTACGGGCCCCTTTTGAGATTTAAGGCATCAACCTACCTTTATCAACCAACACTAACATTCACCTCAAGTGACCAACTCCGATGATGACCACCTCTAACGCGACCCTTAATAATAGCCATAGTTTTTGTGAATATGTAAATAAACCTTTAATAACAACCTTTGTTATTTGCATTTAGCTTCATTCTAATATAACTATAGTTTCTAGGGCCCAAACTAATTGCACAATTCCTCCAATAATTAATTTGAGGTTCATTAGTTTTAAGTTCGTAGTTTACTTTTTATAGTCCAAATTTTGTTTAATTGTTGAGGAATAATTTGTATTGAGTGTTATTCATTGTTATGCATTTTTTTTTACATGTACGTACACATTTTTTTGGACATTATTATTTCATTTGTAAGTAGTAAATTAGACTTAACCATAGAAACCAACCATAAAAAATGTTTGAACAAAAAAAATGTTTGCAGAAAACGAGTTTGCACAAAAAAAAAAACATTATTTTGTTGTATTAGTGTGAAATGTAAAGAATAATCAAACGTTTACACAAACAAACAAACAAACAAACAAATCAGTAACCATAAAAATTGAAATTCATATTTTACAAATGCGAAAAAAAAGAATATAATAATTAGTTTTGTTAGTTTTTTTTTAATTAATATTTATGGTTTTGAGTTAAAATTGAAGGAGGATTAAAAATTGAGGGTTAGAGATTAGAGAAAATGTTTATTTTATTGGAATATGACATGCCTTTGGGGATGTAGATAAAATTGTTATGCAATTGAATGTTCAAGTTGTGTGGTGAAAATATGTTATATTTTTCAAGAAGGAAAAACAAAATATTGTTAAGTTTTTAAGCTTTTTCAGTCTTCATGATCGAGGGCTATGTTGTGAAATTTATTTCATTTCTTTGGAATATGTTTAGTATTTAAGAATGAAAAAAATGTTATGGAATTAAGTATTCAAAAATTGACTTCAAAATTTGTGTTTAATATATGTTAACTTTATAAGAATTTGTTATGTTTTAAGAATGGAAAAAAATAAACCATTTTTTAGTTTTAAAAATTTTAGGAAGACATGTGTGTAGTTGGAAACTAAAAAAAAAAAAGGAAAAATTCAAGACAAAATTTCGTTTAGAAAAACTGCACCAGATACTCCAACTCAACTCAACCTAATTATGCATCCAAAACATAGATTTTCTAACTCAACTCAACTCAACACCTCAATCACATATATTCTAGCTCAACTCAATCTAACTGTACAACCCAAACACAGACAATCTAACTTCAGAGATAATCTACCTTTTCAGATAATTAAATTAAATTCAACTCAACTCTACGCGTCAAACGTTGTGCTAGATGTCTACTGTCAAATTATATATCAAATTATATATATATATATATATTGAAAATCAACTATAAATTACAAAAAATATAAAAAGAAAAAAGTCATCATGAAAAGAAAGTATTGATCCAACAAGTTGACTTCAAAGTAACCTACATCATGAACACCACAAATTCTATCCTTCACAATACTCATTTTACATCAAGAGGAAAACATAAGAAAACTCCAAAACTCACTCACTCATTTTTATGGTCCAAAACAATCCAACAAAACAACTTTTCAATAATGTCAACTTTTTCTTCCCCATTTTCAAAATTATTATATTCCAAATGTCTATATCAATTCTAACAATCCACATGCCCTAAACTATTTCATCTTTTAAAACTTTTTTAAAACATGAATCGAATTAGACAGTTTAACGATACATTATTGTCAATTTAAACCAAATTCAATTGATTAAAACATATATTTTCGATTAATATGTTAGATGTTTGAATCTTTCTCTCTAACTAAAAAAAAGCATTCGTTTGTCATCAAATTTGACAATTAATTTTTATATTATTATTATTTGTTGTGTGATAGAAAATTAAAAGCCTTGTTTAAGTTATTCTTAAAGACTATTGTTTTAGCTTTTCAAAAACATTATGAAAATGTGTATCTACAAGAAACGAATTATCAATAGACTTTAGAAATAATTAATTATCTGATCTTAATTCATATTGCAAAAGTACGATAAAAAATTAAAAATGAATTTAAATAACATAAAAATCTACCCAATTAACATACCAAAAAAACTTAAATTAATAAAGAAAGATTTGAGAATTTCCTCATCATACATATCTTTGTAAAAAAGATTTTTTTTAATAAAAAGATATATGTGACAATATAAATAAAAGGAAGTAAAATATCTAGCGTCATATGACACTAATAATGTAAATCTCATTTAAGCTTTTGGAATTATACACTAACATAGCGAAAAACAACAAACGAAGAGAACAAATGTGGAAACAAGAGAAATATTGTATAGAAGATTAAGTGCTTCAATTGAGTTTTATATTTATTGAAGTGGAAACATTTTAAGTATTTATAGGTAAATAAGAAACTATCCACTAATGCACTAACCTTAAAACACTATAACTGACCTTGAAATTCTCCCTTAATCAATCTCACTAAGCCATTAGACTACTAGTTCCTAAATAAAAAACATTACACTTAAATAAAATCCAATAACATAAAACTAAACTAAAAACTAATTTGATTACTTGCAAATTAAGTTTGCACTACTTAACACTTTCCCTTAGTGCAAGCATGCGCTCAACGGTACCAAGTGTAATTTTTAATTGCTTCTTCCCACTAAAGAATGATCTAGCTCCATTAAACGACTAGGGTTCATCAAACACCACATCTTGATAGACAAAAACTTTTCTTGTGGCTTTGGATCAAAAAATCTTCATCCATTCATTGGGTTTTTTATGATTATTACATCAAAAGGAGATAATCTGACCCCGCCCATGGAGGTAAGCAATTTATGACATGACAAGTTGACTGATTAGCTGTTGCCTAAAACTCCCTTGGAAAATTCTCTGCATGTAGCCAAGACAAGCAAATGAAGTAAGATGTGCTAATTTATGTTCAACAACTCCATTCAACTGTAGAGTGTCGGGACATGTCATTTGGTAATGAATGTCACGCTCTTTGCAGTAATTCTAAAACTAATTGGACATAATTCTCCATATTATCTGGGCAAAGACACTTTATTGGCAACATAAGCTCCTTCTCTACTTGCTTCTTGAACTAGATAAACTCAGATAAAGTCTCACTATTAGCTTCCAAAAAATAAGTCCAAGTGAACCACGAAAAACCATCCACAATGGCCAACGACAACCAAAATAGTTAGGGGACTAGTTGGTCCCATCAAATTTGAATAAACTAACTACAATGCACTAGTAGATATATTATTTGAATTTGGAAAGGGAAGACAATGTGACTTACCAAATTGACAACCAGGGCAAACCACATCATGGTGTATTTCCTTAGGGAGAGAAATGACATCGAGAAACTTCTTCATAGAAAATTTCCCAACATCTGGTACGCCAACATCGCTCAGTCGAGCATGCCAAAGTGCTACACCATTGTTCTGGCCTGTCTTTTCAACATACGCATCACTTGCACATATAACATAAAGAGAATCTTTCCTCTTTCTACTGAAAAAAAATATCACCAAATTTTTTAATATCATAAATAATTTTCACATCATTTGGATAAAAAAAAAACATATCTTCCAGATTCGACAATTTGAGATAACCGAAACCAAATTCTTCTTTAAACTTAGAACATGATAAACATCTTTAAGAGAAACACCTTCAACACTTGATGCACCATTCTCAACAATAACATGCTCTTTTCAATAACAGGATGTAAGAAATTATCATTCGTCACAATTACTCTTCCTCCTTCGTGAGTACATACATCAGAGAAAAGAGAAACATTTCCAATTGCATGATGAGAACCAGAATTAACATTTCAATATGTATTGCAATCTATAGCAATAGTAGTATACAAATTAATAGATTGATCAATAGCTTCAATTGACAAGTATTTTTTCCATTTAATTTGTTTGTGTTTATCACTTTCCTATACAACATTTGCTTCTGCTTCTTTGATATCCATTTGGTCTAATATAACCTAATTTTTCATAGTGTAGTGACACACCATCTTCACAGCAATCACGCTTGATGTGTCTTGGCTTGTCACACTTAAAACATCCTTTCGATTGGTCCTTGGACTACCCTTTAACCTTAGAATTCTTGCTATCATTTAAAGAATGCTTGAAAGAATAATTAATCTTTCCCTTGTCTTTTTCACAAAGAATAACTTCCACCTCGAAATGAGTTTGCTTGTCCTTGCCATGATGTTCTTGATAAATGCTTCTTGATTTGAGAGCAAAATTTTCAACTCAATGATAGAAGTTTGATTTACCCAAACTTGTATCAAAGAAATAAGTAACATAAACTCCTTTCATAGTTCACGAATAAGATAATGACACAGACGAGCATCACTACTAGGTTTCTTTTTGTCCAATTCTAAAATTTCATAACACAAAATTTTAACTTTCAGAAAATATTTTGAAATCGAAAAATTACCTTGAGTTGTTCTAGTAAATTTGTTCTCCAAATATTGCAATCTCGTCGTGTTCTTTTGAGTGAACAACCTTTAAGTGTTTCCCACAGTTTCTATAGAGAATTCTCATCACAAACATGCTTGATATACTCCTAATCCTTACTAATAGAAGTTCGTAAATTAAATAAAGTTTTGCCACACTTGACTTTCCAATTCTTCCATGCCTATACATTTTTTAGAGTATCTTTTGTTAGGAAACAAGATCCCATAAGTCTTGTCCTTGAAGAAAAGTTTTTGTACATAGCTTCCAATACCTATAGTTATCACTAGTAAGCTTGTCTACACACATATTGTTTCCATTGTTCATCTTCACCGAATATTTAAACTCAAATACAAAACAAAGAACCTGAACGCACTAATACCATGTAATGAAAAACATCATACAAATAGAATAAATGTGAAAACAAGAGAGAAATATTACATGGAGGATCAAATGTTTCAAGTGAGTTCTATATTCATTGAAATGAAAACATTACAAATATTTGTAGGTAAATAATAAACTACCCACTAATACCTTGAAATTCTCCCTTAATTAATCCCACTACGCCATTAGGCCACTAATTCCTAAATAAAAACCATTACACTAAATTAAAAACCAATAACATAAATTAAAACTAGAAACGAATTTAATTAATTGTAAATTAAGTTTGCACTAATTCTTGACAACTAATTGGAGATTACCTCATTTCATCCAAAAACTATATATTTTTAGTACTCATGAGCCAAAGATGGAATAAACCCAATAACTCAGTCACAAAATAAGATTAAATAAAAAAAAGAAATTAAGTATATTTTTGCTTTAATTAGTAATGCAATAATTATATTCATTTTCATCAATTTCCAAAGAGAAAATTGAAAGAAATATAGGAACCGTCCAGTTAATTTTTATTTTATTTTTTTGTCGCGTCCTTCGATTTTATTTTATTTTATTTTATTTTTCACTATCAATCTTCATTAAATCTCTATGCATTTCTGTATCATTTTCCGCCATAATTTCTCCTCAATCTCCAAAACACAAGAACACGAGAAAAGAAAAATGGCGGATGGCTACTCCAAAATCAAAGCAGCTTGCAAATTCAAATCAAGATCCATCGATTACTCCGATCTCTCCTCGCTTCCTCACTCTCTCAGATTCAATGCCGCCGTCCCCAATCCAATCTCTCACGATTCCGATCAGAACCGCACGAATCGGCCGCGAGAGCCGCCGCACGGCCGCTTACCAGAAGAAGAAGAAGAAGAAGAAGAAGAAGAAGAAGAAGAAGAAGAAAACGACGAACACAAATACCGCGGAACCACCACCACCGCCGCGGCTGCGCTTAGTCGAAACAGCTCTGTTTCTTCATCGGCTTCCGGATTTCACTCAGCAGTGAAGAGAGCTCTATCGATGCGGAGATCTTCATCTGTAGCGGAACGTTACTGTAGGATTCACGATCAGTTCGCGACATTTGCATCGCCGATCGAGGATGATGAAATGGAAGGCGGAGATTCGAAGGAAGGAGGAAAAACAGGAGGATCTGTGATGAAGAAGAAGAAGAAGGCGGCAGGGATGAAAATCGTTAGCGCATGTAAGCGGCTTTTTGGACTGTAGTTATTGAATTGATGAATGAACAAATAATTTTTCAAATCAAGGAATTCCGTAAAGCATGTTTTTGCCTATGAATTGTTGAAGAGAAGAGTATTTGTGTGCGTCTTAAATTCTCTTGTGTGCTTTGTGGTTGAGTCGTTGTTTAATTATGAACTGAGAATGAGATTGTATGTTTGATTGTTGTTCGATTTTGAGAGCAATAGCGTTATACAGATGAATCTGAGTTTGATTATATATTAATTAATTGTTCGTTCGTGTTCTTCCGAATGCAAAGTGATCAGTTTCAGTCTGCCAAGCATTGTCATAGTGCTACCTTTTTGACATTTTGTTCTCTTTCTCTTTCTACAAATCTAGAAATCCAATTTCTCACCTTCTCTCTAGATTTTTTTTGTTAAATTACATTTTTGTCCATATATTTTGGTCGGTTAAAATACCATTTTTTATTTTTTTTTAAAAATTTTTATTATCGATTAACATATTCACTGTAAATTTCAGAGACATATTCATATAATTATATTTTATTGTATGAAAATAATTTTAACTATTTAACCATTTAGAGATTAAATTGAAATTTATTGAAAATACAAAGATTAAAATTGGACAAAATTATGGAACTAAAATTCAATGAACTTTGAAGTATAGAAATTAAAAATTGATATTTTAACTTTTTTTTTTTTATATAAATAATTTCATTTTAGTTCATGATTTTAAATTCTTCACAAACACTAAATTTAGGTTAAATTGTTTCAATTGTGCTCCCAAGTTTTCAAACATTTCATTTTGAAATCGTCAAATTTTCCCATAGTTTTTTTTTATTCAAATAATAGATAAAAGTTTACCATTGAAATGTATAAATGATGGTATAGATCGGTTTTATACTACCTTTGTCCATTGAATGCCAACAAAAAATAAAAAATAAAATTAAGAATTATATGAGATGCACAAAATAAAATAATATACCATTAAATAACATGTCAAATGTTGATTGGAGGAAGTATGTACTATAATAATACTTAAATTTTTGTCCAACATGTCTTAATAGTAATTAGTTTATATTTCTTTTTCGAAGATGGAAATTCAGATCTTCATATCCCACTTATTGTCCTAACAAAAATGACAAGTGAGAGGTATAAAAGTTGATGTTATAAATGATTATGTTCTTAAGTCAATTAATTTGAGAAGTATTGATGATTATAGTTTACAAAATCAAAGTGATTGTTAAAAGAAATCCAGTTAGTTGAAGGGATTGAATCCCACAATAGAACTGAGTGATTGCCATGCTTTCAAAGTTTTGAAAATCATAACGAAGAAAGGAAGAGAATATAGCAAACAAGATTTACAACATTCATAGGTTACACAAATATACAGGAAAAGAAGAAAGAACTCAACTTTGAAGACCAACTTCAAGAATTCCAGTAACTTCCTCAACGAATCGATCTTCCACGAATAGTATTGTGATGCCACCATAGCCACCATATGATCTTTCTTACCATTCTCTTAGCAAAGACCAGTTTGTAGGAACCGCCTTCTGAAAGAGACCAAAAGGAAATTGGATTTTGGAGAGTTTGCACAAATAATTCATTTCTCTATAAAAATCACCCAGAAATAAGAGGAGAAGATGGGATGGTTTTTTTTTTTTGTACAATAGCTAGCTCTACAAGAAAAAACATCTCTAAAAGAACCACTCACTTTCACATTTTCTCCATTTAAATTAAATTAAACTAATTAAATCAATTATTAATTAAAATAATTAATAACTAACTTAAATTAATTAACTAATTTGAAATTTTTAATATTTAATATTTAATCTAATTCATATTATTTTAATATGAATCTAATTCATATTAATTATTATTTGAATCTTATTCAAGTATAATAAATCTTCTTTTATTATAAAGTTTAATTTTGAATCTTATCCAAAATAATATATGCCCATGGAACAATCATTAAAAAGATATAATAAATAATAAACTAAAAAGGTTACTTTTCCACATTATATAAACAAAATATGGTCAGCTCTTAAAAGGTGGATTGCTTTTTTAGTTATTCATTATCATATTAAGAGAAGATGATTATGACAAATTGATTGCATTATATATATATATATTATCATTGTTTCTCCGTCAAATATGTAATTTTTAATGGTCTACGGATTTGAGTTCCGTTAACTTTACATTTTTATATAAATCTTTTTCTTAGTACAAGATAAAGAAATAGCAAACACAATTACAAACCAAGCGAATCAAGTTGAAGTGCGGAGTTCACTTATTGAGGATGTTCTTCAAGCCAAGCGACAAAGTATCTAAAATCTTCGTATATGGATAGCTAACTCGTGAGCGATAGAATTACTCCTATGATTAGTCTAAAGGAATCCAATGAAAGGACCTTTGTGATGGAGATCTTGAATAGCGTCCACAAAAGTCTGAACCTCATTCACTTACCATTAATATAAATTTATACTATATATAAAAGAAGCTATAAAGGAGAATTAGTAGGTATCCATTTTGCTCTTATGTTTTTAATGATTAATTATGTAACCATTTGTCGACGGGATACGCCTTTCCGAATGTATGTGTCTCTTTAAAAGACAATAGAGGTACCTTTCTAATTTTCAAATTTTAGGTCGAATATGTGCAATGGGTGCTTGTGGAATATAACTCTTCGAGCGTATGTGTTGATTTATATATTTCCAAATTAAAGTTTTAAGTTGAGTTTTAGACTATATTAAAATATTTTTCATAAATTCTATGGAGATTAAAACAAACCTCAAATAATATTTAATTATGATAAAATGATATTTAAACAAAAACTAAATACTTTTAGTCAATACGAATTAAAATTATGAGATTTTATGGGCCATCGATGAGAATCTTTATCTTCCTATCTATTATTAAATTTTCACAAAATCCTATTTTGTCCATCTCTTCAAAGAGTTGCAAGTATTTAAATAGTTACTAACAATTTTTTTTGCTTTATACGGTACAACATGGAAGAATTGTTCATGAAAAAGACGATAATATGAAAATAAAAATTATTATATTTTTCTATCTAAAATTTATGATAATTAAAACAAAAATATAGAATATTTTATTTATTACATGCTAAAATTACTATATTTAAAAAAATAATAAAAACTATAAGATTCCATATGCATATGTATGGTTGCTTGTCTAGTATACATAAATAAGGATTATAGAGGAAGAGGAGAATCTTTTGTTTCCTCTTTTTACCTATACTTTTGTAGTAAATCCTTCTTTTACTTTTTTCTGATGGGACACAATGATTCAAAAGTACGTGTCTATTGAGTTTAACAGGTGTAATTATTATCAATGAGATGCAACTCTTTTCAAGAAGGGACATAGTTCTTCAAATGTTTATGTTTTTTGAGTCTAATATATACAATTAATATAAGAAAGATTTTCACAGATAGAAAAAATGTCAAACTATTTACAGAAATAGCAAAAAAGAAAAAAATACTGATAGATACTGATTCTATCAGCATCTATTAAAAAAAATTAAAATTTTGCTATTTTATGTAAATAAACTTTTTTATTATTTTTATACTTTTGAAAATCTAGAGAATAGAAAATGTCAATACAAATTTATACATAAAAAATAAAGCATAATAACTATTTTGGAGATAAAAAAATTATTAAAAATTTTAAATATAGAGAAAGGGAAAATTTTGAAAGACAAACTTTGAGAGGAAGCAGAGCTAGAAAGAGGAAGCATGATTTTAGAGAGAAAAAGTACAGATAATTAAAGGAAAAATTTTAGACAACTCAACTAAAAAATAGAGAAAAACTAGAGAAACGTAGGGGATTAAAAAATGGAGCTCATATATAGGGTTGACAACGAAGTCGGGGAGGGTTCCCATCTCTGTCTCTATCGGGGGATTTTACCCCATCCCCGCTCCCATCCACGCCATTTGAAGGCAGAGATAGGGGTAGGAATTCCCTATCGGAGAAACGGGTCCCCGCGAGACCCATTCCATGTTTTCTTTTTCGTGTAGTTTTTTTTTATTATATATATTTTTTCCCCTAAAATTCTATTTGGTTTGGGCTTGGACATTTTAGTTGGGTTTAGATTGGGTTAAATTAAAAACTAAAACTTAAATACTTAATTAATATATATATATATATAAACCTAATCGGGGCAGAGTCGGAGACGTGGACGGGACAGGGATACCCTCCCCATACCCGTCCCGTCCCTGGTTCGGGAATCCTAAAGGGGTTCTCCGATTTGACCCCATCCCTGGTCAAACTGGGGATTCTCCGCTCCAACAGGATCTGACCTTACGAGAAATTTCACCAACCCTATTCACCTAGAGGGACGAATAAATTCAAATATTATTTATATTTTATGTTAATTTATGGATAAATTTGGAATTTATGATGCTCATATTATAGCACAATAAATTTCTCATAGTTGATGTTGGAGGAGTAGATTTTGGCTCAGCAAAATAAAGTAAAAATTTAAGATAAAATAATATAATAAAAAATAATAAAAGATAATATGAGATTTGATCTTAACCGGCAAGGATTAGGAAATTCATAACCTAATCCTAGTAAGATTAAGATGAATCCGAGCTCAAATCTCCTATAAATACATCTCTTATGACTCTATAATAGATAACTTAAACTTTTGACTTCTTTTCTATTGTTCAAATTCTATTATTGACTTAGACATTGGAGCTCTTTTTCTTTGTTTTGTAGGGTCTCTCTTCTCTGAATTATAAATTTATTATTGATATCACGTGGAGGTTAGGTACGTTTTTCCTTAGTCAAAATTTGGCATCAACAATTGACATTGTAGACTATGTTTTGTTTGTTTTTTTTTTTTTTTAAAGAAGAAATTTATGTTTTATTCACTCTTAGAATGTGAGTATTTTTTTATATTTATTTTAGGAGTATGCTTTGTTTTGCTTATTGCATTGTAGTTTTAGAAAAGAAAACATTTGTGTAGGTTATAATTTTAGAAAATCAAATACTATTTTTTAAATTAAGGTTAAAATTTCGATATTTCATGTGCATGGCAGGTGTTCGTTACGATTATATACAAAATACACGAAATAAGTAACAAAAGATTAGGTCGATTAGGTTGTATATGGCTCTACTTAGTATCTAATAGATGACATTGTATTTTAATTAGTTTAATGGCAGATTTACCCTGGTAATAACATCCTATAATTAAGGTTTAATTGAATTATAAATGAAAAATAAAAACACCCCTACAAAATTGGATAAACCAAAATCCAACCATTCCAAAAATAATTTAGAAGGAATATTCAAAATCAAATGAATAATAATAATGTAAGAAAATCGGTTAAAGAAGAACTTTTAATGATAACTTGATCAACTATCTAATTTTAAATTTATATAAACAATGGACCAAAAATTAGGCAAAATAATTGAGAAGTTTCTTAGGAAATACACTATATTAAACTCTAACCTTATACCCAAAATGCAAAACACTTTTCTTCCATCATTTACTTGATATTATAATTGTTAACAACATTATTTTGTGTAGACACTTTATTTGTTAACAACCTTAACTTGCGTAAACAGCGTTGATGTCAAAATTTGGACAGAAAAAATGCATCCAACGTACATAACCACAACAATAAATTTGTAATTTGGGAAATAGATGGCCTGCAAAACAAAGAAAAAAACCCTCCAATGCCAAAATCAGAACTTTATAATGGAGAAAAAGTTAGAAGTTTCAGATACCTCATATGAAGCTATAATGATGTGTTTATAGTGTTAGACGTATTTTAAATAATAATATGTATAATTAAAGTAGGAGCTATGTATGTGGATCAATATTTTATCACATTGAGTTATTAGATTGAGTCCTATTATGTGATTTATTTAATTAAAGCCCTAGATTTCTAATTAAGTATGAACTTAATAGTGGAAGCCAATTCCTAATTAATTAGGGTTCAATGGAACCTTAATTGAATATATAAAGAGATCTTAAGGCTATGGTCTTCAACATATCAAAATAATACACAACCGGTCTTTCTTCAATCCCATCCCACTAATCCAAAGTTTTAGTCATTTAAAGTTATCATCAATCTGTTAATGGAAATGATTCTAGGGTTAATCTATTCAATATATATTTAAAGTAATTATGTTAATAAGTGGTATCAAAGTATGAATTTCGGTTTATATTTATATTTCATTGGTATTGTGATTTAATTTTGGTTTTGGCATTAAAGAATTTAAAAAAAGGACGGTGGATGTGCGTTTCGCCATTTTTTATTCAATGAATTCAGTGGAATTATTGTTATTATTATTTTTTTAAAAAAGGGGACAAGGCCATATGACAATCGACAATTATACTTCAAAAACTTTTGGGAATATTATTCAAAATTGTGTGATAGAAAGCTTGAATTCAGTGGATTTTTAATAGGGTTTTGTTTGATAATATTGAATTTGGTGGTTTTTATTTATTTTTAAATAGTTTGATAATATTAAATTTGTCAACAATTTGAATTAATTGTCGTTTGAGGGTCTTGCCAACCTTGTTTTTCCGGTCAATTGCCCATGGAATTTCTTGTCGGGGTTTTAAGTTTTCTTGATTAATAATTTGGTGAAGTTATTGTCGGTGCTTCTTGATTCTTGATTGATGAGTTTGTGAATTTGAATCTAAAGTTTGATTGATGATTTGAGTTTAAACTAGATTAATCATATTGTGAATTTAGGTTTAAATTTGATTAATCATTTATGGATTTAAGTTAAATTTGATTAATCATGTTGTGGATTCAAGTTTAAATTGATCAGGTTGTGAATTTAAGTTTGAATTTGATTGATAATTTTTGGTGATATTCGCGTGTTTATATTACTTTATTTGTATTTTGTGTATGCAATTTTTGGGTGAATTTTGGTAAAGACTATTTGATGTTTTTGTTCCATTATTTTTGTACAATAATATTATTATATTATTATGTCTTATATTTTAAATTAAACTAGTCAAAATAATATGATAATTTAAAAATTGGTCAAAATAATATCTAACTAATTTGTATGACCATTCTTAACCAATCTCTCAATCTCGTTGAGATTTATGTGACCAAGTCTCAAGTACTAAAGATAGTCATTTGGAGAAACTTTCCTTTTCTTATTTTGAGTCTCAACTGTTTTAAACAACTCTCTATTCAAAACGGTTTTTACCTCAGTCGGTTTTAATAAGTATAAGTTATTTTCCAATTTTGAGATTCTTCGAAGTAATGAACACTTCATCATTATCAAAAGAAACTTTATAAGTTTGTTCCAGCAAACAAGAGATGGATATTATATTCCTTTTCATAGAAGGAATGTAATAAACATTTTTCAGTAGAATATACTTATCTCTTATAAATAACTTCATATCTCCCATTGCTTTAGCTGAAACAACCTCTCCGGTCCTTACCTTAAAGATTACTTCGCCTTTTATAAACTGTCTCCAAGAACTTGTTTCCTGAGAGAAAGTACAGATATGATTAGTGGTGCCTAAATTTATTATTCAGGTTTTATAGTTTTCCACTAAGCATGTTTCGATGACAAGTAAATCATATTTATTTTGTCGTTCGATTTCAACATTCTCATCTATATAGTTCAAAACTTTAGATGAGTTGGGAGATAGAGGATAATCCTCTATTAAAACTTGTTTTGAATCGTCGTTTGCTTGTAATTTGTATGTTGAATTGGTTTTTCCATTAACTAATTTGGAAGTGAGTATTTTAGAAGAATTCAACATGTTGAAAGTTTTAAATAAATTCTAATTAGAAAAATGTAACTAAATCCAAAATCAAGTTTTAGCAAATAATAATGTACCCATAATCATTATTTATTTGCAAGGATACTATAATGAGTCCGAATAAGTACTACCGAGGGGCAGTCAAATACTCCTTTAGTAAAGCAAAACAATTTTTGACCAAACACTATCTCCAAAATAACTCTTATTCCTATAGTCGTTTAGTTACTGCTTTCGGATAGAAATTACTAACATTTTAGTAATTCTGTAAGTGTAACCCTCAGTTTTTATGCCTCAGAGATCGGCCCCAATGATGCTACCGAAATGGAAAGTCAAGGTTGAGAATGGATGTCTATTTCTGGAGTTTGAGTTGTTTGAATCCTATGTTACAACCCTCCGAGGGGATAGCCATCGTTAAACAACTAGCAAGGGCTGCCTAAAGTGAACCAGCAGGCGCAACGTAGGAATCTCACGGTCCAAACTAATGGATGAGACCGCAGGACACATTGACACATATCCTTCATCCACTTACTATGAACTACTTCCCCATTCACCTTGCTTTTGACTCATACAATCACTTTCCGAATGGAGGTCACTCCCAGGGTGACATGAAGCGTCATATGAATCTCACGGTATGAACTTTTTTAGGGACGTGAAAGTTGAAATTAATATATCACATAATTGATTTTTATTTGAATGACTTCCCCTTATTCACCTGAATCTTGATTTATGCAAATATTTTTCGAATGGATGTCACTCTTAGGGTGACACGAAGTATTGCATAAATCTTGGTTGTGAACTCTTCAGGACGTGAGAGCTTAAAAATAACGTATCGTATATGTTATTCATCTCCCATTGAAATGTTCAAATAACTTTATCATATAAGTTATTAAACTTCCATTGAAGTGTTCTACTATTTGTTTGGGTAAATACTCAGGTTTATTTCAACTAATTAAACAACTTTAAGTCTATGTGGTTTATCCAAGTATAACAATTATAAAAAGTATTTTAACCTACGATGTCTTAGGTGATAAACCATTTTATTACCTCATACTGCTCACGTATTGCTCATAAAACTGGTTAACAACGCTCAATTATTTGGCCATAATCCCCAGGTGTTTTGTAGACCGTCAACTTAAGTACCTCTAGCCTTAGACAGGATTATATACCGGTTGAGTTTGTAACCAAATTTTACAAGATGTCGACCTATTTTAACTATTAAAACAGGTGGTTAACCTACGTGAGCATGCAACTTATCTTTGTTATGGATTTTAAATGTCTAACCTAATTTTATAACAATTTATAAAATTTTAGACATGCTAAGTATTTTAGACATGCTAAGACATTCAATATTTAATATAACTTTTATATTATTTAATATATTTGAAACCCTATGAAACCCTATGCATACTATATATACATTTTATAATATACTTTCAATGCATGTAACATGCTTCTTATGGTGGGATTTTAAATCTACATGGCATACTTTATGCACATACAAGACTTATTTAATTATAACATACATCACATGCATAAATAATTAAACATAAACTAATATCGTTTTAGTTTTGGCATTATCAAGCAAACAAAAGCCTAATTATTACAAAAACAGCAAAAACCGACTTCAAAAAGCTTCTAGATCGCTCGAACCACCTTGAACCGACTCGAACCGGACCTTCAACGCTCAAAATGGGCAAAATCGGGCAAAAAACCATCGAGTACCATCAAGCATCGAGTATTTCATTAAATACCATCGAATGGCTAATCAAGTACCATCGAGTATGGCATCATGCATCGAGTATTTCACAAAATACCATCGAGTTACATCGAGTATGGCATCGTGCATCGAATATTTCATAAAATATCATTGAGTAAACGCATCGAGTTTGTGGCAGTGATTTGAATTTCCAGTTCCTACTTCTCGACCTTCTTCACTTCTTTCTTCAATTACATCCTAATTGCAACTCTAATGACTCCAAACAAATTACAGACCTTAAACACACATTAAGGCCCATCAAACAAGAGCCAATTACAAGAGTTACAACATAGTTGAAAAGATTCAAATGCCAAAACATAGAAAAGCCATATCAATTCACCATTTTCATACAGTTTATGAAAAACACTCACCAAACTCAAATTAACGATAAATTGAGTGTTTAAATCACACTATGATACCAATTGATAGGACATACTAGCATGCAACGGAAGCAAACAGAATCAATAAACACTCTAATTACATTTAATTTGAGTTCTAAAAACATGCTTTGACAGAAAATCAGAGGAGAGTTTTTTTATGAACATACCTTTGATGAATCCTCCCAAAACCAAGCTGCTGCTCACGCGATTTCAACTCAAATTCTCCAATGAACCACCAAGAGATCTTCTCTACTATTATCAACCTTGAATTTGAGTGGTGGAACTCCAATTAGAGTGGATTTGTGAAGGGTGTTTGTGTGGGTTTTTAGTGAAGATAAATTTCTGAAACAGGATTCTCAAAAACTCCAAAATTCTTACTCAATCTCCAATTCGTAGTGCTTTTATTCACCAAGTGCATGCAAGGATTAAAACTCAGCTTAATGTCAGGATCAATTTCATGAAGAAGTTGGATTTGTGTGTCAATTTGGGAAGAACACCTCCTACTTGGTGTAAATGTGGGAAAAGCCCACTCAAAACCAAGTTTTCATATTTTTGTAACTTTTCAATTTCAAATTTTAAATAATACCAAAATTAACTAAAATTTGATTTAATTAATTAAATCTAAAACATCAAAATTCAATTTCTTAAACTGAATTGAAATTGAAAATTGGTTTGATTTTTAATTAATTAAACATATTTAATTAATTAAATAATTTAATATCAAATATAATTATTCAAACCCTAATTAGAATTTTGAATTATTCAAGTTCAAACCCTAATTTTAATTTGATCATTTTCAAACTGAAATTCAATTTGAACAATTCAAATTGATATCATTCCAAATTCACTAAATTTATTAATTCAAAGTGTTCATGTTTTACGCGCTAGTAGAGGGACCTTATGGACCTACAGATCATGAGCTCCAACGATTTATATTCATTGGTTAAAACTTTTTAGACCAAATTAATCAGTATTCATTAACTATTAAGTCAAACCACTATAGCTCGATAGTTGCACTCTCCTGACTATAGATATATTTGTGTCCACTTGATTTAATCATAATCAGTAAGTCGACCCTTCACAGGTTGTTCGTAATAACGGCTGGGTCAATATGCTGTTTTACCCCGATATTATATCTTTGCTCCTTAAGTTCCACTGATCCTCTAATGAACAATTGGTTTGTGATCCAATCACTAAATCAGATATCTTTCGAGCCAATAAGAGGGTGAGACCCATTGTTCAAAACTTGGATTCAGTACTTTAGAGAACAACTTTTCTTCTATCCCTAAACTGGGTAGGCGTGAATTCCTTATTGAACCCTATGTCCCCAGCTATCTACCCGATCTTACCCCTGACATGGTTGGTTATTGAGCCGACGCTGTTGAGCCAACTCTCTCTTATGCAAATCTAAGGATAATCTAAAATAAATAGAAGTTCATAGTTAGCTCAGGATTAAGATCGAGTTACCTAGGTCATCGAAGCGAAATAGTCAGTCTTAAACAGCAAATAACGTTAGAAAGTAAGAGTGACTTATTTCTTGGTCCGTTCTTATGCAAACTTATTGCATAGGACGCCCCCACTCCTCATGTCAATACATGAAGGAATCAGGATCACTTCGTTTGTAGCACCTTTACAACAACTTGTAGCAATTACAGAGTGGGCTACATCCAATAGTGTTACTGGAATAAGACACCTAACATTATTCATATACTATAGATCATTTTGACTATTTACTTGAACCTGATCCACTTCTATGTCTCCACATAAAGTTCAAGTATTCATATAATAGCCATGGATCTTAATTTATTGGATTTAGACTGTATACGTGCAATTTATAAATTCAATAACAACTTTATTGAAGAAATATTGAATAACATCTTTATTGATAATAGAATATGTTTCACTTTACAAATTGCGAGTTTTAGGACATACAACCCAACAGTAGCAATTCATTTTCCCCAGTACAAAATATCAAAATTATCTTTATCTTTTATATCATTGTCAGACAAATAAGAACTCAAATCATTCTCCACTTCCAACAAACTTTCTTCTTCTCTCAATCCCTTAAAAACTATCCACGAATCATCTATTTCATCGTCTACACCATGATCATCTTCATTTATAGTGATAGTGTTTGACTTTTGACAATCACTAGTACTATGACTACCTCGAGTGGAAGTGTTATGTGATTTATAAAAGTCATGTAGACGATACAAATATACCTTCACACTCTCGGCCATATCCTTAACAAAATCACTTTGATAAACATTGAAAAGACAATAAATCAAGTATTTTAATTTGTACCGAGGATCAATCACCATAGCACACATATATTTATTCATCTTTTCAAGTGAACCCCCAATACTTATCAAACTTTGTCTTCATATTCATGGCCATCATACTTAATTAGAACAAAGTTGGTATTGTTGCTTCATTTGTTTAAAGCAAACTGAATTTTATTAATTTCCTTATAACCAACATTAAAAGTCACATATGAAGATCCATTTATCTTTGTAGTAGTTTCATAAAACCTTTTAAAAAAATTAATAAACACACCTAAGGTCAACCAATCAGATACACTTGGGGGCCCTAATCTTTTATTTCCACGGTCATCTTCCTCGAAATAATCAACAAAATCTGAGTCCTCTTTCTCTTCCTTTAAAATTCTAAAAGTTTTCTCAAATTTAATTGCATGTTCAAGTATTAAGTAAATAGAATTCCACCTAGTTGCCACATCTAAACAAACAAGAGCCTTACAACAAATTCTCTCTTGTTTCACACAAGTTTTAAATTTTTCTGTTCTCTTAGGTGATGATTGAACCTATCTCACAACATTACGAATACTAGCAATAGAATCATGCATATCTTTCAGCCCATCATTTACAATAAGATTAATAATGTGAGTACAATACCTCATGTGTAATAATTCTCTATCTAAAAACAAAAGATTTCAAACTTTTGAGTCTTCTCTTAACATAAGAAATAGCCACATCGTTAGAACTTGCATTATCAACGGTGATGAAAATTTTTTTGTCAATCCTTCATTCTCACAAACAACTCTCAATCACCATCCCAATAGTCTCCTCTTTATGATTAGCAACGTGATAAAAACTCAAAATCTTCTTCTGCAAAACCCATTTAGAATTAATAAAATGTGCCGTGATGACCATGTAGTTCACATTTTGTAGTGAAGTCCAAGTGTCGATAGTAAGACAAACTCTTTGAGAGCTTTTAACTAGAAATGATTTCAACTTTTTTTTTTCTCTTCAAGATAAAGTTGATATACATCTTTAGCAATTGTTACTCTCGATGGAACATCAAACTTAGGATACGAAACACTACAAAAGTGTCTGAAAACCTCCATTTTAACAAATTTGAACGACAACACATTCATAATTATCATCTTAGCACATGCTAGTCTACATGCTTGTTGGCTAAACAATGTCGTCATAAAATTACTATCATTGACTCTTTTTTCATCATTTGAAGGTACAAGTGTTAGGGTGGTTTATCATTTTTCTTCTTCTCTATATGGGTAGTTTTACATTGATTTCTTAAGTGTTTCCATAAAGTGCTAATTCCACAAGTATTAATGTCACATGAGTAATCTTTATCATAATAGTTACACTTGCACCTAACTCCATCATTAGCACTCGCTTCCATTTTTGTGAAATGATCCTACATAGAAAAGGTTGGTTTATTAGGTCTATTTCGGTTGGACTTGAGAGGTAGGAGTGGTATATCTTTAGGAGTTTGGCTACCATTAGGAGTGGGAGGAGGAGAATGAGGCGACATTTCATTATTACCAATTCCACTTGCATTACCACTATTGTTGTCTATCTATAAAATAAATGAAACTAGTAAACAAAAACTAAACTTACGCATAAACGAAACTAGTAATCATACATAAACAACCGATTAATAACATAAACAACCCATTAATTACACATAAACAACTTATGTATAAAGAGTTTGCTAATCACACATAAACAACCCATGTATAAAGATGAACCACACATAAATAGCCTATGTGTACAATAAAAATTAAATTATTTAACTCACAATGAAGTTAGAAAAAGGTCATGTCGTGTTTGATTCCGTGTCCGTTGTGACGACTTTGGAGAATCTAACTATTCTTGAGACACTGTGAGATTGAAAAAAAAATAAATCAATTAATGAACAATGACTAATACAATAAGTATACCAATTACTAAATAGAAATTCTAGAACCAACAAATCAAAACCTCCAAAATCAATCCAGAACTTGCGAGATCTTATAACTATTTGATTTGATTTTTTAGTTTTTGAGAAGTTTATTCAACTTCTATATACATACCTACTTTTGTTATCATCTACTTTTTACACATGTTTTTAAAATCCAAATTAAGTTTTAAAAACCTATAAAGAGTAGCTTTTAACTTAGTTAAGAATTTCAATGTCTTCCTTAAGAAGTATAAAAACTAATGTAAAAAAATTGTCAGAAATTAACATAAATGGTTATCCGGGGGGAAAAAAATAAAAAGCTGACATTGAAACCACATAATTGAAAGGTCGGAGTTCTATTGGACAATTTTTTTTTCGTTTTTAATTTGTATATAATAGGAAAGTGAGATTTTTTTTTAAAAAAATATTGAATACGTTAGACACATACCAAACACAAAATTAGAAATTAAAAAACCTATGGACACTTACAAATTTTGAGACTATACTTATAATTTAACCTAGATTTAAGATTGGGATTCAATGGATAAGCCATCTCTATAATGAAACTATGAACTTCACCTATTGGATGGAGGACAGACAGAGGACGAAGGACGAGTGAGACGAGTTGAGAATGGATGGAGAAGCGGTGGAGGACGAACGAAAGAGCGATGGAGGAGGCATGGAGATGATGGATTTGGAATTGTGGCACTCGTGACTCGTGGAGGCATGCTTAGGGTTTAAATGTGAAGAATTTGTGATTTGTGATTGGAGGCATGACTCGTGAGGTGTGAAGGGAAGGTACTCTTTTTTTTTTTTCTTTTTTTTTTATAAAAAATATTATATATATATTCCAGTCGGGTCGAGTTGACTCGACCAAGAATTTGAGTTACCCGAAACTTGACCTGGAAATGATTTTTTTAAAAATTTTCAAAGCAACCCAACCCAAAATAAAATCTAATCCAACCCAACCCTTATAGTTTAGGTTTGGTAGTCTAGGTTAGTCAGATTACTGGGTTTTTTGAACACTCCTACTTGATACATGGTTAGACTTTTGTTCTTATGATTCCTTATAATTTGAATTCCTAAAACAAGCTGTGATTCTCTCAAATCTTTCATCTGTAATTGTACAGCTAGCCAATTTTTTTATTTCAGTGAGAAAACCTATACCATTCCAAATGAGTAGGATATCATCCACATACAACACTAGAAAAGCTACTTTCTTTTTTATAATCTTCTTGTAGACACAAAGTTCATCAACATTTTGTTCAAAACCATGACTTGACAGTATTATTAAATCTAATATTCCAAGATCTTGATGCTTGTTTAAGTCTATAAATGGACCTATTAAGCTTGCAAACCTTTTGCTTTTGATCTTGGTTTATGAACCATTCTGGTTGGCTCATGTAGATGTTCTCTTCAAGATTATCATTCAGAAAGGTTGTCTTCACATCTATTTGCCATATCTCATAATCATAAAACGTGGCGACTAAGAGAATGCAAATCGAGGAGAAGGTTTCCTCATAGTCCATCCCCTCCATTTGGGTATATCCCTTTACCACAAGTCTCTCTTTAAAGGTCTGAACCTTTTCATGTACGCCTATTTTTCTCTTGTAGATCCACTTGCATCCTATGGGTTTTACCCTTTCAGGTTGCTCTACGAGATCTCAGACTGAATTGGAGTATATTATATAGACTCAATTTAAAGGTTCATGGCTTTGAGTCATTCATCTTTGTCAACATCATCCATTGCTTGTTTAGAAGTTAATGGATCCTTAATGTCATCATTTGATATGATAACTTGGGCTTCAGTTAGACCCATATAGCAATTGAGTTGTGATATAATCCTCTCACTACGTCGAGGCACTCCCAAATCTTGGAAGGACGAACTTGACTAATAAATGCTTTATCAACAACTCTTCTTGATGAATTACCTGTTGGGTTTTATGTCCTAAAATTCGCAGTTTGTAAAACTTTAACATATTCTATTACAATAAAGATGTTGTTCAACATTTCTTCAATAAAGGTATTGAATCTATTAATTGCATTCATAAAAGTCTAAATCCAATAAACTAAGATCCATGGCTATTATATGAATACTTGAAGTTTATGTAGAGACATAAAGATGGATAGAGTTCGAGTAAATAGCTAAAACGATCTAGAGTACATGATTAAGGTCGGGTACCTTATTCTGATAACACTATTGGATGCGGCCTACTCTGTAGTTGTTACAAGTTGTTGTAAAGATACTACAAATGAAGTGATCCAGATTCATTCATGTGCTGACATGAGGAGTGGAGGTGTCCTATGCAATGAGTTTGCATAAGATCAGACCAAGAAATAAGTCACTCTTACTTTATAACGTTGTTTACTGTATAAGACTGACTATTTTACTTAGATAACCTAGGTAACTTGATCTTAATCCTGAGCTAACTATGAACTCCTATTTATTCAGGATTATCCTTAAATTTGCATAGGTGAGGGTTGGCTTAACAACCCTAGCTCAATAAGCCCCCTATTTCAGGGGTAAGACCGGGTAGATAACTGGGGACATAGGGTGCAAGATGGAATTCATGCCTACTCGATTTAAGGATAGGAGAAAGGTTGTTCTCTTAAGTACTGAATCTAAGTCTTGAACAAGGGGGCCCACCCTCTCACAAGACTGAGAGAGATTTGGTTTAGTGACTAGGTCACAAACCAATTGTTCATTAGAGGATCAGTAGGAACTTAAGGAATAAGCGTAATATTGGAGGTAAAATAGCATACTAACCCAGCCGTTATTACGAACAATCTGTGAAGGGTCAACTTACCAATTATGGTTAAATCATGTGGACACAAATATAACTACAGTGAGGATAGTGCAACTATTGAGCTATAGTGGTGTGACTTGATAGTTAACGAATACTGATTAATTTGGTCTAAAGAGTTTCAGCTAATTAATCTAAATCATTAGATCTTATGATTTGTAGGTCTATAAGGTCCTTCTACTAGCTCGTAAAACATGAACACCTTGAATTATTAAATTAAGTGAATTTGGAATGATATTAATTGAAATGTTCAAATTGAAATTAGGGCTTGTATAAATATAATTATTTAATGATTAATTTATTGAAATTAAATAAAATTGGAGAGTTTATGATAATTATACTGATTAATTTGGTCTAAAGAGTTTCAGCCAATTAATCTTAATCATTAGACCTCATGATTTGTAGGTCTATAAGGTCCCTCTACTAGCTCGTAAAACATGAACACCTTGAATTATTAAATTAAGTGAATTTGGAATGATATTTAATGTATGATTAATTTGATATTTTGGTATCAAATCAATTAATTAATTAAATATATTTAATTAATTAAAATTCAAATTAATTTCCAATTTTTAAATTCAATTTAAGAAATTGAATTTTGATATTTGATTAATTTTGAATTAATTGATTATTGAAATGGAAAAATTGGAAAAACTGAATAATATGGGTTTTGCCCACAAAACACCTTGAGTAGGAGATGTTCTTCCTACAAGCATACACAAATCCCATTTGAATTGAGAAGTAGGTGCTGGCCATTTGATGGTTGAGGAGTGCTTGCATGCTAAAGAAATATAAAACTCTCAATTTTAGAGAAGATCGATGTGGTGCTGGAGCTAAAAAAAAGTTTCTGCTACTTCATCTTCTTCCTCACAAAAACCCTCATTATCCTTCATCAAATCTCACTCAAATTCAAGTTCTACCACTCAAATTCAAGGCTGAGAATAGTAGAGAAGATCCATTGGTGGTTCACTATCGATTTGGAGCTGATTTGTAGTAAAGAGCAGCTTGGATTTGGGAGAAATTATCAAAGGTATGTTCTTCTTGAAACTCTCTTTTGAATTTATGAAATAGCATGCTTTAGAACTCAAATTAAATGTAATTAGAGTGCTTATTGATTCTGTTTGCTTCCATTGTATGCTTATATATTCCATCAATTGGCATCAGAGCGTGATTTAAGTACTCAATTAATGTTAATTTGAGTTTTGGTGGGTGAATTTGTGATATTACATGTTTATGGACTGATATGGATGTTATTCAAATTTAGCATCAATTTTCTCTTTGATTTCTAAATTAAATTTGTAATTGGCTCTTGTTTGATAAGCTTATATGTGTGTTCAAGAGTCTGTAATTTATTTGGAGTCATTAGAGTTGAAATTAAGTTGTAATTAAAGAAAGAAGTGAAGAAGGTCGAGTAGCAGGAACAAGTTCTTTAGCATCTGCTTAAATCTCGTTGTTCAAGCTTCAAGCGTGATTTCCATTTTGAGCAAGATTCGGTGATCGAGCAGCGAGATTTGACCAAATTCGAGCGAGAGAGAGATGTTTCCAAGCGAGATTCTGATTAAAGATCAAGCGAGATTTTCTTCAAAACGAGCGAGATTCATTGGAGCCAGCGAGATATCATGTTTGAGCCAGATGTTGACTGAGTATCGAGCGAGATATCGAGTTCTAGCGAGATTTCAAGCTTTTTAGCAAGATTCTGTCTAATCCAGCGAGATTTTGGTCCAGCAGCGAGATCTTGTATCGGTTTCACAACTTTGACCCATTTGACTGAGTAAAGACGATCGATGAGGGTCGATTCGACTAGTTTTCTTTAGTTCTGGTCCGGTTCAACCCCAATCCGGTTCAATTCAAGCAGTTCAAGTTTGATTTTGGGTCGGTTCGAGCTATTCTACACCATTTTGAAGCTAGTTTTGGATCAGTTATGTAATAATTTATTTATTATGCTTGCTTAGGATGCCAAAGCTGAAATATATCAGTATTTTTTTTTTAAAAATAATTATGCATGTGATGTATGTTGTATTTAAATTCAAAACATGTTTGTGCATATAATATGCCATTTAGATTTAAAAACCCACCATGAGAAACATGTTACATACATTATGTATATGTTATAATTTTTTATAATGTATAGAATGCATGTTTAGGGTTTCTGTTATTTAATATAACTGTTATATTAAATTTGAATGCCTTTGATGAATATTGTGGATGTAAGAGCATGTCTATTTTTAAGTTGTTATATAATTGGATTAGACATTAAAATCTATAACAAAGATAAGTTGCATGCTCATGTAAGTTAATCACCCATTTTAATAAGTTAAAATAGGTCGACATCTTGTAAAACGTGGTTACAAACTCAACCGGTATATAATCCCGTTTAAGGCTGGAGGTACTTAAGTTGACAGTCTATGGAACACCTCCTACTTGGGGATTATGGCCGAATAATTGAGCATTGTTAACCGATTTTATAAGCATACATGAGTGTTGTGAGGTAATAAAACGGTTTATCACCTATATATCATAGTTTAAAATCCATTTATAAGCGTTATACTTGGATAAACTACATAGACTTAAGGTAGTTTATTTAGTTGAAATGAATCCTAAGTATAAATTTACCCAAATAGTAGAACACTTCAGTGGGTATTTAATGACTTATATGATAAAGTTATTAGGACACTCAGTGGGAGATGAATTACATATAGAATATGTTATTTTTAGCTCTCACATCCCTAAGAACTCACAATCGAGATTTAAGCGGTACTTTGTGTCACCCTGAGAGTGACCTCTATACGGAAAGTATTTGAGTCAATAACTGAAGGAATTTTTATCAAAGAGAACCTATGAGCGGAAGCAAGATTGTTCCAAATTCATTGTGGCAAAATCATAAGCATTCACAAACAAACAAACTAGTTATGCATCTATAGGACAAATTATGACATGCTTTATAAATGAAATACAAAAGGGAATGAGAGACTTACCTTTGAAGAACTTTTCTTTCACAGGTCTATTGCTCTCATGAAGAATTTGGATAGCAACAACTCGCTCTCGTCCGAATCTACCCAATCGTCTAGTCATGTACAAAATTCTCCACGAACAATTTTCTCCACGAACAAGTAACAACTGGGACACCACCACTCAGTGACCTTGCTATTCTCGGAGTGAGAATCCAGGAGGTGTGGGCTCTGTTGGATTTGATATAGGGAAGGAGGAAACTACGATCAAACTCAACGACCAAGCAAGTGGGAGAAGGATACTGTCTATCGTATAGACTGTGGTGCTTGATCGTTTAGTAAAGGTACATGATCATTTAGTAAAACAGGTTTGATCGTTTACACGATTGTTTAGAGAAACTCTCTAGCCACGTGATTGTTTAGTAAAAAGCTACACGATCATTTAGATAATGGCACATGTACACGATCATTTAGACAAACACTTGAAGCTGTCGTGTAGTCTCTCATGAGCTAAACGATAGGTAGTGTACTCAAATGCAGCGATTCTTTACAAAAAAGAAAACAATTTTCATTTTATCCTTCAGTTATGAAAACTGAATAAAACCTCCCACTTCACGCACAGTTAAGGAGAAACCACCCACAATTATCTCATAATTGTTTCAATTATATATAAATATAATAACTAACTTATCATATTATATTTATAACCAATAGTTTTAATATCACATCATATGCAATATTTAAACCATAGTCATTTTTTCCTTTACTTGATATAAATCATATTTATATCATTTTCTTCCAATTAATGTATCTCATACATTATGTCAACTATATCACATATAATTGAACCTATTTAATCATATCATATATAATCAAACTCCCTCTTGTCAATTTGAACACTTCAAACTGACCCAAAAATTGATTCTCAACTTGAATCCATTGAACTACCAAGGGACCTTATGGACCTGTAGCTTGAAGCTTTAACTGTATGTGAATAGCTGACTAAACTCTTTAGCCACGAGATCCACTATCCGTTAACTGACGGGCACTCCACTAAAGACCTAAAACTGCAGTCTTCTCAATACAGAATATATTTATGTGTCTATCAGATATAACCAGTCAACAGTACGATAACCCTTCACAGATGCTCGTAAGTACAACTGGATCAATTTACCGTTTGCCCCTGTAGTTACATCTAACTCCTTAAGTACCACTGATCCCTCTAATGAACAATACATCATAGTCCTACTATGAGTGGACACCTCTCTGGCCTTGAGAAGGTGTGTGGCGCCACATCGATCAAGCCCTAGAATCAGCCCTTAATGGAGCAATCTATCTACTTACCCCTGCTTTGGGAAGGAGTGAATTCCATCTTGTGTAGCTGAGTTCCTAGCTCTCCAATCAGACGAATCCTCAAAGTGGTAGGTTTGAGTCAGAAATCTGGCCACTCGCACCCATGCAAATCAAAGGACCGCGCTCAAAGGCAGGAGTTCTCAACTCATTCAAGATTAAGGTCATGTTACCTATGGTCATCCTAGTAAAGTGAAGTCTTTGTCATGAACGATGTTATATAACGAGACTAAATACTTCGTGGTCCATTCTTATACAAACTCCTTTGTATAGGACACCCCTGCTCGTATGTCACCATATGAATGATCAGGTTCAGACCATCTATAGAACGTCACAACACTTGTAACTATCTACAAAGCGGGCCGCATCCGTAGTGTCACTAGGATAAGATTTCCCTCCTATATCCATATACTATTGATAACTTGTAGAAATACAAGTTATTTATACCATATTATTTAGAATATGCGACAAAAAGAAGGAAAAAGTTGCGTCGAACGTATAGAAATTAGCTTAGAAATGCAAAAGTTGTAAAGTGTCGGAAGCACACCCGCTAACCCCATTACGATGGCAAAATGGAATGTCCAAGTCTTTATTTTGCAGGTAACAAAATGGAATGCACACCCGCTAACTGCATGCGACAATCGCTCGAGGACAAAAAGAGCAACGCATTCGCACTGCATGCGACGATCGATCATGGATGGAAAGATCAACGCATTTGCACTGCATGCGGCGATCGATCCTGGATAAAAAGATCAACGCATTTACACCGCATGCAGTGATCGATCGTAGATGAAAAAAGCGACGCATTCGCGGGGATTTTTGAAATTGTACAGCTTTTCTATTGTACGATCTGACAAACTGAATGTGAAGTAGAGCGGACATTTCCACCAAGCCATGGCAGAAAAAGTAGTTTTTCAGAGCAGGATCACTGACGAAGGAGGTGCCAAGGTCTATAAATAGCTACATCAATTTCAAAGATAGGAGGCTGGTCTGAGGAGACAACTAGAGAAAATCCAGGAGAAAGACGAGACAAGAACGAAAGGGAAGTCTCAGGAGTAAGAAATTCATTCACATTCCCAAAGAGAAGCTCTGTGCAGAGATCAATTCTACCTGGAAAACAAGCCTGAGAAGGAAGTTCTCCACTACATTCCTCCTACATGCCGACAAGCAAATCGTCTTTGATCAGGATCCATGTCAAGACATTGACACGCTTCCCTTATTTGTTCTTACTTTCTATTCATCAACTGTGTTCATTTCTAATCTTTCATTCATCCATCTATAACAAACGCTTTATCGTTATCTTTTAATATCATTATCTTATTCATCGTCATCTCTCTGTTCTTCACCATACATTCATCATTTATTTCCTTCACCATGTGTAATAATTCCCTAGGGTAAGAGGGAAGGATTAAGCGAGTAAGTTAATCCTTGTTGAAGAAATTAGCTAAGTTTAACTAACGCATGCTCAATGGCATCTTCACCTGTGAGAGTAGAAGTGAAGATGTTATTCACCTCTCGAAAGAAGGTTGGAAGAATGCGTTAACTAAAGTGGGAAGTATTTCCAGAGATGGAAACAACCTTGCATTCACAACGTTCATCCCTGATTCACCATAGAGATATGGAAACGTGGCCGATCACTGAGAGGTGTAAGCCAAGGGAAAGCAGAACCTTAGTTGCGTCCTCAACAGGATTGATGAACTTGCGATGTCCTTTCCCCCTACCCATTCTCTTTCTGACACATTTCACAAGACTTGCCATCGCATTTCATCAAATACTTGCACATCTTCACAGATAGTCCTCAATTTGTTTATTTAATTGTTTATTTATTTACTTGTCACCGCATTTTACTTTTCCCAATACAATTCATTATTATATTGCTTTCGGTCGCATATATCACATTAGTATTGCGTTGATCATCGCAATCCTCGTGTTCGACCTCAGATCACTCTGAGAAACTTGCGTTGGAATTATACATGGTTCCAACGCAAGAAAAATTACGACACGCGTGTACTACAGGAACGCATACTACGAACACATATCAGCATCATCACATACAGTATTTTAGAACGTAGTATCGCATTTATTATCGAGAGCGCAAACACATCATCCACACATCATCTTCCACGTCACCACTCCATTCACCATTTACCCATTTATTCCATTCTTTGTGGCGGCATTGCATTACGCACCACGTTCCGTCCGCCACAATAAATTCCAATCGAACAAGTTTTTGCGCAACTAAATTTCAAGCTAACAACTATAGACCATTTTGGTTATCACTTAAGGCATGATCCACTTGTATGTCTCCACATACATGCTTAACGACAACAAGGGATCTTAGTTTATTGGTTTGTGGTAAATGTAAATAAAACATCTCATGTTTCATAGACAATAGTGAAGAAAATATCTCATATTATTACATTAAAAGCGTTTATTCAATATAGGTGTTTACAAACTACAGGACCCAACGAGAGTTTAAGGCATCAACCCCAACAATAACAAGGTGAACGGGGGAAGTAGTTCATAGTAAGTGGGTGAAGGATTTATGTCAACATATCCTGTGGTCTCTTTCGTTGGTTTGGACCGTGAGATTCCTATATTGCATTTGCTGGTTTGCTTTTGGTGGCCCTTGCTAGTCATTTAACGATGGCTATCCCTGCGGAGGGTTGTAACATAGGATTCAAAACAATTCAAACTCCAGAAATGGATAGGATTACTTAAGTCCATTCCCAACCTTGACTCTCCATTTCGGTAGCATAGTTGGGGCCGACATCTTACGTCTGAAAACGGAGGGTTACACTTACAGAATTACCAAAGTGTTAGTAATTTCTGACAAAAAACGATAACTAAACGGCTATAGAATAATAGTTATTCTAGAGATAGTGTTTGGTCAAAATTGTTTGCTTTAGTGAAGGAGTGTTTGGCTGCCCCTTGGTAGCACGTATTTTGACTCGCTATAGTATCGTTGCAAATAAATAATGGTTATGGGTACATTATTACTTGTTTTGCTAAAACTTGATTTTGGATTTAGTTGCAATTTGCTAACAAGAATTTGTTTAAAAATTTTCAGCATGTCAAGTTCTTCTAGAATACTTGCTTCTGAATTAGTTAACGGTAAAATCGAATCAACAAACAAATTACTAGCAGTTGATAACACGAAAAGAGTTTTAACAGAGGATTTTCCTCTATCTCCCAACTCATCTAAAAATATAGATGAAAATGCAAAACTCGAATAACAAGATAAATATGATTTACTTGTTATCGAAGCATGTTAAGTGGAAAACGATAAAACCTGGATAATTTATTTAGGTGCCGCTAATCATGTCTGTACTTTTTGACATGAAACAAGTTCTTGGAGACAGCTGATAGAAGAAGAAACAATCTTTAAGGTAGGGACCGGAGAGGTTGTTTCAACTAAAGCAGTAAGAGATATGAAGTTATTTATAGGAGATAAATACATTTATCTGAAAATGCTTATTACATTTCTTCTATGAAAAGGAATCTGATATCTGTCTCTTGTTTGCTAGAACAAAATTATAAAGTTTCTTTGAAAAATGATGAAGTATTCATCAATACAAGAAATAACCAAATTTGTTCTTAAAAATTAAAAAATAACTTGTATTTATTAAAAACGATTGAGGTTAGAGTCGTTTTGAACATAAAGATGTTTAAAACTGCTGAAACTCATAAGAAAAGGAAAGTTTCTTGAAATACCTTTCTTTGGCACTTGAGACTGAGTCATATAAATCTCAACAAGATTGAGAGACTGGTTAAAAACGGTCATCTAAATAAGTTAGAAGAAAGTTCATTACCACTTTGTGAATCCTTTCTTGAGGGTAAAATGACTAAAAGATTTTTTTTTTCTGGAAAAGGTCTTAGAGCCAAAGAACCCTTAGAACTCGTAAACTCAGACCTTTGTGGTCCTATGAATGTTAGAGCTAGATAAGGGTATGAATATTTCATCAACTTCATTGATGACTATTCCAGATATGGGCATATTTACCTGATGCACCAAGTCTGAAACATTTGAAAAGTTCAAAGAATATAAGGTCGAGGTTGAAAACCAATTAGGTAAAAAGATTAAAACACTTCAATTAGATCGAGATGGTGAGTATATGGACTTAGAATTCCAGAACTATTTGACAGAACATCGAATCCAGTCTCAACTCACAGCCCCTGACACACCTCAGCAAAATGTTGTGGCAGAAAGGAGAAACAAAACCTTGTTGGATATGGTTCGTTCCATGATGAGTTAGGTTCAGTTACCAAATTCTTTCTGGGACATGCTGTTGAAACGACAGTGTATATTTTGAACATAGTTCCCTCGAAAAGTGTTTTAGAAACACCTTATGAGCTCTGGAGAGGACGTAAAGTAAATTTACGTCATTTCAGAATCTGGAGTTGTCCAACACATGTGTTGGTGCAAAATCCTAAAAAGTTGGAACACCATTCAAAAGTATACCTATTTGTAGGTTACCCGAAAGAAACAAAAAGTGGTTTCTTTTACGATCCATAGGAAGACAAGGTATTTGTATCGACAAATGCAACATTCCTGGAGGAAGACCATATGAAGAATCATCAACCTCGTATTAAGCTAGTAATAGAAGAAATGTCCAGAGAAATGATAAATACATCAACAAGAGTTATTGACAGAGCATGTCCATCAACAAGAGTTATTGATGAAACTGATATTTCACATCACTCTCAAGAGTTGAGAATGCCTCATCGTAGTGGGAGGGTTGTGCAACCGCCTGACCGGTACATGGGTTTAATTGAAACTTAAGTGATCATACCAGATGATGTCCTAGAGGATCTATTGTCTTTCAAACAAGCAATGAATGATATGGATAAAAACCAATGGCTTAAAGCCATGGACCTTGAAATGGAATCTATGTATTTTAATTCTGTCTGGGATCTTGTAGATCAACCTGAAGGGGTAAAACTCATCGGTTTCAAATGGATCTACAAGAGAAAACAAGACCAAGCTGGTAAGGTACAGACCTACAAAGTAAGACTTATGACAAAAGGGTTTACTCAAAGAGAGGGGGTAGATTATGAAGAAACCTTCTCTTCAGTTGCCATGATAAAGCTGACTAGAATACTCTTGTCCATAGCTACATTTTACGATTATAAAATATGGCAAATGGATGTCAAGACAGTCTTTCTGAATGATTATCTTGAAGAGAGTATCTATATATCTCAACCAGAAGGGTTTATTGAACAAGCTCAAGAGCAAAAGGTTTGCAAACTTAATCGGTCCATTTATGGGTTGAAACAAGCATCTAGATCCTGGAATATGAGATTTGACATTGCGATCAAATCTTATGGCTTTGAACGAAATGTTGACAAACCTTGTGTTTACAAGAAAATTGTTAACAATACTGTCACCTTTTTGGTGATGTATGTTGATGATATTCTACTTATAGGAAATGAAGTAGAATTTTTAGCTGACGTTAATAGATAGCTGGCTACGCAATTCCAAATGAAATATTTGGGAGAAGCCCAATATGTTCTTCGGATCCAAATAGTTCAGAATCGCAAGAATAGAACATTAGCATTATCTCAAGCATCTTATATAGACAAGATGTTGTCTAGATATACAATGTAAAATTCCAAGAAAGGAACATTGCCTTTTAGACATGGAATTCATCTGTCTAAGGAATAAAGTCCTAAGACACCTCAAGAGATTGAGGATATGAAACGAATTCCATATGCATCAACAGTAGGGAGTTTAATGTATGAAATGTTGTGTACTTGTCCCAATATATGCTATGCCGTTGGAATAGTCAGCAGATTTCAGTCCAATTTTGGATATGATCATTGGACTGCCATTAAGAACATTCTCAAGTATCTTCGGAGAACGAGAGATTATATGCTCGTGTATAGTGTTGAGGATCTGATCCTTATTGGATACGCTGATTCTGACTTCCAAACTGATATTGATTCTAAGAAATTGACTTCGGATTTAGTACTCACTCTAAATGGAGGAGCAGTTGTGTGGAGAAGCATCAAGCAAATTTGTATTGCTAACTCCACAATGGAAGATGAGTATGTAGCTGCAAGTGAAGCAACAAAAGAAGCAATATGGCTCAGAAAGTTTCTGACTGACCTGGAAGTAGTTCCTAATATTCACCTGCCTGTCACTCTCTATTGTGACAATAGTGGAGCAGTTGCAAATTCAAAGTAACCTCGAAGATAAACGAGGAAAGAACATTGAGCGGTAGTACCATCTCATCAGGGAGATTGTACATAGAGAAAATGTGATTGTCATACAAATAGCCTCACAAGACAATTTAGCTGATCCATTTACAAAGGCCCCCTTGACTAAGTTGTTCGAGGGTCACCTAGTACGACTAGGTCTACGAGATATTTATTAGTAGGGCAAATGGGAGAATTTATGAGTATCTAATGCCCTAGTCTATTGTATTTATACTTTTTATTCTCTCCATGTAAACTCAACATTGTATATATTAATACACTGGAGTTTTAGTCCAAGTGGGAGTATTGTTGGGTTTCATATCCTAAAACTCACAATTTGTAAAAATTAAACACTATTATAAATAAAGATATTGTTCAACATTTCTTCAATAAAGGTATTGAATCTATTAATTGCATTCATAAAAGTCTAAATCCAATAAACTAAGATCCATGGCTATTATATGAATACTTGAAGTTTATGTAGAGACATAGAGATGGATCAAGTTAGAGTAAACAGCCAAAACGGTCTATAGTACATGATTAAGGTTGGGTACCTTATTCTGGTAACACTATTGGATACGGCCTACTCTGTAGTTGTTACAGGTTGTTGTAAAGATACTACAAATGAAGTAATCCAGATTTATTCATGTGCTGACATGAGGAGTGGGAGTGTCCTATGCAATGAGTTTACATAAGATCGGACCAAGAAATAAGTCACTCTTATTTTATAATGTTGTTTACTGTACAAGACTGACTATTTTACTTAGATGACCTAGGTAACTCGATCTTAATCCTAAGCTAGCTATGAACTCCTATTTATTCGAGATTATTCTTTGATTTGCATAGATGAAGGTTGGCTCAACAGTGCCGGCTCAATAAGCCTCCCATTTGAGGGGTAAGACCAGGTAGATAGCTGGGGACATAGGGTGCAAGACGAAATTCACGCTACCCGATTTATAGATAGGAGAAAGGTTGTTCTCTTAAGTACTGAATCCATGTCTTGAACAAGGGGCCTTACCCCCTTACAAGGCTGAGAGGGATCTGGTTTATTGACTGAGTTACAAACCAATTGTTCATTAAAGGATCAGTAGGAACTTAAGGTACAAGACGTAATATCGGGGTAAAACAGCATATTGACCTAACCGTTATTATGAACAATCGTTGAAGGGTCGACTTACTAGTTATGGTTAAATCATGTGGACACAAATATATCTACAGTGAGAAGAGTGCAACTATTAAGCTATAGTGGTGTGACTTGATAGTTAACGAATACTGATTAATTTGGTCTAAAGAGTTTTAGCCAATTTATCTTAATCGTTGGAGCTCATGATCTATAGGTCCATAAGGTCCCTCTACTAGCTCGTAAAACATGAACACCTTGAATTATTAAATTGAGTGAATTTGGAATGATATCAATTTGAAATGTTCAAACTGAAATTAGGGTTTGTATAAATATAATTATTTAACATTTAATTTATTGAAATTAAACAAAATTGGAGATTTTATGATATTTAAATATTGATTTAAATATCAATTACATGAATTAGATTCATGTTCAAATTTAATGTGTGATTAATTTGATATTTTGATATTAAATTAATTAATTAATTATGTTTATTAATTAAAATTCAAATTAATTTCCAATTTTTAAATTCAATTTAAGAAATTGAATTTTGATATTTGATTAATTATGAATTAATTAAATAAAATTTTGATTAATTTTGAATTAATTGATTATTGAAATGAAAAAATTGGAACAACTGAATAATATGGGTTTTGCCCATAAAACACCTTGAATATGAGGTATTCTTCCTAAAGCATACACAAATCCCACTTGAATTGTGAAGCAGGTGTTGGCTATTTGATCGGTGAGGAATGCTTGCATGCTGAAGAAATATAAAACCCTCAATTTTAGAGAAGATCAATGTGGTGCTGGAGCTAAAAAGAGTTTCTACTACTTCATATTCTTCCTCACAAGAACCCTCATTATCCTTCACCAAATTCAATCAAATTCGAGTTCCACCTCTCAAATTCAAGGCTAAGAATAGTAGATAAGATCTCTTGGTATTCACTACCAATTTGGAGTGAAGAGCAACTTGGATTTGGGAGAAATCGTCAAAGGTATGTTCTTCTTGAAACCCTCTTTCGAATTTATGAAATAACATGCTTTAGAACTCAAATTAAATGTAATTAGAGTGCTTATTGATTCTTTTTCTTTTGTTGCATGCTTGTGTATTCCATCATTACCAACAACTCTTGTTGGTGTGTTATTAACAATTCTTGTCGATGTTTGAGTAACTTCAACAGAAGTCATTTCATCCAGCACGATTTTACTATGAGGTTTATAATCCCTTATGTGATCTTCCTCCAATAAAGTAGCATTTGTGAATCCAAATACCTTATTCTCTTTATGATTATAGAAATAACTGCCTCTAGTTTCCTTAAGGTAACCTATAAAAAAGCGCACTTTTGAATGAGGTTCCAACTTCTTAAGGTTTGCCTTTAGCATATGTGCTGGACATCCACAAATTTTGAACTATCGCAAACTAGCTTTACGACCTTTCCATAATTTCAAAGGTATCTCCGAGACACTTTTGGACGGTACCACATTTAAAATATACACTGCAATCAATACTGCATGTCCCTAAAAGGAATGTTGTAATTGAGCATAGCTCATTATCAACCAAACCAATAAGGTTCTGTTTCTCCATTCTGACACACTATTCTGCTAGGGTGTACTAGGTGCTGAGAGCTAAGATGTGATTCCATTTTCCACCAAATAGTCTTGAAATCTCAAATCTATATATTCTCCACCTCGATCTAATCGAAGTGCTTTAATCTTTTTTATCTAATAGATTCTCAACTTCAGCCTTATATTCCTTGAACTTTTCAAGGGTTTCAAACTTATGTTGCATTAAATAAAGATACTAATATCTTGAGTAATCATCTATAAAAGAGATAAAGTATTCAAAACTTCCATTTTCTTTGACATTCATCAGATCACAAAGGTCTGAATGTATATGCTCTAGAGGTTCTTTGGCCCTGTAACCTTTATTAATAAAGGTCTCTTGGTCATCTTGCCCTCTAGATAAGATTCACATACTGGTAAGGTGTCCACTTCTGAATCTTTTGAAGAGCACTCTTTATTAACTTCTCAATCCTATTGAGATTTATGTGACCCAACCTTAGATGCTAAAGATAGGTATCATTTTTATGATAATCTTTTTATCTTTTTGTCCTAGATGTTGTTGTACTAAATATTTCAGTATTAAGAAGCGTTTTACATGTTAACGAGTACAAATTATCTTTAATAAAAGCTGAACAAATATTCAAGTCATTCTTAGAAATAACAACTTTATTCTGAATAAAATTTAAAGAGTAGCATTGTTCAACAAAACAAGAAACTGAAATTAGATTTCTTTTAAAACTATGAATAAAAAAAAAACATTGTCCAACAACAAATAACAACTCCTAAAAGATAATTTAACGCTTCCAATAGCAATAGCCAATATGATTTCGTTGATCACGACTCACATTATTATTTCTCCAGCCTCTAATTTCTCCCAAGATTCAAATTTCTGAAAAGAACAAATGTGATTAGTGGCTCCCGAATTAATTATCCAGATAGAACTATTGTTCTCCACTATACACTTTTCTAAGACAAGTAAATCATACTTACCTTTTTTTGGCTTCTTTCCTCAGCCAGAAACTTTGGGCAGTTCCTTTTCCAATTCCCAACTTCATTGCAATGGAAACATTTCTCTTTTACATTCTTATTTTTTATTTTCTTCCCTTTTTGGGAAGATTTACTTTAATATTTTTCTTCTTATTTTTCTTCCTTTTTTTGGCCCTTTTGACTAAAGGATGAAGCTCTAAACTCTATTTTAGAGGTCTAACCTCATGAATTATTTTTATCCAAAGTAGCAAAATTTACCTCTCCGTTCCGTCCCTTGTTCTAAGACTAAAAAGTCTTTAGTTCATTCAATAGAGTTGTGAGATTGTAAGTAATTTTTTTCATAATAGCATTACTTCTAAATTGTAAGAAACTCTTAGGAAGAGTTTGTAAGATAAAGCTAACTTGGTTAGACTTATCTATGATAGCTTCATTTATTTATGAGATATTGTAGTGAACCATCATGTCGAGAACGTGTTCCTGAACAAATGATCCCTTCTTCATACGTGCATTATAAATGTATTTGATAGCATCATGCTTGATTTATTCAGATGGTTGCCCAAAAATATCATGCAATGACTCCATTATCTCATGTGTAGTCTACATGCTTTCAAGATTCTTGGCCAAGACATCAGTTATGCTTGCCAAGATATGGACTCGGACCTTTTCGTTTTCCCTTATTCATTTGTCATATGTTTCACGAACATTCTTTGTAGTATTTAGAGTCAGTTCGTAATGACATTCCTCATTTAGGAAAAATTTTGTGTCGTCTAGTACCAGTACTGTGTTGATATTGTTTTTCCATGTTGTATAATTATTAGGAGTATTCAAATGACTCGAGAACCCGAACAATCCAGACTACCTAACCCAAAATATAAGGGTTGGGTTGGGTTAGTTTAAAATTTGGGTTGGGTTGGATTAATATTTTTTTGTACATTTCAGGTTGGGTTGGGTCTTGGGTTGCATTTTTTTAAAAAATTGGGTTGACCTAACCAACTCAAATTACTAAAATATTAATATTATATATATATATATATATATATTACAACTTTTAGAGTTTTACGATTCATCCCTTATTTTCTGCTGCTTGAAGCCTCAAAAGTTACGTTCCCTCTTCTTTGCCTTGCCCTTCGTTTTCTACCGCTTGAACCTCAAAATTCTTGTGCTCTCCCTCTTCAATTTTTTTGCTTCAAGCTTAAGCTCAGCCTTCAACCTTTGTCTCGCACTCTTCGTCTCTAGCCTTCAGCCTTCAACCTTGAATTTTTTTGCCGTTCCCAGTGAATCAGTGACCCAAACCCTCTTCATCTCACGCTCTCCACTCTCTCTAGTTGTTCGTCTGTCATCGTTCAAGATTTGAAGTTTCAGCTCTAGCCATCAGCCTTTGTTTTCGTCTTCAACTCTAGCTGTTCGTCTGTCGTTGTTCATCTTCGGCAGCTTTAGCCGTTCAAGGTTTGTAAATTCAGATTTGAAACCACCGTTCGTCTGTGTCTCTTTGACATTTCTTTTTAAATTTTAGATCTCCACTTTTTGATATCTCAAATTTCAGTGGCTGATTTCAATATTTTTAAGACTGTAAATTCATTTGTGGCTGTTCTAAAATGAATTTGTGAATATTTAAGTATTTGTGGCTGAATACATTGATTCATGGATATAGATATGTTGTACTTTATGTTTTAAAAGTTTGATTCATGGATATGTTTGTGTCTAATTATGGATTTAATTAATGTTTAAAAACATTGTTTGTACTTTATCTTGGATCAATGTTTTTTTTTTTAATGAACGACCAAGGAGAGAAGCTGTAAGAGTGTAATAACATGCAGTAGAAGTAACTACTTCAAGGATCAATAAGCATTCAAATTCATTAATTTTGGCAGAAACTAAAGCATGCTCATTTGCTCAAACCTGATCTACTCTTATGTCTCCACATAAAGTTCAAGTACTCAAGTAATAGTCATGGGTCTTAATTTATTGGGTTTAGGCTTTCATGTATACAATTTATAAAATCAATAATAAATTTATTGATTGTAGAAAATGTTTATCATTTTACAAACTGCGATTTTTAGGACAGAAAACCCAACAAGAGCATCTTTTTAGAAGGTGAGCCAATTACCACCACCATCCCATGTGCAACATTGTTATCAGGGGAGGTTTTCTATTCTCTTGTTTTTATTCATTTTGAGCTTTACTTGAGATACATTGGGGACAATATATTTTTTTTTAAGTTGGGGGTGGGGTATCCGTGGGGTAGTTTTTATTAGCTTGGGGTCCTTGAGCACTGTGCTCGGACAATGTTATGTGCTTTGACTGCCTTGCTTGCTTGTTTGCTCTGTTGTTATCATGATAATTTATGATGCACTCTTCCTGTAATAAAATTTGCATGAAAGAACGGTAGGAATGCATGATCATGATTTTTAGCCCACTTTTAAAAAAATTTCTTGTCACTTGAACCTTTAAGTCATTGTTTTGCGAAATTAAAGTCTTGCATGCTTAGAATTGAGTTATCTGGTTTGTATTTTTGTTGTCATCTCGAAATGTCCACCTTTGACTTAGGAGTAATTATGTTTGTTTTAGAGCAAAACTAGACAAAGTGGATAAAATAGGGCCTACTGTAAATAAAAAAATAAACAGAAAAAGAAAAAAAATAAAGAAAAACAAATTATTGCAATTCTGAAAAAAAAAAAAAAATGAGGCATAACCGGTGTGCCTGCAAAAAAAATAGTGTGTATGTGCATGGATAGAGGTAAAAAGAGCTACCTCCACTGTGCCTAGTTAGGGCCCGGGAGAAAAGAATGATAGGCTCCCGGCGGTAGGGTGTGAAAGCTAGCCCTCTAGGTAAAAGAAATGCCTTTTATGTTTTGTGTGTGTGTTTAGGCACCCTTGTCTGAGTGTTGCCCTCTTTTTTGCAAGTGTGGTATGTCCAAGGTTGATAATCGAACCAGAGTAGGGGGAAAATGGAATGAGGACCTTATAAAACTTTTTCGGGCTGTGGAAGCTTAACTAGCAAAATTCAAGGCACACTCATGTATGGATAGATCAAGAATCATTTTTAAACTTGTGCTTCATTGATTGATTATAATTGAATTTTGTTCTTGATTACAAATTCCATTCTAATTGACACTTGAGTCTGGAGTAACAACTAAGCGAATTACGCTAGCATGTTTTTTGTTATTTTCTACTTGATTGTGTGTTTCTACGTTGCCAGGGATGAGCAAGAATTATGTTGGGGGTATTTGTTAGCTCTAAAAAAGAGCTAATATTCCTAGCTTAATTCGAGCTCATTAGTGGATTTTATATGTTTATTTCCCTATTTTGTAGGCATCGAACAACCAAGAGGTAGAATTAATCATTTAGTGAAGAATAGGTTAATTTGAAGCAATTTGAAGTTAATTTGAACATATGGGCTTCAAAGGAGTTGGAAAGACCAAAATGCCATCGACTTCCATCAAGTTTGAGGCAGGCATCGAGCACCATCGAGTAAAAGGCTGTTGAGTAATCAAGAAAATGCTATCGAGTGAATGAGGATCAAGTCTCGAGCTGTATGGCAATGGACGATTGACCATCAAGCATCAAATAGCGAGTATCTGGCAGTGGACTCAATGTTGCAACGTTATTCTAAGCATTGCGACGCTCCGAAGCTGCATCACTGTCAGCATCCCATTGCATCCTGATGCTTCACTCTAACACTTGAAGGCACAACCATTAGCGTTGCAAGGTTTCCTTAGAGTGTTGCAACGTTGCGAAGAATGACGGACATGGAGCTAAGTGCGCACGCAACCGAGCGTTGGACTTCTTATCTGACGCTTCCCTATCGCCGCATCAGTGTTGTGATGCTGCGATGAATCCTATAAGTATCTCCACTTGGCCCAAGTTAGAATATACTAAATTTTAGGGGTATAGGTTGATTTTAGGAGCTAAATGCATGAAGGCTGAAGTCAGACTTCCTTCTTCTTCTATTCCCTTCAATTTTTAGTATCTTTAGGTTCGTTTTTATTTTATTTTCGAATTATGAATTTGTATTGGAATGTATCCTGTCGGTTTGTCTATGAATCGATGAGGTAATCTTTCGTTGAGTTCTTGGATTGAACATTCTTTGTATTTTGATGAGTTTTCTGTTCAATCTTCATGCTTTAATCTAGAATTATCTTTTATTTAAATCTTGTTTAATTTAGACTTGCTTTTATGTCTTGGATTGACGCCTCTATCATTATGCATGTCTTAGCTAGTTAAATTCAAGCTCACACGTATCCTTGTATCGTCCATGCTTTGAATTTACCCTTATAGCACAGATTATATAAGCATGCTTGGGTCTTTTTAGGCTGTCCATGAATCTTTTCATCGCACGTTTAATCTAGATTTAAGGGATAAATTGATTATTTAAACACGACTGTCCTGACAAATTGATTATTTGAACACGACTGTTCTGACACTTAATCAACATAGCTGAATCCTAAATTTTAATGCACGTGTTTCTAGTTCTTTATGGCCGCTAAGGGCCCAATTGCATCTAGGAGCATGTAGGTTAGTTAGGGCACGACTTTCCAGTCTCAGCTACGAATTAGGACGCTCGATCACTTCAGATTAATTGATTTTTGGGCTTATAGAGATTAGTCAATTCACACCGATTCGGTAGCTATGCATGCATAATTTGAATATATGATATTTTGGCTAAAAACAATGATTTAATTTACATTGAATGGCTACTTGATCCGAGAACTAAATGAATCCATTACCGTTTCATATATCCATTGCACTTTACTTTTTACTGGCATATTTTCAATTTTAAAACCACAAACAAAAGCCCAGTTTTTATTGTTTTTCCACGATCAAATCTAACCCAAAAGAAATTAATTCATCGCTTCTCTGTGGTTCGACCACTTACCACTGTTGCTACGTTTTAGTAATAATAGGAGTAGTTCGGGTATTTTATAATTTTTTTTTTGTTTTGGTTTGGAGTCGAATTAATGACATCGATCCTCAAGTCCGAACATCTAGCACTTAAATGCAATCGTTTTATAAATGATTATGCTAAACCATTTTATGTATGAACATGAGTTACATGATGTTCAAAATTTATCTCAATTGAAATACAATAATTATCAAATGTTTGGGATGTAAATTTACCAACATTATCAAGACGAGTAGTTTTAATTATATAATTAGGAAATTGTGCTCTTAACTTAAATTATTTGAGCAAGCAATCTTGCAAATACAAGGTTTGATTTGATAATAAACACATGTGTAATCATCTACTAGATGCATCTATTGATACTATAAAATATATAAATGGTCCACTTGGTGGTCAATAGGTCCATATGTATCACCATGAATTTGTTCTAAAAATGCAGGTAGTTCACTCACCACTTTAGCTGGTGATGGTCTAATGATTAATTTGCCTTGAGAGCAAGCATCACATTATAATTTGCTAGATTAAAGAATCTTTTTGGCATTTCAATGAATGTCTATGTGAATTCTCAATAATTTTTTTCATCATTATAAACCCTAGACGATCCAATCGGTCATGCCAAATTGTAAATATATCTAGATTAATGAACTTGAAGTTTATTGTTATGTTTTAGTTACTCGTATATGAGTATAATATAATAAAAAAGATGAAGCAGACAACTTTTCTAGTATACATTTTTTGTGTGAGACAGTTAAAGGAATCGAATCCCACAACAGAAATGACTGATTATTTTGCTTTTAATTTTGTTCTGGAAATCATAAAAATAGAAAAGAAGAAAATACATTAAACAAGATTTACAACATTTATAGGTTAAGCAAAATTACAGGAAAATAAGAAAAAACTCAATTTTGAAGACCGTCTTCGAGAATTCTAACAACTTCTTCTTCTTCAATGAGTCGATTGATAGCTAGTAGAAATGCAAGCTATTGTAACCTTTTACTAGAATTATGAAGGCTAACAAGCAGAATATGCGTTGATAATACTAAGAATTTATGTGAAAAATGAACTTGCGTCGATCAGCACTAAAAATCCTTGCTAACCCTATATCATGTGTTATACGGTGTCAAAATGTCTATTTTTGTAGCTATCGCAGGAATTAATCACATGCGTTAATGCCAGACCATCGCAAATTTGATTGCATGCATTGACCTTTATAAAGACCAGTTCGGCGTATAGAATGCCGCAGCTATAAAGTAATAGCCGTGATAGAAGGTTGATTGCAAGGGTGGAATGTATTAGTACTTCGGGAGAAACAAGCATGAACGCATACCTTGGGAGTATAAAATAGGATAAGATGATGTTGACATTTTGTCTACCGCGTCAGAAATGGCAGCGATTCAGAGTGGGACACCAATGCTATCGGCAATTGAGCTCTATAAATAGAGCCTTAGAGCCCAAATTCAAGGCATCCAAGCTTCTACCTTAGGGCGGATCCTTGTGATCACAGATGAGAGCATGAGTAAGATTTTCTTTGAGGATTCTTCACCTCCACAACCCATTCCGAGTGACGGCTGGAATTTTCACTGGAGATAGAGCTCGAGAGAGACTTCTCCATCATCCATCCATGGTGCCACCAGCAGCCTTGACGCATTTTGGATGAAAAGCAAGAGATTGTTTTCATCTAGCCTTCCATTTCTCATCTTGTCTCTGTATTGTATTACATTTTGGCTTAAGATATTAATACATTTTGTAATCAATGCATATCTTAATTCCTTCAATGTCATCTTCTTCATCTTTTCCATCGTTTACCTTCATCGTTTAGTTATTAAAGGTGGTCGCATACTCAATCGTGTAGCCTAGAGGTAGGACGTATGTAGCAACCCACTGAGAGGTGTGTGTTATGCGAGTATAGTGAGTTAATCCTCTTTGCTTGTGTGAGGTTGTAGCAATGCTTGTCTATAGGCTGTTGCAATGCTTGTCTATGAGCTAATTAGCCACAACTAATAGCCTAAGAGGGTGAGTAGTGGAACACACTAAAACAAAGTATGCATTGTTCTTAGAGACAGGCACGATCTTATGCTTGACGCAACCATGCATTATAGAGATATAAGCATGCGGCTAACCACCGAGAGGTGTGCGATGCGTTAGTATGGCGAGCTGGGATTACTCAGACGACCTTAACATAATGAACATTATTATGCGTTAACAACTGTTGCATCTCTATCAATCCTCATAGTTAAACTTCCATTGCTCAATCTGTTTAGTTAGGAGTAGGAGTAGCGCATAATCTTTACTTTTATTCATTGCCTCAAACGCATTATTTCACAAACATTGAGTTACAAGTCCCTGTGTTCGACCTCGGATCATCCCGAAAAACTTGCATTCTCGTTATACTTGGTGAGAAAGTGAGAAAACTTGTGGCAAGAACATATGGTCATCGCATACATGCTTAAACGTATATTGTATATTTTCTAGTCCAACGCATGACCATCGACGCATGGAGATCAACGCATAACAGAAGTTGCATATTTATTTTCCTCTCCTTTTTCCACGCATCATCGATCTTCCATGAACAATATCATGATGACACCATAGGGTCTTCTATGCTATTATCTTGTCAAGGACCAGTTTGTGGGAACTGCTTTATGAATGAAATAAAAAGGAATTGAATTTTGGAGAGCTTTCACAGAGAACTCATATCTTTATAAAAGAAAAAAAATTAAGAGAGAAGAGAAGGAGATGGAAGAAGATGGGAGGAGATGAGAGGAGGTTTCTTCTACAATAACCCATTCTATAAGAAAAACTTCCCCTAAAAGAATACATACTTCACATTTTCTCCATTTAAATTAAATTAAACTAATTTAATTAACTTGATCAATTATCAATTAAAATAATTAATAACTTACTTAAATAAATAAATAAATAAATTTACAAAATTATATATCTAATATTTAATTTAAATATTTGAATCTTATTCAAATATATATCTCCCTTATAACCTATTAATTTTAATATAAAGACATTCATATTAATTTTAAACCTATAGTTTTTATATGAATGTAATTCATATTAAGGAAAATTCTTATAATTAGAAAAAAAAAAAACTCAAACTATTTACATGAATAGGAAAAAAAAAAAAGAGGAGGTAATTGACCAGCAACTTTACATTTTTTGAAATTTCCTAAAATACCTTCTTTTCATTTGAACTTTACATGCATGTAATCAATGATTTCTTCTCCTTTGACTTCGACTTCTTATTCTTCCTTGATCGAAGAGTTCTTCCCTGCTTCTGCGTCTTCGGTGAGTTCTTCTTCTTCTTTGAGTGCGTCAACTTCTTGCCTTTTTCTTCATCATCGACAATCAAAAGGTATGTCTGCCTTCTTCTTCTCCTTCTTCTTTTCCCTCTTCTTTATCATCATCATCATCATTTTCTTCTTCTTTTTCTCTTCTAGGTTTTCAACATTGTTTTAGGTTTTGCTTATTTAGTTATTCTTAGTGATGTTCTTCTTTCTTCTTCTTCTTTAATCGATTTCAACAGCTCAAATTCAATTGATAGCCATTTGAAATTCAAGTAATTTCAATTAAAATGTATTAGAATGTGGCCAACTAGATTTCAAATTGAATAGCTTGTGACAGAGTTCTATCATTATCTATCATTGATAGATTGTAATTGAACTCTATCCCTTTTCTAAAATTTGCTTGTTGTGTTTGTGTTCTTTTCAATGTTTTTAAAATTTTTATTCTTCTCTATCTTTGATTTTTTGTTGTGCAAATGTATATATAATTTTGGACTTAGAATGTGCTTATTTTCCAACTTTATGTCTACCTATTAGTGATAGGCGGAGATAGATCTCTATCACTACCTACCACTGATAGATAGTGATAGAGTTCTATCCATGTCCATCTATTACTTGCAGTTTAACGTCGTGGCTAGTTGGAATGCAAATGGTATAAACTATGATATCATTGTATCTCTGTCTCCCACTGATAGGCAGTAATATAGTTCTATCATTATCTATCTGTTATATTTTTATCCATGTTTAGATAGATCTATACAATTTTGCAATTCACTTTTTGTATATGTTCTTTTTTGTTATTTATTTATTTTTCTCTGTTTTTATTTGTTTTTGTGAAGATGTACATATAATTTGAAGTGTTCTTTTTTGTTTTTTATTTGTTGGCATTTTTGGTGTGAAGATGTAGGGATGTGAAAATCTTTTTATCACTGATAGAAAGTGGTAGAACTCTATCATCATCTATCACTAATAGATAGAACTATATACATATTTTCACTATTAGTTTCTTATATAACTTTTTTTTTCCTTTTTTATAGTAATTTGATACCATGGTTAATGTTCCTGTAGTTTTTTTTTATTTTTTATTTTTTATAGTGGACAGTGGACCCATTACAATTCTTATGAGATTTGTAGTGTTGTTGGAGTTTTTGTTAATGATATAATAGACTTTAATGGTTTAGTTAGTTTGATACTAGGTGAAATTCAACTGGATGTTTCTATAGATTTATCGGTATTATTGGATTTTGGTCAAACGAATATTCAAACTATATTCCAAATAAAACAAGATAAGGATGTTAGTTGGTATCTAGCTTTCGCTAAAGATTCAAGAATTAGACATCCTTTAGTTGCTCATGTTAGTCATCATTCTGTAGAATGATCTTCTACTGGTATTAGTGGTGGATATGGTGATAGATTGCTATGTTTCGGTTCTTCTAGTTCTTCTTCGAATGATCAAGTTATACGAGATATTGATTTTATTGGTGATTTGAAGGAAAAAGATGTATTTGTAAGTAAAGAAATACTGTCAAAGTGTTTTTATGTATTAGTAGTGAAGAAAAATTTTCAATTCAGGACTACATGATCAGATTCAAGATCACTTGAGTTCAAATGTTTACAAAAAGGTTGTCAATGGTGAAGGAACCGTGAGGTCCATTGTGAAAGTGGGATCATTTCCAATTTTCAATATTTCACAGAATTAAAAGTTACAAAACAAAAATGATGCATTTTAATAAAAGTTACATTATGCTTTATTGAGGGAATTAGGGAAGAGAAAACAACTTACCCTTGAGGAACAAAATCTTCACGAAATCCTTCGAACTGATCACGAACTCACCTCGTATTGGAATCCTAAACAGAACAAAAACCAAGTGGCCATCACCACAAGAGAACCTCTTGTATCTTCTATAAGGGTTGATAATTAGCAGAAGTGTGTGGACTCTACTATATTTTTGGGAAGAGGGAGAGTAGAATTGAGAGGAAGGAGAGAGATCTAAATCACACACTCAGACAGTCTGTGTAAATCTTCTGTGAAGAAGATGAAGATCGTGAAAACTAAACAACCCTTACTCCCACACATGTCTAATTGAGAGCAAAGAGGGGGAGATAGTTACAACTCCCTCCTAAATTAATTTAAAAAATTAATTTTAAAAAATAATTATATATATATGATATTAGTTGGACCATGACTTAATTTTGTATTAATCATATATATATATATATGATAACCACCTTATCATATAATATATATTAAACTATATGTTATATCAAATATAACACATAACCTATAATTTTTATATTGTATCAAATACAATATAACCTATAGTTTATATTTCTCTCAATAATGCATGGTATTTAATATAAATCCAATCCATATAATTAGTATTTGCATCATTTTCAAATATTTAATTCCTCTCAAAATAAACTTTATATTATAATGTATCAAATACATTATATTAATTATATCACAAATATAATTAATTGCCTCCGTTAATTTGAACAATTTAAATTAATCCAAAATTAATTCTCAATAATCCCTTTTGAGCCACAGAGGGGACCTTATAGACTTGTAGATTGAAGCTCCAATAGTACTTGAGTAATTAATTAAGCCCCTTTAATTAAATTATTCAATATTCATTAACTATTAGTCACTCCACTAAAGATCAATAGTTGCACTCTTTGTACTATAGATATATTCTATGTCCATTGGATATAATCAGTTAATAGTACAATGCCCCTTCACAAATTGCTCGTAAGTACAGCTAGGCCAAAATTACTGTTTTGCTCCTAGTTACATCTAACTTCTTAAGTACCACTGATCCCTCTAATGAACAATAAGTTATAGTCCAACTATGACCAAACCCCTTTCGGGCCAAGAGAGGGTGTGGTGCCAAATTGTTCAAGCCCTAGAATCAGCCTTTAAGGGACCAATTTATCTACTTACCCCAATATTAGGGAATGAGTGAATTCTGTTTTGTGTAGTCGTGTTCCTAACTCCCCAATCAAACGAATTCCCAAAATGGTATGCATATTGAGTCGGCGATCTGACAAAACTCACCAATACAAATCAAAAGATCGCCTTTATAGGTAGGAGTTCACAACTCACTCAGAGTTCAGGTCATTTCACCTTTGTTCATCCTTGTGACATGTAAGTCTCTATTATTAACGGTGCTATATAATGAGACTATTCATTTTGTGGTCCGATTTTATACAAACTCTTTTGTATAGAACACCCTCGCTCACATGTCTCTACATGAATGATAAGGATCAGATCATTTGTAGCACTTTACAACAATTGTAACATCTACAAAGTGGGTCATATTCGTAGTGTCACCAGGATAAGGTACCTTAGCCTTATCCATCTACTACAAACCATTTAGTTTTATCACTTAAACATGATCCACCTGTATATCTCTACATACATGTTTAAGCTACAAAAGATAATCTCGAATGTTAATCTATTGGTTTTGTGGGTTAATACTACTAAATGTCGAATAAAATACCTCAGATTTTATTAAATAAATAAATCGTTTGTACATTACAATTACAAACTATAGGACCCACGAGATTTAGGGCATCAACCCCAGAGATTTATGGCATCAATCATAACAATATGTTCGGGCATTTTGTACAAGAAAAGTGAGTTGTGGATACTTAGGAAGTACATTTCTAACCATGATTTTTAAATGAATACAACTCAAAGTTGTCATAGGCAAACTTCTTCATCTATAATTGGGGACTGCTTGAAAGAGGATTTTGGGTTTATATCTACTGATCACTCCTTTCCTAGAGATATTGTTCATAAGGCTCGTACTAAGCTTAATGTTAATATTAGTTATCAAAAAGCTTGGAGGACAAAAGAGCACATATTAAGATCATTAAATAGTGATGCAACTGAGTCATATAGCTTAATTTCAAAGTTCTTTGAAAAGTAAGGAAATGAATCCATGTATTACTATGAATGAAGTATTCTTGTTATGACATTTCTATCACTGTCTATCAGTGATAGTTGTGTGTCACTGTATATCACTAATAGACTGTGATAGACATCTATCATTATCTATCCACCAATGACAAACAATGATAGACTTGTTACCATTGGCACTGATATAATTATTTTCATGTATTTTTTTAGGAATGTACACTTCTTTAGAGATAGATAAAAACAAACATTTTAAATTATGTTTCATGGCTATTAGTGCATTGGCTATTGGTGCATTTATTGATGGGTGGATGTACTGTATGTCGGGTTTTATGTTCTAAAACTTGTGGTTTGTAAAAAAAGTAAACTTATTTTATTATCAATAAAGATGTTATTGAGGTTTATTCAATAAAGTTGCTATTGAATGTATAAAAATTTCTCATTTCATTTTAGAAAGAACCAATAAACTAAGATCCATGACTATTACGATATTTGGACTTTATGTGGAGACATAAGAGTTGATCAAGTTCGAGTAGATAGTCAAAACGGTCTATAGTATACAAATAAGGTTGGATACCTTAGTCTGGGGACACTATTGGATGTGACCTACTTTGTATTTAGTACAAACGATGTGATCCTGAATTGTTCATGTGGAGACATACGAATGGAGGCGTCATGTGCAAAGAGTAAACACATGTTAAATTATTAGACAAAAAACAGTAGCGAGCTTAGGATTTGGTCTCTCACTGACAGATACGAATAGTAGTCTATTACTGTCTATTAGAGATCGACAGTGATAGTGATCTATCAATGTCTATCTTTCATAGATAGTGATAGGATACTATCTGTATTTGCTAGAAACATGTGCAAGTAATAAAAATGAACATAAGAAAATGTAGGAAATACTTACATCATTTCTTTGAAAGATATTCTCTTAAAAAAATCTCTATTGATTAGGTTCTAAGCACTCCCATGATATTATTCTTAGACTTTGATTGCCATTTTTTCTTTCATATTCAACATCTAATGCTAAAGGTTTTGGTATTATTTCAAATGTCCAATAAACTAGTGCCAAAGAGAAACCTTGAAGACATAGAAAATCCTTCTTACTATTAGAAGCCTTTCTGAAAAATTGATATGTCAGGTTGTATGGCAATCGTCCCCAAGGATAGTTTTTAAAGGCTTATTCATTGTATATCAATGTGTTTCAAGTTAACAACATGTTGGGGTTAATGCCCTAAATCTCGTAGGGTCCTATAGTTTGTAAACCATGTATGAACAAACTCTTATGTGATTAATAATATTTAATATTTTTATTCACTTTGTGAATAAAATATGTGATATTTTAGTTGCATTAACCACAAACCAATAAACTAACATCCAAGGTTATCGTTGTGACTTAAACATGTATGTGGAGACATACAGGTGGATCATGTTTAAGTGATAACCTAAATGGTCTGTAGTATATGGATAAGGCTAGAGTATGGCCCGTTTTGTAGGTGTTACAAGTGTTGTAAAATGCTACAAATGATCTGATCATGATCATTCCTGTATTAGACATGCGAGTGGGGATATTCTATACAAAGGAGTTTGTATAAGACCGGACCACGACATGTTTAGTCTCATTATATAATACCGTTCATAATAGAGACTTTCATTTCACTAGAATGACCATAGGTAACATGACCTTAGTCCTGTGTGAGTTGTGAACTCCTACCTATGAGGGCGGTTCTTTGATTTGTATGTGTGAGAGTGGCCAGATCACCGGCTCAACAAGCCTACCATTATGAGGATTTATCTGATTAGGGAGCATAGTACACAACTACACAAGTTGGAATTCGCTCATTCCCCAAAGCAGGGGTAAGTAGATAAATTACTCTCTTAAGGGCTGATTTAAGGTCTTGAACAATATAACGCCACACCCTCTCTCGATCCGATAGGGGTTTAGTCATAGTAGGACTATGATCTATTGTTTATTAGAGAGATCAGTGGTACTTAAAGAGTTAGAGGTAACTATAGGGGCAAAACGATAATTTGGCCTAGTTGTACATACGAGCAATTGGTGAAAGATCATCACACTGTTTCTTGGTTATATTCGATGGACATAGAAATATATATGTAATGAGAAGAGTGTAACTGTCGGTCTTTAATGGAGTGTCCAATAGTAAACGGATGGTGGATAATGTAACTAAAGAGTTTAATTAATTATTCACGTATCGTTGGAGCTTCAAGCTACAGGTCCATAAGGTCCCCTTGGTAGCTCAAAAGGATTTAGTTGAGAATTAGTTTTTGGGTTAATTTGAATGGTTCAATTTAATAAGAAAGAATTTAATTATATATGATATAATTATATATGATATAATTGTTATAATGTATTTGATACATTATAGTTTAATTGGAGGAAATAAATATTTAAATGAGATTCAAATATATTTTCTAGGAATGAGATTCATAGTTGTTAAATTTAATATAAACATGATTTATATTAAATGCCATAAAATAGAGAAAATGAACTATAGTTTATATTGTATATGATACAATATTAAAATTATAGGTTATGTGTTATATTTGATATAACATATAGTTTAATATAAATAAGATATGATAAGTAGTTATCATATTTATTTATATTAATTTTATTATTTTATTATTTTGGATAATAATTCCTAATTTCTCTTCAACCACCTTAGTGGGTGGTTAATTGGTTTTATGGAAAAAGGAATAAAAGAAAATAGCTTTCTTTTCTTCCACAGAGACTTATGTGAGAACCTACATGATTGAAGTTCTAGACGATAAAGTGAACAGATGCGTTCTGTCTTTTTCAATCTTCTTCCTCCTCCAAAATCAAACAAACCCTCCAAACCAAAATAGCCAGAGCCGACCAATCCTGGATTCTCACCCTGAGAATACTAAAGGCTCCCAGTGGTAGTATCTCCATTTGGTTTGAGAAGTTCTTGAAGAGGGTCTTCAAGTGTTTTTACTAAGTTTGAGGTTCGTGGCCGTTCGAGGGATTTACAAGAAGAAAAGTTCTTTAAGTGTTGTATCTCTTGAACCCTTTTTCTTTACAAAAAGCATGTTGTAATTTATATATAAAATGCATATATGTTTACTGTAAATTAAGTTTTTTCAATCAAAATGAAATTTGGACGATCCACTTCTGCTCAAGGATCTCTTTGAAACGAGTTCCTTCAATTGGTATCAGAGCCAGGTTGCAGTTCTACTTCCAAATTCCATTTCTGTATTGAAATCGCTTACAGTAGTGGGGGTTTTAGTTTCTGCATTACATTTAAATGGTAAATATATGTGGATGGTTGTTGATGGATATTTATGGGATAGATGTCTCTGTTTATGGCTTTCTGTTTACTATTACAAAGTTAATTTTTAAGGGCCTTTACGTTTTTTAACATTAAACTTGCAATCAAGTCTGTATTCGTTTAGTTTTGAGTTGCTCATGAGGCTTCAGAAGAAGGATTGTAGTGTGTTTCAATGGAGAAGACGAAGTGATGTCTGCCGCATCGTGTAGTTAGAGCTAAATGATCATTTAGATTTTGTTATGCGATTGGGTAGAGTTTTCTACATGATCGTGTAGCATTTGCTAAACGATTACATAGCTAATGCTACTGGATCGTGTAGAGATTGCTATACGATCATGTTGTGTTGGTTGCATGATCGAATAGGCGATCGAGGGGTAAACAATCGTGCGGTATATGATACTCGATGCAAGATGTGTGCTAAACGATCATGTAGACTATCATGCTTATTGCATAGTCAGTAGCTACACGATCACAAATTATACGATACTCGATGCTCGCTACACGGCTGTATTGCGTTAGCTACACAATCACATGGTATGCGATATTCGATGCATGTTGCACGATCACTTAGACTTTTAAGCTCATCGCATAGTCAAAAGCTACGTGATTGCATATAAACGATCATCCATACCCAACGCCTCATTCCTCGATGATCAGGAGTTTGCTACACGATCAAGCTGCAAGGGTTCTTATTAGACCGGTTCGAGGCAAGCGATGCAAGACCCGATTCACTTGTTTCGAACCGGTGGACTCACTTTTGTAATAGTTTAGCCATTTATTTCTGGTTTTGAGATTATCTATCTTGGTCCATCAACTTTAATTAAATATACATGTGATGTATATTTATTTTATATGTCGTAATGTATGTCATAGTTTTAAAACCCACCATAAGTTATGCATTTTTTTTCATGCATCATTTTATATTATAAGTGTTATAATATATTAGTATGCATGATTTAAATTATATAAAGCATGCTCATGCATCATATAATATAAGAGTTATAATATATGTATGCATGCATAATAGCATATCCATGCATCATTTATATTATAAATGTTATAATGGAAGGTTGAATGTTTGTATGGAATGTATGGCTTAGTTCATTACTTGTTTATATGTAAAAGATATATTAGTAATGAATGAACATTGCATGAAGCATGACACTACCTTAGGTTAATTTATAATTGTTATAAATAACTTATGTATGTCTAGCTTGCAATGTTGTTTGGTTTTAATTGTTTCATTTCTTTTAAGTGTTATAATAAATGAAATTAGAACTAAAATCAATCATAAAGAGTTGCATGCAAACCTTAGGCTTTAATCATTTTTTAAAAGCGTTTTAAAATTTGATTGAGATAGACCTAAGATCACATTTCTAATGAGATTAGAAATCTAAGTTTAATCTTTTAAATCATTTTAATAGGATTAAATTGATTCCTAATAAAAGATTAAATATGTAGCAAATGTATTTATAAGGGACCTTTTGTCTAAGACTTGTTCTGGGTAGGCTAGGGTACTTAAGTCGATGGAAACGTTGCACCCCTATCTTGGAACCTACCTGGAAAGGTGAATTAGATAGATTTGTTACATACATAAAATTTTGATGAAAGTCTGTTAAAGAGTTTAATAAAACTTGAATCAAAGTTGTTTAATTATCAAAGACAAGTGTTGTTTTTTAGCAAATTAAACAAACACTTAGATAAAATCAGTAGCCAAATTTTCTAAGTTAATGAACCCTATGTAGAACACTCAATGGGAGGAAAATGGGGTATATGATACTTCACTTTAACCTCTGCACGTTTCTCCCTAAAAGTTCACATTGTGAGATCTATCCTCGGCCTCGAGGTACCATGGATGTCCCCTTACGAGTGGCATTTGGGTAGGTCAATATGAAGGTGAATGGAGGGAGTGTTCATAGTAAGTGGGAGCAGGTCGTGTGAAAACATATCCCTCAGTCTCTCTCATTAGGTTGGATAAAGTTTCGTGCATTGCCTCGTGGCATCGTGGGTGTCCCCCTAAAGGATTGAAGTTTTGCATGACTCTTTATTTGATCTCCAAAAATGGATAGGGTTGCTTTAGTCTCTTGTTCTAATCGGCTTTTTCCTAAGGATGGCTCATTGGGGCGGGACTCCAAAACCCAAAATTAGGGGGTTACACTTACACAGAATTGTTAAGGATGTTAACAAATTCTGGACCAAATAATGATGACTATTAGATTCAGTTATAAGGAGTTGTTTCCGTCTAATGGTTGAGAATGTCTCATTTCAGTGAAGGGGCACTTGATCACCTACGTTGACTTTTGTCTTGCCTCATTGAAGCACCATTGCAAAATAGATGTCACTTAGGGTACGCTAGACTATTTTGATAAAACTTGATTGGTTTTCTAAAAGTGGTTTAATGCAAGTAGACTTAATTAAGTTTGTTATGTTTTAGCAATTTTATTATTGCTACTACGACTCTAAGTTTACTTGCCGCCAACAAACTAATTGGTAAAAACTACACTAAGCACGATTTTGATCATCGATGATCTTCGTTTTTTCCTGATCCCATTCCACCTTCTATTGCTGCTTGAAATGTTCGAGAAGCATATGAGTGATGGACAAGGGCGAACGAGAAGGCTCGAGCGTATATCTTGGCCAGCCTTAATGAAGTCTGGGCCACTGACCCCATGGCCACTGCACGTGAGATCATGGAGTCCCTGCAGGGAATGTTTGGACAACCGTCCGCACAGCTCAGGCACGACGCTCTCAAGTACATCTTCAACTCACGTATACAAGAAGGGTCATCTGTTCGGGAACACGTTCTTAACATATGATGATCCACTTCAACGTGGCTGAGATGAATGGGTCAAGCATCAATGAGGCCAGCTAGGTTAGCATCATTTTGGAATCTTTACCAGATACCTTCCTTCACTTCCATAACAATGTTGTTCTGAACCACTTTCCTCAATGAGCTACATACCTTCCAATCCTTGTTGAAAATAAAAGAGAAAAAGGGTGAAGCAAATGTTATGGAATTAGAACTAAGTCTGCAAAAATTTTCATAAAGGTTCGACCTCCAAAACTAAGTCTGCACCTTCTTCCTCCGACACCAAAAAGTGGAATTAGAAGAAGGGTGGAAAAGGGAAGGCTACTACTAACCTAGGAGTTGCTGCTCCAATATGTACACAACCAGCGAGAGTTGACAAGAGAAAATGTTTCCATTGCAACTAGGATGGGCATTAGAAGAGCAACCGCCCCAGAATATTTGGCAGAAAAGAAGAAGGCCAACAAGGTAGATGTGATTTTCTTGTCTTGGAAACTTGTTTAGTGGAGAATGATGATTCTGCCTGGATTATAGACTCTGGGGCCACTAACCATATTTGTTCTTCATTTCAGGGAATTAGTTCCTGGCTACAGCTTGATGCTGGTGAGATGACAATGCGAGTTAGAACCGAGCACGTCATCTAAGCTGTGGCAGTGGGAGATCTCCAATTAACTTTACAGAACAAATTTCTCATTTTGAATGATATATTTATTGTTCCAGAAAGGAACTTAGTGTCTGTAAAGTGTCTTTTGGAATGTAATTATCAACTTAACTTTTCTTATAATAAAGCATTTATTACTAAGATGGTGTTGATATATGTTATGCTAAACTAAAAAATAATTTGTATGTGGTAAGGCCGTTAGTAACGAATGCCCTCCATAACATAGAGATATTTAAAACTTTTGTAACTCAGAATAAACGACTTAGAATTTCTCCTTAGGAAAATGCCCAACTTTGGCACCTAAGATTAGGACACACTAATCTCAATAGGATTGAGAGGTTGGTGAAGAATGAACTTCTAAGTGAGTTAGAAGAAAATTCTTTACCTGTGTGTGAGTCATGCCTTGAAGTCAAGATGACTAAAAGGCCTTTTATTGGAAAAGGTTATAGGGCCAAAGAACCTCTAGAGCTAGTGCATTTAGACTTTTGTGGTCCGATGAGTGTAAAAACTAGGGGAGGTTATGAATATTTCATCACTTTTTTTTTTATGATTATTCAAGGTATGGGTACGTTTATTTAATGCAACATAAGTCTGAGTCTTTTAAAAAGTTCAAAGAATTTAAGGCTGACGTTGAAAATGCATTAAATAGAACGATTAAAACACTTCGATCTGATCGAGGTGAAGAGTTTATAGATTTAACTTTCCAGAACTATTTGATAGAACATGGAATAGTATCCCAGCTCCCAGCACCTGGTACACCTTAGTAGAATGGTGTATCAAAGAGGAGAAATCAAACTTTGTTGGACATGGTTTGGCCTATGATGAGTTATGCTTCCTTACCTGACTCGTTTTGGGGTTATGTAGTGGAGACTGTAGCTTATATCCTGAACTGTGTTCCCCCTAAGAGTGTTGCCAAAACATATTTGGAGTTATGGAATGGTTGTAAAGCTAGTTTACGTCATTTCAGAATATGGGGTTGCCCAACACATGTGCTTGAAGCCAATCCTAAGAAACTGAACCATGTTCAAGGTTATGCCTATTTGTGGACTACCCCAAGGGAACGAGAGGTGGTTATTTATATGATCCTAAAGAAAACAAAGTATTTGTATCAATAAATACTACTTTTCTTGAGGAGGACTACATAAGGGAGCATAGACCCGAAAGTAAAATGGTGTTGAATGAGCTTTCCAAAGAAACTACTGAATCTTCAACAAGAGTTGTTGAAGAGCCTAGTATCTCAACAAGAGTTGTTGAAGTAGATTCATCTAGTAGGTCAAATCCACCTTAAGTGTTGAAGGAACCTCGACATAATGGGAGGGTTGCAAACCCACCTATTCGTTATATGGATTTAATTGAAATCCTAGCTATGGTAGCTAATGGTGAGGTTGAGGATTCATTGTCTTATAAGAAGACAATGGAGGATTTTGACAGAGATGAATGGATCAAATCCTTGGATCTCGAAATGGAGTCTATGTACTTCAATTTAGTATGGGATCTTGTAGATCAACCTGATGATGTTAAACCTCTAAGTTGTAAATGGATCAACAAAAGGAATTAAAGTGCTGATGGGAAGGTGGTGCAAACCTTCAAGGCTAGACTGGTGGCAAAGGGTTATACATAGGTAGAGGGAGTCGACAATGAGGAGACTTTCTCGCCTGTTGCCATGCTAAAGTCTATCCGAATCCTCCTATCCATTGCCTCATATTATGACTATGAAATATGGCAAATGGATGTCAAGACTGCTTTTCTAAATGGCAATCTTGAGGAGACCATTTATATGGTGTAGCCCGAGGGATTCATAATCCAAGGTCAAGAGCAAAAGGTTTGCATGCTTAATCAGTCCATTGTGTGTCTACAAGAAGATCATCAATAGTTCAGTAGTTTTTCTAGTGTTGTATGTAGATGATATCCTACTCATTGGGAATGATGTAGGTTTATAGACTACAGTTAAGAACTAACTAGTGACCCAATTCCAAATGAAAGATTTGGGAAAGGCTCAGTTTGTTCTTGGTATTCAGATATTTCGAGATCGAAAGAACAAAATGCTAGCACTGTCTCAAGCGTCGTATATTGACAAGATGCTTGTCAAGTATTCGTTGCATAACTCCAAGAAGGGCCTATTGCCTTTCAGGCATGGAGTTACATTGTCTAAGGAATAGTGTCCTAAGACACCTTAAGAGGTTGAGAATATGAGACGAGTCCTCTATGCACCTACCGTGGGCAGTTTGATATATGCGATGTTATGTACTAGAGCTGACATCTGCTATGCAGTGGGGGATAGTCAGTTGATATTAGTCTAAAATAGGATTAGATCACTCATTCGTTAAGAACATCCTCAAATATCGATGGAGAACGAAGGATACATGCTTGTGTATGCTTCTAAGGATTTGATCCATTACGAGATACATGGACTATGATTTTCAGACTAATAGGGATTCTCAGAAGTCCACATTAGGATCAGTGTTCACTCTTAACAGAGGGGCAATAGTATGACAAAGCATCAAGTAGGCGTGCATCGCTGACTCCACCATGGAGGTTGAGTATGTAGTGGCTTGTGAAGTTACTAAGAGCCGTTTGGCATTCCTGACTGATCTGGAAGCTGTACCAAACATGTCAAAGCCCATCACACTTTATTGTGATAATAGTGGTGCTGTGGCTAATTCCTGTGAGCCTAGGAGTCATAAGCGCAACAAACACGTAGAGAGAAAGTATCATCTCATCCGAGAGATTGTGCATCGAGGGGATGTGATTGTCACGAAGATAGCTTCGGAGCACAACGTTGCTTATCCGTTTACGACGACTCTCACGGCTATAGTGTTTGAGGGTCACCTGCAAAGTATGGGTCTATGGGATAGACCACAACTAGACTAGGGCAAGTGGGAGATCTTGTACTGAGCGTGTTATGCCTTATTTTATTGTTTTGTGTACTTGTATTTGTTATATCTTGTACACCCCACTAGCTTTAGAACAAGTGGGATATTGTTGGGGTTGATGCCCTAAATCTTGTAGAGTCCTATAGTTTGTAAACCATGTATGAACAAACTCTTATATGATTAATAATATATAATATTTTTTCTCACTTTGTCTATAAAATATGTGATATTTTAGTTGCATTAACCACAAACCCATAAACTAACATCCAAGGTTATCGTTGTCACTTAAACATGTATGTGAAGACATAAAGGTAGATCATGTTTAAGTGATAACCTAAATAGTCTGTAGTATATTTGTAAGGCTGGGTACCTAATCCTTGTGACACTACGAGTATGTCCTACTTTGTAGCTGTTACAAATGCTGTAAAGTACTACAAATGATATGACCTTGATCGTTTATGTATTAGACATGCAAGCGGGGATATTCTATACAAAGGAGTTTGTATAAAATCGGACCACAAAATATTTAGTCTCGTTATATAACACCATTCATAATAGACTTTTATTTCACTAGGATGACCATAGGTAACATGACCTTAATCCTTAGTGAATTGTGAAGTCCTACCTATGAGGGCGGTTATTTGATTTGTATGGGTGAGAGTGGCCAGATCGCTGACTCAACAAGCCTACCATTTTGGGGATTCGTCTGATTGGGAAGTTAGGAACACAGTTACACAAGTTAGAATTCACTTCTTCCCCAAAGCAAGGGTAAGTAGATAAATTGCTCTCTTAAGGGCTGATTCCAGGTCTTGAACAATGTGGCGCCACACCCTCTCCTGGCCCGATAGGGATTTAGTCATTGTAGGACTATGATCTATTGTTCATTAGAGGGATCAGTGGTACTTGGGGAGTTAAAGGTAACTATAGGGGCAAAACGATAATTTAGTCCAACGTACTGTTTATTGGTTATATCCAATAAACACAAAAATATATCTGTAATGAGAAGAGTGCAACTATCGGTCTTTAGTGGAGTGTCCGATAGTTAACAAATGGTAGATAATGTAATTAAAGAGTTTAATTAATTATTCACATACCGTTAGAGCTTCAAGCTAAAGGTCGATAAGGTCCCCCTGGTAGCTCAAAAGGATTAAGTTGAGAATCAGATTTTGGGTTAATTTGAATTGTTCAAATTAACAAGAGGGAATTTAATTATATATAATATAATTAAATTGATTCAATTATATATGATATAATTGTTATAATGTATTCGATATATTATAGTTTAATTGGAGGAAATAAATATTTTAATGAGATTCAAATATATTTTCTATGAATGAGATTCATAGTTGTGAAATTTAATATAAATATGATTTACATATAGTTTATATTGTATATGATACAATATTAAAACTAGGTTATGTGTTAAATTTGATATAACATATAGTTTAATATAAATAAATATGATAACTAATATAAATAAGATATAATAAATTAATTATCATATTTATTTATATCAATTTTATTATTTTTTTTTATTTTGGATAATAATTCCTAATTTCTCTCCAACCACCTTAACGGGTGGTTAATTGGTTTTATGGCAAAAGGAATAAAGAAAATAACTTTCTTTTCTTCCACACAGACTTACGTGAGAACCTTTACGATTGAAGTTTTCTATACGATAGAGTGAATAGAAGCGTTTTGGATCCCACCACTCCTTTCTTCAATCTTTTTCTTTTCTTCAATCTTTTTCCTCCTCCAAACTCAAACAAACCCTCCAAACCAAAATAGTTAGATCCCACCACTCCTAGACTCTTACCCTAAGAATACCAAAGGCTCCCAGTGGTACTTGATGCTTGAATTTTTACGAAGTGGAAATATAGATGATATGCGTTGATGGATTGCATTGTGCACTCAAGTTTCTCTAGCGGAATTCAAGTGTAAATTCCTCTGAGTTTCTTGGTAAGTCCAGGGTCGAACACAGGGACTTGTGAAAATAGTTGTGTTGATAATGTTTAAGAAAATTTTGTGGTAACCAAGTAATAAATAAAGTGTGGGTGTGTTGTTGCATTGATAAAAAAAAAACGTAAATAAAGGCGGCGGATTTGAGAAAGAAAGTTGCGTTGATAGATGCAATGAGTATGCGATGAACGGGTTGAGAAGATCTTTACACTTGAATGCGTCAAACTTTGTGATCATGTTACAACCATGCACAGCAAGTCATTTCCCAATGTAAATGCGATGCTCCTAAGTCTAGAACGCATGTGTTGAATGCAAAATATCCATAGAGCTTATCCCTAAGTCTCTACTCTTATCCTATGTGTTGATGCAAAATGCAAGTAAGCAAGGTGACCGCATACAATCATATCTTATTGCTAAGATGCATGCGATGCGTTAATAACAAATAGTTCTGATTCCTAAGCGTCTATCTCTCATTTATGTGTTCTAATTTGGTTCTTCCAAACCTAAATTCTGACCTGACCTTCCCAAGTCTAGATCCTGTCCTTAGACTACCCTCCCGAGTATCTCTAATAGACGAATGAAGAATACATAAACAAGATAATCACAAAGAATGAAGATTCCCTAATTGTGCTAGCTAAATTCTCAACCCGTTCAACTGTTTTAGTTACTCATGCGTGAATTACAAAGAGTGAACAGATATAGAGGAAGACGTTCCATTCTTATAACTGAATTGAGTACAAAATGATAATGAAAATTAAAGGTAGAGAGCCCGGTAGCAATTCCTTATTGACCGAAGCTTTTTACACTGATTCTCTATTCTGATCTATAAATATTCCCGATTCCACAAGCGTCAGGCCTCTCTGTCTTGGAGATTCCGGTGCTTTCCCAAGCTTGCCGGAACGATCTATCGGCACACCTTCTTCCTCGCGTCTGCCTTAAAATGAAAGAAGACTATGGGTAAATGCGTGCACTTGTAAAATGATGAAATAATCGACTACTTAACCCCTTCTCTGAAGAATGCACTTGGTACTTATAGGGCACCAAAGGTGAAAGGCGGCTTCGCTCTCATGGTTGTACATATGAGATAGCTTTAATTCCTAACTGATGTGCCGGATAATTTTCACCGATAAAGCCGGATGTACTTTGTGACCGTTATCGACTGTCAACTTAATTTGGATCCGACTACCGTCAACTTTCTGTCCCATCGATCTTAATTGTGCTTTCATCCAGATGCGCCCACCATGTTACAGTGATTCTTCTTAGGTGAATGTTTGCGAGCACGATCAACGCAAAGTCTTGCGGTGAAGTTGCGCTCGACCAATGTATTCCTATGATCGCATTCTTTGCATTGCGTTAATGCATTATTCTGCACAAAAGTATAAAGATCAACTACTCTAATGCATTGGACGCATGCGACCGCAATATTATAGAATTTATGCTTAATGGATGCAATTTAACATATTTCATCAACGCAATTCAATATTGTTTAAGGATTCAACACTATGATAACGTACATTTTTTCCTGTTATCACACCCCTAAATTTAAACAATGCTTGTCCTCAAGCATAAGCTAAAGACTTCTTTAGCAAGTTAGCCGCAAAGTTCTTTCCCTAGATTTCTCAAGGATACTTCGTTCAAATCCTATATGGCAGAATTTCCTTAAGTTTATTCAAATCTCTTCCTAAAATACTTCTAAGATTTAGGGATTGCAAGATTTACTATCAAAAGGACTTTACTGAATTCTGGAACATCGCATGATTTATTTCAAAAAGAAAATTTTCCACCGGGGTGTCAAATGATTTCTCCTTGCACAAAAAATTTCTTCACTGCTATTTTTTTTCTGACCTTGTGCCGATCCGAGTGCCTTGCCTTCGTTTTGGCTTGCCCCCTTGGATGTCATGCGGACATCCGACTACGAGCAATGCACTCTTTCTCAGACTAAACTCGTACCAACTTGGCAGTGGAGTTGCGGTCATTTATTTATGCTTTAATCTTGGTGACTTACTTTTGTTTTGGCTTGCCCCCACGTATGTCATGCGGACATCCAACTATGGGTGAGTACCTTTCACAACTTAACTCTTATCAACATGGGTTCCCCATTGCGTTGACAGTGGAGTTGTTATTTTTAATTTTTTTTTTTATTTTTTTAACAAGGTCGAAAATAAATACCCTCACCCCCAAATTTAAAATATGGCGATGTTCTCATTGCCAAAAGAAATTAAAGTAAGTCATGCGATGGTCATAGAATGCGTTGTAAAGAGAGTTTGAAAGAAAGTTAGCAAACCCCTAACTTCTAGAAATATTTTATGAGGTGATTACCTTAAGATTTAAGTTGACTCTAGTATAGACGAAAGAGATAGAAGCATATTTTTCATCATTGAAATCATACTTGGTGAAGAAACAACATGCGGTAAACTACTAAATTTATCTACTTGGCAAATGATTGCGGTAATTAGGGAGGATGCAGTGATAAATCTTTGAAAAATAACATGCAATGTGATAGCGCAAAATTTGAAATAAAGATAAGGAAAAGTACACCTCCAAATTTTGCGCTGTCGCTCGCATTGAGTATTGATGCATCCAACCTTGCGACGATCTTTGCTTTTGTGAATTGCGGTGATGGAATCAGAATATTTACTTTGTCTTGTAGTATCTTCGTAATCTTGTGCCTTAATCCTTGTAAACAGACAAAGAGAGAGTCAAATGATTTCAAAACAAACCAACAAGTTTTTCTCTTTCTCTTTTTAATTTAATTTCTTTTTTAGAGGGAAAGATAAGTAAAAAATTAGCTAGTAGTAGCGTGACAAAGAGTTAAATGTTCAAGAGTTGAGTAAGGGATAGTCTGGGTTTTTCAACTTTATGGAAGCTGTTTCTGGCTGAAAATCTCCTCCACAATATGCTTTGATCCGTTGTCCATTAACTTTAAATGTTCGATTGCCATCCTCGGTGATTAGTTCCACCACACCATGTGGAAATATTTCTTTGATGATGAAGGGACCGGACCAATGTGATTTTAATTTTCTTGGGAAGAGCCGCAATCTTGAATTGAAGAGTAAGACCTTCTGCTCGATTTAGAGGTTTCTAGCACATATGCGTTTATCATGCCAACAGTTGGTACGCTCTTTATAAATCTTCGCATTCTCATATGCGTTGATCCTCCATTCTTCTAGCTCAACCAGCTATAATTTTCGCACTCCTTCTGCTTTCTTTAGATCGAAATTCAGTTTCTTGACGGCCCATAATGCTTTATACTCCAACTCCAAAGGCAGATGAAATGCCTTGCCAAATACCAACGCATAGGGAGACATACCTATTGGTGTTTTAAATGCGGTTCGGTATGCCCATAATGCATCATCCCAATCCCTCCGTGAAGATTTTACTACCTTTTCAAGTATCAATTTAATTTCACGATTAGACACTTCAGCCTAGCCATTTGTTTGCAGGTGGTATACAGTGGCCACCTTGTGGAGGATATTGTACTTGCGCAGCAGCTCCTTTATATTGTGGTTGACAAAGTGTGATCCTTCATCACTTATGATGGCACGGGGAGTGCCAAAATGCGTGAAAATATTTTCCTTCAGGAACTGGGAGACTACTGCCGCATCACTTGTGGCGCATGCAATTGCCTATACCCACTTGGAGATATAGTCAACGGCTAATAGAATATAGTGTTTACCATTTGAAAGAGGGAATGATCCCATGAAATTAATCCCCCATACGTCAAATAGTTCCAGCTCCAAGATAGTATTCATTGGCATTGCGTTCTTCCATGAAATGTTGTCAGTGCATTGACACCAATCACATTTCATTGTGTAGTCAGTAGCATCTTTAAATAATGAAGGCCAGAAGAATCCACTTTGTAAGACTTTAGCTATAATACGTTGTCCTCCAAAGTGCCCTCCATATGGCGAATCGTGGCACTGCAATAATATGCATTGTTGAGCACCATCTGGGATGCATAATCGAATGATTTGATCTGCACCTCTTTTATACAGATTCGGCTCATCCCAATAATAGTGTTTGCATTCATTCTTGAGCTTCTTCTATTGATGGTAGGTGTAATCTTCAGGAAATTGTTCACAAATCAAATAATTAATGATGTTTGCTTACCATGGCAGTTTTTCTATTCGAAGCAGTTGCTCGTTCAGGAACACGACACTCACTTCAAATTCATTGCGGTCAATCTTAGGATTTTCTAATCTGGACATGTGACCCGTAACTTGATTCTCTGTCCCCTTCTGATCAATTATCTCGATATCAAATTCTTGAAAGAGGAGAACCCATCTGATCAACCTCAGTTTTGCATCCTTCTTTATCATCAAATATTTGATTGTCGAGTGATCAGTGTGAATGAGTACCTTGGTTCCCAATAGATATAACCATAATTTTTCCAACGCAAAAATCACAGCCAGGAGCTCTTTTTCAGTGGTGGTATAATTCAGTTGAGCAGGATTCAGAGTTTTACTTGCATATGCGATGGGGTGCAAAAATAATTTTCTTCTTTTACGCTAATGCAGCTTCTATCGCATAGCCGTTTGCGTCGCACATGAGTTTGAATTGGAGTGTCCAATCCGGCGCAATCAAGACGGGTGCATTAATCAACGCATCTTTTAAAATTTTGAATGTATTAAGGCAATTGCTGTCAAATTTAAACTTATTGTCTGCCTCTAACAACGGACTCAATGGACTTACTATTTTTGAAAAGTCCTTGATGAATCGTCTATAGAATCCGACATGCCCCAAGAAGCTTCACACAGCCTTCACGTTGGTTGGAGGTGGAAGCTTTTCAATTGCATCAATCTTTGCTTTGTCCACCTCTAACCCTTCTCGGGAGACCTTGTGTTCTAACACTATTCCCTCCTTCACCATGAAGTGACCTTTTTCCCAATTGAGCACCAGGTTCGTCTCTTCACATCCTTTCAGAATTTTCTCCAAGTTGGCCAGGCAGACTTCATAAGTGTTCCCATAAATGGAGAAGTCATCCATGAATATTTCTACTGAGTCTTCGAGATAATCTGAAAAGATCGCCATCATGCACCTCTAGAACGTGCTTGGCACATTGCATAAACCAAACGGCATGCGATAAAAAGCAAATGTCTCATATCGGCAGGTGAATATGATCTTGTCTTGGTCTTCAGGAGCTATCATGATCTGATTGTACCCGGCATATCCATCCAAGAAGCAATAAAAATCGTTCCCTGCTAATCTGTCTAGCATTTGATCGATGAATGGCAAAGGGAAGTGATCTTTCTTTGTGGCCGCATTCAATTTGCGGTAGTCATGCAAATGCACCATCTAGTGATGGTCCTTTACGGTATTAATTCATTGTTCTCATTTGGGACTACCGTCATTCCTCCTTTCTTCAACACACATTGCACGAGGCTGACCCACGTGCTATCTGCAATGGGATAGATAATGCCTACATCTAGCCACTTGATAATCTCCTTTTTGATGACTTCCTTCATCACAGGGTTAAGTCTGCGTTGATTTTCAATAATTGCTTTGTGGTCATCCTCAAGACGAATGTGGTGCATACAGTACGCAAGGCTAATTTTTCTGATGTCAACGCATTCTCTTGTTCTGCATTAAGTGCGGAGGAAATTATCACTGGCAGCTTCTCATTCTTCCCCAGGAATGCGTACTTCAGATGTGTTGGTAGGGTTTTCAATTCAAGTGTTTGTGGTTCCACAAGAGAAGGTTGCGTTATTTTTCTTTCTTCTTTTGGCTCTTCTTCATGCATTGCGATCGATCGTTCTTCTTTGTTTGTTTTTGCTACGATCGCATTACAGGAAGCTACGGATGCATTGGCATCCTCTTCTTCACACTCTTCATCAAACTTTTCTTCTTCAATCAAATTCATGTCATCATCAGAATCTTACAGGTCTTCCTCATCAGAAAATTTCATGGCATGAATTATATTAAACTTGAGCTTGTCCATGCTCAAAGTGATTTCTCCCTTGTGCATATCAATTTGTGCATGACCCGTTGATAGGAAAGGTCGCCCCAAAATGATGGGCAAATCTTTGTCGGCCTTATAGTCTAGCATGATGAAGTCAGCTGGTAAAATAAATTTATCAATCGTGATCAGCACATCTTTCACCTTACCTTCTGGATGAACCAAAGATCTATCTGCCAATTGGAGAGTCACGGAGATGGGCCAAGTTGCCCACATTTAATTGTCGAAAGATTGATAGCGACATCAAATTTATGCTAGCCCCCAAGTCACACAGGACTTGCCTAATATAGAGTCCTCGTATGGAGCAAGGAATAGTGAAACTCCTAGGATCGCTCATCATCGGTGGGATAATAGATTTGGAACTTTGCATTAGTGCCACCGTGGCAAATTTTCCAGTGCCTCTCTTCTTAGTTACCATGTTCTTCAGAAACTTGGCATAGGCAAACATTTCCTCAATCGCTTCACTGAAAGGAATAATAACATGTAATTGTTTTAACATAGATAAGAAGAATTGGTATTGTACCTCTTTGTTTTTCCTCTTTCTTAACCTCTGAGGGAAAGGTGGTAACTGGACTTTCACAGTTCCTGTTTCATTTGACTTTGAGGGTGACGTAGCCTCAGGTTCTACTACTTCATTCTCTCTTTCTTCTTCTTGCATTAGCGCAATCTCGGGTTCAGTTGTGATGGAAGTTGTTCTACTCTGATCCTTCTTTTCTCCCTCCACAGTCTTTCCACTGCGCAATGTCACAACCTGACATTGCTCCTTACCTGATCCCCTGGGTTTCGTGGAAACTCGGTTGAACTTGTCAATGCCCATTACGGTCTACTTTTCAACTCACTCGCAATCTAGCCCATTTGCAATTCAAGGATGGACGTAGCCTGACTTTGAAGCACTGTCTCGTTTTTCTCTATGTATTGCTTCAATAGGCTTTCTAGAGAAGAAGATTGTGGTGGTTGTTGTATGCTACTTGCTTGATTGCTCTATTGACCATTACTGCATTGAAGGAATCCTGTTGGCCCTTCTTTTTCCGCCACAGATTGAAAATTTTATTGTTGATTCTTTCTAGCAAAATTGGGATGGTTTTTCCACCAAGGGTTGTAGGTGTTTGAAAAGGGGTTATTCTTTACAAAATATATAGACTATGGATTTTGCGGACAATCCTCCATCGCATGCCCATCATTGCAGTCGCACACCTTGCGGTATTTTGACTTTTTGCGTTGATTTGCCCATCTTGCGGTGTTGGGCTGCTGATCATCATTCCTTGAATCAAATTCATCATTACGGTCATTTGGTTTTGCAATGAGACAATAGCACCGTTATTTGCGTTAGAATCTTTGAGTCTTAATCTCTGGTCACTCTCCCTCCAGTCTTCATGATTCTTGGAGATGCGGTCCAGGATATTCTTCGCCTCATCATAAGTCTTGTCAAGCAGACCACCAACTGTTGCCGCATTGGCAGTGGTCTACGAAGCAAGATTCAAACCATGGTAGAAATTTTCCATTTGCAGGCAATCTAGTAGCCCATTATGCGGACAATCTCGAACCAACCTTTTAAACCTCACCTAAGCATCGCTGAGCGATTCATCCATATCTTGTTCAAAATTAGTAATAAGCTTTCTTTGTCTTGCATTTTCGGTAGGTGGAAAATACTTTTTCATAAATTTCTCCACCACCTGCTCCCAAAAAGTGATCTCTCCTGGTTCGAGCGAATAAGCCCATTTCCTAGCTTGATCACAGAGAGAAAATGGGAACAATGTAGTCAAACTTCTTCAGCAGAGATATTCGAGAACACAAAAGTATTAGAGATTTCAATAAAACTTCGGAGATGGGCATGCGGATCCTCGCCACGCCTTCCTCCAAATTGGCCTGTAGCCTGGATCATCTACAGCATCACCGATTTTATTTCAAATCTACTTCTGTCTAAGGCAGGCCTCATGATTCCCGGAGAGAAATCATAGAGGTTTGGCGATGCATAGTCCCTAATGGGCCTATTGCGATCGTTTGCCAACAGAATCAGATTTGCCATGACATTGTTGTTGTTTGGTGCTTCATTCCTAGGTTGCTCTGCCATCTTTTCTTTATCGAATTATGGTTGTTGTTGGTAGTCTCTTTGTCTCCTTTGAAATATTCTTTCAATCTCCAGGTCGTAGTTCGCCAGAGATTGAGAGTTCTGAAAAGAAATCACAAAAATTACCGTTAACAACTATTTTGCCGAAGTCCCCGGCAACGGCGCCAAAAACTTGATGCTTGAATTTTTATGAAGTGGAAATATAGATGATATGCCTTGATGGATTGTGTTGTGCACTCAAGTTTCCCCAGCGGAATTCAAGTGTAAATTCCTCTGAGTTTCTTGGTAAGTTTAGGGTCGAACACAGAGACTTGTGAAAATAGTTGTGTTGATAATGTTTATGAAAACTTTGTGGTAACCAAGTAAATAAATAAAGTGTGGGTGTGTTGTTGCGTTGATAAAAAAACGTAAATAAAGGCTGCGGATTTGAGAAAGAGAGTTGCATTGATAGATGCAATGAGTATGCGATGAACGGGTTGAGAAGATCCTTAGCTAGCATTACTCGGGAATGCGTCAAACTTTGCGATCATGTTACAACCATTCATAGCAAGTAATTTCCCAATGTAAATGCGATGCTCCTAAGTCTAGGACACATGTGTTGAATGAAAAATGTCCATAGAGCTTATCCCTAAGTCTCTACTCTTGTCTTATGCATTGATGCAAAATGCAAGTAAGCAAGGTGACCGCATACAATTATATCTTATTGCTAAGATGCATGCGATGCGTTAATAACAAATAGTGCTGATTTCTAAGCGCCTATCTCTCATTTATGTGTTCTAATTTGGTTCTTCCAAACCTAGATTCTGACCTGACCTTCCCAAGTCTAGATCCTGTCCTTAGACTACCCTCCCGAGTATCTCTAATAGACGAATGAAGAATACATAAACAAGATAATCACAAAGAATGAAGATTCCCTAATTGTGCCAGCTAAATGCTTCTCAACCCGTTCAACTGTTTTAGCTACTCATGCGTGAATTAAAAAGAGCGAACAGATATAGAGGAAGACGTTCCATTCTTATAACTGAATTGAGTACAAAATGATAATGGAAATTAAAGGTAGAGAGCCTCATAGCAATTATTTGCTGACCAAGGCTTTTTACACTGATTCTCTATTCTGATCTACAAATATTCCTACTTCTGCGGGCGTCGGCCCTTTCTTTGTCTTGGAGCTTCTGGTGCTTTCCCAATCTTGCCGGAACGATCTATCAGCAAATTTTCTTCCTCGCGTCTGCCTTAAAATGAAAAAAGACTATGGGCAAAGACATGAACTTGTAAAATAATGAAATAATCGACTGCTTAATCCCTTCTCTGAAGAATGCACTTGGTATTTATAGGGCATCAAAGGTGAAAGGTGGCTTCTCTCTCCTGGTTGTACAGATGGGACAACTTTAATTCTTGACTGATGCGTCGTATAATTGTCACTGATAAAGCTGGATGTACTTTGTGATCGTCTATCAACTTAATTTGGATCCGACTGTCGTCAGCTTTCTGTCCCATCGATCTTAATTATCCTTTCGTTTGAATGCGTCCACCATATTGCGGTGATTCTTCTTGGGTGAATGTTTGCGAGCACGATCAACACAAAGTCTTGTGGTGAAGTTGCGCTTGACCAATGTATTCCTATGACCGCATTCTTTGCATTGCGTTAATGCATTATTCTGCACAAAAATATAAAAATCAACTTCTCTAATGCATTGGACGCATGCGACCGCAATATTATAGAATTTATGCTTAATGGACACAATTTAACATATTTCATCAACGCAATCCAACATTGTTTAAGGATTCAGCACTATGATAACATGCATTTCTGCCCGTTTTCAGTATTGTCTCCTTTTGAATCGAGAAGTTCTTGAAGAGGGTCTTCAATTTTTCTTTTTTTTTTTGCTGAGTTCGAGGTTCGTGGCCATTTAAGGGATTTATAAGAAGATAAGTTTTTCAAAGGTAGTACCTCTTGAACCCTTTTTCTTTACAAAAAGCATGCTGTAATTTGTATATAGAATGCATATCTTGTATGTTTACTATAAATTATGTTTTCTCAATCAAAATAGAATTTGGAAAATTCTCTTCCGCTCAAGGATCTCTTTAAAATGAGTTCCTTCATAACATTGTGTCCTTTCCTAGGCATTAAAAAAGACTCCAAGAAGAGGAGGTTTGCTAATTTAACCTTAACACTATCACTTTTAGAATCGTGTAAGAACTTAAAACTTCTCTCAATGTCTTTCCTATCAATGAAACCATCTTTCTTAATGATTCTTTCCCTAAGTTCAGATTTGACCTTTTTCTTCTAAATTATGGGAGGAAGCTGAGTACTATTTAAACCTGGCCGTTAAAACTAAAAGCAAAGACATTTGACTTCTTTATTGCACATTGTTTAGCAAGTAGTTTATAAATTATGTGGACATTTTCTTAATTTTTAGATTTATAAAGTGGCCAAAAGGACCATTTCTAAAAGTATTTAAATTTGTATCATCTAATTGCTTCTTTATATTATGTATTACATCTAATGATATGTACATATTTATCTTCATAATCTTTTTTTGGTCTTGCATTATTATTTGTTGCTCCTGTTCCACCGATATAAAAATACAACTATCAGTAACTTTCTATAAGCAAGTGATATATGCCTATCAATGATAGACAATGATAGAAGTCTATCTTTAACTATAACTCTCTCTGACTATTAGCAAATATTAACTATCATAATAGAAATAGTCGTAGTGATTTATACAACACACAAAACACTACAAAATATATCACAACAATTTCTTATCAGTAACAACATCACTGTCTATCAAGTGATAGATAGTAATGCTGTAGTGATATTAAATTCTTGTTGTGATATTAGTAATTGACTTCTATCTATAAGCAAGTGATATATGTGTTGGAAAAAAGAAGAAAGCAGCGGAAGCAACAGGATCATAAGCATTCTAATTCATTAATTTTGGCTCCAAAAACAGCATGCTTATAAACTAAAAAGAGAGTTTCAATACTAACCTTTGAAGTATCTTTGGATGTGAACCACCACAAGGTCTTCCCTACTATTCTCTTGGTACCTTAGATTGAGTTTTGGGACTCAAAGCAAGCTTGTATTAGGGAAAATGGAGGAGAAAGATTTTCTGATTTCACTATGAAGAACAATTTTCTTTAACCTTTAATTTCTCAGAATTCAGCAACAATTACATGCATATTCCACTCAAAATTCCAGCTTTATATTGCATGACTTTCATGCAACTAACGACCTTGCATGAATCACAGCTCATGCTTGGGAATTTGATCTGAAAAGCTTAGTGGGAAAACCTCACTTTTTTCATTTCAATTTTTTTTAATTTTAAATTTATTTTAAAATTAAAACTTAATTTGAGTTTTTAATTCAATAAACAAACTAAAATTTTATTAATTCAATTCAATATTTAAATCATATTAAATCATATTAATTCAAATAAAATTAATAATTGATTATTAATTAAATAATTTAATTAATTCAATTAATTCAATTAATTTAATATCAAATATTCAATTAATTTAATACCAATTCTACCATCTTGAATTCTTATTCTTGAATTTAATATTTAAATCATATTTAAATATTAATTTATTCTCCAATTTTGTTTAATTCCAAAATTAAACGTGTAATTATATCACATACAATTACTAATTCCCTTAATTCTAACTTGAACGTTTCAAATCAACTTATCACGCTACTCTAAGACTAATCCGTTTGTGAGTTAGTAGGGGGACCTAATGGACCTACAAATCATGGGCTTCAACGATCCGAGATTAATTGGCTAAACTCTTTAAACTGAATTAACCCCCATTCGTTAAATTTTGGGTCACTCCACTAAAGCCTGGAGTTGCACTCCCCTCACTGTAGATATATTGTGTCCACTTGATATAACAATGATTAGTAAGTTAACCCTTCACAGGTTGTTCGTAATAATGATTGGGTCAAAAGGCTGTTTTACCCCCGAGATTATCTCTTGTTCCTTAAGTCCTACTGATCCTCTAATGAACAATTTATTCGTGATTCGATCATCAAACTGAGTCTCTCTCGGGCCAATAAGAGGGTAGGGCTATTGGGTGAGATGCCCTAAATCTCGTAGGGTCCAGTAGTTTGTAAACACTTGATGAACAAACATTATGTGATGTAATAATATGAGATATTTTATTCACTACAGTCCTTGAAATATGAGATATTTTAGTTGCATTAACCATAAACCAAAAAACTAAGATCCCTGGTTATCGTTGTAAATAAGCATGTATGTGATGACATATGTAGCGACCGGATCCTTACATATTATGGTACGACCGCTACGACATGCATGCTTAGACTTTTCTATTATGAGATGAGTTTTGGACAAAAATCTCAAAAGAACATATCTAAGATTTTATTAATTAGGTAGAGAACTATATAAAAAGTTTATATTACAAAACGTAGGATCCATAAAACACTAGCGTAGTGATACAAAAATGCATATGGCTACAATAGTGAGTTTGATGGTTGGCTATTTGAACGACGTCTAATTCTGCCACCTACGTTCTGTCCTTACCTACAAAGTCTGTAAAAATAGGATGAGTATATAATATACCCAGTAAGTAGTTATCACATAGGGTAGTGACCAAATGCACAATTACATGCAACATGTTCTGAAAACATATGATTGGGACCGAAAACATATAATAACATGTGGTGGTCGATTATGCTTCTAACATAAATATCTCCTCCCTGATAGGAAGATGAGGACTTAGGCAGAAACTAACTCATCTGATGATTAGCGGGTCATGCAGTCAGTAAGGCCAGAGTCGCATCCAACATTACTAACGTAAATTTCTCCGCCCTGATAGAAAGATGAGGACTTAGGCGAAAACTAGCCCATCTGATGATTAGCGGGTTATGCGGTCAGTAGGGTCAGAGTCACATCCAACATCAACCATTAACATAAACGTAAGATTGGACTAGAGGGGTGCAACTATACATACCCTGTTAGTCCTTAGCATAATCTTGACATAGAATTGGGTCTAGAGGGGTGCAACCATACATACCCTGCTAACCCTAGCATAATCTTAACATAGAATTGGGTCTAGAGGGGTGCAACCATACATACCCTGCTAGCCCTAGAATAATCTTGACATAGAATTGGGTCTAGAGGGGTGTAACCATACATGCCCTGCTAGCCTTAGAAGCATAACCTTTATCTAATTAAAATTTAATCTTATGAACAAACATAATGCATGGGGTCCCTTGTCGACAAACATATTTTAAACATGTAATGCAACATATCACATAATTATGCAACATATTAAAGGTACACTACCATGAACCACTTAAAAAGAGGGTGAGATAAACTACTTACCTTGACTGCGATCCTAGTTATTCCTTATTATTCCCTATGGTTTGATCAGTAGAGCTTTCCCTCTTAAACTAAAAGGAAATTTGGACAGTACCTCACCCGAGCCTTATCTCTTTTAACCTCACAAAACTTCCTCATTCACACTTACTCTTTCATACGATTCTTTGTTACTGAGATTTGTTTGAGAATGGGTTAAGTCTTTAGGCAAAGGGTCCTATTTATAGTGGTTTTCAGCTCTTCTCAATGTGACAACTCATCCTATAAATGTCTTCTTTAAAATTACTTAGGTTTCAGAATTTCTCTTAATAAGACACCTAATTTTGGCTAACGTTTGCCCTTACGTCTTCAACCTTTGTTTGTATTCAATTTTAGGGTTCTCCATGTATAACCTATAAGATTGTGGCCAAATTCAATGCATAATCCACACTTCTGTCCAAATCTCGCTCTCTTTATTCTCAGAATCTTGCTCTCTCGAGCTTTTTCGCTGGTTTGGCTCTTGTGACTCTCGCTCTCGCTGCTCTCGCTCCTGCTCTCTTCCACTGTCTCGCTAAGAATCTCGCTTTCCTTACTCTCGCTCTCTCCAATTTTCTCTCCAATCTCGCTAGTTTTCACGCATGGTTGCGTTCACTGCTTGTAGATTCCACTTCCTCTTTTTAACTCTTTCAAATTTTAAGTATATGGGCAGCTAATTCACTTCCAATTCTTCCAATGAGGAATGCCCAAACAAAAAGTTATCTACTGCCCTTTGTCTCCTGAATTAGCTAGCGTCCAACTTCTAACTAATCCTCTCTGATTCTGCCCCTTTATTCATTATTTTTGGATAATTAATAAATTTCTTATTTTTTTTCCAATTTTAAATTTCCACCTGACTTTCCTATTAGGTTTATATATTTTTCATTCTTAATTATATATTTTATTTTTTTTTCCTGCATTCTAAATTAGGGTTAGGATATTACATTTATCACCCATTTAAATAAAATTTCGTCCTGTTAACATTTGACATTAATTTCCTGTAGTGTATGCGTACAAATTTGGATTTTTACAATCTTCCCCTCTTAAGAACTTTCATCCTCGAAAGTTTCTTGGTTCTTAAATAGATATGGGTATTTGACTTTCATCTCTTCTTCTCGTTCCCATGTAGCTTCTTCTACTTGCTGATTTCTCCAGAAAACCTTCACTAAACTTATTTCCTGATTACAAAGTGACTTATTTTCTCTTGCTAAGATGCAAACTGGAGTCTCTTCATATTCCAAGTTTTCACTTATTTGTAGAGGTTCATAATTTACTACATGTGATAGGTCAAACACGTATTTTCGAAGCATCGATACATGAAAGACATTATGTATTGTAGAAAGGGTAGGTGGTAATGCTAATCGATAAGCTACTTGGCCAATACGTTCTAATATTTCAAAGGGTCCAATAAAGCGGGGGCTAAGTTTGCCTTTTCCTCCGAAACGCATAATGCCTTTCATTGGTGCTACCTTTAGAAATACACGATCTCCTACTTTGAATTCCAGCTCTTTTCGACGGTTATCAACATAATTCTTCTGTCTGCTTTGAGTTGTTCGCATTCTTTCCCGAATTAGCTTAATTGACTCTGATGTTTGCTGCACCAATTCAAGTCCTATTAGTTTTCGCTCCCCAACTTCATCCCAGTGTACAGGGGATCTGCATTTCTTTCCGTATAAGGCTTCAAAAGGAGCCATACCAATTTTTGCCTGATAACTATTATTATAAGCAAATTCTATAAGATGTATCTGTGAATCCCATGCTCCAGTAAAATCCAAAGCACATGCCCTCAACATGTCTTCTAGGATTTGATTAACTCGTTCTATTTGGCCATCAGTTTATGGGTGGAAGGCTGTGCTGAAATTTAACTGTGTGCCCATTGCTTTCTGCAAACTTTTCCAGAACTTAGAGACGAAACGAGGGTCTCGATTTGAAACAATTGATACTGGGATTCCATGTAATCGGATGACCTCTTTTAAGTACATTTGAGCTAGTGCTTCCGTAGTGTGAGTAGTCTTGCATGGTAGGAAGTGGGCCGATTTGGTGAGTCGATCTACAATCACCCAAATCATGTTGTGGCCTTTAACAGTTCTCGAGAGTCCTGAGATAAAGTCCATAGAAATATGCTTCCATTTCCATTCTGGAACATTTAGAGGCTGGAGGAGTCCTTGTGGTCGTTACCATAGAGCTTTCACCTGTTGACAAACTAAACATTTACTTACATAGTCGGCTATATCCTTTTTCATGTTACCCCACCAGTAATGTGCTTTCAAGTCTCGATACATTTTGGTACTCCCTGGAGGTATTGAAAAGCATGATTCATGAGCTTCCTTCAATAGTTCTTTCTTGATTTCTTCATCATCTGGTATACATAGACGTCCATGATAGAGGAGTGCAGAATCTGGGGCTGTAGAGAATTGACTGGTTTCTCCATTCTCTGATTGCAGTTGTTTGTTTAGGTATTTATCTATTTGTTGTGCATCAATTATCCTTTGCCTTAATGCAGGTCTTGCAATTAACTGTGCTATTTGAGTTGTGAAGGTTTCTAGTTTTAGTGAGATCTCAGCTCTTTCAAGGTCATCTATTATATGTTTGGAGATGGTACTTAGAGCTGCTGTATGAGTTGACTTTCTGCTAAGAGTATCAGCAACAATGTTAGCCTTTCCTAGATAATAGAGGATTTCACAGTCATAGTCTTTGACTAATTCTAACCATCTTCGTTACCTCATATTTAACTCTTTCTGGGTAAAGAAGTACTTAAGGCTTTTATGATCTGTATAAATTTGGATCTTTTCCCCATATAAGTAATGTCTCCATATCTTTAAGGCAAAGATTACGACAACTAACTCCAAGTCATGAAGGGGATAATTTTGTTCATAAGGTTTTAGTTGTCTTGAAGCATATTCTATTACCTTTCCGTGTTGCATCAATACACAACCAAGCCCCTTCTTCGATGCGTCACTGTACACAGTTAAACCCCCTGATTCGTCAGGTATAGTGAGAATAGGGGCTGTGGTCAACCTTTCTTTTAGTTCCTGGAAGCTTTGCTCACATGCTTGGTTCCAGCCAAAAGGATTATTACTCTTGGTGAGGTTGGTTAAGGGTAATGCTATACTTGAGAAATTCTTCACAAATCGTCTATAATATCCTGCTAATCCAAGGAAGCTGCGCAGTTCGCTGACTGTAGTTGGGCGAGGCCACTTGCTAACCGTTTCAGTCTTAGCAGGATCCACTGAGATTCCTTCTTGCTTTACAATATGCCTTAGGTATGCAACTTATCGCGTCCAAAACTCACACTTGGAGAATTTGGCATACAAATTTTCATTTCTTAATATGGAAAGGACGTCCCTAAGATGTTTTTCATGTTCTGCCTCAGACTTGGAATAGACCAAAATATCATCTATAAATACGATCACAAAGTTATCAAGATAGTCCTTAAAAATTCTATTCATCAAGTCCATGAAGGCTGCTGGGGCATTCGTTAATCCAAAGGGCATCACAACGAATTCATAATGCCCATATCTTGTTCGAAAAGAAGTCTTGGGTATATCAGACTCCTTGATTCGTAGTTGATGATATCCAGATCGTAAATCTATTTTGGAGAATATTGAGGCTCCTTGTAATTGGTCAAATAGGTCATCAATGCGTGGGAGTGGATACTTATTCTTTATTGTCAACTTATTCAACATCCGATAGTCTATACATAAACACATTGATCCATCATTTTTCTTAACAAATAAGACAAGTGCTCCCCATGGAGACATGCTAGGGCGTATAAATCCCTTATCTAACAGTTCTTATAATTGTATTTTGAGTTCTTTTAATTCCACAGGTGCCATTCTATATGGTGCTTTAGATATTGGTTCAGTTTCGGGAATTAGATTTATACAAAATTCTATTTCTCGACTCGATGGTAAACCTGGTAGTTCTTCTGGGAATACATCTTCAAATTCTCTTATTACAGGAATGGCCTTAATTTCATCCTTTTGGTTTCTTAAATCCACTACACTTGCTAAATATGCCCAAGCCCCATGGTTGAGCAAATGTTTAGATTTTAAGGCTGAAATTATTCTTGGGGCTGATTGTGTATTAGAACTCTTAAACTTAAACTTGGTTCCTGTTGGAAAGGTGAATATGACCTCTTTATTATGGCAATCTATGCTTGCATAGTTTGCTGCTAATCAGTCCATACCTAGTATTATGACGAAATCACTTATGTTTAGGATGATAAGAGTCACCCCTAGTTTATGTCCTGATATTGACAATTCACAGTTTTCTACTACTGAGTGAGCCAACATAGATACTCCGGCAGGAGTAGCTATGGATAGAATGTAGCCTAAGGGCTTTGATGTTAATTGAGCATGTTGTGCAAATGTTGTAGAGATGAATGAATGACTAGAGCCCGAATCAAATAAAGTGAAGGCATAATACCCGAGGATGGGTAATGTACCTGTAACCACTACATCTTGATCCTCTGCCTCTTGACGTGTAACAGCAAACACCCGTCCTTTCTGTTGTTGGGTAACATTGTTACAAGTAGGCTGGGTGGTCTGGACAATTGATACTTGGTTGATGAACTTTCGGCAAGCCCTTGCATAGTGACCCGTCTGGCTGCAATTGAAACGCACCCCTAAGTTTCGAAAACATTACCCCTGATGGTGTTTTCCACAATTTCTACACTTAGGATATGTGAATGTTTGACTCTCCTATTGTGACTGTACGCCCTGAGTGCTTGGGGAAATTTTTGCTTGCCATTGTGAACATTGGAAGCCTTGTTGGGTGAATTTCCTCTTTTGATTTGGCATGAATCCTCGTTCAGAAGTTAAGGTTTTGGCAGCAAGATCTACTTCCATGAGTAAGGCCGACTCAAGGGCAAGGGCATACTCTTTGTGTCAGAAAGCAGTAACAATGCCTCGAATGCCTTCTTTTAATCCCCAAATAACTTTCCACCTTCTTCGCTTCTGTGTCCACTAGAAGAGGGACAAAGTGGGACAAGCGATTAAATTTCCGTTCATACTCTGCCACTGACATGTTCTCTTGATGAAGATTAAGAAATTCCACTTCCTTTTGATATCTCACTGTTAAAGGAAAATACTTTTTGTAAAAAGCCTGATTGAATTGCTGCTATGAGACTGAACCTTTGATTGTTCTTTGTGTGGATTCCCACCAGAACTTTGCATCGCCTCTTAACATGAAGGTGGCACAATTTACTTTCTGTTCTTCTGGGATGTTCATATGGCAGAAAATAGTTTCTCTTTCTGTTATCCAATTCTCTATTATAATTGGATCCACAGATGATCCATCAAATGTTGAAGGATTGAACTTCCTGAATTCTCAAATGATCTTCGAGTCATTTGTATCGTTGGTTATTGGTGTGGTGGATGAGGTTGTGTTTCCATTACTCATATTTTGTATTAGTATTTGTAGCGCCTCTGGTGTAAGTAACAGTAAGGCGTCTGTCTATGTCCTTGATTTTGATCCCTTGTGGATTCACTTCGAGGTCTGCCTCATCGTGTTGAAGCTCTTTGTGGTGGCATCTGGTACACACATTTTATTTTCATAATAAGGAAGCAATCTAATTTTTAATTTTTTTTTAACTCATGCCTCATGTTTACTAAATTATTTACTAAATTACTCGTTTGAAAATTCTACTTACCAGCATATTTGGCATAACTGTGGGCATCACTTAACAAGCCGAACCATCAAACACCACGACTCTTCTAATTAGTAGAGCCTAATTGGCTCAAATGCTCTGATAACAACCTGTAGCAACCGGATCCTTACATACTATGGTCCGACCGCTATGACATGCATGCTTAGACTTTTCTATTATGAGATGAGTTTTGGACAAAAATCTCAAAAGAACATATCTAAGATTTTATTAATTAGGTAGAGAACTAAATAAAAAGTTTATTTTACAAAATGCCAGGATCCCTAAAACACTAGCGTAGTGATACAAAAATGCATATGCCTACAATAGTGAGTTTGATGGTTGGCTATTTGAGCGACGTCTAGTTTTACCACCTACGTTGTGTCCTTACCTACAAAGTTTGTAAAAATAAGATGAGTATATAATATACCCAGTAAGTAGTTATCACATAGGGTAGTGACCAAATGCACAATCACATGCAACATGTTCTGAAAACATATGATTGGGACCGAAAACATATAATAACATGTGGTGGTGGATTATGCTTCTAACGTAAATATCTCCGCCCTGATAGGAAAATGAAGACTTAGGCAGAAACTAACTCATCTGATGATTAGCGGGTCATGTAGTCAGTAAGGCCAGAGTCGCATCCAACATCACTAACATAAATTTCTCCGCCCTGATAGAAAGATGAGGACTTAGGCGGAAACTAGCCCATCTGATGATTAGCGGGTTATGCAGTCAATAGGGCCAGAGTCGCATCCAACATCAACCATTAACATAAACGTAAGATTAGACTAAAGGGGTGCAACTATACATACCCTGTTAGTCCCTAGCATAATCTTGACATAGAATTGGGTCTAGAGGGGTATAACCATACATACCCTGCTAACCCTAGCATAATCTTGACATAGAATTGGGTCTAGAAGGGTGCAACCATACATACCCTGCTAGCCCTAGAATAATCTTGACATAGAATTGGGTCTATAGGGGCGCAACCATACATGCCCTGCTAGCCTTAGAAGCATAACCTTTATCTAATTAAAATTTAATCTTATGAACAAACATAATGCATGGGGTCCCTTGTCGACAAACATATTTTAAACATGTAATGCAACATAACAATCACATATGCATTCAAAATATTAAAGGTACACTACCATGAACCACTTAAAAGAGGGTGAGATAAACTACTTACCTTGACTGCGATCCTAGTTATTCCTTATTATTCCCTATGGTTTGATCAGTAGAGCTTTCCCTCTTAAACTAAAAGGAAATTTGGATAGCACCTCACCCGAGCCTTATCTCTTTTAACCTCACAGAATTTCCTCACTCACACTTACTCTTTCATATGATTCTTTTTATTGAGATTTATTTGAGAATGGGTTAAATCTTCAGGCAAAGGGTCCTATTTATAGTGGCTTTCAGCTCTTCTCAATGTGACAACTCATCCTACAAATGTCTTCTTTAAGATTACTTAGGTTTAAGAATTTATCTTAATAAGACACCTAATTTTGGCTAACGTTTGTCCTTACGTCTTCAACCTTTATTTGTATTCAATTTTAGGGTTCTCCATGTATAATCTATAAGATCGTGGCCAAATTCAACGCTTAATCCACGATTCTTTCCAAATCTCGCTCTTCTTATTCTCAGAATCTCGCTTTCTTGAGCTTTCTCGCTGATTTGGCTCTCATGACTCTCGCTCCCGCTCCTGCTCTCTCCCATTATCTCGCTGAGAATCTCGCTCTCTCCAATTTTCTCTCCAATCTCGCTCTCTCCAATTTTCTCTCCAATCTCGCTCTCTCCACTCTCGCTTTCTCCAATTTTCTCTCCAATCTCGCTCTCTCCAATTTTTTCTCTAATCTCGCTCTCTCCAATTTTCTCTCCAATCTCGCTAGTTTTCAAGCGTGGTTGCCTTCACTACTTGTGGATTCCACTTCCCCTTTTAACTCTTTCAAATTTTAAGTATATGGGCAATTAATTCACCTCCAATTCTTCCAATGAGCAGTGCCCAAACAAAAAGTTATCTACTGCCCTTTGTCTTCTGAATTAGCTAGCGTCCAACTTCTAACTAATCCTCCCTGATTCTGCCCCCTTATTCATTATTTTTGGATAATTAATAAATTTCTTATTTTTTTTTCCAATTCTAAATTACCACCCGAATTTCCTATTAAGTTTATATATTTTTCATTCTTAATTATATATTTTATTTTTTTTTCTGCTTTCTAAATTAGGGTTAGGGTATTACATTTATCACCTATTTAAATAACATTTCGTCCTGCTTAACATTTGACATTAATTTCCTGTAGTGTATGCGTACAAATTTGGGTTGTTACAACATACAGGTGGATCATGCTTTAAGTGATAACCTAAATGGTCTATAGTATATGGATAAAGGAGGGAAACCTTATCCTGTTGACGCTACGAGTGTTGCCCACTTTGTAGATGTTACAATTGTTGTAAAGTGCTATAAATGATCTGATCCTGACCATTTATGTATTAGACATGCGAGCGAGGATGCTCTATACAAAAGAGTTTATATAAGACCGGACCACGAAATGTTTAGTCTCGTTATATAACGTCGTTCATGACTGATACTTTCATTTTACTAGGATGACCATAGGTAACATGACCTTAATCCTGAGTGAGTTGGGAACTCCTGCCTATAAGGGTGGTCCTTTGATTTGTATGGGTGCGAGTGGCCAGATCACCGACTCAAACCTACCACTTCGGGGATTCGTTTGATTGAGGAGCTGGGAATTCAGCTACACAAGAAGGAATTCACTCCTTCCCAGATTCAAGGGTAAGTAGATAAATTGTTCCCTTAAAGGTTGATTCCGGGGCTTGAACAATGTGACACCACATCTTCTCTTGGCCCGAGAAGGATTTACTCATAGTAGAACTATGATGTATTGTTCATTAGAGGAATCAGTGGTACATAAGGAGTTAGATATAATTATAGGGGAAAAACGTTGAATTGGCACGACTGTACTTACAAGTGATTTGTGAAAGGTCATCGTACTGCTGATTGGTTATATCCAATGGACACAAAAATATATCTATAGCGCGAAGAGTGCAGCTGTCGGTCTTTGTGGAATATCTGACAGTTAACGGATGGTGGATATCGTGATTAAAGAGTTTATTCAGTTATTCACATATCGTTGGAGCTTCAAGCTACAGGTCCATAAGGTCCCCTTGGTAGCTCAATGGACTCATATTGAGAATCAGTTTTTGGCTTAGTTTGAAGTGTTCAAATTAACAAGAGGAAATTTGATTATATATGATATAATTAAATTGCATCAATTATATGAGATATAATTGACTTAATGTATTAGATACATTAATTAGAATTATTATTATTAAATGCTATAAAGGAGAAAAAGAACTATGGTTTATATATTGCATGAGATGTGATATTAAAACAATGAGTTATGAATATATATTATTTATATTTGTAATTAAATCAATTATGGGATAATTAGTTTGGTTTTTTCTCTCAATAACCAACTTGGGAAGTTGTGATCAGTTATAGTAACTGATGGATAAAATGACAATCGTTTTTCATTTTTCATGATGCGATGATTAAGCGATTAACAATTGGATGCATAAGAGAAATAGCTATACGATAGCTTGAGAGCATAAACGATCGTGCAACGAGTTTGCTATACAATAGACACTTGTTTTCTAAACGATCGAGTACTCAGTCTATACGATAGACTTTAGTCATCTCCCACTTACTCGATTGTCTACACGATCTGTCAATTCCTCCTACCGTATACCAAATCCATACAGAGCTCACAACTCCTGGATTCTCACACCGAGAATACCAAGGTAGCCTTCTGGTGGTGTCTACTTACTGTTCGAGGGTCGAGTGCTACATATTCTTGATCGTGGAGATTATTGAGGCGTGACGTTCGTGTTGGTGAACGATCGTGTTGTTACATCAAGGGAATGAGAAGAATAGTTTTTCAAGGGTAAGTTCTCTTGATCCTTAGTATTTTCCTTATGAAGCATACTGTAATTTAGAGTTTATGCATAACTATTACTGTTTGATTGTAAATGTGTATGTTCTGTCACCATGGGATTTGGAACGATCTCGCTTCCGCTTACTGGTCTCTTTAATAAAAGTTCCTTCAGAGGCCCCTTGTTCAAGACCCAGAGTCAACACTTAAGGGAACAACCTCTCTACTATCCCTAAAAATGGGTAGAAATGAATTCCTTCTGGCATCCTATAACCCCAACTATCTACCTGGTCTGACCCCTGAAATGGAAGGCTTATTGAGCAAGCGCAGTTGAGCCAACCCTCACCTATGCAAATCTAAGGATAATCCCAAATAAACAGGAGTTCATAGTTAGCTCAAGATTAAGGTCAAGTTACCTAGGTCATTGTTTTGAAATAGCCAGACTTAAACAGTAAACAACATATAAAGTAAGAGTGACTTATTTTATGGTCCAATCTTGTGCAAACTCTTTGCACAGGACGTCCCCACTCCTCATGTCATCACATATACAAATTAGGATCACTTCATCTGTAGCACTTTACAACTCCTTGTAACAGCTACAGAGTGGTCCGTATCTGATAGTGTTACTAGAATATGGCACCCAACCTTATTGATATACTATAGATCATTAAACTATTTACTCGAAACTAATCCACTTTTATGTCTCCACATAAAGTTTAAGTATTCATGTAATAGTCATGGATCTTTTAGTTTATTGGATGTCCTTCTAAAACGAAATAAACAATTCATATATTCAATACAACTTTATTCAATCAAACTTCAATAACAACTTTATTGAATTACAAAATGAGTTTATTGTTTACAAACCATGAGTTTTAGGACATAAAACCCAAAAAACTCCCACTTGGACTAAAACTCCAGTGGTAACATACATATGAATATATAATGCTGAGTTTTTTAGTTTTACGGAAAAATACAACTAGTGCATCATATATCCATGGTTTGTCTTTAGGTATCACATACCCATGAGTTTTTCTCCCACTTGCCCTAGGTTATATATCTCGTAGTCCTAGTCGTACTAGGAGATTCTCAAACACTTTAGCCGAGAGAATCGTTGTAAACACGTTAGTATACAATGTACTTCTTATTAAACTATATACGGAATGCATCTTATTTTCGAGACTCTTTGTTTCTCAATGATGTCATCGAGATTTGGTTACTTGAGTTACTACTAAACTCAAATAATAGCTAGGCTGTCACACATTCCTCCCATTACATCAAGATATCTTCAACTCTTTGAGTAAGATGCATTTGACTTGTCTAAACAACTTTTGTTACAGTCAGCTTTGATCAATAACTCTTATTAATATCTCTTGCTTTTATGGAAGATAAATAATACATGGTGATCCCGTATATTTTTCCAGAAAATTTGGTACTTGTCAACACAAACACTTGATTTTCGTTTTCTTGGAAAAATATACTACTTTTGGATTGCTTACAAATAGGCATGCTTATTTGAACGGTATTCCAATACTTAAGGTTTCGACACTAACATATGTGTCAATCTATTCTCTAGATTTCTGAATTATGTAAACATCATTTACATCTCATAAATAGCTTTTATGAGTTCTCCATATCTCATATGGAGTTTCAGAAAATACCTTTAAAATTGGAACGATGTTCATAACAATTATAGAAACTAGGTGTAGAGAGTTTTCACTGAATTTCATGTTCCATCAAAATAGCTCTAGAAATCTCAAACTCTCTTTTTTCTGTACTTTGATCCAATTGAAGTATTGCAGATTTGTTTTACCTATTAAGTTTTATACACCTTGAACTCTTCAAGTGTTTTAAACTTATCACTTAGGTTAAATAACTATTTGCCTTTATTGATTTCCAACTGTTTTTAAATATCTAGATATTTGCAAATGGTTTTTAACTTGGTTGGTTCTAACAGAAGTTACTTTATAGTAGAACAAATATAACTTTTGCTAATGAAGATTTCTTTTATAACAAAAGTTTATACACAATATGTTTCTTACAAAAGATAAAAGAACTTTCATTATAGTAATAAAAGTAAACAAGTTTATCTTCTAACAACAACTATATCTCCCACTGGTTGTTATGAGAAACACTCCCATGTTCAAAACTTGGAGTTTACAAGGAACTAGTTTCCTTGTCTTGCTTTCTCTACTCTTTTCTTTGCAACATATTATGGGCAATTTCTCTCCAGTGCTCTTTTTCACTACAGTGGAAACATTTTCCTTTATCTGCAACATTTTCCTTGTCCTTTCTGTCAATAGGTTTCTTCTTCCCTTTTCCCTTATTCTTCTTTACTGGAATACTCTTATTCTTTGAAGAAGAAGAAATATCACGCTTCTTAGAGGACGATCCTTTTTTCTCAGCAATAGTAACATTTACTTCTGATTTCAGTCCTTTAGCCCTCATCATGGTTTGATAAGCTTGTAGCTCATTGAGAAGCGTTGTCAAGTTATACTCTATTTTATTTATCAATACGTTCGTACAAAACTACAAGAAACTCTTCAGAAGAGATTCAAGAATAAAACCAACTTGAGTCTTCTCATCAACGACAACACCGTTTACTTCTACCATGTTGAAATGGACCATCATGTCCAAGACATGTTCTCTAACAGAGGCCCCTTCTATCATATAGTAGTTGTAAATGTATATGATAGCATCATGCCTCAGGGAGAAGGACGGTTGTCCAAACATCCACGCAGACATTCCATAATCTCTTTCGTAGTACTCATGCTTTCATGTTTTTTAGCCAATACATCAGAAATGATGGCAAGAATATAGGTATGACTTTCTCGTTAGTCCTAATCCATTTATTGCTTGCATCCCGAACATTTTAGTTTTCATTTAAGCTAGGAATGGGAAGACACTCCTCTGTTAAACGTGTAATTATATCACATATAATTACTAATTCCCTTAATTCTAATTTCAACGTTTCAAATCAACTTATCAAGCTACTCCAAGGCTAATCCGTTTGTGAGCTAGTAAGGGGACCTAGTGGACCTATAGATCATGGGCTCCAACAATCCGAGATTAATTGGCTAAACACTTTACACCTAATTAACCCCCCATTCGTTAACCATTGGGTCACTCCACTAAAGCCCAGAGTTGCACTCCCCTCATTATAAATATATTGTGTCCACTGGATATAACTATGATTAGTAAGTTAACCCTTCACAGGTTGTTCATAATAACGGTTGGATCAAAAGGTTGTTTTACCTTTGAGATTACCTCTTATTCCTTAAGTCCTATTGATCCTCTAATGAACAATTAATTTCTGACACGATCATCAAACTGAGTCCCTCTCGGGCCAATGAGAGGGTGGGACCCTTTGTTCAAGACCGAAAGTCGACACTTAAGGGAACAACCTCTCTACTATCCCTAAAAATGGGTAGGAGTGAATTTCTTCTTGCACCCTATGTCCCCAGCTATCTACCCAGTCTTACCCCTGAAATGGGAGGCTTATTGAGCAGCGCTGTTGAGCTAACCCTCACCTATGTAAATCTAAAGATAATCTCAAATAAAGTGGAGTTCATAGTTAGCTTAAGATTAAGGTAAAGTTACTTACATCATCGTTTTGAAATAGTCAGTCTTAAATAGTAAACAACGTTATAAAGTAAGAGTGACTTATTTCGTGGTCTGATCTTATGCAAACTCATTGCACAGGACGTCCCCACTCCTCATGTCATCACATGTACAAATTAGGATTACTTCGTCTGTAGCACTTTACAACTCCTTGTAACTGTTGGAATTGGTGTCCTAATTCTCCCGGAGTCTCGTTGTTTGGAATATACACGTTTTTATGAATAAAATAAGAGTTATTTCATTCTAGCATTTACTCATATCCAATAAACAAAGATTCATGGTTATCGTATATAAACTTAAGCATGTATATGAGATATACAAGTGGATCATGCCTTAAGTGATAACCTAAATAGGTCTGTAGTATAAGGATCAAGGTGGGATACTTGATCCTGAAGACATTACAGATACGACCCACTTTGTAGAGGTTTGCAAGTGTTATGAACTACTACAGATGGTAGATCTTGACCATTCATGTGGAGACATGCGAGCGGGGTGTCCTATACAAAGAGTTTGTATAAGACCGGACCACGATATGATTTGTATCTATATATAATGCCGTTGATACTAGAGATTTACATCTCATCTAAACGACCATAGGTGACATGACCTCAATCCTGAGTGTTTTGGGAACTCCTGCCTTTGAGAACGGTCCTTTGATTAGTATAGGTGAGAGTGGCCAGATTGCTAATTCAACATGCCTACCTTTTTGGGGACTTGTCTAATTTGGGAGCTGGGAACTTAGTTACACAAGATGGAATTCACTCCTTCCCCGAAACAGAGGTAAGTATATAGATTGCTCCCTTAAGGGCTAATTTTGGGGCTTAAACATAGTGGCCACAGTTTCTCTTTGGAAGAGAGGACTCAATCATAGTAGGACTATGACTTATGTTCATTAGAGGGATCGGTGGTACATAAGGAGTTAGATGTAACTACATGGGCATAACGATTATTGGCCCAGCTATACTTACGAGCGAATTGTGAAGGGTTATCGCACTATTGATTAGTTGATATGGACACATAATATATCTGTAGTAAGGAGAGTTCAGTTGTTGGTCTTCAGTGGAATGCTCGACAGTTAATAGATGGTGGATCCTGTGACTAAAGAGTTTAATCAATTATTCACGTACCGTTGGAGCTTCGAGCTACAGGTTCATAAAGTCCTCTTGGTAGCTCAATAGGTTCAAGTTGAGAATCAGTTCTTGTTGTTGATTTGAAATATTCAAATTGACAAGAGGTAATTTGATTATATATGATATGATCGGTGTGATGTATGAGATACATCTAGTGGAAGATTAATGTAAATAAGATTTACATTAAGGACCATGAAATAGAAAAAGAATTATGGTTTATATGTTTCATGAGATGAATTATTAAAACTATAGGTTATAAATATCGTATGGTAAGTTAGTTATCATATATATATTTATAATAATATTAATTATTGGATAATTATCTCTTTTTCTATAATAACCAATTGAGTGGGAGGTTATTGGTAGTTTCATGGTAGTCGTGAGATAAAAGGAAAAATGTTTTCCTAAATTTAGTAATTGTTGAATTGAGATTTCCATTCTCGGAAAGTTCTCACAAAGACTGTCAAGTAAATTAGATTTTCTAAACGATGGCTTGGAGTGACTAGACGATCGTGGAGTGTTTTTATACGATAGATACTCAACTGGCTGATGAGCTAAACGATCATGCAACTTTTTCTAAATGATTGCGTAGCTTTTGTTAAACGATTGGGCATCGTCTATACGATAGACACTGTCATCTCCCACTTGCTCAATCATTTACACGATTATTCTTCCTCCGGTCTCTACCTCTAACCAAGTCCATACAAAGCCCACACTTCTGGATTCTCACATTGAGAGTACCAAGGTAGCCATTGTGATGGTGTCATACTCAACTCGACATAGTCGAGGTTATTTGGACAACGTTCGTGGTGTTCGTGTGGAGTCCGTTGTGTTCCTGATCTTGGAGATTTCGGTGTTCGAGTTCTTAGTTGATCGTGCTGTGTTACGGTCGTGGTGGACGAGCGTTCGTGTGTTGCAGTCTTGGAGACTGTTTGAGCGTTCGTGATCCAAGGTGTTGAAGATGAGTCCTCAAAGGTATGTTATTTCTTTCCCTTGATCGTATAGTAAAGCATGTTGTAGTTTCGTTGTACGTATAGCCTATATGTTTCCGTTTGTGACTATAATTGTTGAATGTTCAAATACAATTGAAATTTGGAACGATCCTTTCGTTGCTCATGGAAACCCTCATGTTCCAATTTCCTTCAGTCACAACTATAGAGTGGGCCGCAGTCGATAGTGTTACCAGAATAAGGCACCCAACCTTATTTATATACTTTAGATCATTTAGACTATTTACTCGAACCTGATCCACTCTTATGTCTCCACATAAAGTTCAAGTACTCATGTAATAGTCATGGATCTTTTAGTTTATTGGATTTCCTTCTAAAACAAAATAATAAATTCATATATTCAATACAACTTTATTGAATCAAACTTCAATAACAACTTTATTGAATTACAGAATGAGTTTATTGTTTACGAACCACGAGTTTTAGGACATAAAACCTAACAATATGCTTGTTAATGATAGACTTTTATCTTCGTCTATTAACGATAGACAGTGATAGACTTTTATCTCTGTTTATCAACGATAGACAACGATAGACTACTATCTCTACCTATCAAGTTTCATATATACTCATTATTTATAACTCTCAAAAGACTTTCAAATAAAGAAATAATATCACAATATGACTAGTGTAAATAAAACCATGAAATCAATCCTATAAACAAACTAAACTCAAAACAAAACAAATATCAAAACACCAAACTAACCAACCCCATATACAATCCAATAACTAGGTCCCAACCAAACATATCTAAATGAAAATATATCTATCCTTGAGCAAACAAGCAAACAAGCAAAATATCAAGAATGAAAACATATGTTTCGCTCTCTAACAATATCACTATCACTCTCTATCAATACTAATGTATAGTGAATATTATCATTGTCTATCATATATAGACATTAATAGTAGCCAACTACTATGTATCACTGATAGACAGTGACATAATAATATTAATGTCTATCACAGATAGGCACTGATAGTGGTATATCATTGTCTATCAGAACATTTTCAATGTCTATCACAAATATACACTAATAGACTACTATCAGTATCTATCTGTGATAGACATTGGCAATGATCTATCACTGTCTATAAGTGATAGACAGTGATAAAACACTATCACTGTCTATCATAAGTTTGTTTATATCTTAGGTTTTACTTTCTCTTGTCCCTCTTTTGAGTTTTTATCTTCTTTAGTTTGTTTGATGACTCCTATAATTGTCTTCCTTTTGATGTTGATTACTATTTGTGCAAAAAAATTAGGGTTAATAAGTATTACCATTGAACAAAAATTAGGTTTAATAATTATAATCACTGATAAATTGATTAGAAGAAAAAAAAAAAGAGTTATACCTTGAAAGTTAAGTAGTTAAGGATGTACTTGAATCCTTAAATTCTTATAAGATGCGACAGCGACAGAAGAAAGATGAAGGAGTAAAAGTGGTAGCAGAAGAAGGATTAAGAAGAAGAAGAGCAGAAGCAAGATGCATCGATTACGAAAGTAGAAAAGTAAGAAGAAGCAGTGGTGGTGGTGGAAGAAGAAGAAGAAGAAGAAGAAGAACGATAAAGAGGATTTCAATTTTGAACGATAAAAATGGAGAAGAACAGTTAGTGTATGCTAGAGGGAAAAATCATGGAAAAAATCGTGTGGTTCTCTAATTAATTGTGGAATGAGTCGGGTTGGGTCACTAGCGTGGATCTCACATGTTTTTTGCGTGTGGGCTGAGCTTTTTTAGTATTTGACATGCTTTTTTGGGCTGCAAGCGAAATTTTGAACTTTTGCTATAACTTGTAAATAGTTTAACCCATTTTTCTATAATATAAAATTCTCCCTTAATTTAATATGAATCTGGTTTATATTAATTATTATTTGAATCTCATTCAAATACAATAAATCTCCTTTTATTATATAGTTTAATTTTGAATCTTCGTCAAAATTAAACCTATATTATAATGTATCTATATATATTGTATTAATTGTATCATATACAATTAATGAATATTCCCTTGATAAATTTAAACATTTCAAATTATTTCAATACTAATGATCATTGTTTACCCGTTATGAGCTAGTAGGGGGACCTAATAGACCTACGGATTAGAAGGTCCAATGATCCAATGTTAATTATTTTAACTCTTTAATTAAATTAACCAAGATTTATTAACTGTTGGTCACTCCACTAAAGATCCATAGTTGCGCTCTTTGCATTGTAGAACATGTTGCGTCCATGGATTTAACCTTACAAGTAAGTCGATCCTTCACGAGTTGTTTGTAATTACAACTGGATCAAATTACCATTTTACCCTTGTAATTACCTCTTACTCCTTAAATACCTCTGATCCCTCTAATGAACAATTTGTTTATGGTCCTACCATAAACCAAGTCCCTCTCGAGCCAATGAGTGAGCAGGTACCCTCTGTTAAAGACTCGAAACTAACACTTAAGGGAACTACTCATGTACTTACCCTAAAGGCGGGAAAGAGTGAATTCCATCTTGTGTAGTTATGTTCTCAGCTCCCTACTTGGATAGCCTCCAAAATGGTAGGTTTGTTAAGTCAGTGACTCAGACCACTCCCACCTACACAAATTGAAGGACAACCCTTATAGACAAGAGTCCATAACTCACTCAGGATTGAGATAAGTTACATATAGTCATCCTATGAAGTATTAATCTCTTCAATCAACAGTGTTACAAAGAAAGATTAAATATTTTGTGGTCTAGTCTTACACAAACCCTCTATATAGGATACCCTTGCTCGCATGTCTCCACATGAATGATTTGCATCACATCGTTTGTAATGATTACAAAGTGGGTTGTATCATAGTGTTACCAAGATAAGACACCCAATCTTATTTATATACTATACACCCTTTAGGTTATTACTTGAATATGATCTACTTGTATGTCCACTATATACTGTTCAAGTCTCATGAAATAACCTTAGATTTTTACCTTAATAGATCATTCATTATTGTATATTTAAAACAATTAACCATTATGTCAAATAACTAATTAACTACGAGGCTTTAAGGCATAATACACAACAATAGTAGGATATAATATAAAGATATTTCATATTATTCTTACTACCAATCTCAATATCATAATCATTGCAACATATATCTTTAAAACTTAGCAGATTTCTCTTTAATAGACCCTAAAGGATTAATTTAAATTTTGGATTTATCATTTTATGTCTTGTTTCAAGGTCATGCTTGGCAAAAGGAAGATAAACTTGCTTGGGTTTATTTTGGATTTAGTTTTGAGGTAAGTAATCTTACTATTGGAACCGCCTTCGTGTCAGGTGATAAACTTAAAGATAATTTTGTTGGTTCTGAGATTGTATGAAATTATTAAAAATGATATACGAGTATGTAATAAATATGTTTGAAGTACGTTATGGGTATGAGCATGATTTAGAGTTTTATGAGATATATTAAGAGGATGATTGGACGGAGGCCTATATTTTGAGGTAGGTAGCTTTACTATTGGAACTGCTTTTGTGCCAGCCAAAATAGATTTAAAATATTATTTTGGTTTTGCCAAACAGTTGCCAGAAAAGATATATTCTCATTTTCTAAAGGAATTTAATTATACATGCTATGATTTTATGAGATATTATGCTATGAATTCATGAATTTATTAAATGTTTATGTTAAGATATCATGATAAATGGGATATTTTATTGCATGTTTCCTGAAAGACCAAATTAGTGACAATTGCCCTCTTATCTGTAGCTATGTACACCTCGGGTTCAAATATGTGCGCCTTCGGGTTCACTAGTTTATGTGTGCCTTTGGGCCCACTAGTTTATGTGTGTTCCTTCGGGTTTATCAGTTAATATGAGTACATCTCACCTACAGAAGGACGAGTTAAATTGTTCACTCAGATGATAGTCAATGTACAACTTTAGCACTTCAGATTAGCACAGGATGTTTAGTTCATGTTGCATTTATTGGACATAAATGCTTAACCTGACCCGGTAGTTGGGTTACTTACGGAGTATTTCATATTAATTCTTTCTCATGTTTCTTTTTCAGGTAAGGGTAAGAACACACCAACGAATGACAAGAAGAATTCGTGAACGAGCCACTAGAACCAATCAAGTGCTTCCACTCATGTTTTTCTATGTTTTCATGATTTTAAACTTAGTCAATTATTGAATTTAGAGTATTTTCAATTTTTGAACTTTGGATGTTTGGATGATGTTTTCTAGTAATATTTGAACTTACTTCTGTATCTTTTAAGGACTCTCTGTTAAATGAATTTCAGTTATTTACTTTTAATAGAGTTATTTAATTCATAGTATTTAGTTAATTTTTATCAAATCATTAAAAGTGTCAATTTGAAATATATGCACGCATGTCGTAACAGCCTAGTATAAGTCTTAGAAAGTCGTATCATTACGATTGGAGACCAAACTAAAGATCTATTGAATATATTGTACTTAAATTGGATAATTAAAAGTATAGGTTTAAAGTTGAACAAGGTTCAAAGTAGAAATAAATGATATTTTAACCAAAAAAAAACATGGATAAATTGGAATAGAGGTTGGAGTTGGCGCTCTCGAACATGAAAATAAACAAATTTTCTCAAATAAAAAAATAATTAAAAAAAAAAAGAAAAAAAAAAAAGAAAACCAACAGAAAGGAATTTGAGAGAAAAAATTCAAAAAAAAAAAAATGAAATTCAGTTATTGACATGTTCAGTTGGAATTTTGATGAGGAATTTATCCATTTTAGGATTAAATTAGTTTCCTCATATCTCTCTTTCCATTTTCTTCCTCCTTTCTTTCCGTTCTCTTCTCTTTTCCCTTTTTCCAGTTTCTGAACAAACTCAACCGATTCCCGTCTCTGATTTTTCCCATTTTGACGTTCTCAAACCCCATTTCACATTTCTTCTTCTGTGCCGACCCACTTCAACGATCAATGGCTTCCGAAGGAGATGAAACCCCATCATTGTCCCCTAGAAGCAAGTTGAAGTTTCTTTGTAGTTATGGCGGCAAGATCCTCCCTCGCCCCACCGATGGCCATCTCAAGTATGTTGGCGGCGAGACGCGCGTTATTGCTATGCCTCGCGATATCAAATTCCCAGGTTTCTGTTCTTCGATTTTCTTCCCCCCCCCCCCTTTTTTTTCCATTGTGATTCTTATTAAGTTTTCTTGGAGGGGTTTTTTTTTTTTTTTTTTTTTTTTTTTTTTTTTTTTTTTTGATGATGATGATGATGATGATTCTGTTACCGTCTGGAAAATTCTGTTGCTTTGATGATCTCCCTAGAAAGTTCAATAACGATGAAATTATCTGTCAATATGTCAATATCTTCCTAAATTATATCTATGATATCTTTTATAAATACTTGTGAAACATAGAAAAATGTTATTATCTAATTCAATATGAATAGAAATATTGATAATAATATTCTTAACTTAGTGGGAGAGTTAAAACAATTTAATTATTAATCTAAACAATATAAAAGATTATCAAACTTTTCGTTTTGTGTTTTCTCTTATTCTACTCAATCTTGTTTAGAATCAAACAAACTTTATATTCCTTGAATACCTTATCACTTTCTTCTCTAGAATAAAGTTTAGTGGATTTAGAATACGTTTTGATCTTCTTTCACATAATTTTGGCATGTTCAACAGATCTAATGAAGAAACTGACTGCTCTGTTTGATGGAGATATGGTGCTAAAGTATCAGTTGTTTCCTGAGGATCTTGATGTTTTGGTCTCTGTGAGGTCTGATGAGGATTTAAAGCATATGCTTGATGAATATGATCGGCTCGAAAGCGAAGGAACTCCTAAGCTTCGGTGTTTTTTATTTCCTTCAAACCCAATTGTTATTGAGGCTCAACCGTTCTCCGCTGATCCCCATCAAATTGAGCAACGTTATCTTGAAGCCATCAATGGCATTGTACGTTCTGGCTCCTCCACCAGCGCAAAACTCTCCCCTACTAATGCTAACCGCCCTACATTCAGCATTTCATCTGCTTGTTCATCTCCAAAATCGTCTTCTCCGGACGCCCAAACGGCAGAATCTATGGCTCAAGAAGCATTCTCTTGGAATAGCATGAAACCAAGTCGCCCGCCTATGCACAAGGTCCATAGCTCTCCTAGCCTTTGCAGTTCCAACAACCTTCAACCTCCCACCATTGCCATTCCAATTAGTAAACACCACATCCAACAACGCCATTACCACTATCAACAAAACCCGCTGCAGCAGCAGCATCATAATAGCTACCAGTCTGCAAGACTGCCACCAGAGTTTAGCCGATCTAATGCCCCTGAAAGAGTTCCTATGAACCTTTCGCCATCACCGCCTATAGGTAGGACCGACGTTGGAAGGAGTCTGATGGGACCTAATGTTAGCCACCACACATCTAGTAGACAGCAAAGAGGAATTGGAGTGTGGAACAAATATGGATACTCTGAAGAGTTTGCAGCGAACGGTTGTGGTAGGATCGATAGAACCGAGAGTAATCAATGGAGCGCAAAAAAACAGCTTTGGGAGTAACAAAATACAGTTTGTTTAGTCTTGTAGATAATTGGGAAGAACAGAATCACAGATGGTGAGTATAGTCATCTTCTGTTTGTGCTATATTTTGCACAATCATCATATTTTTTGTTTTGAGCTGATGTTTCCTATGAAGTAAATACTTGTATAGATGTGTATAGGTTTCATAAACAAATCTCATGTGTTTGTGATATTTTAGTTTAATACTTGTACATGGTGTTATGCCAAACTGTTAAGATTATACACAGTGTCGATGCAATTCAGGATTTAAGTTCACTCCTCCATATTGTCATTTTGAAGTAAGACAAATATAGGTTAATTTTGAGGCCATTGAAACTAGATTGATTCTAGAGAATAAATCTAGAAAACTATAACTATTTTGGCCATTTTAGTTGTAGCTTAATTTACATCTGAATGTTCAGTGAAGTTGTTTGAAAGAGATGCATCAATTTATTGTGTATGATTAGGAAATGCCCATTTTCTTTGATTACTAATGTTTTGTCAATTTGTGAATTTTAATTTCAGTTTTGTATATATTGATTTTCCCCTAATCAAGTCCTAGCACTCCCTTTTGTCAATATATTTTTAACACTTTTTTTCAAGTACCAATGGCCTATCAATAACAACAAACTATTTTGTATTTTGAGTCGAGTAAATTCTTGCAAGTGAAGCCATGTGAATTATGAGATGGAGGAGCAATGAGCAAACAAATCAATTAACCTAATGTAGTTATTTTAGCATCACATCATCATTTTATCACTAAATTTGAGTATTTCGGGATAAAAAGAAAAACTAAGTCCACTCAAAGATAAAAATTAAGGTTTTATTTGATAGACAATTCAAATTATTTTTTTATAATTTCAAATTGATCGAGTTTGGCGAATATGCATTTGATAGGTTGTTTAGATTATATTTTTAGAAATTGTTTACGAATTCAGTATTTCATCTGATAAACTCAATTATTTTTGTTAAATAAAAATATGTATTATATAATAAATTATAAATTACATGATATTAGAAAATAATGATTATACTAAATTAGTAACATAAATCAAGTTTGTAAATTAATTAATAATATTAATATTCACCCTAATATTTAGTGAGTAACTATACATATAATTAGTTATATGGTTTAAATATATATTATAAAACACATTTTGAACTAATTTTTTAATATACTTCCAAATACATATACAAAAACATGAAATATGACCCTATTTTCATTAAATTCCTTGTTTTCAAGTTTCTGTTTTCATCGGATTGCCTACAAAACATGGACTAAACTTTCTAAAGAAGAGAAAAACTTTCAAAAGAAGAGAACCCAACACACTGAGGATTGAACTTTTATATTGAATCCATAATATAATACAATTTTACAGAAGATGGTAAGTAGAGTACAAAGGAAGTAAAAAGATGCCAAAATGAAAACAGGAAAATGAAATCAAATCCCAATTGCATCAAGAAGCTGAGAGTGTTGAGAAGTAGAGACTAAAGAATTGGCAACAATGGCACCACTGGCAGCAACAGCAGGGACTCCAATGCCAGGGAAAGTGGAATCCCCACAGCAGTAAAGCTGAGGAATGGGAGTTGAATGCCCAAGAAAAGAGTCTTTTCCTGCTTCAATTGCTGGCCCATATGTTCCTCTGTTTCTTCTAAGAAACCTTTGATGAGTCAATGGTGTTCCCACCAACTTCACCTCACACTTTTCTCTCTTGAAACCTGCTCCAAGGGCTCTCTCAACTGCCCTCCACATCACCTATAAAAATAGTTTAAGTTTAAACTCTAACGGTGGGGAGACGAACAACAGATTTCTTGATCGTTAACTATGAAGTACAGACACGGATACATATATGAGATACGAAAACAATAGGATACGACGATATACCAATTTCTAAAAAATTAAGATACAGATACATCGACGATATGTCATTTATTCTTATATATTTTCTTTATACATGTAAGTTTAACATAAAGATGCTAAATGTAATCCACCAAAAAGCATAAAATGCCAATTTAATAACATTATATTGAAGTCAACGAAGACGAACTTCGAAGTTGAAGTTGAAGTTGAAGTTTGAAGTTCGGAGAAATGAAAAAGAAAAAAGCGTGAGATCGAAGCTGAAATTTGAAGTTGAAGAGATGAGAAAGATATTCTGAAATATTTTATCTTGTGGGCTGCTAGATTGACTGATTATAATGGGATTGAACAAAATGGGCTTAAGTTGGACATTTAAAACCCTGAAATCAATTTGGAAAAAAAAAAAAAAAAAGCAGCTTAAGCGTGTTCTCTGAAAGGGAACATACGTATCCGAACTAAAAAAAAATAAAATAATAAATTCAAATACTTTAATCACGTATCTTTTACGTATCTAGACGTATCAATATCGAGTACATATTTGATATCAATTCTTCGCACAATTTGAAGTATTTAAAGTTCTATAGGTTGCTAACAATATCTTTATACCAGCTGAACCATGCTCACTTGTTTTGATTATTTCATTTACTTGCTTAAACTCTTTGATATTTTTGTTTTCAACTTGAAGTTTTATATGAGAAAAGTCTTTTAAGTCAAAGTCTAAATAGGTTTTTGTACAAAGTTAAAAGACCTAAACTAAAATAGTTGAAACGATAAGCAGGAACTTTTGAAAAGGATATTGTAGAAGTTAAAAGGTAAACACTTATTTAGTTATAGTACTGGCAGAAAACATTATCTTGAAGCAACGAAAAGATCCAACCACTAGTTCATAAGATTATAACTTACCTCAGATCTTTCAGCCTTGAGATTTTTGTACTCAGAGCTCCTACGGTCAAGTCCTTCCCAAAGAGTATATGGTTCAGTTCCTGGTGTGTATGCATGTAATACATGTTTTCCAGGGGGTGCTAGATCCGGACTAAGAACACTTGGTACAGATATCAAAACCACGTTTTGATCTGCATCGACTCCTCTCTCCCAATCATTAACAACTATATGATGAATTCCCAGATCGTCACGAATATCCTGAAAAAGACATGCACAAAACTTCATAATCTTGAACCAAGTGTTTTTTAGGGAGCAAGAACACTTAGTGCAATAGGCTTCTGAAGACTAAGCTCGAAACTCAAAGAAAAGGAAAATCATCAATAACGTGTGGTTGCAAAGAAAATGTCCACGGTCTAAGTTTGTTGAAAACTTATAATTTAAAATCCTCGATGTCTCTTGAGTCTAGCGGATAAAAACATGAAATTAGCTTTTTACATTAAAACCATAGTAATTGTCATGTCCCTTAGAACATGGAATGGGAATTAAAGCCATAGAAAAGCAAAATCATCAATAACGTGTGGTTGTAAAGAAAAGCACTGTATCCTCTCCTAGTAGAAGGATTGTGTCTCAGTGGAAAAAGAATGGTAATAAATATATATTTTGCAAACATCACCCACCTCTGCATCAAAGCCCAAGTGAAGATGCATAAACGATTCACATTGTGGAATCGTATTTATCCTATCACGATATGATTTTGGAACGGCGCTTTCAGGTAATAAGGCCAGTGTATCCCACATCGATGCATTGCTCACAACAGCTTTCTTTGCACGTATAAACTGCAACATGTTCAATCATGACATTAGTGGGTTCTAAATGAAGCGGATACTATTGATGTTTCTTTAACATTGACTTGGATTGATTCCATAAAATTTACTTGACCACTCTTTAGCTTGACTCCAACAGCCCGATCATTCTCCACTATAATGTTCTGAACATGACTTCCAAGAGAGATACGCCCGCCAAATTTTTGCAGGCCTTGAAGAAGGGCATTAACAACTGCCCCACTTCCATGAAGAGGATACTCGAGACAGGAACCAGGCTTATACCATTCTGCAAACATATAAATCTGAAATGTAGAAGAAAAATAAATGCATATATTAATCATGGTGGCATTTAAATATGAGGGCCCAAAAAAATAGAAAAGTTATGGCTTATGATATTGTATCTGGGCAAAATGGGAATAAGAAGGCAATGTCAGAAAAAGAAGGTTCCAAGATTCTTTAACAGACCAAAGAGAACAGAAAGAGGAAAGGAAACTGTGGTTCAGTTTACCTTATGAACAAATGAGCTCCCAAATATCGACTAAAATAAACTACTGAAAAGTTTTACCATCAGCACATGACTTCTGAACTTGGTCATTGGCGACATGGATTTAGATTTTAAGATCACACAATAAGCTATTAAAATAACCACAGAATTTTTTTTTACCTACAGTGCCTTTCAATAACATGTATTGATTACTAGATGCATTAATACAAAAACTGACTGGTCTCAAATTTATAAAGCTTCATGACAATATTTACCATCTCTGCTGATAATATGCCATTTGTTTTCACTCCAGCAAGTAAGAAAGCCAATAGATCCAACCAATTTCGAATGAAAGGGTCTTTAAGTTCCAACGAGTCGATGATTTCTGAGAATGGCCTGAGAAGCTTGGTTGAACCAATAATACCTTGAGGGCCCATCTGAATGAAAGATTTCAAGAGAGATGGAGCATATCTTGCTGCAGCTGTTGAAAGAACACCCCAATCACCTCGAATTGATAGAGGTGGTAGAGCCATTGCTGCAGCAGACAGTGGAAGTATGGTTTCCTGTGAAGCAACTTCATTTTGAATAAAACATATACATCTTTAAGCATGGAAACTAAATGATATCCTACTCAAAATAAAAAAATTCTGCAATGAAATAGATAAAAAGACAACTACATTCTTACTAGTAGTTTCTGCCATTCTTGAACAGCATTTGGACTTGCATACTTCTCAAGATCCTGAATGCAACAGACTAAACATTGCTTAGTTCCCTGTTCTTTTCAATTTTGACATCACAATCTCATGGATGTAGTTGATTTGGGTGCTTATTATTGTAATGGATACACATTTTTCTACGTGATTGAACAAGCAATACGTGCCTGAAAAAGAAGTTTTCCTATCAAAACTATGCAAATGGAAAAAGAAATAAAATGGGTTACCAACTTAATGTCTGATATCCACCTTGAAAAACTCTGTGGGGCCTATGCGTGATAAAAATTCTCCTTCAGGTATGTAGACCATCCATGAATCATAATTGGCACAAGGAAGTGACTCACCAAGTGCATCTAAGACCTGAAAAAAATAACACACAAGGAGGTGCCAAATTATGGACTTTTGGGTGTCTTGATGATAAGGGTTTGTGATGTTCACCCACTCGAGGATTAGTGGGGCATGAGCATATAAAGGACGGAGTGGAGCCCCTAACTTTCCGGTGATCAAATAAAAAGGTTATGGAAAATTAAGTAGCATATAAAGTTGAAACTTAGTAATTGTTGACGACTTATGAATAATAGGTTGATAATGTTAACACTGGAAAAGACAGGCGCAGAACACTAGAAATGAAAATTGAATCTCCATATCTTCATGCCAATGTTATGACCATTCAATGATTCACAAGAAAAGAATTACAATCAAGACTATCCGAACTCAATAGTCACTTAAATCCATTTTATTCGTATCATTCATCAGAACACTAAATTGATTCAGGTAACAGAAGAGATTACTTGACATAAGATTATGATATGGGGAAAAAAACTCATGGATCTCTGTATAATTTTGTTTCTCAAGATAACTGCGACATTCCTGCTACTTTAATTAGTTGTACTAAAACAACATTTACTGATAAGCTCTACTGAGTTACTCATGAACTTTTCAATCTTCATCAACAGTGAAGAAAAACGAGTTGACTCCATTATGAAAAACAATATTAGATATTCTAGATGTTTATTCATTATTTGATAAATGGCAAGATATGCAGTCAGTGACATTACTTGGGCAAGTGGATTTGCCTGAGGACCACGCGACTGAAACCCCGAAAACAAAGATGGACCAGAGTCGAACTTGTAGCCCTTAATATTGAAAGAATGAGCGGCACCTCCAGGTAAATCATGACTTTCCAAAACAAGAACATCTTGTCCATATCTAGCTAACAGCCCTGCACAACAAAGCCCCCCAATTCCACTCCCAATTACTACAACATCGGCCTCTGCCTTCCCTGCAAATTAAACCACAACTGAGTGAGCACAAGCAATGGCAGTCTCTCATGGTTGACCCTCAAAAGTCAAAAGGGTGTCCCATTGTAAGCAGTCGGGATGTTTCGGAAATATCGTTGAACATTTTAGTTCAAGCTCCAGTAAAATCTCAGGCACTTCTAAATAACGATATGTTTTTGAAAATTGTGTTTGATTTCTTATTGTTCATTTACACTTCTCAAAAAAAACAGTTGAATTATTTGCTAGATTTCAAAAACAAAAACAAAATTTTAAGAACTATAGGTAAAGCTAGTGTTTATAAGCTTAACTTTCAAAAACAACCAAATGATTATAAAACGAAACTATAATAATTAAATCCATCATCGTCTCCTAAAGATGGCCTTAAGTGGGCAAAGCCTCCTCGGAAGTTAGTATGGTTCAGACACAAAGCATAATGGAAGTGATGAGGCTCCCTGATACTCGATTATTAAAAATTCAAATAAATAGAGAAAAGAAAAGGGTACCAAGTTACAAGGGTGCTTTTTGCACCTTTGACAGTACTTTGTACTGAAATTAAACAATGACAAAGTTGAATGAACTACAAATACACATGTACTAAGCAACTAAATTCTCAAGGAAAGCTATGAATAACTCTTTAGGAAAGAAAAATGATCTGGAATTGAAAAGAGCAAACCAATGATCATATAGAGCAGAGGAAAGATTTTTTAAAAAAAAAAACGTCAAGACATAATAAGGCATAATCATATGGAAAACAGAATAGCAGATTCCATGAATACCGATGAAAGGGAAAGTTCTATTCCACGAAACTAGCTCCAATTGCTTCTCAATAGTTACATATTCACTTGGAAGACCATCCATGAAAACCCATCTAATCAAAGAAAAACGGCAATAAAAGGGAGAAAAAGAGAGTGAAGAAAGGACCTGGGAAGGCATCGTTGTTGTTAAGAGATACGGAGCCAATGGAAATGGGTTGTTGAGTACTGCTGGAGCTTTGTGCGAAAATGGGTCGCCGATGAGCTGAAACTCCAAAAGCAGAAGGGGAAAAAGGCCGAGAAAATCGTAGCATATTGGAGCAAAGATCCATCGCCATGGAGTGGGCGAGGTTGCTGTGGATTCGATTGAAGCAGAAATGTGGGTTGAAGACGAGAAGGTGAGAATTGGAGATATTTATGAGTTGTGAAGAGGAAAATCGCTCGCCTGAAGGTTTGGTTCAAAATCAAAGCGAACATTCTTTCCATCAAGGGTTTTGCGTGGCTTGCCGTTAACCGTTGTTTTGGGAAATGAAATCAAATTATCACTTCATTCTTTAAAGAAAAACTTATCATTTTAGTACACCTTTTTTCCTTTCTTTCTGCTAAATCATAAAAAAAGCTGATCAAGGTGTAGAGATCACTTTTGCTAGAATAGACTTTAATCTATTAATTCGGGTGTTCAACAAACTCGATGAATCCAAAAAATCGATCAATCCAATCCAATCTATGCGATTTGGGTTGGGTTATTAACTCATTTGGGTTGGATTGGTTCAAATAAATGAAAATTTTATGAGTCGGGTTGGTTCATGGGTTCACTTAATATAACCCAAATCAACTCGAACCAACCCGAATTTATTATTAGCTTAAAAAATTATATTTTTTATTACTTATAACACAATTATTTATATATATATTCATTTTAATTTTATTTAATTTCAATATTTTTTGAATAATTTATTTTTCAACAACTCTTAAAAGTAGTTTCTTTGCACTTTAGAAAGAAAATTTTCACTATATAAATTGAAATTGAGTTGTTAATCTTAATTAAATATATGAAAATAATTAAATTAGATTTTTATATATTTACATTTTGCTTCTTTTTATAATAAAATTTTAAATAAATGATCCGATTAACCCGAACCAACCCAACCCAAATATTTCATGGTTGGGTTGAGTTGGGTTGGGTTCATTTTTTAATAAAGGTTATTTGGGTTGAAAAAATTTACAACCCGAAAAATTGAGTTGGGTCTAAAAAGTATTTCAACCCAACCCAACCCATGAATACCACTATCTATTATTGAAAACTTTAGCAACAATTTTATAATAGACATTACATAAAATTGAGAAGTAAATTTTTTTAATAAAAGATTGCAAGAAAAACATTTGGTCATGCGGCTTTGGATTTATGGCTAATTCCACTTCAGATTTAGAGAAGGGAGCGATGGGAGCTCTATTCATATCATCTGCGATAACTGATGGAACCTTATCAGTAATTTTATTGATATTATCAGAACAAGGGTTGAATGATGTATAAATTTCCTCGAAATAAGAAGTAAAAATTTGATCAATTAAGATTGGATCTTGAAATAAGGAGTTGGAATTATCACAAACACTCTTAATTTCGTTCTTTTTCGTTGTTGGTGTTGTTTTTTTATGGAACCATTTGGTGTTAGATACCCTTTATTTTAATCGAGATTTTTTATATCTTTGCTTCCAATAGATTTCTTCTCAAAGGAGATGGTCAAGCTCCTTCTCCAAGTGGAGAATAAGTTGAAGAAATATGGGATTTACAAACCTCAATTTTTCATTTGAAGGAATTAGATAATGATCGGCTCCAAATAGAAAGTTTGTTGGCTGTTGAAGAGAGATTAGATTGAAAATCTTCAGGATTAGATGAATTAGAGTTCCAAAAAGAAGCTTCTTTAATAATCGTAAAGCAAGAGTCATGTAAAGTCCAATGTTCTTCAAATTTGAATCTTTTGAGAAAAGGACACTTATTCTTGTATGGCAAATCTTTGCAAAAAGCAAGCGTTGAATGAAAAATTTTGGACCAATCACAAATTGTCACGTCATTTTTCAAATTAATGACTAAGTTACAAATCATCAACTTTGGGACCAATTGAAGATTGGCATGTGTCCCAAAGTGAAATTGAAGACATAAATTGACAAATCCCTTTCATCATGCTCGTTGGATCGAATAAAAATAATTTGGTCCAATTTAATATTATAATTTGGACTAAAGTCCAATTGAGCCCAAAAATAGGCTTAACGTGGCTCAAATACCAAATTAGGCCAAAATCCAATCAGACAATTTCTCGGACAGTCTTCTTCTTCAGATGGCCCTAATAGATCCTTACAACTAGGAATGTTTTCTTCGTAAAATCTACCTTTGATGGAAGGACCCCCCAATCTCCACAAGTCCCATAAAGAAATAGACATCTCTCTGGATGAATTATGGAGGGTATTTGTTGAGGATTGGACATCATGCTTCACAAAAAGTCCAAACAATGTCGCTATTGCAATCATAGGTGTATAAGGAAGTCAAAACAACATTGAAGAAACGAGCCGTCTTAAATATTGTTGTGTTACAAGCAACTACGACCTTTAACCATTCCTAATAATGGGAGATGTAAAAGAAATCTCCATGAATCTTCAACGAGGTACCCCATCAAACTTTCTTGTTGTTTATAATGCGACAACCGAACGTTGACTATAGATTTTCATTTGGAGCTTTGTTATGTATTAAAGACTCTAGAAACCAGGCCTTCAACAATGAATTAGCCCCATAGGTCACTCTTTAGACCATCGAGTTGGGAAGTAGAATTTTCTATAGGAGGTTGAGATTCCATAAAGTTTCCATACACCACCTCTCCTACAAGAATGATAATTCCATTCTCAGAAGATTGACCTTCATCTTTTACAATGATTAAGCATCAGGATGTTCTGTGAAATACACCATGGCAAAAAAGAACTTTTCTGCAAAAAAAAAAAAAGGTCACTTGTCACGTTAAGAAATGAAAAGAAGAAAAGTAATAAATTGCTTAAATGAATAAATATATAATAAATGGAGTGGAAATGGTGACCACCCTTACAAGCTACACAATCACCCACATAGGGACTGTGTCTAGCAAAAGTTAGATCATTGTTGGCGGAGCTGGTAACCACCCCTGCAGGTTACATAGTCACCCACATACAGATTGTGTCTAGCAGGAATCAGATCATTGTTGGCGAAGTTGACGGCTACCAATGCAGGCTATACAGTCACCCACATAGAGGTTGTATTTAGCAGAAGTCAGATCGTTGTTGGCGGAGCTGGCAACCACCCCTGCAGACTACACAGTCACCCACATAGGGGTTGTGGTAGCAAGAATCAGATCATTGTTGCCGAAGCTAGTGACCACCCCTGCAGGCTACATAGTCACCCATATAGGGGTTGTGTCTATCCAAAGTCAAATCTTTATTGATGAAGCTGACAACACCCTTGCAGGCTACACAGTCACTCACATAAGAACCATGTCTAACAAGAGTTAGATCTATTAGGATTGGTGTCCTAATTCTCCCAGAGTCTCATAGTTTGTAAACTTTGTACACATTGTTATGAATAAAATAAGAGTTATTTTATTTTTTATTTACTGATATCCAATAAACAAAGATTCGTGGTTATTGTATGTAAACTTAAGCATATATATGAGATAAACAAGTGGACCATGTCTTAAGTAATAAACTAAAAGAACTGTAGTATAAGGATTAAGGAGTGATACCTTATCTTGGTGGAACCATGGATACAGCCTGCTTTGTAGAGGTTTACAAGTGTTGTGAACTACTACAAATGGTCTGATCCTGACCATTCATGTGGAGACATGCGAGCGAGGATGTCCTATACAAAGAGTTTGTATAAGACCAGACCACGAGATGATTCGTCTCTTTATATAACGTCGTTGATACTTGAGACTTACATCTCACTTAAACGACCATAGGTGACATGACCTTAATCCTGAGTGCTTTGGAAACTCCTACCTTTGAAGGAGGTCCTTTGATTAGTAAATGTGAGAGTGGCCAGATTGCCAACTCAACAAGCCTACCTTTTGTGGATTTGTCTTATTGGGGAGCTGGGAACTCAGTTACAAAAGAAGGAATTCACTCCTTCCTCAAAGCAGGGGTAAGTAGATAGATTACTCCCTTAAGGGCTGATTCCGGGTCTTGAACATAATGAGAGGACTCGATCATAGTAGGACTATGACTTATGTTCATGAGATGAAATATTAATGTAAATATGATAGAAAAAGAACCAAAGTTTGTATGTTTTATGAGATGAAAAAAAACTATAGGTTATAAATATTATATGGTAAGTTGGTTATCATATTTATAATAATATTAATTATTTGATAATTAAATCTTTTTCTCTAATAGTCGATTGAGTGGGAGGTTATTGGTGATTTTATGGTAACTGTGAGATAAAAGGAAAAATGTTTTCCTAAATTATGGGGTTACTTGATTTGGAAAGAACTCACGATAAAGCTATCAAGTGTAAGTATTGAAGAAAATAAGAACTGAGATTTCCATGAGCAGCGGAACAAGACTATTCCAAATTACAATCATGAATGAACATATATTTATAGTCAACTTTAATACAAATGTTTATGTGATTCATACAGAAATTACAGCATTAATAATACACATGAACAGAGAGTAAAACTCTACGCACAAAGGCAAAAGCGTCTCCATGCTCCGTTGCGCGATCGCTCGAACAACAACGACCATGAACACTCAATCTACACGGCCGCAACACCATTTGAACACAGCACGAACACTTCGCTCTCGTCTTCAACAATCTCCTCGGTCACGAACTCTTCCACAACACGAACGGCCTCCATAGCACCACATACGGCCTCCACAAAACCTCGACGGTGTCGAGTTGAGTTTGACACTACCAACAAGCGACCTTGGTATTCTCGGTGTGAGAATCCACAAGGTGGGCTCTGTTCGGACTTGGTATGAGGCAGACGAATGGTAACAACGATCGCGTACAAGACTGGGCAAGTGGGAGATGACGGAGACCTATCGTATAGGTCGATGCCCAATCGCTTAGATAAAGCTATGCGATCGTCTAGCAAAAGCTATGCGATCGTTTAGCTCTATCGTTTAGCTCGGTCTATCGCCTATAGACTCTACACGATCGTTTATCTTAGGCCAGCAATCGTTTAGTAAATATTATAAACCTCTTGCCTTCAAGGCATGAGTCACACATCGGCAAGGAGTTTTCTTCTAAACTCTTTAGAAGTCCACTTTTCACCAACTGCTCAATCCTATTAAGGTTGATGTGACCTAACCTTAGATGCAAAGGATGAGCGTTTTCTTTAGGAGAAACCTTTGGTCTTTTAGCTGTTGTTGCCGTACTGGACATTTCAGTGTTAAACAAGGCTTTTATGACTAACGGCCTTAGTACATATAAGTTATTTTCCATCAAACCATAACCAATCTTCATTCCATTCTTGAAAATAAACACTTTATTCTCAGAAAAGAAGACGGTGTAACCTTGTTCAACGAGACAAGAAACCGAGATTAAGTTCCTCTTAATATGAGGAACTACAAAAACATTATCCAATAACAGATAACATTTCTTGTCAATAAATAATTTCAGCCTACCTACAGCAATAGTTGAAACAACCTCATCAGTACCGACTCAAAGAGTCATCTCTCCCTTTGGCAACGTTTGCCAGGAACTGAATCCTTGGTAAGAGGAACTGACATGATTGGTAGTACCTGAATCAAGGATTAGGCAGAATCATCATTCTCTACCAGACATATCTTCAAGACCAATAAATCATATTTACTGTCTCGTCTCCTCTTTTGGAGAGTTGTGGGATGGAGGTCGTTTGCCACGAAATTCGTTTCACACGATTCTTTCCACTGTAAGTAATCGGTCATTTTTAAAAGCTTTAAACGGAATTACTAACGAGTTGCTGAAAAGAAAAATGCATTGACCTACGTTAGGTTTTAAGCAAATACCCATTGTAAAACAAAACAACATCCAATAAGATTTTAGCAAAACTAACATGAACCCCGTGTGACATCTAGTTTCACAATGACGCTTCAAAGGTTTAGGACAAAAGCCGCCTAAGGGAGGTCAGTTATCTCTCCTCTGAATTGAGAATATCTCAACCAGTCATTAATACCAGAACAACTCTTGCTCCTATAACGACCAGCCATCATTGATTTGGCCAAGAGATCATTAACTTACTTAACAATCTCCCGTAAGTGTGACCCGCCATTTTAAGCCCTAGAGATCCATGATAACGGGCAGAAATGCACGTTATTACAGTGCCAAGTTATTAAACAATGAAGGTTTGCATTGATAAAATATGCTAGATTGTGTCCAAAAAGCATTAAGTCTATAACATTGCGGTCGCATGCGTCCATCACATAGAAACAGTTAAATTTTGTATTTTTATGCAGAATATGCATTGACACAAGGCGGAAAGCACGATCACAAGAAATCAACGGACGAGCGCAGCATTATCGCAAGGCTTTGCGGTGATTTGTGCTCGCAATCATCTGCTCAAAAAGGATTGTCGCATAGAGTCGGCGCAACTTGGTGGGCGCATTTGGGTGAAAAGCATAATTAATCACGATGGGACAGAAAGCTGATGACGGTCAAATCCAAATTAAGTTGACAAGCCGCTAACGATAACAAGTACATTCAGCTTTTCAGTGACAAATATTTGGCACATCAGTCAAAGAATTAAAGCCATCCCATCTGTACAATCATAAGAGAGAAGTCACCTTTCACCCCGAAGCTCTATAAATATCGAAGGCAACCTTCAGAAAAGATGTTGAGCTAGTTCAGCTAGTATAGCTGTTCAACCCGTTCAGCAAGTTCGGAGAGTTAGAGAATTTTCCTTTAGATAGTTTAGCCTTGTTCTTAGATTTTCTTTTATTTTAAGGCAGAAACGAGATTGTGTCGATAGATCGTTCCGATGAACTTGGGAGAATGTCAGAAGCTTCAAGATCAGAGAGAGGGCCAGCTCCTGCGGAAGCAGGAATATCTTTTGAACAAAATAGAGTTGACAGTGTAAAGGCCTTAGGAAGCAAGGGATTGCTACCAGACTCTCTATCCTTAACTTCCATTGTCATTTTGTACTCAAACTTATCTATAGAAATGGAATTTACTTCTTATATCTGTTCACTCTCTGTTTATCACGCATGAGTAGCTAAATTTGTCGAATGGGTTGAGAAGTACTTAGCTAGCTTAATTGGGGATATTCACTCTATGCAATTATCTTGTATTATGTATGCTTCATTCGTCCATTAGAGATACTCGGGAGGGTAGTCTAAGAACAAGATCTAGGCTTGGAAAAGTCAGGTTAGAATCGAGGCTCGGGAGAGTCAGATTAGAACGCATAATCAAGAGATAGGAGCTTAGGAATAAGCACTGTTTGCTATTAACACATCGCATGCATCCTAGAGATAGGATATGATTATGTGCAGTCACCTACACATGCGTCCTAAACTTAGGAGCACCGCATTTGCATTGGAAAATAAATTGTTGTTGCATGAGTGTAGCATGATCGCATAGTCTGACACATTCCCAGGAAATGCTAGCTAAAGACCTTCTCAACCCGTTCCTCCGCATACTCAGTGTATCTACGCATAATCTAACTTTTCTCAACTCCACCGCATTTATTTATTTTATTACCACAACCAACAACACCAAACAACTATTTGAGTTACCGGTTACCGCAAAGTTCTCCTAAAAATTACCACCACATACCGTTTTCCCATGTCCCTAAGCTCGACCCTAGACTTATCAAGAAACTCAGTAGGGTTTATACTTGGATTCCACTGAGAAAACTTGTTGCTCAACGCATTTCCATCACCGCATCTCATTTCATATTTTTACTTCATAAAATAACGCATCAGCCCGTCCAAAAGGCCAATCCTAAGGCAAAAAATCCGATTGGGAAAAAACCTAAAGTGACCCTATCCATTTCTAGAGTTCACCTTGATATTGACCAACTACACAAAAACCATCCTAAGGGGGCCACTTCCAGGGCGACACGAGGGCGTATAGAATGATCTGACGGTGTGAACCAATGACAGAGACCATAGGACGTGTTGACACACACCCTTCATCCACTTACTATAAATACTCTCTCCATCCACCTTGATATTGACTCATGCAAACACCATCCGAAGGGGGATGCATCCTGGGCATCTCGAGGCCAAGCATGAATCTCACGGTGTGAACATACAGGGAGAAACGTGAGTGGAATCATAGACATATCTGATACGTCTCTTCCTCCCACTGAGTATTTTATAACCTAGTGTTTAGCTTACTTAGAAAAAACACGGCTAAGGATTTTAACTAAGTGACTTTTAGGTTTTTCCAAGAGTAACATTTACTTTGGATAGTTAAACAACTTTTGATCGTCATCTATTAAACTCTTTAACGGAGTCTTTGACCAAAACGTCGCATGCTTGTTGAAAATCTATCTAATTCACCTTTCCAGGTAGGTTCCCAGGTAGGGATGTTACGTTTCCATCAACTTAAGAACCCCAACCTAGCCAGAACCCGCCTTAGACAAAAAGTCCCTTATAGAAAGGTTTACAACAAATTTAATCTTTTATTCAACCAATTTAATCCTATTAAACTGATTTTAAAAGATTAATCTAGGTTACTAAACTCTTTAGAACCACTTGAACTTAGGTCTATCTCAATCCAATTTTAAAACCCTTTTAAAAAATTTGAGTTCACCCTAAGTTCGCATGCAACTCTAAATTATTGATTTTTGGTCTAATTTCCTTTATAACACTTATAAACGGAAACAACCACAATGCTAAGCTAACACATGCAAGATTATAAACAGCCTAAGTATCATGCTCAATGCATTGTCCATTCATTGCTATTTCTTTTATATAACACTTATATAAAACAACAATGAAACAAGCAAAACATGCTTCCATTCACCCTTAGACTATAACACTTATAATAAAAGGACGATGCATGATAATGCTCAATGCATGCAAAATATAACTCTTATATTTCATGATGCATGTGCATGCTTTCAAGTAATTTCTTCATGCAATATTATAATAATTATAATACCAGATGCATGAATAATTGCACAACCTAAGGTGGATTTTTAACTATATGACAAACACATTGGCATATAAACACCATACATCACATGTATAAGTAATAAAAGTTGATGAACTGGGTAAAATTGCCTTAAAACATAAAAAGGAAAGCTAACTGTTACAAAGACAAGGAGTCACCGGTTCAAACAGGCGAACTGGGTCTTGAACCGCCTGGCAAAGCATCGCTTCTCCAACCATCGTGTACTAAGCATCCGCGATCGTCTACACGATAAAACAAACTCTTCGTTCTATCGCTTACTAGCGCTCCCAGAGTTAAACGATCGTTTAGCATTTACTATACGATCATCCAGAAAAATACAAATGATCATTTAGCTATTAATACACGATCGTGTACCTTTACTAAGCGATGAAACCTGAAGTACAAGATCGCTTAGTGCGCTCCGCACGATGCCCGCCTTTCGTGATCATCTAAGTGACTATGATGCCGCGAAGCACCATCACCTAATCGATTTCTTAGCTAGCGTCTCTATATCACATACGCATGATCGCATAGGTAGTAACTAAGCGATGAAGCTTGCTAACTACACGATCGTCTAGCAAGTGCCTTCTACTAAACGACGAGCATCGCATGCTCCCACTATGATCATCTACCTCCAGCGCCTACGCGATCGCACAACCAACGCTACACGATATGGTAAACGATTTACCTCATCGCTTAGCATTAGCTAAATGATCGATTAGAAAATACTACATGATCGTCTAGAAAAATCTACTAAACGATCGCTTAGTTAAATCCCAACGATCGTTTACCCGTGGCTACATGATCCGACCAATGCTTGATCTTCTTCTTCATTGAGAACTGCATCGCCATGCGCTGAAGCTTCATCACGAACAACTCGATGAACTCGAATTTTTCAAATTATAGACTAGATTGCAAAGTTAATTTTGAAACACAGGGGCCCTTACAATTAACACTTTGTAATATCGAAAGCTTTAACAAAAAGGCAATCAAACCCGAAATGTTCATCAAAATCATCCATAAATGCAGAAACGGTTAACTACAAATGCAGAAACCCACCGCGACTGAAAAATGCGTTCAACTCATATTTGTAATTTGGAATATCAGAGAATCTGGCTCTGATACCAATTGAAGGAAATCGGAACTGAAATTTCCATGAGCAGCGGAACAAGACTATTCCAAATTACAATCATGAATGAACATATATTTACAGTTGACTTCAATACAAACGGTTATGCGATTCATACAGAAATTATAACATTAATAATACACACGAACAGAGAGTAAAGCTCTACGCACAAAGGCAAAAGCGTCTCCACGCTCCGTTGCATGACCGCTCGAACAACAGCGACCACAAACACTCGATCTACACGACCGCAACACCACACGAACACTTCGCATTCATCCTCAACAATTTCCTCAGTCACGAACTCTTCTGCAACATGAACGGCCTCCACAGCACCATGAACGACCTTCACAAAACCTCGACGATGTCGAGTTGAGTCCGACACCACCAACAAAGCGACCTTGGTAGTCTCAGTGTGAGAATCCAGAGGGTGGGATCTGTTCGAACTTGGTATGAGGCAGACGAATGGAGGAAACAACGATCACGTACACGACTAAGCAAGTGGGAGATGGCGGAGACCTATCGTATAGGTCGATGCCCAATCGCTTAGATAAAGCTATGTGATCGTCTAGCAAAAGCTATGCGATCGTTTAGCTCGGTCTGTCACCTACAAACTCTACACGATCGTTTACATTGGGCCAACGTTCGTCTAGCAAAGCTATGCGATCATTTAGTAAATACTAGACGATCGTTTAGCTCACACCTGCACGATCGTTTAGCTCGTCTGGCCGTCGTTTAGTAAATCTGTATTTACTTGACGACTCGTGAGTTTCTTTGTGCGAGAGAAAACTCAAAAAATCTTTTCAAACTTTTGTTTAAAAAAAAATCATTTCAAAATAGGAAACCACTTTCCTTTTAAACTCACGGTTACCATGATCTAATAACCACCCACTACTTTGGTTATTTAAAAGAAAAAGAATTAATTATCCAATAATTAATATTATTATAAATATAAATGATAACCAACTTATCATACTATATTTATAACCTATAGTTTTAATATTTCATCTCATGAAACATATAAACCATAGTTCTTTTTCTATTCCATGGTACTTAATGTAAATCTCATTTACATCAATCCTCCACTAGATGTATCTTATACATCATACCGATTATATCATATATAACCAAGATACCTTTTATCAATTTAAACATTTCAAATCAACACCAAGAACTAATCCTCAACAGAATCCAAGCTACCAAGGGGACTTCATGGACCTATAGCTCTGAAGCTCCAACAGTACGTGAATAACTGACTAAACTCTTTAGTCACGGGATCCACCATCCGTTAACTGCCAGGCACTTCACTAAAGACCGACAGCTGAACTCTCCTCACTATAGATATATTACGTGTCCATCTTAACCAATCAGCTGTGCGACAACCCTTCACAGATCGCTCGTAAGTACAGCTGGGCCAATAAGCGTTATGCCCCTAAGTTACATCTGTCTCCTTAAGTACCACTGATCCCTCTAATGAACATAAGTCATAATCCTATTATGACTGAGTCTTCTCTTCCAAAGTGAAGCTATGGCCACTATGTTCAAGCCCTGGAATCAGCCCTTAAGGGAGTAATCTCTGTACTTATCCCTACTTCAAGAATTCTATCTTGTGGATTGAGTTTCCAGCTCCCAGATCAGACAAGTCCCCAAAAAAGTAGGCATATTGAGTTGGCAATCTGGCCACTCTCATCCATACTAATCAAAGGACTGCCCTCAAAGGTAGGAGTTCCCAAAACACTCAGGATTGAGGTCGTGTCACCTATGGTCGTTTAGGTGAGATGCAAGTCTCTAGTATCAACGGCGTTATATACAGAGTCTAGTCATCTCGTGGTCCAGGTCTTATACAAACTCTTTGTATAGGACACCCTCGCTCTACGTCTCCACACAAATGGTCAATATCTACCATCTATAGTAGATTACAATACTTGCAAACCTCTACAAAGCGGGTCGTATCCGTAGTGTCACCAGGATCAGGTATCCCACCTTAATCCTTATACTACAGACCAATTTAGGTTATCAGTTAAGGCATGATCCACTTGTATATCACATATACATGCTTAAGTTCACATAAGATAACCAAAGGAGGTTTGTTTATTGGATATGAGTAAATTCCAGAATTAGATAACACTTATTTATTCTTTGAACAATGTGTATCTTTACAAAACAACGAGACTCCGAGAGAATTAGGATACCAATCCCAACAAGTGTTTCACTAAGCGATAGCTATAGAGAGACTAAATGATTGCGGAGTTTGACTATACGATAGTTCATCAGCTGATCGTAGCTAAACGATCGTGTGGCTTTGTCTATATGATAGGCTGCCATCTACTACACGATCGAGCACATCGTCTATACGATAGACACGTCCTATCTCCCATTGCTCGATCGTCTACACGATTGTTGTCCTCTAGTCTTTTCCTCTAACCAAGATCATACAGAGCCCACAACTCCTAGATTCTCACATCGAGAATACTAAGGTAACCATTGTGGTGGTGTCCTCACTCAACTCGATTGGTTTCAAGGAGCCGTTGGCCGTTCGTTGTGTTCGTACTGTTGATCGTGTTGTGCACCGGTCGTTGCGTTCATGTTGCTGTTCTTGGACGCATTGGATTGATCAAGGGAGTTTGAAGAATGGTTCTTCAAAGATACGCATGCTCTATCCCTTGATACTCTTGTTAGCATGCTGTAATTTTGTGTTGTGCATGATCTGTTAGTTTCCGTTCTTGTACTATAATTGTATATATTCAATTTCGAATGAAATTTGGAACGATCCTTCCGCTGTTCATAGAAATTCTCATACTTGATTTCCTTCAATTAGTATCAGAGCCAGGTTGTTCTGATATTCCAAATTTCACTTCTATTTTGAACTTCTTTTACAGTCATGGTGGATTTTAAGGTTTTTGCATTGCATTTAAGTGTTAAATGCGTTTTTGGATGTGTTGATGAATGTTTACGAGTTAATTGCCTCTGTTTAAAGCTTTCTTTAAAGTTACAAAATGTTAACTTGTAAGGGCCCCTGCATTTTTGGGCATAATTAACAAGCAATCGAGTCTATAATTCAAATTGTTTGAGTTTTTGAAGTCATTCGTGATGAAGTTTCGAAGCATGGAGATGCGGTTCTCATCGAGGAAGAAGACCAAAGTTTGGTCGTATCATGTAGCCTCAGGTAAACGATCGTTGAGAATTGGCTAAACGATCGTGTAGAAAATTTCTGTGTGATCGTGTAGTATTTACTAAATGATTGTTTAGCTAATGCTAAACGATGGGGTAAAGCGTTTACTCTATCGCGTAGCATTGGTTGCTCGATCGCGTGAACGTTGGAGGTAAACGATCGTACAGAGCATTTGATGCTCATCGTTTAATAAAAGGCGTGCGCACGAAACGATCATGTAGTTAGCATGCTTCACCGCATAGTTACTGACTACACAATCACACAGTATACGATACATCAGCGCTTGCTTAGCAATCGTTTAGACGATTGTGCTTCACCACATCGTTGTCATTTAGTCGATCGCTTAAGGCTTGCATTGCATGATGTGCACGACATGATTGCGTGACCTCATGCTTCATCGCGTGACCTCATGGATTCAGACTTATGTAATTTTATTCTATAAAAATGAAATTGGGGCAATCCCACTTCTATAGTGGAGCTCATAGTTCCTTCATTTAAACCATTTAATATGAGATATTATTTGGGTAAATATTTATTAATATTAAATATTATTAAATATTTAATTAAAAATCTTTGTAGAACCGTTATCTCAATATGATTAGGAATACCCATTGAGTGTTAGGTTGTGTCTCCTAAAACTTGCCGTTTATAAAGTTAAACATATTCTATTATCAATAAAGATGTTATTCAACATTTCTTCAATAAAGTTGTTACTGAATCTATAAATTGCATTTGTAAAGTCTAATCCAATAAAATAAGATCAATGGCTATTATATGAATACTTGAACTTTATGTAGAGACATAAAGATGGATCAAGTTCGAGTAAATAGCCAAAACGGTCTATAAGGTTGGATGCCTTATCGGTCCACTCTGTAGTTGTTACAATTTATTGTAAAGTTGCTACAAACGAATTGATCCTGATTCGTTCATGTATTGACATGAGGAGCGGGGGCATCTTATGCAATGAGTTTGCATAAGATCGGACCAAGAAATAAGTCACTCTTACTTTATAACATTGTTTACTGTTTAAGACTGACTATATTGCTTAGATGACCTAGGCAACCCGATCTTAATCCTGAGCTAACTATGAACTCCTGTTTATTCGGGATTATCCTTAGATTTACATTGGTGAAGGTTGGCTCAATAGCACCGGCTCAATAAGCCTCCCATTTCAGTGGTAAGACCAGGTAGATAGCTTGGGACATAGGGTGCAATAAGAAATTCACGCCTACTCAGTTTAGGGATAGAAGAAAGATTGTTCTCTTAAGTACTGAATCCAAGTCTTCAACAAGGGGCCCCACCCTCTCATTGGTCCGAGAGGGATCTGGTTTAGTGATTGGATCACAAACCAATTATTCATTAAAGGATCGGTGGAACTTAAGGAGCAAGACATAATACCAGTTTAAAACAACATATTGACCCAGTCGTTATTACGAACAACCTATGAATGATTGACTTACTGATTGTTATTAAATCAAGTGGACACAAATATATCTATAGTGAGGAGAGTGCAACTATCGAGCTATAGTGGTGTGACATGATAATTAACAAATACTGATTAATTTGGTCTAAAGAGTTTTAGCCAATTAATCTTAAATTGTTTGAGCTCATGATCTGTAGGTCTATAAGGTCCCTCTATTAGCTTGTAAAATATGAACACCTTAAACTAATAAATTGAATGAATTTGGAATGATATCAATTTGAATGGTTCAAATTGAGTTTCCGTTCGAAAATATTCAAATTGAAATAAGGGTTTGAATTTGATTAGTTTAAAATTCAAATTATGGTTTGAATAATTATATTTGATATAATTAACGTTTAATTTATTGAAACTAAATGAAATTAGAAAGTTTATAATATTTAAATAATGATTTAAATATTAATTACATGAATACGATTCTTGATTAAAATTGGGTGTGTGATTAATTTAATATTTGATATTAAATTATTTAACTAATTAAAAATCAAATTAATTTTCAATTTCAATTCAATTTAAGAAATTGAATTTTGATGTTTTAGATATAATTAATTATGAATTGATTAAATCAAATTTTAGTTAATTTTGGTACTAATTAAAATTTGAAATTGAATACAAAAAAATTTGAGAACTTGGTTTGAATGGGTTTTCCCCACATTTTACACCAAATAGGAGATGTTCCTCCCAACTTTACACACAAATCTCACATCTTCATGAAGTTGCTGCTGGCATTAAACTATTTTTGAGTGCTTACATGCACTTTGTGTATAAAAGCTCTGAAATTGGAGATTAGATGCTAGAGATTTTCTGAGTTCTTGAGAAGACTGCTGCAAAAATTCATCTCCACCAAAACCCTTTACAAATTCACTCTAATTGGATTTCCACACTTAAATTCAAGGCTGAGAATAGTAGAGAATATCTCTTGGTAGTTCACTGGAGAATCGGAGCTAAAATCACGTGAAAAGTAGCTTGGATTTGAGAGAATTCATCAAAGGTATGTTCATAAGAAACCCTCTTTTGATTTCCTATCAAAACATGCTTTAGAACTCAAATTAAATGTAATTAGAGTGCTTATTGATTTTGTTTACTTCTGTTACATGCTAGTATATCCTATTATAGAGTTCTATAAATATGGCTATTAGAAGCCCTCATAGAACATACTCTCTATAATAATAATCTCTACGATTACTCTAAAACTTTCCCTCTAGAAATTCTCTATATTTTCTTAGAAAAGTTCTAAGAAAATTCTTCTTCCCCATTCCCTCTATTCTTTCAAGAAGCGGTTCCCACTAGTTGGATCCTTAACAGAGTCATAGCAAGGAAGATCTTGTGAAATTTGCAGAATCTAAGAAAAAAATTACCAGTTTCAAGAGAAGATTTTGTTGCAGTCACATGTCGACAACAATATGGTCCTTAATCTTTTTCTTGTTTACTTGTATTTAATTGTTTCAAGAAATCAAAGAAATCGATGACTTTTTAATTGTTTCAAGAAATCAAACAAATCAAATTTTTTTATCTTTTGAAAAGAAAGTTGGGAATATTATATATATTACAATAGATATCTAATGCTTAATGGCATTCTCCCACTAACCCCATGTATATTTATGCACGTTGTCCATCTGTCCTACAGTTACAAACTCTTAGTGTCCATGTAATTCCATCTCATATTCACCAAATTGCTTATAAATAATAGCATTTGGGGGATTTAAGAGTAATGCATTTTTGGTGAATTTTGAAGAGACTTTTTAGAGAGAAATTTATAAAAAGAATTTCATAATTTTCAATTTTCTCTAATTTCTCATATTTTGTTGTTTTATTTTATTTATTTATTCATATATTATGTTATATTTATTTTAATATCATATTTTCTCTATATATGTGTCCCCGTTGTGTCTCATGTTTTCTCAATTTTACAACATGTTATTAGCATGAACTCCTATCATTTCTCCCACTAAAGCTCTAAAGCTATGTCGTTTTCCCTCTCTTCATTATAATTAATAAATTAAATGTTTGTTTTGCATGTTTGATATATATTAAATTTCTAAATACAATGTTTTGTGATACTCTTACCATGACAAATCTTATAAAACTTGAATTTGTAGCATTTGATATTATTTGTAATAATTATTTGTCATGGGTGCTTGATGCCGAAATACACCTATATGCCTTAAAGATATGGTCATTAGAAAACAATTATGTTTCATAAAACTCGTTATGAATGGATAAATTTGAGGCTCCAAAATTTTAAATCAGTAAGTGATTAAAACTCCGTATTATTTAAAATTAGTTCAAAATTTTTGTTATGTAGAGAGAAAATTACTAATGCAGATATATTGGAGAAGATATTTTCTACATTTCATGTCTTGAATATGCTCCTACAGCAGAATATCGAGAGAAAATTTTAAAACAATATTCAGAACTACTTTCATGTCTTCTCGTGGCTGAACAAAATAACGAGTTATTGATTAAAAAAACATATGAATCTTAGCCAACTATGCAATAACACTCCCTAAAGTGAATGTTGTGAATTTTAATAACCGTGGATAAAAAATCATGAATCTCGACCAACTAGAGCAACACCAATCCCTGAAGTGAATATTGTGAATCTTAATAATCATGGTCGAGGTCATGGTCGTGGTCGAGGTCGTGACTATGGCAGAGGAAGAAATAATTATTCTTTTTGTGGTGATCATTATAATCATCCAAATTTCAAAAAAAACTACACGAATGATGATCATAAAAAAAATAAAATAAAATAAAATAAAAAATAAAGCTCCACAAGATAAGAGTTCAAAAAATATTTAATAGAAATGCTTCTGATATGGTATTATTGGGCATTGGGCACGTATATGTCGTACATCAAAATATTTAATTGACTTTATCACGCTTCTCTGAAGGAAAAAAGGGAAAATGTGGAAGCTCCTACTAGGATAACCATATATTTGACCCATCTAATATGACAAATTTGGATGTGACAGATTTCTTTAAATCTCTTGAAGAGAAAACTAGAACAATTGATGGCATGGCAAGTGTTCTTTTGATTTTGAAAATATTTAGAATTAATGTTTTTTAGAATCTTTCATGTTATTTTTAGCTAAGATTGAACTTTTAATATTCAAAGTTTTGTTTCTCTTATTGTAATTATTTTGTTTAATGAAGAAGCATAGACAATTTCCATATGTTGAGTGACTAAAAACTGAGGAATGAAGATATATGTCTGGCAGACATTGCAACTACACAAACAATACTTACAAGTAGAAAATATTTTTCTAAAATGACAATGTTGGAAACAAAAGTCAATATAATATCAGATTCTGCAAACCTAATTGAAGGATTTGGAAAAGTAAATATTATTTCCTAGAGGAACAAAATATACAATTAACAATGTGTTACTCTCTAGTCAATAAAAGAGGAATCTACTAAGTTTTAAAGATATACCTTGCAACGGTTACCATATCGGGACTAATAGTAAGAATTAAATGGAGATTCTTTATATCATATCTATAGTTTCACATGAAAAATGTATACTGGAAAAGTTGTCTGCTTTAGCTTCTAGATTACATTGTACTCATATACGAGAAATTGAAACATATGCAATAATGAACCTTAAGTTCATGAATCCATATATATTTACATTTTGGCATGACCGATTGGGTCATCTAGTGTCTATAATGATGAGAAGAATTATTAATAATTTACATGGACATTCATTGAAGAGCTAGAAGATTCATCAATCTAATGAATTATTATATGATGTTTGCTCTCAAAACACACTAATAATTAGACCTTCATCAACTAAAGTGAGAATTGAATTACCTACATTTTTTGAACAAATTCATGCTGATATATGAGAACCTATTAACCCACCAAGTGGACTATTTAGATATTTTATAGTATTAGTAGACGCATCCAGTAGATGGTCACACTTGCTTATTATCAAGTCGAAACCTTGTGTTTGCAAGATTACTTGCTCAGATAATTAAGTTAAGAGCACAATTTTCTAATTATATAATTAGAATTATTCATCTTGATAATGCATGTGAATCTACATCTCAAGCTTTTGATAATTATTGTATGTCAACTAAGATAAGTGTCAAACATCATGTAGCTCATCTTCATACACAAAATGGTTTAGAATAATCATTTATAAAATGTTTCCAATTAATTGCTAGACCGTTTCTTATAAGAGTTAAGCTTCCTACATCTGTATGGGGTCATGCTATTTTGCATGTTGCGTCACCTATATGTATTAGGCCACTAACTTATTATAAGTACTTACCATTACAATTAGCTTATAGCTATGAGCCACACATATCCCATTTAAGAATTTTTAGATGTTCAATTCCAATTACTCCACCACAACGTACTAAGTGTTAGAGTGTATGCCCTAAAGCCTCGTAGTTTTATGTTAGTTGAATAAATGGTTGATTAATTATATATTACTTATCCAATAATCTGTTAACCTAAGATCCAAGGTTATCTGATGTAACTTAAACATGTATGTGGAGACATACAAGTGGATCATGTTTAAGTGATAACCTAAATGGTCTGTAGTATATGGATAAGTTTTGGTGCCTTATCCTGGTAACACTATTGATATGACCCACTTTGTAGTTATTACAATTGGTGTAAGTACTACAAATGATCTAATCCTGATCATTCTTATGGAGTCATGTGAGTAGGGGTATCTATACAAAAGAGTTTGTATAAAGACTGGACAACGAAATGTTAAGTCTTTCTTTATAAATTCATTGTTAGAAGAGAATTACATTTCACTAGGATGACCATAGGTGACTTGACCTTAATCCTAAGTGAGTTATGAACTCTTGCCTATGAGGGCAACCCTTGATTTGTATGGGTGAGAGTGACCAAATTCGCTGACTCAATAAGCCTACCATTTTGGGGATTCGTCTAATCAGGGAGCTAGGAACACAGCTACACAAGAAGAAAATCACTCCTTCCATATAATTAGGGTAAGAAGATAAATCTCTTCCTTAAAGGCTGATTTTGGTGCTTGAACAATAAGGTGTCTCACCCTCTCCCGGTCTGAGAGGGATTCGGTCATAGTTGGACTATGACTAATGGTTCATTAGAGGGATCAATGGTACTTAAGAAGTTAAATATAACTACAGGGGTAAAACGATAATTTGACCCAACTGTACTTACGAGCAATTTGTGAAGGGTCAACGCACTGTTGATTGGTTATATCCAATGGACAAATAAATATAACTATAATGTGAATAGTTCAGTTGTCGGTCTTTAGTAGAATGGTCGGCAATTAACGAATGTTGATTAATTTGATTAAAAGAGTTTAATCAATTAATCTCGTATCATTGGAGCTTCAATTTGTAGGTCCATGAGATCCCCTCGTTAGCTCAATGAGGACTAATGGGAATCAAATTAATTTTGGTGTGATTTGAATTATTCAAATTAATTAAAAGGAATTAATTGCATAAGATATAGTTAAATAATGTATTTTGATACATTATATAATATAATGTATATTGATATATTTTTATGAGAGAAATAAATATTAGAATATGATTCAAATATTAATTATATGAATATGATTCATATAATTTAATGTGAATATGATTCATATTAAATTTATATAGTTTTATGAGAGAAATAAATGTTTGAATATGATTCAAATATTAATTATATGAATATGATTCATATAGGAACTATATGTTAAAATTAACATGAATATGATTCATAATAAATTTATATATTTTATTGAGAGGTATCATAATTTGAATATGATTCAATTATTATTTATATGAATATGATTCGTATAAAAACTATAGGTTAAAATTAATATGAATGTGATTCATATTCATACCTTAGGTTATTTGAGAGAATAATAAACTATCATTTATGTTATATGTGATATAACATTAATTATAAGTTATATATGTTATATGTGATATAACATATAGTTTATATATATATTAAATGGTTAATATATGTATATTAAATTCAAAATTTTGAATTTAAATTTAATAAAATTAAAGGGGAGGGAGTTGTAACTCTCTCACCCAATTTAAACTGGGTAAGAGGGAGAGAGTTGTTCTCTCTCGTCCTCTCTCTGGTTTCTCTGACTCTCTGTGTTATGCGGATGAGTTTATACAAAGAATAAAATTTCTCTCAATTCTCTTCTCCTTCCCTCATGACAATTTTAAGTGAAAGCTCACACCTCTGCACGATTCTCATCCCTGAAAATAACGAAGAAGACCCCGTGGTGGTGCTCGATTGTAGTGTTCATGAGATAGAGAGAAGATGGCACGAATTGGAGAGGAACGTGAAGAATTGGTCTTCAAGGGTATGTGAAATCCTAACCCTTCTTCTTCTTTTTTATTAACGTAGTAGATTGCATGCTTAAGTTAATATTGTTTATTGTTTCCATCTCTTTGTATTTTTTTGTGTTGTAAAATGAGGTTTAGAGACCAATGCATTCAATTACTTCCGCTGCGGAAAATTCTAATCCCTTCACTAAGATGGGTGATAGCACCATAAAAGTGTTATGTTTTCTAACTTAATTTGGGCTCGTTTGTGGATTTTACATATTTATTATGCTATTTTATAGGTATTGAGTAACTAAGAGGTAGAATGGACCATGGGAGTCGAAATGGGACAAAAACGAACAAAAATGGAGCTCAATAGCATAACCATGAAGCAAGGAAGGAAAATGACCAAATTGCCCTTAAAGCTAGCACTGTTACTCTCCCTCTTATGTTGTACGTTATGGTGTCCACCCGAGAGCACCAATTTAGGGAGCATTGCAATGCTACCTTCGATCGTTGCAATGCTTCAAAGTTTGACAAACAAAAATACACGCACGCGTGTGAGAACGTAAAGCTAGTGTCACTATACTGAAGGCTTACGTTGCGGCAAGTAAGGCCAGTGTCATGACGCTGCAAGCGATGCTTGGCCACTTTTATAATAAGGTTTTTACCCGATTTTTAGGTCATTCTCTCGAGCTTTCAACCCAGAATCTAATTTTCTCTTCTCCTTTTCTCCTTTCCTCTGTAATTCTTGCTTCTTGGGAGTATTTTATTATTGTAAAGCTTATCTTGGACTGACTTGTGGCTAAGATGAGTTACTAGCTTAAGTCTAGCTAAAATCCATGGATCCATTATGAGGATTTTTGTTCTAGATCCATATTTCTCTTTGATTTTCTATGGTTCTTAAATGTATTTAAATTTTTATGCTTAAATGTAAGAGACTTGATCGACCATCATTCATTTTTTGATTGCTAGAGGTTAGGAATGCCCTAATGTGTTTTTAATCTCAAGGGGGCAAGGGTTAAGGCATGCTTGGGGTGTGAATTTAGGCTGTTGAATATAATCTTTTCACAAACATTTCATGATTAACTAATTTCAAGAACACAATCAATTAGTAACTTAGGCTATCCGCATTATTTATCGTCTTAGTTGAAACCATCGAGCTTAATATGATTGTTTGCTTGTTATGGACGCTATCGAACCCAAATAACTAAGCAATTAGTCTAATTAAGAAATTAACTAAAGTAAATGTGAGGTTTTCATGGATGCTATCAAACCAATTAATCATGCATCTACTTTGATTAAGTGATTAATTAGTAACTAAGGCGCTTGCCTTGGTTATCTGAGCAAGTTGATTAAGCATATTAAATCGAGAGAGATAATCCTTAGTAATTCCATGATCCATCGAATATTTGGTTGATCCTAAGTCCTGAGCTAGGTGTTTCTTTTACTTTTCCTGTACTTGATTTTCTTGCAATTTAAATTCTGCAATTATATTCCCGCATTTTATTTTCCTCTCATCGACATTCAGACCATTCCAAAACCCCTCAGTTATCGCTTTAACTATAAATCCTAATTATCTTGAATATACATTAGTGCTTCCCTAGGGATCAACCCAAATTTTCCGCTATTGCTATGCCATCATAGTAGTAGTGTTTAGTTTGGTATAATATAAATATTATTTGATCTTTAGTCTTTTGCAAGTGATGGTAAAAAGTTAAGATCAATGGATCCTCAAAGGAGGTTAGGAATATATGTTGGATTTGATTCCCCATCAATTATTAAATACCTTGAGCCCCTGATGGGTGATGTATTTACTTCATGATTTTTTTATTGTCATTTTAATGAAACAAATATTCCAACATTAGGAGGAGGAATTTAGAAGTTGGAGAAAGGAATTACATGGAATGCATCGTTGTTGTCTCATTTAGATTCCCATACAAATCAATGTGAACTTGAAGTTTATAAAATAATTCATTTATAAAATATAGAAAATCAATAACCAAATGCATTTATGGATGCTAAAAGAGTAGTAATTAAGTCACATATACCGACTACAAATGTTCCAATGAAAATTGATATTCTAACACAGTAAATTGTCATTGATTAGTTTGGAACATGCTAAAAGTATGGTAGACCGGTGGGTTCCAGAAATAAAAATGATCGAAAAAGAAAAATAGTAAATAGTAAAAAAGACTTGGTTGATGATATAAATACCCATGAACAAATCCTTGACATGACTAGTAAGGAAGGTGAAATACTCAAAGATAATAATGAGATTTCAATAAACTATGTCTTGACAAGCAAAAGATTGAATCGAACTAATGTAGTTATTGACAACATTTTTGCGTATAATGTTGCTCTTGATATTGTATCTAAAAATGAGGATCCTGAACAAAAATCTGTTGAAGAATGTTGATGTAGAAAAGATTGGCTTCAGTGGAAAGAAGCAATCAAGGTAAAATTAAACTCACTTTCAAAACGTCAAGTTTTTGGACCAGCAGTTCGAACACTAGAAGGTGTCAAAATTGTGGAATACAAATAAGTATTTGTGAGAAAAAGAAATAAAAATAACGAGGTTGTAAGTTATAAAGCAAGGCTAGTTGCACAAGGTTTTCATAAAGACCTAATATTGATTATAAGGAGACATATTCTCCGGTGGTGGATACAATTAGACTAAGATATTTAATTGGTCTGACTATGTATGACAATCTGGACATTCATCTTATGGATATAGTCATAAAATATTTATATGGATCTCTTGGTAATGATATTTATATGAGAATACCAGAAGAATTGAAGATACTTAAAACATATAAATCAAGTTCCCGAAAATTGTATTAAATAAAGTTATCGAGATCACTATATGGATTGAAACAATCAGAATGAATGTGGTATAATCACTTGAGTGAAAATCTTTTGAAAGAAGAATATCAAAATAATTCAATATATCAATGTATTTTTATAAAAAAAATCACAGTCAGGATTTGCTATTATAACTATGTATGTTGATGATTTAAATATAATTGGAACTCCTGAAGAGCTTTGAAAGATAATAGAATATCTTAGACATAATTTAAATGAAATATCTTGGCAAATAAAATTTTTCCTTGGCTTACAAGTTGAGTATTTAGTAGATGGGATATTTGTTCATCAGTCAATTTATATAAGAAAAATTTTGAAAATGTTCTATATGGACAAAGCATACCTATTAAACATTTCAATGTAAGTTCGTCACTAGACGTAAAGAAAGATATATTTTGACCTCGATATAATAATAAAGAACTATTGGTTCTGAAGTAAGTGCAATTAGTGCACTTATTTATCTTGCTAACAATACAAGATCAGATATTGCATTTTCAATAAATTTATTAGCTAGATATAGTTTTTTTTTCCAACAAAAGGACATTGGAATGGAATTAAGCATATATTATGTTGTCTCCGAGAAATAACCGATATAGGTTTATTTTATTCAAATAAATCAAATCTTGATCTAATTGGTTATGTAGATTATGGATAGGTTATATAGATTATGGATATTTATGTGATCCATTCACGCTAGATCTCAAATAGTTTATCTATTCACATATGGAGAAACTCCTATATCATGGCGATTAGTGAAATAGAGCATAACAACTATTTCCTCAAATCATGGTGAAATTCTTGCAATTCATGAGGCTATTCGAGAATGTGTGTGGTTAAGATCGGTGATTCAGCACATTTGTGGAACATGTGGCTTGTCTTCTAATAAAAATCTTCCAACGATATTATACAAAGACAACATAGCATGTATAACACAAATCAAAGGAGAATATATTAAAGAATATAGAACAAAGCATATTTCACAAAAACTTTTCTACATTAATGATCTTGAAAAAAAATGACGACATCACTATACAACAAATTTATTCGAAGGATAACATAGCAGAATTATGTACAAAGTTAGTACCTACTGCAACCTTTAAAAAATTGGTGCACAACATTGGAATGCAGTGACTTAGAGATCTCAAGTGATGTTTTAATGAAGGAGAGCAAATATATTGTATTATTTTAAAATTATTAGACTATATGAAATATGTACTTTTTGTCCTTCACTAGGACTTTTTCCTATTGGGTTTTTTCCTGGTAAAGTTTTAGTGAGGCATATTTCATATATTTAATGGGCATCTATGGGGGAACATTATATATACTACAAAATAGATGTCTAAGGCTTAATGGCATTCTCCCACTAACCCCATGTGTATTTATGCATGTTGTCCATGTTGGGTTATATATCCTAAAACTCACAATTTGTAAACTTTAAATATATTCTATTCACAATAAAGATGTTATTAAGGTTTATTCAATAAAGCTATTATTGAATATGTAAATTTCTCTTGATAAAGATTAAATCCAATAAACTAACGAACCCCTGGCTATAGCATGAATACTTGAACTTCATGTCCAACTTGAGCTCTAACATTCATCGAACCACAGAGGTCAGAATGTACAAGCTCCAAGGCTTCCTTGGCTCTATAACCATTTCCAGTAAAAGATCATTTGGTCATCTTGCCTTCGAGGCATGAGTCACACATCGGCAAGGAGTTTTCTTCTAACTTTAGAAGTCCACTTTTCATTAACGCTCAATTCTATTAAGGTTAATGTGACCTAACCTTAGATACCAAAGATGATTGTTTTCCTTAGGAGAAACCTTTGGTCTTTTAGCTGTTGTTGCCGTACTAAACATTTATGTGTTAAGCAAGGCTTTTATAACTAATAGCCTTAGCATTGAACCAAAACCAATCTCCATTCCATTCTTGAAAATAAACACTTTATTCTCAGAAAATGAGACGGTATAACCTTGTTCAATGAGACAAGAAACCGAGATTAAGATCCTCTTAATATGAAGACTATGAAAACATTATCCAATGACAGATAATGTTTCTTGTCCAAAAATAACTTCAGCCTGCCTACAACAACAACTGAAACAATCTCACCAGTACCGACTCGAAGAGTCATCTCTCTCTGTGGCAACGTTTTCCAGGAACTAAATCATTAGTAAGAGGAACTGACGTGATTAGTAGCACCTGAATCAAAGATCCAGGCAGAATCATCATTCTCTACCAAATACGTCTCCAAGACCAATAAATCACATTTATTGTCTTTAGACATCCTCCTCTTTTGGAGAGGAGTAGGATCAGTATCAAAACCTAAATAAGCTCCAAGTTCCATTTCAGAGAACACTTCTCTTCTATGAACTTTAATAGAGTCAACAACACTTGCTTTCTCCTCCTGAAGTTTAACTTGGGAACTGACACTACTGGTATTGTCATCCATCCCTTTGTGCTCAAAAAGTAAGACTTAACGTTCAAAAAAATATTGCAGCGAGTCCATGATCTCAACATGCAATGACCATGTTCTCAACCCTTTTGGCCAAAATATCAGGTATGCTAGCCAAAATGTGAAGTTGGGCCAATGAATTAGCCTTCATCCACATCTCATATGCATTGCGAACACTTTGCGATGCATGAAAGGTCGGGACTTGAGAACATTCCTCAAACATGACAAATTTGAGGTTGTTTATCATGAAATACGTTTTACAAAACTCTTTCCACTGTATATAACCGGCCAAACTAGAGGCATTAAACGGAAATACAAACACGTTGCTGAAAACTAAAAACACATTGACCTACGTTAGGTTTTAAGCAAATACCCATAGAAAAACATACAACATCCAATAGAGTTTAACAAAACTAACATGAACCCCGTGTGACATCTAGTTTCGCAATGACGCTTCAAAGGTTTAGGACAAAAGCCGCCGAAAGGAGGTCAATTATCCATCCTCTAAATTGAGAAATTCCCAACCAGCCATAAATACCAGAACAACTCTTGCTCTTATAACGGCTAGCTATCATTGATTTGTCAAGAAATCATTAACTTACTTAACAACTTCCCATAAGTGTGACCCGCCATTTTAGGCCCTAGAGTTCTGCCCCAAGTAGCCAATCCGAAGGGAAAAAATCCAATTGGGGCAAAAACTAAAGTGACCCTATCCATTTCTAGAGTTCACCTTGATCTTGACCAGCTGCACAAAACCCATCCAAAGGGGGATGCTCCCAGGGCACCATGAGGGAGTATAGAATGATCTCACGATGTGAACCAATGACAGAGACCGTGGGACGTGTTGACACACACCTTTAACCACTTACTATAAACACTCTCTTCGTCCACCTTCATATTCACTCATGTAAACACCATCCGAAGGGGGATGCTCCCAGGGCACCACGAGGCCAAGCATGAATCTCACGGCATGAATATTCAGGGAGAAACGTGAATGGAATCATTGACATATCAGATACATCTCTTCCCCACACTGAGTATTTTATAATCTAGGGTTTAGTTTACTTAGAAAAAACACGGCTAAGAATTTTAACTAAGTCACTTTTTTGGTTTACTCAAAAGTAACTATTACCTTGGATAGTTAAACAACTTTTGATCATCATCCATTAACCCTTTAACGGAGTCTTTGACCAACTGTCGCATGCTTGTAGAAAATATATCTAATTCACCTTTTCAGGTAGGTTCCCAGGTAGGGGTGTTCTGTTTTCGTCAGCTTAAGAACCCCAGCCTAGACAGAACCCGCCTTAGACGAAAGGTCCCTTATAGATAGATTTAGTAAATTTTAATCTTTTATGACAATCAATTTAATCCTATTAAACCGATTTAAAAAGATTAAACTTAGGTTGCTAATTCCATTAGAACCTTGAACTTAGGTCTCTCAATCTAATTTTAAAACCCTTTTAAAACATGAGTTTGCCTAAGTCCGCATGCAACTCTTTCTTATTGATTTAGTTCTAATTTCTGTTATAACACTTATAACAAAAATAACCAAAACCATGCACAATGCAAAGCTAACACATACAAGGCATTCATAACTTTTACAAACAGCCTAAGTGTCATGCTTCATGCATTATTCATTCATTGCTACTTTTATATAACTCTTATACAAACAAGCAACAAACCAAGCAAAACATGTTTCCATTCACACTTATACTATAATGCTTATAATATAAAGATGATGCATGAATATTCTTAATGCATGCATAAATATAACTTTTATATTTTCATGATGCATGTGCATGCTTTCTTGCAATTTCATTATGCCATATTATAACTCTTATAATACATGATGCATGAATAAGTGCACAACGTAAGGTGGGTTTTAAATCTATTTGTCATACATTATTCCATATAAACCACATACATCACATGTATATTAAATAAATGTTGATGAACCAGGAAAAATTGCCTTAAAATCCTCAAAACAAAAGCTAACTATTATAAAAGCAAAGAGTCTCTGATTCAAACAAGCGAACTGGGTTTTGAATCGTTTAGTCGAGCTCTGCGTCTCCACTGATCGTGTACCAAACTCCAACGCGATCGTCTACACGAAAGAGGAACGCTTTACTCAATCGTTTACCTACGCTTCCAGAGCTAAACGATCATTTAGCAATGATCGTGTACCTTTTACTATGCGATGAAGCACGAGGTACGCGATCGTGCAGCGCGCCTGCATAACACAAGCCTTATACGATCATCTAAACAACAACGATGCGATGAAGCATTATCGTCTAAACGATCATTGAGCGAGAACCTTCGTATCGTATACCGCGTGATCGTATAGTCAGTGGCTATGCGATGAACATGCTAACTACACGATCATTTAGCGCACACCTTTTTCTAAATGATCAGCATCATATGCTCCCACTCGATTGTTTACCTCCAGCGTCTATACGATCAGGCAACCAACGGTATGCGATAGAGTAAACACTTTACTCCATCGTTTAGCATTAGCTAAACGATTGTTTAGTAAATACTACACTATCGCATAGAAAAATCTACACGATCGTTTAGTTAAATCCCAACGATCGTTTACCTGAGACTACATGACATGACCAACTCTTGGTCTTCTTCTTCACTGAGAACCACATCTCTATGCTTTGAAACTTCATCACGAATGACTGGACAAACTCAAACACTTTGAATTACAGATTCGATTGCTTGTTAATTGTGCTAAAAAAACACAAGGGCCTTTACAAATTAACACTTTGTAATTTAAAGAAAGCTTTAAACAGAGGCAATTAACCCGTAAACATTCATCAACATCATCCACAAACGCATTTAACAATTAAATGCAATGCAAAAAACCCACCACGACTATAAAAAAAAAGTTCAAAACAGAAGTGAAATTTGGAATATCAGAACAACCTGGCTCTGATACCAATTGAAGAAAATCGGACATGAGGATTTTCATGAGCAGTAGAATGATCGTTCCAAATTCTATTCGTAATTGAAAATACATAATTACAATCAAGAAACGAAAACTTATAGGCTATGCACAAAACGAAACTACAACATGTTTTTACAAAAGAACAAAGGAAAAATTAACATACCTTTGAAGACTCATTTTCAAACTCCCTTGATCACGAATGCTTGTGCAATCAGTAAGACAGCAAACCCGAATGCTCGAACACTATGATCGCACTACAGCACGATCACAGCGACCACGAACTCAGCGATCTCCAAGATCACGAACACATCGAATGGCCTCTAAAAACCTTGAACTATGTTGAGTTGAGTATGACGCCACCATAATGGCTACCTTGGTATTCTCAGTGTGAGAATCCAGAAGTGTGGGCTCTGTGTGGATTTGGTTATAGGATGAGACTGGAGGAAGAACAATTGTATAAATGATTAAGCAAGTGGGAGATGATAGAGGTCTATTGTATAGACGATGCCCAACCGTTTAACAAATGTTATGTGATCGTTTAGCAAAAGCTCTGCAATCATTTAGCTAAAGGCTAACTGAGTGAACTATTGTATAGTGTCACTCCACGATCGTTTAGTCTCTCTTCAGCTATCATTTAGTGAATCTCATTCACTTGACAACCTTTCCGTGCGTAATTCTGAGAATGGAAAATCTCTTGCAACATCATCCTAAATTTAGGAAAACATTTTTCCTTTTATCTCACGGTTACCATGAAACCACCAATAACCTCCCACTCAATTGGTTATTAGAGAAAAAGAGATAATTATCCAATAATTAATATTATTAAAAATATATATGATAACCAACTTACCATAGTATATTTATAACCTATAGTTTTAATATTTCATCTCATGAAACATATGAACCATAGCTTTTTTTCTATTTCATGGTACTTAATGTAAATCTCATTTACATTAATCTTCCACTTGATGTATCTCATACATCACACCGATCATATCATATATAATCGAATTACCTCTTGTCAATTTGAACATTTCAAATCAACACCAAGAACTGATTCTCAACTTGAATCCATTGAGCTACCAAGGGGACCATATGGATCTGTAGCTCGAAGCTCCAACAGTACGTGAATAACTAATTAAACTCTTTATTCACGGGCCCACCATCCGTTAACTGTCAGGCACTCCACTAAAGACTGACAGCTGAACTCTCCTTACCTCAGATATATTATGTGTCCATATCAACCAATCAACTGTGTGATAACCCTTCACAGATCGTTTGTAAGTACAACTGGCCAATAACTATTATGCCTCTGTAGTTACATCTAACTCCTTAAGTACCACTGATCCCTCTAATGAACATAAGTCATAGTCCTACTATGTGAGTCCTCTCTTCCAAAGAGAAGTTGTGGCCATTATGTTCAAGACCCGGAATCAGCCCTTAATGGAGCAATCTATCTACTTACCCCTGCTTCAGGGAAGGAGTGAATTCCATCTTGTGTAACTAAGTTTCTAGCTCCCAAATCAGAAAAATCCCCAAAAAGTAGGCATGTTGAGTTGACAATCTAACCACTCTCACCCATACTAATCAAAAGACCGCCCTCAAAGGCAGGTATGGATGAAGGCTAACTCGAAGGTCTAACTTCACATTTTGGCGAGCATACTTGATGTGTTGGCCAAAAGGTTTGAGAACATGGTCATTGCACGTGTGATCATGGAATCGTTGCAAGAATTGTTTGAACGTAAGTTCTCACTTTTTAATCAAAATGGGATTGATGACAATGAAACCAGCGGTGTCAGTTCCCAAGATAATCTCCAGTCCTTATTGAATGTCAAGTGACTAACAGAGAAAGCAATTGTTGTTGACTCTGATGAACGACGAGGAATGTCCTCTGAAATGAAACTTGGAGTTTATAATATAGGTTCTGATACTGATCCCACTACTCTCTAGAAAAGGAAGAAGTCCAAGGATGATAAATGTGATTTGTTTTTCTTGGAGACGTGCTTGGTAGAGAATGATGATTCTGCCTAGATACTTAATTCAGGTGCTATTAACCACGTATGTTCTACCTATCAAGAATTTAGTTCCTGAAAATAGTTGAAAGCTGGAGAGTGGACTCTTAGAGTCGATACTGGTGAGGCCATTTCAGTTGTTGCTGTAGGCAAGCTTAAGTTATTTTTGGACAAGAAACGGTATCTGTTACTAGATAACGTTTATGTAGTTCCTCATATCAAGAGGAACTTAATTTAGTTTCTTGTCTGATTGAACAAAGTTATTCCATCTCCTTTTCTGAGAATAAAGTGTTTATTTTTAAGAATGGTATGGAGATTGATTTTGGTTCAATGGAAAACAACTTGTATGTACTAAGGCCGTTAGTCATAAAAGCCTTGCTTAATATTGAAATGTTCAAAACAGAAACAACTGTGAAAAGACCAAGAGTTTCTCCTAAAGAAAATGCCCATCTTTGGCATCTAAGGTTAGGTCACATCAATCTCAATGGGATTGAGAAGTTGGTGAAATGTGGACTTCTAAATGGTTTAGAAGAAAACTCTTTGCCAGTATATGAATCTTGCCTTGAAGGCAAAATGACCAAACGACCTTTGGTTATAGAGCCAAGGAAATCTTGGAGCTTATACATTCAAACCTTTGTGGTTCGATGAGTGTAAGAGCTCAAGGTGGGTATGAATATATCTCTTTCATAGATGATTATTCTAGATTTGGGTATCAATACCTAATGCAATATAAGTCCGACGCTCTTGAAAAGTTCAAGGAGTATAAGACTGAAGTTGAAAACTTGTTAGGTAAAAAGATGAAACACTACGATCTGATCGTGGTGAAAAGTATATGGACTTAGAATTCCAGAACTATATGATAGAACATGGAATCACGTCCCAACTCTCAGTCCCAGGTATACCTCAACAGAATGGTGTATCAGATAGGAGAAACAGAATCCTGTTGGACATGGTTCGATCTATGATGAGTTATGCTCATCTTCTAGACTTATTTTGGGGATATGCAGTAGAGACTGTTGTTTACATTTTGAACAATGTTCCCTCAAAGCGTGTTTCTGAAACGCCTTTTGAGTTATGGAGAGGTTGTAAAGGTAGTTTACACCACTTCAGGATTTGGGGATGTCCAGCCCACGTGCTTGTGGCTAACCCTAAAAAGTTGGAACCTCGTTTGAAAGTTTGCCTATTTGTAGGTTATCCCAAAGAAACAAGGGATGGATACTTCTATGATCCAAGTGAAAATAAGTTGTTTGTATCGACAAATGCCATCTTCTTGGAAGAATACCACATAAGGGATCATAAGCCACTAAGTAAGCTTGTTTTAAATGAGATTTCTAATGAGACTACTGAAAGTTCAACAAGAGTTGTTGAACAGGCTGATAGATCAATAAAAGTTGTTGATGTCGGTTCATCTATTCAACCATCTCAAGAGTTAAGACTGCCTCGACGTAGTGAGAGGGTTGTGAACTCACCTGTACACTACATGGGTTTGACAGAAGCCCAAAAATTTATATCTGATGATGGAGTTGAGGATCTGTTGTCTTCTAAGCAAGCAATGGAAGATGTTGACAAAGATGAATGGATTAAAGCCATGAATCAGGAAATGAAGTCTATGTATTTCGATTCCGTCTGGGAGCTTGTGGATTAACCTGAAGGGGACAAACCTATAGGTTGTAAATGGATCTACAAGAGGAAACGCGGTGTAGATGGAAAGGTATAGACCTTTAAGGCTAGACTTGTGGCAAAAGGTTATACCTAGGTTGAGGGAGTGGATTATAAAGAAACTTTCTCACCTATTGTCATGTTAAAGTCTATCCGGATTCTCCAGTTCATAGCCACATTTTATGATTATGAGATATGGCAAATGGACGTCAAGAATGTCTTTTTGAATGGTAATCTTGAGGAGACCATCTACATGGCTAAACTAGAAGGATTCATTGAGCAAGATTAAGAGCAAAAAGTTTGCAAGCTTAATCGGTCCATTTATGGACTGAAACAAGCATCTAGATCGTGGAATATAAGATTTGACACTGTGATCAAATCATATGGCTTTAATCAGAATGTTGATGATCCTTGTGTTTACAAGAAAATCATCAACAGCTCAGTAGCTTTTCTTGTGCTGTATGTGGATGATATCCTACTCATTTGAAATTATGTAGGTTTTCTGACTGACGTCAAGAAATGGCTAGCTACCCAATTCTAAATGAAAGATTTGGGAGAGGCGTAGTTTGTTCTAGGGATCCAGATCATAAGGGATCATAAGAACAAAAGGTTGGTATTGTCTCAGGCATCGTACATTGACAAGATGTTGATCAAGTACTCGATGCAGAATTCTAAGGAGGGTTTATTACCTCTCAGGCATGGATTTTTTTGTCTAAGGAACAGTGTCCTAAGACACCTCAAGAGGTTGAGGAAATGAGACAAGTTCCCTACGCATTAGCTGTTGGTAGCCTTATGTATGCAATGTTATGTATTAGACTTGACATTTGCTATGCAATAGGGATTGTCAGTCGATATCAGTCCAATCCAAGATTAGATCACTGAACGGAGGTCAAAACAATCCTCAAGTATCTTCGGAGAACGAGAGACTATATGCTCATGTATGGAGATAAGGATTTGATCCTTATAGGATACACAGACTCTGACTTTCAGACTGATAGAGATTCTCGAAAATCGACATCATGAATGGAGGGGTTGTAGTATGGCAAAGCATCAAGCAATGATGCATCACGAACTCCACTATGGAAGCCAAATACGTAGCTGCTTGTGAAGCTGCTAAAGATGCTGTTTGGCTTAAAAAGTTCCTTACTGATTTGGAAGTTGTTTCAAATATGTCTTTGCGATCACACTTTACTGTGATAACAGCGAGGCTGTGGCAAATTCTAAGGAACTTCAGAGTCAACAAAGAGGCAAGCACATAGAACGAAAGTATCATTTGATCCGGGAGATTGTGCATCACGGTGATGTGATTGTCATGAAGATTGCGTCGGAGCACAACGTTGCTGATTCGTTTACAAAGGCTTTCACCACCAAAGTGTTCGAGGGTCATCTAGAGAGTCTGGGTCTACAGGATATGCGACATCTTGTCTAGGGAAAGTGGGAGATGTTATTAGGGTATAGAGTATGCCCTAGTTTATTGTATTTTGTATTGTTTTGTATTGTACATTAGTCTCCCGAGGCTTTAGGACAAGTGGGAGATTGTTGGGATTGGTGTCCTAAATCTCCTGGTAGTCTCGTAGTTTGTAAACATTCTATAAACATATTGTTATTAATAAAATAAGTATTATTTTAAAAGCATTTACTCAATCCAATAAACTAAGATCCATGGTTATTTTATGTAACTTAAGCATGTTGGATTACTCTCACCGTTTATAGATCAAAGGATAATCACGAACAAACAGGAGTTCATAGTTAGCTCAGGATTAAGGTCAAGTTACCTAGGTTATCGTTTTGAAATAGTCAGTCTTAAACAGTAAACAGCATTATAAAGTAAGAGTGACTGATTTCGTGGTCCCATCTTGTACAAAACTCACTTGCACAGGACGCCCCCACTTCTCATGTCATAATATGTACAAATTAGAATCACTTCGTTTGTAGCACTTTACATATCTTTGTAACAACTACAGAGTAGGCCAGATCCAATAGTGTTACCAGAATAAGGCATCCAACCTTATTCATATACTATAGATCATTTTTTTCAATTTACTCAGACCTGATCCACTTTTATGCCTCCACATAAAGTTCAAGTACTCATGGAATAGTCAAGGGACTTTTAGGTTTATTGGATTTCTAATAAGCAAAATATCTATTCAATAACAAGTTATTGAATTTTCAGAATAAGTTTTATTGTTTACAAATCACGAGTTTTAGGACATAAAACCTAACAAAGCATGTATTGGAGACATACAAGTGGATCATGTCTTAAGTAATAACCTAAATGGTATGTAGTAGATGGATAAAGGAGGGATACCTTATCCTTGTGACACTATGGATATGGCCCGCATTGTAGATGTTACAAGTATTGTAAAGTGCTACAAATGGTCTGATCCTGACCATTCATGTGAAGACATGCGAGCGGGGGTATCCTATACAAAGAGTTTGTATAAGACCAGACCACGAAATGATTAGTCTCTTTATATAACGTCGTTGATAATTGAGACTTACATTTCACTAGAATGACCATCAGTGACATGACCTTAATCTTGAGTGAGTTGGGAACTCCTGCTCATGAGGGCGGTCCTTTGATTTGTATGGGTGAGAGCGGCCAGATTGCCAACTCAACAACCCTACCATTTTGGAAATTCGTCTGATTGGGGAGCTGGGAACTCAGCTACACAAGACGGAATTCACTCCTTCACCGAAGTAGGGGTAAGTAGATAAATTGTTCCCTTAAGGACTGATTTCAGGTCTTGAACATAGTGGGCACACCCTCTCTTGGGAAGAGAGGACACAGTCATAGTGGGACTATGACTTATTATTCATTAAAGGAATCAGTGGTACTTAAGGAGTTAGATGTAACTACAGGGGGAAAAACAATAAATTGGTCCAATTGTACTTATGAGCAATTGTGAAGGGTCATCGTACTGTTGATTGGTTATATGGACACATAAATATATCTGTAGTGCGAATAGTGCAACTGTCGGTCTTTAGTGGAGTGCCCTACAGTTAACGGATGGTGGATATCATGATTAAAGAGTTTAGTCAGTTATTCATGTACTGTTGGAGCTTCAAGTTACAGGTCCATAAGATCCCCTTGGTAGCTCAATGGGTTCAAGTTAAGAATCAGATTTTGGGTTAGTTTGAAGTGTTCAAATTAACAAGAGGAATTTGATTATATATGAAATAATTAAATTGAATTAATTATATGAGATATAATTGATTATGATGTATTTGATACATTATATGATTGGAGGAATTAATATAAATATGATTTATATTAAATGCCATAAAATAGAAAAGAACTATGGTTTATATGTTGCATATGATGCAATATTAAAACTATAGGTTATAAATATAATATGATAAGTTAGTTATTATATTTATTTATAATATATTAATTATATGATAATTAATTTTTCTTTTTCTTAATAATCGACTTGAGTGGGAGGTTATTTACGATTTATGGTAACTATGAGATAAAAAGGAAAATGGTTTTCCAAATCAGATGATGATATTCATTCGAATCGTTCTCACAAAAACATCACTATTGAGTAAAATAGTTTTACTAAACAATAGGCTCAGTGACTAAATGATCAAGTATCGAGTTTACTATACGATAGTTACTCGTTGCTATACAATCGAGTAGTAAGTCTATATGATAGGTTTCTTCTTCTACACGATCGAGTATCAAGTTTATATGATAGACTTCCTTCTTCTGTCGCATACTCGATCGTCTACTCGATCGTTCACTTCCCCAATTCCTCTATCCAAAGTCATACAGAGCCCACAATTCCTGGATTCTCACACCAAAATACCAAGGTAACCTTTGTGATGGTGTTCTTGTTCTGTTCGAGGGTCGAGGATCGAGTTGTACTCGATTGTGATCGAGGATTCTACAGTTCGTGTTGTTTGCTATGTTGATCGTTGTGTTTGATTTCTTGTTTGGATACTTAAAGTTTGATCGAGGGAAATACGTGAAGAAGGAGTTCTTCAAAGGTATTATACTCGATCCCTTGTATTTCATCATAAAACGTGTTGTAATTTACTCGTTATGCATAATCTGTTCTTCTTGACTATAATTGTTTGTGTTCTTTCTCAATAGAGTTTGGAATGATCCACTTCTGCTCACCGACTTTCTTATTTAGAGTTCCTTCACTCTGGTGTACGCAGAATTAGATAATGGTTTTTAGAAAATTGATTTCTCTGAAAAGAAAATCCTCTCAAAACCATTCCTTCCCTTTTCCAAAATAGAAGTAAAGCCCCTCTTGCATATTCTCAAGCCCTAAGGAGAACATAGAAGGTTTTCTTGTGGTAGTGTCCAGAAGTGTTGGCTTTTTTGTTTTTGTTTGTGATCATCATAGGGTTTGTGACCGTGATTGTTCCTGACCAATTGGAGAGAAAATTTGTGAAGGCTTTGGTTCTTCAAGGGTTAGTAAATCTTAACCCTATTTCTTCTTTAATATTTTTCTTAGCATGCTGTAAATTTGTTTTAGAATGCATACTTAGGGTTCTATATTTTTATGATCTTGTGAAATTTTCAATTGGGACTGATCTCCGCATCCGCATTAGACCTCACAGTCCTTCACCTATATCTTTTTTTCCATGGGCTTGAATAGTAATACTATTCAAGCCCATGGTTTACCCCCTCCCATTTTTTTTTTCCTAATTTAATCTAGGAAGTACGTCGGTCAAACTCTGGTCGCCACCCTTGGGTGAACGTCGCTGGCTAACTCCGGCTGCCACCTCCAGCGAACACTGCCCGCCAACTCCGCTCATCACCTCGGTGATTGTTGTTGGCCAACCTTTGGCCACCACCGACCAACTTCGACCACCATTGATCAACCTCTAGCAACCCTCCTTCCCCCCCCACTAGCGAAATTTTGACCACCAACTCCGACCAACCTCCGACAACCACCAATAGCCAACCTTGAAAAACATTAATAAAAACACTAGTAGTATATAACAAACTAGACAAATTTGTACATACAAACACTTGAAAGAATTACAATACATGTGTGTTTATTGTTTTAAGGAGTTTTTATCAAAAGCATTTAAATGAAAATAAATTTTTGAAAGATATTTTTTTTAAGTCATTTCAAACACGTCATTAGACTAAAATTGTATATGTATATTTATTTAGGCTATATGTGTAGACAACCTTAATTTAATTAAATATCATTTTCATTTTTTTCATTGGTCAATTTAATTAGCTCGACGAGTTAGAATCATTTTCTAAACATAAAGATTTATATTGTTTAAAACAACTTAGCAACCAAATAAAAACTAAAACTCAAAATTTATGATTTTTTATTCCTCAAATGTAATTTGATAAAAAAAAAAAAGTATAGTTTTTCAATAATTGAATTTGATACTAAAGTACTAAGAAAACTGTGTTTGGAGTGTAGGTTTTGAAAGTTCGGGTTTAAGAAGCCTATGTTTGGAGTGCAGGCTTACGAAACCTGAGAATGAAGTGCACATTTATAAATCTTGAATTTGTGAAATATTTTCTTATATTTATTCAGTGGTTGGATTTTAGATTAGTTTAAATTTGTCATCGTAATTATTTTAATATATGTAGGTTTAAAATAATCTAAAAAATTTAGAAGAATATTTGTTTTTCTAATTTTGAAATAGAGATTTGACTAAAATTATAATTTTATTTAATTTATTGTTTTAATAATTTGATATTTTGATTTTATTAGGGTTTGAAATAAAATTTTATATAGACTTTTATCACTTTTACTAATTTAAATTAAGGTTTTCTACACATATAGCTTAAATAAATATACTCAATTACACAATTGCAGTCTAATGAGCTATTATTTTACAAAAAAAAATCTAGTCCAATTTACTTTTTAGCCCTCCTTACTATTCAATTTTTAATGTGTCTATATTTATAAGGGGCAATTGCAACTTTAATAAAAATAAAATAAAATAAAATAAAAATTGGGCATGTATCCATAGGTTTTGCTTTTTTGCAAACATGTCAAAAAACTTCTGCCTGAAAATTTGATTGCTATCTGATTTCTATGTGATTGCCACACCTGCAATTACAAAAAAATTGAAGTCATGACTTTGGTTTTTTAAAATGTATTTGTCATACCATGCAATTTCCCTAATAATAATAGCAATAATAATAAGAAAAACAGAAACATATAAGAGATGTTTCTTGTTGTGATCAATTTATAGCTAAGAGAAATAAAAGATAAATAAATAAAATATCCTAAAGTAAAGGAAACATATAAACAAAGAAAGAGAGAAAATTAAAAAAGATAATATAATAAATGATAATAACTAAAAAGAAAAAAATCCAAATGAAAAAAGAATAAGAAGAAAGAGAAAGTGTATTTTAAAATATATTATTGTAATTAAACTAAGAGCTTGATTGGAATGACTTAGAAATAATTGTTTTTAAAAAATTCATTTTTATTTAAATACTTTTTATTACAATAAAAACACACATGTGTTTTGCAACTCTTTCTTTGATGTATTTTTATATACAAGTTTGTTTGATTTGTTATATACTAAAAATTTTTATTAATGTTTTCCAAAGTCGGCCCGAGGCAGCGGAAGTTTGGCTAGAGTCGGTGGACGGAAGATCGGCTAGAGTCGATGGCCGGAAGTTCGTCAAAAGTGGCGACCGAATGTGGCTAGCAACAGGCATCGGAGGTGGCGACTGAAGTTGGCTGGTGACGACCGAAGTTTGACCAAAGTCAGTAGCCAAAAGTTCGCCAACAATGTCGCTAGAAGTGGCGATCGTAGGTGGTCGACAATGGTCATCGGAGGTGATGGTCAGAGTTGATCGACGGTAGTCGCCAAAAGTGGTGTTGGAAAGTTGGCCATCAAACTTCTTAAATTAAATTAGAAAAAAAAAAGTGTAATCCATAGATTCGAATAGTGTTTACTATTGAAACTCATGGGAAAGAATGTAGGAAGTCTTACTTCATAGACCTTGTCCCAAACAAGGGTTGGGCTTAAGATGCCTAACATATCCAAGCCCGACCTTTGAAACAAACACCCCTAGTATCTATGTAATTCTAACTCATACTTGCCAAATTGCCTATAAATAGTGGCATTTGGTGGATTTAAGAGAAATTCATTTAGGTGGATTTTGAAGAGACTTTTTGGAGAGAAATTCAAAAAGGGAATTTCATAATTTTTAATTTTTCTCTAATTTATCATATTTTATTTATATTATGTTATATTTATTTTAATATTATTTTTTTTGATGTTCATGTTCTCATTGTGCCTCATTTTCTCCTCAATGCTACAACGGGAAATACATTTTTTTCTTTTACAAAAGTTGGACTCTCCAATGGTTTTGTTAAGTACTTGCATATATTTTTTCCATCTCTTCTCTTAAATTTTAGGGATTATATCAAATCTAAACTCTACGCTAATAATTGTATCAATTTAAAACCCGAACTTTCGTAAATGTACCAATTCACACTATCTATTACGTTTCATTGGGATAAACATCATGTGAAATTTATATTTTTATCTACTAAACCCCTAAACTTTCATAAGTGAATTAATTTAGACTATCAGTTAAGATTTTTTTTTGGAAAGTGTTCATGTATCTATTCTAATCATCTATTTTATTAATTCGAAGAGACTATACACATATAAGTCTTTTTGAAGTAAATCTAGAGGAGGGTGTCAATTATAATACACTTACAAAAGTTTAAGGTTTAAAATAATATAACCTGTTAGGAATGCAAATTGAAAATTTTCCAAAGTAGTATATACCAGTAGCTAATTCATACTACATTGAAACCTTTAAAAATGATTTTTTTTTTTTTTTTGGCAAAGCAAAATGATTGAATTTTATTAATTTTACTTATGGTTTTGATTTTACTTAATTATAAGGAAAAAATTATACTCAAATAATTTTATTTTTTTTTTATAATTTTTAGGGTGGGTTTAGAATAAAGTGTTCAATTTAAAAAATAAGTCATTTTGAAAAAAAATTAGTGTTTGACGACCACTAAAATAAATTTTCAAGTGTATTTTAATCATTTTTCTTATCGAAAGTGTTTAAATAAAAATGAGTTTTTTGAAAAATATTTTTTTCTCAAGTCAATCTAAACAAACCTCGTAAACATATTTTCTAAATCCAAAAGCAAAATTTGAAACTAAACACATACATCTAATTTTAAAAACCAAAACCGATATTTAACTCTCAAACATTAATTATTCTACAAACACAAATATTTAATATTCAATATATGCTATATAAATGAATTCTAATGATCTTAATGAGATGGTTAAAAACATAGTTGAAAAGAAGACAAAGTTGAACTAATTAAACTTTTTACCTAATATTTCATCTCATACTTTATAGACTATTTCTAATAAAGTTATAATTTATAATTTATATTGAAACTTTACCTAATGTTCATCATTGCTCACCAAAAGCTTAATTGAAGGTTATTTGTCCTGGTGTGGAAATTTCTCCTTGGTTGGTATGGTATTCATTGCTTATCTCACTCTCCACCAATTAGGTTTTTATTGTCCTTTGGTATTTATAAAAATCAATATAACTATGTCTATGAAAAAAAAAACTAATTACATTTTGCAAACCATTCTATCAACTTTTCAAGTTTTCTAGAATAAATCATTTTTATAATATTGTTGCAAACCATCATAGGTTAGTCATGTTGTTTTAAATAACCAAAGCATTTTTGTCTTGGATGGTTGATAAACGATAATGTCATTGTTGTTCATGAATGTCTTTTTTCACCCTATAAATATTTTAGTGCTAAAAATATTTTGCTCCGAAGTAAAACGTATGATTAAGTATAATAAAGTTTCTTACATTGTCATCTAATATATAAAATAAGTTTTAGAAGTTCTTTGATCGATCACATTATCATACGTGTAGAAACGATTTATTTTCAAATTTTGATTAATGGAATGTGCACAATAATCTTTAAGCCAACCAGAGACTTAAAAAAGGGATCTCTTATCTTCTTATCTCTGCCTCATTTTCGTCGAGGGTTTGCTGGGTCTTCTTTGTAGAGATATACAATATTTATTTTAAAAATTGATAGATCAACTTGACCATCACCATCTTTTCTTTGTAGATGGATAGTCTTATGTTTGTCAAGAAAAATGGATGATGAAACAAAAAGTCCCTAAGTAATATAAGTGAACATTCTCAAATAAGCAGTGTAAAATGTAAAGATTCTAGGTATCCTGGATTTTCCAAGAAAACATAGTACAAGTTTTCAAATTCACTATCAAATTAAAGCCCTCCTCAAAGATTACAACCTAGGTAACCAATATAAAATGATTAGATATGGTTTGTTGTTTTGGAAATAAAGTGACAATAAGATGACTAAAATTAGAAAATAAATGAAAAAAAGAAAGTATTGTGATGAAACTAAGTAATAAAATGAGGGATTCAAAACAATTCATGCCATGTTTTATTCAATCATGGCATTATGGGTTTTTGAGTGATGGTCAGAAATTACAATGGGGATATCATATTATTTTCGCAAAAAACTTAGAATTTGTAAGGATTAATGGAGTTTGTAGAAATGACTACTATTTTGTACGACATTTCTATAATTAAGCGATTATTTGATTTATAGAGCCTACTTGAAGGACAGGATCATTTCAACAATGAAGTGCATAAAATTATTGTCCATGAAATCAAAGCGCACCTTCGGAGCAAATCTGTTAAAGGGTTTGTTTTACTCCACAAAGTTGCAATAGAACTACAAATTGTAGGGAAGAGAAAGATCAATACTTCAAATGTTTGGATTGGAGAAAGAACCCTCGCCATGGGTATCGTTACACGTCAAATGACCATGCTTTCCCTTAAGATTTTTTTCTTTCGGTCTTTTCATTTCTATATGTAAACTCACTAAAGAAATCATCCAGAATTAGCAAAATCGTCAATAAAAGTCACGAGTATAACAAAAAGTTAAGAGAGAATGAATTCATTTCAAAAGAGGAATGAGTTTTTTCGATAGGATCAAATAACTAGACAAGAGTCATCGTCTACTTATTTAGTTATTACAAGAAATTCTAAATCCCTATTGATAGTGTTTTTATCTCCACACCCACAATAATCCGAATAATGAATGAAATTAAGAAAGAACCCTAAAAATTGGAGGAGAAAAGAAGAGGATGTTTTGGGGAATTAAGTTGGGATTGGGTTGGCGGTTGGTCGAAAAAGCCCATATCTAGAAGGGCAGTTTCGGGCACAGATTTGATTTCAAGTCGGCGGAGTCTTCATTTCGTCATCATATTCAAAGTGGGAGTAGCCGATTTTCTCCTGAGGAGGAACAAAACCATACAAGTTCTTCAATTTTTGCTTTCCAGATTTTGGGAAACCTAAATCTGTAGATCAAACAACGAAGAACGAGACAAAACCGGCGAGATATGGCCCGGAGACCCGACGATGACTATGATTATCTCTTCAAAGTTGTGCTAATCGGCGATTCCGGCGTTGGAAAATCCAACCTCCTTTCCCGATTCACTCGGAATGAGTTTTGTTTGGAGTCTAAGTCCACCATTGGCGTTGAATTCGCCACTCGTACTCTTCAGGTATCTCTCTTACTTTCTCTCTCATTATCTGTTATTGGGTATTTATATCTGTGTGGCGTTGTCTGTTTCTAGGCTTTGCATTCTCGATCTGTATGTAAATCTACATGTGGATTGATTTTGGAACTCGAGTTAATTATTTATTTGTTGTAATTCAAGAAATGATCAGTTTTCTTTTTCGGATCTGTGTTCTGAATTGGTTGTTCTGGCTGTGTTTTCATTTTAATTTAGAGGAATGCGGGAAGTTGTTCGTTTCTTTACGATCTGGATTTGGATGATGAAACGAGAAAAATGTCTGTAAATTTGATTAGGTATAACTTTTGATGGAAATTATTCAAATTCTGATCCGGGTATGGGTAAGAGATTTCATCCAACTTTTTAATGGGGATATATCTGTAGATCATAATTGGATGATTTGATGCCATTTAATTTAGTCCTTAGAATACGCATCTGAATTAATGACTCCTTTCCTGGACATACAATTATTGCCTTAGTTTTATTCAAAATATGATTTATGTATCCCATCTTGAATCCATTCCTTCATTTCCATTTTCATTACGCAAATTTGACAATTTCAAAGAATTAGAGAACAATTCTAGAGAGGACAAGCATTTTACAAATACTTAGAAAATATGAAGAAATATTAACGAATTTAGCTGCAACCCTTGATTTACACTGCAATATGCGGTCGTGTAAATCTCAGTTTCTTGGTCTTTGGTTGATGCCTGGTAAGTGCTGTTTTGTTAGTTAGTATCCTGTCACATACACATTTTGATAATAGATCTTGGAACTTCTTGGATTGTTTATGTCAACGTCATCTTGAAACAGATATGTGATATTAGTGGCACATTTGTTGAGCTAAATGTTGCCATAATCTGGATCTCTGCAGAATGAGGGAAACTTTTGTGATATCTGTTGTTCTTGTTCTGCTAAAGATTTCAAATTTTCATTTTTTGTTTGACTCATAAGCCGAGTTAATGTGGAACATAATGGCGATTCCTTTCTAGATGGATGAAACTGTTTGGTTTTTCGGAGATCAGTTTGTGAAATTTTATATATGACCTTTTCTTTTCGGTCCTCTCGTAGACTAAAATTACAGGCACGGAGTACAGATCCATGGTTTCCAATTTTTTTTTTTTTTTTCTCTTATTCTCACCCATGAAGTTAGTCTTTGTTTTATAGAATCAACAGAACGTTTTGGATATACAAACAGCACAGCTTTTGATCATTTGTATATTGTTTATATGCCATGTTAGCCTTAAGGTGGGTTTTGTGGGTTCATTGATGAAGAGATCTTTTGTATATATTGTTCTTTGATCATCAAAGTTATCAAGAAAAAGAAATTCTGCATATTTATTAGGTTGAGGGAAGAACTATCAAAGCTCAGATATGGGACACAGCCGGTCAAGAGCGTTACAGAGCAATAACCAGTGCCTACTATAGGGGTGCACTTGGAGCTCTTCTAGTGTACGATGTAACGAAACCAATGACGTTCGATAATGTAAGCCGTTGGTTGAAGGAACTTAGGGACCATGCCGATTCCAACATAGTCATCATGTTGATCGGAAACAAGACTGATCTGAAACACCTCCGAGCAGTGGCAACAGAGGACGCTCAAAGCTATGCCGAGAAAGAAGGGCTATCATTCATTGAAACTTCTGCTCTTGAAGCAACAAACGTCGAGAAGGCTTTCCAAACTATTCTCTCGGAGATATATCGGATAATCAGTAAAAAGTCCCTGAATTCCGAGGAGCCTGCTGCTGCTAACATCAAAGAAGGAAAAACCATTGTGGTTGGCGAATCGGAGGCCAATACAAAGAAGGCTTGTTGTTCCTCTTCTTAAGTTCACAAAATATTTCAACAATTTTTGTCTCTCTCTCTCTCTTTCTCTCTCTTATTTGTCATCTGCTTGTTCCTTTCTCTCTAGTTACCAACTCTCTTGCTGTTATTTGTTTGCTTGGATTATGTTTATGTATAATTTACATATAATTTATATTTTTACTTAGATTTATCATTTTTTTCCTCCTCATTATGTGTAGCCAAGGGAACATTGATATCCCTTGTCAGACACTAATCAGCGGTTCATTTCAGGGGCTGTCTGTTTCTATGGAATCTCTATGTTGGAGAATCAAATATGTTGTGAATGTCTGATGTGGAGTTCTTATTTTTAATTTTTCGTTTTCGATATCTGCTGGTATTTAACTTGTATGCAATTTTATGGGAAATTTGTATGGATTTTTGTGAATGTTTGGGAATAATTTTGAAATGTTTAAAATCACTATAAAACAAGTATTTATTCATTCAAATTCGTTTTCGGGGTTTAATTCTAAAAGTTGTTCTTAACATCCATATGTAAGAGATTTTAAAATTTTAACCTACTTGCGTCTTTGACTAGTTAAACCAAGTTCATATTGACTTTTTAATAAAGGAATCGAAAGGATATTGATTACATCGAAAATTGAAAGTAACCAATAAAGGCACAACTTACTCAAGTGAGAGGTTAGTAATAAATACACGGGGTCTTATGGGGAGAGTGTGGTCTAAAGAAGCATTGTTGAGAGGAAGATACCGTACATCTATTTCATTATGATTCATAAATATTTAAAATACATGTATTTTAACTTTCAATTTTGCATAAAAATTATATAGGTTAATGTTGTTATTTATTTTATAAATGATTTGATAACAAATTAACCTTTGTACATCCTTGACTTATTTATCCAATTGAAACCATAGTCAAAACAATCACCCTTTCATTTTAATATTGTACATTAGAGATCAAAAGTACAAAACTTTTATTATATATTTGTGTGTATATATCTTAAATAAAACTATGGTTTAATTAATGTTGTGGTCTTTATGGTCGTGAGAAAGTTAATTTTTATTTCTATAGTTTTAAAAGGTATGACTAATTTTTTTTTTTCAAGTACGTGATGGTTAGTCATCCATGTTCGATGAAGTGGTTTATTTGTTTGAATAGCTGATTGAATAAATAGGTAGGATAAAAGCGTTTTTTTGGTTAATGGCTTTACATAATGATAGAGATTTAGGGCTTGAAAGCAAACAATCTTGTGATGAAGGATTGAGAGACAAGACTAATATGAAGATTAAGATGAAGATCAGTCAAAACGTTAATACGAATTACTATCGAAACTAATTGATCTAAGATCCACTCGAATCAATTTTATATTCAACTCATTTCTTATCTAGTTAGCTACTTAATCCTCATGATTAGTCAAATACGAAATATTAAACACATTGAGAGTTATCTATCATATACTCAATTCGTTCACGACTTTTGTTAAATCAGTGATTTACCAAAAAGTTTAAATTAATGACTTATAGTAAAGTCAATTATATCAATATTTTAACATGTTCTAATGGTATGGACTATTTATGAGGTTTAATCATAGCATGCACACAAAATTATAGCTATTAAACTACATAGATTGTCAAAATTAGCATAGTTCATTGTTTATTTTGAGTGAGGGAATTCGAACCACAGTTTTATTAGTCGTAATATGTCAATTGAGTTAAGTTCACTTTGATAGTATATTCAACATTAATTGACATATATTGTCTCTCTTTCAATTGAAAATTCAAATATGAGTACCCTATTTATTATACTAAAAAAATTCACAATGATTAAATCATAACCTTCTCTCTATCATAAGAATCAAAATTGCAATTTAACATAAATATATTAATTAAAATAACATTAATAATATCAATAATCAATAATAATATTAAAAAAAACTAAAAAGGATATTGTCAGATTGGGTCAGAAGTAGGCTCCACTCCCACGTGAGGTCAGGGGTAAAATAGTAAAATCACATATACAGTGATAGAGAGAGAAAATCAAATGAGAGAGAGAAAGGTGAGTTTTTTTTTTTTTTTTACTTTGGGTAGAAAAAGACGCATCCACCACATTGCCATTTTCCCATTCCCATTCCCATTCCCATTCCTCTCATCTCATTCTTCCCATTTCATTGCCACTGACTCATTGATTGCGAAGAACAAACATCACACAGTAAAATTTACAAAAGAAAACCCACACAACCTCGCCACGATCTTCTTCTTCCTCTTCTTTCCCATAGGGCTTTCCCTTTTCCGCCACCGCCAATTCATCCAACCCCCTTTCAACCGACTACCCTCTATCTCTTTCCCCCAGATTCATCGCCTTCTTCCATCTTTCTGCAAAGGTACGCCTCTTTATCCATCTGGGTCTCTCTGTTTTTCCTTGTTTATGTTCATCCCACTCTTCTTTTCCACCTATTAACCCAATTCTACTTCTGGGTTTCTTCTCTTTTCTAGTTTATGCGTGATGGGGGAGAGAACCCCACCTGGGAGTTACTTCCATTACCCTCCCCCTTCTGCCCATGCATCCCCTCATAGGACCCCTTCCATTCCCTTAGATCGGGAGAGGTAATTCTTCTTTCTCTATCTTCTCAATTATTGATCATGATTTGCTTTTCTTTTCTTTTTTGATTGTTATTTGGTGCTTCTTGATTTAGAATCCTTGTTTGATTGATCATTTTTTTTTTAAATTTTCTTTCGTTGGTTTGATGATCTTTATCATTGCATTCGAATACCAACCAGAAGGTCTTCTTATATCTGGTTGTGCTATTGAACGTGTAGTTCTGTTGCTTTTTGGACCTTGTGAGTTTTATGTGATGGTGATTTTTGTGTTGTTGACAATGGCAGGTATCTAGCTGAATTACTGTCAGAGAGACAGAAGTTGGGTCCCTTTGTGCAAGTTTTACCTCATTGTAGCAGACTTCTGAATCAGGGTGGGGTTATAAGATCTCTACTATTTCATTTTGTTTTTACGATACTTATTATTATTTCTTGTGCTGGCATTAGTGGAACCATAGTTTCCATCTTAAACTACAGTTAGGGTCTTTCATTCTTTGAAGTGTACTATGGGTAGATGCTGTTCTCTTAATCATTTGAACAAATTTCAACCGAGCTTACGAGTTTCCATATAGTTTTATATATAACTTTTTAAAATAATAATAATAATACTTGGAGTGGTAGCTATCTTACTATATTTTTCATATTAAATGCTACTAACTATCAATTGTATCAAGTGTTATCAAAGCATCATTCAAGGTATTAGTTTATTGGAAGAAAGGCTTGAAGCACAAGTGGGTTTACAAGAGAAGAAAACTAAGATGTTGAAAGAAGTTGGTGATAGAAATTTGTTGACTCAAGAAGCAGCTGAGGAACAGCAAAGAAGATGCAAATGATGCTTGATCGGGTGGAACAGATGTTGCATGAGGATTTTTTGCTTGCTATTGGAGAAGCAAACCACCAATGACCAATCGGGATGGAATTTTTTACCCCCTCAACTCTAAGGAGGAAATTTATTTCCTGTCAGAGGATGAACAGTTACATGAATTATATAACAAAAATACTTTAGATTAGAGGATAAAAAATGGAATTTTTTGGAAGGGCTAAGAATAACAATGGTACATGGTGTGGCTAGATATTGCAAGTGGAATATTATCTGAGGAGAAGTTGGCAGTCAGTCCATGTGAAAGAAAAATCACTGCAGTGAGACTTCAAGGTTGTGGCTGTGGGTGATAGCTTTATAAACAGGGTGGTGACATCATAAATGTGGAGTTCACTCGCATTAGCAAAAAAAGAAAACATACTAATTTAACTTCAATGGGAGTTTGTAAATGTTGTGAGCAGTTTATCCCCCTTTCTCAGATCCTTCATTTTGAAGGTCTTCCTTTGTACCTTGTTCTTTCATCTTCCTCCAGAAGTTATATATATATTTGAAAAAAAGACATTTTTCTGTGGAAGGATTGCAGATGGATAGATGCTTGCTTGAGAAATTGAGGGCAGTGAAGTAGATCTGGTAGCAATGGAGAAAAAATGAAGGTTTGGTGGAAAGGAAGGTGTAGGAAGATTGCATATTTGAGCTTTGCGACAGAAGTATTTAGAGGTGGATTAAGAGAAGGTAATGCTTGTTTAGGATTGCTTGGATGGAGTACAAATCGTTATGCCATTTAGTTACCAGGGATTTGGAAGGAGATAATTTCAGTCTAGAACCATTCCTTGATCCACACCTTGAGGACAAGGTGTATTTTTGGTGGAGTATGATATGACCTGTATCAAGGGGTAGTGTAGCAGTTGCCATTTGTAATGTACTTTAAGAGGAGTGGCTTTGTGTTTGTTTGGGAACACTAGTTGTAAATAGAGGTTGGGTGGTTGGAGAGAAGAAACTTGGTGGTTGTCTGGCTTGTGCTTGCTAAAAGATGAAGCATCCTTGCTACTTTGAAATACATGAGATTATACCTATCTTGCAATGTTTGGCTATTAATTAAGAGTTCTCCTTGTTATCTGGTACCTATTAAATACCCATGCCTTATCGTATATCACCAAGTTCTAATTTGGGTCAGGTCAATCTAAGTTTTATGTCCAAGAGTGTGTCATTTTCTCTATGTATACGGAGGCAAAAATGTATCCTACTGTCCTACTCAATACTTTGTCAAGTCATAATTAATTAGACAAAATCAAGAACAATTTTCCTGACTGTCTTGGCCTAAGATGATGTTAACTTGTGATGATGTTATGAATCTGAGACATGGCATTGGAATTTTTTGGATTATTTTCCTCTGCCCCACATGAACAGGCATGTGGTGATAATTTTCTGAGATCTTGAGAAAAGTTCCCAATGACTGGTAATTTTCATGAATAACAAGCCATTTAAAGTTGTCATGTTAAACGCAAGTATTTGCTTAGTCAATTGCATGTGCACCCCCTTATTTAGTACATCTCATTGCAGAGATCAGACGTTTATCAGGCCTTAATCAGACTTCTGTGGATCATGAGAGATTTGAGCATGGTAGTCCTTACAGGTCACTAGGTCAGCTATCGAATGGAAGACCAATGGACTTGGAAGGTTGGCCTCCAATGCAAATGGAGGTAAATATATAAGTATATGCCTTACATTGACGACGGTACTCAAGTGTCCTTGATCTATTTATTTAGTGTTGCTAGTTTCACAATTTGAAGTCTCTCTTTAATCACTAATTTCTTTATATTAGGATATTTTTCTAAAATGGAGAACCTAACTTCTTTAAAATGAATGAAAGAATGCACTACAGAATAGCTACCTTCAAGATACGAGTCTTTTAAGTTATTAAATTTTGGTCTTGGGGGCATGAATTAAAAAATTTGTAGGGTATCTCCAAACATCCCTAGCCTTTACTACTGGCGACCTCGTTGGTTCTAACCTCAATAACCTCAAAATAGGATAAGTTGTTCTTCATATTTGTGATTTACTTGTTTGGTTTAGTAATAAAGTAAGAAGCACAAATTCTTGCCGCTTGGCTAACGTGTTTGCATCAGACAACTGTTCGGCACTTGGACACTCTGAAACTTTATAGACATGTATCAGTTTATCACACTTGTTAGCACTATAGATATTCCTTAAATACTGGTTGTACACCGTGAATAAGGACCAAACATTTCTTAAGGACATATAGGACACTTGTTTGAACATAAGAAATAGACACAAATGGTAGTAGAATAAATAGATTTTGAGAATAAAATACATCAAACTCGCTTTTTAGCATATAAATGCATACACATCGAATTTAAATTTCTTTTTTTTGTAAATAATTGATAAGTTCTTTTTTTAAAAAATATGTTTCAATAAATGTGCTCTTGACTTCTAAAAAATTATATGTCACTATGTTCGTATTGCATGATATTTGTGTCCGTATCCATACTCACGCTTCTTAATTACATTTTTTTTTTCCTGCAGGGAACTGGACATGTCCATGGTATGGGTCCCCTTCAAGCTCATTCAATGGGTTGGCCAAGGGTGCAAGGAATTCCTACTACGCCGATAGTTAAGAGAGTTGTTAGACTTGATGTACCTGTTGACAAATATCCAAATGTAAGTTAAAGTATTTTTATGTTAGGTGGTGATTGTACTGACCTTTTGCCTCTCTGATGTTAGTAGTTTCTTGCTCAAATCACGGCAGTATAATTTTGTTGGACGACTTCTGGGACCACGTGGAAACTCCTTGAAAAGAGTTGAAGCCTTAACAGAATGTAGGGTGTACATAAGAGGCAAGGGCTCTATCAAGGATGCTTTAGAGGTACTGAAAAATTTCCTTGGTCTGATCAAATGTATCACTTGTGCATCACTTAGGATGTAATTGACATTATAGATTTGCGAGGAATGCCATGAGACAGCCTCTCATTAGCCATTAATATGTCTTTAACCTATAGTTGTGCATCATCTTATATGCTTTGAATATGGATGTTGGAGGGTTTGCATTTTATGTCCCAATTCTGTCTTCATTCCAACTTCTGCCATGTACTTTATCGGTGTCATTTGCCTCTTTACCGTTCCTTTCTTTTTTCCAGTAAGAGCATTATGAACGCTATCTTTCATTTATTAATCTGAGAATTTGTAGGCTTCATGATCGATTTACTTGTCTTTAAGACCAACAAATTTCTGCCTCTTTTTGGTTAGATAAGAAACTCAATAATCTTCCACATCAAAAGGAAGACAGTTGATCGTTTTTTTTATTTTGCTTTACTGCCTTGAGTTAGAGTGCCTTGGACACATCGAGATCTGCCTAGACTTTTTTTCAAGCAGCAGCAGAACTTTTCATTGACGAGTAAAATCTCCTAATCTTAACTTAAACTTCAATATTACTTACAATGGATCTGGATGTTGTGCTTTAGGAAGAGAAACTAAAGGACAAGCCTGGATATGAGCATCTTAATGAGCCTTTGCATCTGTTGGTTGAGGCAGAATTCCCAGAGGATACAATAAACTCACGCTTGGATCATGCAGTGGCAGTTTTAGAAAGCCTTTTGAAACCTGTGGTATGAACAAAACACAGCTCAATCATCTATAAAACTTCTCATTGTTTTCTTGTTTTCTATAGTCTTAATTGTGTCGTTGAGTTCTATAAAATGTTGTGGAGTTTTTGTTTTTCCAGGATGAATTGCTGGATCAATATAAGAAGCAACAACTGAGAGAACTTGCATTACTAAATGGCACCCTAAGGGAGGAAAGTCCAAGTATGAGCCCAAGCATGTCGCCGTTTAACAGCACAGGGCTCAAACGGGCCAAGACAGGGAGGTAGGAGTGATGACTTCTGGACAACATGCATTGTCGCTGACGCTGTCTACTCAAACCATGGTAGCTGTTTTCATCATTGAATAGGAAAGTTAATGTCTTGAGAGCTTTTGCTGCCTTTTTCACCACATGGTCAAGAGTTCTGCTGATTTTACTCTGCTAAATCTGATAAGATAGGCCTATGCTTATTTGGCTGACCACTTTTTTCCCTAATATGGGAGGGATGGAGAACCCCCTCCCCAATTGAACATTATTTCATTTTTTTTTCCTTTCTTCCCTAAGGTAGTTATTTAATTTAGGTTAAATTATAAATGCAGCCCATAAACTTTAATGGTTGTGCCAATTTAGTTCTATTTCATATGTTCTCAATTACAGCTTTAGACTTCAAATTGTGATTCTAGGTAATTTCTGATGGTAACAGTGTTAGCTAAATGTGGTGTAGCTTACCAGAACAAGTTTTCAATTTCTAGTATGACGGGTTTTCCACATTCCCTTTCTTTACACTTGAAATTTGTTTTCATAAATACTCGTCCATTCTATATTAATGTTAGTGGATTCTATCCTATTTTGAAAAGCAAGCTGATGCGGCAAACAATAGTAGAGCTAGGTATGTATGATGCATAATAGTGCTAAGCAAATGTAACGTGATGGAGTTAAATACTGGTTTAGTTTGGCTCAATATGAAACAGCAAAAGGGCAGTGGGTACTGGGTAGTCATGTAGTATACTACTTGTGTTTATTTAGTTTCTAAGCTTTTAAAATTATAAATTTATATCAGCAGATCTTTAAAAATTTATAAATCTACTATATACAAAATTAAAAGTTGAAGGTTTCATTGGATTAGATTTATATATTATAGAACCATTAATTTTTAAAAATTTTGAATTTGTTAGACAAAATTTAAAATTCAGAAATATTTTAGATAATTGATAGTTTAGGGACTCTTTCAAATTTCAAACTCATAAACCGACAACTTGTAATTTAACTATTCACTTATCATTTGTGGGACTATGTTATGTTAAATTATTTTTTTCTGATAAAAGAAACAATGTCAAATTATTTTCACAATGTAACTAAAATTTAGGGCATATATGTCATTTAGCTCTCATCCTAGGTTAAATTATAAGTTAAGCTTTTTTTTTTTCTTTCTTTTTTTTTTTAAACAAAAATAAGTTTAATTCCTAAACTTTTATTTGGAGAATGTGTCCGATAAGTTTTTAAATCCGACAATAATGTGTTTAATAAGTAGTCAAACTTTGAAAAAAGAAAAGTGGCACGTGGCACGTTCCAATTAGATGGCAGCCCGGTTGCTCAAAAGATGGATACATGAAATGCACACAAAAAGTGTGTTCTTTGGGCTTAGACTTCAGTTAGTTCAATGCTGAAACGTACTCCAAAAATGTATTCTTTTGGCTTAGAATTAAGTTAGTTCAATACTTAAATTGAGATCGTTGATACTTTTATGTTTAATTGTAGGAAATCGAGCAATTGGACCAAAACAAGTAATTTCGATGATAAAATAACTGTTTCCCCCCCGGACCGAGCATAATTACCCTCTTAAGAGCGTAGCGTTACGCTGAAAGGTAGAATCATACAAATAGGGGAAGGCTCGTAAGGCTGGAGCATAACTACGTTTTCCCATTACGCTAAAAACTCGAGAGCTATGATATAGCTACGCTACCTTGGAGCGTAGCGATGCTCCGAATTGATGCACGCGTCCTTCTCATTATACAACATAGCCACACTGCTATACAACGTAATTACGCTGTGGGCGCTGTGTTTAGAAAGAGATCTGCATCGATTGAAGAAAAGGTGGAGAAAAAGCCACAATTCTGTGAGATTTTGACCTAAATGAGAAAGAGACATCTAGAAAATCAAGTCATTGTTGAGATTGATCTGGAACTCAACAATGAAAGTTCGAGAGATCGAGATCGTATCACAACGATAGTGAAGGGAGATTGCATCATCTATTTTTCTATCTTTCTTGTTCTCCATGATGGTTTTCTATTTTTGGATCTTTTGTTTTTAGAAACATGAGTAGCTAAACTTCTCAATTCTAGGGTGTTGTTACTGTTATGAGTTTTCTTGATTAGACTTTTGACCTCTAAATCAATTGTTTGGTGATTGAATTTTAATTCCTCCATGTGAATCCATTTGTTTGATTGGCCCTTAAGCAAATATATGTTAGACTAAATTGTCTATTTAAAAAGAGAAGTTTGGCTAAAATTGAGTAATTAATCTATTATTCAATGATGCATGAGAATGATTAGAAAATAATAGGGGCTGAAAATGAAGGAACATAATGCAACATGATTATAACAATGAGAGAGAGATTCAATTTGGTATCATTATGCTAGAAAGGGTTGAGCTTGAAAAAAGATATCCTAATTATAGACTTCTAGGCTCATTCGAACTAAACAATTGATTCATTTGTTAATAGTCGATTGGAAATTCATAGCAAAACAACACCTTAGATCCATGATCTCATTGAGTTGTTGGTTTTGCATTTTGATTTAATTAAATTGCAACAACGAACCTTAATTGTCGATTGTGTAAATAAAATTAGCTCGTAAATAACCATAGCTAGCAAAAAATTATTCAAATCCAATTCTTAAGGACGATAACCCATTCGGGATTTACTAGTACCATACATACGCTTGCGTGCCTATCAGTTCAATCCAACTACATCTAAGTTTTTTCCAATTTGTTTTATCAATTTGTGGGAGGACGAATGGAGTAGAGAGAGAGAGAAGTGGAAGAGGACGTGTTTCTCCTTATTGTTGTCGACTTAGAATCCACAAAATCCAAATGAGAGTTTGACTTGTTTTTAAAGAATATGAGGGAGTTGTAATAACTCCCTCCAAATAACCAAAAATAACTCCATTGAGAGTTAATTATTTGGATTTCAAAAAATTCAAATATTATTTAATTATATTCTATTAATATAGTTAAGTACCATATATTATATCTCATATAATATATAACCTATATTTTATTATATCACATATAATATAATTTATAGTTTATATTCTCTCACATAACCTAGAGTATTAATATATATTCATATTAAATTTTAACCTTATAGTTTTATATGAATCATATATGTAAATAACATTTGAATCATATTCAAATATTTAATTCTCAATAAAACTTTATATTATAATGTATCACATGCATTATGTTATTTGTATCTCATATAATTAATTTCCTTTAATTAATTTGAACAATTTAAATTAAACCAAAATTAATTTGATTCTTATTAATTCTTATTGAGCTAACAAGGGGATCTTACAAACTTACAGATCAAAGGTTCAACGATACAAAATTAATTAGTTAAACTCTTTAATTAAATTAATCAACCTTCATTAACTGTTGATCACTGCATTAAAGACCGACAGCTGCACTCTTCACACTGTAGATATATTTTCGTGTCCATTGAATATAACCGATATAACCAATCAATAGTGCCTTGACCCTTCTCGAATTACTCGTAAGTACAGTTGGGTCAAAATTATCATTTTATCCCTATAGTTACATATAACTCCTTAAGTATCATGGATCCCTCTAATGAACAATTAGTCATAGTCCAACTATAACTAAACATCTATCTGGCTAGTGAGAAGGTGAGGGGCCTCATTATTCAAGACTCGGAATCATTTCTTAAGGGAGCAATTCATCTACTTACCTCAACAAAAGGAATGAGTGAATTTCATCTTATGTAGTTGAGTTCCCAGCTCCCCACTCAAACGAATTCCAAAATGGTAGGCATAATGAGTCAACGAATCTGATCACTCTCACTCATGTAAATCAAAGGACCGTCCTCATAGGAAGGAGTTCATAACTCACTTAAGAGTAAAGGTCAAGTCACCTGTGGTCATCCTAATGAAATATAAGTCTTTCTAAGTAACGGTGTTATAAAGAGAGACTAATCATTTCGTGATCCGATCTTATACAAAATCTTTATATAGGATACCCCCACTCACATGTCTCCACATGAATGATCAGGACCAGATCATTTATAACACTTTATAACAATTGTAACAATTATAAAGTGGGTCGTATTCGTAGTGTCACCAGGATAAGACACCCAACCTTATTAATGTACTATAGACCGTTTAAGTTATTACTTAAACATGATCCATCTGTATGTCTCCACATACATGTTTAAATTACATAAAATAACCTAGAATCTTAGTTTATTGGATTGAGTTAATGTACATATAAAATAACGATTATTTTTCTAGTAACAATTTGTTTATAAAAGTTTAAAACCTACGAGAATATAAGAGATTTAGGACATCAATCTCAACATCACCGACTCAATATGCCTACCATTTTGAGGACTCATCCGAGTAAGGAGCTGGGTGCATAGCTTCACAAGATGGAATTTACTCCTTCCCATCTTGAGGGTACGTAGATGAATTGCTCCCTTAAGTACTGATTCGGGGTCTTGAACAATGAGGCACCTCACTCTCTCACTGACTAAATAAGGGCCTAATTTATAGTTGAACTATGACTAATTGTTCATTAGAGGGATCGGTGGTACTAAAGGAGTTAGATGTAACTACAATAATAAAACAATAATTTGACTTAGTTATAGTTACGAGTAACTTGTTAAGGGTCAACTTACTGTTGATTGGTTATATCCATGGATACAGAAATATATTCACAGTGCGAAGAGTGCAGTTGTCGGTCTTTAATGGAATCCTCGACAGTTAATAAATATTTATTAATTTGATTAAAAAGTTTAATTAATTAATCTCATATCATTGGAGCTTCTAATCTACCGGTCCATAAAGTTCTCTTGCTAGCTTATTAAGGGGTAAATAAGAATCAATTAATTTTGGATTAATTTGAATTGTTCACATTAGTTAAGCGAATGAATTGTATGAGATGCAATTCATATAATGTATATGGATACATTATAATATAGAGTTTGATGAGAGAGATAAATATTTGAATATGATTCAAATATTAATCATATGAATGTGATTCATATAAAACTATAAGTCAAAATTAATATGAATAAGATTTATATTAAACTGTAGGTTTTGTGAGAGAATATCTTTTGAATATGATTCAAATTAAATTAAATATGTTATATTTAATTTATTAGTTTATTAAATGTTAATCAATTAAACTTATTAATTTAATTATATGTTAAATATGATTTAATATATAGTTAATTAATATTATTAAATCAATAATGTTATTAAGAATAACTCCCACAGGAGTTATTCTTTACGTAGAAGTGGGAAGTTATTCCCATTTCCCTCTCACATATCAAGGAAGAGTGTTCTGCAGAAGTTAATACACTGTGATTTTGGATCCCAATAACATTCAGCAAAAAAAGAAAAAAAAATACATTCTCTCTAAACTCTCATTCTCTCACAAAAAATTTGAAGAGTCCACAACTCCTTCTAGTTCTTATCCTCAAAATCATGAGGAAGATCTTGTGGTGGTGTTCAAAATAGATTCTTGCTATGTTCGTAGAGTCCGTGTTGCTCGTGATATTGGAGAGGAAAATCGCGAAGAAGTTTTTTTTCTACAAAGGTAAGCGTTTTTTCTTCTTCCCTTCCTCTTTGTATACAAAAGCATGCTTAGAGGAAAATTTGATGTTTATTCCAGAGTTCTCCAAAACAAGATTCATTGGCACAAGATTGCTCTCTTCCGTTGAGGATTCAAATTCATCAATTGGTATCAAAGCCAGGTTGTGTCTTTGTATTTCCTTTTGGAAACGAAAATTAGAGAATGTTAGTTTGTAAAAATGGACAATTTCAAGTTTTGGTACTTAGATTTACTACTTTAATGTTGATTAAAGTTGTAAGGGCCCATTGTTTTGGACATTGTTTTGGACACTTAATTCTTGCTATCAAGTCTGTTAGTTCGTGTTGGTCATAGAGCAAGAGTTGTTGAGGAGATTGGTGCAAATTGGAGAAAGAACGAACTCAGAATGGAGCAAAATCATGTGTTCTGTACTAGAGGGTAAAGGGATAGCATTGCAACATTGTCCTTTCCAATGTAGTGCAGAAGACTTGCCATTACAACGCTCGACAATAGCGTTGTAGCGTTGCTGTCGAGCGTTGCAATGCTGCAAGCAACGTGGCACTAAACTGTGGCAACTTCCAGACCAACCTTGCGACACTTAGATGGAGTGTTGTAGCGCTCTAAGCTTCAGGCTCACATGCAAGCAGTTCCAGATGTCATGGGTTTTATCCTGAAGGCAGTTTTTGGAGCAGTTTTGCTTTAATTTTTTAAAATTTAATTTATTTGTTTTTTAATTAATTAAATTAATATAAATGTTATATTGATTTAATTAATTTTAGGGGTGCCAAAATTTGGTCTATTTTTAATATTTATTTAATTTTATATATGATGTATGATTAAATTTATATGTTGAATAATGTATGTCATATAGTTTTAAAATCCCACCTTAAAAAAAATATTTATCATGCATGATATTTAATATAAATGTTATATTATATAGTTGCATGATACTATAAGCATGTTCATGCATTATAATGAATATAAATGTTATATTATATGACAACATGTATTTTTAGGCATATCCGTACATTATGCTATAGTATAAATGTTATATTATATGGTTGAATGATGGATATGTTTTATTTTCATTAAAGAATAATATAAGTGTTATATTATATGATGAAAATGAATTACATCGAGCATGATATTACTTAGTATGATATTATAAGCATTATATTTATACCTTAGGATAAATATTTATCATGCATCATATTTAATATAAAATATATATTATATAGTTGCATGATACTATAAGCATGTCCATGCATTATAATGAATATAAATGTTATATTATATGATAGCATGTATCTTTAGGCATATCCATGCATCATACTATAGTATAAATGTTATATTATATGGTTGAATGATGGATATGTTTTATTATCATTAATGAATAATTTAAGTGTTATATTATGTGATGAAAATGAATTGCATTGAACATGACATAGTAAATATAAGTGTTATATTTAATTAATGTCATTAAATGAATGATTATAGGTTTTATTTTTTTCATATTTCATAATTTTTATAAGTTTAATGAATTAGATTAAAATCTATAATCAAGAGTTGCATGCAAACATAGGTTTTATTTAATTTTAAATGGTTTAAAATAAATTTACTTAAACTTATGTTAAAATATTTCTAATATGATTAGAAATAGATTAATCTTTTACTTTTTTTTAATAGGATTAAATTAAAAATAATAAAAGATTAAACTTATAAAATAATTGTTTATAAGGGATCTTTGTCTAAGGAAGGTTATGTCTAAGGCTAAGGTATTTAAACTGACGGAAACAGAACACCTCTACCTGGGAACCAACCTAGAAGGTAAATTAGACAAATATTTTATTAGTATGCAATACATGATTTGGTCTATTAAAGTGTTTAATGAACAAAAATCATATATTGTTAAACTATCTAATATAAAAGTTATATTGGGCCAATTTAACAATGGACTTAGATAAATTGTTAGCCGGATTTATCTAAGTAAAGAACCTTAAGTTTAAAACACTTATTGGAAGAAAAATGATATATATGATATGTCAATTTCTTTTCGTGTTCTCCCTAAAAAGTTCACACCATGAGATCTATGCTCGACCTTGTAGCATCCTTGCTTCTATCCCCCTTCATAAGGTGTTTGCATAGGTTAATACCAAGGTGAATAGAGAAAGTGTTTATAGTAAGTAGGAGAGGAACGTGTCAACACATCTCATTGTCTCCTTCATTAGTTTCATGTTCGGCTTCATGGCCATAACTTGTGTCTGCCTTTGGAAAGTGTTTGCATGAAATTGATCACAATTATAGGGATTTCTTTAGTTTGTACTCTAGTCGGTTTTTCTCTTCAGTTAGCTCATCGAGGTGGAACTCTAGGGCCTAAAATGAAGGGTTACAGTTACAAGAAATTGTCAAGCAAGTTATTAATTTCTTGATCGAACAATGGTGACTAATCATTGTAGAAATAAGAGTTATTCTGGTGTAATGATTAGTTGAGAGTGTCTCAATTCAATAAAAGGATAACTGATTACTCTTCAGTGGTTTTTATTCTAACTCGTTGAAGCATCATTGCAAAATTAGAAGTCACATAGGGTATATTAAAATTTTTCTAAACTTGATTGGTTTGAAACGAGTTTTTCCATATAGCTAATATAAATAATTTGTATGATTTCAACAAACTTCAAAATGATCAGCGCTACTATCAATCTTCTAAGTGTTGATAAACTAACTAGTGACAACTACACTAGTTGGAAAAATACAACCAACACTGCACTCATAATCGATGATTTAAGAATTTTCCTACTTGAGGAGTATCCTCAAGTTCCCACTCAAAATACACCTCGAAATGTTCAAAATTCTTGTGAGAGGTGGGTAAAGGCAAATGAAAAGACCAGAGCATATATTCTTGCTAGTTTAACTGAAATCTTGGCAAAGAAACATGAATCCATGGTCATTGTATGTGAGATTATGAATTCATTGCAAGAGATGTTTGGACAACCATCCTCATAAATCAAGCACGAAGCTCTTAATTTCATTTTTAATGCCCGGATGCAAAAGAGGACATCATTGCGAAAACACATTCTCAATATCATTGATGAGGCCAGTTAAGTTAGCTTTATTTTGGAATCTCTTTCAAAGAGTTTCCTACAATTCCACAACAACGCTATTATAAACAAGCTAGACTACACCCTGACTACTCTCTTAAACGAGCTACAAACTTTCGAGTCTTTGATGAAAATCAAGGGCCAAAAGGGAGAGGAAAACGTTGCACCACTTCGTCGAGGAAGTTCCACAGAGGTTCGACCTTTAGAACTAAATCTGTGCCTTCTTCATCTGGCATTAAAAGTGGAAGAAGAAGAAAAAGGGAGGTCAAGAGAATAAAGCTAACCCTATTGCGGCCCAGAAGGGCAAAAAGGTTGTTGCAGTATTGCGTATGCATCTATCGTGAATTACACTAAACTGACTATGTGTTGAACTGATTATGCACTCAGTGTAGTTAATCATGAGTTTGTCACAAGTTTTCTTATAGTTTTCCAAGTATAAACAAACTATAAGTTTCTTGGTGTGAGCCAAAGTCAAACTCAGGGATTTGTACTATGAATGTTTCAAAGTATGTGTGGCAAAAACTAAGATAATTATAGAAAAGTTAAAAATCATTTGATTAAGTAGATCTATGTGATGAAAGTATCTAAACAAGCAAGGAATACTTCAAGTTTCATTCTGAGAAAATTGAGATGGACAACAGCTATAACGTATATAAAAAATATGGAGAAGACAAGGTTTGAGGGAAATCAATGTCGCATCCCTAAGTTTAAATTTTAAAGATAATCTTGGATCGCAACATTTGTTCATCGCACACCTCTTGGCGATCAGTCACACTTGTCATATTTCTTTGACGCATGAGTGATGTTTCATTGAGCATAAGGTTATTTCTATCTCTAGAAATACTTCTTACTTTGCTTAATGAGAACTACAACTACTTACCCTCTCGACCAGTTAGTTGAAGGGATCAGATCATGTAGTGGAAGCATTTGTGTAAGAATGCCTTGCATTCCGCAATTCAATTTTTACATAAACAAATTCAGTATACTAAAATAGAATATAAACATGTAATATAACATGCTTTAAGAAAAAAAGATTAGAACCATTCTTACGTTTGTAGATTCCTAAACTTCAAAAATAATCCTCTCGAACTTTCAACGAACGACTCCTCCAACGATCTTGATCACGAACGATTTCTTGAACAATCTCGAATACTACCACAAGAGTAACCTCGTTATTCTCTAGGATTCTAATAAAGAGATAGGTGGTATCTAACTATTGGGAGAGGGAAAGTAGAAAAGCGTTTTGGAGAGTAGAGAGGATTCTCTTTGTGGTTTAGGAAAAATTTTGCACAATAACATTTATGTGTTGTATATTGTCAGTATGTCCCAAAGGGGCTATAGAAGGGTCTTTATATAGAGAAGGGTCAAGCACTTTTCCTAATCTTTTTCCTATTTCCCTTTTCTATAATTAATTAATTAATTAACACTTATTTAATTAATTATCACAATTAAATAACACTTATTTAATTTAATTTGTACATTAATTAAATAACTATTTATATATTAAATCTAATTTAATGTGTACATATTTAATTATCATAAACATCGTATGTACATGTGTCATTCCTCTCTATTAATTAATTCTTTATTAATCTAATTTGCTTGAATTAATTAATTCAATCTTATCCAAATATTATTTTCCAAGTTAATTTGAATTGTAGATCATATCCATAATCAATTATATATTAATCACACTAATATTGGGTTGTATGTTCTAAAACTTGCAGTTTGTAATTTTAAACATATTCTATTTACAATAAAGATGTTATTGCCAGTTATTCAATCAAATTATTATTGAATATGTAAATTGCACTTGTCTAGACTAAATTCAATAAACTAAGATCTTTGACTATTACATGAATACTTGAACTTTATGTGGAGACTTGAGTGGATCAAGTTCGAGTAGATAGCCAAAATGATCTATAGTATATGAATAAGGTTGGGTACCTTATTCTGGTAACACTATTGGATGCGGCCCACTTAGTAGATGTTACACTTGTTGTAAAGTGTTACAAATGAAGTGATTCTAATTTGTTCATGTGGAGACATGCAAGTGGGGGCGTCCTATGCAAAAAGTTTGTATAAGATCGGACCAAGAAATTAGTCATTCTTACTTTGTAACGTTGTTTACTATTTAAAGACTGACTATTTCAAAGCAATGACCTAGGTAACTTAACCTTAATCCTGAGCTAACTATGAAATCTTGTTTATTCAAGATTATCCTTAGATTTGCATGGGTGAGGGTTGACTCAACAATGTTGGCTCAATAAACCCCCCATTTCAGGGGTGAGACCGAGTAGATAGTTGGAAACATAAGGTGTAAGATGGAATTCACTCCTACCCACTTTTAGGGATAGTAGAGAGGTTGTTCCCTTAAGTGTTGGCTCTGGGTCTTAAACAAGGGGCCCCACCCTCTCATTGGCTCGAGAGGGACTCATTTTGATGATTGGATCTCAAACCAATTGTTTATTAGAGAATCAGTGGGACTTAAGGAACAAGAGATATCTCCGGGGGCCTATGAAGAGTTAACTTACTAATGATGGTTATATCAAGTGGACACAATATATCTACAGTGAGGGGAGTGCAATTATTGGGCTTTAATGGAATGACTCAATAGTTAACAAATGGTGGTTCATTATGTTAAAGAGTTTAGCCGGTTAATCTCGAATCGTTGGAACTCATGATTTGTAGGTCCATTAGGTCTCCCTACTAGCTCACAAACGGAATAAACCTTAGAATAACGTGATGAGTGAATTTGGTAACGTTCAAAATTGAATTAAATGAACTAATAATTATATGCGATATAGTTACACGTTTAATGACAGAATTAAACGAAATTGGAGAATTTGTTGATATTTAAATTCAACTTAAATATCAAATTACATGAATAGAGATTTATGGTAGTGGAATTGGTGTTTAGTTAATTTAATATTTGATATTAAATTAATATAATTAATTAAATTGTTTAATTAAGTCTTAATTTTATTTGAAAAATCAATTAATTGAATTAATTTTTGTAAAATTTATAAAAATTTAAATTTAATTAAAGAATTAGAAATTGAAATTTGTTTTTAATTTTGAAAAGAGTTTCAAAATTAAAGAAAATTTAAATTTCAGAAAAATTCACTAAAAGTGAGTTTTTCCCACTTGCAAGAACACCTAGTATTCCACTCAAAACCACCAAAATTGTTGCAGTAGGTGGTGTCTTGTTGCTAGGCAATCTAATTGCATGAGTTTTCTACATAAAACTCACAAGATTGAGCTGAGAAGACATCCATGCAAACTGGTTTTTGGCTGAGAATTGAGGTTGAAGAAGAGTTCCAAAACTTCAGAAAAACAAGTGTGTCTTCTCCTTCATAATTCCTTAAATTCAGTTCATTTTGAGTCTCACAACTCAATCTAAGGTCCAAGAGAATAGTAGGGAAGGTTTATTAGTAGTCTACACCTTGTAGCTGAGGAGATTGCAGAAATTTCATGGATTGAAGTCTTCAACGGTGAGTTATTATGAAACCCTCTTGATATTCTATGAACATGCTTGATTTGATGCTAAAATTGATGAATTATAGTGCTTGATATCTTGAATTCTTCCGTTGATTGCTTGCTAACTCCAACAATTAATATATGGTTTCCTCAAATTAATTTGAACAATTCAAGTCTTTCCTCTTAAATATCCTCTAGTGAGCTAACAAGAGGATCTGGTGGACATGTAGATCAGAAGCTCCAACAATATGAGATTACTTGACTAAACTCATTAACCAAGTTAATTAATATTCGTTAACTGTGGATACACTCCACTAAAGACCAATAGCTATACTCTTCTCACTACATATATATTTCTGTATCCACGGATATAGCAATAACAACAAGTTAGTTATTCACGATGTTCGTAACTTCAACTAGGTCAAATTATCGTTTTACCCTTGGGTTACCTCTGACTTCTTAAGTACCAGTGCTTCTCTAATGACCAACCTATTTATGGTCCCACTAATAAACAGAAACCCCTCTCGAGCCAATGAGAGAGTAGGGTTCTCTATTCAAGGCACCACTTAAGGGAACACTCATCTACTTACCCTTAAAGTGGGAATGAGTGAATTCCATTTTATATTATTATGTTTCCAGCTCCCCACTTGGTCTTATCCCCAAAATCGTAGGCATATTGGGTCGGCGAACTAGTCATCCTCATACATACAAATTAAAGGACAATCCCTCGTGAATAGGAATTCATAATATACTCAAGAGTAAGACTATGTTGCCTAGGTCATACTATTGAAATAAGAACATAACTAGTTAACAGTGTTACATCTAATGGTTACTACTTCGCGGTTCAGTCTTATGAAAACTCATTGCATAGGATACTCCCACTCACATGTCAACTGCATGAACACGTTGGATCATTGCTTTTGTATCAAATATAAAGTGGGTCGTATCCATAGTGTTACCAGGATAAGGTACTCAACCGTATTCCTATATCATATACCCTTTAGACTGTATCTTGAACCTTGATCCCTGTATGTCTCCACATACAGTTTAAGACTTAAAGGCAACCTTGGAAGTTAGTTTATTGGATTTAGGGTTATTAAGATAAAACAGACAAACAACACAAACAATAACATTTATTGAATTAACATCTATAACTCTTTATTGATGACGGTCAATTAATAACATTTACTATCTACGAGTTTTAGGGCATAAAACCCAACATTAGTCATAGTTGCTTGACTCAATGAGTGATCATAGGTAAGTATTTAAATAAACTTACACTAAGCAAATAGGATTAACCTTTAAAGGTTCAAATTAGTTCATAGCATTGACCTTCCCTCTTACCCCGTGAAGATTAGCAATTCATGGTAAATGAGAAAACGAAAGTAAAGATAGAGAAGACGATGAAAGTTGACATGATGATATATGTAGATAAAAATAGAGTAGTTGTTTACAAAATGAATAATCTCTTAGCGAAAATGCAATACACCAATAAGCAAGAGTAAAAAAGTAAAGGAAATGGCAGTTGTCAGCAATTTCTTGCTTCCAAGAGATGTACGTCAAGACTGATGGTGAAGAGATGGTAATGTGGAGTGGAGAAGGCCCTCTTAGACTCTTAATCTGATGACAAATCGAGGTGGAGCTTGGAGATGGAAGTTCTCAGAAAAATGCTCTTTATTCTTTCTCTACTTGTGGTGCAAGTATCGGGCCTAAGGTTTCTCTAAAAAAAATCTCGACTCTTGAACATTTTTTTCATAGCCGTCAAGGCTCTATTTATAGAACCATGAATTGATAATTGTTGGAATTCCCACTTTGATTAATCGTCATCTCTGATACGGTAGGTGAGGATGTCAGCACTGCTATCATGGTCAACATTTTGAAGGTTTCGGCAGAAGATCTGCTAGAACAGGGTCAGATATCTCGAGGCATGCGATCAACTATTTTTTTTTATTGGATAGAAGTGAAGGATCCCAAACTAAAGAGAACCATAAGCGGAAGCAAGATTGACCCAAATCCCATTTCTCATTGAATATAAATTCTATAGTAAAACAAGAAACAAGAAATGCATTTATATGTAAATTACAGCATGCTGTCAAAAAGGTTTTAAATACCTTACCTTTGAAGACCTTTCTTCAAGAATCCCTCGAACAAGCCTTGAACACCTTGAAGATTATCTTAAAGAGAACCTCAATCAAGATAAGAACATGACCACAAAGACTTCCTCGATATTCTCAGTAAAGAACCCAGAAGTGGTAGGCTCTGGCTATTTTGGAATGAGGGAATTTTGGTGGTAAAGAGGAAGGTTTAAGAATGTTCACCAACAACTCAAACTCACACAGAACTCTTCTGTTGTTTTTCTCACTATGTCAAAATCGACTCAATCAAGCAAGAAGAAGAAAAATTCTTTTTAAATATGCCAAATATAACAATCACCCACTTACGTGGATGGAGAGAAAAGAGGGGGAAGGGAGTTGTAACTACCTTCCTTATTTTTATTTTAAAAATAACATTTAATATATATATAAATATGATAACTAACTTATCACAAAATATATATATTAAACTATATGTTATATCAAATATATCATATAACCTATGGTTTTAATATTGTATCACATACAATATAACCTATAGTTTCTTTTCTCTCTTATATGGTATTTAATATAAATCACGTTTATATTAAATTTAACAACGAATCCAATTCATAGAATTTATATTTGAATCTTATTCAAATATTTATTTCCTCTCACTAAAGCTATAATATATCAAATACATTATAATAATTATATCACATATAATTAAACCAACTTAATTATATTTATATAATTAAATCCCTCTACTAATTTGAACAATTCAAATTAATCCAAAAATTGATTCTCAATTAATCCTATTGAGCTACCAAGAGGACCTCATAGACCTATAGCTTGAAGCTCCAACGGTACATAAATAATTAATTAAACTCTTTAATTAAATTATTCACCATCCGTTAACTGTCGAACACTCCACTAACGAATGACAACTGCACTCTTCGCACTACAGATATATTTCTATGTCCATTGGATATAACCTGTAACGACCCGACCCCCTAGGACTTAAGTTAGGCCATTACTAAACACATGCATGCATGGAACTTAAAACGACACTCTGTTATGGTAAAATAAATGCTAATTAAATAAGGTAAATTTAAAAGATTTTGCATTTAATTTCAAATATTAAAAACAATGGTAGGGTACCCATAAATCATAAATGATAATAAATAAATCTAGAAGCGATTCTAAATAGTAAGTTTTAAACATCAACACTAAAAGCTAAGAAAAACATGAAAAGAAGTTTAAATCTCATGAGCGAAAGCATAAAACTGGTCCCAGTAGCTCGATCACGAATTCCTCTTGTCATTCGCCGGCGCGTCCCTACTCTTACCTGAAACATAAACATGAGAAAAGGATAAGTATAAAATACTCAGTAAGTAACCCCACTACTGGGGTCAGGCTAGGCATCTATGTCCTCTAGATGCCTACCCCTAATGGAACATATAAACTACTCTAGTCCTCATGGGACATATATATACATGAAAAACTTATTTCTATCCTACTGTAGTTAAGTATGTTCCCTACCTCTAGTAAGTCCCGTAGGACCAACAACCTTTGGTGAATCCTGAAGGAAACACAATCTTTTACATACACATGGTTATGCATACACCTCTTTCGTATACACATAACCCACCTAATGTGTACCTCTTTTGTACACATGGTTACGTATACACCTCTTTCGTATACACATAAACCATTGAATGTGTACCTCTTTCGTACACCTGGTTAAGTATACACCTCTTTCGTATATACCTAACCTACTGAGTATGTACCTCTTTCGTACATCTAGTTATGTATACACCTCTTTCGTATACACATAACCCACTGAATGTGTACCTCTTTCGTACACCTGGTTAAGTATACACCTCTTTCGTATACACCTAACCTACTGAATATGTACCTCTTTCGTACATCTAGTTATGTATACACCTCTTTCGTATACACATAACCCACTGAGTATGTACCTCTTTCGTACACCCCAGATCCTCTAGGTATGTATCACTTTCATACGCACCAGCCCTAGTACATTTCTTTCATGTACTAGCACCTTTGGACGTGCATCACTTTCATGCAGTCACATAATTTGGAAAGGAAAAGAGATTGCATCTAACTTCATATTACATATAACATTCACCTAATCATGAATCCTTTAAAATCTCCTGATCAAGGTCAGGTTAGTTAACCTCAACATAGTAATTAATCTAGTATTAATGAATCCACTCTAGTATATCACTTTCACACTAACTCATGTAACAATCAAACATTTGAAATTTCATAATATATCATATAACTTACACACTTTCATAATAAATCACATCAATAAGCACATCAACAAAATCTCCAACTTTCACCTAACTTTAAGACATTTCTGTAGTAGTATCACTTAACTCATAATTTAGGGTCATGCCCAATCATCCTTTTAATATATTCCATAAAATTCTAAATCATGCTCATACATTAACATGCTTCAGTCATATTTTCATATGCTCATATATCTTTTCTAAACAGTCCATTAAATCTCAGAACAGTCAAAATTATCCTTGTAACTAGTCTTACAATCCTCAACATCAATAGATCAAATACAACCATATGGAATCACATACCATCTCATGCTAGCATTCAAGTGTCTATGTGCACAAGTAAATCTTTCAGATCTCATACCAGAACATACATTGGTCATACTGTACTATCAGACCATCATTTTGTCATTCTGCCATATCATTCATTTACCATGCTAGTATACATCTAATGCCTGCCCCGTGGGCAGTTCCAGTAGTAAGATTACTTACCTCAAATTACGCCTAAGTGGCAAGCAATTTAATCTTCCTCCTCGCTTAGTTGAATCTTGAATCAAACCCCAAAGTATAGCTTGTTCCAAAACTGCCTTCGATCTCTCAAACAAATGCCTCAATCATTTTTGCGTGAGGAAGAAAGGGAAAGAGGGTTTTAAAAATAATAATAAAAAAAATAAACAAAGGAAATAAATATAATTACATTTAATTCCTTTTCGTTTTATACTATTAAATTCCTTTCCGTTTCAAAAGAAAATTAATTCTTGCCATTAATTTTAAAATTGAATTTCAAATTGAATAATTTCATGCCAACAATTAAATTCCCATACTTACACTTGAAGTCCAAAATTCCAAAAATACCCTCCAACAATTACTGAAATTCTAAATAATAAAGTTACTGAAATTACATTATTACTAAAAAATGTGTGGGGTGTTACATAACCAATCAACAGTACGATGACCCTTCACAAATTGCTCGTAAGTACAGTTAGGCCAAAATTACCTTTTTGCCCCTATAGCTACATTTAACCCCTTAAATACTACTGATCCTTCTAATGAACAATAGATCATAGTTCAATTATGACTAAACCTCTCTCGGCCAGGAGAGGGTGTGGCACCACATTGTTTAAGACCCGAAATTAACCCTTAAGAGACTAATTTATCACCTTACCCTGACCTCGGGGAAGGAATGAATTCCTTCTTGTGTAACTATGTTCCCAGTTCCCCAATCAGATGAATCCCCAAAATGGTAGGCTTGTTGAGTCGATGATCTAGCCACTCTCATCTATACAAATCAAAGGACTGCCCTCATAGACAAGAGTTTATAACTCACTCAAGATTCAGGTCATGATACCTATGGTCATCCTGGTGAAATGTAAGTCTCTATTATGAATGGTGTTATATTATGAGACTAAACATTTCGGGGTCCGGTCTTATACAAACTCCTTTGTATAGAATATCTCCGCTCACATGTTTATATATGAATGATTAGGATCAGATCATTTCTAGAACTTTACAACAATTGTAATACCTACAAAGTGAGCCATACTCGTAGTGTCACTAGGATAAGGTACCCAACCTTATCAATCTACTACAGAGCATTTAGGTTATCACTTAAACATGATCCACTTGTATGTTTCTAGATACATATTTAAGTTACAAGATAACTTTGGATGTTAGTTTATTGGTTTTTGGTTAATGCAACTAAAATATCATATGTTTTATTAAATAGGCAACGAATTTGAATAAAATATCATATATTTTATTAAATAAACAATGAGTTTTTTCAATACATTTATAAACTATAGAACCCTATGAGATTTAGGGCATCAACCCCAACAAGAAGATCAGCGCATGCGAACAGATCCTGCGATCAACTACAAAATAAACACTTTGGCGCAATTTACTCATGATATGTGGTCGGGGGGGCTTAGTGTACTTCAGTGCAAGTATAATATTAATTATGAATTCTTATTATAATCAATGCATATATTGCATATCTATCCTCATTATTCTAAATAAAAAGTTATAATAACTTGTATTTCTACAAGTTATCGAAGGCTAAGGTTGCCAAGGAAAAATGTTTCCACTGGAACCAGGAGGGACACTGAAAATAGAATTATTCCAAGTATTTGGTAGAGAAAAAGAAGGTCTAGCAAGGTAAATATGATTTACTAGTTTCAAAAACCTGTTTATTGGAGAATGATGATTTGGCCTGGATAAATGATTTAGAGGCCACTAATCATGTTTGTTCTTCTTTTCAAGGAAGTAGTTCATGGTAGCAGCTGGGGACTGGCGAGATGATGATGCGGGTTGGAACAAGCATATCATCTCAACTGTTGCAGTGGGAGGCGTTAAATTACTCTTCCAGATATCTTTTCATCTTTTAAAAAGATGTTTATATGGTTCCGAGTTTGAAACGAAACCTGATTTCTGTAAAAACTTTGTTAGAACAACAATACACTGCTTCTTTTAATACAAATAAAGTGTTTATTTATAAGAATAGTGTTAATATTTGTTCTACAAACTTAGAGAGTAGTTTATAAGTGCTAAGGTCATTAGAATCTAAAGCTTTTTTAAATACTGAAATATTCAATACTACAGAAACTCAACATAAAAGACAAAAGATTTATCCTACGAAAAATGTCCAACTTTGGCATCTAAGATTAGGCTACGTTTACATTCGAGATATGGGTACGTTTACCTAATGCAATATAAGTCTGACTCTCTTGAAAAGTTCAAAGAGTATAAGGCTAAAGTTGAGAATTTATTAGATAAAACTATTCAAACACTTTGATCAGATAAAAGTGGAGAATATATGGATTTAAGATTCTAGAACTATATGATAGAACATGGAATCGCATCCCAACTCTCGATACCTGGTACACCGTAGAAAAATTGTGTATCAAAAAAGAGAAATAAAACCTTGTTAGACATGGTTCGATCTATGATGAGTTATGCTCATTTACCTGATTCGTTTTAGGGTTATGCAGTAATGACTACTGATGCGTTATTTGTATGAATGTAAATATGGATGATATGCATTGGTGGATTGTGTTGTGCACTCAAGTTTCCCCAATGGAATTCAAGTGTAAATTCCTCTGAGTTTCCTGGTAAGTCCTGGGTCGAACACAGGGACTTGTGAAAATAGTTACATTGGTCATTTTTATGAAAACTTGCGGTAACCAGTTAAATAAATAAAGTGTGGGTGTGTTGTTGCATTGATGGAAAAGAAGTAAATAAGGCGGCAGATTTGAGAAAGACGGGCATGATAATCAGCGCATCTTTTAAAACTCGAAATGCGTTGAGGCAATTGTTGTCAAATTCAAACTTTCTGTCCGCCTCTAACAACGCACTCAGTGGTCGTACAATCTTAGAAAAGTCTTTAACAAATCGTTTATAGAATCCAACATGCCCCAAGAAGCTTCGCACAGCCTTCATGCTGATTGGAGGTGGAAGCTTTTCAATTGTGTCGATCTTTTCTTTGTCCACTTCCAACCCTTCTCTGGAGACCTTGTGTCCCAACACTATACACTCTTTCACCATGAAGTGACATTTTTTCCAGTTGAGCACCAGGTTCGTCTCTTCACATCTTTTTAGAATTTTCTCCAAATTGGTCAGGCAGACTTCATAAGTGTTCCTATAAACGGAGAAGTCATCCATAAATATTTCCACTAAGTCTTCGAGAAAGTCTGAAAAGATCGCCATTATGCACCTCTGGAACGTGCTCGACGCATTGTAGAGGCCAAACAGCATGCAACGAAAAGCAAATGTCTCATATAGTCAGGTGAATGTGGTTTTGTCTTGGTCTTCAGAAACTATCATATTTTGATTGTACCCGGCATATCCATCCAAGAGCAGTAAAAATAATTTCCTGCTAGTCTATCTAGCATTTGATCAATAAATGGCAAAGGGAAGTGATCTTTCTTTATGGCCACATTTAATTTGCGGTAGTCTATTCATATGTGTCATCCAGTGATGGTTCTTTGCGGTATTAATTCATTGTTCTAATTGGGGATTACCGTCATTCCGCCCTTCTTCGGCACACATTGCACGGGGCTGATCCACGTGCTGTCTGCAATGGGATAGATAATGCCCGCATCCAGCCACTTGATAATCTCCTTTTTGACGACCTCTTTCATCGCAGGGTTAAGTCTGCGTTGATTTTCAATAGTTTCTTTATGGTCATCCTCAAGAAGAATGTGGTACATGCAGTATGCGGGGCTAATTCCTCTGATGTCAGTGAGCGTCCAGACAATTGCTCGCTCATGTTTCTTGAGAATGCTCATCAACGCATTCTCTTGATCTGCATTGAGCGTAGAGGAAATTATCACTGGCAGCTTTTCATTCTACCCCAGAAATGCATACTTCAAATGTGTTGGCAGGGTCCTAAGTTTAAGTGTTGGTGTTTCCACGAGGGAAGGTTGCGTTGTTTTTCTTTCTTCTTTAAGTTCTTCTTCTTGCACTGCGGTCGTTCCTTCTTCTTTGTTTGTTTTTACTACGATCACATTGCAGGCAACTACGGATGCGTTGGCATCCTCTTCTTCACACTCTTCATCAGACTTTTCTTCTTCAATCAAATTCAGGTCATCGTCAGAATCTTGTAGATCTTCCTCATCCGGGAATTTCATGGCACGAATTATATTAAATTTGAGCTTCTGTCCATTTATGCTCAAAGTGATTTCTCTCTTGTGCACATCAATTTGAGCACAACCCGTTGATAGAAAAGGTCGCCCCAAAATGATGAGCACATCTTTGTCGACCTCATAATCTAGGATGATTAAGTCAGCTGGCAAAATAAATTTATCAATCGTGATCAACACATCCTTCACCTTACCTTCTGGATAAACCAAAGATCTGTTAGCCAATTGGAGAGTCACTGATGTGAGCACAAGTTGGCTCATATTTAATTGTCGAAAGTTGACAACGGTATCAAATTTATGTTGGCCCACAAGTCACACAGGGCTTGCTTAATATAGAGTCCTTCTATGGAGAAAGGAATAGTGAAGCTCCCAGGATCGCTCATATTCGGTGGAATAATAGATTTGGAACTTTGCGTTAATGCCACCGTGGCAAATTTTCCAGAGTCTCTCTTCTTAGTTACCATGTCCTTCAGAAACTTGGCATAGGCAGGCATTTCCTCAATCGCTTCACTAAAAGGGATGTTAACATGTAGTTGCTTTAACATAGATAAGAAGCGTTGGTATTGTACCTCTTCGTTTTTCTTCTTTCTTAACCTCTGAGGAAAAGGTGGTAACTAGACTTTCACGGTTTCTATTTCATTTGACTTTGAGGTCGACGTAACCTCAAGTTCCACTGCTTCATTCTGTCTTTCTTCTTCTTGCATTACCGCAATCTCAGGCTCAGTTGCGATGGAAGTTGTTCTACTCTGATCCTTCTTTTCTCCCTCCACAGTCTTTCCATTACGCAATGTCACAACCTGACATTGCTCCTTACTTCATCCCCCGGGTTACATGAAAGCTCGATTGAACTTGGCAATGTCCCTTGCGGTCTTCTTTTTAGCTCATTCGCAATATGGCCCATTTGCAATTCAAGGTTGCGAATGGACGTAGCCTGACTTTGAAGCACTGTCTCATTTTTCTCTATATATTGCTTCAATAGGCTCTCTAGAGAAGAAGATTGCATTGGTTGTTGTGAGCTACTTGCTTGGTTGCTCTATTGACCGTTGTTGCATTGAAAGAATCCTTATGGCCCTTCTTTTTGCGCCACAGATTGAAAATTTTGTTGTTGATTCTTCCAAGCAAAATTGGAGTGGTTTCTCTACCTGGGGTTGTAAGTGTTTGAAAAGGGATTATTCTTTACAAAATATACAGACTGTTCATTTTGCGGGCAATCTTCCATTGCACTCTCATCACCGCAAGTCGCACACCTTGCGATGTTTTGACTTATTGCGTTAATTTTCCCACTTTGCAGTGTTGGGCTGTTGATCGCCATTCCTTGAATCAAATTAATCATTGTGGTCATTTGGTTTCGTAATGAAACAATGGCACCGTTATTTGCATCGGAATCTTTGAGTCTCAATCTCTAGTCACTCTCCCTCCAGTCTTTATTGTTCTTGGAGATGCGGTCCAGAATATTCTTTGCCTCCTCGTAAGTTTTGTCAAGCAGACCACCAGCAGCTGCCGCATTGGCAACGGTCTGCGAAGCAGAATTCAAACTATGATAGAAAATTTCCATTTGAAGGCAGTCTAGTAGCCAATTATGCAGACAATCTCGGACCAACCTTTTAAACCTCACCTAAGCATCGTTGAGCGATTCGTTCATATCTTGTTTAAAATTAGTAATAAGCTTTCTTTGTCTTGCGTTCTCAGTAGGTGGAAAATACTTTTTCATGAATTTCTCCACTACCTATTCCCAAGAAGTAATCTCTCCTAGTTCGAGCGAATAAGCCCATTTCCTAGCTTGATCACAGAGAGAAAATGGGAACAACGTTAGTCGAACTTCTTCAGCAGAGATGTTCAGGAACACAAAAGTATTGCAGATTTTAATAAAACTTCGAAGGTGGGCGTTCGGATCCTCGCCACGCCTTCCTCCAAATTGACCTACAGTCTGGATCATCTGCAGCATCACCGGTTTCATCTCGAATTTACTTCCATCGAGGGCAGGCCTCGTGATTCACAGAGAGAAATCATAGAGATTTGGCAATGCATAGTCCCTAATGGGCCTATTGCGATCATTTGCCAACAGAATCGGATTCACTATGACATTATTATCATTTGGTGCTCCACCTCCAAGCTGCTCCGCCATCTCTTCTTTATCGAATTGTGGTTGTTGTTGGCAGTCTCATAGTCTCCTTCGAAATGTTCTCTCAATCTCCAGGTCGTAGTTCGCCAGAGATTGAGAGTTCTACAAAGAAATCACAAAAATTAATGTTAACAACTATTTTGCCGAAGTCCCCGACAACGACGTCAAAAACTTGATGCGTTATTTTTATGAATGAAAATATGGATGATATGCGTTGGTGGATTGCGTTGTGCACTCAAGTTTCCCTAGTGGAATTCAAGTGTAAATTCCTCTGAGTTTCCTGGTAAGTCTAGGGTCGAACACAGGGACTTGTAAAAATAGTTGAGTTGGTGATTTTTATGAAAGCTTGCAGTAACCAGTTAAATAAATAAAGTGTAGGTGTGTTGTTGCATTGATGGAAAAGAAGTAAATAAGGCGGCAGATTTGAGAAAGATAGTTGCGTTGATAGATGCAATGAATATGCGATGAACGGGTTGAGAAGGTCTTTTAGCTAGCGTTACTCGGGAATGCGTCAAACCTTGCGATCATGTTACAACCATGCACAATAAGTCATTTCCCGATGTAAATGCGATGCTCCTAAGTCTAGGATACATGTGTTGAATGCAAAATGTCCATAGAGCTTATCCCTAAGTCTCTACTCTTTTCCTATGCGTTGATACAAAATGCATGAAAGCAAGGTGACCACATACAATCATACCTTATTGCTAAGATGCATGCAATGCGTTGATAACAAATAGTGCTCATTCCTAAGCGCCTGTCTCCCGTTTATGCGTTCTAATCTAGTTTTTCCAAACCTAGATTCTGACCTGACCTTCCCAAGTCTAGATCCAGTTTTTAGACTGCCCTCCCGAGTATCTCTAATAGACGAATGAAGCATAAATAAACAAGATAATCGCAAAGATGAAGATTCGCTCGTTATGCTAGCTAACTACTTCTCAACCCATTCAACTAATTTAGTTACTCATGCATAAATAACAGAGAGTGAACATATATAGAGAAAGACATTTCATTCTTATAACTGAGTTGAGTACAAAATGATAATGGAAAATAAAGGTAGAGAGTCTGGTAGCAATTCCTTGCTGACCAAGGCTTTTTACACTGAATCTCTATTCTGATCTACAAATGTTCCCGCTTCCGCAGGCGTCGGCCCTCTTTCTGTCTTGGAGCTTCCGGTACTTTCCCAAGCTTGCTGGAACGATCTATCGGTACCCTTTCTTCCTCGCGTCCACCTTAAAATGAAAGAAGACTATGGACAAAGATGTGAACTTGTAAAGTGATGAAGTAATCGACTGCTTAACCTGTTCTCTGAAGAATGCACTTGGTATTTATAGAGTTTCCATGGTGAAAGGCGGCTTCTCTCTCCCAGTTGTATAGATGGTACAGCTTTAATTCCTAATTGACGCGCCGGATGATTGTTACGATAAAGCTTAATGAACTTTGTGACCGTTATCGGCTGTCAACTTAATTTAGATCCGACTGTCATCAGCTTTCTGTCCCATCGCTCTTAATTATCCTTTCACCCGGTTGCGCCTACCATGTTACACTAACCAAGTTGCAGTGATTCTTCTTAGACAAATGTTTGCGAGCACAATCAACGCAAAGTCTTGCGGTGAAGTTGCACTCGACCAATGTACTCCTATGATCGCAATCTCTGCATTGCGTTAATACATATTCTGCACAAAAATGTAAAGATCAACTGTGCTAATGCATTGGACGCATGCGACTGCAATATTATAGAATTTATGCTTAATGGACGCAATTTAACATATTTCATCAATGCAATCCAACATTGTTTAAGAACTTAGTACTATGATAACGTGCATTTATGCCCGTTATCAACTACAGCTTATATTTTGAACAATGTTCCATCCAAGAGTGTATTTGAAACACCTTTGGAATTATGGAGAGGTCGAAAATGTAGTTTGTGACACTTTAGAATTTGAGATTGCCAGCACATGTGCTTGAGGCAAATCCTAAGAAATTGGAACCTTATTCAAAATTGTGCCTATTTGTAGGCTATCCCAAGGAAATAAGGGGTGGTTACTTCTATGATTGTAAAGAAAATAAAGTATTTGTATCAACAAATGCTACATTTTTCTTAGAGAACCACATCAGGGAGCATAAGCCATACAGTAAGATTGTGTTGAATGAACTTTCTAATGAAATTATTGAAACTTCAACAAGATTTTTTCAAGAGGCCATTACATCAACAAGAGTTGTTAATGTTAGTTCATATAGTCAAGCACATCCACCTCAAGTGTTATAATCCTAACTGTCATATTAGATGGTGACGTTGAGGATCCATTATCCTATAAATAGGCAATGGATGATGTGGACAAAGATGAACGGTTAAGCTATGGATCTTGAAAAGAGTCTATGTACTTTAATTCAGTTTGGGATCTTGTAGATCAACCTGATGGGGTAAAACCTATAGGTTGCAAATGAATTTACAAGAGGAAAAGAGGTTAGATGGTAAGGTACAGACCTATAAAGCTAGACTGGTGGAAGAGGGTTATACCTAGGTTAAGGGAGTGGACTATGAAGAAACTTTCTCACATGTTACCATGCTTAAGTCTATTCAGATTCTCCTATTCATTACCACATATTATGACTATGAGATATGGCAAATAAATGTCAAGAAATCCTTTTTGAATGGTAATCTTGAAGAGACTATCTACATTCAGCAACCAGAGGGGTTCATTAAAAAAGGTCAAAAGCAAATGATTTTCAAGCTTTTAATCGGTCCATTTATGGATTGAAACAGGTATTTTGATCTTTGAATATAAGATTTAATACTACGATCAAATCTTACAACTTTGACTAAAACATTGATGAGCCTTGTATCTACAAGAAAATTATCAACAGTTCAATAGCTTTCTTAGTATTGTATATGGACGATATCCTACTCATTGGGAATGACGTGAGTCTACTAATATCTGTTAAGAAATAGTTAGCCGCTCAATTCCAAATGAGAATTTTGGGAGAGGCGCAAATGGGAGAGGCGCAATTTTTTCTAGGGATTCAGATCATCAGGGATCGTAAGAACAAAATGCTAGGCTTGTCTCAGGCATCGTATATTGACAAGATGCTTGTTAGATATTCGTTACACAATTCCAAGAGGGTTTATTACCTTTCAGGCATGGATTTTTTTTGTCTAAGAAAAAGTCTCCTAAGACTCCTTCAGAGGTTGAGGAAATGAGATAGATTCCCTATGCATCGGCTATTGGTAGCATTATGTATATGATGTTATATACTTGACCTGAAAAATAATGGGACTATCCCTAGTATTTGGTAGAGAAAAATAAGTCTATCCCTAGTATTTTGCAAACTTAGAGAGTAGTTTATATGTGCTAAGGTCATTAGCATCTAAAGCATTGTTAAATAATGAAATATTCAAAACTACAAAAACTCAACATAAAAGACAAAAGATTTCTCCTAAGGAAAATAGTCATCTTTGGCATCTAAGATTAGGCCACATAAATCTCGATAAGATTGAAATATTGGTTAAGAGTAGACTTCTAAGCGAGTTAGAGGAAAACTCTTTACCAGTATATGAGTTATGCTTTGAAGGAAAAATGACAAAAAGGTCTTTTACTGAAAAATGTCATAAAGCCAAAGAACTCTTGGAACTTGTAGATTCAGACCTGTGTGATCCTATAAATGTTAAAGCAAGATGAGAGTTTGAATATTTCATCTCTTTCATAGATGATTATTCGAGATATGAGTACGTTTACCTAATGCAACATAAGTGTGAATCTTTTGAAAATTTCAAAGAATATAAGGCTGAAGTTGAGAATTTATTAGGTAAAACCATTAAAACACTTTGATCAGATAGAGATGGAGAGTATATGGATTTAAGATTCTAGAACTATATGATATATTATGGAATCGCATCCCAACTCTCGATACCTGGTACACCTCAGCAAAATGGTGCATAAAAAAGGAGTAATAAAACCTTGTTAGACATGGTTCAGACTATGATGAGTTATGCTCATTTACCCTATTCTTTTTGGGGTTATGCAGTAATCACTGCAACTTATATTTTGAATAATGTTCCATCCAAAAGTGTATTTGAAACGCCTTTGGAATTACTGAGAGGTGTAAAGGTAGTTTGTGATACTTTAGAATTTGAGGTTGCCAGCTCATGTGCTTGAGGCAAATCCTAAGAAATTGGAACCTTGTTCAAAATAGTGCCTATTTGTAGGCTATCCCAAGGAAACAAGGGGTGGTTACTTCTATGATCGTAAAGAAATAAAGTATTTATATCGACAATGCTACATTTTTTTAAGAGGACCACATCAGGGAGCATAAATCATGCAGTAAGATTGTGTTGAATGAACTTTCCAATGAAATTACTGAAACTTCAACAAGAGTTGTTGAAGAAGCTAGTACATCCACAAGAGTTGTTGATGTTGGTTCATCTAATCAAGCACATCCACCTCAAGAGTTGAGGGAGCCTCGACGTAGTGGGAGGATTCCAAATCCACCTACTCATTATATGGGTTTAACAATAATCCTAACTGTCATATTAGATGGCGACATTGAGGATCCATTATCCTATAAATAGGCAATGGATGATGCGAAAAAAGATGAATGGGTTAAGGATATAGATCTTAAAATAAAGTCTATGTACTTCAATTCAGTCTAGGATCTTATAGATCAATCTGATGGGGTAAAACCTGTTGGATTTTATGTCCTAAAATTCGTGGTTTGTAAACAATAAACTTATTCTGTAAATTGATAAAGTTGTTATTGAATATGTGAATTGCTTATTTCATTTTAGAAATAAATCCAATAAACTTAAAGATCAATGACTATTACATGAGAACTTGAACTTTATGTGGAGACATAAGAGTGGATCAGGTTCAAGTAATAGTCAAAATGATCTATAGTATACGAATAAGGTTAGGTGTCTTATTCTAGCAATACTATTGGATGCGGCCCACTATGAAGTTGTTACAATTTGTTGTAAAGTGCTACAAACGAAGTGGTCCTGATTCATTCATGCATTGGCATAAGGAGCGGGGGTATCCTATGCAATGAGTTTGCATAAGATCGGACTAAGAATTAAGTCACTCTTATATTATAACGTTGTTTACTATTTAAAACTGACTATTTCAAAGCGATGACCTAGGTAACTTGACCTTAATCCTGAGCTAACTATGAACTCTTGTTTATTCGGGATTATCCTTAGATTTGCATGGGTGAGGGTTGGCTCAATAGCGCCGGCTCAATAGCGCCGGCTCAATAAGATTCCCATTTCAGAGGTAAGACCGTGTAGATAGTTGGGGACATAAGGTGCAAGACGAAATTAACTCCTACCTGCTTTTAAGGATAGTAGAGAGGTTGTTCCCTTAAGTGTTGACTCTAGGTCTTGAACAAGGGGCCCTATCCTCTCACTGGCCCGAGAGGGACTCGGTTTAGTAATTGGATTACAAACCAATTGTTCATTAGAGGATCAGTGGGACTTAAGGAGAAAGATGTAATCTCGAAGATAAAACAGCATTTGACCCAGCCGTTATTACGAACAACCTCTGAAGGTTTGATTTACTAATCATGGTCATATCGAGTGGACATAATATATCTATAATGAGGGGAGTGCAACTACTAGGCTTTAGTGGTTTGACCCGGTAGTTAACGAATGGTGGTTAATTAGGTTATAGAGTTTAGCCAGATAATCGCGGATCGTTGGAGCCCACGATCTGTAGGTCATTGTGGTCCCCCTACTAGCTCATATCATACTAAACTTTAAAACAGTGTGACAAACGAATTTTAAGTGTTCAAATTCGATTTTTAAAGTAAAGCGTTAAATATATATGATATATTTAACCTAATGTTTGATTGTGAATTAAACATAAAGAGAGAGAAAATAAGAGATATTTAAATAAGATTTAAATATCAAGATTATGAATAGGAATTCATATAAATTGGGATTAGTGTTGGATTTAATATTTAAATTAATTAAATTATTTAATATTAATTTAATTTTAAAATTGATTATTAGAATTAATTTTGAATTTAAACGAAATTGGTCAAAATTACATTAAACTTTGACCAAGTTAGTGGAAAGGTCTAACATTTGTGAGTGGGAAATTCCAACTATTGAATTGCTAAGTATTGTCTTCATTTGAAAACACTTGCCCCACTTAATCCCACTTTGAGTTAGTGGTTTTCTGAGTGTCAAATTCTCATGGAACTCAAAATTTCATGTCAGGCATGAAATGGCCTATAAGTAGAAGAGTTCTATGATATTTGGTTCTTCTTGGCAAAGTGGAAATTTTTTAGATTTTTGAGAAAAAACTTAGGCCTAAATCTCTCTCAAACCTTAACCTATTCCTCTCCAAATTAGTCACTCACCGAATCCCACCATCCCGTTCTAAGGCTGGAGAATAGTCGTGAAAACTCTCGTGGTGGTCTACGAACCGTTCGTGAGGAGATTGGAGCTAATTTGGAGAAGATTCAAAGTCTACAAAGGTTGTATTCTTTTTCCCCTTTTATTTATTTCAATTGCATGCTTATCCTTTATAATTAACCTAATTAAAGTACTTTAGATCGTTTATTTCTTCCACTGTGCATGTGTTCGTTCCATCAAAATCTATATGTTGCAGATGGATTTACAAGAGGAAAAAAAGTGTAGATGGTAAGGTACAAACCTATAAAGCTAGACTGGTGGTAAGGGGTTATACCCAGGTTCTATGAAGAAACTTTCTCACATGCTACCATGCTTAAGTCTATCCAGATTCTCCTGTTCATTGCCACATATTATGACTATGAGATATGGCAAATGGACGTCAAGACTGCCTTTCTGAATGGTAATCGTAAGGAGACCATCTACATACAGCAACTAAAGGGGCTCATTCAACAAGGTCAGAAGAAAATGGTTTGCAAACTTAATTGGTTTCTTTATGGATTCAAACAGGCGTTTTGATCTTAGAATATAAAATTTAGTACTGCAATAAAATCTTCCAGCTTTGATCAAAACGTTGATGAGCATTGTGTCTACAAGAAAATCATCAACAGTTTAGTAGCTTTCTTATTATTGATGTGGACAATATCCTACTCACTGAAATGATGTGAGTCTACCGATAGCTGTTAAGAAATAGCCAGCCGCCCAATTCCAAATAAAAGTTTTAGGAGAGGCGCAATTTGTTCTAGGGATTCAGATCATCAGGGATCGTAAGAACAAAATACTAGTCTTGTCTCAGGCATCATATATTGACAAGATGCTTCTCAGATATTCGTTACACAATTTCAAGAGTAATTTATTACCTTTCAAGCATGGATTTTTTTTTCTTTCTTTTTTTTTTTTTTGTCTAAGGAAAATGTCCTAAGACTCCTCAAGAGGTTGAGGAAATGAGACAGATTCCCTATGCATCAGCTATTGGCAGCCTTATATATGTGATGATATGTACTTGACCTTAAATTTTCTATGCAGTAGGGATCATCAATAGACATCAGTCTAATCCAAGATTTGATCACTAGAAAACAGTTAAAACCATCCTCAAGTATCTTCGGAGAACAAGGGACTACATGCTTATGTGTGAAGCTAAAGATTTCATCTTTACATGATACACTGACTCTGATTTTCAAACTGATAGGGATTCTAGGAAATCCACATTAAGATCAATGTTCACTCTTAACAGTAGGGCTATAATCTGGAGAAGCAGAAAGCAAGATTGTATTGTTGACTTTACCATGGAGACAGAGTATGTAATGATTTGTGAATCTATCAAGAAAGTTGTATGGCTCAGGAAATTCTTGACATACTTGGAAGTTGTTCCTGACATGTCAAATCCCATTACCCTTTATTGTGATAATAGCGATGTGGAAAATTTCAAGCAGCCTAAGAGCCACAAGAGAGGAAAGCACATTGAGCGCAAATATCATCTCATTCGAGAGATTGTGCATGGAAGGGACGTTATCCTTATGAAAATCACTTCGGAGCACAATGTTGCTGATCCATTTACAAAGGCTCCTATGGCTAAAGTTTTTTTAGGTCACCTGGAGAGTCTAGGCCTACAAGACCTAAATCATCTTGTCTAAGGCAAGTGGGAATTTATTGTTTTGTGTACTGCACTTTTTTTTTTATACTTTATATGTATACACTCCACTAGCTTTAGGATAAGTGGAAGATTGTTGGGATTGATTCCCTAAATCTCGTGGGTTTCGTAATTTATAAATTATTTCTATATAATTATTTATTTAATAAAATAAAATATTATTTTATTCGACATTTAGTCTACATTAACCCAAATCCAATAAACTAAGATTCAAGGTTATTTAATGTAACTTAAATATGTATGTGGTTGATATACAAGTAGATCATATTTTAGTAATAACTTGAATGATTTGTAGTATATAGATAAGACTAGGTATCTTATCTTGGTGACACTATGGATACGACCCACTTTGTAATTATTACAATTGTTGTAAAGTATTACAAATGATCTAATCCTAATCGTTCATGTGAAGACATGTGAGTGGAGGTATCCTATACAAAGAGTTTGTATAAGACCAGACCACGAAATGATTAATCTCTCTTTATAACACAATTACTTAAAGAGACTTACATTTCACTAAGATAACCATAGGTAACTTGATTTTAATCTTAAGTGAGTTGTGAATTCTTGTCTATAAGGGTGATTCCTTGATCTGTATGGGTAAGAATGACCAGATTCGCCGACTCAATATGCCTACCATTTTGGGAATTCGTCCAAGGAGCTAGAAACACAGTTTCACAAGGTGGAATTCGCTCCTTCACAAGATGGAATTCGTTCCTTCCCGTCTCAAGGGTAAATAGATGAATTGCTTTCTTAAGGTTGATTCTGGGTCTTGAACAATGAGGTGCCTCACCCTCTCAATGGCTAGAGAGGGGTTTAGTTAATAGTTGGACTATAAGTAATTGTTCATTAAAGGGATCAGTGGTACTTAAGGAGTTAGATGTAACTACAAAGATAAAACGATAATTTGACCCAGTTGTAGTTACAAACAATTGTGAAGGGTATGTTGATTGGTTATGTCCATGGATAATGAAATATATCTACAGTGCCAAGATTGCAGTTGTCAGTCTTTAGTGGAATGTTGGGCAGTTAATGAATACTGATTAATTTGATTAAAGAGTTTAATTAATTAATCTCATATCATTGAAGCTTCTAATCTGTAGGTCCATAAGATTTTCTTGCTAGTTCATTAAATATTTAATAAGAATCAATTGATTTTGGATTAATTTGAATTGTCTAAATTAATTAAGAAAATTAATTGTATGAGATGCAACTAATATAATGTATATAGATACATTTTAATATAAGTTTGAGGAGGGAGATAAATATTTGAATAGGATTCAAATATTAATCATATGAATGTGATTCATATAAAACTATAGGTTAAAATTAATATGAATAAGATTATTAAATTATATTTTATGTGAGAAAATATCATTTGAATATGATTCAAATTAAATTAAATATGTGATATTTAATTTATTAGTTAATTAAATGTTAATTAATTAAGCTTACTAATTTAATTATATGTTAAATATGATTTAATATATAGTTAATTAATATTATTAATTTAATTATATTAAATTAATAATATTATTAAGAATAACTTCATGTGGGAAGTTATTCCCTTTCCCTCTAACATATCAAGGAAAAGTATTCTGCTGAAGTTAATACATTGTGATTTTGGATCTCAAGAACACTCAGCAAAAGAAAAAACACATTCTCTAAACTCTCATTCCCTCACCAAAAATTTGAAGAGTCCACAACTCCTTATGGTTCTTATCCTGAGAATAGTGGGGAAGATCTCGTGGTACTATTCAAGAGAGTTTCTTGCTGTGTTCATAGAGTTCGTGTTGCTCGTGACATTGGAGAGGAAAATCGCGAAAAAGTTTTTTTTTTCTACAAGGGTAAATGTTTTTGTTCTTCCCTTCCTCTCTGTGTACAAAAGCATGTTTATAGGTAAATTTGATATTTATTCCTTTTCTATAAAATTTCTTTGTTTTTGGAGTTTTCCAAAACGAAATTTATTGGCGCAAGGCGATTACTCGCTTCTGCTGAGGATTCAAATCCATCGTAGAATATATCACTTGAATTGCTTATGTGAAGGTGGTTGTCAAAGTTGGTCATTGGAGTTGTCATCGGAGGTGGTTGCCGAAGCTTGGAGTTAGTCGGACAAAGATGGTCGTCAGTGCATGTTGCTAGAGTGTGATAACGCTAGTCGTCGATAGTGGCCAATGGGTGGAGTCATTGAAAACATTAGATGAATGAGAGTTGAAGTGAGTTGGGATGAGTTGATAAAAATAATCCACTCATATTCACTAACATTTTAAGTTGGGGGGCAAATATTGAGTTGGTAATTTTCACCAACTCAACTCAACTCATATTGGCATGCCAAACACCCCTTAAAGTTGAAACATGGAGTAAAACATGTTTTGGATCAAATTTTCAAGTACTTAAAAGCATTTATTTATTTATTTATTACCCTTTGTTATTATTTACCCTTGAAAACACTCTTTTTGAACATTTAGGGGGCATCTACGTGCTGAGTTGTGTTGAATTGATTTTATGATTATTATCTGGGACGTTAGATTATCTGTGGAGTTAAATTGTCTATGTTTCGGGTGAAGAGTTGGGTTGAGTTGAGCTGGAATGTGTGTTGGGGGTGTTGAGTTGAGTCTGAAAGTCTGTGTTTGTGGTGCAGAGTTGAGTTGAGTTAGGGTATCTGGTACAATTTTCCTAAACAAAATTGATTTTTTTTTCTTGAATTTTTTTCCTTTTTTTTTTAATTTCCAACTACACATATTTTCATACAATTTTTAGAACTAAAAAGTACTTTATCTTTTTTGCCATTCTTAAAATATAACAACTTCCTACAAAGTATACATATACTAAACACAAATTTTGAATTCAACTTTTGAACACTCAATTCCATAACATATATATTTTTTCTGTTCTTAAACACCAAACATATTCCAAACAAATGAAAAAAATTTCACAATTACTTAGTGTTCAGAAGAAAAGGGAGAGAAAAAAGGTACTCGTCTTTTGTTATGCGTTAATCTCTATGCGTCATGGTCATGCGTTGGATTGGAGAATATGCAATATGCGTTAAGCGCGTATGCGATGACTATGCATTTCTGTCACAAGTTTTCTTACTTTCTCGCCAAGTATATCGAGAAGCAAGTTTCTTGGGATGATCGAGGTCGAACACAGAGACTTGTAACTAAATAATGTTTGTGAAATAATGCATTTGAGATGATGAATAAAAGTAAAAAAAGATAAAAGTTAATGGATTATGCATTACTCCTACTCCTAACTAAATAGATTAAGCAATGGAAGTTTAACTATGAGAATTGGTAGAGATGCGGCAACTATTAACACATAATAAGGTGACTATATTATGTTTGTTCGTTAGAGTAATCCCAACTCACCACACTAACGCATCACACACCTCTCGGTGGCTAGCCACATGCTTATATCTCTATAATGCATGGTTGCGTCAAGTAGAAAATCATTCCTATCTCTAGGAACAATGCTTACTTTGCTTTAGTGTGTTCCACTACTTACCCTCTCGGGCAGTTGGTTATAACTAATCATCTCATAAACAAGCATTGCGATAGCATCACACCAAGCAAAGAGGATTAACTCACTATACTCGTGCAACGCACACCTCTCAGTGGTTTGCTACATGCATCATATCTCTAGGCCGCATGACTGAGTATGCGACATGTCTTTGATACTTAACTAAACAATGATAAAGAAGAACAAGAAGATGAAAATGGTGTTGAAGGAACTAAGAGATACATTGATTACAAAATGTATTAATGTCTTAAGCCAAAATGTAATACAATACAGAGATAAGAGGAGAGGTGGAGGGCTAGATGTAAGCAATCTCTTACTTTTCATCCAAAATACGTCAAGGCTACTGGTAGTGCCATGGATGGATGGTGGAGACGTCTCTCTTGAGCTCTATCTCCAGCGAAACTCTGATTGTCACTCGGAAGGGGCTGTGGAGGTGAAGAACCCTTAAAGAATGTCTTGCCTATGCTCTCATCTGTGATCACAAGAATCTGCCTAAAGCAGAAACTTGGATGGATTGAAGTTAAGCTCCAAGGCTCTATTTATAGAGTTCAAACGCCGAAAACTCTTATACTTCATTCTGACTCATTGCTACTTCTGTCGCAGTATGAAAAATGTCAGCATCACGTTATCTTGTTGATACTCCCAAGGTACGCGTTCATGCTTGTTTCTCCTGAAGTGTCAAAGCATTCCACCCACCTCGCGATCAGCCTTTTATCACGATCATTTTGTGGACACAGCATTCCATGTGACGAACTAGTCTTCATGACGATCAACGCATGCGGTCAACCTTGCGACGGTCTGGGACCAACGCATGCGATCAATTTCTGCAATAGCTGCAAAAATAGACATTTTGATGCATAATAATGCATGATATAGGGTTAGTGAGGATTTTCGGTGCTAGTTGACATAAGCTTACTTTTTCATATGAATTCTTAGTATTATTGAGCATATTCTATGTATTAGCCCTCATATTTCTAAGTAAAAGGTTACAATAGCTTGTATTTCTACAAGCTATCACACCCCCAAATTTAGAATCATGCTTGCCCTCAAGCATGTCTTATACTTAGGAAATTCAAAACTTACCCTCTGACTTTTTCTTTGCGTTGACCAGCTTTTCAAAATACAATTCACTTGCACCTCTAACCTTGGCAACAACGCTCTCCTCAAATTTAGCTACTTCTTCTAATAGATATTTTCTAAGTTTAATTTTGGCAAGCCTCTGCTAAAAAACTTTTCACTTATTTCAGGCAACTTTGCCTTTAGCTTTTTACAATGCGTTCGTTTAATACGATTCAAAGCTTTGCGATTCATTATTGAATTGGGGCGTTGAACCTGGTTATGCTCTTCATTTTGGCTTGCCCCACGGGTGTCATGCGGCCATCCAACTTTGGTTTCGTGCCATATTCAAATCAACTCTTGTCTTAGCTTATTTGGGTTGTGCCATATAGAAGAGTTGTTATTATGCATTGATTCTGATCACCTACTTTCGTTTTGGCCTACCTGCATGGGTGTCATGCGAAGTATCCAACTACGAGTAAGTACCTTTCACAACTTTAACTTTTATCAGCTTAGGTCTCCCCCTTGCACTGACAGTGGAGTTTTTATTATGATTTTTTTTTTTTTTTGAATAATCATCACAATGTTAAGAATGAACGCATTTTCCCGGACCACTACCACCTCCAAATTTAGAAAGTGGCAAGGTCCTTGCCAAAAAGCTAAAAACAAACTTGTTTGGGAATGCGATAAAAGATGTTTAAGCAGAGGTTTGGACAAAATAAAACTTAAGACTGTCAAACCTTAAAGAATTTACTAAAGTGAGGTGAGCCCTGCGATGTTTAGTTAGTGGATGTAGTGAATTATAAGTATCATCATGGGTGCTAATCTATCAATGCAAAAGCAAAAGAGAATTTCAGAAGGATAAAGCATAAAAGATAACAAGAAAAGAAACCTACGACCAGAATATCAATTTCGTCAATACCTAGAACTCATGCGGAGGAAATAGCCATGTGTTGAATGATGGAAAGGATTCTTCTTTCGAAACAATGCACCGAGAGGAAATTATTATCGCACCCACAAGGAGTGAACGCAAACCACATCCAAGAAAGCAGTCGCAAATCCAAAATGACAATAATCAAATAAATGAACTACAGTTAACTAGGAAAGCAAAGTAAAGATAGAGTAGAAGATGTCCCTGGAGAAAATATGAGTGAAGCCACCACAAGGAGTCTTCCATGCAGAAGATTAAACTCGACTGCTTAGGTCAAGGAACTCGTTGTCCTGACCATCGGAGCTTCCAGCATTTGTTGGTTGCATGTTGGTTAACATACTCCTAAGACTGCTTCCAGCTGGTGTGATAGATAGCCTTTTGATCTCAGGGTCAATATTGAATTTCGGTGCATCACCTTCACTTAAGCTATATACGCCCAAGACTAAAAGGAGTGCCTGCGAAAACACAAAACTTAACAAACTACTAGTTTCCAATTCCCGGCAATGGCACTAAACACTTGTTCGAAGGAAAATGGAGAGAAAAAATGCACTCGTCTTTTATTATGCGTTAATCTCTATGCATCGATGGTCTTGCGTTAGATTGGAGAATATGCAATATGCGTCAAACGCATATGCGATGACCATGCGTTCCTATCACAAGTTTTCTTGCTTTCTCGCCAAGTATATCGAGAACACAAGTTTCTCAGGATGATCCAAGGTCGAACACAAGGACTTATAACTAAATAATGTTTGTGAAGTAATGCATTTGAGGCGATGAATAAAAGTAAAAAATGACAAAAGTTAATGGATTATGTACTACTCCTACTCCTAACTAAACAGATTGAGCAATAAAAGTTTAACTATGAGAATTGGTAAAGATGCGGCAATTGTTAACACATAATAAGGTGACTTCATTATGTTTGATCGCTAGATTAATCCCAGCTCACCACATTGACGCATCGCTCACCTTTCGATGGCCAGCCGCATGCTTATATGTCACACCCCGCCCCGAGCCTGCACTCCTGAGCCCGAGGAGAGGCGTGAAAAACCGCAGATACCACCCTTTTGTGATATCTATTGTCCAACCGAACCTCTTTACTACACTCAATAAAATTTAAGTTAAGAAAATAACAACAACTGATTAAATAGTCCCATTTTATATTACAACAACCATGTAATGTTTATAAAACTCCAAGACTTAACTACATACAACAACCATTCTTAAAACCCTCTGGAAGAGTAACTGTGGCTTGTGGCAGACCTTGACCTTAGCAGCACCCTGAAACTCCTCACCTTCCACTACCTGGGGGGAAACATAGAAAACGTGAGCGACAAAGCTCAATGAGTGGCAGCTTTAAACAAACATAAGTTTGATTTTAGATACTCATCTTTGGAAAACAATTCCACAATCAACAATAATCACATAGCAAAATGTAATCTCCCCAGCCTGTTAGCTGGACAATCCTGGCACGATTACCAACGTGGACACAAGCTCACTACCCTATAACCCGTCAACTGTGTATATGATGACATTCTTTGTTAGCCGTGTTTGGGTATGCTGACAATTCCAACCAGATATTCTGATACTCTCAGTCAAGCGTCCACCAAGCACACTAACAGTATCCCGATTATGAATCCCATTTCCTAATGCAAATATACATGCATTGTGACAACAATACAAATCAAATATCCAGACTAACATATTTCCTGATCATGCCAATATTTCAAACACAACCTATGTATATAGTCATATATATATATAGAAATCAACCATTCAAACAATGGAATAACCAATCACCTTGGTTGGTTAGGAACTTTCCTCTTCGGAGTTCCTTAGGTTTCCTTGGTTCCCTTTTTGAACTCTAAATTTCAGATTCAATTATCAGCTTAGATTACACATAGTTCCAGAACTTATTCTAAGATACTTTCTTCTGAAAACATGGTCTAAAATGTCTCAGAAATCTTACCCTAAAATCTTAGCTCCGAACTCCTCGTGGTTTGGCCGGAATCATCAAAACATCAAGGCTAGCCCAAGCTTACCCAACGGCTTGATCCTTCTGTTTTTTCCTCATTCTCCAGCCTGATTCCTTAGAGCTTCTTCTCTGATAGTCCTACCAACTAGACTCTCAGAGCTTTTAGGTGGCTTTGGAATCACTCCAAACACACGATTATTCTGGGAGAACTCCTTGTCCCAAGTTGATGCTACTTCCAGACCTTCCTATCCGACAGCATCTCCTCCTCTTGGAACTTCATGACCGACGCATGGTCTTGCTACCAATGCATGCGTTCTTCCATCAATGCATAGTCTCCTCCCAATCAGCCTTCATACATTCTTCTTAATGTCCTTTGAAGAGAATTTTGATTTATGGTCTGAAGTCTTTGGCCCTATTTATAGGCGTCCAAAATCTCTCTAAGACCGACACCTTCTACTTGGCCATATGTCCAAGTGTTCTTTCCTTACACTATTAACACAATCTTACATCATCGCAATCCAAGGTGCCTTCCTCCCCTTTTATCAATGCATAGTCCTCAAATTTGCATGTCTTCTTGTGCATCCACCTCATTTTATTAAGGCCTAAGATTTCTTCATAACAAGCCACATGTCCAGATGACGACCTTGAATGCATCCATCCAACTTCATATGCTCTTGTCCCTCATATGCATCCATCTAACTTCATATGCGTTCATCCAACTTCATATACGTTCATCCCTCATATGCGTCCATCTAACTTCATATGTGTTCATCCAACCTTACCTTGTACCCTTGCGGTGTCTTTAAATGTCAACATAACACCCTTCAAGCCATTGCCGTCTAGCACCTTTCCCCATATGCGACCTACTAACCTTGATTGTGCCATTTCCAACTAAGCAACCTTACCTTGTGCATACCATTGATGCAACTTGGTCGCATATGCTAGATGCTCGCAAGGCTCATCCTTGGCCGTATGCCCTCTACCGCATGGCTTACCTTTGCTCTATGCGTTCAACTAGGATTATGACCAACCCTCTTCCACCACATACTATTTGCTCAAACCTTGTCCTATGCGTCCACATGCCTCGGATGTCCTCGGCACATAGCACATCACCAACGCATAACAACCTTTGGGTCGACTTGGTTCTCAACTCAACACCTCATGGTATAGCTCACCATCACCTAGTCTCTTGCTAACGCATCCCTTATGACCAACGCATGTATGTCCTTGTTGCTTGTCAACATCCATAGTCTATTGCTCAAGACCAACGCAACCAACCTCATAAACCTTATTACCACAAGCCTTAGCAACGCAAAGACAATTCACCATGCGTTCACCATGTCTTGTCTCCTCGCCTAGCTCATCGTTTAGCAAGGTTGCCACATAGCACCATTGCATAACATTGTTGCATTAGTACCATCGCATAGTATTGCCGCATACCATCGTGTAGCATTGCCGCATATCATCGTGTAGCATCGTCGCATACCATCGTGTAGCATTGCCGCATATCATCGTGTAGCATCGTCGCATACCATCGTCGCATACCATCGTGTAGCATCGCCACATGTAGCATTGCCGCATACCATCGTGTAGCATCACTGCATACCATCGTGTAGCATTTCCGCATACCATCATGTAGCATCACCGCATACCATCGTGTAGTGGCCTATTTACTACACGATCAACCCTTGCACGCATCTCCAGCGCCTAGCGCCTATGTCCACACAATTTGAGGCTACCGCATGCTCTACTAACCTCCCAAGACATTAGTTGCCGCATGCTTGTCCCCGCATAGCCTTTCCTCTCGGCCATACTATAGCCTCTTTCAACGCCCAAATAACCTCTCAAATGTTCATGGCCAACACATTGCACTACACCAACGCTTAGCACAAGGCCAAGGCATGTCAAATACTTTTCCCTAGCCTCTAACGCATAGTTCTTTTTGGATTTATACTTAATCAAATTTTCACTAGTTATGGCTTATTTCAATGCTACTAAACAATCTATTTAAACACTTAGAATTTTCCTCCTCTTTAATATAGGATTTAACTTATACTTAGTTAATTCCCTTAATCGCCTGCTTAAGTAGGGAAAATGGAAATTCGGGTTTCACATTATATCTCTATAGTGCATGGTTGCATCGAGCATAAGATTATTCCTATCTCTAGTAACAATGCTTACATTGCTTTAGTGTGTTCCACTACTTACCCTCTCAGGCAGTTAGTTATAACTAATCAGCTCACAGACAAGCATTGCGAAAGCCTCACACCAAGCAAAGAGGATTAACTCACACCTCTTTGTGGTTTGCTACATGCGTCATATCTCTAGGCCGCATGACTGAATATATGACTTGTCTTCGATACTTAACTAAATGATGATAAAGAAGAAGATGATGATGAAGATGGTGCTAAAGGAACAAAGAGATGCATTGATTACAAAATGTATTAATGTTTAAAGCCAAAATGTAATACAATACAGAGATAAGAGGAGAGGTGGAGGGCTAGATGTAAGCAATCTCTTGCTTTTCATCCAAAATGTGTCAAGGCTACTGGTGGTACCATGGATGGATGGTGGAGACGTCTCTCTCGAGCTCTATCTCCGACAAAACTCTGATCGTCACTCGGAAGGGGCTGTGGAGGTGAAGAACCCTCAAAGAATGTCTTGCTCATGCTTTCATCTGTGATCACAAGAATCTGCCTAAGCCAAAAACTCGGATGGATTGAAGTTAAGCTCCAAGGCTCTATTTATAGAGTTCAAACGCCAACAACTCTGATACTCTATTCTGACTCACTGCTACTTCCAATGTTAGCATTACCTTATCTTGTTGATACTCCCAAGGTATGTGTCCATGCTTGTTTCTTCTGAAGTGTCAACGTATTCCACCCACCTCACGATCAGTCTTCTATCACGATTATCATTATGTGGATGCAATATTCCATGCGACGAACTAGTCTTCATGACGATCAACGCATGCGGTCAACCTTGTGGCGGTCTGGACCAACGCATGCGATCAATTCCTGCAATAGCTGCAAAAATAGACATTTTGATGCAAAATAACGCATAATATAGGGTTAGTGAAAATTTTCGATGCTGGTCGATGCAAGCTCACTTTTCCATATGAATTCTTGGTATTATTGACACATATTCTATTTATTAGCCCTCGTAATTCTAAGTAAAAGGCTACAATAGCTTGTATTTCTACAAGCTATCACTTAGCCCTCGATCATGAACATTGAAGAAACTTGAAAATTAAACAACATTTTGTTTTCCTTCTTGAAAAAATGTAACATATTTTCAACAGACAACTTGAATGCTCAATTGCATAACAATTTTATCTACATCTCCAAAGACGTTATATTCCAATAAAATGAATATTTTCTCTAATCCCTAACCCTCCCTCATTAATTTTAACTTCAAACCATAAATATTAATTAAAAATAAAACAAAATAAAATTAATTCTTACTTGTTTTTTTGCTTATTTGTGAAATATGAATTTCAATTTTTATGGTTACTGATTTTTTTTTTCTTTTTCTTTTTCTTTTTTTTTGTGTGCAAACGTCTTATTCTTTACATTTTACACTAATACAATGAAATAATGCTTTTTTTTTTTTTTTGTGCAAACCCATTTTTGGTAAACATTTTTTTGTTCAAAATTTTTTTATAGTTAGTTTTTATGGTTATGTCTAATTTGTCACTTACAAACAAAATAAATGTCTACAAAAATGTCTATGTACATATAAAAAAATACATAACAATGAATAACACTCGATACATCACAAATTGTTCCCCAACAATTAAACAAAATTTGGACTACTAAAAGTAGACTCCAAACTTAAAACTAATAAACCTCAAACTAATTATTGGAGGAATTCTACAATTAGTTTGAGCCCTACAAGTAAGATAACAAATTATAGTTAGATTAGAATGAAGCTAAATGCAAATATAATTAAAATCAACCATATTACAACATACCTTCAAAGGTCCAGAATGAATTAGATCAAAATATTGCATTTAACATAGACAAAATATAATTATTTATATAACCAACAACCCTACAATGTACTTTAACGGTTGTACAACGTATGAGTTGAACATGCACAAAAAATAGGGTTGCTATTAAGGGTTTATTTACATGTTCATAAAAACTAGGGTTGTCATTAAGGGTCTCGTTAGAGATGGTCTTCGTCGGAGTTGAAGGTAGTCTTTTTCAGAGTTGCATTGAAGGTGGTTGCCGGAGCCCGGGATTGGTCGTTGAAGTTGGTCGCCAAAGCCTGGAGTTGGTCATTGGAGTTGGCCATGCGAAGGTGGTCATTGAAGTTACTTGTGTGAAGGTGGTCGTCAGAGTTGGTCGCCTAAGATGATTGTCAAAGTCTGGAGCTGGTCGTTAGAGTTGACCGACGAAGGTAGTTGTAGAAGTGTGTCATTGGAGTGTGGTAGAGATAGTCGCCGATGGAGGTCGATGGGTGAAGCCATTAAAAACATTGGAGGGAGGGAGAGTTGGAGTGAGTTAGAGTTAAGTTGGTAAAAAAAAAAACCAACTCAACTCCAACATTTGAAGTTGGTGGGACAAATATTGAGTTGATATTTTTTTACCAACTCAACTCAACTCATATTGGTATGTCAAACATCTCCTTATAGATTTAAGAGGTTTTAAAATATTCATCAATAGGTAAACATTTCCTTATAATAAACTATGCATTTACTATTAAAGCTAGTTGATATTTTTATATTGTAAAAGTATAGTTGAAATATTGAATGAAAATGTTGAAACTATATCAACCATTATGAATATAAATCTTGTGAACATATTTGAAGTTAATGCCTCTTTGTTGTGTGATATTTTAAAGTGAACATTTGTAGTCTCAAAATATATATATAAAAGAAAATTATTAGATGGTCCCTAAATTTTTTGGAACGAGGAAAAGAAATTGGAGTTGCATGGCTTCTTTATTTTATTTTTCAACTCTCTTCCTCTCTCTCTATCTCCTTCCAATGTGTTTCTCCTTCCTGGGGATTTCTTTTTGTACAAATACCCCTCCCTCCTCCTTTCTCTTTTCTCCCTTCTCTAACGGATCAGGAGACGCACAGGAGATGCACATCAGCTTCCTACCATCTCGCACCGTTTGTTGTTCTTTCGTCGACTCTCTACTCGCCAACGCTGTAAATATCTTATGGATTTTTTAGAGAAAAGATCTTATCCCTTTGTATCTTTATCGGTTCCACGAGTTTGGTGATATTTCACCAGAATATTGCATTTTTCATCACTGGGTACGAGGAACAATGTTCAATCTAAAACAAACAACATTCCAAATCTAAAGGAATGAACCATTTGTAGCTTGTCTCTCCAGATCAACTTTGTTTATTCCGTGGAAAGAAGTGCAACAACAATGCAATGTCAATGAACGGCAGTATGTGTCAAATGTGACGAGAGAGAGAAAAAGGGAGGGGCAGTACAATAGCAAACGAATGGCAAAGACGTCAGTAAAGGCATCAAGAGAACCAAAAAAAAAAGAACACAAGGCCAAATCAAATAGAAGAACAATAATAATAAATGTTGATATCGTTTAAAAATGATAGATCAACTTTAACTCGAGAACCGTTTAAAATATTTTTCTGGATCTCAAGAACCAAGAGTGTCCACTTTTACCTCTCAATCGAAAACATACTTTAACCGGTTGAAGTATGCTCTTCGTTTAAAACAAAACATGTTTTAAACATTCATGTGGATGTTAAAAGTTTCAAACATCTTTAAATGAAAGAATAATATTTGAGGCTTTGGTCAAAACCCTTTCACCATTAAACTTGCTATATGACACCAATTTTACAAAACCTGAACCTTTATCCTTCAAGCACTCCTTACAAAATGATTCATTATAATATGGGAATTACAAGGTCATGCCCCCACCGCAATTTCTTTTTTTTTTAAAAAAAAAAAAAAGGAAAATCTAATCTTACAGCAAACTCACTCTATCATCTCACGATCGTTTAGACATTTGAATGCAATAATTCCAACATAATGGTTTCTGAACCTGTGAAAGAAGCCAGCAAAATATCAGGTCGTATAAGAGGATTTCAGTCAAGATATATTGTCAAGTACAAGGTATGGTATAGGAAACATTTGAAAGTTATATGCAACTTTGTACAGAAAAGTAACAAAAAGAAGATAAGTGCTTGAACATTTGACGTGTGATAAACCAATGATGCCTAATTTACGAAGGACCCGAAAACAAACGACAGCGATGCAAGAACAATCCAAAAGAAAATTAAAACAAACAAACAAATTCACAGTATTGATCAAGTGTAGAAGCAAGAACCACGTAAGAGCTAAAGTCTAAAACATTTAAAGAGTCTATAATAAACAATACAACAGCGAGAACCAGAAGATTAAATCACTAAGTCACTGAAAAGTAAATAATTAGACTAGCTTGTGTTGCAATGTCATATTCTATGTACACATGAATAGTCAGTCACCTACACTTATGCCTGATTTTTAAAATGGAAAAATTAGCGCACTTGAGCTCAACTCGGGCCAAAGATGTGCCTTGGGAATGTCTACTCTTTTTTTTTTTTTTTGAAGAGTTGTAACACACGTTAAGGTGTTACCTGTTTTCTTCATGTGTGCAACACATGAATGCCCCTCTCTAAGTACCAAAGAGAGCGAGAATCCTTGGAAACAGGCCTCTAAGAAAGTTACATTTTTCCTGTGGACTCCAGCTTTGGATGGAGTTAATACAACAAAGTCCAAAGGCACTGTGCAGTAAGAATTAGAAGAGTCTAAGCTAACTGTTTTATTCCGGCCCTTATGCCACAAACTATTAGCATTAGCTTCTCAGGAGATGTTTGGGACCAAAATTGAAGTTGTTTAATCTCAGGAGTTGTTAAGTCTAAAGAGTTATTTAACCGTGGGCCACAGTGTAAGGAGTTACTAAGTCATGGAATGATTTTTTTTTTTTAGTTGTGGGGCCATAAGTCATGGAATGATTTTCTTTTTTTTTAGTTGTGGGGCCACAATGAGCTTAAGAACTCCATGTACCAAACAAGAAGGGGGGTGCCCCAACTTCTACTCCTTGGACTAAACATACTCGAATGAATTTGGTATTTTCTGGTGTTTACGACGTATGTTCTTGCATTGAACAGCTCTTTCTGGATATCCCTTCAAATGAAATGCCAGCAATACTTATAAAATATAAATTATCCTTTTAACAATTTTTTGTATTCAGTTCTATTTTTGGCTTCATATCAGTGCAAATGCAAGCCCTCTTCCAGTCTCTATGCATATAGATACTTTCGACCAAGTGGAAAGTCCCTTCATAATTCCTCTTGGCCCTCAGTATCCTACCCTTTTGTACATATTTCATTTTTGGATAAAATGATCATTTCTTTTTCCAAAGAAATTAATATCTCATTTAAGATTTAACTATCCGAATCAAAACTATTAGTTGATACAAAAATATCATTTTATGCATTACTCCCATGGAAAATAAGAACTTGATGACAACAAAGAGGAAAAGAATGAATGAGATAAATTAAAGAAAAAGAACTATTGGTCATGCAGCCTTGGATAGAAACATACATATCCCACTAGATATCTTTCGCTCATACTGTATTCATCATGGGCAACCATATCATCTAATAGACATGACATACCATACAACTCCAGCATATCAATATGAAGTAAGCTATTTCAGGTAAGAAATAAAGGATGACGATATTATTGACATACCAAACTTCAATTATCTAGAATTTCAGATGTTCTTCAATCCCGAAGACCAAGTTCAACCTCAAGTTCATCATCTTCTTCAAACAATTTCAGAAGTCGGGCATATTGCTCCTCTCTTCTCTTCTTTTGCCATAACTTGAAAAGGAAAAATGATAATAACACAACTACCAAAATCCCAAGGAGAATGATGGCAACCATCGAGCCAGTGTTGCTGCTGGAGGATCGATGATTCCCAGAGTCAATACTATTTTTGTTACTGGAATCATCAGAAAGGGCTGTAGTAGCCAACCAAAAGAAGTGTTAAGAGATAGCTGCAAAAGTAAGTATTAATGACTCAATACGACAACTGGACATCTATCATTCGACAACAAAATTCATTTCAAGATAAAAGATAATGGCAGATGCACAAAAACAAAAAGTAAACATGTGGGGTTTGGATTCTACACAGGTAAAATACTAAGCCAAAGATAATAGACTATTTCCTTTCTCCAAAAACCATATAAAATGAAAATAAATAGTGAACAATGAGTACAGGTTTGGACCAAAAATCCTCATTTTCATTTTCAATGAGCAAAACAGTCCATAGCCATCGAATGAACAAAGTTTATGGCTGCTTTATTGTATACTTTTTTCTTTTTTTGATAACTCCATATTCTTCAAAGAAAGATTGTACAAGAAGTTAACTTTTTATGCCAACATGGATTAACTAGTAGTAGTATTTCGCGCATCTTCTTGAGATTCACTAATTGCACATCCGCTGAGATCGTAATACAGCAACCAACTATCATTCAAACACAATTTTAACTGAGAAAACATAAAGAAACAACAAAGATTCCAAATGGACGCAATCAACTAATTAACAGGGAAGGAGATTAAAAAACGAAACAAAAACAAGATCTCAACACGGAATTAATGAAAAAAAATAGTCAATTGCATCGCCGTCTACCAGTAACAGAATCGAGAAAACAAAGAAAAGAACAAATTGCATCAAATCAATTGAGGGATCACAGAAACTGAATAAAATGGAACGAAGCAAGAGATAAGAAAGAGAGATCTGAAGGAGATACCGGAGACGAAAAGTAGGGAAAGAGAAGCCGAAAACGACACCAAATCCAACTCTCTGCGGCTCAAATCTCTGCTCATATCTGTGTGTAACAATCCGTTTCTGGCAAGATTTGCAACAAATTCAAAGGGTGGATGGATCGGTGAAAGTAGAGAAAAATGGAAGGGAAGAAGTTGAAGGGGAAAGCTGAAAGTTGCAAAACCACGCTAACGTTTAACGCTACCTGTTCTAAAGAATTCAATATGCATGATTTTGATTATTATCCTTCCATTTAAGTTTTTTTACCAATTTATTTCTTTAACTTAATTGATTTGATTTTCTTGTTTTTTCCAAATAATAACCTTTTTTTTTATTTGATGTTAGGGAATATTTATTAAAATATAAAAAAACATAGTGATTTTTTTGTATTCTTAGGAAAATGCCGTTTTGGAGAATGAAACTCCCAAATCAATTCGATATATATATATTCCTTTTTTAGTATAACTAGGTAGGAGATTTACTCATTCCTGGTGGGTAACTATTTTATTTTTTTGTTTTTGTTCTATTGACACTACTTTTACCTTCAAATTTCTTCCTTTGTTATCTACTTTTCACCGATAGTTTAAAAAACCAAGCCAAAATTTGAAAACTAAAAAAAGTAGCTTTCAAAAAATTGTTTTTGTTTTTTAAATTTGGATAAGAATTCAACCATTGTACTAAACAAAAATGCAAATCATTGTAAGAAATGTGAATGAAATAGGCTTAATTTTCAAAAACTAAATAATTATCAAATGGGACCTTATTAATACAGTCATACGTCAATTGAGTCATACTCACTATATATGTGTGTGTGGATAGGAGATTTAGTTATTGATACACTTGTATGAGTTATGCTTATTTTTGCGACTCTCCACCTGACAAAGCTTGAACTAAAGAAAAGCAATTGACTTTTTTTAATAAAACAAAAGATATATATATATATATATATATATATATATAAAGACTTTTTTAGGTCTATTCGGTGACAATTTAGTTTTTCATTTTCTGTATTTAAAATTTATGTTTGTTTTCTTTCCTTTTTCAATTATAATTTTCACATTTCTTAAAGAACCTCTAGAACTCTTTAGTTAAATTGAAATTTTAAAAAATTGTGAGTTGAAGAGTGTTTATAAACCTAATTTTCAAAAACCAAAACTAAATAATTAGTGTCTCATTTGATAACCATTTCGTTTTAAATTTTTTATTTATAAAATTTTGTGTTTATTTTTCTACAACTTCTTTATATTGTTTTCATTATTCATAACTCAACAATTGAATTCTTAGCCAAATTCCAAATTTCAAAAAACTACTTTTCTAAGGTATGTTTAGTAATTTTTCTTTTTTTAATTAAGTTCATTTCTTCTCAATTTCTTGTTTGTATTTTTCTTAAGTATAAGAGTTGAATTTTTAACCAAATTTCAAAAACAAAAACAAATTTTTAAAAACTATTTTTCTTAGTTTTCAAAATTGACTTTAATTTTTAAAATATTAGTAAAAAAATAATAGCAAAACAAGAAACTTACAGATAGAATCCGTCTTTATAAACTTTCTTTTCAAAAACCAAAAAATAAAAGACAAAAATATCAAATTGTTACCTGATGGTGCTTTCGTTTTCAAAACTTTATTTTCCTTAAATATAGATAACAAAACAAAGAAATCAATTAGATTGAAAAATGTCGGACCTTTAATATTAATATGGTTGTTTTCAAAACTTATTAGAGAATTGTTGTTTTGAAACTTATTAGAGAAATATTGTTGTTTTGGGAGTTCGAGGCTAGAAGTCGAGGGTTGAGGATTCGATTAATGTAGAGGTTGAATGTTAAGAACTCGACAAACAAAGAAAAACTTGGAAACAATATGTATATTAGGGTTGTCGAAGGTTGAAGTTTCGACATACATAAGTCAAAACTTCAACCCTCGACAAGGAGATAAGTGGGTGAAGGATCTCGCTCATGAGGATCTCGCTCATGAGCAGGATCTCGCTCATGAGCAGGATCTCACTCATAATTGTCTTCACTTATATATATATACATGACCAATGAGAAAAAAAGCTAATAATAAAAAATAACAACAATAACAGAATTTTGTTACAACTAATAACTATAATTTTAAACTTGAGAGTCGAATAGAAATTAGATCCATAGGGACCAAAAAGATATTTTTCCCAAAATTTTAAAAAAAGTTATTTTCACTTCAATTTTTTCTTTCAAGATGCCAAATTTAAAATATTATTCCTCTTCGTTTATTTCTCATTTTAAAGAAAACATTCCTAAACTATTTTCAAAATATTTTCTGACAAGTCTCTTCAAATTTGTTTTCAAACTATTTTCAATAACAGAATTTTGTTACAACTAATAACTATAATTGAGTAAGTTTAATGAAAGTGCATATATTGACTATAATTGAAGAAGTCTGAAAAAATATGGTCAACTTTGATTTTATTATCAAGTAAATTAAAACAAGGTGTGAGATCCTATCACCATGCTATCCCTACTCCGATTCCCTGCATGCATTGACCGACTGCATGCATGTTCTCTCTGCCAGTCACTGATTCGATTCCCCTTTGCCATAGCCTTAATGCCCATCTACCATAGCCTTAATGCCTCTTCAACCACCCCAAATCCGTGGGTTGAGTGTTCAACACTCAACCTACATCCTTTTAAGCCCTCATTCTCTTCATTTTTGCTCACTCACTCCCTCGATAGCTCATTGCTATTGATTTTGCTCACTCCTCTCCCTTTGATTTGCTCACTACCCCCTTCATAGCTCACTGCCTTCGAAAATAAGTCTTCGAAATCATCTTCCTCTCCTCCCATTTCCATTTCCATTTCTCTTCTTGTATTTCGTTTAATACAAATTATTCTCACACAATTATACTGGTTCGTTACTCTACTAAATTTTTATTTTTTAAAAATAATTATAAATTTTATTTTTGTTCTTATATTATTATTTTTTTTTTATAGATTCTAATTTTTTTTATTTTTTGTAGTTGTTGTCAGATAACAAATAACAGGAAAAAATGGTGAACGTTGTCACTTTGAAGGAAAAAAGAGAACTACCGTCGAATCTATGAGTTGAACTTATAATATTTGAAAAGTTTAGTTTATTTTTATGATATTTGATTTATTTAGTATTAACTTTGATGTTTATAGTGTTAAAATATTTAGTTTATTGTTATGTTTAAGAAGTTGATATTTATAGTTTAATACAAAATTATTGTGATAGTTAACATATTTAGTATAGTTTCAAAAGTTTAATATAGTTTGAAAATTTTAGTTTATTCATATGAAAATTATTGTTTTTATGTTTATTGTGATAAGTTGATATTTTCTAGTATTAACTTTGAAAATATAGTTCAATTTTAATTTGAAAAGTTTAATTTGTTGTTATTTTTAAAAATAGTTATAAAAAGTTTAATTTATTGCTATGTTTAAAAATAGTTATAAAAAGTTTAATTTATTGTTATGTTTAAAAAGTTGATGTTCGTAAAACTTAAAAAGTTTATGTTTATAAAATAAAAATTTTAATATTTTTTAATATACTTCTTATAAAAAGTATAATACAAAAAATTGATGTTTGTCTTTTTTTTTTTTTTTTTTTAGAAAATGGCAGGCAAATGCTTGGGATTTTTGTTGTTTACAAATGGTAATATGATTGATGGTATTAATGGAGTTGAGTATGACCAACCACCAAGTGAGAATTTTACCATAAATGTGAATAGTGAAATTGTATTTGAACAATTCATTGAAATGGTTGAGATGTTACTTAGTGTAGATATGGGAGCGAATCAGGTAGAAATAATATATAGACATCCTAATCTAGAACCATCAGGATCAATAAGGTTTATGTCATTCCCTATTTCGAATGCACAAGTGATGAACTTAATGTTCTCAATGGCAATGCCAGTGCCAAATCTAGTGCATTTGTATGTAAATGTAAATAGGATAGGGGTGGATCCTGATACATCATTTAACCAGTTTGAAGATCCAACTCAATGTATCGATCCTGATCCGGAGTCAATTGCATCGTCATGTGATAATGAAGATATGCCGGCTAACAACCTGTACAGAGACTTCAGAACAGAAACGGGCGACGAATTTGAAGAGTTGGATTTTGATGGTCGTGAACATGAGATGCTTTCAGATACATTCAATGATTTGGATATGAATGTACTGGATAGCATTCAGGAACATGACTCAATTGTAGCTCCTGTGGACGTTGATAGTACTCAATTGTATAAGGGATGATTTGTCAAGACAAGGAAATGCTACAACACGCAGGCAAATATTTTGCAATAAAGTGTCACACACCATATGAGGTTGTTGAATTTACACCGACGATTTGGACAATTCGGTATAAGAAGTGAGAGGAATGTTGCAAGTGGAGACTTCGTGCAATAAAGAAAAAATCGCATGGCTTGTTCGAGATCACTAAGTATGATGAGCAAAATACATGTTTTTATTCAGAACTAAGTCAAAGTCACGTGCAATTTGATTCATCAATGATTGCCCAGGAGTTCTGTGACGCCGTAAGAGAAAAACCATCTATCAATGTGGCACAACTGCAGTCCGACATCAAATCAAAGTTTGGATATCATGTTCCTTACCATAGGGTATGAGAGGGAAAAATAAAATCATTGGTTAAAGTGTTCGGTGATTGGGATGAGTCTTACAAATTTTTGCCCAGGTGGTTATATATGGTTAAGCAGACCAATCCTGGAACACGTGTAAAGTGGAGAGTTAAATAAACGCTTACTGAAGGCCATGTTATCCTAACTTCTGTATTTTGGGTATTTGGTCCTTGTATAGAAGCTTTTAATAAATGTCGGCCAATAATTCAGATAGATGGTACATACTTGTAAGACAAATATAAAGGAAAAATGTTGATTGCTTCATCAGTTGACTCGAATGGCCATCTTCTTCCACTTGCGTTTGCCGTTGCTGATGAAGAGTCTACAGACTCATGGGGATGGTTCCTGAAACACCTTAGAGAAATTATAACACACAAAGAGGTATGTTTAATTTCAGATCGACATGCTGCAACAGTGAACAACCCAGCAAATGGTTGGACGGGGCCGAAATGTCATCATTTCTGCTTACAACATATCGTCAGCAACTTCAATAAAAAGTATAAATTTAATTCATTGAAAAATTATTTTTATCATGTCGGGTGTCAGTTTCAAATTCGAAAGTTCAACAAAACAATTGAAGATATCAAAGGAATAAATCAGAGCTGTCTGAGTTTTTTGACAACATTAGTTTAGAGCAATGGACTCAATCACATGATACAAGATTCAGATATGGGTGAATGATGACAAATCTATCAGAGTGCAAAAATGGAGTCCTCAAAGGAGCTCAAATGTTGCCTATAAATGCACTTGCTCAGATAACATTCTTAAAATGCGTGAGCTATTTCGAAAAAAAAAGAGAAGAAATAAGGGATGCATTGGAGCGTCAAGATAAATACACCCGGTAATATTATTTTTTTATATATATATTTTATTGATAATTTATTTCAAACATATTTTATAATACTAAGTGGAGTAAAAATCCAGGTACGCACACGAGAAAATAAATAAATGGGTTGCACGATCTAGTAAACATGAAGTACAATCATACAATCGGTATGAAGATGTGTTTCATGTGAAGACCGGACGTCATAGTCTCAATGCCAAGGGAGGAAACGTTCAAATATTGAGGCTAAGCAAGTCTGAGCGATACTGTTCATATAACAAGTGGCAAGATTCGGCATTCCATGCTCACATTTTATGGCCGTTTGCTCACATTTTAACATGAACTACGAAGATTTTATTGAGGACTACTACAAATTGTCAACGTATGCTGATTGTTACTCTCCCCAATTTCAACCTGTACTACATGAAGATTACTGGATCACGCACCCTAATATACCCGTCTTACATCCTAATCCATCGTTGTTGAGAAAACCTGGTAGACCAAAAAGTTCACGTTATCACAACTAGATGGATTGGACAGAATCAGCCACTCGACAACGATGTGAATTTTGTAATCAGTTAGGACATAATCAAAGGAAGTGTCCTTCGTTACTAAGACGGGCTCCAGATAGTTAAGGATTGAAAAATAAATAATTTTTTAATTATATATTCATTTTATTGTATATTCAATTTTTTTATAATAATTTATTGTATATTCAATTTTTTTATTGTAATCAATAAAGTTTTACATTATTCTTTACCCTCACACTGCATATCCTGAGTGAATTTATCCTCACTTTTCTCTACTATTCTATTTACTTATTTCGCCTTTTTTTAATTTACTTGATAATAAAATCAATCTCATTGGTCATATATATATATTTCTATGGAAAGTAAATAAAGTGAAGACAATTATGAGCGAGATCCTCATAAGCGAGATCCTCATATCTCACTCATGAGCGAGATTTCCTTCACCTACTTATCTTTTATTGTATATTCAATTTTTTTTATTATAAAGTTGTACATTATTTTTTTAATTAAGTTGTACATTATTCTTTTAATTAAGCTGTACATTATTCTTTTAATTAAGTTGTCCATTATTCTTCTAATTGGGAAACAAACATTTTTTTAATTGAGAAATAAATATTATTTTTTTCAGATAATGGCTTTAAACCCAGAACCTGTTGATCCCGATGTTTTGTACAACCATTCCATTCATCGATAATCTGTTGTATGGTGAGATCGTACAACTGGAGAAATATCTTACAGGTGTCGAGAGGCAATTCTCCAGCGCACTATCCCGCTCCACCCTCGAATACTACCGCTACTGCACACATCTGGATTTTATTGGGTTGCCAAATTAGGATTTATTCAGTTGGACTGGTATTTGACATAGCCTTGGTCGAGAGATGGAGGCCCGAGACGCATACATTTCATATGTCTGTTAGAGAGTGCACTATCACTCTACAAGATATAGAAGTGTTGTTGGGGTTACCTGTTGACGGTGAGCCGATCACCGAAGTGATGTACGATAACTGGTTAGAAGTTTGTCAACTGTACCTCGGTGCGACCCCACTTACCGACAAGATTAAAGGATCGAGGTTAAGTTTAATATGGTTAGGAACACAATTTCGTGAGCTCACAGATGATGCAGACCAACCGTCATAAGATATGCACGAGCATATATACTACAAATGATGGGTGGAAGTCTGTTTTCACATAAATCAAGTCATTTTGTTCACTTGATGTTCCTGCCACTGTTAGCTAACCTCTATGATGTGGGGTGGTAGTATGATTGTATAGACAATTATGCAAAGCAACAAGACCTGAGGTTCGAGAGATAGCTGGGCCTCTCATACTTTTGCAACTATGGGCTTGGGAGCGATTTCCAACAATGGCTCCACAGCTACAACATGTTAATGACGCTCAGTTAGTTGAACGAGCCTATGATTCTCAGTATGTTGTTTTAATTCAATTTAATTTTTATATCACTGATCTAGTTAATTTAAATTCTAAATTATCAATTTAAAAATTTAGGTGGAGAGACAAATTTTGTGTGACTAGGACAGCCACACATGTAGTCAGCCAGTATAGATACATGTTTGATCTGCTTCAACCTGAACAGGTACATTACACTGAACCTAATTGATTATTTTATATACATTTTTATTGTATTTTTCTTTAATATTCTCTAATATAATATTTTGTGTTTCAGGTTATTTGGGAGCCATACAAAATTATTATGCATACTTTGCCTAATTTTTGTACGAATGGCCAAAACATATGGCACACTGGTGAATGGCATCTTCAGTGATGAGATAATTCGGTTTTCAGCAGGATGTCCCATCGCCTTGTAATACTGAACCCGTACTGCATGATATTGACCTAAGGACTGGAGATTGGTCCGAAAAAGTTGCACATTTGGTAGTGCGATGGCATTATCATGCAAGGTTTATTGCAGTGGGGGTTTCTCTTGAACAGTTTGACACAGATGTCACTCCAAAATATATTCATTGGTATAATAATATCACAAGGCGTTACGTCACTCGTCCAAAGCAGTTGTGGGTTATCTGGTAAATGAATGAATATTATCTAATTATTTTTAATTTAAATTTATTTTAAATATTGTCTAATTGTTTTATAATTCACAGAGATCAAACAACAGTAGACTCCATGAAGTTGTGAATGATCCAAACCAGGTTCTTGCTATATGTAGTGACAACCAAAGCTATATGGAGGAAATTCATTATATGTACGATATACTTATTGTTCCTCCACCAGCTCTTAGACGTAGAGGACCTATTCAAGAAGAGGATGAGTTTGATGAGGTTGCACATAATGTGGAAGAGTTCCCCCCTATGATGCAGACGTAGAGTCAAACTGATTATGTTAGTTCGATGATGATGATGTCAGCATTTGGTTCAGGACATTATGACTCAAAGGCTGATTCTTCGTCTTCATACGTGCATGGATATGGTCAGGGTCGTGGAAAGCATATGAATATTTATATTATAAAGCGCCTGCAGAGGTACCAGAGCAACCTCAAGTTCGAAGTCAACGACGACAACCAGCTCGAAATCAACGACGTCCGCCTTGTGGGACACATTGATTTTTGTAATTATTTTATATAAATGAGATATTTAATTTACATTTTTTATTTTTATGAGATATTATTTTTTTTTAATTTATTCTTTTTAGAGTTTAAATAAAATAATAAAATATTTTTAGAAATTGTTTTTATAAAATAGAAAATTAAAAAAAAGAAAAAAGAAAGAAAGAAGAAGGTGGAATGTGTAATAATTAAAAAAAGAAGAAAAAAAAAAGAAAAAAAGAAATTTGTACGGATGACCCAAAAATTGAAGTGTACTCTTGCTCTATCAAAATCTCGCTCTCTCTCATAATCTCGCTATCTCTCAAAATAATAATGTTTCATCTTTCTGAAAAAGCGAAAGGGCAAGGTCGAGGGTTTAAAATTCGACCTATCTTGGTCGAATTTGAATCCCCGAGTTATTAAAAAAAAAACAACAATATTGTTACAAATAGTTTGAAAACAACAATATTTTCCTAAATAGTTTCTAAAAGGACAATATCCTTTTAATTTTTCCAAAAAATGTCACTTTGCTTTGACTATAAAAATACTTTTAAAATGTAGACAAAAAAATAAACCAATAGATATAAATAATGTTGATAGACTTAATTTTCAAAAATCAAATGCTAATTGAAATTCTGCTTTTCTTTATATATATATATAGAAAAATTTCAAAAATTTTATTAATGCACTTAAACTTTCCAAGAAAAATTCAAAAATACTATTAGCATTAATTTTGAATAGAAAGCTGTAGTATTTTGTTTTAAAGAAAAAAAAAACTCTTGAATTCTCAAAAATTTCAACTATATTTTTATCTTCTAAAAGATGTTAAAAAAATATATACTTACTTGCAGTATATGACAAAAACTATTAATGCCCTGTTTCAAAAATACCTTTAAAATTTCGAAAATTTTATTAGTACCGTAACTTTTAAAAAAAAATAAAATGTTCTTAAATATAATCATTTTTCTTTATATAGATATTCTCTTTTTTTTTCTCTAAAATTTTCAATTCTTACACCAATTTTTTTCGACGACCAAACCAAACTCAAAACTTCAAGTCAAAGGATAAAATCACACAAAACCTTACAAAGTTCCGAAATAAAATTCACCCTAGAAAACTCAACGAGATGATGAATTATTAAATACAAAAAGAACCGACAAAGGAATATCATTTTCAAGGGGAATCCTTCTTAGCTTACCACAACAAATAGACTATTTTGAATTGCAAAAATGATCAACAAAGTTTTAATCGCTACAAATTTAATCATGCACATATTTTTTTTCTTTTGTCCCATTAGTTGTCGTCAAAATTATGACTCAAATTCTCAATGCTTTTTTTGTGTAGTAAACACAAACGAGCTATTTAACAATTATCAACATACAACCTTGTTAAACATGCATGTCATAAGGTTCATTAGTGATTTCATTCAATTATTATCTTTATTATTGGTAGTCTATATACTTCTTTAGAGATTGGGGAGTGGAATAAAAGGTAGTAAGAGAGAAAATAGGAAAGTGACAGATCATAGAATGAAGTAGAGGAAATAGAGGAAATGGAAGAGATAAGGGATTGTGTTACGAAATCGATAATTAAAGAACACAAAAAGGAACGTAGAGATAGAGAAGATCGACCCACAGATATACGTGATTCACTAACAGTGTGTTAGCTACGTCCACGGGTCGAGAGAGAACAGTATTATTAGAGAGAATGTTTTTAGAAAATTACATCAAAAAATTTTATTCTATTGTTGAGTGGAGGAGAGTTGTAACTCTCACTCCATCCAAAATCTGCATAATTTTTATGTGATGTGATGTTAATTTTGAACATACAAGAACTCTCTACAAAGAAGATTCTATCAAGGAAAATCTCATCTCTCTCAAAAAGAACTTTTACAGAACTATTTTCTTCTATAAAAATTGCTCTTTCCTTCTCACCATCTTGATTCTTATTGGAGAATAGCAAGGAAGACTTTGTGGTGGTGTCCTTGTTCGTGATTGGTCATGAGATCGTGGAGAAGGAATTCTTGAAGAAAGTCTTCAAGAAGTTTGTGTAGAGGAAAGCATTGAAGGTCTTCAAAGGTATGTCTTCTTCTCTATAAAGCATGCTTGTAAATGTATGTTTATCCTGTTTTTCAAGTTTTCCAAAATGAATTTTATTGGCACCTCCGTTGAGGAATTTGATTCCTTCATATGCAATTTTTGAAAAATTGGAGGCATTTTTTAAACAAGTTACTAATAGTTTTTGTCCATAGACTAATGGTAAGGGTATATTCTAACTAATAAAAAATATATTAAAAATTACCATTGGTCCTTGAATTTTGATAAAAGTAGTGATTTGGTCCCTCAGCTTTTAAAAGTAATGATTTAGTCCATGAGCTTTCTAATTGATAACAATGGTTGCAATGGCTATGGTGATGGTGAAGGAATCAAATCCCTAACAGAAGCGTTTAATCGCTTTTGTTCTGGTTTTAGGAATATGAAAAATACAGAAAAAATAAGAAGACATACAAACATTACATGTGAGAATGCTTCCAAAATGGCTTCCTTACTATGACTCGAAAGGGAATTGGGATGAAGAATTTGAAGGAAAAAATAAATAAATTAATTAAAATAGTTCTCTGGTAGAATTGATTGTGTGAGAGAGAAAGTTGTGGTAGATAGAATATCTATGAGCATAACTCCATTATGGTATCATACGTAGAGGAGAGTCCAACTCCCCACATCCCCACTCCCCCTTCATTAAAAAGAAGTTTAATTGATTAATTAATTAACTAATTAATTAATTCTCTTATATTTTTAATAAATATATATTTAAATCATATTCAAATGCATACTTCTCTCTTAACCTATAAGTTTAATATGAATCTTATTCATATTAATATATAATATATAATTTTAATATAAATCTTATTTATATTAACTTAATATTTGAATCACATTTAAATACATTAATTCTCCCATAATATATATTTTTATTTATAATTAACTACATATAATAATGTATCTATATACATTATATTTTGTATTGGTTATATCATTTATAATTAATATATATTTTCCAAACAATTCAAATTATTCTTTCAAAACTTTGGTCCTTGTTAATTCACTGTGAGCTAGCAATGGGACCTAATAACTTATTATTCGAGATTAATTAATTAAACTCTTTAATCAAATAATCAATATTCATTAACTATGGGGTAAACCTTGCGTTCATAGATATAATACTTACACATAAATCGATCTTTTATGAGCTGTTCGTAATTACAACTGGGTCAAATATTCAATTTACCCCTACAATTATCTCTATATCCTTAAGTACCATTGATCCTGTAATGAACAATTTGTTTATGACCCAACCATAAACCAAGTCTCTCTCAGACCTATGAGAAGGGATGGCCCCATTGTTCAGGTCCCTGAGTAACACTTAAGAAAACTACTCATCTACTTACCCTATATGAAGAAGAGTTCGTGTCATTATTAAAGAATTGGAGAAGATTTAAAGAAAGGTCTTCAAAAGTAATCTTCTTTTTCCCTTGTGTTTTACATGCTTAATCTACTATGTTTTTACTTTCTGCATTTTAATTTTTGAAACAAAACTTATGCAAAGCGATCACTCGTTTCCGCTTGGGATTCGATTGAAATATTAATCTCTTCAATTAACAGAGTTATAAAGAGAGATCAATTATTTTGTGAGCAAATCTTATACAAACTCTTTAAGTAGGATACCTCCACTCACATTTCTCCATATGAGCGATTTAGATTACATTGTTTGTAATGATTACAAAGTGAGTCATATGCATAGTATCATCAAGATATGGCATATAATCTCATTCATCTACTATAGACACTTTATGTTATTACGTGAACATAATCTCTTGTCTCAAAATATTCTTTAATTTTTACTGTAATGAATAATCCATGATTGTATATTTAATAAAATAATAAAATAATATATTGAATAACAAATCTCTTGATAGAGGACATTAGTTTGGATGGTGGCAATTATGGTTGCTTTGGCTTTTAGTGCTTGTTAGTTGTTACATTATGTTTGATTTACGAAGAAATTGTGTTAAAAGATGAAATGAGAGATGAAAATCCTTAACTCTTCTCAATTCGGATGGGAAATGGAAATTTTGCAAAATCTTATGTTAAAAAATCTTCAGTCCCAAGTCATGCCTACGTGGCTTTTATTTTTGCAATTAACACAATTTTTAAACTATTATTATTAGAAAGTTCAAGGACTAATAAATACGTCCACGAGGTGGGACAAAGTCGAAGATGACTTCTCCATCCCCATTTCTATTGTCCATTTCATTCTCCATCACCGTGAAGTTTTCGACAGGAATCAGGTGGGGGAATTCCCCACTAGAAATTTACGGAAAAAATTTTTCGTTTGGATTTTTTTAGAAAAAGAAAAAAATTATTTAATTAACTTAAATCAAATTATCAAAAAAATTTACTTAAATAGTTAAATGTCTCACTCATATGTGATAAATATATAATTAAAATATTTAATTTTCATAATTTCTAAAAATTAAAATTTAAATATTACAACAATGTATTCTAATCTCTACCCAATAAATAAAATGGAAAATTCTTATAAATAGAAAATTTCTAAAAATATTTACATTTCATAGTAAAAAGTTCCAAGAGTGGTTTGTACTAAAATATATATATATATATATATGAAATAAAAATTAGATATATATAATCGAGGTGGGGCGGTGCCAAGACCGGAATTGGGGGGTGGGGACGTTTAGCCAACAAAAAAAAAAATTTCTCCCCACTCCCTCCTCCATTCTCTGTCTAATCATATTCCTCATCCCATTCTGGATGGGGCTCCACCAGCTAAATTGATATCTCTAGGGACTAAATTGTTACTTTTGGAAGTTTAGAGACCAAATCATTATTTTAATTAAAATTTAAGGATCAATAGTGATTTTTAACCTTAAAAAAGTCTAATGATATAATTAGAACTTATGAAAGTTCAAGAATATTTTGAAAAAAAAAGATACTATCAATTTTCATCCAAAACTAACCATAATAAAAGTAAATTATAACACTTTTTAAGAAAGTTTTTAAGTGTTTTCTAAAGGTCGGTGGAACAAAAGTATAAAGTTTAAAATAATTTCTATAATAAAAACCAAATCTAAGGAGAATTGCCCATAAAGAAGCATTCCTTCTACTAGCTTTCATACCAATTTATTTGATTGTTATTTGATTTTTCTTTTTAAAATTAAGCTTATAAATATTATTTTTAATTTTTTAATTATTATTTATTTGCTAATCATTTTCTAACAATATTTTAATAGGAGACCTATTTTGTAACCATTTCTTTCATTTTTCCAAAAGAGAACTAATTCTTTTTGAAAAAAAAATACATTTTTTAAATTACAAATCATCTTTTTTAAAAAAAATTAAATTTTATTCTACAAATGCTCATTTTTTCATCTTTTAACATAGCTCTTTTCAACCAATTTCTTTTTCTAACTTTCTTCTCTCTAAATTCTCCCTAAAAATCCCCCCTCTAAATTCTCTCCAAAAAAATCACTCTCTAAATTTATGTAACACATCATAGTCATATACTCTTACTTCTCTCTTCCTCAAATTTCTATTTTTGTTCATGTCTGTGTACGGATAACCTATTTTAAAAGGTCAAAATGAAATATGAACCAATTTTTAAAATATATAATTTCTTTTACTTTTTACTTACATCATATCAGCGTGAAATTATCAAAATGGAACATTGTGTATGCAGATTGGGATCTCGCTCTCCCTACCCTTGCTTCTTAAGTTTAGGTTTTTCCACTCCTCACTCTCTCTATTTTTTCTCATAACTCGCTCTCGCTCCTTTTTTAAAAGAAAACAAAAACAAGAGTTGTGGGATTGAGAGCAAAAGAGCAAAAAGTAAGAGTAGCAAATGTCAAGAGTTAAGAGTCCAACACGCGTGCACAATAAAGTCGTTTCGATAATTTTTGTCAATGATGATGCAAGCGAAATGTGAAAGAGCTTAAATTTTAAAAAGTTTTGACGAATTTCATTTTGAACCTCAATTTTGGGTCATGGCAAAGTTATCCCCCACCAACTTTTCTTTATTTCTCTCTAAGATTATTGTTATGAAATTTAACTAATAGTGTATCTTTTAACATGTCCACTAATGTTATTTTTGGAAAATATCAATTTACACTTGAAAATTTTGTACCCTGAACTAAAAATTTTATCAATAATATTTTTTAGCATAACTCCTAAATTTACCATGTGTATAGAGAAGTAAATTGAAATTATCCCTTTTATTTGTGTGTAACTCAAAATTGACCATGTTTTACCTCCCTAAACAATTGTATTTAACTAGTTAGTTAACAGCTTTTGGCAAAGTATGCCTCACTTAAAATCACCTCAACTTCACAAACCAACAAAAACAAACATCTCAACTTCCAAAATCACCTCCGAATAGAAGAATTAAGCATATTTGTTATTCTCTAAAGGGCCATTTGGTTTAGAAGAATTAAGCATATTTGTTATTCTCTAAAGGGTCATTTGGTTCAAGATTTTATAGATACTCAGAATAAAGTATACCTGAGAATAGGATGTTTAAGATGTCTCTTATATTTTATGCAATTATAAAATATAAAACTCACGCTCCAGTTTAATATATTTATTATCAATTAAATTTTTTATATGGCACATTTTTATTAAAAAAAATATTTATAATTAATTTAAATATATATTTTCTTTCTTTTTTCTGTAGTTTTGTTAATGGATATATATATAAATATAATTGTTATAAACTAATTGATTTTAAATCTTCATTTTTAATTTTTTAAAAAAACTATAATTATTAGTTAATTAATTAATATTTTGTAAAGACTACTGAATAATTCTAATAAATAATTTATAATGTCAATATATATATATTACCAATAAAAAGGTTTTAGGAAATATATACATATTTTTTATAAAAAAATATATATATATGATTTTTTATATTAATTCATAATAACATAATAAATTATTGTATTAGCATTATTATTAAAATTAATTATACATGTCAATTATAAATTTAATTTGAACATATTTATAAAAAAAATAAGAAAAAAAAAAAACTCATTGAAAATGGAGAAAACGTGAAAATATGAAATGTCACATTTCCATGGTTGAAAACTTGTAAGAAATATGATGATAAAAAATCATTTTCTACTTCCACATTTTATTCTCATGAACCAACAGGCGATAAGGTTATTCAGTAAATTATCCTTAATAGAAAATTTATTCATGTCATTGTTCATGAAGACTGCTTTTAATTTGAGCAAATTTATTCCATAAAGGTTAGAAATTATACTCCATGAAAAACTAAATGATAACAAGAAAAATGACACATTATAAATCATAACATCACTCGAATAAGCTAAAGCTTTAAAATTTAAATAGAAAAAGCAAAAGAAAGGGAATGTTTCAGTTTGCCTTAGAAAATAAATAAAAGACAAAATCTACTTAAAAAGACAACAGCAAAACAAAATCGACCCAAAAAGAAGTCCACATAAACCTTCCTCCCAAAGTCAGTCCTCTAAGGTCCCAACAATAAATGAAAAGCCCTATCTCTCACTTGAAGCACTTGGCATCCAAAAGAGCTTCGCCCTCGAATGGTTCCTGGTCTTCAATCATTTGGTTTACCCTCTCCTTCTGGGCTTCATCCGAGATATCCACCTTCTTCCACTCATACAGCTCCATATCATAGCACTCGTCGAGCACAAATTGTGGGATTTCTTTCCCACGGAAAAGCCATAGTCCCTTCACCTTGTATGGTGCCACCGATCCGATCACAAGCATCTTTCCGAAGGCATACTTGCGAGCAAGATCCATTCTCTGGAGAAATCCACCAACTTTGTTCAAAGTCACGAATGAAACGGTGTTCTCGTCGTTGTACTTGTAATCACAGAACCAAAGGGAGTACCCTTCAGGGTCATACATGTCCCAGAATCCTGCATCGCATAAACCAGAATACTTCAATTATGCCATTCCTTCTCAAAGGGATAACAAACAGCTCCTGTTTTTCAAATTCTTTGTAACATCAATGAAACAAACAGGGCTGAAGAATGGTCATACCTTTGATTGCAACCTCGCGGAAGTTGGTCTTAGTGTTCGAGTAGAGACGTTTCCACTCATCCAAAATCATCGTACTAGGAGGAAGCAGGTCAAGAGGATTTTTGGCCTTGGGCTTTGGTGCCTCCTCCTCAGCAGGTGCAGCTTTGGGCTTCTCTTCTTGTTTAGGCTCAGGCTTTGGTTTGGCAGCTGCTGCAGCCTCTTCAGGTGTTTTCACAGGTGGAACAGAATCTGTCTGCTTTACCTCACCAATTATCTTTTTGAAATTTGGTTGATTGACCAATGTCCAGAAATACCTCTCGACGTGAGGGAATGCAGAAGTAAAGCTTTTAGGCAACATATAGGTGAATCCATAATAGAGATTGCAGGTCAAAACAATATCAGCCAGTGTCACAGAGTGCCCAACAAGGAATGTGTTTGAAGCAAGGTAGGAGTTCAAAGCACCCAATGATCGTTTTAGAGCAGCATTTGCGGCTTCTTCTGCCTTCATGAAGAAAATAAAGCAGAGCATAAGTCATAAGCCAGAGAAATAACAAACCAACAACATTCATAGGTATCAACAATTAAATCACATGAAAAATAAAATCAAATGGGCAAGAGAGTGAATGAGAAATGGAGTTATAAAAAGCCTACTATACAATCCAATTTTCATCTTCATTAATGCCCACAAATAAAGAATACAGGGGAAAAAACAAACTTCAACCATGACCATCCACTTTCTACCACCTTGCACAAAAAACTAATTCAATAGAAATAAGAAAAAAACAGTTCTAACTTACAGGAGCATGGTTAACACCATATCCAAATCTAGGGGCCAGCATAGTTGAAATGTGAATATCAATTTCCAATGTGGAGAAATCAATCCATTGTTCAACATGTCCCTGAAAACGTTAGAATGAAAGGTATGGTTAACAAAAGCAATCGCGTTCCTTTCTAACTAAAGAAAAGGGAAGAATCATAATCCAAACCAACTAAAGAAAACAATGGATCTTACATAATCAATTGAAGAAGAGCCAAATAAACTGCTGTCCTTCAAACGAGCAACTGCAGTAATCAAAGAAAAAACATCCACATAAAAACAAAACAAAAGGAGGAAGATTTCCATGTTAACTCATCCGAATAGTAATTACCATAGCGAGTTATGGCATTGCTCTCAAAGATAGCACCATCTGGTGTTTCCAGAACAGGAACCTGAAAGATAAAAAAAAAAAAAACATAATTTTAGAATATTTAAGCCCAGATCAGTTATGGCATCTATCTCTCACAGTCAGATCACCGAGCATCCTCAGACTATTTGTTTACCTTCCCAATAGGATTCAATTTAAGAAATTCAGGACTCTTATTGGTCACACCCATGGTAAAGTCCGGGGCAAGGTCAACTTTGACACCACTGTATTCCGCAGCTATTAAAACCTTGTAAACATTTTTGCTAGGAGTCCAAGAATGCAGGACCTGCAAAATCAATCACATATACATCAAGAACATTACAAGGTATTATCATCTGAACAAACGATCAGATCAAAATCCACTTCATAAACAATTTAACCAACGAGTAATTAGACATTGAATTTCTGAGATGTGCACAATCAGAAAATAAATTTGTTATGCTTTGGCATGCAAGAAGCGATGAAAACAACTTAAAAATGATCATCAATCATCAACAATAATAATAAAACAAAAAGAAAAGCAATTATCTATTCAATCCTCCTATGCAACAACATAAACAGCATACGAAAGTGCAGCGGACAGAAAAGAGTGTTACAAATAAGAGATTGATTGTCAAATTAGCATGCTCCAAAAAAAAAGATGCTAAAACATCGCCACAAAGATCAAATCATAAATTTCATTTCTTCAACGTCAGATCCGGAATAACCAGACGAGTATAATTCATTTCACATTAAAAAAAATAATAATAATAAAAAATAAAAAATAAAACAGAAGGAATGAGGGACGCTCACCAGAGCCATAGCTTCGCGGAAAAAACGTTTCGCTCAAAAATCAGATCTGAACAAATAGCAAAGCAAAACGAACAGTTAGAAGAGACGATTCAACATCATATCGAAGAGATCAACGTGGAAACAAAGGTGATTAAGAACAGAATCAAGAAAAGTAGAAGGAAAGAGACCTGTGAGAAGGCGAGCGTTCTTCCGAGAGCAGCAAGGGAAGCCTGCGGGAGAAGTGTTACGAAAGAGAGACTAAAATGAGTGAGGGAATTAGGGTTTTGTAAACGGCGGAAGATGCTTCCGGATCGGGTCGCATATTCGTTTTGGGCTCCATGCCCGACATTGACCCAATTAAATTTTAAGATTTCTCTTTTTTCTTTTTTTTCTTTTTTTTTCTTCTCTCTGAATTATAACAAATACCTTTCGACTTTCCTCTTTGTCTAAAAAATACTCATATATTTTCAAAAGTTATGATATTACCCCTCAACTTTCTTAACTTTGTAAAACTATCCTTGGAGTATAAATTTTTTAGAATTTCCAACTGAAATTGAGACTTAAAATTGTGTGTCGATGACCTATAACGATGTGGCTATTCAAATTTTCGTTCTATATCACCAATGACACTATTTCATATTTTGATTTCCGTACAAATTCTAAAGAATTCATGCTCCAAGATATTTTTTAAACGTTTACAAAAGTTCAAGAATAATATTGTAACGTTTGAAAATATAAGGGTATATTTTTTAAACAAATGGGAAAGCTTAATGGTATTTTGGATAATTTAGACCATGTTTGGTAATCAGCTCAAATCATTCTCAGATGCCCCGAGAGGGAAAATGGATTATGGGAGTGTGTGACTTGAACTATTGATTGGGCCGATGAACAGTTGCTCCTAAAGTGGCCAAATAAGGCTTAGTTGATCTTATTGGGGTAATGACACGGGGCTACCATGGCCATGGAAGTACCAACCTGAGGGGCACCTTCAGTAACAGGAATGGGAAAGACAAATAAATTTGATTTTTTTTGTTTTTTTTTATTGAAAATTAAGTCTATTTCATACATATTTCGTACAATGATTTGCATCTTTTCTAAGTACAATAGTTAAATTCTTAACCAAATTCTAATAATAAAAACAACTTTTTGAAAGTGTTTTTTTAGTTCTCAAATTTTAGCTTGGTTTTTTAAACCATGGGTGAAAAGTATATAATAAATGAATAAATTTGGAGATGGAAATAATGTCCATGGGCTTAATTTTAAAAACAAAAATAAAAAACAAAATAGTTACCAATTTAACTTTTTTTTTTTTTTGTCTCTTAAAATATTAATTTGGTATTGTAACCAAAGATTTGTAAAATTTTAAATAAACTTTGGTAGTCAATATGGTTTGATAAAATCTTCATAAACGATGTTTATAAGATTTTATCGAACATAGTGAAGGCTTATGATGTTTTATTAAATCATAAGGATTAAAATTTAAATTTTAAAACTATAGAGACTAAATTCTAATTTTCTTTAAATTATAGAGACCAAATTTGTAATTTAATCATAAATATTTTACACTTTTAAATAAATTAAAATACTTGTTATAATATCATATTCACTTTAGGTTACATTTTTTTAAAATATTTCAATGATTTCGTAGGATGGAAATTTCAATTTGCTTATGGAAATTTAATTCTGTAATTTTAATATTTAATATTATAATTTTGTTGTAAAATTGGGAGCGCAACTAGAATTGATACCAATAAAATATAATATTAAAATAAACAAATAACAAAATATGAAATAAGAAATTTCTCAAGATTCTCCACTTTCTCCAAAATTCATGAATTTTGCCTAAATGCATGTGTGTCTTTTAAAATCCACAAATGGCCACTAATTTTGGCAAGTAGGATGTGGTATATTTGGACACCGAGCTTAGATTGTTGTATGATATATGGCCAACACATGTGGTAATTGAAGGATGACACTTGGCATTTGACACTAAGTTTGGGCATCTATCTAACATATTATAATATTTATAATACTCCCCTTAGATGTCTATGATATATATGAAATATGCATCATTAAAACCTTATTAGGGAAAATTCAATGGGAAAAAAACTTTAGTGAAGGAAAAAGAGTACATATCTTATATATTTATACTCCTAAAAAGAACAATATATTTGTTCCCCCTCATGAAAATATCACTTGAGATATCTGAGTTGTCGCATTCCAACATTGTATACCAATTTTTCAAAAGTTACGTTAGTAATGATTTTGTAAATAAGTATATCAAATTATCATTCAAACAAATTTGTTATACAGTGATGTCGTCATTTACTTCAAGATCATGAGTGTAGAAAAGCTTGGGTGAAACATACTTTGTTCCATCTCCTTTAATATATCCTCATTTGCCACATGTTTCACGGATGTACTGAGTCATTGTTCTTAGTCATACACATTATCAACTAGCCTCGTGAATTGCAATAATTTCAGCAAAATTTAAGGATGTGGCCGTTATGGTCTATCTCACTAACTGCCACGATACAACAATCCGTCCACATATTAATAGATAACATGTTTGAGATCTAGCTTCGTGTAGGTCAGATAAATATCCAAATTTTGCATAACCAACTAGATCAAAATTTGATTTATTTGAATAAAACAATCCATATCAACCGTTCCTTGAAGATAACGAAATATATGCTTAATTTCGTTCCAATGTCTTTTTGTTGAAGAATAACTATATCTTGCTAATAAATTTACTGAAAATGTAATATTTGGTATTGTATTATTAGCAAGATACGTACACCAATTGCACTAAGATATGATACTTCAGGATCAAGAAGTTTTTCATTATTATCTCAAGGTCGAAATATATCTTTTTTCACATCTAGTGAACGAGCTTCCATTGGAATGTTCAATGGATATGTTTTGTCCATATAAAATCTTTTAAAATTTTTCCTATATAAGTTAACTGATGAACAAATATATCAACTGTTAAATACTCAATTTGCAAGCTAAGGTAAAATTTTATTTTTCCGAGATCTTTCATCTTAATTTTTTTCTTAAGATATTCTATTGCCTTTAAAAGCTCTTCAGGAGTTCCAATTATATTTAAATCATCAACATATATAGTTATAATAGCAAATCCTGACTGTGATATCTTTATTTACATATGAACATATTGGATTATTTTGATATTCTTCTTTCAACAAATATCCATTCGGGTGATTGTATCACATTTATCCTATTGCTTCAATTCATATAATGATCTCTGTAATTTTATTGAATACAATTCTGGAGAATTTGATTTATATGTTTCAGGTACCCTAAATCATTTTGGGATTCTCATATAAATATCATTATCAAGGGATCTATATAAGTATGTCATGATTACATCCATATGATGCATGTCCAGACTTTCATACACAGACAGACCAATTAAGTATTTTAGTGTAATTATATTCACCACCGGAGAATACGTCTCTTCATAATCAATACCAGGTTTTTGTGAAAAACCTTATGCAACTAGTCTTTCTTTATATCTTGTAACCTTATGGTTTTCATTTTTTTTCCTCACAAATACCCATTTGTACCCTATAGTTTTGACACCTTCGGACTACTGGTCCAAAAACCTGACGTTTTGAAAGTGAGTTTAATTTTGTCTCGATTGCTTCTTCCACCCGAAGCCAATCTTTTCTATGTCGAAATTCTTCAAGATTTTAGTTCGGGATCCTCATTTTCAGATATAATATCAAGAGCAACATTATACGCAAAAATGTTGTCAATAACTACATTAGTTCGGTTTCATATTTTTCCTGTCATGACATAGTTTATTGAAATATCATTATTATCTTTAGGTATTTCACCTTTCTCACTAGTCATGTCAAGGATTTCTTCATGGGTATTTACATCCTCAACCAAGTCTTTTTCACTATTAATTATTTTTTTTTTTTGAGGATTTTTATTTTTGAAACTCACTGGTCTACCACGTTTCTACCATGTTATAGACTTGTTAGTGTGTGTTGAGATATCAATTTTTGATGGAACATTTGCAGCTAGTATATGTGATTTAGTTACTTTATTTACATTTATAAATGCATATGGTAATTGATTTGTTATATTTTGCAAATGAATTATCTTCTAAACTTCAAGTTCACATTGATCTGTACAATGATCTAAATGAGAAAATAACGATGCATTTCATGTAATTATTTTTTTCAACTTCTTAATTCCTCCCCCCAATGTTGGAAAATTCGTCTCATTAAAATGACAATCAATAAATCGTGCAATAAATACATCATCCGTCAAGGGTTCGAGATATTTAATAATTGCTGGAAAATCATATCCAACATATATTTATAACCTCTTTTGATGACTCATCTTAGTACGTTATGGTGGAATAATAGAAACATATACTGCACATAAAAAAACTCTCAGATGGAAAATATTTAAACTATTGGCCTAATGCGTACAAGTGACGCTGCATGTAAAATAGCATGTCCCCATACAGATGTAGGAAGTTTAGCTCTCATAAGAAATGGTCTAACAATTAATTGTAAACGTTATATGAATGATTCTGCTAAACCATTTTGTATATGAACACGAGTTACAAGATGTTCAACATTTATCCCAATTGACATACAATAATTATCAAAAACTTGAAATGTCGTATTTCCTTATTTAATTATTTGCCCTAAGTTCATAGCATCCAGGTGGGTTTTAGCATCGAGTATCAATGACAAATAATTACTATCGTTAATATCAAGGGCAATAAATTCTAATTTTGTGAGATTTGTCATGGCGACACTATCATAAAATGTTGTATTTGTATTAGAAATTTAATAGATATTAAATATGTAAAATAATATTAAATTTATTAATTATAATAAAGAGAGAGAAAAACCCAACTACCTTTAGGACCTACCTTCAGCGGGGGAACGACGAGAGCTCGTGCTGATAACGTGTTGTAAAATTGAGGAGCACAATAAAAATACGGATACCAATAAAATATAATATTAAAACCAATATAATATGATATATAAAATAAATAAATAACAAATTATGAAATAAGAAATTTCTCAAGATTCTCTACTTTCTCCAAAATTCATGGATTTTGCCCAAATGCATGTGTTTCTTTTAAAACCTACTACTACAAATGACCACTTATTTATAGGGATTTTGGCAAGTAGAATGTGATACATTTGGACACCAAGAATACGCTGTTGACATATAGCAAACACGTGGTAATGGAAGGAGGACACTTGACTTTTGACAATAAGCTTGGCTATCTATCTAATATATTATAATACTTATAATAAATTTAATATTATAGAGAGCAAACTTGTAATTTAATCATAAATGTTTTACCCTTTTAAATGAATTAAAATACTTGTTATAATATAATACTCACTTTAGGTTACATTTTGTTTTTTTTTTTCTGTTTTTTTTTTAATATTTCAACGAGTTTGTATAGTAGGATGGAAATTTCAGTCCCTTCAATGGATGTTGAATTTTGTTGAAAATAAATTTATGTTGCCATAATGATCCTTAGTGAATTGGCATAAATCTAGAGAATAAAAAATGCCTTGAAAAACGACGAAATTTCTAACCCTTTTTTTTTTTTAATTTGGAAAATAAATTAGAATTTCCTCTAAGATAACTTTTTTTTTTTTTTCAATTCAATAAATATTACAAACTAAATGTTATCGATCAATTTTAATATTTACTAAATTGTCAAAGTGAACTTGGTTCAGTAGTATTAGTATGTGATTCATCGTTAAATGTCGAAGGTTCGGTCTCTTATCCTTATAATTATTATACAACACAACAAATTAATTGAGACTTTTAAAATAATATAGATTAAATTGAAGCTAAATGCTGAATATTGTGGGCATGGAAAGATTAAAATGTAAGTTGGAAATAAAGTAAAATTAAAAATATAAGCTGTTAAATTTAAAATTGAAATCATCAAAACACCATCATATCCTTTCTTGAACTATAATTTAAAAATCAAATTTTCTTTACATTAAATTTAAATATAAGATTTGGAACACACGTGAGTTTAAATCAAATGATTTCATTAATCATAAATGATTGTGGAGGTTTTTTTAAAAGAAAAAAAAACAGACAAATTAAAGTCTCAAAATTCCAAAACATTAGAGAAAGTTATGTTTTTAACATGTAAAATGTCATTAAATTATTTTAATTTTTTGATACGTAAGTATCAAATGAATTTTAGATTTTCTATTTTTGTAGTTAAATATTCTAGTCTGTTATGTGATATATTTTGGGGAATAATATGTTGTATTGTTGGCTTAAATGTGGGAAAAAACTCTTATTTATCACAAAATCGGGAGTGATTTTGAAAATATTAAAATCGCTTTTGTCAGTTTCAAAAATACTCCACAACATAGTTTTAATCATTCAAAATCAAATTTGATTGTATGAAACTTGCATTTATAAAGTGTAAAATCATATCATAAAGGGAGTGTATTGAGTTGTATTTTTTACCAACTCAATATTTGACCTACCAACTTTAATTATTGGTGGAGTTGAATTGATTATTTTAACAACTCTCCCCAATTCTCTCTCTCCGATGTTTTTAATGGTTCCATCCATCGATCATCATCAGCGACTATTGGTACTACACTTCGGTGACATACTCTTATGACTAACCTTTGGGTAGCCAACTCCGACTACCAACTATGTGAAGGAACGGTAAAGTTCCACAATAGAAGCGAGATCATCCCAATTTTACAATTTTCACATAATCACAACTTACATAACAATTATGCATAAGAAATTTTTACGACATGCTAAAAGGAAGGAAAAATAAACAGAATTAATCTAAGATCCAGCTAACCATTTGAAACATTAGGCATTAGTTGCTTAGACCTCTAAAGGAACTTGACATGAGACTGAATAGGAGTAGCTTTCTAATCATGTGTAACTCATTTCTCTGGTATGCTGACCGCATCACTTAAAGTATAGCACATGAAAGGTTGAATCATTGTTTGCCCTTGTCTATCTATCATTGTTTACTGTTTTAAGTTATTTTTTCACTACCACAACATAAACTTTTCTTTGGTTATCTTGGTTTCATTGGTCCATAGTCATAATCAATTTAAAAGTCAACCTAGTCCTGTGGGATTCGACACTTGGAATACTCCAAGTTTATGACTTCATTGATAGTGTATGCTTGCATTGAAACTTCATCTATCTATAATTTTGTGACTCATACATTTGGTCGATTAGTAAATGTTGTCAAATAAGCTATGTGGCTCAAAGGGATGATTTTAGAAATGTTTCATACATTATGCTCGGTCAAGTTATTTTGTGACAATCAAAGTGTTCTTGGTATAAAAACCTCACTTTTCATGATAGAACTAGGCACATTGATGTGAAGTTCCATTATGTTAGATAAGTGGTTCAAGATGGCAAGTTGAGTTTGTTGCAAGTTAATACTTCTCACAATCCAACAGATATGTTGACCAAGATTGTTATTAAATATCGATTTGAGTACCTCTGCAGCTTGTTAAAGCTTCTTCAGAAAATTTTTAAAGCCCCCTATATAGCTTATAGAAGTCTTCTTCAGAAATTATGAATTTGTGAATCGATTTTTCTTTTCCTTTTGGTTTTTGCTGGGTAGTTCGTCAAGAGGTTGTTTTGCTGATTTCATCCTGACTCCCTCCTTTTTTAGCTTTTACAAATTGGGCTTGAGTCTGTTATGGGCAGTGGTGAAGCATGTGTGCTATCTTTGCCTAGTCACGTTTTTTGTTACTTGGACAAAATTATGACCAATGACCATTGGTGAAGAAATCATTAGACCCTGAAGCTTACGTCTTAACCATTCTCATCTTTTAATTTTGTATCTTTGTGTAATTTTTATGCTCAACAAAATTAGTGAAAATCTCTCTTTGATTCTAAGTGGATGTACGCTCTACGTCGAACCACTATAAACTCTGTGTCATCTTCTTTATTCTTCTTCCTTTGATATGTTATCGTGTTGCTCTGTTTTAGTTGCCTGTCTTTTTGAAATTTATCAATACAAGGACCAAATAGATATAAATCTAAAAGTTCAATGAAAAACTTGTAATTTAAAGTTAAACTAATATGAACTTGTACCTTCTAACATAAAATTTTAGATCCATCATTGATCAATCACATGGTAACCATTCGTTTTCATTGCCCTCAACTTTATTGGTGAACCATTTAATTGTCAATATAGTCAAATAGTTCCATAGTTGAATAGTCTAATTGGGTGACAAAGAATCGAGTAATATTGTTTGCCACAAGAAAACAGTAAAAAAAAGGAAACTAAAATGAGAAGTCTTTTGTTTTTTTCTTTTTGTTTTTTTTTTTAATGTAACCAAGGGCTTCAAAATACCGTAAGGGGTTGTTTGGTTGGAGGATTTTCTGCGGAATTGGAATAGGTATCAAATTCCCATGTTTTTCACCGTTTTTAACTCTTTACCTGGGAATAAGCTATTTTCAGGCATCCTCAGGGTTTTCTATTCCCTTCCAAAACGATGGGTTTTCTCTTTTCCCCCTCTATATGTTTTTTATTTTACATAAAATTTCACTTTGAATGTAGTTAATTAATTAATATTAATTTAACAAAAATAATATAAATATTTATTTTAATAAATCAATAATGATCTATTAAAATATTTACTTAACTTATTTTTATTATAAAAATTTATTAAATGAATAGAATTGTTTTTTTACATAAATTATTAACTTATTAGCCAACACTATCTTAAATATACTTAATTAGTGAACTAGGATTAGTTAAATTTAGTTAGTATTAAACTTCATTTTTTCAATAATAATAATTTATTACTTTATTGTTTTTTTTAATAATTAAGTAATTATTTATTGAGATTAATTTTTAATTTAATCATTCATTATGAAAATATAATCATCATGATTATTTATAAAAAATTAATTATTTATTGCGATTAATTTTTGTTACTCCATTCATTATTAACATATCATATTTACAAAATACTTTTTAGTATTCTTTATTAATATATCATATTTTTATCTCGTTTTCTTCCCTTTTTATATAATATATTGTCCATTAAAATATACTTTCTTATATTATTTAATTAAAATTAAAATTATTAATGTTGAACTTAATTATAATAAAAATGATTAAGTATTAGATTATAATTTTTTTTTTAGAATAGGTGATAATATTATACAACAATAAGGTGGATCCTACAGCCCGGGATCAAGACATCAAAGCGACAAAGAAGGACAACATAACCAAAACAAAGCCAACAAGATAAGACTATAACATAAACAAAACATAAAAGCAAATACCCCCAAACCACCAGGGAGAAAGCCAGTGAAAAGAAACCAAAACCCCATAACTAGGGTAAATAGCAAAACAAAGAGCAACGACAAGTTCAAAAAGATGAAAAAACAACCGTAAACACATTTAGATAAGACCAAGAAGATCAACCCGCCAGGAACAACTTACTACGCACCCCTTTACCCAATCCCACTCGGCACAATCAACTCAACTCGACATCCCAACCCACCACCCGATGTGACGACCCAACTGACGCAACACACCAGACCACACCTCTCTCCCAAACCCACACTAAAAAAATATATGATCTCGCTATTTCACATCTCCCCCACACAAAAGACACTCCCCCCTCCCTCTGACATCACACTCCAGCTCCTCAATCAATCCCACGTACTTAACCTGTCCCTTACAGCTAACCACACAAAGAATGAGTGACGCGCAAAAATGATCGTCCATCTTCGAGCATCAATCGAACCAGATGCTTGAAACTATCTCTACAATGCAAGATAGCCTTCAAACACCAAGACCTCCCAACTTCACTCCAAACAGCCCACAAAGACTGCCCACGTAAAACATGCACCTCCACCCATGCCATCCATAATGATCCTGATTAATTAAGAGAAGCCAGAGCAGCTTCATAATAGCAGCCTGGTTCCATGATGCCATATGTTTCACACCCAACCCCCCCATCTAATAGCAAGCACACCTCATCCCATGCCACTCGTGCACCACCCTAACTCACCGCATTGCCTTTCCATAAATAACTACGTAACAGACGATCAACCTCATGAATTACACACATAGGCAACACGAATATGCTACACCAAAACACTTGAAAGAACTGTAAAACAAATCTAACAAGCTGCAACCTCCTAGCAAAAGAGAGTGACCGCGCCGCCCAACTTCTAATACGAGTTGTAATCCTCTATATCAAAGGCGCACAATCCACAACCCTCACCCGACCAGCCAATAAAGATAACCCCATATACCTAACAGGTAACGAACCAAGAGAAAATCCCATAAATGCAGCAAGTTCCTCCGCCTCACTAGACTCCACACCCATAACAAATATAGAACTCTTCCCAACATTCATAACTAACCCAGACCCAAAAACTTGATGGTTTGGAAGAGAAGATAGGAAAATAAATTTGCATCTTATGTTATGCGTGATCTCCATGCGTCGATGGTCATGTGTTGGACTAGAAAATATACAACATGCGTTTAAGTATGTATGTGATGACCATGTGTTCTTGTCACAAGTTTTCTTGCTTTCTCGCTAAGTATAATGAGAACGCAAGTTTCTCGGGATGATCCGAGGTCGACCATAGGGACTTGTAACTCAATAATGTTTGTGAAGTAATGTATTTGAGGCGATGAATAAAAGTAAAAAGACAAAAGTTAATGGATTATGCGCTACTCCTACTCCTAACTAAACAGATTGAGCAATGGAAGTTTAACTATGAGAATTGATAGAGATGCAGCAACTATTAACGCGTAATAAGATGCATGAAGAAATAGAATTTTGGATAGGATAAATTCACTGCAACTTTAAGCTTGGTCGTAAGGGTAATCTCAGCTCGCCATACTAACGCATCACACACCTCTTGGTGGTTAGCCTCATGCTTATATCTATATAACGCATGGTTGCGTTGAGCTTAAGATTATTCCTATCTCTAGGAACACTGCTTACTTTGCTTAGTGGGTTCCACTACTTACCCTCTCGGGAAGTGGTTATAGCTACTCAGCTCATAGACAAGCATTGCGATAGCCTCGCACTAAGAAAAGAGGATTGACTCACTATACTCACACAACCTACACCTCTCGGTGGGTTGCTACATGCGTCATATATCTATGCCCCATGATTGAGTATGCGATAACTTTTGCAATCTACACTTAACTCATTGCAATGAAAGTAAAAGATGATAAAGAAGAAGATGATGATGAAGATGGTGTTGAAGTAACCAAAAAAATCCATTAATTACAAATGTATTAATGTCTTATGCCAAAATGTAATACAATACAGAGATAAGAAGAAATATGGAGGGCTAGATGTAGGCAATCTCTTGCTTCCATCAGATGGACGTCAAGGCCGCTGGTGGTGCCATGGATGGGTGGTGGAATAGTCTCTCTTAAGCTCTATCTCCGGTGAAACTCCGGTCATCACTCGGAATGAGCTGTGGAGGTGAAGAATCCTCAAAGAGTGTTGGCTCATGCTCTCATCTGTGATCACAAGAATCTGCCTTGAGGCAGAAACTCGAATACCTTAAATTTAGGCTCTAAGGCTCTATTTATAGAGCTCAAACATCGACAACATTGGTGGTCCGCTCTGAATCACTGCCACTTCTGACGCGGTAGGTGAAATGTCAACATCATCTTATCTTTTTTATACTCCCAAGGTATGCGTTCATGCTTGTTTCTCCGAAGTACTAATGCATTCCACCTACCTTGCGATCAATCTTCTATCACAGTTATTACTCTGTAGCTGCAACATCCATGCGATGAACTTGTCTTCTTGAAGATCAACGCATGCTATCAACTTTGCGATGGTCTGGGATCAACGCATGCAATCGATTCCTGCGATAACTACAAAATAGATATTTTGACGCAGAATAATGTATAATATTGGGTTAGCAGAGATTTCCAGTGTTGATCGACGCAAGCTCACTTTTCACATGAATTCTTAGTATTATTTACGCATATTCTGCTTGTTAGCCTTCATAATTCTAAGTAAAAAGGCTACAATTAATTGTATTTCTACCAGATATCAACAACCCTACAAACTCCGCCAGAACCTGCCTCACAAACTCCAAAGAATCTCTCTCAGCTGCACAGAAAATCATCAAATCATCTACAAAAATCAAATGAGTCAGGCCCACACGCTCACACCGATCATGGAACTTAAACCACACAGGAGGTTTATTCAATAACCTAGACAAGACCTCCATCACCATCATAAATAAAAAAGGAGACAACGGATCCCTCTACCTCAACCCCTTCCTACCAGGAAAAAACCCCTTAAAGGAACCATTAATCATCACAAAGAACGTAGGTGAAGTAACACAAGCACTCACCCAATTAACAAACTGAAAGGGCGTACCTATAGCTAGCAACACACCAAACAGAAAATCCCAATTGACTGAGTCGTACGCCTTCTGAAAGTCTACCTTCAACACACAATGCGGCTTCCCTCTACCTTCCTTATAGCCCCCTACAAGCTTCTGACACAATAAAAGTTATCGAAAATCGACCTATCAGGAACAAACGTAGACTGGTTATCACTGATGAAAAAAGGCAACCATAACTACAATCTCTCAGTTAGGACCCTCGAGATACACTTATACACAACATTGCAACAAGAAATAGGACAAAACTTCTCCATACGTTTAGCTCCCCGCCTCTTTGGGATAAGAGTAATATCAGTAAAATTAACTCCATTAGGTAGATAACAAGACTAAAAAAAATTCAGGATAGCATCACAGAAATCATCCCCAACCACACTCCAAGCAGATCTGTAAAAATCCACCGAAAACCCATTAGGCTAAGGAGCCTTCCCATACTTCATCGAGAATAAATTTCTATATCTCATCCCAACTCACTGGGCGACCAAGCGCCTCCACCCCCTCCTCGGACCAGCTAAACTGCACAATATCCTTAATCCGGGCAGTAAGATCTCTATACCCCACAGGCTGAGACCCCAAATTACCCCGAAAGAACTCTATCGCCACCCTCTCTACCCTGTCATATGCACCGTCTGACGAGTTCCCCCAACATCCACAACCGTAAATATGAAAGAGTTAAACAACATGCAATGGAAGTATCAAGGATCTGCACTCTAATTCACTAATTTTGGCAAAAACTAAAGCTAAAAAGTGAGTTTTCAGAACATACCTTTGATGAACTATCCAAGAAAACATTTGTACGGTTGCTGTCTTCATTTGATATCACCATGAACCACCTCAAAGCCTTCCCTACTATGCTCTTGGAGCTTTAGGCAGAGTTGTGGGACTCAAGAACAACTTGAAGATGTGAAGAAGTAAGAAGAGCTCACAACAGCCGATTGAAGAAGACAGTTTCTTCTTCACATAAAATTTTCTCTCAAAATTCTGCATTCACCTCTCTCTAACAACTCCAATCTTCTTTATATATAGTAGATGAACATGCAAAGAGATGGAATGCATGGCTTGCAGCTCTTGCATGGGGAATCAAAATAGAGAGGATAATGGCCTTTGTATGAGCATGAAGATGAAGGTAATGGAGAAAAATGAATTCCCATTTTGTGCAACCATGAAAAATCGTTTTTCCATTTTCTTTTAAAACAAAAAAATGATTTTAAAACCATTTTAATAAAAAATGATTTTCTTTGATTAATTTGGTTAATTAATTTAATATCAAATATTAAATTATTTTTTGCACAATAATCATCTTCATATATTTAAATCATATTTAAATATATATTCTCTTGTTCCATTTAATTTGAATATTTCAAATTAATTTCTCAAGTTACCTTAAAGCTTATCCATTTACGAGCTAGTAGGGGAATCTCGTGGACCTACAGATCATGGGCTTCAACGATTCGAGATTAATCGGCTAAACTCATTAGTCTAATCTAACCCTCATTTGTTAACTAATAGGACACTCCACTATAGCCCATATTTGAACTCCCCTCACTATAGATATATATGTCCACTTAATAACCAAAATCAGTAAGTCGATCCTTCAAAGGTTGTTCGTAATCACAGCTAGGTCAAAATACCATTTTACCCCTGTGACTACATCTTGTTCCTTAAGTTTCTACTGATCCTCTAATGAACAATTATGATTCATAATCTCTATGAATCAAATCTTTTCTCTATCATGAGAAGGTGGGGCCCCGATTGTTCAAGACCTGGAGTCAGTACTTAAGAGAACCACCTATCTGTTAACCCTAAAATAGGGTAGGAGTGAATTCTATATTACAAGGCTATGTCCCTAGCTATTCATCCGGTCTTATCCTCAAAATGGTAAGTTTATTGAGCAGTGCTATTGGACTACTCTCACCGTTTGTAGATCAAAGGATAATCCCGAACAAATAGAAGTTCATAGCTAGCTCAGAATTAAGATCGAGTTAACCTAGGTTATATATAATAAATGAAATAGTTAGTTTTAACAGTAATCGGTTGTTATAAAGAAAAGTGACTATTTTTGTGGTCCAGTCTATATGCAAACTCATTGCATAGGATGCCCTCACTCTCATGTCTCAACATGAACGATTTGTGAATCACATCGTTTGTAGCACCTTACAACTTCTTGTAACAACTACAGAGTGGGTCGCATCTAATAGTGTTCCAGGATGAGATACTCAATTTCATCCATATACTTATTAGACCATTTAGGCTATATATTGTCAACTTGATCCTGATTATGACACTACATAAAGTTACAAAATCCAGACTATAGCCAATGATGCGTTTATTGGATTTTCATAATAAGATGCAAAATCAACAAGTCATTGTTTATTGATAAAATAGAATGTTTAACACGAACTGCGAGTTCTAGAACATTCTCAACAATCTCCCACTTGGAATAAAACTCCAGTGAGAACAAATATATACAATATAATGTTGAGATACATAATGGGAAAAATACAAAACTAAGGCATCTACAATACCATAGACATTCTCCCACTTGCCCTAGATTACACTACTCGGAGTCCTAGTATAACTAGGTGGCCCTCGAAAACTTTAGCCGAGAGGGCTTCAGTGAATGGATGAGCAAGGTTGTTTTCAGAGGCTATCTTGTGACGAGCACATCTCCTCTATGTACGATCTCCTGGATGAGATGGTACTTTCGTTCAATGTATTTTCCACGCTTGTGACTCTTAGGTTTCTTTGAGTTAGCAACAGCACCACTGTTGTCACAATACAGTGTGATAGGGAGGTGCATATTTGGAACAACTTCCAAATCAGCTAAGAATTTGTGTAACCATATTGCTTCCTTAATTAGCAGTTTCGCATGCAGCCACGTATTCCGCTTCCATGGTGGAGTCAGCGATACGATTTTGCTTGATGCTTCTCCAAACTATAGCTCCTCCATTAAGAGTGAAAATTGATCCTAAAGAAGATTTCTGGAATCTACGTCAGTCCAAAAATCAGAATTAGTGTATCAAGTAAGGATCAAATCCTTAGGTCCATACACAAGCATATAGTCCCTCGTTCTCCTAAGATACTTGAGGGTATTTTTTACAGCAGTCCAATGACCATGTCTAGGATTAGATTGGAACCTGCTGACGATTCCAACTATAAAACATATGTCGGGACGTGTACACAACATAGCGTACATCAAACTCCTAACTGTAGAAGCATATGGAATTATGTTCATCTCCTCAACCTCTTGAGTGTTTTAGGACATTGTTCCTTCGACAAATGAATTCCATGCCTGAAAGGTAATAAACCTTTCTTGGAATTTTGCATATTATACCTTGACAACATCTTGTCAGTATAAGGATCTTGAGACAATGTTAATGTTCTATTCTTTCGGTCTCGAAAGATCTGTATTCCTAGAACATACTGAGCATCACCCAAATCTTTCATTTGGTACCGTGATGCTAACCATCTCTTTATGTCGGCAAGAAAATTTTTCTCATTCCCAATGAGCAAGATATCATCAACTTATCGAACTAAGAATGTTACAATTTTGTTGATCATCTTCTTGTATATACAAGGTTCGTCAACATTCTATTCAAAGCCATAAGATTTTATCGCAGTGTCGGATTTGGACGCTTGTTTCAATCCATAAATGGATCGATTAAGCTTACAGACTTTCTGTTCCTGTCCTATTTCGATGAATCCCTCTAGTTGAGACATAAAAATACTTCCATCAAGATAGCCATTCAGAAAAGCTGTCTTGACATCCATTTGCCATATTTCATAGTCATAATATGTGGCAATGACAAGAAGTATTCTTATTGATTTAATCATGGCAACAGGAGAAAAAGTTTCTTCATAATCAACTTCTTATCTTTAGGTAAAACCCTTTGCCACGAGCCTGCCTTTATAGATCTGTACCTTGCCAGTTTGGTCTCGTTTTCTCTTGTAGACCCACTTACAACCTATAGATGTAACACCTTGTGGTTGATCTACAAGTTCCTAGACTGAGTTGAAGTACATAGACTCCATTTCATCGTCCATGGCATTTATCCATTGTTCTACATCTTCCATTGCCTTCTTAAAGGTTAATGGATCCTATAAACCATCATCTTGTATGATGTTTTGAGTTTCTGTTAAACCCATGTAGCGTTCAGGTTGTTGAATAACCCTCCCACTACGACAAGGCATTTCCAACTCTTGGGATGGACGTGATGGGACAACAATCGTTGTTAATGAACCAGCTTGATCAACAACTCTTGTTGATTTTTCTGTAGTATCTTTAGACAGTCCTTGTAATATTAGTTTACTGCGTGGTAGATGATTTTTAATATGATCCTCTTCCAAGAAAGTTGCATTTGTCGATACAAACACTTTATCTTCTTGAGGATCATAAAAGTATCCTTCTTTTGTTTCCATAGGATATCCTATAAATAGGCATAATTTCGAACGTGTTTCCAATTTTTTAGGATTCTGTAACAACACGTGTGCTGGAAAACCCCAAATATGGAAATAACGTAAACTTGCTTTGCGTCCTTTCCACAATTGATATGGTGTTTCTGAAACACTTTTGGATGGAACAACGTTTAGAATATAAACTGCAATCTATATTGCATATCCCCAAAAGGATTGAGGTAATTGAGCATAACTCATCATAGACCAAACCATGTCCAACAAGGTTCGATTCTCCTTTCTGCGACACCATTTTGTTGTGGTGTTCCAGGTGCTATGAGTTGGGATTGAATTCCATGATCTACTAGATAGTTCTGGAATTGCAAATCCATATACTTACCACCTCGATCAGATCGAAGTGTTTTATTTCTTTTACTTAACTAATTTTTAGTCTCAGACTTAAATTCTTTGAACTTTTCAAGAGTTTCAGATTTGTGACTGATTAAGTAAATATGGCCATATCGAGAGTAATCATCAATAAAACTGACGAAGTACTGATATCTTCCTCGAGATTTAACATTCATCGGACCACAAAGGTCTGTATGTATGTTCAAGAGGTTCTTTGGCACAAAGACCTTTGTCAGAAAAAGATCTTTTCGTCATTTTTCCCTCAAGACATGATTCACATAGAGGTAGGAAACTGTCTTTTAACTGATTTAGATGACCGTTTTTTACCAATCTCTCAATCCTGTTGAGATTAATGTGACCAAGCCTAAGGTGTCAAAGATAGGCATTAGGAGAAATTTTTCGTTTTTTATTATGAGTTTCAGTCGTTTTAAACATCTCTATATTTACTTCTATTGGTTATAATATATATAAGTTATTTGCAAATCTAGCAGAACAAATATGAACACCTCTGGAATAAACAAACACTTCATTATATTCAAAAGATACACTATACATATTTTCTAAAAGACAAGAAATGGAGATCAGATTTCATTTTATCTTAGGTACAAAGAACACAGTCTTGAGTAAGATAAAAGAATCTCCAAAAAACAACTTCATATCTCCCACTGCTTCAGCTGAAATGACTTCACGTGTGCCCACCTTGAAAGTCATCTCATATTCAGAAAGTCTTCTCCAAGAACTAGTTTCCTATAGAAAAGTACAAACATGATTAGCGGCACCTGAATCTAATATCCAGGTAAGGTGAGAATTTTCCACTATACATGTTTCAACAACTAGTAAATCATATTTACCTTGTTTATTCTTTTCTGCCTTCTTTTCAGTCAGATATTTTGGGCAATTACGCTTCTAATGCCCAACCTCTCCACAATGGAAACATTTTCCCTTGGGAGTTTTGTTTTTGTTTTTCTGCAGCGGTTTTCTTTTTCCATTTTCCTTTCTTTTTCATTTGTACGTTTTTATCTTTAGAAGAAGAAGAAGGACCAACTTTTTTTTTATCATCAACGAGTTTCGTACTAAACGTAGACCCTTTGTAAAACTTTTTCGGTTTAGAAATAACATTTATTTATTTTTCTTTAAGTTTCATCATCGATTGATAAGCTTTCAATTCATTCAACAACGTCGTTAAGTTATAAGTGATTCTGTTCATGACAGCATTTGTCCTGAACAGCAGATAGCTCTCAGGAAGAGATTCCAGTATCATGCTCACTTGACTTGTTTTGTCTATCATAGCCCCGTGAGCCTCCGCGATGTTAAAATGGACCATCATGTTGAGAATTTGTTCTCTCACGTTGGTCTCATCCTTCATACGTGTCACATACACATATTTGATAGCTTCATGTCTAACAGACGATGACAGTTGCCCGAACATCTCCTGTAACAATGCCATGTTCACGGGCTGTGGTCATGACCTCATGTTTTTTGTTGAGCACATCAGATATACTCGTCAAGATATAGGCCCGGGATTTTTCATTTTCCCTTACCCACCTATCAGAAATATCCCAACATTTTGGTTGCTGTTGAACTGGGAACTGGAGGACGCTCCTCCGTTAACATAAACCTCAAGTCATCTACTACTAATATTGTATTGATATTTGATTTCCAATTTGAGTAACCCTCTCCGTTAAATTTGTCAGAATCAAGCAGTTGTATAATCGAGTTCGACATTGCTGAAACATTTTAAAATCCCCCAAAACAACTTCAGGAAGCTGCCACAAGGCACACACATCAATCAACTGGGACCACAAGTTCCTCCCCTCGCTCACGTGATTAGAAGCATACAAAACACCAATGTGTACCCTAGCACTAGATATAATACCACCAAGGTTCCAGAAATGAATTGATCCTCACTGACATCCATAAAGAGATCATAGACAATCTTTCGCCACATCACCCAGATCCTCCCAACCCCCCTCACACTACAACTACTCACATAACTCCAAACATCACCAAACCTACCCACCACCATACCAAAGTTCTCGTGACGAACCCTCATCTCAAGCAAACAACAGAAAGTAACAGAGGAGGAAGCCAGAAAATCTGCCACCACCCTACACTTGATAGGGTCATTCAACCCCCTAACATTCCAGAAACACCAAATCATGAACCTTGCAAGACATCACACCTACCACCTCCCATTGGGCTTTTGACAGAACTCCCGAACATCCCATCCATAACAGACAAAGGTTCAGGATATGCCAGTACTAATGCCAGTGCCAACGAGTCTCCCCCCTCATCACACAAAATGTCAAACTGATTACGTTCATCAACATGCTTTATAAACCCCATAATTCTAGGGGAACCATAAACTACTTTGGTCCTCAAAGGCGCCGAACCCAGTGACCCACTGCCACCCCTGTGTCCTACACCTTCTCTATCACGCCGACGACAACTAACCATACTAAACTCGTCATCACTCCCCGTACCCCTATTCTCAACCACTGGGCTAACTCCCCTCCCACTAATACCTAAATCATGCCCCTTCCTTACACTCTCAAGGCCCCCATTCTCCCCCAAACGCCCCTCATTAACCGCCACAATACTTATCTCCTGACCCTTTGCCACACCTTGTTTCTCACACACAGCCTAGTATGCCCAAAGGAACCACAGTAAGCATACCTACGAGGTTTCCACTCATACACTACTGGAATAATAAACTCCTGACCCCGCATTCTAACAGTGACTGAAGAGGGCAATAACGAATTACCATCCACCTGAACACAAACCCTTGCATACGATAATCGCCGCCGCTCTCTAGTTGCAACATCAAAAGAGACAAGCTTACCCACGATACTAGCTAATACTGCTTAACCTCTATCCGTCCACACTTTAGAGGAACACGCTTCAATTTAATCTAGATAGGAACAGAATAAAAAAACAAAGGTTTCGGGAACAATACTTGGTGACCACTGTCGTAATAAGATGGACTTACCACCCAGTGTCACGGACCATTCTCCAGCACCCAATCCAGTGACTCTGCCTTATGAAATTTAAAGATTATCAAACCGTTCTCCAACAAGATAATAGTTGGCATCTCTACGCGTCCCCAAATTCTCTAAATAAGGCGACAAATAATAGAATATGGGAGTTTGGCATCCACAAACTGACCAACCAAAGATTTCTCCCATAAACAAACACCCGCATCAATAATCTCCTCACAAGGTTTAACAATAACTTTATTGTTTTCAACCAATGGGGGAATAAACTCTAAATTTTCCCTCAAATTAGACCTAAAAAGAGCCGCCCACGAATTTTCCCCTTTCACGCCAGAATTGGAACCAACAGAACCAGACTGTTCCTCCAACCGGTCTGACTTTGAAGCAAACCCCCTGGCTAAATCGATTTTGAGAATCGGCTCCTCCTGCTCACGAAAATCCCTCGCGTCCACCGAAGACCCTCGCTTCCAACAAGCCCAACCCGTGAAACCTCCTCACGACCTAACTTCTACCCCCCTCCCCCCCCTTCGATCCTCCCAACTCCAGCCCAGCACCACGTGGCCACCCACCAAAACCCCCATGCCTTTCTACCCTTTCCCCAGCTCCCCCTGCACCAACCCACTCCCTTCATTCAGCCTCAAGCACTCAATCCCGTTTCGATCTCCGATCTAAGCAGACGAAAGGGTTGCCGAGCAGCTCGACCTCCATTCTTCTTCTTTAGTCTTAAAGGCAACTGCTTACGCACCATTGTCTCCAGAACTCACCGTGATTAAAACCACACCACAATACCTCAGATCTAACAACGTCCATACCTCAGATCTAATCGCAGATCGCAGACCTACCCAAGCCAGAACATCCTTTAGCTCAAAAACAACCTTGGTACACTAGAACTGGGAGAAGAAGGATGGCGTAGCTTCACACACAAGACGATGATGAAATTTACACGAACTGGTCATGAGGAGGAACAACTAAAAACACACGACTAAAATCGCTAACAGCTCCGATATGACGTTGCCAACAAACCACGATGGATAGCCAACCGTTGAATCTGATCGAACGACAAGGCTACTCGGTGGCCGGTAGAACCAAGAAGAGGAAAACCTGGTGCGGTGTTGGCTAGGGTTTTCAAGCTCCTTAGATTATAATTATTATGACGTTAATTGAATGCATTAATTGGTTAATTTTAATTATAAATTACTCCGTCTTCAAATATTTATAATTAAAATTATTATTGATTCGTAATTAACTTTTTATTGATATATTGAATATTTTTTATTCTTTAAATTATTAATCTATTATAATTATAATAAGATTTTCATGTTTAATTACATAATTAAACGCAAAAACAACTTGTTCATAAAATTCTGATAGCATTTCCATGTACAACCAAACACAATCTTATTTAATTCCCAGACATCTTATTCCAGGCATCCTTTATTCCCAGTCATCTATAAAACCTTAAACCAAATGACCCTTAAACGTCTCACTCAATTCTAATAGATACATACTTTTGGTTTAGAAAACCCAATAGTTAAAAGTATTATCAAAATTTGTTACATATGTAAATTAATAAGGGATCAAATTTGTTTATAAGATTATAAATGGTTACATAATAAAATCTTACACCTAATTTTGATAAGATTTGTCACCATATTAACTAAATTGTTACAAGTTTATAAGTATAAAATTAAGGTCCTATTTGGTAAACATTTGGCTTTTGGTTTTTGGTTTTGAAAATTAAGTGCATAGATATTACTTTCACCTCCAAATTTCGTTCTTTGCTATCTACTTTTTACCAATAGTTTAAAAAAGCAAGCCAAATTTTGAAAAGTAAAAACGTTTACAAACTTGATTTTGGTTTTAGAATTTGGCTAAAAATTGTACTTAAGAAATATGCAAGTCATTGTAAGAAATGAGAAGGACACATGCTTAGTTTTCAAAAATAAAAAACAAAAATAATGAAATAGTTACCAAACGGAACCTAATTTATTATCAATCAAAATTTAGAGACTAAATTATTACAATTTTAAAAGTTTGGTGACTAAATAGTTATAAATTTAGAGGCTAAATTATTAATTTTCTATGAAAGTTTAGAGTTAAATATTTTTTTAACCAATATATCTTTATTCATAATTTCTTTGATTAGATATCATTTTAAAAAGAATGAAATTTCTAACATCAAAATCGTGGTACATTTTTGTTCTTATGACAATTGAGTTATATTTATATTTATATAGACAATTCAACAAATAATTTAATAATATTCTTCAAATTTTTTTCAAAAGAATTATAATTAAATTTGACATGAAGAAATCGAATTCCTAATTTCGAGGTTGATAGTACTGACGACGGTGCCCCTAATCTACACTGACGCATATTCCTCAAATTTTAATTAGTGGGAAAAAAGAAGGGGAAGCAACAGCCCAACATCCGCATCCGTGCATTAGCGAGCCGTTCTCATAGCGGGAGACCATGTCGGTTTGCGCTTCTTCTTCGTCATCATCCGGGTACCTCGGCAGTGCCAAGGCCTGGATTGTTCATGGGATCGTCGCCGGAATCGCCATCGGCGCCGCCGTCGGAGCTCGAGCTTACTTAGGTCGATCCAAGAAATTCCGTAGCCGCGTTGTTGGAATCATTCCCGCCCGCTTCGCCTCTTCTCGGTTCGAGGGGAAGCCTCTTGTTGAGATTCTTGGAAAGCCCATGATCCAGGTTAGTCTAATTGTTTCTCATCCTTCTCTTTATTGTTCATACCATTTCTGGATCTGTCAATTCCGATTTATACTGATGTAAATACTAAGCGAATTTTCATTTGTTTCATATCTGATCTGGGTTTTGTTCGTTTCAATTTCTAAGTTTGTGTTGAAACTATTCATTATGTAATGGATCTACCATAAATGTAACTTCTATTTTCCTACATATTGTAAGTAGGTGTTGGGAGTTGAATTAGCAGAATTCCTCTGTATCTATAGTTAGGTGCTAGTACAACTGTTCACATTGGTCTTAGGAATTAGGAAGCTTGGTGAGCTTAGCTATAGTAAAAATCCCATAAAGAAATAAACGGTCGAGTTCTATGGTTTCCTTGATGATCCATTTTCCTCCCCTTCAACTAGCTGGTGGCTCTTCTCATGGGTATCAACAATTTCCTTTCATCAATTTTGAAAGAAAAGACCCATGCTACAATTCATTATAGCCTTCTTTTGACATCTTCAGTTTGAGAGTAAGAATAGAATAATCAACAACAAAGAGAAGTATTTTGACAATTTCATAGGCTTTCACACTTTTGTGGGTCTTTTCTAGAGTAAATTTTGTGCTTCTTTCCATGATTACTGTTTAACTATGAAGCACAAATACTTCATGTGAGGCAAAAAATCAGTATCAGACACGTATCGGATACCTATACTTCTAGATACTTCTTAGATACGTATCTGACACGCGATTTGACTTATCTATTTCTATATGTACTTTTTTTCCATGAAAAAAGACAAGTAACTCATCTAATATTTCCCAATCTAAAATTAGACAACCTATTTAAAAAGCTCACTACTCGAGTCCAAAACTAAAAGAAAAAATAAATAAATAACGGAACAAACCCTAGATTAGAATCATCTAATCTTCATCTTCACATTTGAGTCCCTAGAAAGTCTACCAAAATATAAACCATTTGGATATCTTCAACAATAAGTTCTTCGTTGATCTTCATACTTCTCTCTCTAATCTTCTTCTTCTCTTCTTCTTTGCAATATGAGTCACTTTTCTATTGCATTTTATTAACTATTGTATTGTATTTTGTATTGTATTTCAGTATTTATATTCTATTTTGTGCTATTGTTATTAACTTGTATGCTAAATTTATTTATATCCTAGATTTTTTTAAAGAAAAAAAATGTATCTTCAACGTATCAGTATCATCGTTTTTTAGAAATATATATATTAAAAAAATATATAAAAAAAAATGGCGCATCCTTAGACGTATCCGTATCTTAGTTTTTTAGAAATTGACGAATTGCCGTATCCGATCGTATCTGTATCGTGTAGCCGTATCTGTGTCTGTGCTTCATAGCTTTTTAAATACTCTTTGTTTCAATTTTAGAAGTTTTTTCTAATCTTCTGTGTCTCGGGTTTGGCTTTCCTCCCCCTATTTTGTAATTTAATTTCATATTATTTATAAATGTGTTCCTTATCCCAAAGAAAGGACAATAAATATATCAAACCATCAGCTTTCCATACACAATCTGATTGACAAGAACCAAACTGGAATCCTCTGACTTCGTTGAGTTTTCATTTTTCTAGAAACCACTTGCCAGATATGTCAGTTTGATCATTTCTCATAGGTTGGACTTTTTAGCTCTAGTAGTTAAAATCCATAAAATGTTGTATGAATCGGAATTTTTTTTTTTTCATTGGCTGGTGAAGATCTGTACTTCTTAGGAGATGTGTAACTAACATCATATGTCATGTGGATCTCTGTTTCTCGCTCTAAAGAATTATAATGATTAATCTTCGTTTTTCGAATGTTGGGGGTTGATTTAGTTGTACAAGTGAATAAATCATACTATATGACCTCGGATTCTGCTTTTATATTGCTCATTTTTCAAGTCTTTCAAAATGTTAATACTCCTACAAAATTCATATTCTGCAGAGAACATGGGAAAGGGCAAAAATGGCTACGACATTGGATTGTGTTGGTAAGCATGCGTGCTTTGTTCTTCTTGTTTCATGTTTCATCATCTCATCTTTTCCTTTTGATTTGAAATCTTTCTAGTTGTAGCGACCGATGATGCGAAGATTGCACAATGCTGTAAAGGATTTGGTGCTGATGTTGTAATGACATCAGAGTCTTGCCGGAATGGTAAGCACTGTGACTTTATAACAAAACCTCATGATTACCTTTGAAATCTTATTTCAGTATGAAACTACCTTAGGGACTGAGCGTTGTAATGAAGCACTTCAGAAGCTTGAAAAAAAATACGACATTGTGGTAAATATTCAAGGGGATGAGCCCCTTATTGAACCAGAGATCATCGATGGCATTGTTGAAGCTCTGCAGGTAAATGATCTCATATCTTTCAGTTTTTATAACATTTTTATTAGATAGGCTTGGAAGCTTTGATATTAAAAGAATCCATGGTTATAAATTGGCCGTTATAAACTTATTCCAATCATAGGCAATAGTGTAGTGATGTCAAAATTTGATTAATGTTGACTTGTCTCGTTTTAATTGTTTTGTATTTGTGTAGGCTGCCCCAGATGCAGTGTTCAGCACTGCAGTGACATCCTTAAAGCCCGAAGATGCATTTGACCCCAATCGGGTGAAGTGTGTAGTGGATAATCGTGGTTACGCTATTTATTTTTCAAGAGGATTGATCCCTTTCAATAAGTAAGATTTTCTTGTCCATATTGGGTTTCCCTTGTGTGTACTCTTCGAGATCAACTTGGGGCTTCCATCATAGATAACTTCCACCTTCCGGTGCTCGGGAAATTTATCGAGTTACATCAATTCATTTCATTGATGCAGGTCAGGAAAGGTTAACCTTCAATATCCGTATTTGCTTCATCTTGGAATCCAGGTATTAACTGAATGTATACAAGATGAATTCGTTGTGCCGTAACGGCAGACTAAATGAACCTTCCTCTTCCTTTTCCTTTATTTTTCTTTCCAGAGCTTTGATTCAAAATTTTTAAGTGTGTATCCTGAACTCCAACCAACACCGTTGCAACTAGAAGAGGATCTAGAACAGCTAAAAGTATTAGAACATGGCTACAAAATGAAGGTACAGCCAATCTTCTTATGTTACATAGCATCTTTTCCCACTTTTGAAAATTCAAATACTTTCTAAAAGCTGTTATGCTTATAGTGCGTATGGAATAATTTTTTTTTTCTTTTTTCTTTTTTTTTTTCTTTTAAAAAAGGTCTTTCAAATAACAGATCATCCATAGGAGGGAGTCGAACCACAAACCTTTTAATCACTAACATATACTATATGTCAGTTGAGCTATAATCGCATTGGCTAACGTAAAGTGTGTTCTGTGTGTTTAGTTTAGTTCATGAATTATTTTAGATTATCAAAAGTTTATTTTGTTGTGGAAAAATATATTTTTTTCTTTTCTAGATTTTGGATTTAGTCTTCATTTGGTCCCAGATTTCAAAATGTTACACTTTTAGTCCGTAAGTTGGTTTCAAAATGTTACAATGTTACTCTTGATTTGAGTTATGCTTCAATTTGGTCCATCGATTTCAAAATTTGCACTTTTAACTTTTGATTTTCACTCGATACTCGCTTTCATTTTTTAGCTTTGATGTTTATTAATTAATTTAAAATAATTATAAAATGAAATTTTAAAATCAATTTAAAGTTGTGAAAAAATAGTGAAACTTAATTAATTGTTATATTTCTAAGTTTTTGTAATTAATTAATTGATATTAGTGTCAAAAGACAAAGTGAGCATGCATTAAAAAATCGAAGTTAAAAATGTAAATTTTGAAACTTGTGGACTAAGTTGAAACAAAAACTCAAACCTTAAGGGTAAAACTATAATGTTTTAAAACCTAGCGCCTAAATTTAAATCAAACTCAAGACTTAAGAACTAAAAAGATAACGTTTTGAACCTAGAAACTAGATCCAAAGCCTAGAAACCAAAATGATATATTTGTTTGCCCTTCTTTTATTATTTTTAAATCTTGATAAATAAAAAGCACCTTTAGAAAGTGGGATTAAATTTAGAAACCTTTTAAAAAGAAAACACTCAAGAGATGGATTATAAAAAATGCAGTTCTGTTTTCACCCTTGAAAATGAATGATGCTCAAAATGTTGAAACTGCCATATTGTTTTACAGGTTATTAAGGTTGACCATGAAGCTCATGGTGTTGATGTTCCAGAAGATGTGGAAAAGATTGAATCTTTTATGAAGGAAAGAAACCTATCTTAACTAAGACCAACAGACGAAAGCTAGTTACGGTGTTAGATAACGATTTCGTTTTAGTATTTATAGGGGCTTGAAAAAGATTTGCTTGTTATTTCCTAGAATTGACTTAATTTTTTTCCCTAATATATTTTTTTTATTCCTATATCTCTTTCTTTGTTTCTGATAGTTGTGACATTCATTTATTTGTAAAGTTAGTTTGATATGTGATTATATATGTAAGTTTGTTGATTAAAGGGTTGGCTAAGCTTCACTTATGATTCTTCGACCTAGGTACCCATTCTTTTTTCGTCTCGGATCTCCACTAAAAAAGTGTGAAATTTTCATCGAAATAAGCATCACCTAATAACTATGATAACTATGGCATGATAATTAAGATTCCGTTTGATAATCATTTCATTTTTCGTTTTTTATTTTTGAAAATTAAACATATTTTCTTCCTATTTCCTACCATGATTTGCATATTTCTTAAATACTATGGTTGAATTTTTATCTAAGTCTCGAAGACCAAAACAAGTTTTTAAAATCTATTGTTTTAGTTTTCAAATTTTGATTTGGTTTTTTAAACCATGGATAAAAAAAAGATAATAAATGAAGAAATTAGAGATGAAATACTGTTTATAGGCTAAATTTTTAAAATAAAAAAAAATAAATAATCAAATAATTTTTAAACGAACTTTAGGTTTATAAAATTATGTTCTCATTCTACTTCATTGAAAAAGATATAAAATTCTGTTCTCATTCAATTTTGTGAAAAAAAAAGGCTTCTCATTATTTTTATGTACTACCGAATGGGGAAAAATAGGGCCTTCTCTTATTATTTTCTTATTTATTCTTTTAAAATTCGTTTAATGATATTTATTATTTTCAATGTGGAATGCAATATCTTTTATAATTAAAAAAATGATACCAAATTTGCTATTTTCAAAGTTATATTTTATAAATTATTTTGGACAATTCTGGACCAAAGGATATATTCAAACGAGACAAGCTTGAAATACTATGAACACTAGACCTAGAGATACAAAAATAGACCTCGATTTTTTTATCCCGACCTCTTGGTCTCCAACAGACGAAGATTGTCGAGGTGGATCAAATATATTTATAATATTGATCTAAATCATTACTATTGAGACTGGATTGAACCACAAAGAACCATCGTAGAATTTATATAAGCTAAATTTATCTATAGAAAGCAATAAAGGGGGAGAGGAAGAGGGGGAGGTTTGCGAATGATGAGTAAACAAAAAATGTATAAAGTAAAGTATGGAAAGTAAGATAGTTTGTGTGTAAGAGAGATAGCACGAGATCACCTATCTGATTTAAAGATAGTTAGGCTACTTATGATCTAGTTCATTGATTTATCACAAAAATATGGTTACTTAATTCAAAATCCAATTGATTGATTTGGTAATGTGGCTCCCTTCGTAACAACATATCAATTCCTAAATCAACTAAATAACTGTCATGCATAACCTAGCTAGTTAATGACATTAAGTTCTTGAATTGATTAGAGAATAGAATAAATAATTCAAGTTAAACCTAACCTTTTTCTATCTTGTAGATCTCATTATCTTTAGTTATGATAACCTTGATAAAGCCATAAATTAAACCACACATATAACTTGACCTATTTGCTACTAAATTTAAGCATGCCTTTGTTAAAATAATTACAAAACTCCGTCATACATGAGCAACCTATAATTTAGACAACTAATTTGTCATATTAATCGAACATACATGGCTCACAAAATCAAAACAAAGAATAGAAACTAGAAAATTAGAGAAACCCATAATGTTTCATAGATAAATCTCACAAAACCATATGTACAAGTCCAACTAATCTCTAAATAAGAGTTTTAGAGCGGACATTGAACCTTGATTTCCAAAGCCAAAATTGTCAATGATATAACAAAAACAAAGAAATTTCATGGATTTTGACTAAAACTTTCCAAACCATACTAAAACTCTCTAAAATTATTCACATCGGACTCTAAAATAGAAGAGATATATTTATAGAAATCACGCCAATATTGCGATGTCCTAAAGTAGTATTGCAACGTTGCTTGAAAAAGTGTAGTGCTTCGTAGAGTTGCAATGCTATTCTTTATAAGCTCAGTAACGTTGCAATGCTACCATTTTGTTTTCAAGCATTGAGTTGCTGCACCACCTAGCGTTGCCTTCAAGGTATTTTGGTAATTTCCTTTTCAATTTGCTCCAAAAAGCTCCAAATGAAACCAAAATCGCTTGTAATACTCTAGAATGCATGCAATGTTTGATTTTCTACAAATATAAACATTTAAGCATATCAAACACCTCAAACCAACAAGATTAGAGCATTTAAAATAACTCATTTAGAAAACTATTAGCCTCGACCATGTTGAGGCCGAGGAGCCCAATTTGTTAAATGGGTGGTCCATTAGGTATAGGATACCTTTGGTTTGACTTTTCTCTTAAGGAGAATGATAGAGACCTAGGTCAAACATTACTATAAATACATTGTTATAATTCTTAGAGGGGTAACTGAAAACTCATTGTCAACCTCCTTAATTTCCACACATTTTCACTTTTTAACTTAAGCATCAAAATGTGTGTGCCAAGTACCACGGTATAGGGGTGTGCATAGGCCGGGTTAGGCCGGGTTGGAAGATTTTTGTGGACTAACCAGAAAATTTGGATTGGCTAATAATGAACTCTATTAGTTCTTTTTTGGAAGGTCAACCCAACCCAACCCAAACCAAAATTTCCGAGTTGGGTCACCGGTACTTTTTTTTTTTTTTTTTAATTTGACTATTTTTTTCCGTTCTTATATATATATATATTGGGGTCGGGTCGGGTCAGCCCGACCCTAAAATGGGGTAACCCTTGACCCAACTCGAATTTAATATTTTTTTAACATTTTTAACTCAACCCAACCCAAAATAAAATCTAATCCAACCGGTTTGGGTTGGGTAGTCCGGATTGGTCGGGTTACCGGATTTTTTGAATACCCCTACCACGGTTTACACATTTTCTCCTTTGAGACCATGTTCTTTATGCTGGGATTGGTATCCTAAATCTCTTATATTCTCGTAATTTGTAAACTTGTGTAAACAAATTGATATTAATAAAATAATCGTTATTTTATATGTACATTAACTTAATCCAATAAACTAAGGTCCTATGTTATTTTATAAAGCTTAAACATGTATGTGGAGTCATACAGGTAGATCATGTTTAAGTAATAACCTGAACAGTAGTAGATGGATAAGACTGGGTACCTTATTTTAGTATCTATGGCCTACTTTGTAATTGTTACAATTGTTGTAAAGTATTACAAATGACCTGATTTTGATAATTCATGTGGAGATATGTGAAGTGGGTTATCATATACAAAGAATTTTTATAAAACTGGACCACAGAATGATTAGTCTCTCTTTATAACACCATTATTAGAAGAGCCACATTTCACTAGGAGATGACTTGACCTTAATCTTGAATGAGTTGTGAACTTCTGCTTATGAGTGAGGTCATTTTGATTTGCATGGGTGAGAGTGGTCAGATTCACCTACTCAATATACCTATCATTTTGGGGATTCTTCTGAATGGGGAGTTGGCAACTCAACTACACAAGATGGAGTTCACTTCTTCACTTTATTAGGGTAAGTAGATGAATTGCTCCCTTAAGGATTGATTCCGAGTCTTGAACAATGAGGACCCTCACTCTCTCATTGACCAGAGAGGGATTTATTTATAGTTGGGTTATGACTAATTGTTCATTAGAGGGATCAATGGAACTTAAGAAGTTAGATGTAACTACAGGGATAAAACGGTAATTTTGACCCAATTGTACTTACGAGCAATTCGTGAAAGATCAATACACTATTAATTAGTTATATCTAATGGACACAAAAAATATATTTATAGTGCGAAGAGTGCAGATGTTGGTCTTTAATGTCAGTTAATGAATGTTGATTAATTTGGTTAAAGAGTTTAATCAATTAATCTCGTATTATTGGAGCTTTAATCTGTAGGTCTATAAGGTCTCCTCGTTAGATCTTTAATGAGAATCAAATTAATTTTGGATTAATTTGAATTGTTCAAATTAATTAAAGAGAATTAATTGTATGAGATATAATTAATATAATGTATGTTGGTACATTATAAAGTATAATGTATGTTGCTACATTATAAAGTATAATGTATGTGATACATTATAATATAAAGTTTTTGTGAGAGAAATCAATATTTGAATCACATTCAAATATTAATTATATGAATGTGATTCATATAAAAAACTATATGTTAAATCTAATATGAATATGATTTATATTAATACTATAGGTTATATGAGAGAATAATAAACTATAAGTTATATTATATGTGATATAATAAATTATATGTTATATATTATATGAGATATAATATATAGTTTAATTATATTAATCAATTAATGTAATTATTAAAATTGATTTTTGAATTTTGAATTCAAGATAATAACTCCTTAGGAAGTTATTTTTGTAACCAAGTGGGAGTTATTTCCCCCATTCACATATTCTCAAAAAAAAAAAAAATGGTTTTTATGGAGAGGAAGAGGTTGATACGTTTTCTTTTAAGGTGTAGAAGAGTTTTGCTCGCCCTCATCTTTTTCTTTCCTCTGACATCTCTCTCTAGATCTCTTCTGAACCTAGGAATCTTCGTTTAGTATTGTTAGCTGATGAAGTAAATCCACATGGTGAAATAAGTTCTAAATATAGTTGTTTGCCTGTAGTGATGGTTATTTATAATATTCCATCATGGTTGTGTATGAAAAGAAAGTACATGATGCTATCAATGTTGATTTTGGGTCGAAAACAACCAGGAGACGACATTGACACATACTTAGCACCACTAATTGAAGATTTAAAACTTTTATGGGAAAGTGGTATTGAATGTTATGATGCTTATCAAGAAGAACTATTCAACTTACGGTCAGTTTTGTTGTAGACAATCGACGATTTTCCTACATATGGTAACCTAAGTGGATGTTGTGTGAAAGGATATAAGGTGTGTATAATTTGTGGAGACAATATGTCTTCTATAAGATTTAAATATGGGGAAAATGGCATACCTTGGACATCGAAGATGTTGTGTGAAAGGGTATAAGGTGTGTCTAATTTGTGGAGACAATACGTCTTCTATAAGATTGAAATATGGAGAAAAATGGCATACCTTGGACATTGAAGATTTCTAGCATGAAATCATCCGTACCGGCACCAAAAAAAGTCATTTAACGGTCAAAAGAAACTTGGTACAATTCTAGAACCACTGTTTGGAGAGGCTATATCTTTAAAAATCAAATATATTAAATTTCCTAAAGGAAAGAAGAACAATAAAAAGCAAACCACGAAAGGAAGTTCAAAGATTTGTTGGAACAGGTTGTCTTCTTTTTTCAGTTGCCATACTGGAAAGATCTTCATATCAGGCATTGTTTAGACGTGATCTTCATTGAAAAAAATGTTTGCATGAATATCTTAGGTATATTTCTTGATATTCCAGAGAAAAGTGAGGATGGATTGAATGTTAGACGTGATTTAGTTCATTTAAAAATTCGACCAGAGCTTGAACCTGTTATCAGTGACAAAAAAAATCTTCATTCCTCCCGCGTGTTATACTCTTACAAAGGAAGAAAAACGTTGTGTTTTAAAGATACTGTCAGAAATAAAAGTTCCTGAAGGTTACTTTTCGAATGTTAAAAACCTTGTATCGATGAAAAATTTAAAGCTTAATAGTTTAAAATCTCACGATTGTCATGTGCTCTTGTAACAATTATTTTCTATTGCGATAAGATCAGTGCTACCAAAACATGTTTGCACTCGCGATGCTTGTTGAATGCAAAGCTAGAGGTCCTTCTAGGATCCTTGCAAACACTCACAAAGAAAGCTACTTAGATCGAACTTAGAATCTATGATAGTCACTCTTAGATCCTAAGACAACTCACTCTAGAATTAGTTTGATCAAGACTAATCCAATGAATTGATTTAAATATCAAATCTAAAGCAAGATTTGAAAGAAAAAGACAACACCAAAAGGTTGAATAAGCACAAGCTTTTTACTATTGATAATCTGAGTTTTGAAGAACATTACAAGCCATTTTATAGGCCAAATGGTCGTGGATGCAAGAAACTCAAAAGTCATTCAAATACAATTAATTGCAAATTATAGAAAATAACACCTAGAAACTTGAAACTTAATTGCATACTAAAATATAAGTCCAAATGTAAAACTAGGAATGTAGAAAGTCTTTCAATTACCTTAAATATCTCCTCTAGAAGGTGACAAAGTAGATATGCAAGTTTGACAAGGTTTGACATCACATGTCCCCATGCAGTGCACACTTAACAACATTTTCTTCACAAAATCTGCATACTTTTTTTTACCACCATGTCATCTTCCAAATTATAGGACTTTTCCCATGCCATCTTCATGTCATTCTCTTCTTGACTCATTGAACTAACATTATATATAACTTTGGTCTCAAAATTATTTGTCGGTTCTTGTGAATTTGCTAATTTTTAAAGATGTAGTGTGAATGCCTCTTGAATCTTCTTTGCCTTGCTTCTTGTAATTGGTCCTTTAGGTACATGCAATGGTTCAATGGTTGAGTTCATATCATCCCCCCTTTCTTTAAAAGGATTTGTCCTTAAATCAAGGTCTTCATTCCCTACATTAAAAGGAGTCAAATCAACCACATTGAAAGTAGAACTTACGTTGTACTCACCTCGAAGATCCAATTTGTAGGCATTATCATTGATCTGCTTTATCACTTGAAATGGACCATCTCCTTTTGGTTGAAGTTTAGACATATTTTGATCTGGAAACCTTTCCTTTCATAGATGTACCTAAACCTAATCACAGGGTTTAAAAATCATTTTCTTTCTCCCTTGGTTCTTGCTATTGACAAGTTTTTTATTCTTCTTTTCAATCCTTTCTTTGACTTATTTATGCAAATTTTTGATATATTCCGCTCTTGAAACAACTGCATCACCAGTACACATATTAGCTGGCAAGGGTGACAAATCTAACGGAGTTAATGGATTAAAGCCATACACAACCTCAAAAGGTGAAAAATGAGTGGTGCTATGTATTGCTCTATTGTAAGAAAACTCTACAAAAGGTAGAGTATCCTCCCAAGACTTGAGATTTTTAGACATTAATGACCTAAGCAAAGTTCTCAATGTTCTATTAACCACCTTAGTTTGCCCATCGGTTTGTGGGTGACAAGTTGTTGAAAACAAAAGCTTAGTTCCCAACTTACCCTACAAAACTTTCCAAAAATGACTTAAAATTTTGCATCTCTATCACTAACAATGGTCTTAGGAATTCCATGCAATCTGACCACTTCCCTAAAGAAAAGATTAGCTATGTTAATAGCATCATCTGTTTTATTACATGGTATGAAATGTGTCATTTTACTAAACCTATCAACTACCACAAAAATGCTATCATGATGTCTCATAGTCTTTGGTAGTCCTAAACAAAATCCATGCTAATGTCAACCCAAGGTTCACTAGAAATATCTAAAGGTGTGTAAAGATCATGTGGTTGTGTCTTAGACTTAGCCTCCTTATATTTGAAACATTGTTTGCACATTTTATTCACATCCTTTCTCATTTTTAACCAATAAAAATGTTCAGCCAACATGTTATATGTTTTAAATTCCCCAAAATGCCCTATTAATCCTCCCCCATGAGCTTCCTTCACAAGCAACTCTCGAATGGAACACTTAGGGATACAAAGTTTTCCTTTCCTAAAAAGCGTTTCATCAAACACAATATAATCATGCACGTTTTTCCCTTCTAAACATTGAATATACACATCATGAAATTCAGATGTCTATTTTGTACAAATCAATCATGTGTTTAAAACCAAGAATTTTTGCACTAAGGGAAGAAAACAATGCATACCTTCTTGATAATGCATCAGCCACCACAATATCCTTACATTTCTTGTAATGAATGACATATGGAAATGTCTCAATGAACTCTATCCATTTAGCATGCCTCTTGTTCAACTTTGTTTGGCTTTTGAGGTGCTTCAAGCTTTCATGATCCGTGTGGAAGACAAACTCTTTTGGCCACAAGTAATGTTGCTAAACTTGCAAAGCCCTTACAAATACATGTAATTCCTTATCATATATGGGGTAGCTAAGTTGTGCTCCATTTAGCTTTTCACTAAAGAACATGATTGGCCTCTTTTCTTGAATCAAAACAGCTCCAATCCCTATCCCACTTGCATCACATTCAATTTCAAAAGATTGGTCAAAGTTAGGTAAAGTAAGACAAGGTGCATTAGTCAATTTATCTTTCAATTCATTTAAATAGAATAGGTCTCAAGTCTGAATCTTTTATACTAGTAACCCAAGCAAGACAAGTATTTTATGTTGAGGATCCAAGTGATGTTAGATGGTCAATTGTGCTTACCCCACCATAAAGGGACTTTGAAGATAGATATAATGACGACGAACTTGGAGATACAATATTACACTGTCAAGGAATACCCAATGATATGTCGAATGTTGATGTACATAATGACTTGGATGACAACATGTCAACATATGTACGATCGAATTGTGAAGACACATGGATACCTACATAACATTTTACATGTAGGTTCTATATTGTGTAATATGATACTTATTTTTTTAATTTATAATTTTCATCAATCACATTTGATTTTTTGTTTGCTTAATATGTATACAATGCTAATTGTTTCTTAAATTTGATTACTAGTTTTTTATTTATACACCACATGGAGCATAATACAATGGGTGACGAAGATTTAGAGCTTGGTGACAAAGAAATAGTAGTTGTTAGGTCAAATGAAACCACCAATCAAAAGAAGAGAGAACGGGGAGCTACTATTATATTTGATATAACACGTATTAGGAGTGCGGGAGAAAAGAAGTTTGTGGAATATAATGAAGATGGCGTACCCATTGATGAAAATGGAGCTAAGTTAAAGTCTTTCATTGGGTCCTCTACGCATTTTCATGTACCTATTATATATACATCTTGGAAACGTGTGCCTATTGAGTTGAAAGATAAGATATATAGTATAGTTGAGTTATATATATTCAACTTTTTATCTTGATAATATTGTAGATGTATATGTAATGTTTTCACTAACTTTTCAATGTTTAGGCCGCCTTTGTAATTGATACAAGATCTAGGAAGAACATTTATGAAAACTGCAAGCATAGCTTTTTGTTAGTTTAAGAATTGGTTAACAACAAAATACATTATATCATTTAAAGATGAACCTCAACTTCTAATAAATCCACCAGAAAAGTATTCATTTATTGATCAAAGTCATTGGGAAGAATTTGTAAGATCGAGATTTTGTGTAAAGTTTCATGTATGAATAATGTTTTCATTTTAATTTTATAAATATTTGTATAGGAAAAAAGATGCTTGCATAGGAATACGACAATAATCATTATTGTATATATTTGTATAGGAAAAAAGACGCTTGCAGCAAGAACGCCAATCATTATTGTATATGTTTGTATGGGAAAAAAAACTATTAAAAATCATTACGTTTGTATAGGAAAAAAGACGCTTGCAACAAAAGCGATCTAAGAATAAGTACAATCATCAATTTCAAAGAAAGGTTATGCTAACCTTGTTGAGAAGATGGTATGAATTTAGTATATGTTCTCACGATTCCTAAATTTCTCACAATATCTAATTTTTTTCATCATTTGAATGTAGAAGAAAGTATCTTCAAATGAAAGAGATTTCGATCGAGCTAACCTGTGGAAGAAGGCTCGAGTTAATAAGAAAGGAGAATACAACAATAAAGATGTTCAAGAAGTCGCCAATCGAATAGTAAGATAAGTATTAAATCTACATGAAGTATATGACATATAGCTTAATTATATTAAATTTCATTTTTTTTAGGATGAGATCTCAAAGAATAATACAGATCCATTGTGCCACAAACATCACTCTCCCAATGATGTTTTAACACAAGTTTTGGGTACTCAAGAAAGGCACGGGCATGTGCGTGGGGTTGGCGGTTTTGTTACTCCAATGGCTTTCTTTCATACAGTGAAACAAAAATCAAAACATGGAAAGGATGAAAACAAGAAAATTGTAAGTGGGAATGAAGCACTTCGTCAATGTGTTAGAGTATTAGAAGTTTGTCTTCAAATGTCATCTTCTACAACATTTTTTGGACATGAAAGTTGCTCCAGGAAATTTTTATCAGATGAGATCGAATCTCAAGATAAACAAAAAGAGAAGATTAAGGTGGAGGAGATTAAGTCCCCAGAGATATGAAGAGATAAGATAAAAGTGAATGTAAATTGCAACGCATAAGATTTGAAAATCTTTAAGGTAAGTGACACTAATAAAATCAATCAAGTTCATCAAATGTCTAATTTTTCTGCTTTATATACTTTTGTTGCTATGATTTTGTTGCATTAGGAGAAATATTCAATGGAAATAACTAAGAAAAAAGAAGTTAGTGACTCAACATCGGTTCTTCCGGTATCTTTGAAATCCATTCTTAGATATGATGAGAAGGTGATGGCCAAAGAGTCTAGTATTTCTTTACAACTTTCAGTTGGGCTTTTTGGCATCAGTCAAATGAGTTGCGTCTTGCGAGAGGACATAATTAACTTTTGTAACATGGATGAAGTCAAGACAATGACTTTGGTGGCTTATATGGCGTCAGTAATGTTATTACTTTTATAGACTTTAGTTTTGACGTTTCTTTCCAATTTTGGTCATCTATATTTATGTTATAAATCTTTTGTAGGTACTTGTACTCATCCTTTGTTGATTCAAAGGAAAGTTCACAATACACTTTTGTAGGTACTTGTACTCATCCTTTGTTGATTCAAAGGGGTAGACTGATGGTCTCAAAAGCAAACCAAATAGTTCTTGCTCATTTTAATCCTGGGTGAGTTAAAACACGTTTTGTTTTTATCAATTTCCATTAGTAATAAAAATACTAATTATATTTTATTAGCTAGTGGTCATTGGGCATTACTTGCTATAAATGCATACGATGATTCTATGTACTACCTAGACTCAATGTGGGCAAAATCACAGGTAGATATGAAATATATAACTGACATGTAAGTTAACCTTTTTCATTTGTAGTGTTTGTCTTAAAGTGTACTTTGCTTTAGAATTTGTGGCTATTTCTTGACAAATAGGGTAATTGCGGTATTTCAATCACAAAAGAATATTAAAAAATTTTGGAAGCATACCTTATGGAGAATAGTAAAGGCAAGTATAAATTAACAATGACAACTTATTCATCATATTAAGTAGACATATAGTGCATAAGGATTACTTCATTCTTATTTACTGGTTTTTTCTTTGTAGTGTCCTTTACAAGTTGGGAATCGAATGTGGATACTACGTCATGAGGTATATGAGGGATATTGTGACCAAAAGAAGTATTGTCATCTCAGATTTGGTATGTTACGTTATTTCGACATTTTAAATAGCATAGGAAAAAATAGAATCCATTATAATATTTGGCCTTTATGTTTATAGATTGATATAAGGAACCCGTACTCACAAATCGAGTTAGACGAAGTGCGGATAGAGTTGGCTGAATTTTAGGTCGCTACATGTGATTGTGGTTGGCCATTTTGGATGTGTTTGTTCCGGCTGATCAATTTCTGGATTTACTTCATATCCATATAGGTATAATATATTTTGGTATTGTTCAAATATGCACGGGGGAGGGAGGATAGTTTTAGATTGGTACATGTGATGGGTGTTATGTGGGTAGATGGATGGTTTTGATAGAAGTTTTGGAAATGTATTTTTTGAAATTCTTCATATTGGGTTGATTGTTAAAATTATGTTCCTTAGGTTGTACTATTGACAATGTTAAAGAAATTAAGTTTTTATAAAAAGATGTTGGTGATTTTTGGTTGATATATAAGTTTGTCAATGCGTGTATATTGTTTATGTGATTGATGAATGTATATCATATATATACCAAATCTAGTTGTTGGATCAAAATACAGGAACAATTATAGGTAAAAATATCAACATTGTAGATTTTTCTAAAAAGATCACAAGTAAATTTCATGACTTTTTTCCTTGTCAAGATTATAGATATTCTTGACATGTTTAACAGGTTAAGAACTCCCATATTCTTGACATTTCTAACATGTCAAGTAGGATATATCTTGACGTTTTTTCATTGTCTAGTTAACAAAATTTCTTGACGCTTTTTCCTTGTCAATAACACCCATATTCTTGACATTTCAAACATGTCAAGTATCTGTGTTTCTTGACACTTTTTAAATGTCAAGTTGTATATGTGTTTCTTGACATTTTTTAAATGTCAAGTTAACAAAATTTCTTGACATTTTTTCTTGTCAAGAATGTATTCTTGACATTTCAAATATGTCAAGTGTGTATGTTTCTTGACATTTTTTAAATGTTAAAAGTCATTTTTCTTAACGTTTTTAAAACGTCAAGAATGTCAAGAAAAGTCATTCTGACACTTAAAAAAGTCAAGAAACACTGTTTTTGTAGTAGTGCCTTTTCACCAAAATTGAAATGCAAGCCCACGAAACTTTGCATTTGGTTCTCTCATTAAGAATAACAAGAAAGAATTCTTGTGGTAGTGTCCAAGAAGTTTCGAATAGCTGTATTTGTGGAAATTGTTCGCAACTAAGAGGATTTTCACCGACTGTGATCTCACCGGAGAGGAAGCGAGAAGATTGGATCTTCAAAGGTATGTATACTATGTACTTTTTTCTCTTTGTATTTTGTGTAGAAGCATGCATAAGATTTGTATGTTTATTGTATAGTTTCCGTCTACTCTCTTTAATTGAGTTTATGTCAAACGAATTTCCAAGACACTGACATTCTTACGTTTCTGTTGTGGGAATTCAAATCCCTTCACTTTATTCCTTCAAATAAATTCACTTTTGGTGTCACATGAAGGCCATACTCTACTTTTTTTTTAGCATCAACACAAATCAAATCACAAAATTACTTAAACCATGCTACAAAATTAACATGGTAACGAGTACAACTTAATTGGATACAGCAAAAAAATGGAAGGAAAAAAAACTTATCAAACCTAATAAAACTAAAATTGACTTGTCCGTCCAGAGCCTTAGATATAACATTTGTGTTTATTGAGCCCTTAAACTTTTAAACATGTGTAACAGGTCTCTAAACTTTTAATTTTTTAACTAATAAATCTCAGAAAATTCAAAATTTCAATAATCAAATTGACCTCTTAAATATAAATTAAAAATTATGTCTAAACTTTAAGGATCCATTTGGATTGTCTAGAGAAAAAAGTATTTTTCAAAAGTTATTTTGAGTGGTTGTTAAACAGTCAAATTTGTTCCAAAATGACTTATTGTTTAAATTAAACACTTGAAAATGTATTCCAAACATACCATAAATTATGTGTTTAATAGATCTATAAGTAAATTAAAAATATTAAATTTCAGGAATTAAATTTATAATTTTGAAAGTTTTGAGATTAAATAGAAACAAATTTCGAAATTACAAAAGTTTAGAAGACACAAATTTCAAAGTTCGGAGAGAAAGTAAATTTAACCTTAATTTTAAATTAACACAATAGAAAGTGAAAATTTAAATCTCAAACTTTAAGGTCCCTTTTAGTAACCTTTTTATTTTATTTTTATTTTTTAAAAATTAAGTCTATACCATCTATATTTCTTATTATGATTTGCATCATTTTTAGGTAAGTTCCAAAAATAAAAATAAGTTTTTAAAGATATTTTTTTTAATTTTCAAAATTTAACTTAATTTTTTAAATCATAGATGAAAAATAGATAACAAAAGAAAAAATCAGGGAGTAAAAGCAAAAACTAAAATAGTTAGCAAAGGAGTCAAGAAATTATGGTAAAGTAAATTTGGAATTTAAGTTTGACTTGGGTACGAGTAGAAGATCCAAATCCAAACTGAGGACATGAATGATGTAAGTACGCCACGCGTCAACCCACGTGGTAGACATTTATTGGTCTGTGTTTGAACTTGTATCAACGTCACGTTACGCCAGCCCCAGCACCCTCATCCATTCGTCCTCCATTCATTGCCACATCAAACCAAAAACCCAAATTCCCCCAATTTTGCCCAAACCTCCCATTCACAACCACCATCACCCATCAATCCCTTCCTCCGATGGCTACGGTTCTCGATTCCCTCACTCTTCCCTGTTCCTCCGCCTTGGCTTCCACCGCTTTCTCCGGCCGTCGTAGCTCCCTCGCCCTCCCGCAGTGCAGAGGCTTGAAGATCGCTCACAGTTTCACTTCTCACTCTATAAGATCTGCAAGATCTAATGCTAGATTTCCTCACCGTTCTGCAACTATCGTCTGCGAAGCTCAGGAAACTGCTGCCATTGGTTCGGATTTTTTGTTCTGCTATTTTCTTTTTCTGTCGTTTTCTCTTGTTTGGAGAAATGAGGATAGGAGATTCTTAACAATACTTGGATGTTTGGTGGATTTGAGATCACGCTGTTGTTAGTATCTATTGGTGTTTGGTTTGGTTTAGATACGCGTGAAATTCAACGTATGTGCAATTGGTTAATAATATGTTAAAGCACCTCTAGAGTTATAACTTATAAGCGTCAGCTTATAGCGACTTTAACTTTTTCTTTATACGTTTAATATAAAATTAGAGAGAAAACTAAAGAAGAAATTAGAAAAGAAATCAGTTTGGTGGATTGATTTTGACATGGTATGCGTATAACAAATCATTTCCTGTTTGAATTTATGTTCTTGTCATATTCATTCCCCATCCTTGCATTTGCTTGGATCTGAATGTATAATACAGTGAGACTAAGTTGGGATGAATCTGATGGGTTGTTTGGAATGACTAACCAAGTGCTGTTTTTAAACACTTAAAAGAGTCATTCCAAATGGGCACTGAATTGGGTTGTGGAAATGTGTTTCCTTTTGGAAGTGAAAGCTCGAGCATTAAAATTTTAAACGAATTACTAATGCCCATTTGGTAACCATTTGGTTTTTAGTTTTTTAAAGTTAAAGTCTATAAACACTCATTCCACTCCTAAATTTCTTGCTTTGTAATCTACCTTTACCTATGTTTTCAAAAACCAAGTCAAAATTTTGAAAACTAAAAAAAGTAGTTTTTACAAACACTTTTATTATTATTATTATTATTTATTATTATTAGAATTTGGTTAAGATTTCCAACTCTTATATTTAAGAAAGATGTAAACCATCGTAAGAAAATGAGAGAAAATATTCTTAATTTTAAAAAACCAAAAACGAAATGGTTACTGAACAAGATCTACATTAACCATACATTATTACCTCAGATGAAGCCCTAGCCAATCAGTGGACACCCAATCAGTGAGTGACAGACCAATTCTGTGAATGCACCCATGAGAGGGACCTGTGACTGTAAGAGAGGGTCTCTGGGAGGGAGGTTGGCAAGTGGCACTAAGCAGAAGGAGTAGTAGTTGCAAATTGAGAAGATGGTTTCTGCCGTGCCTGGGTCTTAATGATGGTACAAAGAGTGATCAGTAGGGAGCTGGTGTGACATTGGCTCAATATGTTGGGAGAAAGTGTCCCAGTTGTCTTTCTCTCTTGGTTCTGCCAGTTCCCACATCCCGCTCTTTTATGTGTGTATGAGTGAGCGTGTTTCTGTATGCATCTTGATTTGATTTGCATAGGACGCACGTTTTTACTTTGTATGGCATCAGATTCTGAGTCTTTTACAATTGGTATAAGTATAACATTGAAATGATATTGTGTGTGTGTGTGTGTTGGTGATTGTTGTTCCTGCACATTGTATTTTGATTGTTATTCAGTATGATTGCTATGAAATAGCACAGCTGTTTAACCATCAAAATGGTTAAGAAATGGTGCATTTCAGCTGCCTTTATATTCTATTATACACACATGCGCACATACACTTTGCACGTAGTGTATATAGTTTAAGTACTTGTCCAGTTGCTAGTCAAATTTTAGAAAAACTTACTCGATTAGAGAGTTCCATCTGTTTTTATATAGGAGAGTTTGCTTGTAATAAAAAAAAATTCCCTGTCTACTGTCATGTACCTTGCATTTATTTTATGAGATCATGGGAAGAGGACAATAAAAAGTTCTGTTTGAACATTAAGCATTGGGACACTTTAAACTGACTTTGAGTTTAGGTCTCTGTAGCATTGATTGTACTAATTCTTGATCACTTGCTGTGATGTTGATATTAATCCTGGAGAGTCACAGGACTCGGTTGTTAGTATATTCATCATAGAAATTTGTTATCCATAAAATAATTTTTTAATTTATGTTCTCTTTTGATCCTTCTCTGCTGCCTGCTCGATTCACTGGTCAAAATATTACTATCTACTTTTTCTCTCCTCGAAAAAACCCTTGTCTGAGGTTAACTGAAACCGCATGTTTCATGAATGTTGCAGTACCTGCTGCTTCAGAAGCTACCTGGAAGTCAATGGTTATAGAATCTAAGTTACCCGTCCTAGTTGAATTCTGGGCTCCATGGTGCGGTCCTTGCCGCATGATTCATCCGATCATTGATGAACTATCTAAAGAGTACACTGGAAAGTTCAAATTTTACAAGGTGGATACTGATAACAACTCTTCAATTGCATCCCAATATGGTATCAGAAGCATACCTACTGTCATTATCTTCAAAGATGGTGAGAAGAAGGAGGCAATAATAGGTGCAGTTCCTAAAGCAACTTTGACAGCCAGCATGGAAAAATTCTTGTAGAGATGGGTGATATAAAGTATGAATTGAAAGATTTAAGCCGCTTTCCCATTATTTCCTTAATTTTAGCCTCTAATATGTGAAGATGAATTCTCTACTCTGGAAATAAACTCTCCTCTTTTGTTACATATAGTTCTTGATGCCTCTGTACCTTCTTTAGGTTGTATTTATTGCTGCAATACTTTTACTATGAATGCATCTTTCTTTATAGAATTGTTTACTTTAATAGTTTTAGTATACATGAAACATTTCTAGTTATTGTTATTTGTATTAATCAATACATGCTTGCAAATCTGCAGCTGGAAATGGAATGCATATTTTGGTGTTGAAGAGAGAACTTTTGGTGCATATTTTAAAGGAGTTCTCTTCAAGTGACCACAGAGGAAGCAGTAATTATCTTTGTTTTGGTCATTTTAGTTGCTTTGAAGCAGTATAACAAAAAGTATTTGGCATATTGTGCAGATTAGGCAATTTTTTAGGCAACTGCATTAGAATTAGAGGGGCCTTTGGACTCTGCATAATTCACTCTTAAATTTCTCACAAATGATGGGGTGACGTGGCTTGTTGCAGCAAGTACATAGCCCCATTTTAAGTTTGAGTTTCTGATAAGGAATACTTTAGATGGTAAATATTGTTTTATAAGTATAGATATTAAATATCGAGATTTGAATAAGGAATAATTAGTGTTTTATAATTAGATAAGTAAGATAATTAATGTTCGGAAGATAAATTTGTGTTTCTTTTACTAATTTTGTATATATAGAAATCAAATTTAAATAATTATTTAATTAAATGCATGTGGTCAACTAATATGGTAATTAATTAAATTTATTGTTATATTAATTAATTATTTAATCAATAAAAATAAAAATAAATAAATACTTTTATATTGAACTTTTATTTAAACACAATTAAGTTATTATCAACAATAATAGTTTATATTAAATAGTTAAAAGATAGCATAAATAATAATTATAAAATTATTAGCTGAAATTTATTTAAGTTAATATATTTATATTTTATAAATAGTTATAATTAATAGCAATGAATAATTTATATTAATTTATTAATTAATTAGACTATATTTTTAGTGTTCATTTTCTAATAATAAAATCTCTACAATTATGCAGGGTCTTAAAAAATCCACATGGTATTAAAAAATTCATCTCAAATAGAGTACTATAAAAATCTTGATTTTTAAAGTTATCTGAACAATCATATTTTGGATTTTAAAAAGTGAACAATCATATTCTGGATTTTAAAAAGTAAAATTACATGGAATAAACAATTATATTAAATGTCTGTTTGAAATCACATGGAAAAACCTATAAAATATATGAGGCTTAAGAGAGATAAAAAAAATTAGATCCTTATAGTTTAAGTTTATATCAATAATGAGATTCGCCCTCATCATTAGGCGGGCTAGTCCAACCATAAAGTGTGTAGGCTCAAGCTTGGTTTAGGTCCAAGTCTAACAGGCTTAAAGCATGAGTTAGGTTGGTCAACCCAATCTTCAATAGATCCTCATTGAATTAGTGTTTAGGCGAGCTTAGATCATGTTTGGGACAACTATTTGAGTTATATTGAATGTAGGGCTTTCTACGCATATAGCCTACGTAGATAGGTATAATTATACAATTGTCTCTAATTACCCAGTTGTCTTAACTTCATTTTTCTTTACATGAATAATCTAATGAGTTATTATTTTATACAACTGTCTAACAACAAATTTACCTTTTCAGCCCTCTTTATCATTCTGTTTTTTCAATAAATAAATAAATAGAGAGAGAAAAGCATGTAATGGAAGTTTTTTGTGGTTATGAACTTCTCAAAATTGTTTTCTTTTCAAAACTTATACAAGTAAGAAAAGTTTCTCTAAATGTTCAAAAATTGTTGCCCTCATAAATGAAAGCAAGAACCGGTAATAAGTTTCGAAGGAGAAAACAAGATATATTTGATATATATCACTGCATATTTGACTTTTCTAGAAATAAATAAGGGAATATCAGATAATTGCATAAACAAGACAATTTGTGTAATATATCGTCTTATTACCAAACAATAAATGTGATGTATATTTACATTTTCGGTAAACACACAAAAAATAAATCATGATATATCTGATGTATATTTATATTTTTCAGTATATTCAACATATATTTGAGATCTCAATGAAGAAGTGATCGACTTTCAGCTAAGAACATGGAAGAAAATTAAAAAACAAAACTTATAAAATGAATGAAACATTAATTTGAAATATCATGTAAAACAAAGTAAAAAAAATTTCAAAAATGATGTTAATAAGAAAAAAAATTACATATTTTAAAAATTTATTGATGAGAGATAATGTAATTCATGATATTTTAAAAAGTAAAATTCTTATATATGATTAATATTAAATCTGAAATGAGCTTAGCTCAGTGGTATTGACATGACCTCCAAACAAAGAGGTTAGAGGTTCATTGATAGATATTACAAAATTGAGATTAAGTTGATCTTTTAGGTGATTGAACAAATGACCAAAATTGAATGCCATTTTTAAAAAATAGCCAAACATATTATTCCGTGTGAAAATGGCCAATTCTAATACTATTTAAATTTTAATAATGGACAAAAATACCCCTATAATTTAGGAATTTAATTCCTACAACTATGCTATATTTAAAAGAACTAATAATCGAAAACAAAATTTAATAAACTTAACCACCCTAAATCTGACCTTAATTCTAAAAATAATAATATCTAATATAAAAAATTTCCATAATGTCAATCCAATGACCAAATTATCAATCTATGTCTCTTAAAAAAAATCCTTGTATAAACGATCATAAATGGGCTTGTGGTTGAATCAATATCTCTCGTAACAATGGAATAAAATCGACATAGTGATACTTAAAATAGAGATAAAAGTTCTTAAACAAAAAATTAAATAATTAAAGTAATAAAATCTTAATTATTTCAAAAAAGGAATCGGTGAACAAAATCTAAATCTTCATATGTACATATTTATATTTATTTGAAGATTTTTTTAAACTACTGTAATTTGAAATGTGTAATCTATGCAAAACTTCAAAAAAAAAAAAAAAAAAAAAAAAAAAAAAAAAGAAAGAAAAAAAGAAAAAAGGGCCCTTGAAACAATAATCGAGTGACGATTTTTTATCTTTGGATTAAGGGCCTCTTGATGAGGTTGACATAAGATTGGTAAACCTACCACCTAAATTTTTAAGATACTTAAATCACATTGTGACTTTTCAACTAAAATATATATATATATATATTTTTTATTTTAAAAAAGCTTTTCAAGTTAAAGACTTGAGTGCTCTTTTAGGTGTTATGAATCCAACATAATTTTCTTTTAGCTGGTTTTTTAGATTTCAAAACTCATACTTTTAGTTAGAGATGTCCATGGACGAAGACGGAAAAGTTTTATGATTTTTTTATAACAGTTATTTTAATTTCAATTAAATATATATATATATTTTAACCATTCTTTAATTGAAACCATTCCAATATAATTTTCATATAAATTATATATTATCAATTTGAAAAAATAAAAATAACAATGCATATGCAAATTAACGGGTGGACGCTTAGGGTTTTGTAAGTTTTATATATATTATTATAACATTAACATTAACATAAATAAATAAAAACCTATATATATTTATATATAATTATATGCATTTACTACATCATAGTCAGGGCAAGGCCGGGGACGGAGAATATATTCCCCATCCTTGGTCTAAATTGGTAAATGGGGAAAAGAAATCCCCATTCTTTCCTTTATTCCTCGTATATTCAGAGATTCTTTGCCCATTCAAGATTGGTTAAATGGACATCTCTGCTTTTACATTTGAATTTGAATAATATTATTTGTATTTGAATCGTTGAGGTTTCAAAAGTGACAAGTTTAATTTTGAATTCAATTTTTAGTTGATCTTTGAAGTTTGGGAGAAAAGGAGGTTTTCATGGTAAGTGGGTATTTGTGCAATCTTATGGGATTTGGAGGGGAGAGAAATATCTGAATCTTTAGACAACTTCATAAAAATAACATAAACAATATAATGACATTTCTTTTACAACAATATATGTTTAGAACCTTGGATAAGATGTATACCTTCGACTAAAAGGTCAAAAACTCAAAGCTGTCCACTCTAGACATTGTTTAATGGTCGATTGAGAACGTGATACTCAAAGTTGAAGACCTTAAAAGAAAGAATTCTCAATCTAATGCAAGTGCACACTATTAAACAAGTAGTAAATGGAAATATTCAATTTCGAATATCGTGTCTCAAGACTGTTTAATCATAATTTTAAAACTTGACCACAAATTTTCCTCAAGAAAGCAAGTTGCAACATTGTCCAAATTGTTGGAAGAGCAATTTTTTAAAAGAAAAATATCGATGAGATAGAATGGATCCAACCATAGTGATTTAACATCTGTTCAACCTTTTATGAAGAATCTTTAAGAGATTAAACCATTTAATAAAATTGACGTGTTTTTGGCTAATATGAATATATTTAAATAAAAATACAATTCTTTTGGTTCTAAAAAGATAAGGTTAAAATATAGTTAAATAAAAGTTATATTTGTTATTCGTCATCAAATCCGGAACTATTTCATTGTGTCGTGGAGACCACTACCGTGAAAGCAAATTCGACACAACTATGGTGTGAATCATTCTTTTTGATTGCTCTCCAAGATCAACACAATACCCACCTTCAGACGTGCACTCGTTGAATGGAGGGTAGGAATCAAACGAGAAAGAAGTTGCTCAGAATCGGGAAGAGGAGAAAACAAAAGAGAATAGATTCGCTTTTTTCAAAGATGAACAGATTTGGTAGTTTTTTGGCTTTTAAAGAAGATGAAGAAGATGAAGGGCAAACATTTTTCTTGAAAAAAATTAATTCTAGACCTGGTGCATTAATGACCTTGAAACGTTTTATTTTAAGAACAATTAAGTTTCAGCGGTTTAAAAAATAAAATAAAAAGAAATAAAACTATTTTTTTTCTCACATGAGCATGGTTGCCCAAGCCCATCCAAATGAACAACAATATGCACATGTGGGAAAAGGTCCTCTATTACTCCTCTATCAACTTTTGTACGTCATTATAGGTATTCTTCTATTTATAATCTCTAGTCACTCCTTAATTCTCTAAGGTGGAACAAAAGAAAGTGGGAAGCTCTCCATGTGACTCTCTTAAAGGCCTTGGACCTTGGGCTTTGATATGTTGGATCATTCCCAACAATATTTATTTGCTCTTTTCTTAAATTGTTTTCATAAAAACCTAATTTTATCTAACATTTTCTAATAGATTTATGAAATTCTAAAAGAAAAATTAATTTTTTATAATTACATCTAAACTTTGAGATTAGTTACAATTCCTAAAAAAAGAGATGATTTTAAATACTTAACAAATAAATGGGAGGGTTGATGGTATAATTGTAACAAACTCCACAATTCATTGATAATTTGTGTAAATTTTCCTTCTTGACAATACAAATAGGTTAAATACACAAAATTGAAAAGTTTATACTTATTAATACAAAATCTAAGTTTAATTTACTAGTTTTTAGACACTTCTTGAAGTTCATGGACCTAATAGGTACAAAAGAGAAACTTTATGAACCTAGTATAAACTTTTTAAAGATCAGGACCTTATACGATTTAAAACTTTAAAGTTTAAGAACTTTGAACTAAACTTGTAATTTAAAATACACCTGTCATTAGGCCAACTACTACAACTACAAATTTATTTACAACAATTTAAACAAGTAGCAATCTCAATACCTACAAAGGTTTTCTTAAGAATTGCTACTAAGCTATTGCAGTTGCATTAACCTATTGTGACAATTTTAAACTAAATGTTGCAATGTAATTATTGCAATTGGCTCTATTGAAAACAGATACTAAAACCATTGCCACTTTGATGTTACAGTAGACATGTTTGCAACAATGTATAAATACGTCGTTAGTAAAATGTTGCAATTGAAAATATGTCTCAACAATTTAATAATCATTGTGAATTAGTAATATATATAAATAACAACAGTTTGGTTACGTGTAGCTAAAATTGTTGTTATTGTTTACGGCATTTGCCTAACCATTTCAAAAACAAAAAAAAAATTGTTGCAATAGACCTAGTTTCTTGTAGTGTACTATGCTCAATTTTTGTATACTAATCTAGGGGATCATTTTAGATTAATAATAAGAAAATAATATTAGTAAAAACAAACTAATCTATGAAAATTGAACAAAAATCACATTTTACATACCAGGCTATTCTTTCTTTCTTTCTTTTTTTTTTTTTCTAAGATATTCACATATTTGAATTCCAAATTAGAGTTTGGCCTCATAAAGAAAATAAAGGTGGAAATAAATAAAAAAATCATAATGAACTTAAAGAAAAACGAGCTTGCTTAATAAAATAATCAAGTGCACATTTACCCTTCCACAATCTTAATGAAACTAACGTAATTTAGGCAAGTGGAGCCCGTTGATTACTTTTGTATTTGTTTACACAATTATGTAAAGAGAAAGGAGTGGTAGAGCCCATATTTTATTACCTCTAATCCTACAATCTGATTGCTCCTACCTAAGGTGAAAATTTGATTACATTGGTGAATTAGTGGGACTCATACGAATTCTTTACGTGGGACTCATACATATTTTATTACATGATATGTAAAGCATAAGGAGATTCACAATGTAACGAGAATCTAGAAAAATAATAAGACCCTACACAATTTATCGGGAGCATGCACTATGGAACGAAGCATGTGTAATATAACAAGTGTCCACATATGTAACGAGAGAATGCATATGCAGCAAGAACCCCCATAATGTAATAAGAATCCGAATTCATATTACAACGAGCAGTATATGGTCTGATTTCTTTCTTTTTTTCTCCTTCCTCAAATTGTGTAAATATATTCTCTTGTTCCATTCCTTGTTTATCATTTGTTATTTGGTATGTACATTGCCAATAGTTGAGTTCATGTGTTTTCTTTATAGATATGGGACGACTTTGTAGCTCGAGGAAGAAAAAAATTGGTGATTATAGAAACATGTTGGTTCCTATCCTTCATGACATGTTTGCAATGTGTGTTTCCATCTGTGCCCATCTAAGCGCTCTCTCTCTAAAAACAGAATATCACCCTTTTTTCATTGGAGCTATATACCGAATGCGTCACATTCAATCTTTGGTTTAGTATAATGATAGGAGTTTTATTAATCAAATAAGAATGAAAAGAAAAACAATCAATAAATTTACGATTCTTTAAGGTTAATGGAGAACTAAAAGGTAAAAGAAATGTAAACGTAGAAGAAATGATGGTCATATTCTTAAACATTTTAGCACACCATGTAAAAAATAGGATTATTGGTTTGCTTTTAAAAGGTTTTGAAGAACTACGAGTAAATGCTTCTATGTCAAAAATTATTTTGGAAGAAGTTTGAACCAATTTTGGAAACTTCAGTGGACCCTAGATGGAATGGTTTAAGGTACTTTGGCGATTTTTAAGATCAAAGTATATTCTCATCATACATATGAGTATTGCTAATGATTTTGTTCTTTAGGGTTGTTTGGGTGCTTTAATGGTTTAATTCGATCTATACTATCTAACGATTTTCCTATATGTGTCTCTCTCATTGATGTATATACATTCCTTTTCTGGTTCCATCATGGTTGCCACAATAAATCTTCATGGAATAGCTCATTCAACCATCATGTAAATATATCCGATGTTGGATCGCTTGCAATCTTGACATTCAGCAAAATCAAAATTGGAGAAACCAAGGGTCTCTATTCGTCTGACCTCTGATACGTGCATGTGATTTTTAGTTCTCTATAATTATCTCATAACCCTCTTAACCACTTTCCAGTGTTGCATGCCTAAGTCATTTAGATATCTGCCACCACTCCCACTATAAATGATATATTGGGTTGAGTACAAACCTGATCATACATTAGACTGTTAAGATCTACTAGCATGCAACAGAAGCAAACAAAATCAATAAGCACTCTAATTATATTTAGTTTGAGTTCTAAAAACATGCTTAAACAGAAACTTCAGAAGCGGGTTTCTAAACTACATACCTTTGATGAATTCTCCCAATTTCATGCTACTCTTTACGTTATTCCAGCTTCAATTCAACAATAAACCACCAAGAGATCTTCTCTACTATTCTCAGCTTTGAATTTGAGTGGTGGAACTCCAAATTGGAGTAAATTTGTGAAGGAAAAAGAGTGGGTTTTTGTCAAGAAGAAGAACACTGTAGCAAGAACTTTTTCAGCTGCAAAAGAAACTCTTCTCACGTCTACAAATTGAAGAGGTTTTATATTTAATTTACATGCAAGCACTGAAGTTTAGCAACATTGACACTTCAATCACCTGAAATTCAGTGTGTAAGGTGTGTAATTGAAGAGGAAACACTTCCTACTTCACAATAGTGGGGTGTTTCCACTTTCTATTTTCAACTTTCTATTTTCCCTTTTATTTGTTTTTAATTTCAATTAATTCAAAATTAATTAAAATCAAAATCAAAATTTCAAATTCTAAAATTTGAAATAAAGCAAAAAATTAATTTAATTTTAATTAATTAAATATATTTAATTACTTAAATAATAATTTAATATCAAATATTAAATTAATCACACACCTAATTTAAAACATGAATCCTATTCATGTAATTAATATTTAAATATTATAAACTCTCCAATTTAGTTTAATTTCAATAAATTAAACATTGATTAATTATATCAAATATAATTGTACAAACCCTAATTTTGAATTTGAACTATTCAAATTCAAACTCTAATTTTGATTTGAACATTTTAAAACTGAAATTCAATTTGAACAATTCAAATTGATATCATTCCAAATTCACTCAATTTATCAATTCAAGGTGTTCATGTTTTACGAGCTAGTTGAGGGACCTTATGGACCTACAGATCATGAGCTCCAACGATTTAAGATTAATTGACTAAAATTCTTTAGACCAAATTAATCAGTATTCGTTAACTATCAAGTCACATCACTATAGCTCAATAGTTGCACACTTCTCATTGTAGATATATTTGTATCTACTTGATTTAACCTAAATCAGTAAATCAACCCTTCACAGGTTATTCGTAATAACGGTTAGGTCAATATGTTGTTTTATCGTCGATATTACATCTTGCTCCTTAAGTTCCACTGATCCTCTAATGAACAATTGGTTTGTGATCCAATCACTAACCGGATCTCTCTCAGGCCAATGAGAGGGTGGGGCCCCTTGTTCAAGACATGGATTCAGTATTTAAGGGAATAACCTTTCTCCTATCCTTAAATCGAGTAGGCGTGAATTCCTTACTGCACCCTATGTCCCCAACTATCTACTCGGTCTTACCCCTGAAATGGGAGACTTATTGAGCCGATGCAGTTGAGCTAACCCTTATCTATGCAAATCAAAGGATAATCCGGAATAAACAGAAGTTTGTAGTTAGCTCAGGATTAAGATCGAGTTACCTAGGTCATCTAAGCGAAATAGTCAGTCTTAAATAGTAAACAACGTTATAAAGTAAGAGTGACTTATTTCTTGGTTCGATCTTACGCAAAACTCATTGCATAGGACGCCCCCAATCTTCATGTCAATACATGAACGAATCAAGATCACTTTGTTTGTAGTACATTACAACAAATTGTAACAAATACAGAGTGGGCCGCATCCGATAATGTTACCAGAATAAGGCACCCAACCTTATTCGTATACTATAGATCATTTTTACTATTTACTCGAACCTGATCGACTTTTACGTCTCTATATAAAGTTCAAGTATTCATACAATAGTCATGAATCTTAGTTTATTGGATTTAGGCTTTATAAGTACCATTTATAGATTCAATAACAACTTTATTGAAGTAATGTCGAATAACATCTTTATTGATAATAGAATATGTTTAACTTTACAAACTGCGAGTTTTAGGACATACAACCCAACATACACTTCAAACTTCTTGGCCTATATAAAGGGTTTGAGGCCTCTTGAATCATCATCTTCTACACCTAAAAAGAGATATCACAAGTTTCCATCCAGAGATTCTTCTGAAAAAACTCTTATACAAGAGTACCTATGAGCGGCAGCGGATCTTTCCAAAACATTGGGATAGAATTTCCACATTTACATTCACACAGACAGATATGCATTAAAACTACTAAATTACTGACATGCTTCAAGATAAATACACAAGAGAACAAGGAACTTACCGTTGAAGACTTTCTTCTCGAAAAATCTCGCTCTCTCTATGAATGGAAGCTGTCGCTTTCGCTAGAACGTCAGGCTATCGTTCAGTAACACCCCGGTCGTCTACCACGTACGGCTTTACACACATAGCAGGAAGATGGGGACGACACCACCACTTGGAGCCCTTAGTATTCTCGGAGTGAGAATCCAAAGAGTGGGCTCTGTCCAGATTTGGTAGAGGTGAGGAGGAAAAGAGATCGTATACAACGATCAAGCAAGTGGGAGAAGGCAACGTCTATCGTATAGATAGGGTGCTTGATCGTTTAGGCGAGGTACAAAATCATGTATGAAAAGCTAGGCGATCGTCTATATGATCGTTTAGTAAAACTCGGGCGCTAAGCGATCATTTAGTAAAATGTAGGCGATCGTTTAGAAGAAGCGCACGTAGGTGAGCGATCGTTTAGTAAAAGCTGCACTATTGTATAAGCTCTTAATTCACTAAGCGATAGAATGCAAACACCTCGTGAGCTATTAAGCGTGTTCTTTGCCAAATGAAAACAATTTTTATTTTATTCTTCAGTTACGAAAACCGAGTGGAACTTCCCACTATCGTATGATTATGGAGCGCCAGGCAATTATCCCATAACTATCCAATGAATGAAATAATAAATATAATCATATTATATTCATAACCTATAGTTTGATATCATATATCAACCATAGTGTTTTCTCCTCCACTAGATATAAATCATATTTATATCCAATTTCCTCTAAATTAATGTATCTCATATATAAAGTCAATTATATCATATATAATTAACTAGTTCAATCATATCATATATAATCAAACTTCCTCTTGTCAATTTGAACATTTCAAACTGACCTAAAAATTGATTCTCAACTTGTATCCAAGCTACCGTGAGGGCCTTATGGACCTATGGCTCGAAGCTCCAAGGTACATAAATAGCTGACTAAACTCTTTAGCCACGAGATCCACCATCCGTTAAGTGTTGGGCATTCCACTAAAGACCGACAACTGAACTCTTCTTACCATAGATATATTTCTGTGTCCATCAGATATAACCAATCATGAGTATGATAAGCCTTCTCAGATGCTCGTTAGTACAGCTGGGTCAATTTACTGTTTTGCCCTTGTAGTTACATCTTACTCCTTAAGTATCACTGATCCCTTTAATAAACAATACAACATAGTCCTACTATGTGTGGACATCTTTCGGACCATGAGAAGGTGTATGGCGCCACATCGTTCAAGCTATGGGATTAGCCCTTAAGGGAGCAATCTATCTACTTACCCTTACTTTAGGGAAAGAGTGAATTCCATCTTGTGTAGCTGAGTTCCCAGCTCCCAAATCAGACGAATCCCTAAAGTGGTAGGTTTGAATTGACGACCTGGCCACTCGCACCCATGCAAATCAAAGGATCGTCCTCCATGGCAGGAGTTCCCAACTCACTCAGGGTTGAGGTCATGTTACCTATGGTCATCCTAGTGCAGTGAAGTCTTTATCATGAATGACATTATATAAAAAGACGTTAACACTTCATGGTCAGGTCTTATACAAACTCTTTGTATAGGACGCCCCCGCTTGCATGTCCCCACACGAATGATCAGAATCAGACCATCTCTGACAAGTCACAACACTTATAACCATTCCACAAAGTGGGCCCGCATCCGTAGCGTTACCAGGATAAGGTTTCCCTCCTATATCCATATACTACAGACCATTTTGGTTATCACTTAAGACATGATCCACTTGTATGTCACCACATACATGCTTAAGTTACATAATGACTACCAGGGATTTTAGTTTATTGGTTTATGGTAAAGCAAATAAAACATCCATATGTGCAAAGTCAAGAAGTGAAATAAATATCATATATTATACATCACAAGTGTTCGTACAAACTGCTTACAAACTACAGGACACGAAACTTTAGGGCATCATCCCCAACATCTTCAACCACAAAAGTTCCTCCAAAGAACCATAGATCTAAGTCATCCCTACCCTATGAGAGCATGTTCTAACGATCCTAAATTTTATTCTAAGTCTAGGGATGTTATTTCTAAATTTTACTCTTTTGTAATCTTTATTCTATTAATAAAGAAATCATGCCTAATGAAAAGAAACAATGAAACAGAGCCTTTTAGGTAAAATAAATGCTTTATATTGATGAAATAATTTCTTGCAAATTCTAACTAACCAAAATATGTGAAAGCTTTTAAAAGTCAATTAGTAAAATAAAAAAAAAAAGAAAAAAAGAAAAGAGTAATCAAATTAAAAATCTTGGAGACATCAATGGTTCCTCTCAAGCATTCTTTTCAGCATCACCTTAGCCTACGTATTGATTTTCATAACCTAAAAAATTTGCAAGGTAGTCAATACACAACAATACTGTTAGATAGCTCACATCTAAAAAGCTATCATACAATACATGAGACAAGTAAATAAGTATAATATCAAATCATGGAGTCATGCAAAAACAAGAATAACCAAAAGATGATTTGATATACTTTCTAATGCATCATGCAAAATATAGACCATGATTACCATATAGTCATGAGATAACATATAAATGAACAGGTCTGCTTCAATGAAACTTGAAGTCGATCTTATTTGACCTACGATAATGCATCAACAAAGTCACAATCTATCCACAACAACAATTAAGATAATATCCATTCCATATTCAAGCTTCAACTTGAATATGTGTAAGCCGCATCAATGCATTTACAGGATATTTGGTATGTTGGGGTTGATGCCCTAAATCTCGTAGGGTCTTGTAGTTTTTAAACACTTGTATGAACAAACACTTTGTGATTTATAATATATGATATTTTATTCACTTCATTCTATGAAATATGAGATATTTTAGTTGCATTAAGCACAAATCAATAAACTAAGATCCATGGTTATCGTTGTAACTTAAGCATGTATGTAGAGACATACAAGTGGATCGTACTTTAAAGATAACCTAGATTCTCTGTAGTATATGGATAAAAGAGGGATACCTTACCCTGGTGACATTACGAATGTAGCCCGCTGGATCTGATCTTGATCATTCATGTATTAGACATGCGAGCGGGGATATTCTATATAAAGGAGTTTATATAAGATCGAACCACGAAATGTTTAGTCTTGTTGTATAACGACGTTCATAATTGAGACTTTCATTTCACTAAGATGACTATAGGTAACATGAGCTTAATCCTGAGTGAGTTGTGAACTCCTGCCTATAAGGGCGGTGTCTTGATTTATATAGGTGAGAGTGGTCAGATCGCCAACTCAACAAGCCTACCATTTTGGGGATTCGTCTGATTGGGGAGATGGGAACTTAGCTACACAAGATGGAATTCACTCCTTCCTCGAATTAGGGGTAAGCAGATAAATTGCTCCCTTAAGGGCTGATTCCAGGACTTGAACAATGTGGCATCACACCTTCTCTTGGCCCGAGAAGGATTTAGTCATAGTAGGACTATGATCTATTGTTCATTAGAGGAATCAGTGGTACTTAAGGAGTTAGATGTAACTACAGGGGAATAACGGTAATTTGGTCTAGCTGTACTTACGAGCGATTTGTGAAGGGTTATCGTACTGTTAATTTGTTATATCCAATGGACACATAAATATATCTATAGTGCAACGAGTACAACTGTCAGTCTTTGGTAGAAAGCCCGACGGTTAATGCATGGTGGATATCGTGACTAAAGAGTTTAGTCAGTTATTCACATATCGTTGGAGCTTCAAGCTACAAGCCCATAAGATCCCCTTAGTAGCTCAATGGATTCAAATTGAGAATCAGTTTTTGGGTTATTTTAAAATGTTCAAATTAACAAGAAGAAATTTGATTATATATGATATAATTAAATCAAATCAATTATATATGATATAATAGTTATGATGTATTTGATATATTATTGTTTGACTGGAGGAATTAATATAAATATGATTTATATTAAATGCCATAAAATAAGAAAAGAATTATGGTCTAAATGTTGCATATGATGCAATATTAAAACTATAGGTTATAAATATAATATGATAAGTTAGTTATTGTATTTATTTATAATTTATTATTATATGATAAGTTAGTTATTCTCATTAAGTTTGTTCTTTTTTTTTTTTCAGTAACTTTTAAAATGGCTACCGTTGCTCTTGCACTTTTAGCCGTTGATAAACTGATTGGCAAGAACTACGCTAGTTGAAAAAACACGATAAACACGATACTTATCATCGATGACCTAAGGTTCATCCTTATGGAGGATTGTCCTCTTATTCCACATCCTAACGCCGCTCGAAATGTTTGAGAGGCATACGAGTGTTGGACACGGGCGAATGAGAAGGCCTGAGCGTATATCTTGGCCAACCTTAATGACGTTTTGGTCAAGATGAGGTGGTTTTGGATCAAACCACTACTACGTAAGGCGCGTTGTTAATTTTTTGTGTAAGGGGTCACAGTTAGTCTCATGTTCTATCTTATTTAATTTATGTATTAAGGTTACAACTATTAGTTATGATAATTTTTAACTTGTTTAATTTGTATTGTTATATTTATATCATAGGAGAAGGAAGTTATTAGTGCACCAACCATACATGAGGAAGAGAAGAAGGTGAAGGAGATGGAAGCTATTAGTGTACAACCGATCTTGAAGGTGAATTGTATTATGAGGTAAATTTATGAGGTAAATTTACTATTAGTTACTTATAAAATTATAACTTAGTGGTTTTAGGAGAAAGTTTCAGAGAATGCGGGAAAGGATGAAGAAGTGATTGCTATTAGTGTACCACCGATCTTGAAGGTGAATTGTATAAGTCTCATGTTCTTCTATCTTATTTAGAAATGAACATGTGATCGAGTTTTGTAGCATGCAAAAAGTGAAGACTTTATCAATGGTGGCTTATATCACGTAAGTAAATGTTATTTGTTTATGATATATTATCACTTTATTAACTAGTAGTAAGTTAATGTGTTCGATCTATTATTGTAGATACCTACACTCGTTCATTGTTGATTCAAATAAAGGGTTGAAGTATATTTTTTAGAGCTCGGAACCTTTGTAGTAGATTAATGACTTCTGAACACAGTCATTTACTATAACCTTCATGTTCCATACTAATTAGTTGTGTATTTTATTTAGTGATCATTCTGAATATTATACTATACTCTTTGATGAATGTAGGGCAATGACCATTTTTCAGTCTAAAAAAAGTTTCAAAAGACTCGAAAAACCACATTCTGAAAAATGGTAAAGGTAAGTATAAGAGCACTGAAAAAGTTAATAGAATGATTATTTAATACATTTGTATGATATGTGTATTAATTATTGGCTTTGTATTGTAGTGTCTTTTACAAGTGGGAACTATCGAATGTGGGTATTACGTTATGAGATATATGCGAGAAATCATGACTAAAGAGAAGAATATTATCACAGATACGATATATCTTTATACTACTTATATATATTGTAACATTATAGATAGTGTAAATAGTAAATAAATATATATACTTCACTTTCTATGTTTTATAGATTGATATGAGGAGCTCGTACTCGCAACTTGAATTGGATGAAGTACGTGTGGAATGAGGTGAATATTTAGGTCGCTATATCTGATGGACTTCTTATAAATTTTGTGTATGTGGCACATGAGAATGCCCAAAAACTTTTTTTGTGTAAATGTATTGTTCAGCCATTATAGGTTATATACTTCAAAGAAATGTGTGGTGGAAGATAGAATTTTAGTCTTCTGATTTTTGAAAAACATAGCACATATAGATTAGTCTTACAATTTTGGAATTATCATATATAGGGGTGGGTTGATAGAGTATATACTATTGTACAATTGGTCTTGTAAATTTTAAAATCGTTCATATAGACATGAGTAATAGAAGAATTGAATTGTTTATTTTAGTATTCTGAATTGTTACGTTGGATATATTGGACTGATATGTAGACCTGAAATATGTGCAACTGTTTATTTTAGTTGATGAAATTTCTTATTGGAACAAATGTCATGCAGGAAATGAGAAATGGAAATTAAATTCGAATGTTTCATTTGGGAAAAAAAAACATAGATGACATTGGAAATGTGTCAAGACTTAGATTACTTAATCATTATTTCATGTCAAGATAAAAATATATTTGACAAATAAAAAATGTCAAGAATAATCACAATAATAAGTGTTAAGAATTAATACACTTGACATGTCATTATTATCAAGTGCATTATATTTCTTGACACGGAAATTGTGTCAAGAATTATTTCTCTTGACGTTTTTACAGTATGAAGTTATAACATTATACTTGACAGTCGAATAGACGACACTTTTATTAGCTTCAAGTATACCCTCTACTTGACATTGGAAAAACGTCAAGTAATCCAATTTCTGTAGTAGTGACAATTCCTAGTCATGTGTCCAAGTTTATTACAATTAAAGCAAAGAAACTATACCATTTCTCCTGAAAGGGGGTTTTTGCTCTTTTTTTTTGTTGGTTCTGGTTGCTGGAGCCATAGTTCTGACCATTCCTCTTTGTCCCCTTTGATTTGGTCTCCTTGGTACGACGTTCACCTTTTCCCTCTGGTCCTACTTCCGGGCTTCTTCCTCAATCCTTAGCCAGGTGATAAGACTCTCCAAGGAGAACTCCTTGGTCTTATGCCTCAAAGTGTTCTTAAAATCCTTCCACAAAGGGGGCAGTTTATCAATAATAACAACAACTTGGAATTGTTCGTCTAAAGGCATACCTTCAGTAATTATATGGGCTATCTTCTACAGTTCATGAGTCTGGGCCTCCACAGATTTGTCATCCATTATCTGGAACTTAAGATAACGACTGATAGCATATTTCTTTGACCCGGCCTCTTCGGTGTCGTACTTCTTTTACAGGCATCCCAGACCTTCTTCGCTGTCTTCATTGTGTTATAGTAGTCATACAGATCATCAGTAAAATTATTTAATATAACGTTCTTACATAGAAAATCTTTCTCCTCACAGTCAGCAGCTTCTTTTATCTGTAGTTCAGGTTGTTCTTCTAAAGGGACGATGAGCTTATCTTTGGTACACGTGTCGGCAACTTTCTTGACGGTAAGAAAGAACATCATCTTTTGCATCCACCGTTTGAAGTTTTCTCCTTCGAACTGAAATGGACGAATGAGGTCGGATGTCGTAATGTCGTTGTTGCTAGTGAGGGCCATTAGTGACATGGCAGGATACGTCTTAAAATTTTTGTCAACTGCAATCAGACAATGAACAGGACAGCAACAAGAGGTCAGGTCATGACGGTCGAGCAAAGAACAGGACCTGTAAAACAAAAGCTCGTTATAGGCTGAGTCGCGGAGCTCGCTCTCTTTAAGACGTTTCGTGACTCTAACCAAAAGTGCAAGCAGGTCAGGAATACTGCCACATCGTCCTTAGGATAAAACAACCCAAAAAGAAAATTCAATCAGAAATGCACTGTTATCGACCGAAACACACAACTTTCTGACTGAATGCTTGGAAACGAAAGCCGAAAAAGGAAGTACGCAGAGGAGAGTGAGGGAAGAAAGTGTAAGAATTGTGAATGGTGTGTTTGAGCAAGCTGGAATATGCGGATTTTTTTTTTATTATTAAATAAAAAATAAAATTTTTATTAAAGAAAAATAATCACACACGCGTGCCACGCTGGATCGGACCCACATTTGTCTTCTTCCTCACTCCCTCCAAATTGGGTACCCTTGGGGCCCAAACTCATAACCTAAGGTTAGAGTACAAAAGGGAGACTTCCTTTTCAAAATTCTCCAACGTGGGATTCTCTAATCAAAGATTGGTTTTTTTTTAAAAAAAAAATAAAATTTCACCCAATATTTCATTAATTTAATATTAGGCATATGAGAATATTTGGTAATATGAAAGGTAAACATTGGAATACTTATTCAAGCTATGTCTGTGGTTAAATTTGTACATTTAATAAATTTTAGATACAAATTAATTCCTTTTCCTTCAAACTTTTCAAAGTAATTAGTATATTGAGAACTAATCAATTAGTTGTTTTAAGTTTATAAGAATGTTGAAAATAATTCACTGAGATTAAACAAATTAAGTATTTTAATAAACTAAAATATTGGTTTAAATGCTAATGAGATTATACTTAATTTAATTTTTTTTAATCGATAAAAGTGAATCTATACAATTATAACAATTGATAATGCTAAGAGAGTAGTTAATTTCACTTTTACAAAGTTGTCAATTCATTGTTTAGGTATTAACATAAAGTTTGTACTCTAGAATATTTTCACACTAAAAACAAAGTAATAAATTTTAAAACAGAGTAATGGTTTTTTTTTCCTTTGCAAAGTTATTGTAACTAAAGTGTGGAGTGAGAGAATCAAATCTCTGACCTCCAAATCGATAGTACAAACATTGAGTTACGCTCATGGAGGCAGATTGAATTTTTTAGGAACAAACTAAACCAATTATTTATTGCTCACTTACCCAAGTCAACTGTTTTTTTATATATGACATTTATAATAACTTAAAAATAAATTGGATAAATTAAACAAAAGACCTTGATAATTTATTAACTATCATCGAACCCGGATAAGACTTCTGTTTTAAATCTTAGACATCTGATAGTTTCAACATGTTTTGTCCTTACTCACATGTTTGTTAGAAAATTTTCTAAGAGATCATCGAATATAAAATTACTTCAATCTAAGCATGTTTAACTTTGGACTTGTTATTAAACAAAAAAAAAAAAAAAAGAAGCATAAACTATTAACAATTGAGGTAAATGGACTACAAATCGAACCCCACCCTTTAATAAAATTAAAAAATTTACGTTTTATTTTTTATTTTTTGGGCTTTTAAATATTTTGAAAAAATTTATAGTTTTAATCCGCTAAAATAAAAGAAATGAAATTTTTGTTTTCAAATATAGTAAAATGAGCTGAAATATTTATAAATATGACCAAATGTCACTGTCTATCGGTGATAGACATTGATGAATAGTGAATTTATGTCCGCTAAAATAAAATAAATGAAAATGTTGTTTTCAAATATAACAAAATGAGTTGAAATATTTACAAATATAACAAAATGTCATTGTCAATTGGTGATAGACATTGATCTATTACTGATGGGCATCTATCAGTGTCTATCAGTAATAGACAATAATAAATTATAGTAATCTATGTCTATCACTATCCATCATTGATAGGTATTGATATTTTGTTATATTTATAAATATTTTTAACAGTTTTAACATTTGAAGCAATTACCTTAAATGAAATAGTGATTACGTAATAAAATAATATATTATCTTTAAGCTAAAAATTAAATTAGTCAAAATCGTGTCCAAATATATATATATATAGTGAACAATTTTCAAGAAATATTAAAGAGATAATTAAATGGTATATGAACATTTTTTACATTAAAATTAACAACCTTAATTAAATCTGTAAGCTTCAGTTCATTGGCAAGTAAAATGGGAGAACACTTGTATGAAAAATTAGCCCCCAATGAAAGCCAAGTATGTGGCCAAAAAGCTAATTTGGAAAATGTTGCTCTGTTTGGGAGTTTGCCACAAAGTGTTCATAATAAAATACTCTTTAATAAAAGTGTTTATTCACGAGATAAAATCAAGACCATAGTTCAACTGACATAATACTCGTATTATCAAATTCGAAGTCTGAGGTTTAAAATATTTGCAAAAATTTTATTGGATTTTATTTAAAACATTTATGTTAAATATTTATACCTTATGTGATATTTTTTTTTAAAATTTAAATTTAGATTTTAAAATTGATTAAATTACTATAAAGTATATTTTTAATCCTTCAAAACTGATTTTGATGATATGAAAATTGCATTTAAAAGTGTAAGATTTAATATTTAATTAATTTTGAGTAATTAAAACGTGTTTTAAATTACTTTTAAAAATACAAAAGTGATTTTTTTATCATTGTAATATCACTCCCAAATATATAGTGATTCGATTCATTGCATATTGTTAAATTGAAATTAGAAAGAGATTGAACGAGACTAAAAAGATAGTTTTTTTTATTTTTTTTATTTTTATTTTTTTTACAAAGTCAAATTAGGGGTTTCTAAAATTTTTTTTTGAAGACTTTATTTATTTATTTATTTTTTGGAGAATATGTTTGTTTGGTTTCCAAATTTTTAAAATGTAACTTTTTAGTTTTAGGTTTTTAAAAATAGATGCAATTAGTTCTTGAGTTTTTAAAACTTACATTTTTAGTCTTTGGGTTTTTTAAAAATAGGTTTAAAAGGTCTCTAAAGTAATTATGACATCTTAAATTAGAACATTAATTTAAATAAATTATCTCTCTCTATAGTTTTTTTTTAATGATTTTTCTAATCTAACGTTTCATAATATTTCTACAAAAATTATTTAAATATCTATTTTTAAAGACTCGGGGACTAAAATGTTCATTTTGAGAACTTAAGGACCAAACATATCTATTCTTAAAACTTTTTGATTGGACCCCCAAATGATAAAAATTAAACTCTCAAAATTATGTTACAATTTATACAATTATGTAAGTTTGATAGTCCTTTTAACACTTATATAAATTTGAGGCCTCAATTTTTACAATTGAAAGTTTAAGGATATAAATGTAACTATTCATTCGATCCTTTTAGGGGTGGTTTTTCAATTTTCATTTTTTTTTAGAGTTTGTGTTTTAATATCTCAACTTTTGATTAAAGGTTAAAAAACATTTTTGGTTCTTAAACTTTCACGAAAATAACAATTTAGTCCCTGAACTTTAATTTGTAACGATGTAGTCCCCATACTTTCGATTTTTTAACAATTTAATCCTTAAACTTTAGTATGTAATAAACTAGTCCTTGTACTTTTAAATTCATAACAATTTGGTCCCTAACATAAAAAAATTTATCAAAATTAGATGTCAATTTTTATTACTTTATGATGTAGACTTTGTATTTTATTAAAATATTGAATCTCTAAAATAGTTTATTGGTTTATTTATGCAAGAAATTTTATTAAATTTTAACTCTTTTTTTAATAAGAGGGACTAAATTGCAATAAAATTGAAAGTTTAAGGGCTAAATCTTTACAAATCAGAGTTTATTGACTAAATTGTTGCTTTTATGGAAATTTAGGGACTCGGTAATTTTTAACCTCAATTTTTTAAATAAACTATTTACTTCTGTTTGACATTTAAAGTTGCTTAATTACATTTTCACCTGGTAATTGAAAGGTAAATACTTTTTTAAAAGATATATATATATATATTTACTTTAGTTTTTAGTTGAAATTGGCTATTCTAATAGGATCATGGTTTCTCAAAATAATAATAAGATCATGACAATAACTATATAATAATGTCAATAAGCTAAGAAAAATTGATGCAACCAACTAGACTATGATTATTACCACACTCCTATATAAACCTATATTATTAATCTTTCTATAATGATTTTACTATGTTTTTAATCTTTATTTCAATTGTGTATAAGATTAAAGAATTAGAGGAGTGAGGAAAAAAGATGATAAATATTTCAAGTCCCATCTAAATTTAAAATTTTTAAATAAATCTAGAGTCATAATTAAATTATTTATGAGACTCCTGTAGGGATCAATGTCCTAACACAGCGAAAGAAAACACGATCATGAAACACGATCATGAAATTAATTTAGGAATTATGAAATATCAGTACATTGAAAAAATCAGAATATTCCATAGAGATTTAACATAAATTAAACCTACTGTAAAACTAATCTAGGTTAAGCATGCATAACAAATTCTGCAGAGAAAAGGGAAAGATATTCTTACTCTCGTTTAAAGACTCGAATGTAAAACCTCCTTGGGATTTCTTGAACACCACCAAAAGGACTTTCGTCCTATCTCTGAGAATCCTTGAGGATTGGTTTGTGGGAACCAAGATTATGGGAAGAGAAGGAGAATTTTTTAAGAGAAAAATATTTCTACAGTACCCTTCTGTAAAAGAATCACCAAATCGTTAACACCTCTATGTTCATCAATTATCTTGCAGGTGTTTAATCAAAGAAGAGAGAGAGTGAAACGTGAGAGTTATCCAACCTTAACCAAACGAGAAAAAGGAGTCACTTCGTGTCACGGCCCAAATCAACATGCTCAACATCTACCAAGTCCAAGGCCGAGCCTAGTAAAATAGCTAAAGGGACATATCCCGCACATGTTTCAGTCCAAAGCATCACCCTAGAACCAAAATATGGGCCTAGGAGAAGATGCTTGGCCAAGGCCGACCCTAACCAAACTTCAAAGAAGGCACACTCCTCGGTCTGGTAAGTTGAAGGATCATCGTAAAACGACTCTAACCCTTATCGGGACAACTTAGGTCAACAACTTCTATAAATATATCATTATAACTCAAAAAAAAGTGACTTGAATCATACTCTCAAACTCCAGAGTTTTCGTTCTCTCACTCGTTGACTTAAGCATCAAAATGGTGTGGCAACTTAGCAAGCACCCCACCAGACCAATATAAAATTTGATGTTGTTATCACGTGAAGGTTAGACTATTTTTCCTATTCGAATTTTGACATCAACAAAGTATATTAGTATGCCAATGTAAAGTGTATAATAGATATATCATTATACAAATATAACTATATTCTACCTACTGAAAAAATAAAATTACATGTCATTTACGTATACTGATAAAGTATAGCAATTAGCTTGTATCCGTAATTTAAATTATATCATTTTTTACGAAGAAATTTAAATTATATCATTAATATATAATTTTAATATTATTTATATATATATCTAATATAAAGTATATCTTTGATTTACGCGTTGTTAGATTTATACCATTTCTACAAAAATATATTTTCATGTGGGAAAGGAAAGGTACAATTATTTAGGCATATAAAAGATATGATATTACATAACAGAAGCTCCTTTTTCTTTTTAATTATAAGTTGCACATGGATAAGTAGATCAAAATTTATTGCTTGGTTTATCAAAAATATAAGTCAATAGATCCGCTCTAGGGCGATTTAAATCATGAATCTCTTAGTACTCTTTTGTGAAACATTAAAAGATATCATCTATTTTTTCTTTTCAAATACAATTGGAAGTAGTGAAATTCAAATCATACGCCTTATGGTTACTAACAAATTTGTATGCCAACTGAACTATACTCAGTTTTGAAAAAGCATGATGTATTTAGTCCAATATAAATAAAAATACTAATAACAATATCGATAACTTAGTGTGCGAGTAAAAAACCAGCTCAACTATTAATCTAAGGCCCCTTTTGATAATATTTGGTTTTTTGTTTTTGTTTTTGAGAATTAAGCTTATAGACACTATTTTTCTACCTTTAAATTTCTTCATTTGTTATCTACTACTTAATAAAGATACAAATCATTATAAAAAATAAGAAGACAATAGACTTAGTTTTTAAGAACCAAAAACTAAAAATGAAATGGTTATCAAACGGAGCCTAAATAATTTCTATAACCTTTTTACTTATGGAAAAATTCATCAATACCGATATTTTTATTAATATATCTGTAAAATTAAAATCTAAAAAACAATATTACTATACTATATATAATTAAGCCTAAAATTATTATGAAAAAGGAAAAGAAGGAGTTTGATTAAGTAAGGTAGGCAACTGAAGGTGCATGGATTTGATTAGAAGGTTAAGATAATAAATCACCGACAAAAAAATTATTAAAAGAAAGAAAGAAATAAGAAAAAGAATGAGAAGGTCACATGGTTGTGTTGTTTGAGTGTCGTCTGATGTTTTTTAGAAGTACCCGTACACACCTCTCTGTACTTTGGTCTTGTTCTTCATAAAACCGCGTTATTCTTAAATTTATATAATTTATATATTTCTACATATTCACCGACAAATTAAAACTTCCCTTTTTTGGGCTCTATAAATGCAATGCCTTTCGTTAATTTTCTAAGTACATTACATTACAAACACTTTGTCGTTTGATATACACGTTATTCTTATTTTCTGTTTGTTTCTCGGGAAAATATATATTATGGTTGCTATGGTTTATTATGGGAATAATAATAATGGGTTTGTTTGTTGGGTTTTGTTTTGGTTCATTTTCATGGCAGTTGGTCTTGGTGAGTTCTTCGTCTATGGGGATAATAATGCTTGGTTTAATGCTCATGCAACTTTCTATGGAGTTGATCAAAACCCTACTAGTCTTGGTGAGTTTCTTCCCTTTTTTCCCTTTTCTTTTTATATATACTTTGTATTTTCTCAATAGAAAATTAGGGTTTAAATATTATACTTTCGTTCGTACACTTCTCGTTTTAGTTCATTTTAGCCCATATATACACATTAGAATATTTATTTTGGTCTATATATTTTGAAAATATTCATTTCGGTCTTTGAATTCTTAATAAGGGATTATTTTGGTCCTTTCATTTTCATATTTATTTCATACTTCGAGACTAGAATGGTGTTTTAATTAAAAGTTTAATGATCAAAATGAAACAAACTTAAAAGTACAAGAACCAAAACGAATATTTTGAAACTATGGAGATCAAAATAAACCTTTTGAAATTAAAAAACAAAATGAACTAAAGCCAAAAATATACGACGGACTAAAGTAGTATTCAAACAAAATTTCTTCAATGAAAATGTCACAGTCGAGACACAGATTCGAACATTTCTTCTTTCATAAACAACGTAACCAAAAGATACAATCAATTTTTTTAATAGTATCTATCTGAATTTATATTCAGAAAAATACTTAGGTGTATGAGACCTATCGTTGTACATTCTACCAAATTGTTCAATCATAATTTGTTACATGAAAATTTTCTTCCTACTTCTTTTTTAAATATTTTAATTTATTTTTTATGTATGTGATGATAGTAGGATGCATAGAGATATATGGTCTATTTTAGTTGATAACTACTCTTGTTTAAAGTAATTTCTATTTTTTTTTTTTTTTTTTTGAAAATGGTAAGAACAATCTAAATTAAACTAGCTACTAAGTACTAACAATTGAAGTTTTGAAAAAGCAGTACAGTTTTTTATTTTAAAATTTTGGGTAAATATTTAGAAAATTAGAAAGTTGTTGCTACATTTTTTTCATAGCTTTTAAATTAATTTTCTTTTTGAAAAGAAAGTATCATGCCATTATTTATGATTCTAAACTTTAAATAATAATGTTCAACTTTATAATAAGTATTTTATTAGAAGTAAATTAAATAAAAAAAATTAGCTAAACATGGTTTAAAAATAATTGAATATTGAATGAAATACAAATAATTATAAAAATACAATTTATCGATCTTGCATATCTGGCAATCAACTTAACATTCAAACACTATTGATTTGATCCTTTTCGTGATCTATTAATATAAAACAATATATATTCGACAAAAAATAATAAACGCTGTATCATATCTTATTTAACATAATTCAGGATTTTAAAAAATAAAATTTATATTCATTTGTTAAAAAAAAAAAAAAAAAATCTTTTGTTAATAGAATAAAAGTGGGATTCAAATCACAAACCTGAAAAAAAAAATCTTTCTTATCATGTTAATTTATTTGTAATGATAATGTATTATTCCACCCTTCATGTGGTTTTAGTCCTAGGAACTTCCCTTCATTATTAAACTTTTCTCACCAAATTTTAACACAATAACCGTCAAAATAAATTTAGGCTACATTTAACAAACGGTAATAAAAATCGATATAATTGGATTGAAATTTTTTTTATAGGCTACAATAACCGTCAACATAAATTTAAGCTACATTTTATACTATTATCGTTATTATTATCATTATTGTTTGAGTCTAACGATAACGATAAATGTAATAAAAAATATGATATATTCATAATTTTTGTATTGTTACAGTAAAAAGTCTCATGTAATTTTCATTTACAATGTGAACATCTCCCATTCCTCAATTAGATTACATGGTTTGATTACAAATTTCAAGGTAGATCCTACATTTCATTACCATTATAGAAAGCAAGTAAACAACAACAAAAATAATCAATTGAGATCCATTTTTTACATTTTCATGGATGGATTACCTTTTTATTAGTGTAAACGTGACCTTAGTTCAATTATATATATATATACTAGTAATAACTATCCACCGTGAGATATCTCACCTCAAATTGTATATATATTAGTAATGTAATAAAGTTGTGTACTTGATTATCTATTAATCAGGAGGAGCATGTGGTTACGACAATACATTCCATGCGGGATTTGGAGTAAACACAGCGGCGGTGAGCGGCGTACTTTTCAGAGGTGGAGAGGCCTGCGGCGCTTGCTTTCTAGTAATTTGCGACTACAACGTCGACCCCAAGTGGTGTCTCCGCCGCCGTGCCGTCACTGTCACCGCCACAAACTTCTGCCCGTCCAATAACAACGGCGGCTGGTGCGACCCCCCTCGGTCCCATTTCGACATGTCGTCACCTGCTTTTCTTACCATTGCTCGTCAAGGCAACGAAGGCATTGTCCCTGTCCTTTACAAGAGGTACAACACAATCATACAATCTTGTATATTCTCATTTAATTAACCTAAGTGTTACTTGTAGTCATATGGATTCACTATTTTTTCAATCCAATAATTTCAATATATTAAATTTTTAATGAGTGGATGTTAAATTTAGTCGGTAATAAATTTACATGCCATTTAGTATATTAGCAGAAATTTAGAGAGAAAGAGAGAATATAAAAAGACTTAAACCATGGATTTCAACTTGTCAATCCATTGTCTCACGTTTATTTATATTTTCAACTGTTTTTATTTTAAGAATTTTTTTAACAATTAATTCTACTTTAATGGTTGAACTTAACTTAATATAAATGAGTATTTTTTTTTTATCTTGGTTGTATTGTTTTTTTTCCTATGGAAGTTCGATATTATACATCAATTTTCATGAACGATTAAAAATTACTTTTGAAGTAGAAATCTTTAAGACTTTTAGAAAGAAATTAAGACCTAAGATGATGTGATGATGATTTAAAATAATATTGTGTATCAATATTTTGTTTTAGCTCACAGCCACACCACTTATGAATAAAATTGTTAAAAGTATATGAATATTTGTTTAAGCAAATGACAAATTTTAGGGATGTTTTCTATAATATAAACAAATTTTTATGTAACCTCCCTGATGTCTTGTATTACTTTCAAATGTTCTATTCTTAAAGGGTGAGTTGTAAAAGAAGAGGAGGGGTTCGATTCACGTTGAGAGGACAATCAAACTTCAACATGGTGATGATATCAAATGTTGGAGGTAGTGGTGATGTGAAGGCTGCATGGGTAAAAGGGTCGAGGACGAGGACGTGGATGCCCATGCATCGAAATTGGGGGGCGAATTGGCAAGCCAATGTCGACCTCCGAAATCAAAGAATGTCGTTTAAGCTCACTCTAGTTGATGGAACAACATTGGAGTTTGTCAATGTTGTTCCTTCCTCTTGGAGGTTCGGGCAAACATTTTCATCCATGATTCAATTCTCCTAAAGTGCTTTGTAACTTGTTGTGTTGGATCATTCTTTCTTACATCTCTTGTTGAACAAACTTCTATGATAAGTTTATAAAATTAATTTAAACTTTTTATTGAAAAGAAGAATTGTAGAATTTTTTTATCGATCATTTTTACTCAATGACATGTAATAAAGAAATATATTAATTATATTTTCAATTCATCTTCTTAATTTTTCTTTATCAATTTTAAGTCTATGCGTACCCTAGAAAACTTCATTTATAATGTGTAATAGCGTTCTTTTCTTTGTACCATCAATCTTGATGTGTATTAGCTCTTTTTTAAGTACCAAAATGAGCCATAGTTTATTTGGCATATTTAATTTACGAAAATTGCATTATATGACAAATACATTTTAAGAAATTAAAGTCATGGCTTCAACTTTTTTGTAATTGCAGGTGTGACAATCACATAGCAATCACATAGAAATTAGATAATAATCACATAATAATCACATAGAAATTAGATAACAATCAAATTTTCAGGTGGAAGTTTTTTTGATATGTTTGCAAAAAAAACAAAAACCTAAAGATACGCGTCCAATTTTTAAATTTTTTTAAAAAAATTAAAGTTGCAATGACCTCTTTAATTTAACTATAAGAAAGGAAGGAAAATAAGGAAACGGTAAAGAAGATATAATACATTATTTACATAAAAATAAGAATGAATAAAATGTCCATGTGGATCCTAACATTTAAATAATAGAACATCAATTATAGGGGACATTATTGATTTGTCTATCTATTCAAACAAATGTTGATTATATTAAATTAGAAATTTCTTTTATTTCTAATTATTTCAAAACTTGCTACTCAAACCAAATATTAAAAAAATAAATAAATAAACATCCCAATGCATTGAAATTATCCAAATACTAGGAAATGTAAAAGTGGATCTTACAATAAATAATTTCTATTGCATTAGTATTTTTTTTCCATTTATGTTTTGATAACAACATATTTTCTTATTGGATCTTATCTAAAAGAGGATTTCAGAGTACATGTGTTGTTACAACTCATGGATAAATGGTTTGAAGAAAAATATTTTCCTTGATTCAAAACATGAAACTAAAAATTTAAAGGTAAAAGGGCTCAGTCACAACATAATGATCTTAAGCTGTGGATATTTTTAACATTTGGTAGTTAATCCACAATCTTTGACAAAAATGGAAAAAAAAAGATAAAAGGAAAAAGAAAAAACCCATCTTCACATAAGAAGAGGTTCTTTCTTTAATTATAAAAAGAAAAAAAAATGCATTTGAAGGTATCATAACAGAGGTGTTCAAGCATTGTTGATGTAATAACAGAAGCTACTTGGGTGAAATCAAACATTTTATCTTGAAATATACCCTCAAATTTAACTTGTAGAAACCCTATAAAAGGGGAATCTAAGCTAGAAACAAAAGAAGAGAAAAAGGATCTTATCTTCTCCGTAGTTTTGTTGTAAAATCTCCAAGAATCTAAATAGAGTTCCTATTATGGATGTAGACCCTTTTATTGTCGAACCACGTTAAAATTCTTGTGTCTTTCTTCTTCCTTCCATCTCTGCATGTTGTGATCTACCATTAAGAAATACCATTTTCTTCTCACCTTCATTTGATCTGGTTTCATTTTTTCTTCTTCTCTTCACAATTGTAAACATAGAGAACGAGAGAGAGAACAATGAGAGATAAATTTTTTGTGAATAATGAAATATGAAAATAGGTGAGTAATCGATGAAGAAAAACTATCCTTCAACGTGCGAAGGAAAAGCATCAGCAATGTGGCCACTCTATCAACCATTTGTTTTTGTCTTAGTCCTCAAACTTGGGTCATCTTTTCTTGTATTCTTTCAACTTGGGCGTTAGTGGAAATATACCAAGCCCAATAAAGTGGTATTAGAGCGTATAAAAACAAGAGAGATTCTTCAAGAGTTTAAAGAAAGATAATCTTGGAGTGTTGTAAAGTAAGAAAAAAGGCACGAAAATGGCTGTTGCAAGGTATGACATAGAGTGTGGTAGAGATTCAGTGACCACAAACATCATCATTTCAACTTAAAAATCAAAGAGATGGAACTGATTTCTAACAAAGAAGAGAAATCTAGCGCAGAGGGATTATTTGTGAAAGGCAAGACCAAACATCACAATGAAGATTAGGGTAAACAAGTTTCCACAGAAGAAAACAAGGAGAAGTTTAAGATTAAATGCAAATATTGCAAGAAGATTGGACATCTAAAGGACTGCAGAACTTTGAAATGGAAAAATAAGCAGAAGAATTCAGAATCAAAAGAATCAATCAACATAGTCAAGAGAAGCCTTAGTAGGGGAAGACTCATTCTTCTACTCAGATGCCTTATCCACCTCAAATCAAAAGGCAGAAAGCTAGCAGACCTCTAACTTCTAGAAATATTTCATGAAGTGACTTTTCTAAGATTAGGTTGATTCTAGTATATATGAGAAAAATAGAAGCATGTGTTTCATCATTGAAATCATAATTGACAAAGAACTCATGTGGAGACTTACTAAATTTATTGATGTTAAATGATTGTGGTAATCAAAGAGGATGCGATGATAAAACATTCAAAATCAAAATACGATGCAATAGTGCAAAATTTGAAATAAAATTAAGGAAGAATACAACCCCCAAATTTGCGTTGTTGCCCACATTATTTGTTGACGCATCCTGCTTTGCGGCGATCTTCTATCTTTTGGATTGTGGTGACGACGTGAAATTTCGTCTTCGTATAGTGCCTCCGCAATCGTGTACCTTGATCGTTTGCAAAGAAACATCGAGAGGGTTAAATGATAAAAAAGTTAACAAAATTTTTCGACCATTTTTTTTTTTTTTTAGAGAAGTAGTAATAAGTGAAATGCAGATAGATAAATGATGATTAAAGTATCGAAGAAATGAGAGTTCAAGAACCAAACAAAGGATACTCCAGAAGGCTTGCACCCAAGATGATGTTGTTTGCCAGTGTAGGGGCCACTCCATTTTTCTCTATTCCGGGTTTTTTAGGTCCACAGAGGTCTTTTCTGGCTGAAAATCACCCCCGCAATATGCCTTAACTCGCTGCCCATTAACCTTAAATGTACGGCTCCCGTCCTCAGTGATCAGCTCCACCGCACCATGTTGGAATATTTCTTTAATGATGAAGGGTCTAGACTAGCGCAATTTTAATTTTTCAGGGAAAAGTCGTAGTCGTGAGTTGAATAGTAAGACCTTTTGCCCGACTTGGAGGTTCTTGCCGCATATGTGTTTGTCGTGCCAGCACTTTGTGTGCTCCTTGTAAATCTTTGCGTTCTCATATGCGTTGATCCTCTATTCCTCCAGCTCGACCAGTTGAAGTTTTCTCGATTCTCCTGCTTTCTTCAAATCAAAGTTTAGTTTTTTTTTACCGCCCACAATGCCTTCTATTCCAGCTCCAGAGGCAAATGACATGCCTTATCAAATACCAACGTATATGGGGACATACCTATGGATGTTTTAAATGTAGTTCGGTATGCTCACAACGCATCGTCGAGCTTTATTGCCCAATCCTTTCGTGAAGGCCTTACTAACGTCTCAAGTATCAGCTTGATCTCTCGATTGGACACCTCGGCCTAACCATTCGTCTGCAGATGGTATGTGGTGGCCACTTTGTGGAGAATATTATATTTGCGCAGCAGCTCCTTGACAGTATGATTGACAAAGTGAGACCCTTCATCACTTATTATGGCACACGAAGTGCCAAAACGAGTGAAGTGTTTTTCTTTAGGAATTGAGAGAATACGCCGCATCACTTGTTGCGCATGCCACTGCCTGTACCCACTTGGATACATAGTCGACGGCCAGCAAAATATAATTTTTACCATTCGAGGGAGGGAATGATCCCATGAAGTCGATACCTCATACGTCGAATAATTCAAGCTCCAAGATGATGTTCATCGGCATTGCATGTTTCCATGAAATGTTACCTATGCGTTGGCACCGATCACACTTCATCACATAGTTAGCTGCATCCTTAAACAATATTGGCCAAAAGAATCCACTCTAAAAAACCTTAGCTGCGGTGCGCTACCCTCCAAAGTGCCCACCATATGGTGAGTCATGACATTGCGATAATATGCGTTGTTGAGCAGCATTCAGTACACATAGTCGCAGAATCTGGTCTGCCCCCCTTTTGTACAGATTCAACTCATCCCAGAAATATGATCTGCATTCGTGCTTGAGCCTCCTCTTCTGGTGGTCAGTATATTCCTCCGAAAATTGCTCGCAAACCAGATAGTTGACTATGTCAGCATACCAGGGCAATTCTTCAATATGGAACAGCTGCTCATCTGGGAACACCGCATTCACCTCTGACTCGTTGCGATCAGCTCAGGGTTTTTCGATCTCGACAAGTGATCTGCAACTTGGTTCTCCGTCCCCTTTCGATCAATTATTTTTATATCATATTCTTGGAGGAGGAGAACCCATCTGAACAACCTCGGCTTCGCATCCTTCTTTGTCATTAAATACTTTATTGTCGAATGATCAGTATGGATGAGTACCTTGGTTCCCAGCAGATATGCTCTAAATTTTTCCAACGCAAAAATTACCGCAAGTAGCTCTTTCTCTGTGGTGGTATAATTGGTCTGAGTAGGATTTAACGTCTTACTCGCATATGCGATAGGATGTAAGATTGCTTTTCTCTTCTATGCCAAAACTGCTCCTATCGCATACCCGCTTACATCGCACATTAATTCAAAAGGAAGTGTCCAATCAGGTGCAATTAACACGGTGTGGTAGTCAGTGCATTCTTCAAAATTCTGAATGCGTTGAGGAAATTTTTGTCAAAATCAAATTTTCTATCAACCTCCAACAACGCACTCGGTGGTCGTGCTATTTTCGAAAAGTCCTTGACAAAGCGTCTATGAAATCTGGCGTGCCCCAAGAAACTTCGTACAACCTTCACGCTTGTTGGAGGTGGAAGTTTTTCAATTGCTTCTATTTTTGCTTTATCCACCTCCAACCCGTCCCGAAAAACCTTGTGCCCCAACACGATGCCCTCCTTTACCATAAAATGGTATTTTTTCCAGTTAAGAACGAGATTCGTCTCCTTGCATCTCTTCAGTATCTTCTCCAGGTTGACCAAATAGACTTCATAGGTGTGCCCATAGACAGAGAAGTCGTCCATGAAGATTTCAACAGAGTCCTCAAAATAGTATGAAAAGATGGCCATCATGCACCTTTGGAACGTGCTTGGCGCATTGCAGAGGTCGAATGGCATGCGGCGAAAAGCAAAGGTCCCATATGGGCAGGTGAATGTGGTCTTTTCCTAATCTTCTAGAGCAATCATACCGGGTCATAACCGACATATCCATCCAGAAAGCAGTAAAAGTCATTTCCGGCTAGACAATCTAGCATTTGGTCAATGAACGGTAGAGGGAAATGATCTTTCTTCGTTGCCGCATTCAGCTTGCGGTAGTCCATGCAAACACGCCACCCAGTGATGGTTCTTTGTGGTATCAGCTAATTATTTTCGTTCGAGACTACCGTCATGCCACCCTTTTTTGGCACACACTGCACGGGGCTGACCACGTGCTATCTGCTATCGGATAAATAATGCCCGCATCTAACCATTTAATGATTTCCTTTTTAACGACCTCTTTCATCGCAGGGTTAAGTCTGCGCTGATATTCGATCCTTGCTTTATAGTCTTCTTCGAGACGAATTCGATGCATACAGTAGGTTGGGCTAATTACTCGAATGTCGGCAAGCGTCCAGCCAATTGCTCGCACATGTTTCCTCAGAATGCTCATCAACACATTCTTCTGGTCTTCATTAAGTTCAAAGGAAATAATTACTGGCAGCTTCTCATTCTGCCCTAAAAAAGCGTACTTTAAGTGGTTCATGAAGGAACACGAGACATACGCAGTGGAAAAAGGACCTAATTACACTCTAATTTCTTTTAATTTAAAGGAAAAAATGCATGCAATTGAAGGAAAAAACAATGAATTAAAATGGATAGGATAGAACCTTTCTAGCTCTTGAACAATGCTTTTCCTCGCTGAATCTCGACCCGAACTCTTTCGGACTACCACTAGAGTTGACCTACTGTCCTCTGGACTCAGAATCGGGTTGTGGGACCCGATCGATGAAGAAAACCGAGAGAGAGAAAGAGATGGAAAAGAAATGGATTTTTCTTTTGGTTTTGGGATTTCTATTTTTCAGCCAAAATTTAGAAAACTATTTTGGCAAAAATAGCAAAAGTTTTTTCATCCAAATTGAAAGTCCAATTTATAGAAAAAAGCCATGCAACAATTGCATGAAACAAATTCATAAAAACCTAACACCTAGAATCCACTATCTAAGTGGGCTTAATGTCTCCACTATAAGGCAACACCTAGCCCACTATTTAGTTAGTGGAATTATCCAACAAAAGTTTGGATTTTCCCACTAACTTTAGTCAAAGGGCAAAATAGTTATTTTGTCAAAGTCAAACTTTGACCTAAAAGTCAACATTTTGAATTTTTATGATTTTTCCCGTGTTGACTAATTTTAACCTCCCGAGCATGAATCCGCATTCATTTTCTCGAAATTCAAATCACATTTGAATATAAGGTGGTCAAAGTTTGACTTTTCAAAGTCAAAAGACAACTCTTTGACTTTACATCTTTGACCATTTCCATTATTTCCGAGCTTCCAAATATGAACATATTCATATTCTTGATATTTAAATCATATTTAAATATTGAAGCTATATCTTTAAACTGAAAAACCCGACCACTATATCATATATACTTGTCGATTTCTCTCTCTTCACCTAATTCGAACAATTCGACTTATTCTATCATACTGTTCTAAGTTTATTCCATATGAGCTAATAGGGGAACCTAATGGACCTATAGATCATGGGCTCTAACGATCCGAGATTAGCTGGCTAAAACTCTTTTAGACGGAGCGTAGCTAATCAACATTCATTAACTAACGGGTCATTCCACTATAGTCCCGTAGTTGCACTCCCCTCACTATAGATATATTTGTGTCCATTTGATATAACCATGATTAGTAAGCTAATCCTTCACAGGTTGTTCGTAATCTCGGCTGGGTCATAAAAACCGTTTTACCCCCAAGACTACATCTTATTCCTTAAGTTCCACTGATCCTCTAATGAACAATTGGTTTAAGGTCCAACCTATAAACCGAATCCCTCTCGGGCCAAGGAGAGGGTGGGGCCCCTTGTTCAAGACCTGGATTCAGTACTAAAGGGAACAACCTATCTACTATCCCTATAACGGGTAGGAGTGAATTCCGTCTTGCACCCTATGTTCCCAGCTATCCACCTGATCTTACCCCTGAAATGGGAGGCTTATTGGGCCAGCGATGATGAGCTGCCCTCACCTATGCAGATCTAAGGATAATTCCGAGTGAACAGGAGTTCATAGTTAGCTCAGGATTAAGATTAAGTTACCTAGGTCATCAATTAACGAAATAGTCAATTTTATACATAAAACGGCATTTAGAACGTAAAAAGTGACTATTTCATGGTTCAGTCTTATGCAAACTCATTGCATAGGATGCCTCCACTCACATATCTCTATATGAATGATTCAGTATCACATCGTTTGTACTAACTACAAAGTGGGTCGCATCATAGTGTCCCCAGAATAAGGCGTCCAACTTTATTCATATACTATAGACCATTTTGGCTATATATTTGAACTTGATCCACATTTATTTTCACTACATAAAGTTCTACATTAAATAGCCTCAAGACCTTAGTTTATTGGATTCAAGATTACAATTTCAATAACAACTTTATCGAAAAACAAAACAAAATATGTTTATTAATTTATAAACTACGAGTTTTAGGACATAAAATCCAACAATTCAGCAGGGTCTTCAATTCCAGTATTGGTGGTTCTACTAAGGACGGTTGCGTTGTTTTTCTTTCTTCTTTTGCTGTTGGCTCTTCTTCTTGGGTTTCGATCGTCTCAACTTCCTTGTTTGTGGTAGCAATGGATGCGCTTGCATCTTCTTCTTCATTCTCTTCGTCAAGCTTTTCTTTTTCAGTCAATTTCTGGTCATCGTCTGAGTCATGCAGGTCTTCTTCGTCAGGAAACTTCATGGCACGGATTATGTTGAACTTGAGCTTCTATCCATTGATGCTCAAAGTGATCTCCCCTTTATGCACATCAATCTGGGCACGACCTTTTGATAAAAATGGTCACCCCAAGATGATGGGCACATCTTTGTCGGCTTCGTAATCTAAGATGATGAAGTCGGCTGGTAGGATAAATTTGTCGATGGTGATTAACACGTCCTTCACCTTCCCCTCTAGATAAACCAGAGATCTATCTGCAAGTTGAAGAGTCACGGTCATGGACGTAAGTTCCCCACATTCAGCTGCTTAAAGATCGACAGAGGAATCAAATTGATGCTGGCTCTAAAGTCACACAAGGCTTACCCAATGTACAGTACTCCTTTGGAGCTAGATATAGTAAAGCTCCCAGGATTGCTCATCTTTTGTGGAATTATTGATTTCGAACTCTATGTTAACGCCACCGTGGCAAACTTACTAGTATCCCTCTTCTTGGTTACCATTTCCTTCAAAAACTTCGCGTATGCAAGCATCTCCTCAATCGCTTCACTGGATGGAATATTAATATGTAATTGTTTTAACATAGACAGAAAGCGTTGGTACTATACCTCTTCATTATTTTTCTTTCTGAGTCTCTACGGGAAAGGTGGTAACTGCACTCTCACGGTCCCCTTCTCTGTTGGCTTTGAGGTGGATGCAACTTCTGGCTTTATTGCTTCTTTTTCTCTTTCTTCTTTTTGTGTCACCGCAATTTCAGGTTCCAACGCAATGGGAGCAGTGCGGCTAAGCTTCTTCTTTTCTCCCTCCATGATTTTTCCACTCCACAATGTCACAACCTGACATTACTCTTTATCTGATCCACCCGGGTTGCGTGGGAGTTCTATTGAACTCGACAGAGCCCCTTGTGGTCTGTTCTTTAGCTCACTTGCAATCTGGCCCATATGTAATTCTAGATTGCGGATGGACGTAGCCTGACTTTGAAGCACAGTTTCTCTATATACTACTTCAATAGGCTTTCCAGGGAAGAGGATTGCAGCGATTGCGAGCTGCTGGCTTGATTGCTTGTCTGACCGTTATTGCGTGGGAAGAATCCAAGTGGCCCTTCTTTCTCTGCCACAGGTTGGAAATTCTGCTGTTGATTCTTCCATACAAAATTGGAGTGGTTTCTCCACCCAGGGTTGTAGCTATTAGCAAATGGATTACTTTTCACAAAGTAAATAGACTGTGGATTCTGTTGGCATTCTTCCATTGTGTGCCCATCACCGCAAGTCGCACACCTTGTAGTGTTTTGACTAATTGCGTTTACTTGCCCATTTTGCGGTGTTGGGCTACTGATCGTAATTTCCTGAATTAAGTTCATCATTGCGGTCATCTGATTCTGTAGTGAAGTAATATAACCATTACTTACGTCGTTATCCTTGATTCTCAGTCTCTGATCACTCTCTCTCCAATCCTCGTTGTTTTTAGATATGCGATCCAAGATGTTCTTAGCCTCATCATACATTTTGTCAAGCAGATCACCAGCGGCTGTCGCATTTGCAACGGTCTGCGAAGCGGGATTTAAACCATGATAAAAGATTTCCATCTAAAGGCAGTCTAGCAATCCATTGTATGGACAGTCCAGGACCAACCTCTTAAACCTCACCCAGGCATCGCTGAGCGATTTGTCCATGTCTTGTCCAAAATTGGTAATTAGTTTCCTTCGTCTAGCATTCTCAGTAAGTGGAAAATATTTCTTCATAAATTTCTCTACGACCTGTTCCCATGAAGTGATCTCTCCCGGCTTGAGGGAATACGCCCATTTTCTTGCCTGATCACACAAAGAAAATGGAAACAGAGTTAGTCGAACTTCTTCGGCAGAGATGTTTGGGAACACAAAAGTATTGTATATTTCTATAAAGCTACAGAGGTGGGCGTGCGGGTCCTCGCCACACCGTCCTCCGAATTGTCCTGCAGTCTGGATCATCTGCAGCATCATCGGTTTTATTTCGAATCGACTTCCATCGAGGGTAGGCCTTATGATTTCTGGATAGAAATCATAGAGGTTTGGCGATGCATAGTCCCTAATGAGTCTATTGCGATCGTTTGCCAGTAGGATTGGATTCGCCATGACATTGTTTTCGTTTGGTACTTCGTTTCCAGGCTGCTCCACCATATCTTCTTTGTCTGACTGTTATTGTTGGCGATCTCTTAATCTTCATCTGAACGCCCTCTCAATCTCTGGGTCATAATTCACCAGAGATTGAGAGTCTGCAAAGAAATCAGAAAAATTACCGTTAGCACACTATTTTGCCGAATTCTCCGGCAACGGCGCCAAAAACTTGATGCGTTATTTTATGATGTGGAATTATGGATGAAATGTGATGATGAAAATGCATTGAGCACTCAAGTTTTCTCAGTGGAATCCAAGTGTAAACTCCACTAAGTTTCTTGGTAAGTCCAGGGTCGAACTCAGGGACTTGGGAAAACAGATTGCGGTGGTAATTTTTAAGAAAACCTTGCGGTAACCGATAACTTAAATAGTTGTTGGTTTTATTTGTTGTGGTAATGAAATAAATAAATGCAGCGGATTTGAGAAAAGTTTAGATGCACTGAGTATGTGGATGAATGGGTTGAGAAGGTCTTAGCTAGCGTAACTTGGGAATGCATCAGACTATGCGATCATGCTACACCCATACACAGCAAGTCATTTTCTAATGCAAATGCGGTGCTCCTAATTCTAAGACGCATGTGTTGAATGCAAAAGTGTCCATAAAGCTTATTCCTAAGTCTCTACTCTTTTTCTATGTGATGATGTAAGATGCACAAAGGTAAGGTGATCGCACACAATCATATCCTATCTCTAGGATGCATGCGATGCGTTAATAGTAAGCAGTGCTTATTCCTAAGCTCCTATCTCTTGATTATGCTTTCTAATCTGACTCTCTCGAGCCTAGATTCTAACCTGACTTTTCCAAGCCTAGATCATGTCTTTAGACTACCCTCTCGAGTATCTCTAATGGACAAATGAAGCATACATAATAGAAGATGATCGCATAGAATGAATATCCCCAATTAAGCTGCTAAGTGCTTCTCAGCCCATTCAATAAATTTAGCTACTCATGCGTAAATAGCAAAGAGTGAACAGATATATAGAAGTAAATTCCATTTTTATAAATAAGTTTGAATACAAAATAGCAATGGAAGATAAAGGTAGAGCGCCTAGTAGCAATCCCTTGCTAACCGAGGCTTTTACACTGGCAATCTCTATTCGATTCAAAAGATATTCCTGCTTCCACAGGAGTTGGCCCTCTCTTTGATCTTGAAGCTCCCGGTGCTCTCCCAAGCTCACAGGAACGATCTATCAGCACAATCTCCTTCTCTTGCTTTCGCCTTAAAATAAAATAAAATCTAAGAACTGGGCTAAACTATGAATAGAACTTGTGAACTCGTGAGCAACTGAACTTGTTAACCCTATTTCTGTAGGATGCCTTCGGTATTTAAAGAGCTTCCGGGTTGAAAGGCTACTTCTCTCTTATGATTTCACAGATGGGATGACTTTAATTCTCTGACTGATGCGTCGAATATTTGTCACCGAAAAGCTGAATGTACTTGTTATCGTTAGCGGCTTGTCAACTTAATTCATATTCGACCGTCATCAGCTTTCTGTCCCATCGTGATTAATTATGCCTTTCACCCGGATGCACCCACCAAGTTGCGTCGGCTCTATGCGGCAATCCTTCTTGAGCTGATGTTTGCAAGCACAAATCACCGCAAAACCTTGCGATAATGCTGCGCTCGTTCATTGATTTCTGTGATCACGCTTTTCACCTTGCATCAACGCATATTCTGCATAAAAACACAAAAGTTAATTGTTTCTATGCGATAACCGCATGCGACCGCAATGTTATAAACTTAATGCTTTTTGGACGCAATCTAACATATTTCATCAATGCAAACCCTCATTGTTTAATAACTTAGCAATGTAATAACGTACATTTCTGCCCATTATCAAATACCTACAAAGAAATGGATGAAAGCTCAGTCTACATAGGTAACAATCACTCATGTCCTGTAGTTGGTATTGGCTCAATTTCCTTAAAACTAAAAGATGAGTCAGTGAAACTACTCACAAATGTTTGACATGTGCCCATGTTAAAAAGAAATCTGATTTCATTGGGCATGCTTGACTCAGAAGGCTGTAAATATAGAGGGAAAGGAGGCTACTGTGAAGTTTTGAAAGACACTAAACTAATCTTCAAATGTGTAAAGATAAATGGTGTATATGCAGTTCAAGGAGTTCAGAAAATGCAATCAGCTTTAGCTGTAACATACAAAGAACCTAATGAAGGAGACCTTAAGCACAAAAGACTTTCCCACATCAGTGCCAAAAGCCTTCAAGTTTTGGCCAAACAAGGAATCCTACCTAAAGGAGTTCACCAAGACCTATCCTTTTGTGAACAATGTGTAATTGGGAAGGCTACGAGGCAAAGTTTTATTAAGGCTCAACATAAAACTAAAGCATGTTGGGTTTTATGCCTTAAAACTTGTAGATAGTAAATGTTATTAATTGACCGTCATCAATAAAGAGTTATGAATATTAATTCAATAAATGATATTGCATGTATTGATGTCTATTTTGTATTAATAACCCTAAATCCAATAAACTAACATCCAAGGTTATCTTCTGAATCTTGAACTGTATGTGGAGACATATAGGGATGTTCAAGATACAACCTATAGGGTTTACAGTATAGGGATAAGCCATGGTACCTTATTCTGGTAACACTATGGATACAACCAACATTGTATTTGATACAAACGTAATGATCCAACGCATTCGTGTAAGTGATACACAAGTGGATGTAACCTATGAAATGAGTTTGCATAAGATTATAGTAACCATTAGGTAACACCATTGACTATTCAGGTTTTTATTTGAATAAGATGATCTAAGCGACTTAGTCTTAATCCTGAGTATATTATGAACTCCGTTCACGAGTGATTGTACTTTGATTTACATGGGTGAGGGTGGCCAGTTCATCGACCAAATATGCCTACCATTTTGGGGATGAGACCATGTGGGGAGCTGGGAATATAATAATACAAGATGAAATTCACTCATTCCTTCCTTGAGGGTAAGTAGATGAGTGTTCCCTTAAGTGTTATCTCCAGGACTTGAACAAAGGGCCCTAACCTCTCATTGGCTCGAGAGGCGTTTCTATTTATTGGTTGTACCATAAACAGGTTGTTCATTAGAGGAGCACTGGTACTTAAGGACTCAGAGGTAACCCAAGGGTAAAACGATAATTTGACCCAATTGCTGGTACAAACATTCATGAAGTACTAACTTGTTGGTATTGATCTACATCAGTGGACACATAAATATATTTGTAGTGAGAAAAGTACAACTGTGGGTCTTTAGTAGAGTGTACCTATAGTTAATGAATATTGATTAATTTGGTTAATGAGTTTAGTCAAGTAATCCCATATCGTTGGAGCTTCTAATTTACAGGTCTACCAGGTCCCCTCGTTAACTCATTAGAGGATACTTAAAAGGGATAATTTAAATTGTTCAAATTAATTTGAGGAAACTATATGTTAATGTGATTATATATAATTAATTATGGATATGATCTATAATTAAATTGGAAAGTAATATTTGAATAAGATTCAAATTAATTCATTCAAGTGAATTAAATTCATAAAGAATTAACTAATAGAAAGGTATTGCACATATACTTGCAATGTATATGATAATTAAATATATATCTTAAATTGGGTATATACATGTATAATTGGTTATCTAATTATTGTACAAATTTAAATTAAATAAGTGTTATTTAATTGTGCAAATTAAATACGTTTATTTAATTGGACTAATTAATTAAATAAGTGTTATTTAATTAAATGAAATAATTAATTAAATAAGTTATTTAAGTAATTACAGAAAAGGAAAATATATATTAGGAAAAGGAAGATATATTAGGGAAATGCCTTGACCCTTCCCTATATAAAGACCTCTCTATTGCCTTTTGAAAAATATACAATGTAGTCTCAGAGAAACACTAACAATACACAACTTCTTGATATTGTTGTGTAGAATTTCTCTGAGTCTCTCTACTCTAAGAAAAACACTATTCTCCTCTCCCTCTACCAATAGTTGGATGCCACCTATCCTCTATTGGAATCCTAAGAGAATAACAAGGTTTCTCTTGTGGTAGTATTCGAGATCATTCAAGGAGTTGTTCGTGATCAAGACCGTTTAGAGATCCATTCATTGGAACCTTGCAGAGACTTATTCGTGGCATTTGGGAATCTACAAAGGTAAGAATCGTTCTAATCATTCTAATCATTAGAGACTTCTACTACGGGATTTGATCCCTACAATTGGTATCAGAGTCAATTTCTTGCTTCTTCGTTCTTTGTATTTTTTTCGAAACAAAATCGTTTAAAGATGGGTATTATATTATGCATTATGAATGTTTGAATGTCGGTTTGCAAAATTGGATGTTTTTATTTTGGCGAATACTTTTTAATTTGATTAAATTGTAGGAGCCTGTTGTATTTTTTGGAAAGTTCTTCTTTCTTTGAGTATGTAAGTCTGTGTCGTTCGTGGCAAAAAGTTGTTGTCAAAAGAACCTGAGAAAAAAAAAGGCAAAACAAGAGAAAATGGAGAGAAAACACTACGATATGATCGTGGTAGAGAGTATATGGACTTAAGATTCCAAAAATTATATGATAGAACATGGAATAACACCCCCAACTCTCAGCCCCTGATACACCTCAACAGAATGGTGTATTAGAAAAGAGAAACAGAACCTTGTTGGACATGGTTCGGTCGATGATGAGCTATGCCCAACTTCCTGACTCATTTTGGGGGATATGCAGTAGAGACTACACTTTATATTTTGAATAACGTTCCTTCAAAGAGTGTTTCTGAAACACCTTTTGAGTTATGGAGAGGTCATAAAGGTAGTTTACGCCACTTCAAAATTTGGGAATGTTCAGCCCATATGCTAATGTAAAACCCCAAAAAGTTGAAACCTCATGTAAAAATATGCCTATTTGTGGGCTATCCCAAGGAAACTAGATGTGAGTACTTCTTTGATTCAAATTAGAATAAAGTGTTTGTGTCGAAAAACGCTACTTTCTTAGAAGAAGACCACATGCGGGATCATAAGCCACAAAGTAAAATTTTTTTAAGAGACTTAAACAAGGGTTGTTGAAGGGGCTGATACATCATCCAGAGTTGTTGATGTGGGTTTGTCTAGTCATACACATCCATCTCAAGAGTTGAGATTGCTTCAACGTTGTGGAATGGTTATGAACCCACCTCTACGCTACATGGGTTTAACAGAAGTCCAAGACATCATAGTTGATGATGGAGTTGAGGATCCATTATCTTATAAACAAGCAATGGAAGATGAATGAATGGATTAAAGCCATGAATCAAGAAATGGAGTCCATGTATTTCAATTCTGTCTAGGAGCTTGTAAATCAACCTGATGGGGTAAAACCTATAGGTTTAAATGGATCTACAAGAGAAAAAAAGATATAGATGGAAAAGTACCGACCTTTAAAGCTAGACTTGTGGCAAAGGGTTATACCCAGGTTGAGTGAGTGGACTATGAAGAAACTTTCTCACCTATTGTTATGTTAAAGTCTATCAGAATTCTCTTGTCCATAGCTACATATTATAACTATGAAATATAGCAAATGGACGTCAAGACTGCCTTTTTAATCGTAGTCTTGAATAGACCATCTACATGAATCAACCAGAAGGGTTCACTGAATAAGATCAAGAGCAAAATGTTTTCAAGCTTAATCGGTCTATTTATGGATTGAAATAAGCATCTCGATTTTGGAATATAAGATTTGATCCTGCAATCAAATCTTATGGCTTTGATCAGAATGTTAATGAGTCTTGTATTTACAAGAAAATCATCAACAGCTTAGTAACTTTCCTCGTGCTATATGTGGATGATATCCTAATCATTGAGAATGAAGTAGGTTTTCTGACTGATGAAAAGAAATGGTTGGCCGCCCAATTCTAAATGTAAGATTTTGGAGAGACGCAACTTGTTCTAGGGATCCAGATCATCAAGGATCATAAGAACAAAAGGTTATCCTTGTCTCAGGAATCATATATTGATAAGGTGCTTGTCAAATATTCGATGCAAAATTCCGAGAAGGGTTTGTTACCTTTCAGGCATGGAATTATATTGTCTAAGGAACAGTGTCCTAAGACTCCTCAAGAGTTTGAGGAAATGAGACGAATTCCTTATGCATCAGCTGTTGGTAGCCTTGTGTATGCAATGTTATATATTAGACCTACATTTACTATGCAGTAGGGATTGTCAGTCAATATCAATCCAATCCAGGATTAGATTACTAGACAATGGTCAAAACAATCCTCAAGTACCTTCGAATAACGAGGAATTATATGCTTGTGTATGGAGATAAGAATTTGATCCTTACAGGATACACAGACTCTTACTTTCAGACTGATCGGGATTCTCAGAAATCCATATAAGGTTCAGTGTTTACTCTAAATGGAAGATCTATAGTATGGTGAAGCATCAAGCAAAGATGCATCGCCGACTCCACTATGAAAGTTGAATATGTGGTTGCTTGTGAAGCTGCTAAAGAGGTCGTTTGGTTTAAGAAATTCCTTACTGATTTGGAAGTTGTTCCAAATATGTCTTTGCCCACCACACTTTATTGTGATAACAAAGGTGCTGTAGCAAATTCAAATGAACCTAGGAGTCATCGAAGAAGCAAACACATTGAACGAAAATCTCACTTGATTTGGGAGATCATTGAGGCTAAAGTGTTCGGGACAAACATGTTGCTAATCCATTTACAAAGACTCTCATGGCTAAAGTGTTCGAGGGTCATCTAGAAATTCTGGGTCTACGGAATATGTGACATATTGTCTAGGACAAGTGGGAGATGTTACTGAGGTATAGTGCATGCCCTAGTTTATTGTATTTTGTACTTTATTTGTATTGTACATTAGGCTCCCTAAACTTTAGGACAAGTGGGAGATTGTTAGGATTGATGTCCTAAATCTCTTGTATTCTCATAGTTTGTAAACATTGTATAAACAAATTATTATTAATAAAATAATTTTTATTTTATGTGCATACACTCAATCCAATAAACTAAGATCGTAGGTTATTTTATGTAATTTAAATAAGTATGTAGAGGCGTACAGATGAATCTTGTTTAAATAATAACCTAAATGGTCTGTAGTAGATGGATAAGGTTGGGTACCTTATCCGGTGACACTATGGATACGGTCCACTTTGTAGATGTTACAAATGTTGTAAATGTTAGGATTGGTGTCCTAATTCTCTCGGAGTCTCGTTGTTTTGTAAAGATACACATTGTTCAATGAATAAAATAAGTGTTATTTAATTATGGCATTTACTCATATCCAATAAACAAAGCTCATTGGTTATCTTATGTGAACTTAAGCATGTATATGTGATATACAAGTGGATCATGCCTTAAGTAATAACCTAAATAGGTCTATAGTATAAGGATTAAGGTGGGATACTTGATCCTAGTGACACTACGGATACGACCCTTTGTAGAGGTTTGCAAGTATTGTAAACTACTACAGATGGTAGATCCTGACCATTCATGTGGAGACGTGGAGTGGGGGTTGTCCTATACAAAGAGTTTGTATAAGACCTGGACCACGAGATGATTAGACTCTGTATATAATGCCGTTGATACTAGAGACTTACATCTCACCTAAACGACCATAGGTGACACGACCTCAATCCTGAGTGTTTTGGGAACTCCTGCCTTTGAGGGCGGTCCTTTGATTAATATGGGTGAGAGTGGCCAGATTGCCAACTCAACATGCCTACCTTTTTGGGGACATGTCTGATTTGAAAGCTGGGAACTCAATCCACAATATGGAACTCATTCCTTTCCCGGAGTAGGGATAAGTAGAGAGATTGCTCCCTTAAGGTCTGATTCTGGGGCTTGAACATAGTGGCCACAGCTTCTCTTTGGAAGAGAAGACTCAGTCATAGTAGGACTATGACTTATGTTCATTAGAGAGATCAGTGGTACTTAAGGAGACAGATGTAACTACAGGGGCATAATGGTTATTGGCCCAGCTGTACTTACGAGCGATCTGTGAAGGGTTGTCACACTGCTGATTGGTTAAAATGGACACATAATATATCTGTAGTAAGGAGAGTTCAGCTGTCAGTCTTTAGTGGAGTGCCTAGCAGTTAACGGATGGTGGATCCTGTGACTAAAGAGTTTAATCAGTTATTCACGTATTGTTGGAGCTTCGAGTTACAGGTCCATGAGGTCCCCTTGGTAGCTCAATGGATTTAGTTGAGGATCAGTTCTTGGTGTTGATTTGAAATATTCAAATTGACAAGAGGTATTTTGATTATATATGATATAATCGGTATGATGTATAAGATACATCTAGTAAAGGATTGATGTAAATGAGATTTACATTAAATATTATAGAATAGAAAAAGAACTATGGTTTATATGTTTCATGAGATGAAATATTGAAACTATTGGTTATAAATATAGTGTGATAAGTTGGTTATCATTTATGTTTATAATAATATTAATTCTTGGATAATTAATTCTTTTTCTTTTAAATAACCAAAGTAGTAGGTGGTTATTAAATCATGGTAATCTGAGTTTAAAAGGAAAATGGTTTTCCTATTTTGAAAAGAGGTTTTAAAAAACGATTAAATTTTTTTTGAGTTTTCTCTCTCGCGAAAAAGAAACTCACAGAGTCGTCAAGTAAATTCGGATTTTCTAAACGACGGCTGGACGAGCTAAACAATCGTCCAGAGTAGAGCTAAACGGTCGTGCAATATTTACTAAACGATCGCATAGTTTTGCTAGACGATCGCTGGCCCAAGGTAAATGATCGTGTAGAGTCTATAGGCGACAGACCAAGCTAAACGATGAGCTAAACGATCGCATAGCTTTTTCTAGACAATCACATAGCTTTATCTAAACGATTGGGCATCGACCTATACGATAGGTCTCCACCATCTCCCACTTGCCCAGTCGTCTACTCCTCAAATAAGAACCCTTCGAAACTACCACTCGGCAACCTTGATATTCTCGGAGTGAAAATCCAGGAGGTGTGGTCTCTGTGTGAATTTGGTAGAAGGAAGGAGGAAGATAACGATCGAACTACACGATCAAGTAAGTGGGAGGAAAGTTTTGTTAGGTTTTATGTCCTAAAACTCGTGGTTTGTAAAAAAATAAAACTTATTTTGAAAATTAAATAAGTTGTTATTGAATATATGTATTGTTGAGTAGAAATCCAATAAACCTAAAAGACTCATGACTATTACATGAGTACTTGAACTTTATGTGGAGACATCAATGTGGAGTAGGTTCAAGTAAATAGTCAAAATGATCTATAGTATATGAATAAGATTGGGTGCCTTATTCTGGTAACACTATTGGATGCAACCTACTCTGTAGTTGTTACAAAGAGTTGTAAAGTGCTACAAATGAAGTGATCCTAATTTTTACATGTTATGACATGAGGAGTGGGGGCATCCTGTGCAAATGGGTTTGTACAAGATCGAACCATGAAATCAATCACTCTTACTTTATAACGTTGTTTATTATTTAAGACTGATTATTTCAAAGCGATGATAGGTAACTTGACCTTAATCCTAAGCTAACTATGAACTCCTATTTATTCGGGATTATCCTTAGATTTTCATAGGTGAGGGTTGGCTCAACAGCGTCTCCATTTCAGGGGTAAAACTGGGTAGATAGTTTGGGACATAGGGTGCAAGAAGGAATTCACTCCTACTCGCTTTTAGAGATAGTAGAGAGGTTGTTCCCTTAAGTGCTGACCCCAGGTCTTGAACAATAGACCCCACCCTCTCATTGGCCCGAGAGGGACTCAGTTTATTTATTGGATCACAAATCAATTGTTCATTAGATGATGAGTGGGACTTAAGGAACAAGAGGTAATCTCGGGGGTAAAACAGACATTTGACCTAACCGTTATTACAAACAACCTATGAAGGGTTAACTTACTAATCATGGTTATATCGAGTGGACATAATATATCTACGATGAGGAGAGTTTAACTATGGGCTTTAGTGGAATGACCCATTAGTTAACGAATGAGGGTTAATTCGATGTAATGAGTTTAGCCAATTAATCTCGGATTGCTGGAGCCCGTGATCTGTAGGTTCGCGAGGTCCCCCTACTAGCTCGTAAATGGATTAGCTTTAGAGTAGCATGATAAGTTAATTTGAAACATTCAAATTAGAATTAAAAGAATTAGTAATTATATGAGATATAATTACACATTTAATTTTAATAAATAAATGGAATAGGAGAATTAATATTTAAATATTATTTAGATATATGAAGGTGGATTTGTGTAAAATTAATTTAATATTTGATATTAAATTAATTAGAATTAATTAAATTATTAAAATAATTATTTATTAATTTTATTAGAAAATTAATTTAGCAAAATTAATAATATTTTCAATTTTTGAAATCAAATTAATTTTTGAAATCATTTGGTAAAAATTGAAAAGTTTGAAAAACAGCACAAAATGGAATTATGGATTTTTTCATTACCACCTTCAACTAGCTCACACCAAACCCACTTAAATTTGGCTTCAATAACTCCAAGCATGAGTTAGATCTCATGCAGCCATCTTCTTTGCATGAAAGGCCTGCAATAAATAGAGAAGATTGGAGTGGAATTGAGGCATGCATCTATAGAGTTTTTGCTGAAAATTCGAGTTGAAGAAGTTGTTCTTCAAGTGGGTTGTTGCAGTGAGTTCTTCTCTAATTTCCCTTCATTCAAACTTATTTTGAGTCCTATAACTCAATCTAAAGCTCCAAGAGAATAGTGAGGAAGTTCTTGAGGTGGTTCACAACAAGATTTGGAGAAGTTTATAGCTCAAAATCAAGATTTCAAGAAATTTTACAAAGGTATGGCTTGAAACACTCTTGTTATTGTATGAGCATGCTTTAGTTACTGCCAAAACTAATGAATTAGAGTGATTTGATCCTTCTTGCTTCCCCTGCTTTCTAATATACACCAACAGGTTTTGTCTATCGCATAGATTGAGAGTACTTGATAGTTTAGTAAGCTCTTTCTCTGGCTAGCAACCATCTAGCTAACTCTCGCTTGATCGTTTAGTCTCTCGCTAAATCGTTTACACGATCGTCTAGCAAATCCCGCTATAGCAAATCTTGCTCAATCGTTTACACGATCGTCTAACAAATCTCGATCGATCGTTTAATATCTCATGAAGGCTATTGTATAGTCTTTCGTGAGTAAACGATTAGTAATTCACTAAATGAAGGGATCGTTTATAAAATGAAAACTATTTTCATTTATCCTTTAGTTATTAAAAACTGAAATTAACCTCACACTTGACGGTTAATGGAGAAAAGAGATAACTAACCAAATAATTATCTCATAATTGTTTTGATTATAAATAAATATAATAACTAACTTATCATATTATATTTATAACCTATAGTTTTAATATCACATCATATGTAATATATAAACCATAGTTCTTTTCTCCTCTATTTAATTTAAATCATATTTATATCATTTCCTCTAATTAATGTATCTAATACATCAAATCAATTATATCACATATAACTGAACTATATATAATTAAATTCCCTCTTGTTAATTTGAACACTTCAAACTAACCAAAAAACTGATCCCAAGAGGACCTTATGGACCTGTAGTTTGAAGCTCCAACCGTACGTGAATTACTGACTAAACTCTTTAGTCACGAGATTTACCATCCGTTAACTGTTGGTCACTCCAATAAAGACCGACAGTTGTATTCTTCGCAATACATATATATTCCTGTGTCCATATAACCAATCAACAGTTTGATGACCCTTCACAAATCACTCATAAGTATAGCTGGGCCAATTTACCATTTTGTCCCTGTAGTAACATCTAACTTCTTAAGTACCACTGATTTCTCTAATGAATAATAAGTCATAGTCCTATTATGACCGAGTCCCCTCTTCCAAAGAGAGGGTCTGGCCACTATGTTTAAGACCCGAAATCAGCCCTTAAGGAAGCAATTATCTACTTACCCCTATTTTGGGGAATGAGTGAATTTTGTCTTGTGTAGCTGATTTTCCAACTTTCCAATCAGACGAATCCCCAAAAAGGTAGGCTTGTTGAGTTGGCAATCTGGCCACTCTCACCCATACTAATCAAAGGACCGCCCTCATAGGCAGGAGTTCCCAACTCACTCAGGATTAAGGTCATGTCACCTATGGTCATTTTAGTGAAATATAAGTCTCAATTATCAGCGACATTATATAAAGATACTGATCATCTCGTGGTCCGGTCTTATACAAACTCTTTGTATAGGATACCCCTGCTCGTATGTCTCTACATGAATGGTCAGGATCAGACCATTTGTAGCACTTTACAACATTTGTAACATCTACAAAGCGAACCGTATCCGCAGTGTCACAAGGATAAGGTATCCTTCCTTTATCCTTATACTACAGATCATTTAGGTTATTACTTAAGGCATGATCCACTTGTATGTCTCACATACATGCTTAAGTTACATGAAATAATCAAGGATCTTAGTTTATTGGATTGAGTAAATGCTTATAAAATAACACTTATTTTATTAATAACAATGTGTGTACAAAATGTTTAGAAACTACAAAACCATCGAGAGAATTAGGACACCAATCCCAACAAGACCCATATAGTAACATTTACAATTCCAGTTGGCAAGACTAGGAACCTTTGTTGGAGAAATCAAGGAGACCAACATAGGAGTACATCTAGCTCTAGTGCACCACTAGAGGATATGGTGAGATCATTGGCTGTCAAAATGTCATGGTTTCAAAAGATGTAAGTACCTTCCAACAAGAAGCCAAGAAGATACGAGAAGAAAATGCTCCTTTCAAAAAAAGAGACAAGTCAAGGTATGCTACATCTATCCAATCAAGTCTCCGAGTTGATCACCGCGGTGAGTAAACTTGATATAAATGTGGTAAGCTCCCGGCACAACCTAAACACTTTTTTAAGAATGTAAATTCTCTGACTACAATTAGTGTCTCTACCTCCCTAGAATCTTCTGAACCTAAATCTTCTAATTTTGTGAATTTTGAAGGTATTGACTCTCTTGAATCTTCTGTATTATAATCTTTTAAATCTGTTAATCCTCAATCTTTAGGTTCCTTGAAACTTGAATTTATGAAATCTTAATCTGTCAATTTAATTTATGAAAAAGAATTTAATCAACTGTTTGGTTTTGATGAACATGATTGTAGACCCAGAGCATCTAAGAGCTCTAAACAGATTATTTCTAATTATTTAGAAAAATATAATTTTAAAGCTTATATTTTCGTTGCTCCTTTTCCATGAAGGCTCTTATGTCTTGAGAAGAAGAAAAAAAAATAAACTAATGATTGCTAGCTCTCCTTAAACGAGCTCAAAGTAGTGGATCAAGAAAGAAGAAGAAATGATTGTTGCTCAAGCAACAACGATAATGCCAAGTAAGCTACCTTTGAAACAAGACGATCCAGGTACGTTTTTCTTACCTTGCAATGTAGGTAAGAAGAAGCTGCAAAATGCTCTGATAGATCTAGGAGCAGTTGTGAGTATTATGTATGCGTCTTTGTTTTATGAGCTTAGGTTGCTAGATCTTAAAAGTACAAATATTGTTATCCAATTGGCAGACCGTAGTTTTAGTAAGCCATTAGGGTTAGTACATTATGTCTCTGTATGTAGATGGCTTAATCTTCCCGACTAACTTTTATGTTCTTAACGATGACCAAAATATGCATTCTCTTTGGAAGTCTATCATTTTAGCTAGACCTTTCTTATAAACTGCACTAGCAAAAATTGATGTAGGTGAAAGGTCCCTATCTATTGAATTTGAAGAAATTGTTAGAAAAAAAATTAATTTAGATGAAAACGCCTCCATTAACCCATTTTCCTTGAGTGAACTACTTTTCCACAAGATGTTGGTGGAGAAAATCAGTAAAAATGTATGGATGGAAAAAACCTATAAACTCCAATCTAGGATGATCAAGCTGAACAATCGAGCAACCGACCTTAAAAATTGCGCCACATGGATGCAACCAGAAGTTTAAATTTTCATTTTTCATTTTTTGTTTCTTTTTCTTTTTTCTATAGCTTAACTTAGTTTTTAAATAAATAAAAAATTGAGAGAATTTTGAATTTCTTTCTTTGTACATAATCTTGAAATTAAATAAAGAAAAGAAGTATTGCATGTTCAACCCAAGCACACGTCCAAATCAGGGGAGTTTTTTACTCCTCTTTATTTCATTTCTTTATCCAAGTGTTTGTCTCTACTTTTATAACATTGAGGATAATGTTTGATTTGAAAGTTGGGGTGGGTGCTTCGCATGTGTGTTCACTTTTGGCTTAATATTTAGATGTATAGTCGATGCTAAAATTTTTTTGAATCATAACAATATTCTATATATATATCTGACTAACCCTTGAGCACTTGAGCTCGAGTTTGTGATTCTTAATTTGTGAAACATTTATGAATTTTTGAAATTTCTGAAACTTTTTGAATCATAACAAATATTCTATATATATATATCTGAATAACCCTTGAGCACCTTTGGCTTTAGAGTAATCCTACTTGTTTTAGAGCAAAACTAGACAAAGTAGATAAAATAAGCCTAGTGTGTGTGAATAAAAAAATAGTTGCTTTTAAAAAAAGAGTAAGTTAACCTTTAAAAAAAAAAAAAAAAAAAAAAAAAGCAAGCTTGCAAGTATAAAAAAAAAAAGCAATAAAAAGAAGTGGTATGTGTGCATGGATAGAGGTGAAAAGGGTTATCTCTATCGTGATAAGTTAGGGTCTCCCAAGAAAAGAGTGGATGGTTTCCTACTGTTGGGTGTGTGAAAACTAGCCCTCTAGGTAAAACAAATACCCTCTATCATTTGTGTGTGAGAGTTAGGCACTCTTGTCTTAGTGTTGCCCTCTTTTTTACAAATTTGGTATGTTTTCGGCCAACAACTGAGCCAAAATAGAGGGAAAATGAAATGGGAGTAGGATAAAACTTTTCGGCTTTTTTTAATTTTAAAATTTCAAGGCCTTGATTTCATTCATATAAGATCCTGATTGAAAAAAACCTTTTACAATGAGTTTCAAATAAGTGCTTGAATTTAGATTATTAAGTGATTGTTTGCATAAATTTAAATGACTGTTAAGACTTGAGTAAACAAAACCCTTTTATGCATGGTTGAATGTTTTTACCTTGCTCGGAACAATCAAGAATTAAGTTGGAGGTGTTTGATAGCTCTAAAAAACGGTTAAGTTTATATCCTTAGTTTTCCCCTATTTGTGCAATTTTATGCATAAAAATGTTTATTTTGTAGGTAAAATCATCCCAATGATCAAAGAAATCAATTGAAACAAAAATGAGCTAAAAAGGAGTTAAATTGGAGAATTGGAGCATCGAATACCAAGAAGAGCAAAAAAATATCAAAAGGTCACTGGGAGCAGCGTAGCCCTATGCTAAAAGGCAGAATGTTGAGATGTAAGGTAGTGTTTGTGACACTACGCTGAACATAGCTACGCTCCGGAGATTGACACGATTATACCACGCGCGCACCTGCCCGAACACCATAGAGTAACGATGCTTACCTTATGCTCGAGGTCTGAATTATGACAACAATGTTGTAACGCTCTTATCAGTGTCGTTACGCCATGACCTAAGCATAAAAAGATTTCCACGATTTTTGCACAACAGAATAGACATTTTTCACTTGATTTTCTCTCAAGAATTCCAGTTTTCTAGACTTTTTTTTCTCTCTTTCACTTACCTTTAAGGGATTTTTGCAATTCCTTGATGAATCTTGAAGAGATGCAAGGCTGAAAGTAAGTTTATCTAGTCTAGTTTAGGTTAGATTCTTAATTTTCTTGGTGTGAGGCTGAAATTCTTGATTGCTTTGATAAATTCTTGTTGTAATTCGTTCTTGAATGTTGAATTTAATTTCTATGCATTGGATTTTAGAATCTTTGGCCAATTTTCTTTAATTCAATGAATGCTAGAATTTAAACATGTCTATGTGTTTGATTTCATAGGGGAAGAACTAAAGCATGCTAATGTGTGAATTAGGTTAATTAAGTTAATCTTCTTCACAATTTTGCATGATTAGTTAAATTCAAGAATAATTGAATTAGTAACCTAGGCTTTCCGAACTACTAATTCGATCTTAATCAAGATTGGCTCTTCTTAATGCAAATGCACAATTAATTTGGACCCTATCAAACTCAATTAGTTGTGTCATTTATGATTGGTTGAATTGTTTAATCATGAAATTGAGGTTATGCAATTCTAGGCTTTTAGGTTGCATAGGCTAAGTGTATATTAGCAAGAAGCTTCATTTGTTCAAATGCCAATGAATACCAAGAAAATTACGAGGACATTTAAACTAGGCTAAATCATTTTAAAAATCGAGTTTCCACTTTTCAGTCACTCATTTATATTCTCATCTTTACATTCTCGCACATTTTGTCAATTTCACATCTCCTTCCGATTACCACTCGAATTCAAAATTAGGCTAAACAATTATTAGATTCTCTATGAATGATCATTTTCTTGTCATCTATACTAAGTGTTAGTGTAGATTGTTATATCGGAATTACAAATTTATTTGGTCCTCAAAGTGTGATAACGACACGTATTTCCAAGTCGACCAATAAACAATAAGAGTATGAACACATTTACCAAAGATGAGTCTCATTAAACAGATGATGGATTCGTCTAAGAGAAAGTTAGTCAATATAAGCAAAACCATGCCAATATTGAAGTTCATCAATAGAGGGGGCATGGTGGTTGTGATGGTGAAGGAGATGAAAAGAAAAATATAGACATCAATTTAGATATACGGTATTTCATAATTGGGAACTTGAGATTTCACAACAAACTTCAGGATTTAGTTGTACTAGAGATTTAGGGAGATGGGTGTTTAGATAAACCATCCATATAAAAAGGAGAACAAACGTGAATCGAGATGTAGGGGTAAAATTAGACTACGTTGGAATGAAGTGGTAAGTTCATGTCTAGCCACTGATGAGGGTGACTCAGTGGAGGAAATTGAGGAAAAAAAATTTAAGTAGAAAATACACTTCTGGTCCATGAAGTTTAAAGTTAATATATATTTTTGTCCTTGAAATTTCAAAAGAACACCTTAGTCCCAAAGTATGAAAAATGCTTCGAGGTGGTCTTTGTCTTAACTTAAACTTTTGACCTTCCCAATTCTATTGTTCTGCAAGTCCATCTTTGGCATTATATCTTTTTTTTTTATTTGTTTTTAAAGTCATTTCTTCCCTAAATTACAAATTTGTTAGTTTTATCAAAAGTCGGATACTTTTGTGCATGTTCAAAATTTAACATCAACATGAATCATAGTACAACAAAACCATTTAATTAAAATTTGATGATGATACTAAAGCTAAGTTGTGGACACTTTTAACGTGGTTAGTTTATTCACTAAGTTTGACAAAAAAGAAAAAGTTTAATTAATATATCTTTAAGTGAAATCAAATGTATTTATAATTTTGTTTTTTTAATCAAATGAGTTAAAGAAAATCTTTTTCTCTTTCCGTATTAGTGTTGTGCTTTTAAGTGAATTGAAAATTTCAATATTTTATTGGAATAAGTGAGAAAGTTATTTTAATAAAATTTTCAGAAATATTAATAGTCATGTATAAAAGATAGGATTGATTTATTAAACGAACGACATAATATCAATATATAATAAAATCATATATCAATTTTTATAAAGAGGTCATATTTTAAATGTTTATAACACATGGATTGCACGTAGTAATAAATTAGTGTTATAAAATGTAGAAAGATTTTTTTTCCTTTTTTTGCATACGATCTTTGCAAATTCTATAAGCATGATAAATTGATAATATGAAGCTACACATATTGAAAAAATGCATGAACGTAAGAAGATGACTAAAGAAAAAAAATAAGGACTTTTTTTTTATCATTATGATTATCGACAACATGCAACGATGGATCGATAAACGTAAAAAAAAGTCAAACGATAAAATGGCATTTGTACTCTAACCGTTACTAAGAAACTCAACAGTAGAATGATAATTGATGACGCATGAGGGAAAAAATTGGAAATTCATGCAAAATTATCTTTTAAAATGTAGTGGTCCCAATTCATTTTCAAATACAATGAGATTGAGCACCTTTTCCACCTCAGTCAATTTGAAATTTGATTACAAATAGGTGAGTAGACCCCGCTGTTGATTTTTTTACCCTTAATCTCAAATCAGTTAACTTTAATGAATGAATTAATTAATTAGTGTTTTGAGGATAACAAATCTGATTTTTTTTACTAATAATTTTAACATTTTGAATAGACCATAAGAATAGAGCTCGAAATAACGATTCTAATGTGTTTTGAATCACTTAGATTGGAGTTTAAATAAATAAGATATAGTTGAAAGAAGCTTAACGAAAAAAATATCTAAAATGGTGATGTGCCAATCAAATTATTAAATTGGATAAATTAAACTCAAAATTATGTGTGAGTGACGCATAGTGCTATAAATTTGAAATCAGTAGATTTTAGTTTTCATTTAAAATGAAAATTAAAATAAAATGAATTTGCAAATTCAAAAAAAAAATGTTTTGATTAATATTAATAAAAATAAAACTTTGACCAATGGTCAAATGAAATGAAAACAGAAAAAAGAAAAAATAAAAGAAATGAGAAATATTTTATTGTTGGTGCGCACACACATACTTATATATTTTTTTTCTTTTTCTTTTAATTACTTTTAATCTCGAGTTCAAATTTAACTTTTTCATCAATCCAATAACTCAAATTCAAATTCAATATTTTACCCTATTTTTCTCTCTTTTTATACTTTATCTTCCCAAATTTTCTTGAACTTTTTATAACTTTACCATTCTCAAAATTTGAAAAATGTCACTACTATTATGTCCAAACTCTCAAATTTCATTCTTTTCGTCTTATTCCAGAAATATATTTTCATTTGTATTGTCAGAATTAAGTATTGTGAGTTCAAATTTGTACATCTGTTGTTTTCAGAGAATTTTATTGTGTGATTTAAAGCTTCAAAAATATTGTAACGATTGAATCTTAACTCGTAGAAAGGATCGGGTTTTCTCTTGAACTCGAAAAAAGAGCAAGTGTAGCGGTTCGACTCTCATCCATGAAAAGAGTTAAAGGAGATTTTTGAGATCAAAATCCCAAGAGGCACTCAAGAAAATGGATTTAGATGAGTTTGAATGAACCACTATAAAAATTACGGTTTCTTCTTCTCCAACTCTTTCCTAATTATTTTTGCATTTAATTTTAATTGCATGTTGTTGTTGGTTGAGTTTGATTGAGTATATTTATTACATTATTTTTATTACATTATTTTTATCACGTTATTTAACATCAATTGGGGTTTTTATTAATTATAGTAATTGCATGCTCTTTATTGATTTTACATCCTTCATTTGTCATTGTCATCTATAAATATTAAAATATTCATTAATTTATCAAACGTAATTTAATATTTCTTACACAAGTAGATTCTGTACTTAAGACTTTCAATCTAACAGTAAAAGTGTCTCACCCAACCCTAAAACCTGAGAATAAATTGGAGTAACGGTAAATAATAATAATAAAAAAAATCATCTTTTTCAAATAATACATTTTTTGGATAATTGTTTTAATAGACGTTCTGTGTTATCTCGATTAGTATTGGATACTGAAGCCAAAAGAAAATTTTTAAAATTGACACATTTGTACCGTTAATTTTGTGCTAAACTCCCGACCATGATAGAGGACGAGGATAATGATCACGATAAGACTTATGGAATAGAAGTTTTTAGGATCCTATTGTTTTGATTTTGTTGGTGAAATTTGGAAGTTTTTGAGATTTTTTTGGTCAAAACTAAAAGGGACAATTGCAATTTTAATTAAAAAAAATTATTGAAAATTCGGCACTTGTCCCTAGGTTTTTCTTTTGAAAACATGGCAAAAACCTTCCGCCGAAAATTTTGATTTCTATCTAATTTTTATATGATTGTTATGTGATTGCTATTTGATTTGTATATGATTGTTATGTGATTGTCATATTTGTAATTACAAAAAAATTGAAGTTATAGCTTTAGTTTCTTAAAATGTATTTGTCATATAATACAATTTTTCAAACTAGAATATGAAATTTGTTTCCTAGAAATTTACAAGAAGGAAATTTGTAACAACTAGAAACTATTGGGGCCCAAAAATAGAAAAGAAGAAAAATGCAAGAACTATTCAACAAAACTTTTACCTATTTTTTTCTCTCCACTTTTATTAGGAAGTATTGAAGTATTCTTGATCAAGATTCTATTGAAAAATTTCACAAATTTAATCTCCCTTTAAAAACCATTTCGGTTTTAGTCTTTTGTTTTTTAAAATTAAGTTATTTCCTCTCATTTTTTATAATAATTTATATCTTTGTTCAATATAATAGGTGAATTTCTAGCTAAATTCTAAAATCAATAACATGTTTTTAAAAACGGTTTTTTTCTAGTTGTCAAAATGGTTAAAAAAAATGGACGCAGAAGTATTAGTATTCATCTTGGAGAGATGCACGTAAATAATTGGCAAAAATGAGTGATTTCTATCCAAGATTAAGGAGGTGTTTGATAAATGGGTTTGAGTTATTGGGTTGGGTAGGTATTTATTACCCATGTGTTTGTAACCTGGGTTATTAAAACCCTTTTTTACCCCTCAAAATTTCCTTTTTTTTCCCTCAAAACTAATCAGGATATTTTCATTTCTTTCTCTCTTTCCTCATCTTTGTTGTTTGGATCCATTTTTTTTTTATGGTCAAACCTTATTAAAACCCATTTTTTATCCACTCAAAACTCCCTTTTTTATCCCTCAAAACTAACCCTAAAAAGCAATATATTTTCATTTCTTTCTCTCTTCCCTCATCTTTGCCGTTTGGATCGAGATTTTTTTTTTAATCGTCAAACCTTTGGATTCTATTTTCATTTCTTTCTCTCTTCCCTCATCTTTGTCGTTTGGATCCCCAAATATACTATCCATATTATATAAAAATAAACGGTATAATATGTGAAATAATAAAGTTAAGTTAGCAAGATTCAATATATTTTGTTGGTATGTTTTATCGATTGAAGAGAATTAGAATTATTACAGTTTTTGAAAAAAAAATATATGAAAAATAATATATTATGTTCTACAAATTGAGAAAAAAAAAATTTGAGATTGTCTAGTTTATGTCATAAATGATTGGAAAAAATTCGTGTATATTTGAAAATTAATCAACAATAGCAAAGCATAAAATTAAAAAATAAAAGAAATAAATAAAAAAAAACAAACAGAAAAAAATAGAACTAATCTCATTCACAAAAAAAACTGCATCAAATCTTTCAATTCAACTCAACTCTATACAACAAATATAGAAAATAATTACCAACTCAATTCTATTCTGCAAACAGACTATTTAACTCTCAGATAATTTAAGTCTCCGTATAATAATTACCAACTCAACTCAACTCTTACTCTTATCACATACAAAACACACCTAAAAATTCTGCTATTTCTGAAAATTATCGAACGAAGTGAGAACTCAAAGAAAGCGGTCTGATAGAATCTTCATTTTGTTGTAAATACACAAATCAAACAACCAGACTATAATTCTTCTGAAATTGCAGCTCTCCAAAGCTCCGGCCATGGCGGCGGCGTCGGCAATGTTCAAAATCTTGAGCAGGGTTTCTTCAGGTTGCACGAGGACACCAAGAACAGAGACAGATGCATACGGTTTTGTGTTGTTGAGATTTTACAGCGCGAGACGAAGCTGCAATCGAAGAAACCTCTTTGCGAGGATTAGTCCTCTCGGTGACCCTGAACTTACTGTAGTTCCGGTTCTTAATCAATGGATTGAGGAAGGCAGGAAGATCAAGAACTTTGAGCTCCGGAGAATCGTTTGCGACCTTCGTACTCGCCGGCGGTATGGCCAAGCCCTTGAGGTGAGCGCAATTGAAAAACACGCCCTAATTTCCCGTGAAAGGAATGCTTGTATTGTATATGATCTCGCTTGGATGAAGCAAAATTCTTGTGGTTTATTGAATGCACGATGGCCAGAAAGTAATCTCAAATCCTTTTTCGTGTTCTATTCTCATAATGCTTTGATTGATTGCTCAAAACACTGTGAAGGAAGGCAACATCCTGTATATATGCATTTTGAACATTGAAATGATTACATGTAGTTAAGCTAATTGTGCTTTTGCACTTACCTCCATTACATTATGGCTCTAGAGGATGGCAAATTTAATGTTATGTAATAACTATTGTAGAATTCTTGTGGTTAGCTTGGTACTAGATTGATGCCCTAAGCTGTCGTTTTATCCCATTTGGTGGTTTATCAGTCCTAGATTTTATGTTTCAAGTATCTACAGTATTGTGGATGGTTGATCTTTGTTCTTTCTCTTGGTTTATTCAAATTGAAGGTGTCTGAATGGATGTGTAGCAAGGGACTTTTTTCCCTCACAACAAGAGACTTTGCCATACAGCTTGATTTGATTAGCCGAGTTCGGGGGTTGGATTCTGCGGAGAAGTATTTCGGGAGTGTTTCTAACCAAGAGGAAATTGGTAAACTCTATGGTGCTCTTCTAAATTGTTATGTCAGGGAAGGCCTTGTGGATAAGTCCCTTGCCCATATGCAAAAGATGAAGGAGATGGGTTTTGCTTCCTCTTCCCTCTGCTATAATGATATAATGTGTCTATATTTGAACACTGGCCAGGCTGATAAGGTTCCAAATGTACTGTCTGAAATGAAGGAGAATGGTGTTCTTCCTGACAATTTTAGCTACAGAATCTGTATCAGTTCTTATGGAGCTGAGTCTGATGTAATCACTATGGAGAAGGTTTTGAAAGAAATGGAGTGTCAAACTCACATATCCATGGATTGGATTACTTATTCAATGGTTGCGAATTTTTTCATAAAAGCCGGTATGCATGAGAAAGCAATGAGTTATCTTCGGAAATGTGAGGACAAGGTCGATCAAGATGCACTTGGCTTCAATCATCTCATTTCACACTACACCAGTCTGGGACATAAGGATGAAGTAACGAGATTGTGGGCTCTTCAGAAGAAGTGTAAGAAGCCAGTCAATAGGGATTATATTACCATGTTGAGTTCTTTACTAAAGCTGGAGTTGCTTGAGGAAGCTGAGAATCTGCTCATGGAATGGGAGTCATCTTGCCAATGTTACGATTTTCGAGTTCCGAATGTTCTTCTTATCGCATACTCGCAAAAGGGGTTAATTGAGAGAGCTGAAAAGATTCTTCGAAACATCATCAGAGATGGGAGGATCCCATCACCAAATAGTTGGGCCATTATTGCAGCAGGGTACTTGGAAAAGCAGAACCTGGAGAAAGCTTTTCAGAGCATGAAAGAAGCTCTTGCTGTAAAAGAGCAAAATAAAGGGTGGAGGCCCAAACAGGGCATTTTATCAAGTATAATGCGATGGCTATCTGAAAATAGAAGATATGAAGAGCTGAAAGAGTTTTCGAGCTCATTGAAGACTGTACCTTCCATGGATGGAGTACTAAATACTGCATTGGATGAGCTTCTAGAAATCTTGGAAAACGACAATGATATAACAACAAGGGGAAAACTAGAGGTGAGGTGATTTAATTCTCATATGAAATTACAACATTGTTTAAGATTCTATAAAGGGCTAAAGAGGCCATAAGTATAATTTATAGTGACCATCTATCTAGGATTTAATATCATACAAGTTTCTTTGACATCCAAATATTGTAGGGTTGGGCAAGTTGTCCTGTGAGATTAGTTGAGGTACGCGTAAGCTGGCTCGAACACTCGCAGATATAAAAAAAAAACTTATGTAAAATCAAGTTGTAAACTTATCTGTAAAATTCTTAGGTTTGAGACAATCAGAATATTCTATTCCATTCACAAAAGATATGAATATATACAAGTGTACCAGAGTGACCAAAGAAGAAAAGCATAGAAAAGACCATAAAAGGAAAGTATAACAAAGATATTTACAATAATAAAAATCCCTAATATTTGAATTATAGCATTTCCCAAAAGGATTTTGGAACATGCATCTGAAACATCAAAGCTCTAGCTGTTTCAAGAAGATGACAATTCTTTCGTTTTGCAAACCCATTTTGAGATGGAATATCAACACAAGAAGATTGATGAAGAATGTCGTGGGCATCTAAATAAGACTTGAGCGCATGATAGAAATATTTTTTAGTATTATCGCTCTGTAAGATTTTAAGAGCACCACTAAACTGAGTTCGAATTTCAATATGAAAGTTATGAAAATGAGAAAGTAACTCAGAACCGATTTTTAAGTCAATATAACTACGTTACATGAGAATAGACATCGACAAATGTAAAAAAATACCGAAACCCTCCTTTGGACTCAATAGGACACAGACCCTAAACATTATAATGGACTAATCCAATCTGAGCACTAGATCGTTTATTAACTCGAGGATACAAACTCAAACGATGAAATTTAGCAAACCGACATGACTCACAATCTAAAGAAGAAAAATGTTGAAGTTGGGGACAAAGACGATTCAACACAGAGATAGACAAATGACCCAAACGACAATGTTCTTCAAAGGGAGACGACACGCTAGAGCATGTCATGGTTGTAGGTATTTGTGGTTCAAAGATGTAAAGTCCTCCATATTCACGTCGTTTACTAATAGTCTGCTTCGTCGTAGGATCCTGAAACAAGCAATAACCAGGAAAAAAGGAGACACAACAATGAAGATCACAAGTGAGTTTATTGACCGAAATCAAATTAAAAGGGAAATGTGGTAAATTTAAAACTGATGACAAAGAAATTGATTCAGTAAGATGGACGGTTCCCGATCCTAAAATAGAAGTGAAGGTTTCATCGGCTATAGTGATAATAAGTGAGGAGGTAGATGTACAAAGGTTAGAGAATAAACTGGGGTTACCTGTCATATAGTCTGCAAAGCCAGAGTCAAAGATCCATTTCGAAGTGGAGGAAAGAAAGCATTTAGAGATGTTACCTGTCTCTATGATGGCTGAGAGTAGAAGATGATTTCGTCTATGACACTTGATACTGTTGAAATTTAGCAAACCCTTTTGCAGAAATCATAATTGACTTGTCAAGATTATCAGGAGTAGAAGCGACATGTGCATTGTGCCCTCTGATCCTTATTCAACAATATTTTGCATTCACGTTTCGTATGGCCAGGTTTACGATAGTAAGAGCAAACAACATCTCCTGAATTTGATCATTGGTTATTGTGATAACCTTTAAAGTTATTTGATCCAATCCCCTTTATTATCTCTATAATCATTTGTGCACCTAATCAAAGCACTATTAGAATCAGATGAAATAACTGTTTGTGGCTTCTCTATACGGAGTATTCGAGTATAAGTTTCCTCCAACAACGAGATGTTTGAGCTTGACAACACTTGTTCTTTGACCATCTCATATTTAGGTGCAAGACGAACTAAGAAATTCATGATAAACAACTTTTCACGTTGAGCCATTATAACTTTTGGATCAATGGTAATTGGCATCAAGGCATTGAATTCTACATCTGTATTTTTGACCTCCATAAATTAACTTGTAAGGGATTTCTCTCCTTGATCAGGTTGGTATGGAGTCTTACAAACATCAAACACTCTATTAATGTTCTCTTTCTTAGAATAAAGAAAATCCAAATATTCAATAGTTCATTGATTAATTTGCAGTGATTTACTAACTCAACGATCTCACAGCTAATAGAATTCTTGATTTTTAGAAGCATTCTTAAATCGTCCAGCCACCAAATTTTTTAGTAGCATCAGTTAATGGCTCTTCCTTGATGTGATCATCCATCTCAATGCTTCTAATAAAGTGGCGAACATTTGATCTTCGTGAATAGTAATTTGACCATTCAACTTGTGTTCAGTTACTTTTGACACCATAGGAATCATTTCAGACATGACTACTAGTTTCTTGTCCGCCATTACCTCAAAAAAAAAAACACTAGACAGAAGAAAAGAAAACCCTAATTTACCGAAGAGATTTTTTTCCTCCAATAAACCACAAATAGTGAGTATATAGCCAAAACAAACATACTACCAAAGGAAGGAAGCAACTACGATGACACCCACAGAAGACGGGCAGAAGCAGGTGGCACACATGCCTACATGTGCCTCACACACTGGTTAGATGGACGTCGGACTTTGGGGTTCTATAGATCGATGGCTGGGCTCCTCGATGGACTGGTGGTGTCGAAAAATAGCGAAGAAAAATGACACCTTTTTTCGGCGACGACGGACGACGGCGAACAAATCGAAGACGACGGCGGTGAGCAAAAGTATAAACCCATCCGTCCACAGAACCCTAGATATAATACAAACGGGTTCTAAATTCTCAAATCCTAAAGTTCACAAAAAAAAAAACCCTTATTTTCTAAAACTTTGATACCATGTAAAACTCTTAGGTTTGAAAGAATCAGAGTACTTTATTCCATTCACTAAAGATATGAATATATAGAAGTGTACAAGAATGACCAGAGAAGGAAAGCATAGAAAATTTCATAAAAAGAAAATATAACAAAGATATTTACAATAATAAAAATCCCTTATATTACAACTATAACACTGTCAATGTCAGATAGGAAATTAGATGTCCACAGGACAGGGCTGGGCAAGGGTGGGGATGGCTTCCCGTCCTCATCCTCGCTACCCCATTTCATTCCCCATCTCTGCAAAAATCTCCATGGGGATCCGGGCGGGAATTCCCATAAGAAATTCATGGGGATCAGGTTTCCCACAGGGAATATTTTTCCATTCTATTTTTCTTTTTTTAAAAAATTAATTTAATATGAAAAAGTTTTAATTAAATAATTAAATTCCTCATATATGTGATAAGGATATAATTAAATGATTAATTTATATAATTTTTAAATATTACACTAACATAATCTAATTTCAATTTAATACATATATTGTACTTGAAAAGAGCTATATATATAAATAATAAACTAACTAATACAATGAGTTTAACATAAACTCACTTTGAGTTTATATATAAAACTCTCACAGTGAGTTAAATATAAACTCACTGAGAGTTTTATAGTCTTTTTCTTTTAAGGTGAGTTTTATAGTTTTGATAGGTGCATTAATATATATATATATATATATTATTGGGAAGGCAGGGGTAGGGAATGTAATCTCGGTTCCTGTCCCTGTTTAGTCAACAAGAAAAAAAATTTCCCAATTCCCATCTAATCGAGGATTCTTCACTCCGTTCGAGGTAGGTCCCACGGAGTCTCAATCCCTTGGGTTAAATGGACATTTCTTTAGATATATAAGATATTTTATGCAGATAGACTGTAGTGAAACGGTAGAGATTGAAATTTTCAATCACTTGCTTGGCAAGGAATCAGGACGGCGTCAGGGTTGGGAGTTCAGGGAGGGGAATATAATACTCGTCTGTGTTTATCCAATGGGCAGTTCCGCTCCCTATTCCATTTTTCACATAATCGGGGATTCCCTATCCCATGGGTCAAAATAAACACCTCTTATCTGTTATGAAGTTGTTTCATATAGTTGTTTTTTCAGTGTAAAACCTAACATATCTATTTAACAAATAGAATTTGGTGTTTGGTCCATGATCAACAATATCTGCCCGCTTTCCTTTAAGGGTAGTTTCATCTTTTGCTAATTAAGGAGATGAATTTTTTCTCCTTGCTTCCATGCCAATGTTCCTAAAGTATCCCTCCAATATGTTGGCAGCTTCTTTGGAGGGGAAATGGAAAATGGATAGGAGAAAACTTGTAGCATGATAGATAACCATGGTTCATACGAGATTTTCGAAGGAATTTAATTCGTGAAATTTTTGTATTGATTTCAGTATAGTATAGTGGATACAATCTCTAATGTTTGATCATTTGATGTCTTCTCTCAAACAAGGGATGGAGTTTAAAATTTATAATTCTTTAATCTTCAAGGAGTTGTTTTGAATTTCAATCTTCTGGAATAAGTTTTAATCTTTCAAGTCTTCAATCTTGAGAAGGTTGTAATCTTAAGATCCATTTGAGCTTCAATCTTCTAGAATTCAAGGAAGTTTTAATCTTCCAAGTCTTCAATCTTCAAAAGGTTGTAATATTCAGATCGATTTGAGCTTCGATCTTAAGGAAGTTTTAATCTTCTAAGTCTTCAATCATTAGAAGGTGGTAATCTCGAGATCGATCAGAACTTCAAAATTTTGAGAGCTTCAGAGCTTTAATCTTGGTCTCCGGAGCTTCAGCACTTTATTGCCAATTCTTTTCCCTCCAAATGAAGAAGTGAACCTCTATCTATAGAAGTTTCTCATGAGCCTTGTATGGACTTGGGCCTACTTGTTATTGGACTCAAATATTGGGCTTGAACCCAATCTTTAACTTGGCCTAAATTTTTACCATGGGCTTGAATTGGATTGGGCCTAAGAAACTTTAATTACTCAGCCCAACCCATTTCATAATTTTCACAATGGGCCCAACTTTTATTGGGATGATATGACAAAATTTAATCGGTCGAAATTTCTCATTCAACAAATATCTCATTTTCGAGATTTATGCACGTCTATGTGGTGGGTCAATCTTGAAAAGCAAGATAATTTCAAATTAAAGTATGCTTTTTTATTGCTTTTGATGTATAATCTTGATCGGAATATGAATTTAGCTCATAATTTGATTTTGCATATATTTGCATCAATTGACATATTTGGGTTTCTTTGAAGATAAATATATGTGTTCAAGTCACCAAACTTATAATGAGATTTGGGATTCATCAACTTTTGCTTGGGGATGGAATTTAGGATTTGGATGCTCCCATTACATTTTTGGGATTTATTCACTCAAACATTGACTTGTAAAATGTCTCAACTTTCAATTAAGATCAAGTTTGGAATTGAACTTGAGCTTTCATCCTTAATTTAATTTGATTTGAGGAAAAGAATCTTAATTTTAATTTTGGGATAAAACTTAGAATATACACAAATTTTAATTTGAAATAGGGTTGAAATCAAAATATTATTCTTGATTTCCATTTGATGTATCAAATTTGGAGATGAATTTCATCTCCGCAACTTAATTTAACTTGGAGATAAAAGCACGAAATTTAAATTTGGGATAAATTTTGAAATATGGCCAGAGTTGGATTTAAGATAAATTTGAGATCCTAACTAAATTTGATTTAGAAAAAAAAAATAATAAATAAATAAATAACTGAATTTGGAATGAAATTTTGAATCATCTCCCAATTTGAGGAAGGATTTCAAGATTTGATTCTGGAAAAGAATTTAAGTTTTGATATGAAACGAAGTCTTATTGGAATTTGAATTTCGAACTCTCATCTATAAATTTGGTTAAACCGTACTCCAAACTTTTTAACACTGAGCCAAGAAGAAGGGTAATTCTTCAATCCCTTGTTTTTTTCGTGTTGAATTCACCTCTTGATCAAACCAAAAACTGCAGCTTCTGAGATTTGAAAGATTTTTTTTTCTTTATATCAGCCCTTCCTCATATGATTTCAAACTTTGAATTTTTTTTTTTTTTGGCTTCTTTCTCTTTCTCCCACTCTCGTTTGTTTCTTATCTTTCTTTTTCCTATTTTTGTTGCCGTTTCACTATTTACTATTTCTCACTTTTTTTTTCGTCATCGGGAATCAGAACCCCATCGCTGACAATCGAGCCTCCAGCATCAATGGACACTAATCGTCATCCATTTTTAGCCCTGGTTGTCGTTATCAGTGGTCAGCAGTGTTATCTATCGCAGATGGTGGTGGGTGCTCATCCTTTTTTTCATTTTTTTCCGACTGTCATCGTCACCAACGTGCTCGTCGTCATCTGCCGAGGAAGGTGGTGGCGCTCGTCCCTCTCTAGCGTTAAGATGGAATGAGGGGGGTGTAAAGAGTAAGAAAAGAGAGAAAAAAAAATTTGGGGGGGCAACCTTTTTTTCTTCTTTGTTTTTTGTTTTTTGTTTTTTTTTTGTCGCTGTTGTCACCAACGTGTTCGTCGTCGTCTGTCGAGGAAGATGGTAGCGCAGGAGGCGACACTGAAGGATAAAAAGAAAGGGAGGGGGAGATGTCAGTAACCTTTAGGTTTAGCTTTTGGATTTTTTATACGGATGGCCTCATTTGGGAGTCCTAAATGAAAAATGGCCACCTGTAGAGAAAGTAATGGAAAGTGGCATTCTGCTAACGTCGTATGTATGTGATTTTACCAATTTGCCCCTAAGATGCACCCCTCGCGCCTGCCAATACAAATTTACTCGATCCTCGATGGCTCGTCACTCGTTCCTCGATACACGGTCACTCGATACTCAGCTTCATAGTCACTCAATACGACTACAATCGACACGTGTATACTCGATCATATTCACGTCATACTCAATGCTCGATTACTTTATACTCAATTATTTTGAATTCATAACCTGTTTGAAGGCCACTCGATACGACTGCAATCGACACGTGTATACTCGATCATATCAACATCATAGTCGATGCTCGATTACTTTATACTCGATTATTTTGAATGCATAACTCATTTGAAGACGTTTGAAGTCCATTATTTCACCACTTCTCACGAGCTCAGACTATTCTCTCTGTTCGTCCGATTGTATATCCTTTGACGACAACACCTTTACACTCGAAACTCCACTATCTCTGCATCAGGTAACATTTTTCTCCTTGATTGTAGTTTGGCATCATTCACTCGAAACCCGACTATCTCTGCATCATGTTCCTCGATATGCGCTTGCATGTTACTCGATACTCGACCGACATGATTTTCATTTTTGTTTTCATATCTTGCATTTTTTTACTAGACTTCGAGTTTGTTTCGTTTTCAGTTTTCATATTTTTGTTATTTCGGACCGCCTAGAGTTTAGGGTTTGAGTTGAATAATGCATGAAAGTGGAAAATCAAATTGAATGCTCGACGATCGACCATCTAGTCACTTGTAATATAGCAAGTAAAGGACACCATGTAGCATGTATCAGGTATCGAGAAATCGAGTATCTTGTATCGTGCATCATGTATTGAGTATTGAACAAAATTCTTATTTATCTCTATTTTTTATTATTCTGTGTTGTATGGACCCGAGAGAAGGTGTGAGGACGGCAGATACCATCTTTTTGTGATACCTACTGCCCATCTGAACCTTTTTTCACACATTAAACTTAAAGTCAAGGAAATAAGCAACAACTGTTTGGCTAAAAATATTTTATTACAAACAATATAACATTTTTACAATTCTCAAACTTAACTACAAAGTTTACATCAACAACTTAAGACCGGAAGTGTGCCTATGGCATGACAGATCTTAACCTTAGCAGCACCCTAGAACTCCTCATCTTTCGCTACCTGGGAAGAAAACATGAAAGAAAATAATGAGCTTCAAGAAGCTCAGTGAATGGTAAACAACTTAACAAGTCTCTTTCAACTTATAGCAATAAAAGCATATCACATTACGAGGTTAACATTCAAACCTCACCCTTGAATGAGTCTGTTCTCAACCCTACCTACACACACGATAGATAGTTAAAACTAATACTTATCATAAACGCTTAATCTTCTATGTTCCCTATGTGCACATAGATCGCTTATGGGCTCCGAAGCTAGGCCCGTTGGCTTTCTGACCATCCCATACGAGGTTCCTCTCACTGGCTCAGGAACTAGGCCTCATGGCCCCCCGACCATCCCGTGAGATTCTGCTCCGGGCGTAGGAACTAGGTCTGTTGACCCCCCTACGATCCCAATCACATATTCTCATTCTTGTTCTGGCTACTCATTCACAACATAAACATATATTCTAAAAGATATGCTTTAAGGCCTTTAAAAGAATACCACTCACCTTGATTGGCAGGAACCTTTCTCGCTTTCCAAGTTCCTTGGTCTCCCCTGGCTTCCTTTTGAACCCTAATTTCCATATTCAACTTCAAGCTTAGATTACTCAGCTTTTTGAGCACTATTTCAGGAAGGTTTCTTCTACAAACATGTTCTAAATTGTCTCAGGAGGCTTACCTTAAAATCTCAGCTCAGAACTCCTCGTGATTTGGCTAGAATATTCAAATCATCAAAACTGACTCAAGCTTACCCGAGAGCTCGACCCTTCTGTCTTTTCTTCAGTCTTCAGCCCGATTCCTTTGAGATTCTTCTCCGGTATCCCTGCCTTGAAAACTAAACACCCAGAGCTTTCAAGTGTCTTTGGAATAACTCAAAATGCACAAGTCGTTTAGAAGCACTCCTCGTTCCAAGTTGATGCTACTTCATGACCTTACTGTCCGATAGCATCTCCACCTCTTGGAACCACTTGTTCAACGCACGGTCTTGCTATCAACGCATGCTCTTCATGATCTACGTAAAGCTTCTTCCGAATCTGCCCTCAAACACTCTTCCTAATGTCATTCGAAGAGAATTTGTGTTATGAACTGAAGAGAAGCCTCGAGGTGGTATTTATAGCAACTGATCCTTATCATCTCTTAAGGCTCTAACGCATGACATCTCCTACTTAAGAACTTTTGGAGTGTCTTCACCTTGCTTTGCCACCACCTACTTCCATGCCACTTCCTACTTGCATGAAGTTGTGTTGTTCTCCCCATGCACAAGTCTTCTTTATATGCCTTAATATCCATCCACCTCTTCCTAACTTAAGCTCAAACTCCTCTCGGTTTAGCCACTTGTCCGAATGATTTGCTAATTCAACCTTGCTCTCCAAGTTTCCTTCAATTCATCATCTTAATGCATACTTTCCCTTTTGGTCGCATAGCACTCCTTGCACATCTACCTTGTCAACGCATGACTTTTACCTATATGTTCGCATAGTTACCCTATTCAAACCTCCTAGTCATGGCGTCAACCTAGTCTCATTGCTTGGTTGCAAGCTTTCCAATGTCTATCCCTTTGTTGGCCGCATCCTTGGCCATCACTCAACCATCAGTTGGCCTATTGTCCACGCATGACACCATCGTATGCCAAGCCTTGGGTCAAGCTAGGTCTCAAGCCAACGTCTTATCTTCAACGCCCATGGCTTACCTTGCTGCACCCCTTCAATACTTAGTCCCCCGGTTGGCGCATACTTCCTTGGCCAACGCATAGCTTTACGTCTAACGTTTAGTGCACACCATGCCTAATTCATGTGCACACATATGCCTAAGGCCAACTAACCTCTCAAGGCCTTGATCATCACCTAGCCTCTTGCTAACGCATACCCTTATGACCAACGTAAGCATGCTTTTGTTGCTTGCCAACATCCATAGCCATGTGCACAAGACCAACGCATACCTAACCCCCCAAGCCTTTTATGTGCCACAAGCCCCATCAACACATAGACACTACAGTATGCACCCATCATGGCTTGGCCCATCAAATAGCTTCATCATGTAGCTCTTACGCGCATCGCATACCCATCGTCGCATACCACAACGCACACTTCCTCACTCCATCGCATAGCTTTAGCGCACATCGAGTAGCCAGCGCCTTGCGCTCATCGCCACATACTGGCCTGTACGCATGCCTAGCCTCAATCGCTTAGCTTTGTACTCATCGTCTATTGCCTATGCTCATCGTCTAGTGCTATCGTTTGGCGCTATCGTGCAGCCTCGCAAGAAGCTATGTGGTCGCCCTCATGCAACGCCCTAACGCCTAGGGCCTACATTCGCACGCATCATTGCTCACGTTTGGCCCATCCTCGTTACTCGATGGCCCTTTCTCACTGCTCGATCACACAACCTCTTATCATCCTAATGCTTGGCCAGCACCTCATGCCAACGCTCAGTCAACATGCATCCATCATCGTTTAACCCATCGCTTGGTCTCTTGGTTGCATACCCTATACCAACGCATGGTGCTCTCATGTGTCCACCACTTTAGCCAACATGACATCCTTCAATGTCAAGACCAACGCATAGCCAACTTTCACCATGCGCCCATGCCTCATAAGTCTTAATGCATGGTTGTCCTAGGCTTCAACACTTAGCCAAATTTCCACCTGTTAAGCTCTAACTCAAAGCTACTCAAACGTTTACTTAAATACTTAGAATTTTTTTTCCTTCAACATAAGATTTAACTTACACTTGGTTTATTTCCTTAATTACTTGCTTAAGTAGGAAAAACAGGATTTGGGTTTCACAAAAACCCTAGCCGTCATTACTTATGGTGACGTTGAGGATCCAATGTCCTATATGAAGGCAATGGAGGATGTTGACAAAGATAAATGGATCACAGCTATGAATCTCGAAATGGATTCTATGTACTTCAATTCAACCTGTGATCTTGTAGATCAACCCAATGGGATAACACCTATAGGTTGTAAATGAATCTACAAGAGGAAACAGGGTGCTAATGGGAAAGTGAAAACCTTCAAAGCTAGAGTTCTGGAAAAGGGTTATACCTAGGTTAAGGGAGACGACTATGAGAAGACTTTCTCCCTTGTTGCCATGTTGAAGTCTATTCGGATACTCATGTCCATTACACCATATCATGACTATGAGATTTGGAAAATGGACGTAAAGACTGCCTTTCTGAATTGCAATGTTGAAGAGACTATCCATATGCAGCAACCTAAAGGATTCATTATCCAAGGTCAAGAGCAAAAGTTTTGCAAGCTTAATCGGTCCATTTATGGTTTGAAACAAGATTCTCGATCTTGGAATATAAGATTTGATACTACAATCAAGTTTTATGGCTTTGATAATGTTGATGAGTCCTGTGTTTACAAGAAAATCATCAACAGTTCAGTAGCTTTCATAGTGTTGTGTGTAGATGATATCCTACTCATCGGGAATGATGTAGGTCTACTGACTGAAAATAAACATTGTTTGCCGACCCAATTCCAAATGAAAGATTTGAGTGAGACGTTGTTGTTCTGGGTGTTTAGATCTTTAGGGATCGAAAGAACAAAACGTTGGCCTTGTCTCAGGCATCATACATTGATAAGATGATTCTCAAGTATTCGATGCAAAACTCCAAGAGAGGCTTGCTACCTTTCAAGCATGAAGTTGCTTTGTCTAAGGAATGATGTCCTAAGACACCTCAAGAAGTTGAGGAGATGAGACGGGTCCTCTATGCATCAACTGTTGGTAGCTTGATATATTAGATGTTATGTACTAGACCTGACATCTGCTATGCAGTAGGGATAGTCAATAGATACCAATCAAATCTAGGATTAGATCACTGAACTTCCGTTAAAACTATCCTCAAGTATCTTTAGAGAACGAGGGTCTATGTGCTCGTGTATGGGTCTGATTTGATCCTTACTGGATACATAGATTTTGATTTTAAGACTGATAGGGATTCTAGGAAATCTACTTCAGGATCAGTGTTCACTCTTAACGGAAGGGCTGTAGTCTGGAGAAGCACCAAGCAAGGGTGCATTGTTGACTCCACCATGGAGGCAGAGTATGTAATAGCTTATAAAGCTGTCAAGGAGGTCATCTAACTTAGAAAGTTCTTGAGTGATTTGGAAGTAGTTCCAGACATGTCAAAGCTCATCATCTTTTATTGTGATAATAGTGATGTTGTGTCTAATTCCAGTGAGCATAGGAGTCACAAGCGTGGGAAGCACATAGAGTGGAAGTATCACCTAATACGGGACATTGCGCATCGAGGGGATGTGATCATTACGCAGATAGCTTCGACACACAACATTATTGATCCTTTACAAAGGCCCTCATGGCTAACGTGTTTGAAGGTCACCTGGAGAGTATGAGTCTACGGGACAGACCACATCTAGCTTAGAGCAAGTGAGAGATTTTGTACTGGGCGTGTTTTGTATGCCCTAGTTTCTTGTTTTTTGTGTACTTTTGTCATAGTTTGACTTTTATGATGTACACCCCACTAGCTTTAGGACAAGTGGAAGATTGTTGGGGTTAATGCCTTAAATCTTGTGGGTCCTATGGTTTGTAATGGTAATGTACAAACAATTTATTTATCTAATAAAATCTTAGGCATTTTATTTGACATTTAGTAGCATTAACCCATAAAACTAATAAACTAAGATCCAAGGTTATCTTTCGTAACTTAAACATGTATGTGGAGACATACAGGTGGATCAGGTTTAAGAGATAACCTAAACGGTCTGTAGTAGATGGATAAGGTTGGGTAATATCTCTAAAAAAAAGTTATTATTCCTAGTATAATTCGAACTCGTTATTAAATTTTATATGTTAATTTTCCAATTTTGTAGGTACCGAGCAATCAAGATGTAGGATTGGCGATTTGGAGCTGAAAATGGTTCATTTGGAGAAAATTGGAGTTGATTTGAGCATCCGGGCTTTAAAGGAGTTAAAAAGACAAAAATGCCCCTACTTCAACATCCCAACACTCACCCTATACGAACCCTAACACTCACCTGACCCTGAAAGGTAGTAGCCTGATGTGTAGGGGAGCATTGCAACGATACTCCTAGTGTTGCAACACTTCGAGTTTGGCAGCAATGCCAACATTGCAATGTTTTCCTGACGCTCATGGATTATTTGTCGAGCATTGCAATGTTGTTTCCAGTATTGTAACACTACGTAATTTTCTATAAATACCTCCCTTCATCTTTAGGTTAAAGCATGCTAACTTTTGGGGGCTGAACTGATGGAGGCCGAAGTTAACCTTCATTCTTCTTTCTTTCCCTTCAGAATTTAGTGTCTTTAGGTTAGTTTTTCTTTTTGTTTTGGGTTATAATCAATGGATCGAACGTGTGTCTCTGATTTGTCTATGAATTAAGAGGTAACTTCTATCTAATTTCTTTGAGAAAGAGCCCTATGTCTAATTTCTTAAGTTTTCAATAATTAAATGTAATGTTCTTCAATTCTATATTTTTCTTTGAATCTTGATGAACTTAGATTTGCATTTGTGTGTTGGACTGATGACCCTATCATGATTGCATATCTTCGCTAGTTAATTTCGAGCTCGCACGTTTCTTCGTAGTTCTTATATGCTTGATTTTACCCCGATAGCAATGGTTGAATGTGTATGCTTGAGATTTATAGATTGTCCTTGAATTTTGGCATTACATGTTTAATCCAGATTCGAAAAATAAATTTATTAATTGAATATGACTTTTCCTGACTTTTAATCGACGTGATTGAATCATTATTCTTAATGCATATATTTTTCTAATTCTATATGATCGCTAAGAACCCAGTAGAATTAAAGCATATAGTTTAATTAGGGTATGGTCTTTCCGACCTTAATTAATAATTAGGACGCTTGATTGATTTTGATTTAATTGATTGTCGGCCTTTGTAGAGATTAGTTAAGTCGAATTGATTTAGTAGTCGTGCATGCATAGAATTGAACGTTCATTTATCGATTTCCATGATAGAAATTGCATAGGAAACTCTCTCTTGCTCTAAAAATTAGATAGACTTATATTTTATATTACATTTATCTCTTTTATTTTAATTTTACGCATTTATCTCTTCCACACCAAAACCCCTCATTCACCGCTCTAGTTAGAAAATTAACTTAATGAAACAAATTGCGTTTCCTTGCAAATCGACTCAGACTTACCACTATTGCTACATTTTAGTAATTATAGGGGTCGTTCAATATTATAACTTTTCTTTTGTTTCTAGTATTTTTTGGGTATTAAACGACACCATAAGAGACTCGAACAAAAATGGCGTCGTTGTCGGGGAAGCCATTGACGTTTTGTTAGTTAAATTTCTAGTTAGAGTATTCTTTTTTTTATTATTATTTGTTTTCCTTTTTTGTGTCAGTATTCTAAGCATGAACAGAAATCATAAACAAGGATGGGGACAATCGAGTGGAGCATCTCGGCTTAGTGACGAGGTTTGTGACCTTCGAGATTAACTTACTGAGTTAACTTCTTTGGTTAGTCAATTGGTTGCAGGTAACCCGCAACAGGTACAAGCATGTAGGATTGATCACCCTGAGCAAGCATACTGAAGTCTGCAATGGAGTCCTATGCCACAAGATTACTCCATGGGAGAGTGTCCTAGTTATATAGATGACGATTTCTGTAATGTCCCGAGTTTTTCATAATTCAAATTCTATATTCTCATAAAATTTGAGGAATATTTTGTTAATTTTGAAATTCAATTTTGTTTAAAGGAAAGATTTGGATTTATGTCGCAATTAATTTAATTTTAAGTAAGTTAACTTTTAGTTAATGTCTAGATATATATGTTTTTAATTTTAAAATTTGGGGAATGTGATTGGTTTGATTTTGAATTTATAATTTGAAGAGGAGGAGAAAAGGGTTTGAAAAATATGTATGTATTTGTGTTGGAATAGAATAATATAAAATAAAAGGATAGAATAAAATTAAATAATATTTATATAAATTAAATAATATATATTTTTTTATAAAACCTCTTTTCTCTTTCCCTTTCGCATGCAAACCAAGACCTTTCCCCCCCAAAATTTTTCCTCCTCGCGTGAACGCCCTTCTCCAAATCTAGATCGCCGTCGTTTCTCCACGTGACCGTCGCTCCAACGGTCTTCTCTAGCCGCTCGCGCCTCTAGGTCAGACGAGCTCAACCGCGCATCGCTTCCCAAACCAGCTAGTTGCAAGGCTGCCTTGATCGAGTCTCCTTCTTCATCACCGCTCCGCTTCTGCTTGTCGCTGCTCTTCAGTCCGTTCTGCCCAGATCTGAAACCACGAACCGACCAGCCTCGTCCACGCTTGCAGCCGTGCGTCGTCCAGCCTTGACCCACACGCCACTCGTCTGTCCAGCCTTGCAGACCTATGCGTTGCGGTTGTTACCGTCGTTGAGCTGTCATTGCGGGTTTGTAGTGTGGGTTTTCTTTCGCCACTGCTCTCGTTGGATTCTTGAGATTTTGGGTAAGTTAATGAGTATTTTTATGGGTTTTCTTAAAGTAGCTTGAATGCCTATCAAGTTTTGACATAGATTTATGGTTACCCACTAAAATTTTGGTCCAATCAATTAACTCATGACGTTGGAATTTTAGATTCAAGGTTTGGAGAATGTTGGCTTGTTGACCATCAAGTGTTAAGGACAATATAGGTGAATTTTGGTGAGAATCAGATTCTATAATCCTTTGGGCCTTGATGTAATCATTGTAATGTGGATTTTTAATGCCTATTATTGAATGTGCAAATGATTAAATTATTGTTCGAAGCTATGGAATGAGTTTAGTTTAGGTCAAGCCACTATTTGGTTAAGTGTTTATTTACTTATGCATGTGATGTATGTTATAATTAAATAGATCTTGTATGTACATATAGTATGCCATGTAGATTTAATATCCCACCATAGGAAGCATGTTACATGTATTGAAAGTATGTTATAAAGGCTTATAATATATAGTATGCATGCTTAAGGTTTCAAATGTTTTAATATAAGTGTTATATTAAATCATGAAATATCTTATGTTTGTTATGGATGCAAAGCATGTCCAAAGTTTTATAAGTTATTATAAAATTTCGTTAGATATTTAAAATCCATAATAAAAATAAGTTGCATGCTCACGTAGGTTAACCGTTTGTTTTAATAAGTTAAAATAGGTCGTTATCTTGTAAAATATTGGTTACAAAGTCAATCGGTATATAATCCCGTCTAAGGTTGGAGGTACTTAAGTTGACGGTCTATGGAACGCTTACTACCTGGGGATTATGGCCCAATAATTGAGCATTGTTAACCTGGTTTTATGAGTATACGTGAATAGTGTGAGGTTTTAAAACTGGTTTATCACCTAGACTTAGGTTGTTTAATTAGCCAGAACATATCTAAGTAAATATTTACCTAAAAGAAAATAGAAAACTTCAGTGTGAGATTAATAACATATACGATATGTTGTTCTTAGTTCTCATGTCGCTAAGAGTTCACACATAAGATCCATGCAATGTTTCGTGTCACCCTGGAAGTTACTTCCATTCGGAAAGTGTTTGCATGGGTCAATATCAAGGTGAATAGGGGAAGTAGTGCATAGTAAGTGGGTGAAAGATGTGTGTCAACTTGTCCTGCAGTGTCTTCCATTAGTTTGAACTGTGAGATTCCTATGTTGCGCCTGCTTTTTGACTTTATACGATCTACGCTAGTCATTATTACGACAACTATCCCCTCGGTAGGTTGTAACGTAGGATTTGGAACAACTCAAACTCCAGAAATGGATAGGATTTCTTAGGTCGATTCCCAACTTTGACTCTCTAATTTGGTAGCATTGTTGGGGTTGTTAATCTCTGAGATCTGAAAATGGAGGGTTACACTTACAGAATTACTAAGTGTTAGTAAGTTCTTGACCGAGAATGGTAGCTAAGTGACTATCGAAATATGAGTTATTCTGGAGATCGTATTTAGTCAAGAATGTCTTGCTTTAGTGAAGAAACATTCTTGACTGCCCCTCAGTAACACTTATTCTGACTCACTATAGTATCGTTGCAAATAAAATAATGAAATTTGGGTATATTATTACTTTGCTAAAATCTGATTGGATTTAAAAACAATTTGCTAATAAGAATTTGTTTATACTTTCAGAATGACTAGCTCATTATACAGTTGTCGGATTCTGATAAATTCACTGGGGACAATTATGCTACATAGAAATCGAATTTGAATACTATACTAGTGATAGATGATTTAAGGTTCGTTTTAACAAAGGAGTGTCCTCCAAACCCCCAAATGCGAATTGAACTGTTCGGGAAGCATATGACAGGTGGACGAAGGCGAATGAGAAAGTCTGAGCCTACTTTCTTCCCATAATGTCTGATGTTTTGGCAAAGAAACATGATAGCATGCATATCATCAAAGAGATTATGGAAACACTATGAGGGATGTTTGGGCAGCCATCCTTTTCCCTGAGGCATGATGCTATCAAGTATGTTTACAACTGTCATATGAAAGAAGGGGCATTTGTTAGAGAACATGTCCTGGACATGATGGTCCATTTCAATGTGGCAGAAGTAAATGAAGTTGTCATTGACGGGAAGAGCCAAGTCAATTTTATCCTAAAGTCTCTTCCGAAGAGCTTCTTGCAATTTCACACTAATGTGTTAATGAAAAAGATAGGATATAACGTGACCACTCTTCTCAATGAATTGCAGGCTTTTCAGTCCATTTTGAGAACTAAGGGACAGGAAGCAAAGGTAAATGTTGCCACTGCTGATAAAAGAGGATCGTTCTCTAAAATAAAGTCTAACTCTGCTTCTTCATCCAAGAATAAAAGTATTCCAGTGAAACAGAGTAAAGGAAAAAGAAGGCTTCTACTGGCCGCAAAGGCAAGGCCAAAGCTGCAGATAAAGGAAAATGTTTATATTACAGCGAAGACGGACACTGGAAAAGAAACTCCCTGAAGTACTTTGTAGAAAAGAAAGCGGAGAAATCAAAACAAAGAAATTAGTTCTTGAAGATTGCTTGTAGAAGAAGAGATAATTCTCCAAGTTATGAATAAGGGAGACTATCTTAGAAAAAACAGTGGGAAATCTTGAAGTTGTTATCAAAAGATAGATCTATGTACTTGTGTTAATGTAATGAAAGATTTTGTATCTATCTTTTGTAAAAAACAAGTTGTATAGAAATATTCTTTTGTCATAAATGAAGTGTTCATTAGCAAAAGAAGTATTTTAATTGTTCTACTATAAAGCAACTTCTATGTTAAAATCAACAAAAAAAAAATGTCGTTTTTAAATATTTAGATATTTAAAAAGCTGACAAATAAAAGGCAACGGTTTCTTCATGTACTTATCTTTGACATTTAAATTTTGGTCACATAAGTCTTAATGAGATTAAGAAGAAAGTTAAAAGTGGTCATCTAAATAAGTTAGAAGACAAACCTTTTAAACACTATGTGTGATTTATCTTAAGATAAGATGGCCAAAAGTTTTAAAGACCCAAAGAACCCTCAAAACTTGTACATTCAGATCTTTATGGTCTGACAAATGTCAAGGCATAATGAAGGGTATGAATATTTCAATGATGATTATTCAAAGTATAGTTATATTTACCTAAATCATTAGTTTAAAACACTTGAAAGGTTCAAAGTGTATAAAAAATTGTTAGGTAACATGATTGAGACACTTCGATCAAGATCGAGGTAGAGTACAGAAAAACTGAGATTTCAAGGAATATTTTGATAGAACATGGAGTACAGTAACAACTCTCTATACCTAGTTGCCTTTTGTTTTGGGGATATACAGTAGTGACTATTATATATTATTTTGAACATTGTTCCATTAAAAGTGTTTCTGAAACTTCATATGAGATATGAAGAGGTCATAAATGTTGTTTATAACATGTAAAGGATGTTTACATATTTCAGAAAATGGGAAAGACCGACACATTTGTTAGTATCGAACCCTAAAAAATTGGAACATTGTTCAAATAGTATGCCTATCTGTAGGCTACCCAAAAACAATATACTTCATTAACCCAGAAGAAAAACTAAGTAATTGTATTTGACAAATGTTGGTTATGTGAAGAAGTATACATTAGAGATCATCAAATATTGTATTAAGTTTCCATAATAGCAAAAGAATATCAATAAAAATTATTGATTATTCTGACCATGAAAAAAGAGTTGTTAAGATAGGTCAGGTGTATCTTACTCAAAGAGTTAAAAGTACCTTGATATAGTGGGAGGGTTGTGTGACAGACTACCCATAGCATGAGTGTAGTCGAAACTCAAGCCACTAATATTTGATATTGACGTCAAGAAGCAAAAGGTTGAGGGTTTAACATGCCTTCTCCATTTATTAATAGTTAAGAAGCCCTTTGTATATTGATATGTTTACAGTGATCTTCTCGGCAAAAGTGTTCTAGGGTCACCTAGCGAGTCTAGGACTACGGGTTATATAATCTAAGGCAAGTGGGAGAAAAACTCATGGGTAGATAATACCTAATGAAGGCAAACTATGGGTATGCGATGCTCTAGTTTATTGTATTTCTCTCTAAAAACTCAAAAACTCAAAATTATGTTTACATATGTTTGTCACCACTGGAGTTTTAGTTCAAGTGGGAGTTTGTTAGGTTTTATGTCCTAAAACTCGTGGTTTGTAAACGATAAATTTAGTTTGTAATTCAATAAAGTTATTATTGAATATATGAATTGCTTATTTTGTTTTAGAAATAAATCCAGTAAACTAAAAGATCCATGACTATTACATGAGTACTTGAACTTTATGTGGAGACATAAGAGTGGATCAGATTCGAGTAAATAGTCAAAATGATCTATAGTATACGAATAAGGTTGGGTACCTTATTCTGGTAACACTATTGGATGCGACCTATTATGTAGTTGTTGCAATTTATTGTAAAGTGCTACAAACGAAGTGATCCTAATTCGTTCATGTGGAGACATGAGAAGTGGGGGCGTCCTGTGCAATAAGTTTGCATAAGATCAGACCAAGAAATAAGTGACTCTTACTTTATAATGTTGTTTACTATTTAAGACTGACTATTTCAAAGCGGTGACCTAGGTAACTTAACCTTAATTCTGAACTAACTATGACCTCCTGTTTATTCGGGATTATCCTTAGATTTGCATAGGTGAGGGTTGGCTTAACAACGTCGACTTAATAAGCCTTCCATTTCAGGGGTAAGACCGGATAGATAGCTGGAGACATAGGGTACAAGATGGAATTCACTTCTACCCGTTTTTAGAGATAGTAGAAAGGTTGTTCCCTTAAATGCTGACTCCAGATCTTGAACAAGGGGCCCCACCCTGTCATTCCCTTGAGAGGGACTCAGTTTGGTGATTGGATCTCAAACTAATTGTTCATTAGAGGATCAGTAGAACTTAAGGAATAAAAGGTAATCTCGGGGATAAAACAACTATTGACCCAGCCGCTATTACGAACAATCTGTGAAGGGTTAACTTACTAATCATAGTTATATCGAGTATACACAATATATCTACAGTGAAAGGAGTGCAACTACTGGACTTTAGTGGAGTGACCCGGTAATTAATGAATGAGGGTTAATTCTGTTTAAAGAGTTTAGCCAATTAATCTTAGATCATTAGAACTCATGATCTATAGAGATTGGTGTCCTAAGTCTCCCAATGGCCTCACATGTCTCCTCATGAATGGTCAGGATCAGACCTTTTGTAGCACTTTACAACATTTGTAAATATCTACAAAACGGGTCGTATTCGTAGTGTCACAAGGATAAGATATCCCTCCTTTATCCTTATACTAAAAACCATTTAAGTTATTACTTAAGACATGATCCACTTGTATGTCTCACATACATGCTTAAGTTACATGAAATAACCAAGGATCTTAGTTTATTGGATATGAGTAAATGCAAATAAAATAACATTTATTTTATTAATAACAATGTGTACAAAACGTTTATAAACTACGAGACCACCGGGAGAATTAGGACACTAATCCCAACATAGATTGCAGCTGATTTTGTAGGAAGAAGAAGATCTTCATAGGTATTTCTGAAACCCTCTTTTCATTTGATGAACATGCTTAAGTTCGAAGCTAAAATTGATGAATTAGAGTGCTTAATGATTCTGTTTTCAATGACCACGTGAAGTTACAGTATTGCCCTTCTTTTTTTTTTTTTCATCTTCTTCTTTGGTGCGAGAAATCTTCCTCTGCACATTGTCTTCTTCTTTTCCTCTGTACGTCATCTTCTTCTTCTATGGCACGACGAGTCTATGCGACCAAATCCGGTGAGCAAGAGAGGAGAGACGAGTGATTTTGTGAATGAGGAAACAAAGAGAGAGCGAAGAGCGAAATAAGCTAACAATTTGTGAGTGAAAAAAAAGAGAGCGAGACAAGCGAGAGCGAGAGACATAGTGATTTGTGAGAGAAAAAAGAAGAGAGAGCGGGAGAAGCGAGAGCGTGAGCAAGACTTGAGTATATTTTGGTAATTTTACCCAAATTTGACGTCAGCAAAAGAACATTTGACATCTTTTAAAAAACTGGATCATTTCACCTTTTTTTTGTCTAATTTTTGGATCATGCATCCAACACACCCACTTTGGGCTTCATCCGAGCAAAAAATAGACGGCCCATCGGTTCAGATGATCCGTCACAATATACATATGTAAAACAGAATCTTGCATATCGCGGCTTTCGACTCTCATTTCCCTTCTTTTCTTGTTCGAACATCTTCTGAAGTTCTCTAAACCCCCAACTAAAATGGCTAGAGATCGAAATGGTGAGCTATCTACTAAGAGAGGAAGTTCCGATAACGAAGAGCCCGGCGAACGAGAAGGAGAAGACAACGGTGCTCCCTCGAAGATAAGCTCCGGTAGGAATTCTGATAAAGATCGTGAAAATTCAGGCTCTGATGCGGACGAAGGACGAAAACGCGGCAAATCAAGAATAAAATCGAGAGACAGTTTGGATTCCGATGAGAAACACGACAAGAAACGTGGGAAGAGTTCGAGAAGAAAGGGAAAATCCCGTAGACGATACAGTAGTAGTGAGGAGGATTCTGATTCCGAGGATACCGAATCTGATAGCTCGATGTATGATTCGGATTCGGGACACTCGGACGCGGAATCGGCTTCAAATAGTTCGGGTTCGGAAGGCGATAGCGATAGCGAGGAGGAGAGGAGGAGGAGGAAGAGGAAAGAAAGGAGGAGGAGAAGAGACAAGGAGAGAGAGCGGAAGAGGAGGAGAAAAGAGAAGGAGAAGAAGAGGAGGAGAAAAGAGAGGGAGGAAGAGAAACGAAGGAAGGAAAAGAAAAAGAAGGAGAAGAAGGAACGAGGAAAGAAAGGGGCAGTGACGAATTCGTGGGGAAAGTACGGGATTATCAAAGAAACTGATATGTGGTACGTGACGATTGAATTGTTCCTTGAATGCTTCTGTTTGCTTACTGCGAAAATTTGTCTTCATTTTCTTAAATTCAAGTCCTCTTCTTACTGTCTTCCTTTTTGCCGAACACTTTTGGCTTTGATGAAGCTGTGTGCATGTAATCAACTGAACCTGATTTTTGTTATACTGTGAAAGAGTTTCTATGTTGCTTCTCGATTCCTTCTGCATAACCATGGACCCTTTCTTCAACTTGTTCTTGTTAACTTTGTTTCATAGGAACAAGCGACCGGAGTTCACTGCATGGTTGGCTGAAATTAAAAAGGTAAATTGATTTATGCCCAATACGTTCCATTAGCTCAATAATGCTAATTTATGACATTTGTAAGCTGGTGACATGATCGTATTGCTGAAATTTTGAAGTGTTCTGCAACTACAAAGCGTGTAGGATAGCTCTATGCAATAGTTGAATTTCCTTCATTTTTAACGGACTTCATACTTTCAATACGGTGGTGCCAACTTCAGTATTTCATGTCTTCGATATATGGATTTGAATTAAGTAGAACCAAATTAGTTTCTTCATGTAACTTCACCATCGAGAAATGAAAGACGACTTCCAATACCAATCCACATAACCTTCTTTTGCTGTTTTTTGAACTCAAATTACTTGAGCAGCATGCCTATTGTTTGGATTGAACATGAAAGTATACCAAAGTCGGAACAATATACGATCTGACTGCTTTTCATAGTTGTCGTGTTTCTGCTAATCATATTATTTTGAATATTACATTGTTCTTAGGTTAACTTGGAAAGCCTAGCTAATTGGGAAGAGAAGCAAATGTTTAAGGAGTAAGTAGATAAACTGATCATGTTGATCATGTTAAGTTTTACTCATCACGGTTATTACTCTTGAAGATAGCTGTTGTATTTACTTCTTTAATTCTCGATCCATTTTTGAGAAATTATTTAAAATTGTAAATAACTTCAAAGTTCAATCTCACTGAACTTGTGATGATTGTTTGTACAGATTCATGGAGGACCATAACACGGCCACTTTTCCATCCAAAAAGTAAGGTTCTGAATATTTTTGTATATGCAGCTACTATGTTCTTGTTTGAGAGGTAGAATGAAAGAAATGAACATGGAATCCTAGATGGAACATTGCTATGGTCAATATTTCTTTTAGTGTGCATTTTCTACAGGATTTTAAACAAAATCTCTATTTTAAACCCAAGAAAGCAATGAACTGATTTTTTTTTTTTGAAGATCAACTCATGTTGTTAATTATGCTTTCACTTATTAGACGGGTATTCATTTTGTTGTTTGCAATGTCAGCCACTTGCATTTATTTTATGTCATTTCAGGTACTACAATCTTGACGCTTATTACCAGCGTAAAATACAAAAAGATATGAAGAAAGGCCACAAAAAGATTGTGGAAGGAGAACGCACTGTGTTCGATGATGAAGAACAAAGGAGGTATTTTCTACTTTTCTTCTTCTTTCTTTACCTGCTGTTCGTTTTGAGAATTAAACACACTTCATATTTAGAAATTTTGTTGCTCATCTGGTGGTTGAATATGAATGTTTGATGGTGGAGCCACACCACACTTTAAGAATTCACAAAGAAATTCTTTATTCAGTTTTTCAAAAGTATATCAAATCATTTCAAATACAAGGTCTGAGGAATCATCTACTAACTAAAAGACCTATAAAATTACACTAAAAAACTGTTCAATAAACTACTAATAAAACTAATTAACCAATTCTTGAACTCACTACATAATTTGAAGTGCTATCTTGTTCCTGGACTTAATGCCGTCAAACTATTATCGAATGTCATCATATGGTCTCCCTTGAACACCCGCCAATGGCTAAACCCTAGAAAGAAATAAAAATGAAAAGAAAAAAGAAAACAGAGAGGGTCGAGATGTTCAAACAGTCTGTTGGTTTGGTTAATAATTTCACTCTACTTTTCAGGCAAGAACTACTCATAGAACGTGAAAAGCACAAGGAAGAACAAGTGGAAGCCTTGAAGCGCTCTATGCAGACTGGAATGGTCAGTGATTTTACTCTCTGGAAGTAGTTTGGATTATCCAACTTTATTGCAAGTTTCTTACTTCCGTTCCTCACAGGCACAAGCAATGAAAGAACAAGCTCGACTTAGGGAGGAGATGGCTTATCAGTATAAGCTTGGAAACTTTGAGGTAGGCATAAACGTGAACGAAGTTTTCCTGCGGTTTCATTTTGATGTGCATTCTCAAGCTAGTTCCTCAAATTTTTGCTACATTTTATTACAGGCTGCAGCTGCCATCCAGCGAAGATTGGACCCAGATGTTGCCTTGTGAGAACTGAGAGAAAGAGGCATTATCTCGTGTTTGGGTACTACACGGTTGCATTCTCAAGAACTCCGAAAGTTCCGGAAGGTCGTGTTTGGATTTCCAAACAAAGGGAAGCTCTCCAATCCCAATCATTTCTGGCAACCTCTGTAGTTTTATAGCATCCCATGGATAAGTACAGGAATGGTTTTGACTTGTTTTTCCTTTGGATAATAAGGGTAGTTGCATAAAGTCCTTATGTTATCTAGGTGTAAAAAAACATTCCCCTTGCTAGAATTAATTGTAGTTATAGTTAGCAGTCCAAATGTGGGTCGTGAATTTGAGCATATGTTGTGCCCTCAGAAATGGACAGAGAGAAGAAATGGCATTTCTAGTCATTTTTTTTGCGTTAACGGCTGAACAATGGATGGATTGTTTTAATGGAAAAGTTAGGGGTTCTACTCTTTAACAAGAACATGGAGGAATTATCCAATTTTTTTCTAAGTTACTCGTGGTGTTTGGGGGATTGACTTGAGTTGAATTTTTTAAACCCAACTTGCCAAACCTCACTAGTTAGTAATAAATAATTCGACTCCACGACTTTAACAGTGCTATAAGCAGTTGAAATTTACACATTTATCAAGATATTCTAAATTTTGTTAAAATTACACATTTATCAAGATATTCTAAATTCCCTCATTTACTTATTCTATTCTTTCATCCTTCATACTTCGACAAAATTAATGGAAATACTTTGAGCATATATATAGTCAAATCAAACAAACTCGCCTATAAATTTGTCAAAATGTAACTAAATACATTTATATTTTTATTTTGTCATATTACACTCTATATTCTACCAAATTATTGAATGTAAAAAGTTGGGACCTTTTCAAATATTAAAAATATTTATACTTTATAATAAAAAGTTATAAAAGTACTTTTGGACTTTTTTAAGTATAAATATTTTTTAGATTTTTCGTTTATAAGAATTTTTCTAAAAAATTTGAGAAAATATGTGTGCAATTGAATAATTAAACAAAAAGTTAAAGTCCCGTTTGGTAACTATTTGATTTTTTTTTTTCAAATTTAAGCCTATAAATGCTACTTCAATCTCCAAAATTTTATCTACTTTTTGCCAATAATTTAAAAAATCAAGCCAAAATTTTAAAAGCTATTTTTTTTTAGATTCCAATTTTTTACTTGATTTTTTAAACCATCGATAAAAAGTAAATAATAAAAGAAAAAATTGAAAATAATAATATCTATAAACTTAATTTTAAAAAATAAAAAGTTATCAAATGGGCCTAAACAAATACAAATTTTCTATTGTTACAAACATATGCATAGAACTCAACTCAACTTAGTCAAAGACCAACTTATTTTTAGTAATGACCTATTTAATTGAAGCTGTTTATCCAAATTCTTCAAACTCCTTTTTTTTATTTTCAAGGTTAAAGTATCATTTTCGTATCTATACTTTAAAATTCGTCAACTTTTCTAGTCTTAGTCTAAAAACATATTTTCATATCGTATTTCTTTACATAAAAATTATTATGATTATTCAATCAATTTCAATAAAAATTAATTTTTAAAATTAAATTTAAGATTTATTAAAAGTATACTAAAATCGAATGAAAGTAGACAACAAAATTGGAACAAATTTCAAATGATGAGAACTAAAATGATATTTTAACCATGTTGGTATCTTTCTTCTTTTCTATACCTAGGTTATTTAGATAGGGGTGGTTTTGAAAGTTAATTGAGAAAATGGGTGGTTTCCAACTTATTTAGGGAAAATGGGTGGTTTTTTTGTCCCCATCTGAGTGCGTCTCTTGGAATATTTTACTATTTTTCCCCGTAATTCGAAAATATTTTATTTAGTTTTTTTCCCTCGTACGCCGCATTAATGCATCTGTTGAATACAATCGCACACGATCGCTTTGTAAATTACTATGCGATCGTTTAGTAATTTATATACGATCGTTTTATGCGTCATTCAGGAATATTTTATTTAGTAAATTACTATGTGATCGTTTAGTAAATTATACACGATCGCATACAATCACTTAGTAAATTATCTACGATCGTTTAGTAATTATACACGATCGCTTAATAAATTATACACGATCGCTTAGTAAATTATACACGATCGCTTAGTAATTTATACACGATCGCTTAATAATTTTAACACAAATTTATCTAAACGATCGCTTAGTTATTTATTTGCTTAGTTAAATGTACAACATCAATTGTATTTTGCAAATTTAGCACAAATTTATCTAAACAAAACTAAACGATCACGTAATAGTTAGGTAAACGATCGCTTAGTATTATCTAAACGATTGCTTAACAAAATCTAAGAGATCGCTTAGTATTAGCCAAATGATCGCTTTATAAATTAGTACACAATCGCGTAATGGATATCTAAATGATCGCTTAGTATTAGCTAAACGATCACTTAGTATTATCTAAACGATCGAATAACAAAACCTAAGCAATCACTTTATAAATTAGTACACGATCGCGTAATGGATATCTAAACGATCGCTAATAGTTAGCTAAACAATCGCTTATTATTAGCTAAACGATCACATAATGGATATCAAAATGATTACGGAACAGTTAGCTAAACGATCGCTTAGTATTCTCTAAACGATCACTTAACAAAACCTAAACGATCGCTTAGTATTAGCCCCGTAAGCCGCATTTTAAAAAAATTAAATTAAATCGGTCACGCGCGCGTCAGAGTGAGTTGTGTCTGTTGAACAGACACATTCAGAATGACACACTGTGGTCATTCTGACCAAATTTGGCGTTTTCCCCCATTTTAGCATAAAAAATCCCACATTTTACCTTCATTCCACCGTTTTCATCTTCTCATTTCACAAATTTATCAATTATATCTTCTCCTTCACATATTTCATCCCATCTTCTCCTTCACCGAAACCTTCATTTCATCTTTCCTTTCATCACCGAAGCCTTCATTTCATTTTCACCCAAAACAAACTTTCCTTCATTTCTTCCACATTCTTCATTTATTTTCAAATACCTATTATTTTCTACCTTCATTTGTTTTAGTGTAGTATTTTATTTGGTAAGTCGATATATTTTTGTTATTTAACTTTGAATTAAGTTTTTGATAATTTTTACTGATTTTTTTAATGTTTATTTTATTTACAGTGGATATTATTCAAAGTTTTTTTGGTAAGTTGGAATATTTGGTAAGGTGCAAAGCTTTTTTGGTAGTGTACAATATTTTTCTTTTAATAAGTTGATATATTTTTTATAGTTGATATATATTTTTTATAGTGTGCAATATCGGTAAGTATGTTGATATATTTAATAAGTCGATAGAATCTCTGTTGTTGCTTTCTGGTTGGTATTTAGTTGATATTTAGATTTTTTAAATATTACATCATAGTCTCAAATTATTTATGTTTAAACTTATAAAAAAAGCATTAATAAAAAAATATTAACGTTCTTAATGGAAAAAGAAATAAATCTAAAAATAGGTTGAAAGAAAATTTTAACGAATTCTAAAAATAGGTATTTAAATCTGTTTTTTATGGAAAAAAAATAAATCTTTTAAAATGTAAAATTTATATTAAAATTTTTTTCATTTTGCCAAAATTTTAAAATTTATTAGTAATTTTTAATGTAAAATTAAGAATATGTGGAGAAAAGAATAGTGATATTATTTTTAAAAAAATATTATATGGTAAAAATAATGGTTTTTTTTCATACTTTTAGTAAAAATAATCTAACACGAATTTTTAAAAATAAAAGATTATATTTAATTCACGTTGGAAGAAAATTTTAACGGAATCTAAAAATAGGTATTTAAATATGTTCTTAATGGAAAAAATAAATCTTTTTAAATGTAAAAGTTATATTAAATTTATATTTAAATTAGTGATATTTAAAAAAAATTAGTGATATTACTTTATTTTGTGAAGAAAAGAAAAAAAAATAAAAAAAAGTTAATAGTTAAGAGTTTAGAAACATATAAAAAAGTCATTAATAAAAATAATATAATATGTTCCTAATGACTATTAATATAAAATTATTAATATATTCCTAATGTCTATTAATTTAGTAAAAAAATATTACATAGTAAAAAAAATCCATAATTTTGTATTGACTTTTTTTTTTTTTTTTTTTTTTTTTTTTTGTATAGTGTTTCTGAGAAAACTCTACAATCAAGTTATTTGAAAGGTATGTATATAGTTATTTACCCATTATTTGGAATGATGTATTCATTATTGAATATTGAATGTTAAATGTTATTGTTAGTGATATTGTGTTGTTGTAAATTTTATGATGATTAAAGAACAAAGATTCATGTCAATATAAAAGAATATTTATCAATGATTTATGGTCAAATGATGATGCATGTCTTAATATTTTGTTTGTTTATTAAAAAAAAACATTCCTTTATTTTTACATATTAAACAAAAAAATAGTAATAACACATTAATATTGTTAGCCTAATATATACTTACAAATATTATGATAAATATCAGATTGCATTGGGGAAACTACAATGGATGTTGTGAAATTTTTATGTTTTATGCACGGAACATTGTTAATGGGCCAAACAGGATAGAATATGATAGGCAACCATCTCTTCTTATAAATATGCATCGTCAAGTTGACTTCAACACATTAATCGATGGATTATGTGATGCATTATCCATAAATAGAGATGATGGGGTAAAAGTAATATTTAGATATGGTAGTTATGTAGCGGGATCTACTTTCTATATCCCCATCTCATTACAAAGTGAGACTAATGTATAGTTATGCTCCATACCCTCCAAATAGAGTTGAACAGTATATATCCCAACCCAGTGTCCCAAGTCCAGCATCAACGAGAGAAGAAGTTGAAACTACTCTTCAGTTGAAAAGCCATGTTGTGGAGGATGAGCAGTGTGATCTAACTATTGCTACAAATGATGAAGAAGTTGAAATAGACGATGATGATATCAATCTAGATGAACTATCTGGTCAATTTTATGGCGTACATGAAGTCTCAGAAACATTTACTGAGATAGACTTGAACAAGATGATCATTGAACCCGATTCGACAATGGGGGATGACAGTAATATGGGGTCTGATTCACTACTTAAGAGGATGATATTCAATTCCAAATCGGATTTCAAAAATGTAGTGAAAAACTATTCAATCATTCGACATCAAAATTTTGAAGTCATTGAATCAAACAAAACAACATGGGATGTCAGGTGTAAGAGATATGGCAATGGGTGCACGTGGAGACTTCGAGCTGTTTGCTGTAAAACACACGCTAAATTTGAAATCACCCAGTACAATGGCCCACATTCTTGTGTGTATGCAAGACTGAGTCAGGATCACAATCAATTGGACTCAGATCTAATTGCATCTAAGGTAAGTAGCATAGTGAAAAAAATTCTGTCAGTTGACATCAAAACATTACAAGGTATTATCTTGAAACAGTATGGTTATTTCGCCAGTTACTGGAAAGTGTGGGATGGAAGAAGAAAAGCAATTGCAAAGATATTCAGAGATTGGATCGAATCGTACAATTTGCTACCCAAATGGATGAATATCTTGCAAATCACAAACCCCGGTACAATCGTCCATTGGAGGCTAAATGAGGTGGATTGTGATGAAAGGCTTGTAATGTTTAGTAGCGTGTTTTGGTCGTTTGGACCTGTTATCGAGGGTTTCAAGCATTGCAGGCCGCTACTTCAAATTGACAGAAACCATTTGTATGGGAAGTATGAAGGAACATTGTAAATAGCGACCTCAGTAGATGCAAATGGTCACGTCTATTCAGTTGCATACGCCATTGTACCGGAGGAAAGTGCTGACTGGTGGGTCTAATTTTTTAGAAATTTACGGGATCATTTGGTGCATAGAAGGGAGGGAATGTGTCTAATTTCAGATAGATACAAATGCATTATATCTGCAGTCAGAAACCCTAGCAACGGTTGGGTTGGAGTACACCACAAATTCTGCTTGCGACATGTGGCAGTAATTTTAACGACAAGTTCAAAAATAGTTTATTGAAGAATTTGGTGTATAGTGCAGGATCAAAATTTCAAGTTCGGAAGTTTAATGACTATATGGCCGAACTTTAAATAGCAAATCCTAATTGCTAACGATATTTTGCTTCCATAGATCCTAAGCAGTGGACACAGTCACATGATGGTGGTCATCGTTATGGATGGCTAATCACGAATGTGGCCGCAAGTACAAATGTTGTTCTGAAAAGAGCCAAAAAGCTACCGATCACTACACTAGTCCAAGCAACATTCTACCGAATTATTACTTATTTCGCTGCTCGTCGTGTAGAAATAGAGACTGCCCTTGAATCGGGAGAGTGTTTCACGAGGTAAATTATTCACATCTTAGTTACCCACGTTTTTATACTAATTATCGATGTATTCTAAGAAATTGTCGTATTTATCATGGGTATGCGATAAAGAAAATAAGTTATTGGGAACAATGTGCAACCAAATATTCCGTCAACATATTTGACCATCGAACAGGGCTGTGTGAAGTTACCACCTCAATCAACCCAATAACACTAAAGGTGGAAACACACACCGAGTAAAGTTGAGTGAAAGAACATGCACATACAATAAGTGGCAGAGTTTTGGAATCCCCTGTTCTCATGCTATGGCTGCGTATAAGACCATTCGGCTAGACTACTTTCACTACATTGAAGACTACTACAAAATTTCCACTTATCTGGCATGTTATTCACCCCAATTCAAGCCCATCCTTGATAAAAAATGTTGGTTTGATCCTAACTTCCCAACTATTTATCCAGACGAATCACGAGTTAGGAAGGTTGGCAGACCGTGTATTTCTCGCATGCAAAACAAGATGGATTGGAGGGAACGTTAAAGACACGGTGCACAATTTGCAAACAAGAAGGGCATAATAGACGGAATTGTCCCAATCGAGCTTGTGATGTGACTTAGTTATTTATTTTTAATTCTCATTGTATTTAATTGATTATAACTTCATTTACTTATTTATTCTTTATTAATTGTTTGTATTTATACAATGAAGGGTGTATTCTTTATTAATTGTCATTGTATTTATATAATGATGGGTGTATTCTTTATTAACTGACATTATATTTGTTGATTGTAATCACATTGATTTTGACTAAATTTAATATTGTTTTTATGGGACCAGATGGACGGGGATGTTACCACAGGGCCATACAACGACTCGGTTTTGTACTTACAGCGCAACCATAGATCCGAGGTTGTTTGGGAAGACGAGCATATCGATGCAATACATTATCGGCGAAGAGAGGCTGTTATTCGTAGATAGGATAATCCAGACCCTCGTATATTGAACTATCTACGAGCTGCCGAATTCTACGGAGTCTCTTGTATAAAATTTATACAACTAGACTGGCATCTGATAACGACATTAGTGGAACGATGGCACCAAGAGACACATACTTTCCACATGTTGCATGGAGAGTGTACAATTACACTTCAAGATGTAGCCATCCAATCTGGACTCCCGATTAATGGAAGACCATTGATTGGGTCTCTAAATTATGACTAGGAACAAATTTTTGCCCTTCTCTTGGGCGTAACCACAAATGACGTCATTCTTAAGGGAGGTCGTCTAAGTCTGCCATGGTTAGTTGGTCAATTTTACAACTTCGCCCATCTACCAGACCATGCAGATGAAGAGAACCTGCAACGATATGCTCGAGCATATATTCTCACGTTGATTGGAGGATTGGTATTTCTCGACAAATCCAACAGCAGAGTGCACCTGATGTATCTTCCTCCCTTGGTGGATTTTGATGTTGTCGGGACTTACAGTTGGAGCGTTGGATGTCTTGCATGGTTGTATAGGCAACTATGCAAGGGTGCAGTTATAGATGGAAAAGACATTGCAGACCCATTTTTATTGCTACAAATTTGGGCATGGGATCAATTTCTTCCTCTAGCGCCTCGACGACTCCATAGATATGAGCATAACTTAGGCGATAGACCACTTGCAGTAAGGTAAGCATATTTACCTCATTATTGTTTTTTCATTATGAAAATACTAATAGCTAAAATTTAACTTCTGATTGTTGTAAATGGAATGACAACTATTCTGTAATTAGAGCACCTACACATGTTCTAGTACAATATAGGCACATACTCGATACACATATGCCTAACCAGGTAATATTTTATTCATTCATATATCATATATTCATAATGTTTCAATCTTCTAGTTAATTCATTTTTTGACACATATGCATGCAGATTATTTGGGAGCCGTATAATTATCTGATCCAACTATTCCTGTCATACTGTCTCGATGGCAATGAGATATGGACATCCAGATGTCCATTCATATGCTTCTTCGTTGTGAAGTGGTATCACCCAGATCGTGTGATGTGTCAATTTGGGATGTTGCAATAAATTCCTCAACCTTGCAACACGGACGCCCGACTTCATTCACACGATCTAAGGGGCAGGCATGAACAAGACTGGATTGCATATCTAGCTTCTCAAATTACAATCCGGGAAAATCGACACAGTTTGGTTGTTAATGGACCTTCTATTAATAATAGTGTAGGTACCGAGCCTGGATATATTGAATGGTATTCCACTGTGAGTAGGCAGTACATAACTAAAGCAGGAGCATCCTATCACTTGCTGGTATGAGTTTATTGTTTATTATGATTGTTTGATTTTATTTCTTCATTGCACAACAAAATAAATTTTAAAGTTATTAACTTGTTATTCAATTCTTTTTTAGGCTGAGCTTCCAAATTTGCCAATATCTACTCAAAGAGCCTTGCGTAGACTCACTTCGATATATCGAGTGCGATATTTCGATGGTGACGTTCCAATGGAAGAACAAAGTGATCCAGCACGACATGAGGATGTTCCTATTCAACCTAATGTTCAGAATGAATATCAAACAACGCTAGTCGATCAGTACACTTCCATGATGTCCTCTCCTTCAACATTTGGTTTTTTTCCAACAACCTTCAGTAAACTAAGCATGAAAGAAAGACAAAATTCACATGTCCATCCAAATATCCATGACCAGTATGTTACATATCGACAACGTAGTGAGGCTATACCCTTTTAGAGGAAAATCAACCACCAAGTGTAAGAGGGCGTGACGATCGTGGACACTATGTCACTCAACATGATCAATCTAGGCGTAATAGAGGATCTTCTTCTAGTCGTGAATAAAGAACATTGTACATATGATTAAATTTATTAATGAAATTCAATTACGAAAATGCACTTGAAATTCAATTATTTACCATAGTCGAAAGTTAATATCTACATTTTTGCATAAGTTTCTAACAACTTTAAACAAAAAAAATAATTTGAAAATAAAAATTAATCTCAAGTATATCAAATCAATCATAGCAATTTCTTAATCTCAAAATAACAATATTACTATCAAATCAATCATAGATATTACTAAACGATCGAATAGAGAATACTAAGCGATCAGATAGATAGTACTAAGCGATCGGTTAGATATTACTAAGCAATGTGAAAGAATACTAAGCAATCGGTTAGATATTACTAAGCGATTGGAAAGAATACTATTGAATAGATATTACTAAGCGATCAGATAGATATTACTAAGCGATCGGAAAGAATATTAAGCGATCAGATAGATATTACTAAGCGATCAGAGAGAATACTAAGCGATCGGATAGATATTACTAAGCGATCGAAGAGAATACTAAGCGATCATATAGATATTACTAAGCGATCGGAGAGAATACTAAGCGATCGTTTAGATATCCATTACGCGATTGTATACTAATTTATAAAGCAATCGTTTGGTTAATACTAAGTGATCACTTAGGTTTTGTTATTTGATCATTTAGATAATACTAAGCGATCGTTAGGTTTTGTTAAGCGATCGTTTAGAGAATACTAAGCGATCGTTTAGCTAACTGTTCCGCGATCGTTTCGATATCCATTATGCGATCGTTTGGCTAATAATAAGCGATCGTTTAGATAATACTAAGCGATCATTTAGCTAATACTAAGCGATTGTTTAGCTAACTATTAGCGATCATTTAGTTAATACTAAGCGATCGCTTAGGTTTTGTTAAGCGATCATTTAGATAATACTAAGCGATCGTTTACCTAACTGTTACGCGATCGTTTAGTTTTCGTTTAGATAAACTTGTGCTAAATTTGTAGAATACAATTGGGGGTTGTACATTTAACTAAGCAAATAAATAACTAAGCGATTGTTTAAATAAATTGTGCTAAAATTACATATTGTACTGTACAATTGGTATTGTATAGAATATAAATAACTAAGCGATCGTTTAGATAAATTTAGATGACTATTATATCATTTTTGACTTTCAGACCTTTCATAGGACCACCAACATAATTTCTTTCGGACTCATCCCAATCCCCACCAAATCGTACAAAGATGCGAAGTAATGACATTGATCTACAATTGGATAAACAAGTCATTGATAAGTGAACGATCGTATACAAATTACTAAGCGATCGTGTACAAATTACTAAGCGATCGTGTATAATTTACCAAGCGAACATGTATAAATTACTAAGCAATCGTGTATAATTTACTAAATGATCGCATAGTAATTTACTAAACGCATATTAAACGATTGTGTTCAACAGATGCATTAATACGACTTACAGGGAAAAAAAACTAAATAAAATATTCCCAAATGACCGATTTAATTTTTTTTTTTTTAAATGTAGCATACGGGACTAAATAAATAAATAAAAATCTCTTCAAGAGGCGCACTCGGATGGTGACAAAAAAACCCACCAATTTTACCTAAATAAGTTAGACACCACCCATTATCCCGAATTAACTCTCAAAACAACCCTCTATTTCTAATTCAGCGTCCCTCGCCACCCCATTACCAGCTACTGCATCCCTCCGCCGCTCGCAGCAGTCCGCCGCCGCTCCTACCTGAAGCAGTCTCAGCGTCTGCCCCCACCCTCCCAACGAACTCGCGGCACCTCCCTCCCGCTCACACTCTCTCGCCTCTCCCTGCAATCAGAGTTACTTAACTCTCTTAGTCCTTAACCCTCACTGTTGGTGAGATCGCCACCGCTCATTTTTCAGATCCAGCCCAAGGTTTTGCTTCTTTGTTTTATTTTTTAGTTGTTTCATTCTGTGCATCCACGAAGTATAAAATCAAAACTAGCACTATTCATCATTATTATCATTATTTTGTTGATTTATTCTTCCATCAATGTTCAATTAATCCAAATTAAAACATAAAAATTAAAATGCTTCCAGAGTTGAGTTTGCTTGAATATAGAAGAAAGTATCGACGCATAACTGATGTGAGGTGGCGTAAATTTATTTCTTGAATATAGAAGAATTATTTAAAATCTGTACTGAATCGAAATCCTCCCAAATTCAGGGGTTTCAAATAGTAAAACATGAACCTATCACGCCATGTACTTTGACCCTTTTGGAGGCTTGATTCTCCGAGTGCTGTAATTACTAAGATAGGCTATTTGCTCAATATTTGCAGAAGGATATGGGAGGCAGAGGAGTCATTGGTGACAAATGGTCCATGAGGGTTCTCTGGGTCTGTGCTTTAGGAAGTGCAATTGGTAAGCCCTTTTAGGGTAGACATGTTTGGGATTGATTTTGAAATGGTTAAAGTCACGTTTAAATCATTCAGAAACAATTTCGGTTGTATGTAATTTCAGTTTAGAAGTGCAAGATCAAATTCTAGATTGATTTGAATGATTAAATTAATGCTTAGGAGTGATTTTTAGTATGACAAAAGTATATGCACGTAATCTTCTTGTATATGAATATTTTCTAAGTAAATCTTCATCTAATTAATTAAGAGTAACATTCTTTATCTTCATAAAGGTATAACGAAGTTTCCTAACTTGATAATTATTATCACTTGTCTAGGTTTGTATATGGTTGCTCAAGAAAGACAATTACAGAACAGGCAACGAATGCTGGCTGAGAGTCTGAAAGACGCGGAATCAGGAGGCAGTGGTGAAAATGTTTAGGCACTTTAGGGCGTTGTCGGAATGTGAGCTCCATACTATCAAGATTTTGTCCTTTGCAAATTGCTTCCATCCCTTATGGTGGCTACAATTCAATACTGTGAGTTTCCAACATTGTGAAATAATTAGAGCCGTGTTTATTGGTGATGAGCTTGAATCTTATTTGAATTCATGGGATACAATAATTATACTGAATCAGTTTCTAGTGGGCCAATTTGAGAAATGGGATTCAGAAACACACATCTCAGAAGTTCAAAAATTTCAAAAACGTGTTTTTAATGTTTTCATTAGTCAATAGACCTATGCATCTTCTCCTTTGATATCGTTCTTTAAGAGGTAGGGTATTACCTTTCCAACACCTCATCTTTCCTTGAAAGCCAATCTCTTTGTTACTCTGGATGAGTTTACAAGTATGATCGTTAAAGGAAGGAGGAACGCCTTGAGGCAGAGCATTGTACTTTAGAAATGGCAGCTCTATCTCTCCCTCTCAGCTCTTTCTTACTCCATGTTTGTCTTCACTAATCTCTCAACCGTGACCATAATAGATTTCTCCTCGATGTACCTGAATGGAAATCTGATTTAAACAACTTTGTCTTCTAGCAAAATCTTTGGTGCTGGTTAATGCTCAAGAGTCAAGACTCATCCCCCCTCCCCCTCTGATTTAAACGACATTGTCTTCTAGCAAAATCTATGGCGCTGGTCAATACTCAAGACTCATCCCCCCCACCCACCTACCCATCTTTTATCTCATCACTAAACTCTTCCCCATTTTATGCACAAAACCAATGGATCCCTGACCTTTTTTTTTATTTTAGCAGTCACAGAATTCATTAGAGAAAGTAAACCCTTCTTATTAGTTAAACCAATTCCTAACCATTCTTCTCCACAAGCTCATATCTAAGGAAAACCAAATTCTTCCCATGGGAAATTGCTCATTGCCCCATCAAAACTCATGAAAAGCTTCAACGTCGTCTGCATTACATCGCTTCCTCTCTTGCTTTTTTTGACTTACTACTATGGACAAACCTTGTGAGTGCCTTTGAATGGACGGCTTCCTTTCCCAGTTAAGCTCACCTCCTTGCTTCCACTCTATCAGTGCATCCTTTTAAGAATGAGGAGCTATCTTTGGGTTAACTTCATCAAAGCCTTCTTTTTGGTCATGGAACGAACGAAACCATTGAACCATTTGGAGCAAGGAAAGGCCTTTTGTTCATCTGTTGGATAGTATCACATACTTGCTATATCTGGGTGTAAATTGTTACCTTTTTCTAAATCTTACTTTTGTATCTCTTACTACCAGTTGGAGAAGTTCAATTTTTGTCTTTTTTAAGTCTCGAATCTCAATGCTTGTTTGACATTCTATATGGATTTTCACTTCCAAAGTAGTTTTGAAACTTTCTTAAGTTCAAGGATAAGCATATATATATATATATATGTACATACAGACATACATATACTTACATATATATATATATGTAGTACAAGTACAACTAGGGGGCGGGGAAGAAACAGTGTGATAACATACATATATAGACATACAGACATGGACAGAGATACATACACGTACATATATACATACATTCATACATACATATACATATATTCATACATACATATATCTATCTCTATATATATGGTACAAGTACAACTAGGGGGCGGGGAAGAAACAGTGTGATAATGAATTGAAATGGTGTGATAGTTCAATTTTTGTCTTTGGTATCGATGCTGGTTCGACATTGTAATGGATTTCTACTTCCAAGGTAGTTTTGAAGAGAGATTCTATATATGTATATATAATTTAATCTTGGGCTAGATGCACTTTTTGTCCACCACGTTTGGAGTTGATGTCTTTTTGATACTTGAGGTTACAAAACATATACTTTAGTCTCTAGATTTGCAAAATGATTCTAAATGGGCCCTAACTTAACTTTAAACTAATGGACTATTGATTGGACAATTAAGTATTGACGTGGATGGGATGACAAGTCTACTACATTTAACTACTTGACAAAATCTATTTAATTGGTTGGAAATAAATTGAAATTTTTATTTTTAAAAAATAAACTAATAAGTGAAAATTAAAATTGTTTAAAGTATATTAAAAGAATCTAAACCAATTCTAAATTAGATTTTCTCCAACGATTTTTTACTACGCCTTCTACAATTTCTCCTTCTACCCCTTCTACAAATTTTCCTAGTCAAAATATGGTGTACCATGACTCTTATTAGCATACCTTCTTTTCATCTTCTGGCCTAATCTAAATCGATTTGTTAGTGGTTCAATTTGACACCTCAGAAATCACATTCAAGACTTGAGAGGCATAGCTTGGATGTGAATATTTGTCCCTCTGCTGGTTTAATAAAGGTATGCTAGAAGACTAATCAGTTTATGGATTTCAAGATCCTTTCATAGATTGAAAGCATAAAAGTGGATATTGTAGGTAGAGGCTTACTTTAGATTTAGAAGGCTAGCTACAGAGAAAAACTACCAAATGCCAATATCCAACTGTAAGGAACTTGCAAACCAAAATCATCTATCATTATCGAACTCCAACATCCAGTTATGTTCCCTTTTCTTGAAATTTCATTTGACAGCTAAAAATTTTCTGGAGCTTCCAACAACAATATAAAATTGATTTAGATTAGGGTTGAAGATGAAACGAAGGTACACTAGTTTGAGTTGATTGCGTATGGCAGATGGCATCAATGGTATACTAACAATTCTTACTTTTGGCAAGGTGGAGAAAATATAATTTAGGGTTGGTTTAGATTCTTTTAATGTACTTTAACCAATTTTAATTTCACTTATTAGTTTATTTTTTTTTAAAAAAAATAAAATTTCAATTTATTTACCAATCAATCTAATATATTTTACCATGTAGTTAACCGAAGAAGCATTGTCATTCCATTCATGTCTCAACACTTAGGTCCAGTCAACATTCCGTTAGTTTGAAGTTAAGTTGGAGACCATTTAGAATTTGTAAACTTGATAGACTAAAGTATATGTTTTGAAATTTCAGGAACCAAATAGATATTGACTTCAAACTTGGGAGGCTAAGAATGCATTTTGCCATTTAATCTTTTATCTTTCCATTACATTTCCTGTTCTAAAAGTTCGTTATCAAATCACGAACTAAATGGACCTTTAGTCGGGTATGATTTCAAATTTATTTTTATGTATGAATTATGCTGATTGAGTTTAAAGTTATCTTTCACTTGAATCACTATTTAGCTTCTCTAAAGAACTTCTTACACTCTCGTGGTAAACATCTATAGTAATCTGTTTGCATAGTAAGTTAGGCATGCTATTTAGTCCTTCAATTGTTAGAATACCATAACAATTTATTCTCAGCTGCTAAGATCTAAAAAGTCATATGCTTTTGTTGAGTTTGATATGATGCATACACATCAATTAAATCTAACAATGTAGAGGAGATTAGAATTTGAATATTTAATTTTTAGAACAGACGACTATGCTTTAACAAGTTGAGTTATATTCATGTTGGTTTAATTACATAAGTATAATTCAAAATTTATAAACATAATATGGAAAGATTTCAAATTAGTGATTAAATAGACAACGTTAAGCACAAAAATTGTTCTTAGAATTTGTACATTTTCTTCCCTTATGTAACAATCCCATTAGAATAAAGACGTAATCTGTCCATAACAACAAGAATTTCATGACTACTAGATTCCTGGAAAATAAAACCAAACAAATTGCGTTTACTTTACCTTCCCAAAACGCTTCCAACTTCACTTCCCTTCCCTCTTATATATAAAAACCCCTATTCATCTTCACGTCACACTCATCCAAACCATCAAATTTCCACCAAAAAACCATGGCTTCCCTCAAATATATCCTTCTCTGTCCCTTTCTTTTCCTATGCTTAAGCTACACCTTTGCCAATGGAGTCTTCAACTCCAATGACGGATCTATTCCCGGTCCCAGGGCTTGGCCAATACCCGACCCAAGTGCTGGTCCAGGAGTCGACAGAGGGGTAAGCAATGTCAAGGCTGGTCCAAGACCCGGACCGAGAGCAGGCCTAGGAATAGAGGGAGGGGTAAACAATATTGGTGCTGGTCCAAGATCCGGACCGAAAGCTGGCCTAGGAGTCGAGGGAGAAGTAAGCAATGTTGGTGCTGGTCCGAGAGCCGGACAGAAAGCCGGCTCAGGACCTAAGTTAGGGGTAAGTGGCATGGGTGCTGGTCCGAGAGCCGGGCGAAAAGGTGTTGATCCGATTGTTAATGGAGTTGGAGTCAGAGTTGGGCACAATTCAGAATCTTATCCTCCAGGCTTTGGGCCAAGGCCAGTGACAGGGTATTGGCCTAAGCCAAGAATAGAACGGTACGATGATTGCATGTTGGGCTATGTTTGTCCAGCAAATGAATGCAGCAAATTTGAGTATGAACCTTGCGAATCTTATCACTTTCATCCAATGATGGCTTCTACGGACCTTCACGAAGTTGACATCAATTGGGCCAAAGGTAAGCCTGTTGCAACGGCCCAACATGCCGGATCTGGACCAGTTATTCACATCGACTCAACCCACTAAGAAGGCCCAAAATGGTGTCGAATTAAACGTTTTCATTGCCATCTCCTTTCAATCATGCAATATTAAATAATCTTATTTTACCTCTTAAATAATAAAGAAAAAGAAGCTTTAAAGAAAAATAAAATAAATTTGCAATATTTACTACAATCTTGTTTAATATTTTGGAGTCCACTGCTCTATTCTCTTCCATCATTTATATATCACGGTTGTTAAACTACACGATACTTTTTCTATAAACAAGTTACATCTAAGATATATATATATATATATATATATAACACTTCTGATTTATAGCATATAATAATATATTAATCTATATTTATATTTGATGCTAGTAATGGCATAAAAGGAAACTTAAATCCATATAAAATTTGCAAATGTTTCATAATTTTAAAGTTTGTATAGTTATTTGATCAATTTTTTTTGTAAGAAACAAACTAATATCGAATTATATATATATTCAAACTAATATCACAAATTATAGTTTGGTCATCTTTATTACTTTTAGTTATATATCATTGCATCTAAAATTATTAGCATATTTGAGAGTGATTTTGACATGGTTAAAATCACTTTTGTTAATCTCAAAATTACTCTGAAAATGCTTTTAATAATTCAAAATAGTATGAAAATTACATTAAAAAGTGTAAAATTTAATATTGAATTGATTTTAAATGATCGTTAAAATTATGTTTTAGAGTGACTTTAAACCTAATAAAAGTGATTTGAACCATTTAAAAATTACTCCCAAATATGTATTATGTAAATAAGTTTTAGATTGACCAGTTTACAATCAATTTGTTAATGATGTTAATGATGTTAATGACATGAAGTATATAAAAATACAATTCAAAAGGTTGAATAGACATAGTTAAAGTTTTTTAAAATTAATGGACTAAATTTGACACAGCTATAAAAGTTTTAAGGAAACTAAAGGGAGTTGTTTGTGAAGAGAACGTTGATATTATTATGCAAATTCCTATTAGTTTACAAAAGTCAAATCAAATTCCTATCAGTCTACAAATATCTCAAATCATTGGATTTCACATTTTGATTAAGGAAATGCTTAGAATGATTATTGTTAAATTTCGCTTGAAATTCAAGTACCAAATGGGAGAATTTCGTTTTTCCTCATTTCGATGGAAATTTCAAAATTTGAATTATACTATAAAACCTTAAGATTTTAAAAATATCGTACAAAAATATCAATATATTGAACACAATATTGATGAAATTTGGGATTATAGGAGAAAAATTGTAGTGTTGTATGATTTCATGACTAATTAAAGATTTGAAGATGATAACGGGCAGAAATGCACGTTATCATAGTGCTAAGTTCTTAAACAATGTTGGCTTGCATTGATAAAATGTGTAAGATTGCATCCAAAAAACATTAAGTTTATTACATTGTGGTCGTATGCGTTCATCGCATAGGAACAGTTGATTTTTGTATTTTTATCCAGAATATGTGTTGACGCAAGACGGAAATTGCAATCATAGGAAATCATTGATCGAACGCAGCATTACTGCAAGGCTTTGCGGTGATTGTGTTCGCAAACATTTGCTCAAAAAGGATTACCGCAACTTGGTCGACGCAATTTGGTGGGCGCATCTGGGTGAAAGGCATAATTAATCACGATGGGACAGAAAGCTGATGACAGTCGAATCCGAATTAAGTTGACAGCCTCTAATGATAACAAGTACATTCAGCTTTTTGGTGACAAATATTCGGCGCATCAGTCAAGGAATTAAAGCCATCCCATCTGTGCAATCATGAGAGAGAAGCCGCCTTTCACCCTGGAAGTTCTATAAATACCGAAGGCATCCTTCAGAAAAGGGGTTCACGAGTTCACCATCTCACGAGTTCACAAGTTCTGTTCATAGTTTAGCCTTGTTCTTAGATTTTCTTTTACTTTAAGACGAACGCGAGAGAAGGAGGTCGTGCCGACAGATCGTTCCGGTAAGCTTGGGAGAGCACCGGAAGCTTCAAGATGAGAGAGGGCTGACTTCTACTGAAGCAGGAATATCTTTTGAACTGAATAGAGATTGCCAGTGTAAAACCCTCGGTCAGCAAGGGATTACTACCAGGCTCTCTACCTTTATCTTCCATTGTTATTTTGTATTCAACTCATTTATAGAAATGAGATTTACTTCTCTATATCTGTTCACTCTTTGTTATTTACGCATGAGTAGCTAAATCTGTTGAATGGGTTGAGAAGCACTTAGCTAGCTTAACTGGGGATCTTCATTCTATGCGATTATCTTGTATTATGTATGCTTCATTCATCCATTAGAGATACTCGGGAGGGTAGTCTAAGGACAGGATCTAGGCTTGGGAAGGTTAGGTCAGAATCTAGGCTCGGGAGAGTCAGTTTAGAACGCATAATCAAGAGATAGGAGCTTAGGAATAAGCACTGTTTGCTATTAACGCATTGCATGCATCCTAGAGATAGGATATGATTGTGTGCGGTTGCTTTTGTGCATCTTGCATCATCGCATAGAAAAAGAGTAGAGACTTAGGAATAAGCTCTATGGACATTTTTGCATTCAACCCATGCGTCCTAGACTTAGGAGCATCGCATTTGCATTGGAAAATGACTTGCTGTGCATGGTTGTAGCATGATCGCATAGTCTGACGAATTCCTAAGTAACGTTAGCTAAAGACTTTCTCAACCCATTCATCCGCATACTCAGTGCATCTATCACACAATCATACTTTTCTCAAATCCACCGCATTTGTTTATTTTTCATTACCGCAATCAACAAACAAACCAACAATTAATTGAGTTATCGGTTATCGCAAAGTTTTCTAAAAATTACCACCGTAACCTGTTTTCACAAGTCTCTGAGTTCGACCCTGGACTTACCAGGAACTCAGTGGGGTTTACACTTGGATTCCATTGAGAAAACTTGAGTGCTCAACGCATTTTCATCATCGCATCTCATCCACAATTTCACATCATAAAATAACGCATCAAGTTTTTGGCGCCATTGCAAGGACTTCGGCAAAATAGTGTGCTAACTGTAATTTTTTGGATTTCCTAGCAGACTCTCAATCTCTGGCGAATTATGATCCGGAGATTGAGAGGATGTTCAGAAAGAGATTAAGAGACTGCCAATAACAACAGTCAGATAAAGAAGAGATGGCGGAGCAGCCTGGAAATGGAGTACCAAACGAAAACAATGTCATGGCGAATTCAATCCTTCTGGCAAACGATCGCAATAGGCCCATTAGGGACTATGCATCATCAAACCTCTATGATTTCTCTCCAGGGATCATGAGGCCTGCCCGCGATGGAAGTAGATTCGAAATGAAACCGATGATACTGCAGATGATCCAGACTGCAGGACAATTTGGAAGATGGTGTGGCAATGACCCGCATGCCCACCTTCAAAGTTTTATAGAAATTTGCAATACTTTTGTGTTCCCGAACATCTCTGCCAAAGAAGTTCGACTAACTTTGTTTCCATTTTCTCTTTATGACCAGGTGAGGAAATGAGTGTATTCCCTCGAGTCGGGAGAGATCACTTTATAGGAACAGGTCGTAGAGAAGTTCATGAAGAAATATTTTCCACCTACCGAGAATGCTAGACGAAGGAAACTCATAACAAATTTTGAACAAGACATGGACAAATTACTCAGCGATACCTGGGCGAGGTCTAAGAGGTTGGTCAGGGACTGTCCACACAATCGTTTACCAGACTGCCTTCAAATGGAAATCTTTTATCATGGTTTAAATCCCACTTCGCAGACCGCTGCCAATGTGGCGGCCGCTGGTGGTCTGCTTGACAAAACATATGACGAGACTAAGAATATCTTAGATCGCATCTCTAAAAACCACGAGGATTGGAGAGAGAGTGATCAGAGACTGAGAATCAAGGATACCGACGCAAGTAATGGTGCTATTGCTTCACTACAAAATCAGATGACCGCAATGATGAACTTAATTCAGGGAATTGCGATCAACAACCCAACACCGCAAAATGGGCAAGTCAACGCAATTAGTCAAAATATTGCAAGGTGTGCAACTTGCAGTGATGGGCACGCAATGGAAGAATGCTCACAGAATTCATAGTCTATCTATTTTGTAAAAAATAATCCATTTTCGAATACCAAATAATCCATTTTCGAATACCTACAACCCTGGGTGGAGAAATCACCCCAATTTTGCATGGAAGACTCAACAACAGAATTTCCAATCTGTGGCGCAGAAAGAAGGGCCACCTGGATTCTTCCCGCGTAATAACGGTCAGACAAGCAATCAAGCTAGTAGCTCGCAACCACCGCAATCCTCTTCCTTGGAGAGCCTGTTGAAACAGTGTATAGAGAAAAACAAAACTGTGCTTCAAAGTCAGGCTACGTCCATCCGCAATCTCGAATTACAGATGGGCCAGATTGCAAGTGAGCTAAAGAACAGACCGCAAGGGGCTTTGCCAAGTTCAACAGAACTCCCACGCAATCCGAGAGGATCAGGTAAAGAGCAATGTAAGGTCGTGATATTGCAAAGTGGAAAAACTGTGGAGGGAGAACGAAAGGAGCCTAGCCAGATTGCTCCCATTGTGGCGGAACCTGAAATTGCAGTGACACAAGAAAAAGAAGGTGAAAAAGAAGCAATAGAGCCAGAAGTTGCATCAACCTCAAAGCCAACAGAGAAGGGGACGGTGAGAGTGCAGTTACCACCTTTCCCATAGATACTAAGAAAGAAAAAGAATGAAGAGGTACAGTACCAACACTTCCTGTCTATGTTAAAACAATTACATATTAATATTTCATTCAGTGAAGCGATTGAGGAGATGCCTGCCTACACAAAGTTTCTGAAGGATATGGTAACCAAGAAGAGGGGCACCGGTAAGTTTGCCACGGTGGCGTTAACACAGAATTCGAAAGCAATAATTCCACCGAATATGAGTGATCCTGGGAGCTTTACTATACCTTACTCCATAGGAGGACTGTACATCGGGCAAGCATTGTGAGACCTTGGAGCCATCATCAATTTGATGCCTCTATCGATCTTTAAGCAGCTGAATGTGGGGCAACTTGCGCCCACGATCATGACTCTCCAACTGGCCGGTAAATCTTTAGTACATCCAGAGGGAAAGGTGAAGGACGTACTGATTACCATCGACAAATTTATCCTACCACCCGACTTCATCATCTTGGATTATGAGGCCGACAAAGATGTGCCCATCATCTTGGGGCGACCATTTTTATCAACAGGTCGTGCCCAGATTGATGTGCATAAAGGGGAGATCACTTTGAACATCAATGGATAGAAGCTCAAGTTCAACGTAATCCGTGTCATGAAGTTTCCTGATGAAGAAGACCTACATGACTCAAACAACGACCAGAACCTAATTGAAGAGAAAAGTTTGATGAAGAAAATGAAGAAGAGGATGCAAGTGCGTCCATTGCTGCCTGTAATGCGATCATAACAAAAACAAGCAAGGAAGAAGGGATGATCGCAAACCAAGAAGAATAGCCAACAGAAAAAGAAGAAAGAAAAACAATGCAACCGTCTCTAGTAGAACCACCGACAATGGAATTAAAGACCCTGTCGAACCATCTAAAGTACGCATTTTTGGGGCAGAATGAGAAGCTGCCAGTAATAATTTCCTCGAAACTTAATGAAGACCAGGAAAATGCGTTGATGAGCATTCTAAGGAAACATGTGCGAGCAATTGGTTGGATGCTCGCCGACATTAGAGGAATTAGCCCAGTGTACTGTATGCACTGCATTTGTCTCGAAGAAGACCATAAGGCAACGATCGAACATCAGCGCAGGCTCAACCCTGCAATGAAAGAGGTCGTTAAAAAAGAGATCATTAAATGCTTAGATGCGGACATTATTTATCCTATAACAGATAGCACGTGGGTTAGCCTCATGCAGTGTGTGCCAAAAAAGGGTGGCATGACGGTAGTCCCAAATGAAAACAATGAGCTAATACCGCAAAGAACCGTCATTGGGTGGCGCATTTGCATGGACTACCGCAAGCTGAATGCAGCCACAAAGAAAGATCATTTCCTTCTATCGTTCATTGATCAAATGCTAGATCGTCTAGCTGTAAATGATTTTTACTGCTTTCTGGATGGCTATGCCGGGTATAATCAGATTATGATAGCTCCTGAAGACCAAGACAAGACCACATTCATCTGCCCATATGGGACCTTTGCTTTTTGCCGCATGTCGTTCGTCCTCTGCAATGCACCAAGCATATTCCAAAGGTGCATGATGGCCATCTTTTCAGACTATCTTGAGGACTCTGTTGAAATCTTCATGGACGACTTCTCTGTCTATGGGCGCACCTATAAAGTCTATCTAGCCAACTTGGAGAAGATACTGAAGAGATGCGAAGAGACGAATCTGGTTCTTAACTGGAAAAAAATGCTATTTTATGGTAAAGGAGGGCATAGTGTTGGGGCATAAGGTTTCCCGGGATGGGTTGGAGGTGGATAAAGCAAAAATCGAAGCAATTGAAAAACTTCCACCTCCAATAAGCGTGAAGGCTGTACGAAGTTTCTTGGGGCATGCTGGATTCTATAGACGCTTTGTCAAGGACTTTTCGAAAATAGCACGACCACTGAGTACATTGTTGGAGGCTGATAGAAAATTTGATTTTGACGACAACTACCTCAACGCATTCAGAGTTTCGAAGAATGCACTGATTACCACACCCGTGTTAATTACACCGGATTGGATATTTCCTTTTGAAATAATGTGCGATGCAAGCGGGTATGCGATGGGAGCAGCTTTGGCACAAAAGAGAAAAACAATCTTACATCCCATCGCATATACGAGTAAGACATTAAATCCTGCTCAGACCAATTACACCACCATTGAGAAAGAGTTACTTACGGTAATTTTTGCGTTGGAAAATTTTTGAGCATATCTGCTGGGAACAAAGGTACTCATCCATACTAACCATTCGGTAATAAAGTACTTAATGACAAAGAAGGACGCAAAGCCGAGGTTGATCAGATGAGTTCTCCTCCTTCAAGAATTTGACATAGAAATAATTGATCGAAAGGGGACGGAGAACCAAGTTGCGAATCATTTGTCCAGATTGGAAACCCTGAGGTTGACCACAATGAGTCAGAGGTGAGTGCGGTGTTCCCGGATGAGCAGTTTTTCCATATTGAAGAATTGCAGTGGTACGCTGACATAGTCAACTATCTGGTTTGCGAACAATTTTCTGAAGATTATACCTACCACCAACAGATGAAGCTCAAACATGAATGCAGATATTATTACTGGGATGAGCCGAATCTGTACAAAAGAGGGGCAGACCAGATCCTGCGACTATGTGTACCAAATGCTGCTCAACAACGCATATTATCGCAGTGTTATGACTCACCATATGGTGGGCACTTTGGAGGACAGCGTACTGTAGCCAAGGTTTTACAGAGTGGATTCTTTTGGCCAACATTGTTTAAGGATGCAGCTGACTACGCCATGAAGTGTGATCGGTGCCAATGCACAGGTAACATTTCATGGAAACATGCAATGCCAATGAACATCATCTTGAAGCTTGAGTTGTTCGATGTATGGGGTATTGACTTCATGGGACCATTCCCTCCCTCGAATGGTAAACATATATTTTATTAGCCATCGATTATGTATCCAAGTGGGTAGAGGCAGTGACATGTGCCGCAAGCGATGCAGCGTAGTCTCTCAATTCTTGAAGAAAAACATCTTCACTTATTTTGACACCTCACGTGCCATAATAAGTGATGAGGGGTCTCACTTTGTCAATCATACTGTCAAGGAGCTGTTGCGCAAATATAACATTCTCCACAAAGTGGCCACCGCATACCATCCGCAGATGAATGGTCAGGTCGAGGTGTCCAATCGAGAGATCAAGCTGATACTTGAGAAGGTGGTAAGACCTTCGTGAAAAGATTGGGCAACAAAGCTTGACGATGCATTATGGGCACACTGGACTACATTTAAAACACCTTTAGGTATGTCCCCGTATGCGTTGGTATTTGGTAAGGCATGTCATTTGCCTCTGGAGCTGGAATACAAATCAATGTGGGTGGTGAAGAAGCTAAACTTTGACTTGGAGAAAGCAGGAGAAGCACAAAAACTTCAACTGGTCGAGCTAGAAGAATGGAGGATTAACGTATATGAAAATTCAAAGATTTACAAGGAGCGCACAAAGCGCTTGCATGACAAACACATATACAGTAAAAATCTCCATGTGGGACAAAAGGTCTTGCTCTTCAATTCACGGCTACGACGCTTTCTTGGAAAGTTAAAATCGTACTGGTATGAACCCTTCATCATTAAAGAAATATTCCAACATGGTGCGGTGGAGTTGATTACTGAAGATGGGAGCCAGACATTTAAAGTTAATGGGCAGCGAGTAAAAGCATATCACGGAGAAGGCTGGCATCGCCAAGTCGACTCCGTGGAACTGAGAAACTTTGAATAAAGAAAGAAGTAGGTGGTCCCTGCGCTATCAGACGATCGAAATTCATCAGGGATGCAAGTTTTGGGAATCATGGAATCTTCAAATCTTCTCTACTACTCAGAATTTTCATTTCACTATATCTTTTCAGTTTTTGTCTATTCTTATTCTAAAAAAAATGGAGATTGTGGTAAAAGAATTGTGTTTTGTTTAAAATGATTTGACCATCTCTCTGTTTTTCTCGCAACGATTGAGGCGCTAGATTGTGGAGATGTTACAAGAAGAAGCAACTTATCTCATTCCGTCACCGCAATTCATAAAAGATAGATCGTCACAAAGAAGGATGCATCAATACACGATGTGGGTGACAGCGCAAATTTGGGGGTGTATTCTTCCTTAACTTTCACTACAAAAATTTTGGGCTTTAATGTCGGTTGGAAAAAACTAAAGTGAATGTACAATGTCGATTTCTTAAAAAATAAAAAAGCGGATCTTTAATGTCGATTTTAAACCGACATTAAAGATGGGGTTACAATATCGGTTTAAAACCGACATTAAAGCTCTCTATTTATTGTTTCCCCATCAGTTTTCAATTTTTGTTTCCCTATCAAATTTTAGGGTTTGGTTATATATAGGAAAACTAAAAGAAAGAGAAAACTTCAACTCTAGCATACAACTCTCTTCTCCCTCGCGAGTTCTCTAACTTACGACCCTCGTCATTTTCATCACCCTCAACTACATAAGCGTCGTCGACCACATCTACGCCGCCACCTTCATCGATCATATGCAGGTCTTCGTTCGTCACTGTTGTCGATTGCAGAAGATTTTAGTGGGTGTTTTTCTCTCTCCCTTATGAGTTCCCTCACCCATGCCTGTGTTCATATGGAACTTCTTCGCTCACCTTTGTCGCTCGTACGCCTCCCATCCACACCTTCAAACGCTGTGGATTGTTAATCATTGCCTACCTTGAATAATAGGTTTTTGTTTTTCTCTCCTTCTCTCAGTTTTTCACTCTTTCTCTCTTTTGAATCTCTCTCACTACCGCATAGATCTGTGGATCTATGGTTGCACCGTTCTTTGAGTTGCCACCGATTCTATTGTGGGTGAGATTTAGTGAGTTTCTATTTGACTTTCTTGTTTGCTCTTGAATACCTACTAAGATTTTGGCCTAATCTTGAACTACCTATAATGTATGGATTATAGATTTGAGGTTTAGAAGAATTTTGAGTTTGGAAGCAAACTTTTGTGTGGTATTAAAAGATTGTTTCAAGTGTTTTGACAAGTTCTTAAGATTTTATAAACTTTTTGGATTCTTTATTAAGGCTGGAAATTGGGTCATGACCCCTAAATATTGTGTTTGGATACACTTGATTGGATTTGTGTCCTTCCACTGGAAGAAAACGCCAGGTACCATCCAGCACCTCAGAGCTCCAACTACTACAAGTGTTGATCTCTTTTTCTATAGATTTTTGGCTAAATATACCCTGCCTTGTATGTGTTTAATGTAGCTTTGTGTGCATAGGTATCATGAACACCTATAGTTGGAAACAACAGAAATTGGAAACCATTTCATTCTGTTTCCCACAAGAATCAAGGAAAGAAACAATTCCTCCCTTTTGGTATTGACTTTGAAAGTGGAAGTATTGCAGAAAATAACCCTCAACTACACCTTCATTGTAAGCAACTGACTTTACCATATATTTCGTTTGTACTGTTTAATGAATCTAAAAAAAGCCTTGTACAATATGAATGTTTGATTAATATGAATGTTTTAAGAAGATTTAAGGTAGTTCTTTTTGTTTTCCCTCTTGTAATGTTGTTCTTTGCAGAAGCGGAGAGATGTTGAAGCACTTAACTCAATTGAACAGGTACTCTTATATATTAGTTAAATCATCCACTCCCTTGGTATCTCTTGTATGTTCTTGACTTTATGGTTAGTGAATTTGATCTTTACTGGCATTGTCATGAAGGAAGCGGGCGAGAGCTTGAAAGAACCCAAATCTATTGTTTTTTAAGATAAAAATTTTCAATCTAGAGAAGGAATTAACTCTCTTGAATTTGGTATGTTTGTGTGTGTGTGTGTGTGTTTGTGTCTTATTTTTCCCCTACTGTTCTCAATTCTCTTATTTATTTTGCTTTATTCGGAGATTTTTCCATTTGGACTTCAAGAAGTAAACCCAGCAATGAACAGAAGGATAAACGGTTTGAGGATGGTGGGGAAAAGGTACTCTGTTATACAAATGCTTTTGATTCTCTTCGATATGGACAATTAATGGAAATATCTCCTTCCAAATGATATTTGAAATGTATATGTTTGGATTTTGGCTATAGTAGGAGTGTAATGCCTTCTTTGGTTTCGTATATCATTTATTTTATTTTATTCTTCAATGCAAAATAATTTCTTTAGACACTTGACATTCTTGATAATGATGAGCATGTGGATAATTGTTTGGGCTATTCAACTCTTCATAATCGTTCGTTCATAATGCTTTCTATTTTCTTTGTTGTGAGCCACAACTTGTTTGAAACAGGGGAGCCCCGATTGATATTGAATTATTATGCCAAATCTTGTCCCAATGTGTTGCAGGTTGTGAGGAAAGAAATGGAGTGTGTTGTGCTTTCTGAACCACGCAATGCAGCTTTTGTTGTCCGATTGCACTTTCACGACTGCTTTGTTCAGGTTCATTTCATCCTTCAATTCACTTTTTGTTTTGGTACCTCTCTTTATTATACTGAAATTGTCTTGCTTCTTTAAATTAGAGCTTGCATTTCAAGTTCATAGCCCCACTCTTGATTTTACTTTTTAATGAAACTTAGCTTTCGTGAAGCCAGGCTTATTTGATAACGTTCTTGTTTTGGATTTTCGGAGTCTTAGCTCTTGTTTATTTGTTGTTTTCTTTTTCTTTTGAAAAAGAGAACAAAAATATGTAAGGTAATTGTTTGTTTGTTATAATACTTTTTGTAAAGTTTAGTCTCTAAATTTTGAAGTTTGTGTCTATTTGGTTGCTAAACTTTTAAAGTGATTATAAGTTCTTAAACTTTTAATTTGTGCTTAACAAGTCCTAATCCTTCAATTTTGTGTCTTATAGGTCCTTGATAAATTCAAAATATTTTAAAAAACTAATCGATCTATTAGATATAATTTTGAATATGATATCTTATGAAACTTTGAATTTTCAATTTTGAGTTTAGTATGTTTGTGATTTTAAAAGATTCCAATACTCCGGGATGAAATTTATAATTTTGAAAGTTTAGGAATCAAATAGACACAAATCTTGAAGCTCAGGAGTAATGAAGTCTGAAACTAGAATTCTGTGACTTTTTCCATCTCAAAACTTGGCTTGAATTTTGAAAAATTTTGTGAAAAAGTGGATCATAAAACAAAGAAGCTCATAGGTGGATATATTAGTTTTTATCTTGTTTTTATCTTATCGAATTGAAAATATAGGCATGATATTCATGTGAACCGAACTCACAGTTGTTAGGATTTGAATTAGGGGTGTGACGGGTCGGTTCTGCTAGATGACACTATAACATTACAGGGAGAGAAAAAGGCTTCCATCAACATACATTCCCTCAAAGGCTTTAGAATCATTGATAGGATTAAGAACAACCTTGAATCAGAATACCCTGGAATTGTTTCTTGTGCAGATATACTCACTATTGCAGCCAGGGATGTAGTGATTCTGGTAATTATTAACCCAAATTTAAGCTTTCAATTGCATTTCTTGTTTTTTGTTTTCTGAACTTTATGCTTGTTCTACCAAATCCGTTAATATGATTTTCACATTTCTTAAAGAAACATTTGAATTCTTAGTCAAGTTCTAAGAACAAAAACAAAGAAAGGAGATAGGACAAAGAAACTTATTTGTGAAAATAGTGCTTCTAAGCTTAACCTTCAAAAATAAAAAAAAAAAACTAAGACCTTGTTTGGTAACCATCTTGTTTTTTTTATTTTGGTTTTTGAAAATTAAGCTTATATTCTCTCATTTTCTTACCCTAGTTTGCATTTTTCTTCAATACAAGAGTTGAATTCTTAGCCAAATTCTACAAACAAAAACAAATTTATAAAAACTACTTTTTTTAGTTTTCAAATTTTGGCTTAATTTTTAAAATATGGGTAAAAAGTAGATGACAAAACAAGAAACCTAGAGGTGAAAGGGGTGTCTGTAGGCTTAATTTTAAAAAGTAAAAAATAAAAAACCGAATAGTTACCAACCAAGGCCTAAATGGTTATTAAACGAGGAGGGGATTATGGAAACATATCATTGTTCTTACTTCTTAAAAATTATATTCTGGATCTAAAATCATTGATGAGTGTCAAAATGTTAATGGTGGAATTGTTTGCTTTGCAGGTGGGTGGCCCTTACTGGGATGTTCCTCTTGGAAGAAAGGATTCCATAACTGCAAGTTATGAACTTGCAAACTCAAATCTTCCCTCTGCCAATGAGGGACTTCTCATTGGCACAGAAATCTAGCAATTTGGATGTGAGTAGTTGTTAGCCTAAGCATACTGGAAAATAATAAGTGTTATCTCCTGGACTGTGGTGCTGAAATATTTGTTTGGGTTGGAAGAGTGACGCAAGTAGAGGAGCGAAAAGCAACAATTCAAGTAGCTGAGGTAACCTTCTGTGCCAAAATTTCAAGTAATTAAAATTTCTTTGGTCATGCTGAAGCTGGGGGGTCTGTTATCCTTGTTTTTAATGAAAGTGTACATGAGCTCCTATATTTAAAAAATTATGTTGTGCTATATTGCTTCTTTGCTTTTGATCCTTTTCTTTGGTCATGCTGGTATTTACTTTCCTGTGATCATGTCAAAGTTAATTAAATTATTATCATGTGGTGAAATGAAAATTATGTTGCTTGTAAATTTACAGGAAGCAAGTGGATGGGGATGGTCAACCGTTGTTGCAGCAGCAACAACAACAGAAACAGATGGTTCCATTACAAGATACTTACATGCAGAGCAGAGCTGAAGCTCTTCAAAATGTTGAATCCACCATTCATGAATTGAGCAATATCTTCAACCAGCTGGCAACTCTGGTTTCTGAACAAGGAGAGATTTCTATCAGGTTTTACCTTTATGCACCTATTTCAGAATTGCTGATAATATAATTACTTTTCTGTTACAAATAAAGCATGAAAGGTATATGGTTACTGTATGTCCATTACATTCAGGTTGATCTTAAACCTTAAGTTTAATGTGCTACACAAGATTGAATGGGTCTAAATATAGCCTTCATTAAAACTGGATAAGTAGTTAACCTGTCATAGCTTCTAGATGTATTGGGTTTATTTACCATATATCTTTTCAGAAATGTATGATTCGATGGTTGTTGTGATTGTGAAACTTGGTTCCATCTGATTGTCTGATTGTCTCCCTTCATTAAATGTGTGGAAGGAACAATGGCTTGCACCCAAAAAAGCTACTGTTGATTGAGAGTGCCATGTTGCACCAAAAAAGGAGGTTTGTGTTTCTATTGTTTTGTTCTAAGTAGAAGCTTTCATGAACATCTGGCATATTATTATTCTTCTGCTTTTTATTTGAAGAGCTTATGGTTGTTAGCTGTTACCTGTTAATGAAAAACAAGTTTTTAAATGTGCCATGTGTAATACAACTTGGACCGGAACTTTCTAAAAGATGAGGATGATATTCCAGCTGTTGTGCCATTATTGAGACGAACTTTTGATAAGATGAAGAGATTGCCAAGTATGAATTAATATTATGAATTTCTTATATATGAATGACTGGAATCTGTATATACAACTTACCTTCTCTGTCATTGAACATTCATTAATTCCTTTCAAGTCTTATTGTTCAAAGATTTGGTATCGTGTGCCTTTTCAAATATAAGTTATTTATTTGCGTTATGTGTGTAAGTTCATGCTGCATTGCTTTTAAGAAAATATTGGTCATGGGGATGGCTTGCTATACTTTAAATTAAAGTTTCTTGTGGGACCACAGTTTTGTTTAGTCATTTACAGATTCATTTCCTTGTCCTTCCAATCCTTGGTTAACATGGTTGCCTTGGACTCACGTTAAGTTCTTAGACCCAGGATTTCTCTTTTATATTTATGCACTGATATAAAAAGTTGAAATCTCAGATATCCAAGGAAGCAAAAGAAGGGAAGGAAGGTACTTTTCTTTTTCTTATCTACTTAAAAGACACGATTGACTTTATTATTTACTACTAAAATGTTAACATCCCCTACTTTTCTATTGCTTATCTACTTAAAAGACACTATTGACTTTATTATATTTACTACTAAAATGTTAACATCCCCTTGCTATTTATTTTTGTAGTCAAAGAAATGGAATCAACAAAAGATACTAAAACCATTGATAAGCTTGAAAAAGAGCAACACTCTGTGTCAACCAGGCAGACCGACATAGATAAAAAGGAAAAGAGTGACAAAGGGGACAAAGGAAATACATCCGAGGGACGGGGTAATGCAAGTAGCACAAAACTTGAAGCAAGGATGTAGAAGAAAGAGGCAAGGAAGCTCAAAATGTTGAGAAACCAGATCAAGGAGAAGTAGCTGGTGGTACACAGTAAACTCATAATTTTTGTAAAATCATAATCTTTGTATTACTTGTAATTTGTATTTTCAAGGCCTGAATTATTGTACGCCTTTTAAATTATAATTCTATAGCAGAATTTGCGGATTAAATGTAATAGATTTACAATCCATACATGAATAATATGTCATAGCCATAGCATTCGATGATGATGTGTCATGTTATACTTTTTTACCGAAAAAATGGATTTGGCAAGGGAACTTTAAAAAACGGACAATAATTGATAAAACGGACAAATTCGGGCTTCAATGTCGGTTAAGAATTAAAAAAAAAAAAGCAGGTTTTAATGTCGGTTGCAACCAACATGCTTTAATCACTAAAGACCTTCAATGTCGGTTGCAACCGACATTAAAGGCTGTGTAATTGGTGTTATTGAAGACCTTTAATGTCGGTTTAAAACCGACATTAAAGGCAACCGACATTAAAAGGCTTTAATAACACTATCTTTAATGTCCGTTGCCAACCGACATTAAAGCCCTTTAATGTCGGTTTCGAATTTCTTCTATTGTTTATTTCAAATTTTGCACTATCGCATCATATTTTAGTTGTAAAAGTTTTATCACCGCATCCTCTTTAATTATCGCAATCATTTGACATGGATAAATTTAGTAAGTTACCGCATGCTGTCTCTTTGCCAATTATGATTTCAATGATGAAACACATACTTCAATGATAGTCACCTCACGGAATATTTCTGGAAGTTAAGGGTCTGCTAGCTTTCTTTCAAACTCTCTTTACGACGCTTTCTAAGAACATTGCATGACTTCTTTCAATCTTTTGGCAATGAGGACATTGCCGCATTTTAAATTTGGGGGTGAGGTATTTATTTTCGACCTTGCTATTTTGAAAAAAAATAAAATAATAAAATTTTTTTTTTAGAATAACAACTCCACTATCAACGCAATAGGGAAACCCATGATGATAAGAGTTAAGTTGTGAAGGGCACTTACCCGTAGTTGGATGTTCGCATGACACGTGTGGGGGCAAGCCAAAACAAAAGTAAATTGCCAGAATCAACGCATAAATATCGCAACTCCGTTGCCAAATAGGTATGAGTTTAGTCTGAGGAAGAGCGCATTGCTCGTAGTTGGATGTCCGCATGACACACGTGGGGGCAAGTCAAAATGAAGGCAAGGCACTTGGATCAGCGCAAGGTCAGAAAAAAAATAATGTCAAGAAATATGCAAGGATAAAATCATTTAACACCCCGGAGGAAAAGTTTTCTTTTTGAAATAAATCATGCGATGTCCCGAAAGTTAGTAAAGTTCTTTTGAAGATTAAGTTTGCGGTCACTAGGTCTTAGAAATATTTTAAGAAGAGACTTGAATAAGACTTAAGGAAATTTTGGTATATAAGAGCTGAATGAGGTATCCTTGAGAAATCTAGGAAAATAACATTGCGGTCGACTTGCTAAAGGAAATCTTTAGCTTATGCTTGAGGACAAGCATTATTTAAATTTGGGGGTATGATAACGGGCAGAAATGCATGTTATCATAGTGCTAAGTTCTTAAACAATGTTGGCTTGCGTTGATAAAATGTGTTAGATTGCGTCCAAAAAGCATTAAGTTTATTACATTGTGGTCGCATGCGTTCATCGCATAGGAACAGTTGATTTTTGTATTTTTATGCAGAATATGCGTTGACGCAAGGCGAAAATTGCGATCATAGGATACCATTGGTCGAGCGCAGTATTACCGCAAGGCTTTGCGGTGATTGTGTTCGCAAACATTTGCTCAAGAAGGAATGCCGCAACTTGGTGGGCGCAATTTGGTGGGCGCATCTAGGTGAAAGGCATAATTAATCACAATGGGACAGAAAGCTGATGATAATCGAATCCAAATTAAATTGACAGACGATAACAAGTACATTCAACTTTTCGATGACAAACATTCGGCACATCAGTCAAGGAATTAAAGTCGTCCTATCTGTGCAATCATGAGAGAGAAGCCGCCTTTCACCCTGGAAGTTCTATAAATATCGAAGGCATCCTTCAGAAAAGGGGTTCACGAGTTCACAAGTTCTGTTCATAATTTAGCCTCGTTCTTAGATTTTCTTTTACTTTAATGCGGATGCGAGATAAGGAGGTTGTACCGACAGATCGTTCCGATAAGCTTGGGAGAGCGCCAAAAGCTTCAAGATCAGAGAGAGGGCCGACTCCTGCAGAAGCAGGAATATCTTTTGAACCAAATAGAGATTGCCAGTGCAAAAGCCTCGCTCAGCTCGCTCAGCAAGAGATTGCTACCAAGCTCTCTACCTTTATCTTCCATTGTTATTTTGTATTCAACTCATTTATAGAAATGAAATTTACTTCTCTATATCTGTTCACTCTCTGTTATTTACGCATGAGTAGCTAAATCTGTTATAAGAAAATAGTATAGACTTAGAAATAAGCTCTATGGACACTTTTACATTCAATCCATGCGTCCTAGACTTAGGAGCATTACATTTGCATTGGAAAATGACTTGCTGTGCATGGTTATAGCATGATCGCATAGTCTGATGCATTCCCAAGTAACGCTAGCTAAAGACTTTCTCAACCCATTCATCCGCATACTCAGTGCATCTATCACAAAATCAGACTTTTCTCAAATCTGCCGTATTTGTTTATTTTTCATTACCGCAATCAATAAACAAACCAACAATTAATTGAGTTACCGGTTACCGAAAAGTTTTCTAAAAATTACCATCGCAACCTGTTTTCACAAGTTCTTGAGTTCGACCCTGGACTTACCAGGAACTCAGTGGGGTTTACACTTGGATTCTACTGAGAAAACTTGAGTGCTCAACATATTTTCATCATCGCATCTCATCCACAATTCCACATCATAAAATAACGCATCAGAAGACTACTTACTCGAGAACACAATTTTTTGGAAGTTGATAACTTTTTTTTTTCTCAATAATAATAAATTTGTGGATCATTCTTTCCTTCTTCATTTTTTAAAAAAAATGTGTGTGTATATTATCAACTTTTTTTTAATGTTTTTATTTAATTAATTTTTCAACTTTCACATTAGAAAACATAAATTTTCCATCCATATTTACAATTTCCCAAATATCTTGTAGATAACAAAGTATTACTTAGTTTTTTCTATTTCATATTTCATATTTTTATTATATTTTACCACCTATAAATAATTACCATTCCATTTTCACTTTCTTCACACCTCAATTTTAATAATCTCTTATACTCTCAAGTCTTCCAATTCTCTCAAGTTCGTTCCACATCTGTCAAATTTTATCATTTCTATCAATTTCTCTCAAAGTAATTTCCTAAACTATGATTTTTAGTTTCTACTTAACTTTAATATGTCAAAAATTAGAAGTCTTGTTGTTTCAACGATGATTGCATTTAAAAATGTGTTTACTGAATACCTAGCTAAGTTTTAAAATAAAAATAAATCTTTAAAAACTATTTTTTTTCTAGTTTTGAAGATTTACTTGGTTTTCTAAAAATATCGGTAGAAAGTGAATAATAAAATATAAAAACTTATTAATAGAATTAGTATTTATAAGTTTAATTTTTTTAAAATAAGAAAATAAATAGCCTAGATTGTACGATTGTTGGCTAGAAATTAAACTTTCTCTAGACAAATGTGATTAGTATTGGAAATGTAGTGAATTTGTAAGGATGAAAATGATATAACCAATCCAATGATTGTAAGAGGTCAAAGGGATTGTTAAACTCTCATTTGATAGCGATTTTTATTTTTAGTTTTCTATTTTTTAAATTTATATAGGTTTAATTTCTTCCAATTTTATATTAGGTTTCACCTATCTTGGAGAGACACTTGAATTCCTAGTAAATCTAAAAAATAAAGATAAATTTTTTAAAACTATTTATTTTAGTTTTCAAAATTTGACTTAATTTTTAAAAATATAGGTACAAAATAGATGATAAAACTGAAACTTATGGATGGAGGTATCATTTATAAACTCAATGGAGCCTAACTTATTAAATGTTCATTCAAAACAACCTTGAATTCCCTCCATCCATTTTAAGCTAACAACGGTCAAGTATAGTTGCTAAATGGAGTTGGTATCTAAATTATGGATATTTGTTCGTTAGTGGCAACGTTTTCACTCGTGTTGGGAGGAACTCAAACTAAGTAGCCTAATGGTTTATGACCTGAAATATTAAGGTTTTGTTTGGTAATTATTTGATTTTAACTTTTTTTTTTTTAAAAAAAATAAACCTGTAAACACTTTTTCTACTTTCAAAATTCTTGATTTGTTATCTACTTTTTATCAATGATTTTATAAACTAAGCAAAATTTTGAAAATTTTAAAAAGTAATTTTTAAAAACTTGTTTTTATTTTTGAAATTTGGCTAAAAATTCAACATTGTATTTAAGAAAGATACAAATCATGGTGAAAAATTAAGAGAAAATTATACTTTGTTTTCAAAAACAAAAAACAAAATGGTTACTAAATGTGGTTTAAATATTTAGCTTTTTCGATTCTCTGATTGACAACTAGAAAATAAGAGGTTTAAGAACGTAAAATCAGAGTTATCAAAATAGGGAGTTACCCGAAAAGTTGATGGTCTAAGGATTCAAGGATCACCAAAGGCCTAAATTGAACACCATCATGGACGCTTTTTCAAGATCAAACTTCAATAAATTAAGATCCTAGAGAAAGCCTTTCTAGAAATAAGAGATTTGAGGGTTGGTCCAAAGTCTACATAAGATTGGAATAAGGAAAATATCAACTTTTCTAACACTTGAGCCACAAAAGAGTGTTAACAATCCATGGGGAGATTTCGAAATGCCAATAATTTGTTTCAACACCCAAAATTTCTCGACAATAGCTTTAAGGAAAATAAGGTTATCATCAACAAAAAAATAAACGAGTCACAGATGGACAACAACACGATATCCTAACACCTGAAAGAGCACTTCTAGGTAAACTTGACCGGGTTAAAGCCGATCCATATAAAACATGAAGAGATGGACAAAAGGGGTCTCCTTTTCGAATCACTTGCATAATGCTTGATGAAATATATGTGACTCACTCAGCTTACTCTTTTCTGTTATGACTCCATTGCCAGCTCAATTTTTATAACCACAGTTAATTGATGTGTTAGCTAACTATAGTTTGTTAAATTTGTTGCTGATGAAAAAGGGGTATTATGCTATTTCATTTTTTAGGGGAAAAGGTGTGAGCTATTCTGATTGAGTAGAGGCAGATTGATGTATTTTCTTCTTCACCTTATTGTTCTTCATCTGAATAATAAGCTGCTGCTCTCTGATTCAAAGTGGATTTATAGTCGAAACACTATAATTCCTTGTCTTCTTTTTCTCTTTAATTCTCTCTTCATTTTTTGATGTTTGTCATTTCAATTTGTTTTGCTTGTTAAATCACTGTTTATCAAATTGTTTTACAATAATTGGTATCAGAGCTTCGTAGAAGAATTCTTGATTGATCAACGCATGTCTTCACATTTTTTATCCTTCGATCTTTGTTTTCCCCTTGATTACTGATCGCATGAGGTGTTATCAAGTTCACGATTGAATCACAGTTTTTCTCTCATTTTTTTTAATCTTTTGAGGATTGAAGCAACTCGGGGTGGCAACAAAATTTGAGATTGATTAATTTGATGGAATAGGAGACTTCAGCTTGTGGAAGAGAAAGATAAAAGCTCTTCTCATTCAACAGAAGGTTTCAAAAGCACTTCTTGATCCAACTAACTTACTACTATAACTGAAAATAAAAAATCTGAGATATATGAAATAGCACATAACACTGTTATTTTATATCTCTTAGGTAGTGTTTTAAGAAGAGTTGCCGATATTGACAATGTCTCTGACCTGTGGAAGAAATTAGATGAAATGTATATCTCAAAATCAATAACTAATAAGATTTATCTGAAAGAAAAAAAAAAATTGAATATAAAATGGATCCAGCTAAAGGACTTGAAGAGAATATTGATGAATTTAATGAGATCTGTTTAGCAATAGCGAATACAGGGGAAAAATATATGGTAAAAATCAGGCAGCGATTCTTCTTAACTCTGTACCTGAAAAGTATAAGGAAATAAAGGCAACTATCAAATATGGAAGAAAGACTTTGATTCTTGATCTCGTTTTAGATTCTCCCTGCTCGAAAGAGCTTGAACTAAAGTTTGAGAAAAAGAAGGCTGAAGCATTATTTTCCAAAGGGAAACAATCAAAGAAGCAGCATCAGAAATCAAACAAACATCAAGAAAAATCTCCAAACAAGCCCGTAAACAAGGAGAAGGAGAAAATTACTTACAACTATTGTAAGAAATAAGGCCACACTAAATACGAATGCCTTGTTCCGAGGCATAAGGGAAAACTTCCTACGAGAGGTGAAAACAAAATATGAGCAAAGGCTGAAGGTTATGAAATAGCTGAAGTCCTTATGGTATCTCAGTCTGAAATTGATGAAGAATGGATAATGGACTCTGGTTGCACTTTTCATATGACTTCTCATAAAGGCTACTTCACTGAGTTGAAGAAATTTGATGGTGGTGAAGTAATGGTTGGTGGCAACCACGTGTGTAAAATTAAGGGGATAAGGTCAGTCACTCTAAAACTAAGCAATGGATCTCTTAAAATTCTTATCTCACTAATTTGTGCCAAGCCTTATAAGAAATCAGATCTCTCTTGGAACTTTTGATAAAGCTGGTTACACTTGCAAGGCTAAAAAAAAGGGGGGGGGGGGGTAATGTCTGTGTACAAATCATCTATTTTGAAGATGATATATTATCCAAAGGGAGGTCTGTATGTCTTGTCAGGAAGTACTTATACAGTAGAGACCAATCTGGCCTCTCAAAAACCTAAGAATAATGCTCAGGTTTAGCATGGGAGACTTGCACATATCAATCCAACCAGTTTAAACTATTTGTTTTAGCAAGGTCTCCTAAATAAAGAGCAGGTAATAGACCTTGGATTCTGTGACCACTGTGTAATAGGGAAATCTACTAGGTAAAACTTTACTCAGTCTAAATAAAAGAATGTTGATAAACTTGATTATATACACCCGGATTTGTGGGGACCAACAAGAGTTTCCACTCATGGAGGAGCTAGATATTTTCTAACCCTCATTGATGATTTTTCAAGGAAAGTTTGGGTCTACTTACTTAAATCTAAAGATCAAGTCTATGAGAAGTTTGTTGAATGGAAGACCTATATTGAAAATTAGTGCGGCAAGAAAATAAAAAAGTTGAGAACGGTTGGAATACCTAAACAGTCAATTCACAAATTTGTGTAATTCTTTAGGGATAGGGAGGCATCTGACAGTTCCTGGCACTCCATAGTAGAGTGTTCAAGCTGAAAGGTATAATAGGACAATCCTTGAAAAGGTAAGGTATATGTTCTCAATTGCATCACTTCCTAAGGTATTTTGGGGAGAGGCAGTCAACACAACTATTCATGTAATAAATAGATCCCCATCGTCTGTACTGGGTTTTAAAACACCTCAAGAGTTATTGACGTGTAGCCATTCAAGTCTTAATCACATGAGGATTTTTGGATGTGCAGCTCACACATTAAACAAGGAAAATTGGTACCTAGAGCTAAGAGGTGCATCTTCCTTGGTTATCCTCATGGAATCAAGGGGTATAGACTTTGGTCTCTAGAACTTGGAGATAAAAAATACATTGTAAGCAGGGATGTAACATTCAATAAAACCCTGATGCCCTGAATACATCAAACTTCCACATAAGGAAATAGTAAAAAAGATACATTTAAGATTGAGCTTGCTTTAGATAGTTTAAATTCTGATTCAGTGCAGGTTCTACTCCAAACATTGATGAGCTTCAACCTTAATCCCCTTCAGTCTCTGACCTCTTCGCTTATGAGGTCTAAGAGCCATGTTTAGAAGAAAAAGAGTAGGGGGACTCTGCAAATGTGGAAGAAGTCGAAGAAGAAAAATTCAGGCAACTTGTGTTTGAGCAAGTGGCTCCCAAGAGAGTCACAAGATTGACTAGCAGGAGAAAATTAGAGAGAGAAAGGAGCAAACTGAGGCAAAAAGACCAAGAATGAAGAAAGCAAGATTGTGATTTCATCATCTAATGGTGAAGACGATGATGAAAAAGAGGAGGAGTTGGCTAAAAGAATGGAGATCTTGAGGAAAATAGATTTTCCAATAGAGTTGGTGAGCTTCCACCATTCATTACATATATGGTGGCCCAATATGAATAGGAGAATCTGACCAAGTAGCCTTTTCCCACTAGCATTGCTCTTGTACGGGAGTTTGTTGGGTTGTATATTCTAAAGCTTGCAGTTTATAAACTTTTAACATATTCTATTAGCAATAAGTTATTATTGAGATTTATTCAATAAAGTTATTATTGAACATGTAAATTGCATTTATAAAAGCCTCAATCTAATAAACTAACGAACCCATGGCTATAAACTTTTAACCCATGTCTATAACATGAATATTTAAACTTTATGTAGAGACATAAAAGTGAATCAAGTTTGAGTATATAGCCAAAATGGTCTATAAGTATAAGAATATGGTTGGGTACCTTATCTTGGGGACACTATGGATGCGGCCCGCTTCGTATATTGATACAAATGATGTGATCTCGGCATCGTTCATGTGGAGACATGCAAGTGAAGGCATCCTATGCAAAAGATGTTTGCATAAGACCGGACCACGAAATAGTAACTTTTCTTTATAACGTCGGTTACTGTTAAAATTGACTATTTCAAAACTGATGCCCGAAGGTAACTGTAACATCCCGATTTTTTTTTTGGAAAATTTAAGTTAATTATCTCAAATTGTTGAGTTTTAGTTTCCTAATCTTTGGAATTTGGAATCAAATTGTTACGGTTGAATAAGTTCTATTGGTTATATAGATTCTTTGAGTAAAGTTTTAAATTAATTGGAAGGGATAATTAAATTATTTGGATAAGAAATTTTGAGTTTTGTAAAATTTGAAAGGGAAAAAGGGGAAATTGTGGTTTTAAAAATTTTACCCTCTTTAATTTTGGAATTTGAATCCAAAATTTAAGTAAAGAATTAGGAAAAGATAATTGGTTTATTTGGAAGTTATTAAATTAAGTATCTAAAAAGATTTTAATTTGAATTTAAGTTAATTTGGAAAGTTTGAATTTAATTTTGGGATTTAGGATTTTTGGAAAGAAGTGAATTAAAGTTGATGAATTTATTTTGAGGTTTATTTAATTAATTGGAGAAGAGGTGAAAGATTTGAGTTTGATGTGATATGTTTATTAAGGAAAGGATATATATATATATATTATTTATATTTTTGTGTGCTGGGGAATTAAAAAAGAAAGAAAAAAAAAGAAAAAAAATACCCCTTCTTCTCCCTCTCACGCGACAACACTCCTCCCTCAAAGGCTCTTTGGGTTTTAGGGTTTTGACTTTTGAGTTAATCTAACGGTAGCCCATTGTGTTGGAAATTTAGACCGGAGTTTGAAGTCGCGCTCATGCTATTCAACACTAACAAGATTGAATTAAGTGTTCCTGGTTGGGTTTGGGTTTTGGAGGTGATTTAAGATTAAAGTGCTAGTTGGGTAAGAATTTTGTTGGCTTCTAAAATTTCTTTATGTATGGAATCGAGCTTGAAGACTAAAATGAATTTTCTTCATGCCCTAGGATTGGACTAAAGGTTGTGAAGTTGGATTGGAGAGTTTGCTTGAGTGCAGAATTATTATTTCAGTTTCATATTGAGGTAAGTAATCTTACTACTGGAACCACCTTTATGCCATGCGATAAATTTATGATTTATTTTGAAGATTTTAAGACTAGTTACAAGGATAATTCTGACTGTTCTGAGATTTAATGGACTGTTTAAAAAAGATATATGAGCATATGATAATATGTCTGAAGCATGTTAATGTACAAACATGATTTAGAATTTTATGATGCATATTAAAAGTACGATTGAGCATGACCCTAAATTATGAGTTAAGCGACACTACTATTGGAATGACTTAAAGCTAGGTGAAAGTTGGGCCATTTGTTGATATATATATTTTTGTGATTTATTATGAAAGTGTGTAGGCTATATGATGTATTATGAAATTTCAAATGTTTGATTGTTTACATGAGTTAGTGCATGAAAGTGATGTACTATAGTTGATCCATTAAAACTAGATTAAACACGTACGTTGAGGTTAATTATCATGACCTTGATGAGGATATTTTAGAGGACTCATGATTATGTGAATGTTATATGTGATATGAAGTTAGATGCAATCTCTTTTCCTTTCCAAACTATGTGACTGCATGAAAGTGATGCATGTCCAAGGGCGCTAGTACATGAAAGAGATGTACTAGGGCTAGTGTGTATGAAAGTGATACATACCTAGAGGGTACTTGGGACGTACGAAAGAGGTACACACTCAGTGAGTTATGTGTATACGAAAGAGGTGTATACATAACGAGGTGTACGAAAGAGGTACACGCTCAGTGGGTTATGTGTATACGATAGAGGTGTATACATAACCAAGTGTACGAAAGAGGTACACACTCAGTGGGTTATGTGTATACGAAAGAGGTGTATTGATGACATGTAGAAATATATGTCATCTTAGGCTTTTACTTAGAATTATGAAGGTTGTTAGATAGAATATGCATCGATCATGATAGGAATTCACAAAAATATGAGCTTGCGTCGATCAGCATGTCGAATCTCAGCTAACCCGTTATTTTGCGTTAATTATGCATTCAATGTTCTATTTTTGTAGCCAATGCAGGAAATGAACACAAACGCGGAAACCGGACCATCACATAGGTGACCGCATACGGAGAAACACTCCATCGCAAGGCAAACGCATCGATCAACACATGGATGTTGCGGTAATCAGCCATATACGTCCATCGCATGGGAGTTGCACTCGTCAAGCGATTGTGGTCATTGTGTAGAGTTGCGGTGTTAAGCGAATGCGGTCATTGAATGATTGCGGCTGCGTGACAATGCAACTAATGGGATCAATGCAAGGTAGGTGGAATGAACACATCAACGCATCTACCTCGAGAAAATCCAAAGCTGATGTTGACATTTCACCTACCATGCCATTAGTGGCAGAGGTTCAGAAAACGACTAAAGCGCCGAACTTTAAACTTAGAGCAGTCCAATTAATGCTGTCAACAACCCAAGCTTTATAAATAGAGGTCGAAGAGCTGAAATTCAATCATCGGGGGAGGATCCTTGGATCCAGAGATTATCCTTCAACCGGGGATTTTTCCCGCGATCCAGAAAAACGTGTGAGAAGATGGCTGAGAGTTCTTCACCTTCTTCATCCATTCCGAGTGACCACTAGAGCCTTCGACCGGAGCTAGATCTCGAGAGAGTCAGCTTCTCCACCCTTCCATGGCACCACTGGCAGCCTTGACGCACATCCGTTGGAAGCAAAGTTTTACTTCCAACCGATCATTTCTTTTTTCTTTCTTTTCCTATATTGTATTGCATGACATTTTGAATTAAGAAATTAATACAATGTGTTTTTCAATGCATTTCTCTATTCCTTCAACTTCATCTCTATCTTCTTACTTAGCATCATTACTTTCATTGCAACACTTAGTGGGATTGCGTGGGTATTGCAGACTTAGTCATGTGGATTAGGGATATGAAGCATGTAGCAATCCACCGAGAGGTGTGCGTTGCGCGAGTGTGTGAGTAACCTTATTTACTTAGTGTGAAGCTGCTGCAATGCCTGTTTATAGGTTAACGCATTTCTTGTCTATGAGTGAAGTCAGCAACAATCAACTGCCTGGGAGGGTAAGTGGTTGGACGCATTAAGCAAGGTATGTGTTGTTCACTAAGGATAGTAACAATCTTGCGTCAACCAAGTTCATACGTTTGTCTTGTCTTATGTTGTGCCCAACACCCCTTTAGAGCTACTCGAGAGAGAGTCTAAAGAAAGAACCTAATGACTCGAGAGAGCTAAGTTAGAATTTAGACTCGAGAGAGCGAGATTAGATCGACATAAGCAAGAGATGGGGACTTAGAGATAAGCTTTATTTGTCAACACTGCATCGCATGCACCCTAGGAATAGGAATGATGATATGTGGTCGCCTTGTTTGTGTATTATCGCATAGACAAGAATTAAAGGCTTATGTGTAGGCCCTATAGACACCTCTGCACATACATCGCATGCGTTCTAGCATTAGAAGCTGTAGCATTCGCACCGAGAGGTGGTTTACTATTGTATGAGTGTTGCATGGTCGCATTAGTTTTCGTTGACTAGGGTTGCCCTTGCGATCACTCTTAAGTTTTGCAATGAAAACATCTCCGCATTTTATCTATTTTTCCACACATTTATTTCATGTCAAGGTTTGTCGCATCTCTACCTTTCATGAATATTTTCATTGCGTTGTCTGATAGATAGGAGTAGGAGTAGGAGTAGGATTAACATAGCAACATCCCCTCCATTCTTTTATTCAAACCACTGCATGCACATCACCACAAATATATAGCTACAAGTCCCTGTGTTCGACCTTGGATTACCCGAGAAACTTGCGTCCATGTTATACTTGGCGTGAACGCAAGAAAACTTGTGGCAGGACGCATGGTCATCACATACATTTATTAACGCATATTCATTCCAACGCATGACTATCAACGTATATCTTAGGAACATGCATCGCACACCGCGTCCAAGAGAAGTTGGTTGTCGAGTAAAATTGACTTCCAATTTCCCGTCATCATGTATACATAACCAGGTGTACAGAAGAGGTACACACTCAGTGGGTTATGTGTATACGAAAGAGGTGTATACATAACCAGATGTACAAAAAAGATACACATTCAGTGGGTTATTTTTATACGAAAGAGGTGTATACATAACCATGTGTATAAAAGAGGTACACATTAAGTGAGTTATGTGTATACAAAAGAGATGTACACATAACCATAGGTACACAAGAGATTGTGTTTCCTTCGGGATTCACTTGAGGTTGTGGGTCCTACGGGACTTACTAGAGGTAGTGGCCATACTTAACTACAGTAGGATTGAAATCAATTTTTCATGTATGTATGTGTCCCATGAGGACTAGAGTAGTTTATGTGTTTCACCAGAGGTAGGTATCTAGAGGACATAGATGCCTAGCCTGACCCCAGTAGTGGGGTTACTTACTGAGTATTTTATACTCACCCTTTCTCATGTTTATGTTTCAAGTAAGGGCAAGGACGCATTGGCGCATGACAAGAGGAATCCTTGAACAAGCCACTAAGGACCAGTTTTATGCTTCCGCTCATGATATTTAGATTTCTTTCCATGTTTTTCAACTTTCAATTTGATGTTTGAAACTTACTATTAAGATTTGTGTTCAGACTTATTTATTATCATTTATGATTTATGGTGTCTTATCGCCTGCTTTTAATATCTTAATTTAATGAAGGTATTTTGAGTTCAACTTATTTATTTAGATTTTATTTTACTATAAAAGGATGTTTTTTTTATGTTTCATGCATACATGTGTTTAGTAACGGCCTAACTTGAGTCCTAAGGGGTCGGGTCGTTACAGTAACTCGATCTCAATCCTGAGCTAACTATGGACTCCTGTTTATTCGGGATTATCTTTTAATCTGCATGGGTGAAAGTGGCTCAACAAAACCGTTCAATAAACCTCCCATTTTAAGGTAATACTGGGTAGATAACTAAGGACATAATTCTATAAGATGGAATTCACTCCTACTCATTTCTGGGTTAACAGATAGGTTGTTCCCCTTAAGTACTGACTCCTAGTCTTGAACAAGGGGTCCTGTCCTCTCTATGACTAAGAGAGACTCGTAGTGGATTAGTGGAGACTTAAGGAACAAGATGTATTATAGGGGTAAAACGGTAACTTTTGACCCAACTGTTAATACGAACAACCTATGAAGGATCGACTTATTGATCATGGTTAAATCAAGTGGATAGAAACATATCTACAGCGAGGAGTGTGTAGTTACCGGGATTTAGTGGAGTGACTATTAGAGTTGACAATCAACAAACATAAGCAATTAAGTATTGGGGTTGATACCCTAAATCTCGTAGGGTCCTATAGTTTGTAAACTTGTATGAACAAACATTTAAGTGATTAATAATATTTAAAATTTTATTCACTCTGTCTATGACATATTTGATATTTTAGTTGCATTAACCACAAACCAATAAACTAACATCCATGGTTATCGTTGTAACTTAAACATGCATGTGGAGACATACAGGTCGATTGTGTTTAAGTGATAACCTAAATGGTCTGTAGTATATGGATAAGGTTGGGTACCTTATCCTGGTGACACTACGAGTATGGTCTGCTTTGTAGGTTTTACAAATGTTGTAAAGTGCTACAAATGATCTGATCTTGATCATTCATGTATTAAACATGTGAGTGGGGATATTCTATACAAAGGAGTTTGTATAAGACCGGACTATGAAATGTTTAGTCTCGTTATGTAATGTCGTTCATAATTGAGACTTTCATTTCACTAGGATGACCATAGATAATATGACCTTAATCCTAAATGAGTTGTGAACTCTTGTCTATGAGGGCGGTACTTTGATTTGCATGGGTGAGAGTGGCCAGATCATCGACTCAACAGCCTACTTGTAAAACCCGAGTTTTAATTACCTCACTTAAGTATGTTTAAGGATAAGAAAGTGAAGAGGGAAACGTTTAAGTATGAGAATCTTAGCTCTCAGTTACTTATTAATTTGGCCTTACAAAGAGAATTTATGGCTAAGTGTTGGTCGTGTTGAGGGGTGACTGAGCATCGAGTGAGTAAGGCAGGCATCAAGTAAATGCTACTAAGCATCGAGTATAAGTGATCGAGGAAAGGTTGAGCATCGAGGGTAAGCGAGGAAGGGTTGTGCGTCGAGTACAAGCGATCGAGTAAGGAGTGTGCATCGAGCGAGCTCCCAACACCGAGTTTCCCATCTAAAGGAACTCTTAATCGAGATTTAGTGAGTGGAAGTAGATCGTTCCAAATCCCATTGAGAAAGAACACAAACAATTATAGTCTGAATAGAAACGATTATGCATAAACAGTAAATTACAACATGCTTCTTTAAAAGAATGAACAAGGGATAGAGTATGCAAACCTTTGAAGAACCTTTCTTCAAGTATCCTTTGATTGTTCAGCAAATTGTTCAATGAGCATGAACTTTGAATGTAACAATCAAAACTCGATCTCAATGAACGTCTAAATGAACCTCGATCCAATTGAGTCCAACTCGATCCTTGAATGGAATCAGAACACCACTACAATAGTTACCTTGGTATTCTCAGTGTGAGAATCCAGGAGTTGTGGGCTCTGTATGATTTTGGAATGTGGAAAAGCAGGAGGTAAATGATTAAGTAGACGATCGAGTAAGTGGGAGATGTATGTTATCTATTGTATAGACGAAATACTCGAGCATTTAGAAAGATGAAGCCTATCGTATAGACTTTTCTACTAGATCGTGTAGCAATGAGTAAGCGAGTAACTATCATATAGTAAACTTGTAACTCGATCGTGTATGCTCTCTATGCTATCGTTTAGTCAAACCTTTTATACGATAACTTTTTATGAGATTAATCCAAGTGAAAAATCAACTAACTAATTTGGAAAATAATTTTCCTTTTTATCTCACAGTTACCATAAAACTTCCAATAATCTCCCACTCAATTTGGTTATTAGAGAAAAATAATAATTAATTATCATATAATTAATATGTTATAAATAAATATAATAACCAACTTATCATATTATATTTATAACCTATAGTTTTAATATTTCATCGTATGAAACATATAAACCATACTTCTTTTTCTTTTTCATGGTATTTAATATAAATCATATTTATATTAATTCCTCCAATGATAATGTATCAAATACATTAAATCAATTATATCACATATAATTGAATTTTCTCTTGTTAATTTGAACTCTTTAGATTAACCCAAAATCTGATTCTCAACTTGAACTCATTGAGGTACCAAGGGGACCTCATGGACCTGTAGCTTGAAGCTCCAACGGTACGTGAATAACTGATTAAACTCTTTAATCATGAGATCCACTATCCGTTAACTGTTGGTTACTCCACCAAAGACCGACAGCTGCACTCTTCGCACTACAGATATATTTCTGTTTTCATATGACCAATCAACAGTGCGATAACCCTTCACAAATCGCTGGTAAGTACAACTGGGCCATTGCATCGTTTTGCCTTATGTAGTTACATGTAACTCTTTAAGTACCACTGATTCCTCTAATGAACAATGAGTCATAGTCCTACTATGACTAAGTCCTCTCAGGCGAGGAGAGGGTGTGGCCACTATGTTCAAGACCCAGAATCAGCCCTTAAGAGAGCAATTTATCTACTTACCCCTGTTTTGGAGAATGAGTGAATTCGGTCTTGTGTAGCTGAGTTCCCAGCTCCCTAATTAGACGAATCCCCAAAATGGTAGGCTTGTTGAGTTGACAATCTGGTCACTCTCACCCATACAAATCAAAGGATCGCCCTCATAGGGAGGAGTTCCCAACTCACTCAAGATTAAGATCATGTCACCTATGGTCATTCTAGTGAAATGTAAGTCTCAATTATCAACGACGTTATATAAAGAGACTAATCATTTCGTGGTCTGGTCTTATACAAACTCTTTGTATAGGATACTCCCAGTCACATGTCTCCACATGAATGGTCAGGATCAGACTATTTGTAGCACTTTACAACACTTGTAACATCTATAAAGCGGGTCGTATAGTGTCAAAAGGATAAGGTATCCCTCACTTATCCATCTACTACATACCATTTAGGTTATTACTTCAGGCATGATCCATTTGTATGTCTCCACATACTTGCTTAAGTTACATGAAATAACCCCGGATCTTAGTTTATTGGATTTGAGTAAATTCTTATAAAATAACATTTATTTTATTAATAACAATATGTTTACAAAATGTTTACAAACTACGAGACTATCAAGAGAATTAGGACACCAATCCTAATAATCTCCCATTTGTCCTAATGCCTCGGGAGACTAATGTACAATACAAAAATAGTACAATAGACAATAAACTAAGTCATACCCCAGTATCATCCACTTGCCTTAGACAAGGTGTTGCATGTCTCGTAGACCCAGACTCTCCAAATGACCCTCGAACACTTTAGCCGTGAGAGCCTTTATAACCGGATCAGCAATTTTATGCTCCGACGCGATCTTCATGACTATCACATCACTGCGATGCACAATCTCCTTGATCAAATGATACTTTCGTTCGATATGCTTTCCTCTCCAGTGGCTCTGAGGTTTCTTAGAATTTTTCATAGCTCCACTGTTATCACAATAGAGTGTTATTGGCATAGACGTATTTGGAACAACTTCCAAATTGGTAAGGAACTTTCTAAGCCAAACAACCTCTTTAGCATCTTCACAAGTGGCTACGTATTTGGCTTCCATAGTGGAGTCCACGATGTATCCTTGCTTGATGTTTTGCCAAACTACAGCCCTTCCATTCAAAGTGAACTCTGACCCTGATGTTGATTTCCGAGAATCTTTATCAGTCTGAAAGTTAGAGTCTGTGTATCCTGTAAGGATCAAATTCTTATCTTTATACACGAGCATATAGTCTCTCGTCCTCCAAAGATACTTGAGAGTCGTTTTGATCGTCGTCCAGTGATCTAATCCTGGATTGGACTAATATCAACTGACAATTCTTATTGCATAGCAAATGTTAGATGTAGTACATAACATTGCAAACACAAGGCTACCAACAGCCGATGCATAGGGAATCCATCTCATTTTCTCAACCTCTTGAGGTGTCTTAGGACACTATTCCTTAGACAAAACAATTCTATGCCTGAAGGGTAATAAACCCCTCTTGGAATTTTGCATCGAGTACCTGATCAACATCTTGTCAATGTATGATACCTGAGACAAGGCCAACCTTTTGTTCTTACGACCCCTTATAATCTGGATCCCTAGAACAAACTCTACCTCTCCCAAATCTTTCATTTGGAATTGGGCGGCTAGCATTTCTTAATGTCAGTCAAAAAATCTACATCATTCCCAATGAGTAGGATATCATCCACACACAGCACAAGGAAAGCTACTGAACCTGTTGATGATTTTCTTGTAAACACAAGACTCATCAACATTTTGATCAAAGCCAAATGATTTGATCGCACTATTAAATCTAATGTTTCAAGATCTAGATGCTTGTTTCAGTCCATAAATGGACCTATTAAGCTTGCAAACCTTTTGTTCTTGATCTGGATCAATGAATCCTTCTGATTGAACCTTGTAGATGGTCTCCTTAAGATTACCATTCAGAAAGGCAATCTTGACGTCCATTTGCCATATCTCATAATCATAAAATGTGGCTATGGACAGGGGAATCCTAATAGACCTCAACATGACAACAGGTGAGAAAGTTTCCTCATAGTCCACTCCCTCGACCTGGGTATAACCCTTTGCCACTAGTCTAACCTTAAAGATCTGCACCTTTCCACTACACCTCTTTTCCTCTTGTAGATCCATTTGCAACCTATAGGTTTTACCCCATCAGGCTGATCCACAAGTTCCCAGACCGAATTGAAGTACATAGACTCCATTTCTTGATTCATGGCTTTAATCCGCTCATTTTTGTCAATATCCTCCATTGCTTGCTTACAAGATAATGGATCCTCAACTCCATTATCAGATATGATGTTTTGGGCTTCAGTCAAACCCATGTAGTGTTTAAGTGGGTTCGAAACCCTCCCATTACGTCGAGGCAATCTCAACTCTTGAGATGGGTGACGAGATGAACCGACATCAACAACTCTTGTTGATCCATCAGGTTGTTCAATAACTCTTGTTGAACTCTTAGTAGTCTCACAAGAAATCTCATTTAAAACAAGCTTACTTCATGGCTTATGGTACCATATGTGGTCTTCTTCCAAGAAGATAGCATTTGTAGACATATCATCTCGTTCTCACTTTGATCATAGAAGTATCCATCCTTCATTTCTTTGGGGTAGCCTACAAACAAGCAAAATTTTGAACGAGGTTCCAACTTTTTAAGGTTAGCCACAAGCGCGTGGGCTGGACGTCTCCAAATCCTGAAGTGGCGTAAACTACCTTTACGGCCTCTCCATAACTCAAAAAGCATTTCAAAAACATTCATTGAGGGAACATTGTTCAAAATGTAAACTGCAGTCTCCACTACAAATCTCCCCAACGAGTCTGGAAGATGAGCATAACTCATCATAGATCGAACCCTGTTAAGAACCATGTCTAACAGGGTTCTGTTTCTCCTTTCTGATACACTATTCTACTGAGGTGTACTTGGGGCCAAGAGTTGGGACGTGATTCCATATTCTATCATATAGTTCTGGAACTCTAAGTCCATATACTCTCCACCATGATCAGATCATAGTGTTTTTATCTTCTTACCTAACAAGTTTTCAACTTCAGCCTTATACTCCTTGAACTTTTCAAGAGCGTTAGACTTATGTTGCATTAGGTATAGATACCCATATCATGAATAGTCATCTATGAAAGAGATGAAATATTCATATCCACCTCGAGCTCTTACACTCATCGGACCACAGAGGTCTGAATGTATAAGCTCCAAGGTTTCCTTGGCTCTATAACCTTTTATAGTAAAAGGTCATTTGGTCATTTTGCCTTCAAGGCATGATTCACATACTGGCAAAGAGTTTTCTTCTAAACCATTTAGAAGTCCACATTTCACCAATTTCTCAATCCTATTGAGATCGATGTGACCTAACCTTAGATGCCAAAGATGGACATTTTTCTTAGGAGAAACCTTTGGTCTTTTTGTAGTTGTTGTTGTTTTGAACATTTCAGTATTAAGCAAGGCTTTTATGACTAACGGCCTTAGTTCATATAAGTTATTTCCCATTGAACCAAAACCAATCTCTATACCATTCTTAAAAATAAACACTTTATTCTCAGAAAAAGTGATGGAATAACCTTGTTCAATCAGATAAGAAATTGACATTAAGTTCCTCTTGATATGAGGAACTACATAAACATTATCCTGTAATAGATAATGTTTCTTGTCCAAAAATAACTTTAGCCTGCCTACATCAACAGCTGAAACAACCTCATAAGTATTGACTCGAAGAGTCAACTCTCCAGCTTAAATTTTTTTCAGGAACTAAATCCTTGGTAGGAAGAACTTACGTGGTTAGTAGCACCTGAATCAAGTATCCAGGTAGAATCATCATTCTCTACCAAAGACGTCTTCAAGACAAATAAATCATATTTATCGTCTTTAGACTTCTTCCTCTTCTAGAGAGTAGTGGGATCAGTATCATAACCTATATAAGCTTCAAGTTCCATTTCAGAGAACAATTCTCGTCGATGAACTTCATCTGAGTCAGTAACAATTGCTTTCTCTTTTAGTCCCTTGACATTCAAGAAAGACTAGAGATTATCTTTGGAACTGACACTACTAGTTTCTTTATCATCTATCCCTTTTTGCTCAAAAAATGAGAACTGACGTTCAAATAATTCTTGTAACGAGTCCATAATCTTACGTGCAATGACCATGTGCTCAACCTTTTTGACTAATGCATTAGGTATGCTAGCCAAAATGTGAAGTCGGGCCATCAAATTAGTTTTCATCCACACCTCATATGCATTATGAACATTTCGCGGTGCATCAAGGTTTGGGACTTAAGGACACTCTTCAACCATGATAAACTCGAGGTCGTTTACTACGAAATACATTTTAATAGACTCCAATGTATGTAATCGGTCAAATTAGAAAATTCAACTAACAAAAAATCATATAATGACATGTTGCTAAAAAAACAAACATATTGATCTACATTAGATTTTAGCAAATACTCTTTTTGAAAACAAATCCAATCTGGTTTAGCAAAATCTAAATGAACCCCATGTGACATTTAGTTTTGCAACGACACTTCAGTGGTTTAGGACAAAATCCACCGAAGGTAGTCAATTTATCCCTCCTCTGAATTGAGACACTCTCAACCAATCATTACACCAGAACAACTTTTGTTCCTATAACGAGTAGCCATCATTGATTTGGTCAAGAAATCATTAACTTGCTTAACAATTTCTGGTAAGTGTGGCCCTTCATTTTAGATCCTAGAGTTATGCCTCAAGCAACCAATTTGAAGGGGGAAAAATTTGATTGGGGCAAAAGCTTAAACGACCCAATCCATTTTTGGAGTTTACCTTGATATTGACCAACCACACAAACCATCTGAAGGGGGACGCTCCCAGGGTACCACGAGGTCGTGCAAGAAGATCTCACGGTGCAAACCAATGAAGGAGATCGTAGAACATATTGACACACATCCTTCACCCACTTACTATAAATACTCTCTCCGTCCACCTTGATATTGACTCATGCAAACACCATCCAAAGGGGGATGCTCCCAAGGCACTATGAGGCCAAGCATGAATCTCACGGTGTAAACATTCAAGGTGAAACGTGAGTGAAATTGACATATCATATATATCTTTTCCTCCCATTGAATATTTTAAAACCTAGGGTTTAGTTTACTTAGAAAAACATGGCTAATTATTTTTTACTATGTGACTATTTAGGTTTGCCCTAAAATAACTCTTACTTGGGAAAGTTAAACAACTTTTGATCATCATTCATTAAACATTTTAACGAACTCTTTGATCAACTGTTGCATGCTTGCAGAAAATCTATCTAATTCACCTTTCCAGGTAGGTTCCCAGATAGGGATGTTTTGTTTTCATCAGCTTAAATACCTCAGCCTAGCCAGAACCCACGTTAGACAAAAAGTCCCTTATAGATAGATTTATGGCAAATTTGAACTTTTATGGAAATTAATTTAATCTTATTAAACCAATTTAAAAGATTAAACTTAGGTTTCTAATCTCATTAGAACTATGAACTTAGATCCATCTCAAACAAATTTTAAAACCCTTTTAAAACATGATTTTACCTAAGTTCGTATGTAACTCTTTCTTATTGATTTTAGTTCTAATTTCTATTATAACTCTTATAAAAGGAAGCAACTAAAACCATCTACAATGCGAAGCAACACATTCTCAAGGAATTTATAACTCTTATAAATAAACCTAAGTGTCATGTTCCATGCATTGTTCATTCATTACTACTTTTATATAACAGTTATATAACTAAGTAATGAATCAAGCATACATATTCTCATACACCCTTATACTATAATACTTATAATATAAAGATGATGCATGAATATGCTTAATGCATACATAAATATAACTCTTATATTATATGATGCATGAGCATGCTTTAATGTAATTTAATCATGCAATCTACTATATTATAACACTTATAATATAAAGATGATGCATGAATAAAATGCATAACCTAAGGTGGGTTTTAAATCTATATGTCATACATTATGGCATATAAACAAACATACATCTCATGTACATAAGATACAAGTTGATGAATCAGGATAATTAGCCTCAAATCCAGAAGAATAAATCTAACCATTACAAAAAGCATTGAGTCCACCGATTCAAACAGGCAAACTGGGTCTTGAATCCTCCAGGTGAAGCTGCATCTCCTTAATCATGTAACAACTCCTTGTGATCGTCTAGCAATGTTGTATGAGCATAAACGATCGTTTAGCATGGATCAAATGCCTATGACTATGCGATGAAGCATAAAGGTCACGCGATCGTGTAACGCACATTGTGTAATGTATGCCTAAACGATCAAGTAGACGACAACTATGCGGTGAAGCATGATCGTCTAAATGATTGCGGAGCAAGCATCAAGTATCGTATACTGGGTGATCGAGTAGCCAGTAACTATGTGATGAAGCATGCTGGACTACACAATCGTTTAGTGCAAGCACCTACCATGCGATGAGTATAAAAAACACTATGCGACCGTTTACCTCAAGCATCTACGCGATTGAGCAACTAATGCAACACGATAGAGTAAACTCTTTACTCAATCATTTAGCATCCGCTATGTGATCATTTAGTAAATGCTACACGATCGGGTAGAACTTTTCTACACGATGCGACTAACTTTGGTCTTCTTCCTCCTTGATGAGACCAACATCTCCATGCTTTGAAACTTCATCACGAACGACTCAAAACACTCAAAACACTTTGAATACAGACTCGATTGCTTGTTAATTATGCCAAAAAAAACAGGTGCCCTTACAAATTAACACTTTGTAAACTTAAAGAAAGCTTTAAATAGAAGCAATCATCCCGTAAACATCTATCAACACATTCACAAACGCATTTAACTCTTAAACGCATTGTAAAACACTTAAAACCCACCATAACTGTAAAGGAAGTTCAATACAACAATGGAATTTAGAATATCAAAATAACTTGGCTCTGATATTAATTGAAGAAACTCTGAATCGAGATCTAGTGAGAGGAAGCGGATCATTCCAAATCCCATTATGAAAGAACACAAACAATTACAGTCTAAATAGAAACGATTATACATAAACAGTAAATTACAGCATGCTTCTTTAAAAGATTGAACAAGGGATAGAATATGCAAACTTTTGAAAAACCTTTCTTCAAGTATCCTTCATCGTTTAGCAAATCATTCAATCAGCACGAACTTCGAACGCAACGATCAAAACTCAATCTCAACACACGTTTGAATGAACTTTGATCCAATCGAGTCTAACTCGACCCTCGAACGAAATTAGAACACCACCACAATGGTTAACTTGGTATTCTTGGTATGAGAATCTAGGAATTGTGGGCTCTATATGATTTTGGAATGAGGAAAAACAGGAGGTAGACGATTGAGTAGACAATCGAGTAAGTGGGAGATGTATGTTGTCTATCGTATAGACACAATACTCGATCGTTTAGAAAGATGAAGCCTATCGTATAGACTTTGCTACTCAATCGTGTAGCAACAAGTAAACGAGTAACTATCGTATAATAAACTCGTAACTTGATCATGTAAGCTCTCTATGCTATGATAAAACCCTTTTACACGATAGCCTTTTGTGAGATTAATCCGAGTGAAAAATCAACTAACTGATTTGGAAAATAATTTTCCTTTTTATCTCATAATTACCATAAAACTTTCAATAACGTCCCACTCAATTCAATTATTAGAGAAAAAGAATAATTGATTATCATTTAATTAATATGTTATAAATAAATATAATAACCAACTTATCATATTATATTTATAACCTATAGTTTTAATGTTTCATCGTATGAAACATATAAACCATAGTTCTTTTTATTTTTCATTGTATTTAATATAAATCATATTTACATTAATTCCTCCAATGATAATGTATCAAATACATTAAATCAATTATATCACATATAATTGAATTTTCTCTTGTTAATTTGAACTCTTTAGATTAACCCAAAATCTGATTCTCAACTTGAACTCATTGAGGTACCAAGGGGACTTCATGGACCTGTAGCTTGAAGCTCCAACGGTACGTGAATAACTGATTAAACTCTTTAATCATGAGATCCACCATTCGTTAACTGTTGGTCACTCCATTAAAGATCGACAGCTGCACTCTTTGTACTACAGATATATTTCTGTGTTCATATGATCAATCAACAATATGATAACCCTTCACAAATCGCCCGTAAGTACAACTGGACCAATTCACCATTTTGCCCCGTGTAGTTACATCTAACTCCTTATGTAGCACTGATTCCTCTAATGAACAATAAGTCATAGTCCTACTATGACTACATTCTCTCGGACCAGGAGAGGGTGTGGCCACTATGTTCAAGACTCGGAATCATCCCCTAAGGGAGCAATTTATCTACTTACCCCTACTTCGAAGAAGGAGTGAACTTCGTCTTATGTAGCTGAGTTCTCAGCTCCCTAATTAGACAAATCCCCAAAATACTAGGCTTGTTGAGTTGGCAATCTGGCCACTCTCACCCATACAAATCTAGATCGAATCACATGAAATTTCAAGCTGAAAATTTAAGGCAATATTGTTATCACCTTTATGAATAAGTTTGTAGAAGAAAATTTTGCAAGATAAGGTCTGGGGTTTGAGTTACATATTTTGGAAACTAAACATAGAAAGTGTTGAACATGCATGTAGCTTCGCGGTTTAGGGCCATTGGGGAAGATTTAAAACTCCAGATCAGGCCATAAAGAGTTTTACGCTGAAATTTTGAGGCAACTACTTGCTAAACATAGGTTTGGCACCCCAAAAATCTTATAAGTACTGGGTGTGGGCGTTAGAAAGGAGGCGACCAACTAAAGTTAAGCCCTTTCAAATTCGACTAAGTACCCAACGCCCTAAGGCAAGTTACGAAGAATTGAAAGCAAAAGGAATAAATGTGAGCTTGATTCTGAAGCAAGTCTAAAAAAGGAAACCATGACTAGTAACTAAAGTATTTTGATATGTTCACAGGGTTGACATTAGTAGGAGAAGCTCATCAATCTTAAAAGGATTTTCCAAAGACTGTGAGTGACTCTAATGTTTACAAATGTTTATGAATGATTTAGCAAGTCATGCTTTTATGAAAGTTATTTTTGATAGCCAGCCTCAAAGTTTGCCAAAATATTTACTTTATTGATTTTTACGAATGCTTGATAGATTATTAACTTATAAAGTATGGATAGGTATGGTCCAGGCATGATGTTCTTAAGTGATTAATGTCTAATGCTTGTGAAGTATGTTGTCCTAGACAAAGTCTGAATGGCTAGTGCATGCTATTAGGGAAAGCTAAGCCTATAAGACAAAGGTAAGTGTGAGGTTATATGAAGGACTTCTAGTAAAGTATGTTTAGCTCAATACATCTAAGTGGTAACCGAGCTTAGAGGCGATTGATGATAGGATCCTAGCTACGTACACGTAGGACCAGTGGGACTGGGAAGGTGATGGATAGAGGAACCACATCCCAAGAGATGAACTCAAGTTTCAGTAAAACTTGTTAATGAAGAATGCCATGCGTTGAGTTGGTTCCACATTAGCAAGGGCTATGAAGAAGGATAAACTATGTGATTTCAATGATAATTGTTGATAAGTTTATATGTTTTCAAACAATTGAGTTTCATGAGATTGGTTAGCATTTTCCTCAGGTATGTACATGTTTTATCGCATGCCAAGGTGATATGTTAGTCTTATTTCAGATTAAGTATTCTATGTTGAAGCATGCGTTCTAAAGACTGTAGCTAAGTGTCTACAAATGCTAAGCTTAAAGCTAGGGGTTCAAGGAAAAATTTTTAAAAAAAAAGGAAGAAGAAAAAGGAAAAAAAAAAGAAAAAAAATGCTTGAACCAAATGAAATTACCATTGGTTCGAGTTGGAACTGACTCGATTTAGAGGTTTTGTGTAGTGTATAAAGAAAACTAAACCTATTTGGTCAGTTTTGGGTTTTGCATGAACTAGACAAATTATACCTAAATTGATTAATATATAGTTAGGTTATCGTTTTGAAACTCTATCAACATCGTGTATAGTCCACATGGTTGTGAAAATCTCTTCGTTCTAGTGTATAGGACATGAGTTTCAACACAGTCCATAAAGCAAATAAAACAAGCAGACTCGTGTTTGAGCCTCTTTTGAACCTAATGATCCACACATTGTTTTCATGCCTATAATCAACACTAACAACAAACTTAATCGATGCTCAAACTAAGTCGAATCAAATCGGCACACCATAAGAGGCCAATTACCATCTTAAAAATGCATGAAACTAAAAAAAGAAAGAAAAATTGAGTTCTTTTAGAAAAAGAGATTAGGTCGAAATTTTTTAATTTATTTTTTGTAATGTCCCAAGTTTAGAGGGGAGACATGAATGAATCGAGATCTCATCCGAATGAAAGAGATCTTGAGGATATGAAAGAATGGTTAAAAAAGGCTTAAAAAGAATTGAAAGTTACTAGATATATTAACAAATTGTACCTTCTTTGTCGGTGGCTCAATCATAGAAACCTCATTGTTAAGCGTGCTTAGCTTGGAACAATTCTATGTTAGGTGACCTCTCAAGATTATTTATAGGATGCATGTGAGTGAGGATAAAACATGCGTAGAAAGGACCCGTGTTAGTTCGTGAGGATGGTCTTCACTCTTAGAAACATTAAGGGGAATACCGAGGCCATTCAGTGTCGAATCTGGATTCTGAATCCTAGGCCTAGGGCATTACAACATGTTTTGGAGTACTACTATTGACAAAAATGCTCATAAACTCATAATTTCATGAAAATAAAGTTTTACACAAATTAAGTTTGACTAATGCAGAAATTAACCATTTGAATATTTTGCCAAAGTTCAATAAAATTTTAGCTCTAATATCGTTTTCCTTTAAAATTTTGTCAATCTCATACCATATATGTGTTTCATAATTTATTGAACACGTAATATAATATTTTTTTAAAATGATATTTGGATTAAAGCTTTTAGGGGATAAAATCGAAGCATTTTTAGGAGTTATTTGGGGTGTTGAGTTGAGATAAGATGTCTGAAATTCATGTCTGTAGAGTTCATATATTTGTAGAGTTCATATGTCTGTTTATCTAGTTTCAGTTCATATATCTATGTATAGGGTGGAAAATTGAGTTCATATATTTGGGTATCTGATACAGTTTTTTTTAACTTTAAATAATTTGCTTTTATTATTAATATTTTTGTTTTGAATTTTTTTTATTCAATAATCCTACTCATCTTTGTTTGAATAAAATATAAAATGCAAATTTTCTTTAAGTTTTATAGATTTTTTTTTTTAATAATGTATAACAATTGACCTACTACATTTATTGCAGTAATATAGTTAAATAAAATGAGAATGAAAGAGAAATTAAAACTTTTGATTCCTAATTTTTCTCCAAAAATTTCATCATCATCTTCTTTTTATTTTTCTTCCTATTGTTGTTTTGTATTTTAACTCATGATTGTTTTTAATTAAAATTTTCCCATCATCTTAGTAGCCAATAGAATGGCACCACAATTATTCAATAATTTCACTTTCAATTCCTCCAAATTTGAAGGATCATTAGAGAATAAATCTCAAATTTTCACTAATTTTTACTTAAAAATGTTCTAGGAAAGAAAAGTCTCCATTTTATGTTTTTTTTTATTATATGTTACATACATCAACTACATATATACTTGTTTAAATATTCTTAACACTTATTTGACATGTGAATTTAATTAAATAAAAATATATTTTACAAATTTCTACGTAAAAATATCCTACTTAATGTAGACAAAATATTATTATTTACATAATCAACCCTACAACATAATTTAACCATCACCAGTCTTATAATAGTCGAAAGTGGTTCTCGAAATTGATTATCAAAGACAATTTTCACTAGAATCTGTAGTCGAAGCATGAAGGTGGTATTTGAGTTGGTTGTCGAAGTTTGTCATTGGAGGTGATTGTTGAAGCATGGAGTTGGTCGTCAAAGTTGCTCGCTCGAAGGTGATCATCAAAGTTGATCATCGAAGAAGATTTTCATCATAGCTTGTAGTCGGAGGTGGTTGTCAGAATTGATCATTAGAGTTTATTGTTAGAGGTGGTTGTGGAGTCTAAAATTGATTGTTGGAGTTGGTTGTGTAAAGATGGTCGTGGGAGTTGGGTCACTGAAGTTCTCATCAGAGTTGGGTGATCGGAGTCGTCGCCAAAGGTTGTCCAAAAGTGGTCGTGGGAGTTGGGACATCGTTAGATCAAAATGAATTTTTCTTTTTCTTTTCTTATGTGGCAAATGATGTTCTTTTTTTAACCATATAACTTTTGATCGCTAATACATCCATAATTGATCCAAATAAGTTTGTAAATAAAAAAAATCTATATATATTTAGTCGTTTCGTTTCTACGGTTGAAATATTTATATCATCGAAGGAAAGTAGAAAGTTGGAAACCGAAAATTCGTAAGCAGTTGGTTTGAAATGGAGCTCCCGTTCTCTCTCTCAACCTAAACAATGAGAATCGAAGAAACAAGAACTAAATACTGGAGCTTCTCAATCGCTTAGGACGGCCATAGATCTGCATTCAAAGTTCTGGAGTCTGCACTGGTGAAGCATTGAAGCAATGGATCGGGTGCTAAAGGCCGCAAGAGCATCCGGCTCTCTTAATCTTTCCAATCGCTCTCTCAGGCAAGTTCTTCATTCATTTACACATCCTGATCATTACCTTACAATCCTTCAAAAGCTAAGATTAAGGAGATACCACTTTAATTTTGTTGTGATCGAAGTGCATGTACCTGAATTTTGGTTGTAACCTTCAGTGATGTGCCAAGTGAGGTTTATCGGAGCTTGGATGCAGTTCAGGCGGACGAGAAGTGGTGGGAGGTAAATTTTCTTCACTTTCGACTTGGAGATTTAAGAATTGATTTTACTTCGTTTCATTCATTGCTTTGTTTTTGCAGGCTGTGGAGTTACAGAAGCTAATTCTAGTTCATAACAATATTCAATTGTTGAGTGAAGAACTGAGGAATTTGTCTTCTCTTACCGTATTAAATGTTAGTCACAACAAACTTTCTGAATTACCAGCTGCAATTGGAGAGTGAGTTCTGATTTTGTACTTTCAGTACTCGTTTCTTAGACAAAATTTTATGATGGTTGTATTTTGGTAATTCTTACGCGGTTATTAATTCACTTTTGCAGGCTTCCTGCCCTAAAGCTCTTTGATGTGTCCTTCAATTCATTAATGAGAATACCTGAAGAAATTGGATCCGCCACTTCACTTGTCAAGTATTCCTCTTCCCTTCTACACATCCCCCGTAGATTGTTTTTTTTTTTTTTCAGAATTATGAGGAGAGAATCTAGCAGAATATTTTCTGAAATGGGAGATCGTTGATGAATTCATTTGCCTTAAGTTTGCACTTTCTTTAAGAAAAAATTCTTAGCATCTAGGGGAATGACATTACAAGGACATAAGGAATTGAAGATTGATTGAATTCGGCGAAAAATCAATGTTCAGTGTTCTTTATTTGAAGTGATTATCAAATTGAAAAATATTTTCTCAGACTCGCATAGACGTGATTAATCTTCCTCTCCTTCACCTCGTTCTTTTTCTTTCATTAAAAAAAGAAAAACAATATGCGAGGTTTACCATTCCTGCAATTATTCACTTCTAAGTTCTTACATGTCAAAGAAATCCTTTTCTAGTTTCTTTAAGTCCATTTTCATTATTCATTTTTTTTATCATTGAGAAAAACCTCCAAGTGGACATGGACATCACAGGGAATTTTTTACCTGTCGCTTATTGAGGCAATTGTTTCCCTTTAGATTTGACTGTTCAAGCAATCACCTCAAGGAACTACCAGGTGGACTTGGAAGGTGTTCAGATCTGTCGGATCTGAAGGTAATTGTTTCCTACTGTGATCTGCACTCACTTCCACATCCCCAAATGGTCTGCTTCTTGAGCTGCCTTGACTGACCTTGTGGGGCCCTTTCTGTCTCTTAGTATAGTAACTTTGTAATACCTTTCCACAAGTATAATGGATTATGGGAACTGTTTTCTTTTGCCATCTTATGTTAAGTTCATCCTTGCTGGTAACCTAGACAATAAATGTTGCATGTTCTCTCCTATGCTAAATTTTCCTTCAGTTGTGATATGAAGGTTAGACGGTTGATTGGGTCAGTTGAGGGGGGTTTGGGATATACCAAATAATTAATGATATGAAGGCTCTTATTTATTTATTTTTAGCATAATGTATCAAGCAAGGTTTCTTAGTGTACTCTTCCTCAGGCATCAAACAACTCCATTTCCAGCTTGCCAGATCAACTTGCAAACTGCTCAAAATTGACAAAGCTTGATATGGAGGTAATGATAGAGAATATTAATTTTAAACGGGTTTGATGAAAAACGTTTATGTTTGGTCAAGTAATGGAAATAGTAATTCATTTCTAATGTAGCCTCTTTGGTTGGCAGGGGAACAAGCTAAAAGTTATATCCAAAAATTTGATTGCCTCATGGACTATGCTCACTGAACTTAATGCATGTAATTTTGAAGTCTTGACCTGTCTATCTGATATTGTTGAATACTTTAAATTTTGCATTACTGGATTAGAGAAATATAATCTTACAATTAAATATTTGCAGCAAAGAATTTGCTTAATGGGTTGCCTGAGAATATTGGTAGCCTATCACGTCTCATTCGTTTAAATGTATTCCAAAACAGTGAGTTTTTTGGCTGACTAACCCACTTAATCTCCTTTACTTCAATAATTTAATCCTTTTCTTTTATGTTTTAACGAGGCTTTCCAAATATATCCCCTCTGCAGAAATTTCATCAATTCCACCTTCAATAAAGGATTGCTGTGCGCTTGCAGAGTTATATATGGGGTAGCATTCCATCCAATATCATACACTTGGTTTAGATTGTAATGGGTTTCTATAGTTTGTTCCTTTTCTTCTTTTAACATTTTAATTTGATTGCGTAATGTGATTTCAAATTATAGGAATAATTCAGTTAGTACGCTACCAATGGAGATTGGAGCACTTTCACATTTAGGGACTTTAGATCTTCACTCAAACCAGGTAGTCTGTTCATCTCCATATAGTTCTTACCTACATTTTTTCCTCACCTCTATAAATGGATAATAAAGAATAGGGAAACTATACTATATTGGAAAACTGTCGAGAGGAAACTTTACTGCTCTATGAAATGTTGGTTAGGCTAAACCTGGGATAAGTGAGCATTCAGATATAAATAAATTCTACCTTGATTTCTTCAGTCTCATCCGTTGCTCAGCATATAATATATTACAGTATAGCATGGTTTTTTGAGCTCTATAACATTTTTTGTTTAAAGAAACCAAACTTTCATTGAGAAGTATGAAAGAATATGCTCATAAAAAGAAACTACATGAAAAATCCCTGCAACATTTTGTATGACAATTCGTTTTTCTATCTTGCATTTGTTCTTTCTCAAATTTAAATTAAGTTTTTCTCTCAACAAATTTTATGTTATGGGCTAGTACTACAAAAATTTGTAAATTTTATGTTGGGCTTTTTTTTTTTTTTTTGTAACCTGTTGGTGTGTGGGGATATCTCATCTCCCCCTCTTTTGGTAATGAAAGTCAGGTTTCTTATCCAAAAAAAAAAACAAACAAATCATGATCTTAAATTATGAATATTTAACATCAAAAGATCTAATGCATAACCTTTTGCTAAGCCCAAACAACTCACTGTATTAATGAAATTAAATTGCCATGAAATTCAGCACCATGGTCTTTGGTTATGGGCATACTTTCCATCACATATCATAAGTGTGAAAATAAACTGCATACAAGACAGCGTGGAGTTCTCCTATTCTTTAGTTTGAATATGAAAGAAAGGGGGTTCAAATTCATTTTTGAAGCCCATGAATTAGTGAGGATTAGGTTGTACTTGGAACAATATCTTCTACAACTCTTGGTTGGTGATGTTAACATAATAAATAGGTACCTATTTCGCAATTCATATGAAGGAAGGATAGTAGGATAGGTATTTGGAGAAGCTGTGGGAGATGGTGAGATTTAATATGTCTATATGAGAAATTGATTACAAACTAGCACAAGGCTTCATGTAGAAAATTAAAATGGAGTTGCACAAAGGAGGGATATAATTCGGGGGCTAAAGGAGATAAAATTCAAATTGGTGTGACTGCAATTGAGAATTTATGATTATGCCAGAAGAAATTCATGTGGGATATACCACCAGAAGAATCAGAGAAAACTATCCAAGGGAGTACACAAATGTCCAAGTCTTAAATCACCGATTGACCCAAAAGCTTAAGCTAATGAGTGAAGACAAATTTAATATTATATCATTTAACACTCTCTCTCATTTGTGAGCTTGAAATATGTAGAAGATCCAACAAGTGGAAATAAAAAATAATTGGAGAGGAAATAAGATTGCAGAAGTTTGTACTCAGGATCTCTTGGACCTCCTGCTTTGGGAAGAAAAAATATTGTTATTTCTTCTACACTTGAAGCAAGGTCTTCTTATATAGAAGAAAGACTAAATACTAATAAGGAAAGAACCTTGCTTATATAGAAAAAAGAATATACACATAATACACATTTAATATTATAAAGAATATAAGGAAGAAAATCCAACACTAAGCATGAAGGTAAAAGGTTCCAGCACCAGAGATTTAATAATCCATGAACCCCTGAAACCTAATGGCAGAAGGGAGACAAATACCTATGAAGAAGTGAAAAAGAAGATTCTGCCACATGGTGGAGGTGAAAATATAGTGAAGAGGGTGAAAGCTTGCTGGCTTAAATATCTCCAATGTGTGGAAGGGGCATGAGATGTTAATAACTTGATAATGGCAGGGTGGGGTTGAGGAGCTAAATCATAAACTAGAGAAGCCGTACACTCATGTACTTCACAGCTCCATGGGTGGAGAAACTTCTGGAATTAGATAGGGCCATGGGTCCGGACAACTTTAAACAAAAAGAAAACTGAACTGGAAGGAAGGAGTCTACATGCAGTGTGCAGATTAGGTTTAGGAATAATTTTGGGGCTGAGGAGGGGGTTTAAATTAGCTATAAAAAAATAAAGCAAGAAAACAAACTTAATTATTTTAAAAGAAAATGGACTAAAAGACCCATAACCCTTGAGGAAGTGTGTTCTTGAAGCAGAGTACTGATAGGAACATTATTAACATTATTAGGCTACTAGGGATATGAGTTTTCAGCTTGTTAGTGGAGTGGTTATGAATCACATTGGAGGAGTTGGAGACAGACATCTTTTGGGATTAATTTTTGGAGAGAGTCTTGAATTCGAAGTATGAGCTACAACTTTCTGTGTATTTCATTTTTCTCATGAACTACCAAATTCCAGCCTAGCAATTGAGACAAAAATAAGATATTTTTGCCCTCGGAGAAAATCTATGCTAAAAGCTTGCAATTCAGTACATAATACCCATGCCTTATTGAGTAAAAATATTTGCAAATCTTGCATAGATGGAGAATAGTACTTTTTGATTTTTTGATTTTTTTGATTTGTTTACTCTAGAGAAAGTTGGTTTCCATATGGATTTACTATCTAATACTGTAATTTGTACGTTTAAATTATATTCTTTACATGTCATTAAATGAATCTTCTCAACTCATTTGGTAATACTTGAGAATCTGGTGAACATGCTGCCTTACTATATGCAGTTGAAAGAGTATCCAGTTGAGGCATGCAAGTTGCATCTCTTGGTCCTAGATCTTTCAAACAATTCATTGAGTGGACTGCCTCCAGAAATCGGTAAGGTTAGCAGATATAATCTAACAGTGTTTGAAATTCTGAAAAATTATTTAAAGATTCATATATATAGATTCTCCTCTCGCACTGTTTGTAGAGTTTGTAGATGTTAGTAACTAAGTTTTACTCCACTTGATCCTAGTTCTGTAATAGACTTTTTTAGAGGCAGTAAAAGATTAGTTGTATTAATTACTGTTCTTTCAGAAGCATAGACCAGTGTAGTGCCAGAACTTGTTGAGCAACTGTTTCCTTCACTTCACTTGCCTGCTTCTGGGAGCCGACATGTATTTTTCTTATAAGCACAAAGAATGCCTCTTGCATTCATTTGAAAGTTGTGTTGGTGAATGTATAGCGACTTTAATTTTAGCTGGAAAAATTTGGAAACAACATGGTACTAGTGCCTTTCTTAAAGGACTAAAAGGAGGACTGACGGAAGATATCAATTTGATCCTTTGCGTAGGTAAGATGACTACTTTGAGAAAGCTCTTGCTCACAGGCAATCCCATACGTACTCTTCGAAGGTGTGAAAGTTCTACTTAGTGTATTCTTACCACCCTAATGCTTATAAACAGCTTTCAATTGTTTCATTTCAATGAAAAGATGACTAAATTTTGATGCTTCGTTCAATGCTAGTTCACTAGTTTCTGGGCCAACACCTGCTTTACTGAAGTTTCTTCGAAGTAGACTTCCTGAAAATGAAGGTTCAGTAGTAATTTTATTTTTACTCTTCGGGTGGACCATATATTATTTCACATCTGGGGTCTCTCTTCATTATGGTGTTTAAATAATGTTCTTTTTTTAGAGCCTGAAGCTAGTAGCACTCAGAGAGGGGATGTAATAACTATGGCAGCTAGAATGTCTATCACTTCAAAGGTATTGCCTACCATATCTTTTTGAAAAGTTTCAAAGTTTATATATTTCTTCTGTTATCCAATGATGATTTACACGTAAATGCTGAGCTCTTACTTTGGAGCCACTGCCTTCCGCACTACATCTGTTGTCCAAACTCACTTTTAGGAATAAACTAAGCCTAATACTAACATGTTGCATTGCATGGGATGAAGTTTATTAAGGAAATTGACTAAAAGAGAGCTAGAGGGATCTTCCCACTTGTTATAACTTGTAGTTTCTTAGAGCCTGTTTGGTAACTGTTGGAGTGTTGGTATATATTAATTTTACCACCTTTTTTTATCAAAAGAATTAATTGTCCATTACATACTTGAAAACTACAACATCATTAATGAACACATAGATAAATTAATTTATACACAAATACATCTCAATCCACAAGGGCACCAAATAAACAAAGAAAAATTACAAAAACCTAAAGAAAACACATTCAAGAAAAAAAAAAAAAAAGAAGATGATATTCCAAAAGATAATCTCAGTGGATGTGATGACGATGATTATGAATGAAGGTCTTCTCTTCAAGCTCTGGCCTTGAATGGAATGGCTCTGATGATGATCTGGTGATAAATAGCAGCCAAAGCCACTCCAATGAAAGGTCCCACCAGAAGATTCAATGCTCATCCCAAGCGTGTTGCCTATTTTGGAATGGTGAACCAAAAGATACATGAGTTACTATAGCCAATTGATTTGATATGGAGCCTCATGTTTATCTAGTATGTTATCAAAGCACGTGAAGCCCAAATGAGAATTCAATTTAAAAAACATTTGGGATCCGATCCATGAATGAACCCAAAAAGGTATCATCTTCAGGGAGCACATTGAGGATTCCACATTGGAAAGATGGAGAGAACTCACAATCTTTAAAAGATACATGAGTTACTCCTCCCACTGCCAATTGGCTTTGAGATCGAATGTCATGTTTATCTAATAATAACTTCCCCTGTTGGTTTGAGAAGAATAATAATTTCTTATTTCATTCACTATGTCAAATGACCTTTTTAAAGATACAAGTTAGGCAATCTAGGGTTAGTAACAAACTAGGAATAAAATCTACAAAATAACAAATTACCTAAAAAACCTAGATACATAAAGATACACTTAAATAATAAAAACATATTTACAATAATAAAAACAAATCGATAGTAATAACAAATAAATAAATACACGATTCTATACTCCTTAAGTTGGTGCATAGATGTCATGCATACCCAACTTTCTTATGAGTTCATCAAATACCGGTTTAAACAATCCTTTAGTCAGAATAACTGCCGTTTGGTCTTTGGAAGGAACAAAAAGAGTGCAAATTACTCCTTCCTCTAGATTTTCTTTAATGAATGTCGATCCACCTCTATATGCTTCGTACGATCATGTTGGATACGATTTTATGTAATGTTTAAAGCGGCTTTGTTATCACAAAAGAGCTTTATTGGAGCTTTGACCTCCATTCCTAACTCTTTAAGCCTTCTACGAATCCATAAAATCTCACATACTCCATTAGCCATGACCCTATACTCTGCCTCAGCATTACTTCGAGCCACTACATTTTGCTTCTTACTGTGCCATGCCACCAAGTTTCCCCGCACATATGTACAAGAGGTTGACTTTCGATCAGTTATAGAGCCTGCCCAATCAACATTAGTATAAGCTTCTACAGATTGGTTGTTTCCCTTTTTAAAAAAAGAGTCCTCTACTAGGACAACCTTTAAGATACCTAAGTAATCCATAAACTGCCTTAAGATATTCTTCAAAGGGCTTATGCATGAACTGACTTACCATACTCACTGCAAAGGCTATGTCAGGTCGAGTATGTGATAGATAAATTAATCTACCTACTAACCTTTGATATCTTTGAACATCAACACGGGAATCCTGAGTAATGCCTCCAAGTTTCTTGTTCGCATCAATTGGAGTTTCTACAAGCCGACACCCACTCATGCCTTTATCTTTGAGAAGGTCTCGAATATATTTCTGTTGAGACATAACAATTCCTTGCTTTGATCTTGCAACTTCCATGGCAAGGAAATATTTCATTTCTTCTAGATCCTTTAACTTTAAACTCCTCGAAAAGTTTGTTCTTTAACATAGCTATTTCTTCATGATCATCACCTGTAATAATAATATCATCTATATAGACAATAAGAGTAGCTATCTTTCCATCCTTTGAGAATCTAGTAAATAATGTATGATCAACATGAGCTTGTGAATACCCCCGTTTTTTTTACAACCTGAGTGATCCTTTCAAATCAGGCCCTTGGAAGGATTGTTTAAGGCCGTACAAAGCTTTTTCAGGTCTGCACACTTTTGATCCAAACTTTTCTTTAAATCTTGGAGGAGGTACCATGTATACTTCTTCTTCAATGCGGCTGTTTAAGAAAGCATTCTTCACGTCAAATTGATTTGCTGGCCAATCCAGATTTGCTGCGATAGACAACAAAATTCAAACAATATTAAGTTTAGCAATAGGAGCAAATGTCTCTGCATGGTCAATTCCATATGCCTGTGTATATATCCTTTAGCAATTAGACGAGCTTTATATTGTTCAAGAGTTCCATCAGCTTTAAACTTAAGAGTGAATCCATCTACACCCAACAGTTGATTTTCCTTTTGGCAGCTGCTCAATCCTCCATGATCGATTCTTCTCAAGATCATTCATCTCCTCATGTACAACCTTCCTCCATTCTAGAACGTTAAGAGCCTCCAGAACACTGTTAGGTATTTGGACATTGGTGACACTAGAAGTAAAAGCAGAAAAAGACTTGGAGAGATTTTTAGTTAGACACATGATTTAACATAGGACATTTGACACGTGAACGTTTTCCTTTCCTCAAAGCTAAAGGAATATCAAGATCGGAGATAGAATTTTCACCTGGGGATTTGTTTGATCTTGGTTCAGATTCTTGACAGACAAGAGGAGGGATAGTTCCAGGATCCTAATGATTTGTCCTTCTCTCATAAGTCTGCCCAAAGAGTTTTGTTGATTCCAACTAAGATTTATTTTCAGAATGATGTTGATTATGAGTAAAATTATGTGAATGCACACCTTCTAACTTATGACTATGCTCATTTTCTAAGCTAGGGCCAGGGTTTTGTGAGGAATTTTCTTCACAATGTGATGCTATTGAAATCGTTTCATGTGTTGTTTCCTAACTTCTTCAATTTCTTGAACACGATTATTATTCTCGAAATTAAGAAATTCTAGAGTTGAGGTTTTTGAATATATATTTGGATTTCTTGCAATCACTTCAAGACTTAGATTTTCTACGAATTCCATATTTTGAGATGGTAGATTCTTCATATTCGAATCTATTTGATGCTCCCCCTGAATCTGATTCTTAAAATAAGGTTGCTTTTCAAAAAATTGTATATCCATTGAAACAAACATTTTTCTAGTTGTAGGATCAAAGCACTTGTACCTTTTTTGGTTTGGAGCAATACCTAAAAAAACACACTTTTTTGCTCTTGGGTCCAACTTATTAGCACTTCTATTAGGATTCTTTACAAACAGTATGCACCTAAATATTTTCAGGGTAATTGTGCCTATCAATCTAGATCTAGGAAATTCTTTTTGAAGAAATTGAATGGGTATTCGAAAATTTAGTATCCTAGATGGCATTCTATTAATTAGATACGTGGCATGTAAAACAGCCTAACCCGAAAGGTACTTAGGTATATTCATAGAGAACATTAGTGCTCGAGCAACTTCTAATAAGTGCCTATTTTTTCTTTCAGCTCGGCCATTTTGTTGAGGTGTATCATTACAAGGATTTTATTGAACTATTCCCTTTTCCATGAAAAACCCCCCTAGAGAACATTAGTGCTCGAGCAACTTCTAATAAGTGCCTATTTTTTCTTTCAGCTCGGCCATTTTGTTGAGGTGTATCATTACAAGGATTTTATTGAACTATTCCCTTTTCCATGAAAACCCCCCCTAAAATTTGGGTAAAGTATTCATAGAGAACATTAGTGCTCGAGCAACTTCTAATAAGTGCCTATTTTTTTCTTTCAGCTTGGCCATTTTGTTGAGGTGTAACATTACAAGGATTTTATTGAACTATTCCCTTTTCCATGAAAAACCCCCCTAAAATTTGGGTAAAGTATTTATAGAGAACATTAGTGCTCGAGCAACTTCTAATAAGTGCCTATTTTTTCTTTCAGCTCGGCCATTTTGTTGAGGTGTATCATTACAAGGATTTTATTGAACTATTTCCTTTTCCATGAAAAAACCCCCTAAAATTTGGGTAAAGTATTCTCTACCATTATAACTCCTAAAAATTTGAATTTTGGAATTAAACTGCGTGTGAATCATGTGGTAAAATTGTTTAAAAACACCTTCAACTTCTGATTTTTCTTTTAGTAAATCCCAACAAACTCATCTATCAAAGTGATAAACCATCTTTTATCCTTACAAGTTTTATGAAGGACCCCAAATATCAGTGTGAATTTAAGTAAATGCTTTTGATACTTGATATGGACGAGTTGTATATGTACTTCTATGATGTTTAGCTTACAAATTTCACACTAAAACACAGATGGATCTTTATTTTGAAACAAGTTTGGAAACAATTTCTGTAAATAAAAGAAATTTGGGTGCCATAGTCTAAAATACCATAAATAAATCTCATCATTACTGGAAATAGATGTTGTTTGGGAGCACGAATTCCCTCGAGCATCTTTATTTGAGTTTGACTCCCCATCTAAGAAATAGAGACCATGACTTTCACTAGCACTGCCAATTATCTTTCCCGAGACCAGTTCCTGAAATACAGTGTGAAGATGAAAAATTAGCAAGGCACGGAATGTCTTTTGTGAGTTTGCTAATAGATATCAGATTACAAGATAACTTGGGAACATGTAAAACATTAGATAAGACTGGACAAGATGATATCCTAATGTTACCAACACCAGTTATAGGGGAATAAGAACCATCTACAATTCTTACTTTTTTATTCCCTGCACAAGGTTTATAGGAATAAAATAGGCTAGAACATCTAGTCATGTGGCCAAAGGTGCTGAATCTATTATCCAAGAAGAAATTTTTTGTTGCATACAATTGAAAGCATGGAAGGAAGACACACAAGGTATTGTATCGTTTTTGGCAAAAGAACATGACAGGGTTTCATGATTGGTCAAATTTGATGAGTTAACTTCAGGATTTTCTCCATTTGTTTTGGAGTGAATTGGGCGGTAGATGATTTGACTTGATGATCTTGAGTAGTTTCAACCATGGTATGGGATGCACGTTCGGCCTTTGGTTTCCAACCAGGAGGCTTGCCATGTATCTTCCAACAAGTTTCCCATGTATGCCAGAACTTCTTTCAGTAGTCACACCTTGATTTCTTCTTCTTATTGCCACTTTGATCATAATTTACGAACCACTAAGGTTACTGTATTGCTGCTGCTTTCAAGCGTAGGAGTGCTACTATGCATAATTTTGCAGCGACTCTCCTCTAAGCAAACTTCTAAGACCTCACATATGGAGGGCAAAGGTCGGCGGCCAAGAATACGATCCTTCACCTCATCAAGATTTTGATTAACACCTGCAAGAAACATTAATTCTCCTCACGCTTTTTACATTGAGTATAGTCTTTCGTGTTCTCCCACACATCCTCGTTGCAAAAGATCAAGTTCATGTCATATTGTCACCATCATTGTAATAAGTTGTGACATCATTTTGCCCCCTGCTTTGAATGCCATAATTTAGTTTTCAATTAAAAAATTTCTGAGGCATTCTCAAGGTCGGAATATGTTTCTTTAACTGAATCCCACACTTTTCCTGTTTTCATGAACTTGTGAGGTTTAGCTATCGATGGATCCATGGAATTGAGCTATAACCAATGAGTTTTCGGACCTCCATCTTTTGTATATAACCTCATCAGTCTTTGAGCATGAGATTCACTAGTTAAGTATCCAATCTTACCTCTGCCGTCGATGGCTAGCTTGAAGGATTGTGCCCATTCCAGATAGTTCCTCCCATTCAAGCGAGGAACGGTAATCTGCATTGAAGAATGAATTGAAAGGTCTGTTGCCATCAGCTTCGATAAACTGAGGCCATGGGTTTTTTCGACAGCAATGGTTGATTCTGGTAAGTGAGTTTTTTCAATGGTTGATTCTGGTGAGTTTTTTCACCAGTAGATGGAGAATTCAGGGTGGATGGCAGTACTTTTCCAATCTCGGATATGACATCCATGGTTAAAGCCAGAGAAAAAGAATTTCTGAACAAATTGAGATTTACCAAGTTGGTTTGTGAAGAATAATAATTTTTTATTTCATTCACTAGGTCAAATGACCTTCTGAAAGATACAAATTAGGCAATCTCGGGTTAGTAACAAACCAGGAATAAAATCTACAAAATTAAAACTGACCTAAAAAACCTAGATACATAAAGATACACTTCACAGATATTAAAAACGTATTTACAATAATAAAAACAAATCTATAATAATGACACATAAATAAATACACGATTCTATATTCCCATTTTTCATTTTTGGTTCCTATTATTACTCTTATTTTTGGATGAAGAAACAATTTCATTGATAAAACTCCAAACACCTTATTGGGATAATGATTCTTCCAAATCACTGAATAAAAGATGTTTTAAAAGATGGTTCACAATCCAAACCAAATCCTCCATGAGCAATTTAACTTGCAAAGAAGAATCAAGAGGCAAAGTTCAAGAATAGGGAGAATTTCGAATTGGAGCCAAAATATGAGAAAGACTAGCCCATTCATTCATTTCCATATCGTTAATGTTGTGTCAAAGGTGCAAATCCCATGCATTGGTTGTCTCAACCCACACCAGCCACAGTAGCATCAGGAAATGACAGTGATGAAGCCTAGGAAACACAGTCACAATAGGGCCACAACTAAGCCAAGAGGCAGTCCAAAAAGAAGTAGAAGTCCCATCATCAAGGGAATGTTGCACACGGCTAGCAACCAAGTCCATAGTTTGGCAGATTAGGATACCACCAAACAAGGAAATACTCAAGGACACAAGAATAAACTCAAGAATAACCTAGTTTTTCAAGAGGGCTAGTCTCTCCTTTAATTCCCCAAGGAAATTCCTTACAAAATACTTCACACCCTTTTTCTCAACCCACTCCCTCTATTTATACCCAAAAGCCCTAACAAGCACACTATTTAATTACCAAAATGCCCCTTCTAATAACTATCCGAATATTTACTAATAATCCTACTATTTCCATAACTAGGGGTCTTACAGGATCTCCAAGGGATTTATTTTTTTTTCGATGAGAAACATTCAATCATAATTCCATTGATATTATGAAATTACAAAAGGGAAAATGAACCATGAGAGATTACATATTGCTATTCCATTGAGCTATAAGAGCAGTAAGATTGGAATCACGAAAATATGAAGTGGATTTACACCAAGACATAGATGTGTACAAACGATGGTAAAAAAAAAGGGTGAAGTCCGTTTCTTTATGTCGAAAGTGCGATGATTCCTTTCATTCCAAATGTGCCAAAAGAAATCTTTGATGATGAAGATTCATGAAACCTTTGATGATGAAGGTCCAAGGGATTTAAATAAACTTGATTGAATAGTTCTTGGCTAACCTCTCCCAGTCAGTGCATAATATTTAGCATCAATAAGCCTCTGCCATAAAGCATGCTCTTCAGTAAGAAATCTCCATATCCATTTAGCCAATAAAGCAAAATTACGATGCTGAAAATTATCAATTCCAAGGCCACCCATTAATTTTGGAAGTTGAGTAGTCTCCCAGTGATCATAATGCGTACCAGCATCACCATGAGGACCTTCCTAGAAAAAATCACAAATCAACTTATCCAAAGACCTAATAACCTTAGTTGGTATACACTATACAGAACAGAGATAAGAGGTAAATTGGCAAACTAGCAAGAGATGCTTGTACAAGTGCATGACGACCACCCTTTGGAATGACGCAGGAAAGTAGATTTGGCCAATGTTCCTGTTTGCAACCAAAAGTAGACAACATCTGTTCCATCTTAGAGTTTACAACATGAATCTCAAGTAATTCGCTCTTGTAAAGATTAATTTTTAAACCAGAGGCCCTTTCAAATATTTAAAAATTCTCGAAAAGATGTTCCAGAGCAGTCAGATCAATTGTGGAAAACAAGAGCGTGCCATTAATAAATTGAAGATGATTCAAACATAAATAGGAAATACCAATAGGATGGGTAGCAATATTACCCAAATGAGCACTGTGAGACAAAAGACGACTAAGGCAATCAACAACCAAAATATATAAGAAAGGTGAGAGAGGGTCACCTTGTCGAATGTCACGTAAGTGATGATTTTCCCTCGTGTGTTACCATTAATGATGATAGAATAATTAGCACTACAGATACAACCCTTGATCTAAGATCGCCAAGGAAGACCAAACCAGGCTTGAAGAACGATGTCTAGAAACTCCCAATCAATAGTATCAAAAGTTTCTTCATGATCCAGTTTGAGAACCACACCTTCTTTATGATATAGAGTCTAGTCATCAATCAATTCATTATTAACCGGGGCATCTCGAATTTGTCTCTTCATACAAAACTAGTTGATTTTCAGCAATGGTAGAAGGGAGAACAAGTTTTAGCCTATTAGACAAAACCCGAGCAATGATCTTATAAGCACAAGAAATAAGACTGATTGATCAGCAAAGCAACTGATTTAGAGTCAACTTTCTTTGGAATTAAACAAATGTATGTCTCATTCAGGGGAGCATTAATAATACCAGAAGAAAAGAAATCATTGATCATAGCCATAATGGGCTTAAGCGTAGGCCAAAAGAATTTGAAGAATTCAGTAGGAAAACCATTAGGACCAAGAGACTCTTTTGACCCCACAGAGGAAACTACATGAAAAACCTCTCCATCAGTAAAAGGAACTTCAATTCCAAGTTCCCAACTGTCTGTTTACTATTGATTGGGCTCCAGTCAAGATTAGTGGGAACATACCCTGATTCACATTCTTCTTAAACAATTCGTATAAAAATCAGTATATTCAGTCTCAAGATTACTAGAGGCTAGTGCCATCTCTGGAAAGGATTTCGGTAATCAAGCTCCTACACTTGGCAGCTAGAATTTGATGAAAAAAACATGTTTTCATCACCCTTCTTAGGCCAATTCAACTTGCAGTTTTGATGCCAATAAATATTCTCTTGAGCCATCAACAATTCTATCTCTTCTTTGAGCAACTGCCGAGAAATGATCTGTTTTCATCACCCTTCTTAAACCTACTATTACTCATTTTTTAAGAAACTGATGTTTTGTTAACCATCCAGATTCTTGTTTTAAATATTTTGAAGTATTCCAAAAATGGTGCTAAATATCAGAAAATATATAAAAAAAAGTTTCTTTCTATTCCATTTCTGCTCTCCTCATTTGTATCCGAAGCTGGCAAGTGGCAATGACATCCTCCATTCCTCCTTTTTGATTTTGGGTGGCCACTTCAAAATAAGACAACATTCAAAAGGATAAAATACAACTAGTATTATTATTATTTAATTTTTCTTTGGAATTAGAGTGGTATTAGATACTACCCTATGTACATGTTTGAATCCATGTTATATGTATCGGTCTATGTTATATGTACTAAGTTTTTTTTCGACTTAAAAAAAAAGTATCAAACAGTTTGGTTTATGTTTCTATTTTTTCAAAGAAACAAGAAAATGAAATGGTTCTCTTTCTAGTTCTAAAATAACTCGAAATAAGAAACAAGAAACACAATACATGTTTTACCAATCAGATGCTTACTAAACTGGTTCCAGTGGTGAAAGAATTTGATGAGAAGGTCCTATATCAAGTCTCAAAGTTTCTAATTACAAACAAGTAACGAAAACTCGTTGGTTCATTTATCATTAATGGTGTGGCACAAAGGTGTAAGTTAGGTGCAATGGTGATTTGCAGAGAATTGTAAAATATGTTATCCAAGTATCATTGCTAATAGAATTGTTGCATTTGGCTTTGTTTACTCCCTGTTACCAAAGAGTACTTGAAGCAGTTAATCTTAATGTGCATGTGATTTTCCCTTTTATCATTAATTCATGCTTTTCCTGCTTTAAGGATCTTTCTCTAGAAGGGCAAGGGCTGAGTGCCGTGCCATCAGAAGTTTGGGAATCCAGTGAACTCATGAAACTTGATCTGTCAAAGAATTCCCTCCAGGAGCTACCAGTTGAACTTTCCTCGTGTACTTCACTACAGGTATGCTCAATTTATGCATTTCACAATCAAAGAAATGATTGATATAGTTGAGTTCATAGGGAATACTCAATTTTGACAAACAACTGCTCATCTCAAAAGTCATGGATGTTAAGAACTTCAGTGTAAATTTTGAACTGTAGGAAAATATTCTTGCTGCAGTTAGATAAAGCCTCATTAGACGCAAAATCTTTTCAAGTAATTGATGGCATTAATTCATCAAATATATGCAGACTTTGATTTTGTCTAGGAACAAGATTAAAGATTGGCCTGGTGCAATTCTCAAGTCGCTACCTAATCTCATTTGTTTAAAGCTGGACAATAATCCACTTAAACAGGTAAAAAGTTATTCATGGATGTACCCTGTTCTTGTTTCTTTTTATTGTTTATTTGTTTATTATAATTTTTTATTTTTGATGAAAAACAGAGTAGAGAAAGAAAAATAGCACATACAAGATTTACGTGGAAAACCCTAATCAGGGAGAAAAAACTACGGGAAGAAGGAATTTTATTATATGATTGATACACAGAATACACAGTGATTGCCAGTTTAAATAGAAAAAAGGGAAACCCTAGGATACAAGTAAGACAGAAATGCCCCTAGAGTAAAAAACCCTAATTTCAACACTCCCCCTCAAGTTGGGGCGTAGATGTCAATAAGACCCAACTTGCTCACACACGGGTCTAACAACTATCTGCCGTCTGGGCAGTCCCTTTGTTAAGATATCTGCAATCTGTTGGTTGGAAGGAATATAAGGAACACAAATGTTGCCACTATCAAGTCTTTCCTTGATGAAATGCCGATCAATCTCCATATGCTTTGTTCTATCATGTTGGACTGGGTTATTTGCTATGCTTATTGCGGCTTTGTTATCACAATAGAGTTTCATTGGACCAGTATGATCTTGATCAAGGTCTCTCAAAACTTTTTCAAGCCAAATTTCTTCATAGATTCCCAGGCTCATGGCCCTGTACTCAGCCTCGGCACTACTTCTGGCAACAACACCTTGCTTTTTGCTCCTTTATATAACAAGGTTACCTCACACAAAGGTACAATACCCTGACGTCGACTTTCTGTCTACTGCAGACCCTGCCCAATCTGCATCTGTGTATGCTTCGATGCATCATTGCCTTTCAGTTTTCCTGAACATCAAGCCTTTTCCTGGAGAAGTTTTTAGAGATCTCAAAATGTGCTCTACTGCCCTCATATGTTCTTCGTATGGAGCCTGCATAAACTGACTTACCATACTTACTGCATATGAAATGTTGGGCCTAGTATGGGAGAGGTATATTAATTTTCCAACAAGCTGCTGATATCTCTCTTTGTTAACAGGAACATCTTCACTCATATCACTTAAGTTTGCATTCGCTTCTATAGGAGTGTCAACTGGTTTGCAGCCTGTCATACTTGTTTCCTTAAGCAAGTCCAGAGTATATTTCTGTTGGGAAACTGAAATTCCTTCTTTCGATCGAGCTACTTCCATTCCAAGGAAGTACCTTAGTTTTCCAAGGTCCTTGATTTCAAATTTCTCAGCCATATTTGCCTTCAAGTCAATCTCTGTGAGGTATCATCACCTGAAATGACAATGTCATCAACATAAATAATCAAAACTGCAATCTTCCCGGATACTGCCCTTTTAGTGAAGAGAGTATGATCAGAGTGACCCTGTCTATACCCTTGTGACTTTACAAACGTAGTAAACCTACCAAACCAGGCCCTTGGGGACTGTTTTAACCCATATAAGGACTTCCTTAGTTTGCAAACTTGGTGATTAAACTGTTTCTCGAATCCTGGGGGAGGACTCATGTAGACTTCTTCCTCCAACTCTCCGTTGAGAAAGACATTCTTCACATCAAGTTGGTGAAGGGGTCAATCCTTATTAACTGCAACAGAAAGCAGGACTCGTACTGTATTTAGCTTTGCGACTGACGAGAAAGTCTCAGAATAATCAACCCTGAAAGTCTGAGTAAAGCCCCTGGCAACTAATCTGGCCTTGTATCTATCAACTGTTCCATCGGGTCTATACTTTAATGTGAACACCCATTTATATCCGACTGCTTTATGACCACTTGGAAGAGTGACTTGGTCCACATATGATTTTTCTCGAGAGCCCCCATTTCTTCCATGACTGCAGCTTTCCATTCAGGGTTTTCCAATGCTGTGTATACTGTTTGGTATCACCACTGTATCTAGATTTGTAGCGAGGGCCTTGAACTCAGGAAACAGGTTGCTATAGGACAAGTAACTCTGCAGTGGGTATTTTGTATATGCTCTGATACTATGATGAAAAATAGAATAGAGAAAGAAAAATGGCACACGCAAGATTTACGTGAAAAATCCTAATCAGGGAGAAAAAACCACGGGAAGAAGGAATTTTATTATAAGACTGATACACAGAATGCACAGTGACTACCAGTTTAAATAGAAAGAAGGGAAATCCTAGGGTACAAGTATAAAGATAGAAATGTCTCTAGAGTAAAAAAACCCTAGTTTCAACAATTTTAAATTCGAGATATGTTCTAGAGTAAGAATTGTACATTGTGACATTTTAAAAGAAGGTTTGTTGATACTTGACTTCTTTCTTAAATTCTGAAATATGCTATTTTCTCAAAGGATTTAGCAACCTTGTTGTAATTTTAAGGTCGTGCATTCTTCATTCAATGATAGACTGGCGGCACAGTTTTGAAGTTTTGCATATTTTTGAATTTATTGTTTTCTGACATTCTAGACATTGGATTGGCCCCTCCTTTTTCTCGTGTGGAATGCTGAAAGTCGACTGTTCTCCTGTAAATTGGCTTCTTTACTAATAAAATCTAACAGGTGATGTTACTTGATTGTGTAGATTCCGTCAGATGGGTTTCAAGCAGTCTCCATGCTACAGGTTTTAGATCTTAGTGGTAATATAGCTTCCTTGCCAGAGCACCCAACATTTTCCAGCTTACCACTTCTGCAAGAGCTTTACCTAAGGTTAGTTCACAAGAAATTGGGGTATTTTCCAGTCCTCCAAGATTCCCGACGTGTTTTAATGTAATGACTTCTAATTAATAGGAGAATGCGGCTACATGAAGTTCCACCATCTATATTGGGCTTAAAGCTCCTGCGTGTACTTGATTTGAGTCAAAATTCAATTCAATTAGTTCCAGAGGTAACTTGTTTCGTTAATTAATTAATAGTGTAGTTCCAATCAAAGAGGCCTTCACTGGTCAGATTCAAATTGGTCTTATAAGTTTGATTAGCAGATGTTCTTATTATCTGAAAAGAGATTTATTAGGACAGATGTTTCTTGCTAATTCATCTAAATGGCATACTATTTGATTATTATCCATTTTGGTGAAAATTTAAAGCACAACAATTTCCACTAGTTTAATGATTTACTCTTACTTTTCAAGCTTTTCAAGTACAACAGTTTCTAGGATCAAATTCGTGGGCCGAATACATATGCTGTTGGAAGATAAATCTCATGTTTTCATACTTTTGGCTGGGGACAAATATCAGAGGACTAGGTCCAACATTGAGGCTGTGTTACTAATTGCTTCTAATTTCTTAGGCCCGTTGAGTAATTATTTGGTTTTTGGTATTTGTTTTTGAAAATTAAGCCTATTTCATCCGCATTTCTTGCAATGATTTGCATCTTTCTTAAATACAATGATTGAATTCTTAACCAAATTTCAAAAGATAAAAAAAACTTTTTGAAAGCTACTTATTTTTTTAATTCTCAAAATTTGGCTTGATTTTTTAAACCATTGATGAAAAGTAGATAACAAGGGAAGAAATTTGGGGATGTAAGTAGTGTCCATAGGGTTAATTTTCAATAACAAATACGAGAAACAAAATAATTACCAAACGAGGCCTTAATTTGCAAGATCTATTCAAGCTTATAGTCCTAGACATATATTATATTTTCCCCTGCAACTTCCACTAGTTCAATCCTCTATTTTGGTTTTCTGATTCATCTTTTATCTTTGGTTTGGTGCAGGGAATGAAGAATCTGGCTGCCCTTACTGAACTGGACCTATCAGATAATAACATTTCAATGCTCCCTCCACAGCTGGTAAGAAATAAGAATGGATATCATTTTGTAGAAACTGTGTATATACCTTGCATCTATTGTCTCCCATTTGATGGCTTATTTCATTTTCTATATTTGAATCTGAATTTTAGAAGGTCTGTCTGGTAACAATTTGGTTTTTGGTTTTTGGTTTTTGAATATTAAGCTTATAAGCACTACTTCACCTATGTAAAAAATAGGGTACTGTTTTAAATGGAAAACCTGCTGGAAATATTTTTAAATACAACAAAGTGTCATTGTTTATCAATGATAGACAATGATAGATACTGTTAGACATCTATCAGTGTCAGTGTCCATTAGTGATAGACTATAAGATTTTGCTATATTTGCAAATAATTTGATTATATTTTCTATATTTAAAAACAGTCCTAAAAAATAGTGAAAACAAACCCAATTTTCAAAATTTGAATGCTTATCAAATGAGATCTTAATAACTCATTCTGTTTCCCATTGTAAAATTTTGAGGAACTTTTCTAAAATTGTTAGTAAAATTTTAAAACTATAATGATAATCTGTGAGGCTTCATTAATCTATACATATCAGTTAAATTAATTCCAAACCTAAGAGATTATAACTTGAAATACAACATCGACTCAAATTGAAACTAAGTGGGCACTCAAGCATAGCTTAATGGAGACAAGGCATATGTACATACTACAATAGAATTTTTATCCCGGCATAAAAAAAAAAAAAAAAAGAAAAAGAAAAGAAAAATTGAAACCAAACAGAACCTGATGATAATTTCACACAAACTAAACAATGCTACTAACAGGTTTTTTATTTTCCAAAGTTTCAATCTTTTTTCTTAACATTCTCTAGCTATAATTCTGTCCTTCACTCATCTCATCTCTTCAACTTATTTTTGCAACCTTCTATGGTTTCTCTGACACAAACTAAGAATATACATTTTTTTTTTAATATATAAATCAGAGCTTGCTTGAACCCAGCCTACAGGTACTGAGACTGGATGGAAATCCACTAAGAAGGTAAGACAATGCTTCATTTCGTTTTTTCCATTTCAACATGAAAAGTAAATCCCTTGCATAATCTGTACTATCTGATGAATTTTCCGATGTGTTAGTATTTGTTAACCAGTGGTCACATTTCATTATACAGCATTAGGAGGGCAATCTTGGACAAAGGAACCAAAGCTGTTTTAACATATTTGAAGGATAAATTGACCGAGTGAGTAACATTAATATTGTCATGCGATCTATAGAGAAAGATATTGATGATCGGTCAAGTGGAAATTTCATTTTTTTTTAATTTTTAAAAAAGTGGAAATTTGATTGTTTCTTATTTATTGTGTTTCAAGATATTATTATTTGGAAGAGGGCTTGTAAATATAACCTTGTAGGGTTTGTTTGATACTGACTCTAGTTTTCTGTTCTTAAAAAACAACTTAAGTTTGTTTCCTTCCAGTTTCTTAATTTTATATCTTCATTTTGGAATTGTGGCCAAATTGTGAAAACTATTTTTTAGGGGGAAAAACAGGTTGTATTTAAAAATTTAGCTACTAATTGGAAAGTATTCTTTTTGAAAAAAGAATAAAATAGAGATCAAAATGTTGGAAGTAAACTAGCTTTATTTTAAAATTGTAAAAAAACTGTAAATGAAATTGGTATCAACTGGGACTTTGCAATGTTCCCATCCATTTGTCATAAACTCGTTGGTATCTAAAGAATATAAACGTTTTGGGTTATTTTTATTTGGTTTTTCTTACGAATTTCAAGGTTTGCAAAGAATATGAATTTGGTTTTGGGCTAATAAATTTGAAGGCTATTGGTGGATTAGTAGGAATTTCAAAACGAAAAGTAAAATTGAAAGCTAGAATGTTTAAATCATATTGAAAGGTATTGATAGATTAAATATAAAGTTTAAAACCGAAAGTATATCTGATTTGCACATTTAAGAACTAAAAGAACCGTAGTTTAACTGGTATATATTGGAAAATTGTATAACCAAAACGTTTTCATCTTTTACAATTAACATCATTTTTAGCAAACCATTACAATAATTTTTGTGGCCCTTCTCGATCGAGATCTATCTTGAGATTCTTTGAAAATGTTGGAAGGTTACTTTTCAAAAAGCAGTCCTTTTATTAGAGAGTTTGGTGTGAAGGTAAAAAGGTGCTAATCGTAAAAGATGAAAATATTTTGGGGTTGTTTCTATCAATTTTCCTATGACATTTGTATTACTTTATTGTTAAAATATTTTCATATCTTACTACATATTTGAGAATCAATTTAATTTGTCAATGATTTTTCCAGTAGTTTTGAAAATAAGAAATTAAGAAAATATCAATTTATACACCTCGGAGGTCATCAATTTAAATTATAAATCAATAATTATATCAATTTAAACCTTGAATTATCATTAGTGTATACATTTAAACCGTCCATTATTTGAATTATCATCGTGTAATTCTTATAATTTTATCCATCATAAGTGAATCAGTTTAGACTCTCAATTGATAATTTCTTTAATAATTATCCATGCATCAATTCTAATAATTTTTTTTGTTAATCCAACATTTAAAGAAGTTTACACATGGATAAGAGTTGAAGGCATTAACAATTTTCAAATATAATCCTAATAAAGGTTTTAGATAGATTCACTTATAACAATTTCAACGTTTAATTGCAAAAGTTGTCTTGGACAATATTTTTCAAAATAATTTTGAAGAATGACATCAATTTTGTACACTTATGAAAGTTTATCGGGCGTTTGGGGCAAGAAGTTGGTTATTATAGTCCGGGGTTATTGTCGTTGGGTCATGATCGATTGTGTTTAGAGTGTAGATTATTTTAATTTTGATTATAATTGTATGTGTTTGAGGTGTAGACTATTTTAGTTTGAAAAGGAAATAGTAGACATTGTAGCAAAGAATAAAAAATGATGAATGTTAAATAGTAAAAACTGTAACAAATAGTAAATATGGTAGTAAATGAAAGTTTTGAAATAGTGTTGACTGTAGCCAATTGAGGACTATAAAATAACATTTAGTGTAGTAAGAGGTAGTTATTATAATCTTAAGATAGTCCTTACCCCCAAACGCTTTAAATTGATACAACCCAAAATATTTAGAGGTGTAAATTGATATAATCCAAAATATTTATGGGTGTAAATTGAAACTTTTCCTAAGAAATTTTTTGAACTTGAAATTAACAAAGTGGTTGGAGCTCCACACCTTAACTTCTTCAAGAAAAACTTACAACAAACACAAAAAATATTAAACTTATTTTTGCAATTCCTTCTTTTGGGATAAAATACACTTTTTGTCTATGATATTGAAATTTAGTTTTTATTCAGTTTTGCTTTGAGAAACTAATCTGCTTGGTCATTGATATTTCAATTTAATTTTAATCTAATCTTTGGAGAGTTTTTAATTAAAGTATATTTGTCCCTTCGACGTTTGAATTTGATTAAATTTTTAATGTCTATATTTTTTTTCTAAAGAAGTTAATTAATCTCTAAGTTTGAAAATTAATATTCTTATAACTTTCTCGTTTTCGACTTTAATTATCCTATTAAGCAAATGTAACATTAATAATGTTCTAAATCATCTAATTACCGACTAATCTAGTCTCCCATCCACCCTCGGATTTTTGTTTAGGAGTATATAACATATTCCTAATAATGTAGAAAAAATATTTCGGTATATATTTCAACCATTTACCACTCTTATTTTTCACATTCAACTCACTTCTCTCCGTCCTCAATCATATTTGGCCAAGTATTTCTACTATAATTTTTCGTTCTCCGGTCTCACCAAGCAAGATGGCCGGCGGTGGTTTTGAGCTCGGCCGTAATGAAGTCGGTGGGATAAAGAACTATCCTGGAGAGCTCACTTATTATGTGTTGATAACATGCATTGTTGTCGTTATGGGTGGACTCATCTTCGGTTACGACATTGATATTCTTGGTAATTGTTTATCTCAATTTTTTTTTCCTTCTCTTCTTTTTCTATCTACTTATTAGATAAAAATAGAGGTCGGTAAGGGCAGGAATAATCCATGTATTTTATAAAAATTGTGGATCTTTTTAATCTTTTCGATGTTGAATCTTTAACATTATGTTTATAGTTTTAACTCACTCTATTTTTATTTATTATTTTTCGATCAGGTGGTGTCACTTCCATAGCTCTCTTTTTGCAAAGATTTTTCCATTTGTTTATAAAAAAGAAGCTCTCGACTCTTCTACTAATCAATATTGCAAGTTTGATAGTCTTGTGGAGGGTAATATTAAACATCGTTTATTAAGTTAAAGCCAAGATTCGGGCAAAAATAATCGAGCTGAAAAATGACCTTAGTTAGTTCGACCCATTTGAACTAAGAAAGCTAGTCAAGCCAAGAAACCGAACTAAAAGAGCAGGTCGAGCTGGAAAATTGAGTTAAGAGAGCATGTCGAGCTAAGAAAGGCAAGTCAAACTCAAAGAAGCTGAGCCAATAAGCTTTTGAATGACTTTTAGCCATATGAGAGCAATATTGTGGTGTGCATTTTGCATGCAAAATAGTATATATATATATAGAATAAATTAAATAAAAAGAAAAAATAAAGAAAGTAATAATGATGCCGACCCATTTCAAAGGGCCAACCCTCTACCTCGGCTACCTAGCTCAGCAAACCAAATAAAAAATAAAAAATAAAAATAAAGAAAGAAGCATGGCCGACCCCACTTGGTATGAGAGGCTGACTCAAGCACATAAAAGTAATTTGAATACATGCAATTTCATGGCCAAGGAAAGCCATGCACTTGGATTTTGCATGATTTAGTGTAATTATTTTACGACAGAATTTTTATGAGCTCACTTCAAGATAATTATCTTTAAGATTAATGAGATGTCTATTTTCATTTCATGTAACTGAATAATTAATTAAGAAAAATGTAATTATGTTGTAAAAAATAATTGGTTAATTGAGCGTGAGAGTTCTATCCAAGAGTTGAGCATATTAAAGGCTAAAGTGTGTAACAGCTCAGGTAATGACAACTCGAATGGGTAACGGGTAAATTAAAGACTGGTAGTGATATGAAAGCTGAAAGGCCGAACCCACTTTAGTTGTCAAATAGTCAACCTATATAATCTTTGAGTCGCGATCAAAGAAAGGTATGCTTAAACTTATGCTAATTTTTTTACCAATAGAACTACATTCAAACCCGATTTTAATTTGAGTATCAGAGTGAACTTGGCTCAATACCACACCAGTGTTTAGCTTTGCTCATTTTGCAGGATATCAAGCTATTCTCCCTCAAGAAATACAAATTTACCATTAGTGTGATTTCCGTCATCAACAGTTGGTGTTGTCTATGGGGAGAGAAATAGAAAAATATTTTACCCCTACCACTACATCTTATGTTTGAACCATGAGCAACAACGTGAACAGAGAGAATCTCCCAACTGATGGGGTCGATTCAGACCATGAACGTCACCCAAGACGATAACCCAGACGTGTTCTAGAAACTCACGCAGGGTGAGACTCACCAACTTGAAAATGAGCCAACTTATGAGTATGCGGCTCTAGCTGCCAAGGTTGATGGCTTAGGTCAAAACCTAAACAAGATCATGGAGATGCTCAGATGCCCAAAACCAATCATCGAGGCCATCAGGCAGAACATATAAACCCACTTGAGGAAAACAAGCGTGATGGGAAGCAAAAGGACAATCCATTGGGTCAGAGCACCACCCCAGTTGTCTAAGATCCATCCATGGGTAAAGGTCCAGCGATTGAAGAGGTGGGGGAGTCCAAGATTCCTGGACCAAAGGCGTCGAAAAAGCTGATATTAGAAGGAACGACAAACGAGCTAACAATCCGTACCCAAAGAAGGATGCATTTATTGATCACCACTCTTGAACTCTTACTATTCAAAATTATACTCAAGAAAGAGCCAGCCCATAAGATCTTACACATATCAGAGGCGATAGGCAGTCTAGAGAGGTGGCCGAATAGAAGCTCGAAAGATGGAACAGATAGACAAATCAGACCTATGTTACGTGATCTCATCAACCAAAGGCAAAAGAAGTAACCTATTGGATGCTTGTATTTTGTGTAATGGGTTAAAGCAAATATAACTGATACAATCAATTTTTTGTTATTCGTTTCAATATGTCTTCCATAATTATTTCCTTGCAAAAGAGCGAAAAACTAACTGGTGAAAATTATGTGATGTGGAAATCTAACTTGAATATGATTCTAGTTATAGATGATCTATGGTTCATCTTGACGGAGGAATGTCTTTCAATCCCTACTCGAAATGCATTCCAAGCAATAAAGGATGCTTATGACCACTGGACAATGCCCAATGAAAAGGTCTGAGTCTACATCTTGGCAAGTGATAACTTATTAAAATACAAGTTATTGTAGCTTTTTACTTAGAATAATGAGGATAGAATAGACAATTATACGTTGATTAGTCTAGGAATTCATACTGAAAATTGTGCTGAAGGCACTAAAGTTTCCTGTTGACCGCACATAATGAGTAAATTGCGCCAACAGTGTCTATTTTGCAGTTGATCGCAGAACTTTGTCACATACGCAAAACACCTACCCAGTGACAAACAATTGATCACATGTGTTGAGATATATGAGCCGATACCAGCGATCTTCTGACAAGCATTCAGAATGTTGATTATGATTGATGTGCCAACATTTGTGGCTACCGTGTCAGATGATAACGATTAAACAGAGTGGGAATTCCAACAATTTTAGTGTGCAACTCTAGAAATAGAGCCTTGACGCCCGAGAGATCCAGATATCCATATGCATATACACATAGACATAGAGAGAGATTTGGAGATTTTAACAAGAGAACTTCGATCTTCTAAACTTCATCTCGATTCATCATCGGAGCTTCACTGAAGCAAGAATCTGGGAGGCCCTCTCCATTCACACAACCGCTTTATCCCCAGTAGCCTTGACATCCATCTATTGGAGGCAAGAAATTGCTGACAACTATTTCTTTTTCTTATTTCTTTACTACTTTTTGTTGTTATATTACATTCTATTTAAGAGATTATTCATTTTGCAAACAACTATTCTATGTTTATCTTATTATTATCATGGTTATCTTCATCATCTTCTCCATCTTTACCTTAATTTTCTTTTCTAACATGAATAACTAATTTTCATGGGGTGAGGGGGAAGGTTAAAGCCATGAACTAAGCTTACTTTGTAAAAGTTACCCTATTCGCTTAATGTATGACTATTTAAATGCTTGCTTATGATCACTCATTGAGTCAAGTAGCTATAATTAACTGCTCAAGAGGGTAAATAGTTGTGGATTTCATTAAGCAGAGTAAGAAGTGTTTCTAGAGATAGAAATAACCTTGCGCTCACGGAAACTACATTCACACATAAATATGATCAGTGTGCTTGGCCACTGAGAGGTGTGCGATGAACAGAAAGTGCGAGCCAAGATTAACTTTTAAGATGAAGCTTAGGGATGCGACATTGATCTCCCGCAAACCCTGATTTCTCCATATATTTCTCACACGTTAAAGCTGCTATGTTACTTAAGTTTTCTCAGAATCTATTTGAAAGTAATCTTTGCTAATTTAGATATTTACATCGCGTAGCCTAGTTAATCGCATGATTTCGATTTCACTCTATTAACATTAGCTTCGTCACATTTACAAATTTCTCTAGCATTCTTAGTACAAATTCTTGTGTTCGACCTTGGATCAACTTGAGAAACTTGTTATCTTGTTATACTTTGCAAGAGAACAAGAAAACTTGTGACTAGTGCATGATTGACTACAGTTGAGCACATATCATAACATCACATAGTGTAGTTCACGTTTGATGCATTCATAGAGAAATCTTAAACAACAAGTTTGTCTAACGTTCTTACCAAGAAACACGAGGCCATGATCACTGCACGTTAAATCATAGAGTCCCTCCAGGAAATATTTGGACAATTGTCCTCTCGGATCCAGCACGAGATTCTCATGTACGTTTATAATGCACGAATGAAGGAAGACCAGTTAGTGAGAGAACTTGTTCTTGACCTGATGGTCCACTTCAATGTCGTTGAGATGAACAACCCAATCATTGACGAGCAAAATCAGGTGTCCTTTATAAAGGAATCTCTTCTAAAGAGTTTCCTTCAGTTATGCAACAATGCAGTTACGAATTAATACACCATAACTACCCTTTTAAATGAGTTATAGACTTATTGTCTCTTAAAGGTAAGGGACCAGTAGAAGGAGAAGCAAATGTTGCCCATTCCAAAAAGTTCTATAAGGGTTCATCCTCTGGAACTAAGTCCGTTCCCTCATTGTCTAGTTTTAAGAATATCCAGAAGAAGAAAAGAGGGAAGAGGAAAGCACCCATTGCTAGGAAAGGCAAGGGCAAGGCCAAGGTAGCCGACAAGAACAAGTGCTTCTACTACAATGTGAATGTTCACTGGAAACGCAATTGCCCCAAGTACCTCACTAAGAAGAAGAAAGAAAATGAAGGTAAATATGATTTATTAGCTCTAGAAACTTGTTTAGTGGAAAATGACCATAATGCCTGGATACTTGATTCAGGAGCTGCTAATCATGTTTGTTCTTCTTTATAGGAAATTAGTTCCTTCCAGAAGCTCGAGGAGGGTGAAATAACGCTCAAGGTTAGAACAGGAGACACCATTTCAACTCGTGCAGTGGGAGTTGCAAAGTTATTTTTGGAAGTAGATACTTGTTTTTAGAAAAATTGTATATAGTTCCTAAAATGAAAAGGATCTTTGTATCTATTTCTTGTTTAATTGAACAAATGTTTTCAGTTTCTTTTTCTTTTAATGAAACATTCATTATGAAAAATGATGTGACTATTTGTTTAGCTAAATTAGAAAACAACTTATATGTATTAAGACCAACTGAAGCAAAAACAATTTAAATCATGAGATATTCATAACTACTAATACTCAAACAAAAAGGCAAAGAATTTCTCTAAGTAACAATAATATATATCTTTGGCATTTGGGATTAGCTCACATAAATCTCGATGGGATCGAGAGATTAGTAAAGAATTGTCTTCTAAGCAAGTTAGAAGATGATTCAATACCTCCATGTGAATCTTGTCTTGAAGGAAAAATGACTAAAAGACCTTTTAGTGGAAAAGGTTATAAAGCCAAAGAGCCCTTAGAGCTCATACATTCATATCTTTGTGGTCCAATGAATGTAAAAGTTCAAGGATACGAATACTTCATCTTTTTCATATATGATTATTTGAGATATGGTTACTTATACCTAATGAAACATAAGTCTGAAGCCCTTTAAAAGTTAAAGGAGTATAAGGCTGAAGTTGAAAACTTGTTAGGTAAAATGATTAAAACACTTTAATCTGATTGGGGTGGAGAGTACATGGATTTAGTATTCCAAGACTATATAATGGAACATGGAATCCAATCCCAACTTTTAGTACCTGGTACACTTTAGCAGAACAGTGTATCAGAAAGGAGAAATAGAACCTTGTTAGACATGGTTCATTCTATGATGAGCTATGCTCAATTACCTAGCTCGTTTTGGAGGTATGCAGTAGAGACTACAATTCACATCTTGAATAATGTTCCTTCAAAGAGTGTTTCTGAAACACCTTTTGAGTTATAGAGGGGGCGTAAACCTAGTTTACGTTACTTCAAAATCTGGGGTTGTCCTGCACATGTGCTAGTGAAAAATCCTAAGAAAGTGGAACCTCGTTCAAAGTTATGCCAATTTGTTAGTTACTCTAAGAAAACGAGAGGTAGTTTGTTCCACGACCCTAAAAAAACAAAGTGTTTGTATCAACAAACGCTACATTCTTGGAGGAATACCATATGAGAGATCATAAACCATGAAGCAAATTGATATTAAATGAAGCTACTGATGAGTTAAGAAGAGTTTTTGATGAAGTTGGTCTTTCATCAAAAGTTAATGAAGAAGCCAAAAATTAGATCAGTCTCGTCCTTCTCAATTGTTGAGAATGCGTCAATGTAATGGGAGGGTTATATCACAATCTGACTGTTACTTGGAGTTAATTGAAACTCAGGTTGTCGTACCAGATGATGGCATTGAGGATCCATTGTCCTATAAGCAGGCAATGAATGACGTAGACAAGAACCAATGGGTCAAAGCCATGGACCTTGAAATGAAGTCTATGTACTGATAAGGAGCAGAAATGCACGTTATCATAGTACTAAGTTCTTAAACAATGTTGGATTGCATTGATGAAATATGTTAAATTGCGTCTATTAAGCATAAATTCTATAATATTGCGGTCACATGCGTTCAACGCATTAGTGCAGTTGATCTTTACATTTTTGTGCAGAATATGCGTTAACGCAATGCAGAGATTGCGATCATAGGAATACATTGGTCGAGCGCAACTTCATCGTAAGACTTTGCGTTGATCGTGCTCGCAAATATTCGTCCAAGAAGAATCACCGCAACTTGGTTAGCGTAACATGGTGGGTGCATCCGGGTGAAAGGATAATTAAGAGCGATGGGACAGAAAGTTGATGACAGTCAGATCCAAATTAAGTTGACAGCCGATAACAGTCACAAAGTATATTCAGCTTTATCGGTAACAATCATCCGGTGTGTCAATTAGGAATTAAAGCTGTCCCATCTGTACAACCAGGAGAGAGAATCCACCTTTCACCATTAATGTCCTATAAATATCAAATGCAATCTTCAGAAAAGGGGTTGATCAGTTAACGAGTTCACCAGTGCTTCTATTCATAGTTTTCTTTTCCATTTTACTGCGGAGCAATAGAAGAGTGGTGGCACCGGAGATCGCCCAGGGCAGTGATAATGGGCAGAATTGCACGTTATCATAGTGTTAAGTATTAAACAATGTTGGATTGCATTGATGAAAAATGATAAATTGCGTCCATTAAGCATAAAATCTATAATATTGCGGCTGTGTGCGTCAACGCATTGGAACTATTGATTTTTGTATCTTTTTGTGCAGAATAGGCATTAATGCATTACAGAGATTGCGATCATAGGAATTCATCGGTCGAGCGCAACTTCACCGCAAGACTTTGCATTGATCGCGCTCGCAAATATTCACCCAAGAAGAATCACCGCAACATGGTGAGGGCATCCGGACAAAAGGACAATTAAGATCGATGGGATAGAAAGCTGACAGCAGTCGGATACAAATTAAGTTGATAGTCGATAACGGTCACAAAGTACATCCAGCTTTATCGGTGACAATTATCCGGCGCATCAGTTACAAATTAAAGCTGTTCCATCTGTACAATCAGGAAAAGAAGTCGCCTTTCACCTTTTGATTCCTTATAAATACCAAGTGCATTCTTCAGAGAAGGGGTTAAGCAATCGATTAGTTCACCATTTTTAGTTCCCACTTCTGTTCGCAGTTTTCTTCACCTTTTTAAGGCGGACGCGAGGAAGAAGTTGTGTTGGTAGATCGTTCCGGCAAGCTTGGGAGAGCACTGGAAGCTACTAAGACGGAGAGAGGGTCGACTTCTGCGGAAGTGGGAATATCTTTAGTTCAGAATAGTGATTCCAGTGTAAAAAGCCTCAGTCAACAAGGAATTTCTACCAGGCTCTCTACTTTAACTTCCATTAACATCTTATACTTAACTTATATATAAGAATGGAATTTCTTTCTCTATACCTGTTCACTCTCTGTGATTCACGCATGAGTAGCTAAATTAGTTGAATGGGTTGAGAAGCATATAGCTAGCACAACGAGGGAATATTCATTATTTGTGATTATCTTGTTTATGTATGCTTCATTCATCTATTAGAGATACTCGGGAGGGTAATCTAAGGGAAGGATCTAGACCTGGGAAGGTCAGGTCAGAATCTAGGTTTGGAAAAACTAGATTAGAACGCATAAACGAGAGATAGGTGCTTAGGGATGAGCACTATTTGTTATCAACGCATCGCATGCATCTTAGCAATAAGATATGATTGTATGCGGTCACCTTGCTTTCATGCATTTTGCATCAACGTATAGGACAAGAGTAGAGACTTAGAAATAAGCTCTATGGACATTTTTCATGCAACACTTGCGTCCTAGATTTAGGAGCATCACATTTACATTGGAAAATTACTTACTGTGCATGGTAGTAACATGGTCGCATAGTCTGACGCATTCCCAAGTAACGCTAGCTAAAGATCTTCTCAACCCATTCATCGTATGCTCATCGCATCTATCAACGCAGCTTTGTTTCTCAAATCCGCCTCATTTATTTTATTTCTTTTTATCAACTCAACAACAAACCAACCATCTTATTTATTTACCCGATTACCGCAAAGTTTTCATAAGAAAATTATCAATGCAATCTATTTTTACAAGTCCCTGTGATCGACCCTGGACTTACCAGGAAACTCAGGGGAATTTACACTTGAATTTCGCTGGGAAAATTTGAGTGCACAACGCAACCCATCAACGTATTTCATCCATATTTCCATTCAATAAAATTAACGCATCAGGCAGCTCGAGAGAGAACCTTGGGTCATAAGAGCAGAAAGCAGGCCGACTCTCGCGAGAGCAAGAATATCTTTAGAGCACGAGTAGAAATAGTGTAAACGCCTGATAGCAAGAAATTGCTACCAAGCTTTTTACTATACTTGCATTGTTATTTTGTACTTCATCTCATATCTATTCAATGGAAGTTCTATTTCTACATCTGCTCACTCTCTTAATATGCATGAGTAGCTAAACTAGTTGAATGGGTTGAGAAGAACTAAGCTAACATGACTTAGGAAGTTCATTGCTTGCGATTGTCTTGTTTTATGCTGTGCAAAATACCTTTTAGAGTTACTCGAGAGAGAGTCTAAAGAAAGAACCTAATGAATCGAGAGAGCTAGGTTAGAATCTGGACTCGAAAGAGCAAGATTAGACTTGCATAAATAAGAGATAGAGACTTAGAGATAAGCTCTATTTGTCAACTTGCATCGCATGCATCCTAGAGATAGGCATGATATTATGTGGTCACCTTATTTGTGTGTGTGCTATCTTGTCATCGCATAAATAAGAATAGAGGTTTATGTGTAGATCCTATAGACTTGTCGAATATATCGCATGTGTCCTAGTATTAGAAGCCGTAACATTCACATCGAGAGATGGTTTACTATTGTATGCATGTTGCATGATCGCAAAGCATGAATGCATTCTAGAGAGTGTTAGTCGAAACCTTTCTCAACCTGTTCACCGCATATTCATCATATTTTCCGTTTACCAACTCTTTTCAAACTTTGCCGCATTCGTTATTTATTTTCATCAATGCAAACAACAACAAACCCAACAATTTATTTATTTAACTGGTTACGGCAAGTCTTCATAAAAATCACCAACGCAACTATTTTCACAAGTCCCTGTGTTTGACCTTGGACTTACAGGAAACTCAGAGGAATTTACACTTGAATTCTGCTGGGGAAACTTGAGTGCAAAATGCAATCCATCAACGCATATCATCCATACTTCCATTCAATAAAATAACACATCAACCTTCAAAGCTAGACTTGTAGCAAAGGGTTATACCTAGAGGGAAGGGGTTGACTATGAGAAAACTTTTTCCCCTATTGCTATGATGGATTCTATAAGAATTCTTTTATCCATAGCCACATATTATGACTATGACATATGACAAATAGATATCAAGACTACTTTTCTGAATGACAATCTTGAAGAGAGCATCTTTATGTCTCAGCGCGAGGTATTCATAGCCCAAGGTCAGGAGCAAAAAGTTTGCATGATGAATCGATCCATTTATGGGTTGAAGTAGACATCCAGATCTTGGAACATTAGATTTGATACTACAATCAAATCTTTTGGTTTTGATCATAATGTTGATGAACCTTGTGTCTATAAGAAAATTATCAACAATAGAATGGCTTTCTTGGTACTTTTTGTGGACGATATCCTATTAATTTGGAATGACGTAGAGTACCTTACTGGTATTAAAAAATGGCTAGCTGCCCAATTCCAAATGAAATATTTAGGAGAGGCACAGTACGTTCTTGGGATCCAAATTATTAGGGATCATAAGAACAAAACACTGGCTCTGCCTTAAATAACTTATATCGACAAAATGTTGACTCATTATTCGATGCATAACTCTAAGAAGGGTTACCTTTCTATCACAAGCTTCACTTATCTAAGGAATAATGTCCTAAGACACCTCAAGAAATTGAGGACATGAGACGTATTCCCTATGCCTCAGTTGTGGGCAGCTTAATGTATGTTATGCTTTGCACTAGGCTAGATATTTGTTATGCAGTTGGAATATTCAGTAGGTACCAAGCCAATCCAGGGTTAGACCACTGGACTACAATTAAGAACATCCTCAAGTATCTTAGGAGAACAAGGGACTACATGCTGGTGTATAGAGCTAAAGATTTGAACCTTATGGGATACACCGATTCTAATTTCCAAACTGATAAAGATTCTAAGAAACCCATGTCTGGATTAGTGTTCACCTTGAATGGGGGAACTGTATATGCGTAACATCAAGCAAAGATGCATTATAGAATGCATATGGAGGTTGGATATGTAGCTGCTTTTGAAGCAGCAAAGGAAGCAATTTGGCTCAGGAAGTTTCTAAGTGATTTGGAAGTCGTTCAAACATGGACTTACCTATTACCTTATACTGTAACAACAAAACTTACGAGGAGGCGAAGAATATTCTGGACCGCATCTCCAAAAACCATGAAGACTGGAGGGAGACTGACCAGAGATTAAGACTCAATGATTCTGATGCAAATAACAGTGCCATTTTTTCATTACAAAACCAAATGACCACAATGATGAATTTGATTCAAGGAATGGCGATCAGCAGCCCAACACCGCAAGGTAGGAAAATTAATGCAATAAGTCAAAACACTGCAAGGTGTGTGACTTGCGGTGATGGGCATGCGATGAACAATTGCCTGCAAAATCCACAGTCTGTATATATTGTAAAGAATAATCCCTCTTCAAACACTTACAACCCCGGGTGGAGAAACAACCCCAATTTTGCTTGGAAGAATCAACAACAAAATTTTCAATTTGTGGCGCAAAAAGAAAGGCCACAAGGATTTTTCCAACGTAACAACGGTCAACAGAGAAACCAAGCAAGCAGCTCACAACAACCAACACAATATTCTTCTCTAGAGAGCCTATTGAAGCAATATATAGAGAAAAACGAGACAGTGCTTCAAAGTCAGGCTATGTCTATCCGCAACCTGGAATTGCAAATGGGCCAAATTGCGCGTGAGCTAAAAAGTAGACCGCAAAGGGCATTGCCAAGTTCTACCGAGCTTCCACACAACCCAGGGGGATCAGGTAAGGAGCAATGTCAGGTTGTGACATTGCGTAGTGGAAAGACTGTGGACGGAGAAAGGAAGGATCAGAGTAGAACAACTTCCATCACAACTGAGCCCAAGATTGTGGTAACGCAAGAAAAAGGAAGAGAGAATGAAGCAGTGGAACCTGAGGTTGCGTTGACCTCAAAGCCAAATGAAACAGGAATTGTGAAAGTCCAGTTACCACATTTCTCTCAGAGGTTAAGAAAGAAGAAAAATGAAGAGGTACAGTACCAACGCTTCTTATCTATGTTAAAGCAATTACATGTTAACATTCCTTTCAGTGAAGCGATTGAGGAAATGCCTGACTATGCCAAATTTCTGAAGGACATGGTAAATAAGAAAAGAAGCACTGGAAAATTTGCCACGGTGGCATTAACGCAAAGTTCCAAATCTATTATTCCACCGAAGATGAGCGATCCTGGGAGCTTCACGATTCCTTGCTCCATAGGATGACTCTATATTGGGCAAGCCTTGTGTGACTTGGGAGCCAACATAAATTTGATGTCGCTGTCAATTTTTCGACAATTAAATGTGGGATAACTTGTGCCCACCTCCGTGACTCTCCAATTGGCTGACAGATCTTTGGTTCATCCAGAAGGTAAGGTGAAGGATGTGCTGATCACGATTGATAAATTTATTTTGCCAGCTGACTTCATCATCCTAAATTATGAGGCCGACAAAGATCTACCCATCATTTTGAGATGACCTTTCCTATCAACGGGTCGTGCTCAAATTGATGTGAACAAGGGAGAAATCACTTTGAGCATAAATAGACAGATCAAGTTTAATATAATTCGTGCCATGAAATTTCCTGATGAGGAAGACCTGCAAGATTCTGAAAATGACTTGAATTTGATTGAAGAAGAAAAGTCTAATGAAGAGTGTGAAGAAGAGGATGCCAACGCATCCGTAGCTGCATGCAATGCGATCGTAGCAAAAACAAACAAGAAGAAGGATCAATCGCAACGTAAGAAGAAGAGCCGAAGGAAGAAAGAAAAATAACACAACATTCTCTCGTGGAACCACTAACCCTTGAACTAAAAACCCTACTAACACATTTGAAGTACGCATTTCTGGGGCAAGATGGGAAGCTGCCATTGATAATTTCCTCTGCGCTCAACGAAGATCAAGAGAATGTGTTGATGAGCATTCTCAAGAAACATGAGCGAGCAATCGACTGGACGCTCGCTGACATCAGAGGAGTTAGTACCGCGTACTACATGCACCACATTCGTCTTGAGGATGACCACAAAGCAACTATTGAAAATCAACGTAGACTTAACCCTGCGATGAGGAAGGTCGTCAAAAAGAAATTATCAAGTGGCTGGATGCGGGCATTATCTATCCCATTATAGATAGCATGTGGGTCAGCCCCGTGTAATGTGTGCCGAAGAAGGGTGGAATGATGGTAGTCTCCAACGAGAAAAATTAATTAATACCACAAAGGACCATCACTAGATGGTGCATATGTATGGACTACCACAAATTGAATGCGGCCACAAAGAAAGATCACTTCCCTCTGCCATTCCTTGACAAAATGCTAGACAGACTAGCAAGGAATGATTTTTACTGCTTCCTGGATGGATATGCTGGGTACAATCAAATCATGATAGCTTCTGAAGACCAAGACAAGACCACATTCACTTGTCCATATGGGACATTTGCTTTTCGCCGTATGTCGTTTGGCCTCTGTAATGTGCCGAGCACGTTTCAAAGGTGCATGATGGCAATCTTTTCAGACTTTCTTGAAGACTTAGTGAAAATATTTATGGATGACTTCTCTATTTATGGGAACACTTATGAAGTCTGCCTGGCCAATTTGGCGAAAATTCTGAAAAGATGTGAAGAGACGAACCTGGTGCTCAACTGGGAAAAATGTCATTTCATGGTGCAAGAGGGTATAGTGTTGGGACACAAGGTCTCCCGAGAAAGGTTGGAGGTGGACAAAGCAAAGATCGATGCAATTGAAAAGCTTCCACCTCCAACCAACGTGAAAGCTGTGCGAAGCTTCTTTGGGCATGCTGGATTCTATAGACGATTTGTTAAAGACTTTCTAAGATTGCACGACCACTGAGTGCATTGTTAGAGGCGGACAGAAAGTTTGAATTTGACAAAAATTGCCTCAATGCATTCCAAGTTTTAAAAGATGCACTGATTACCGCACCCGTCTTGATTGCACCGGATTGAACACTGCCGCTCGAAATCATGTGCTACGTAAGCGGGTACGCGATAGAAGTCGCGTTATTGTAAAAGAAGAAAACTATTTTGCACCCCATTGCATATGCGAGTAAAACTCTGAACCCTGCTCAAATCAATTATACCACCACTGAAAAAGAACTCCTGGCTGTAATTTTAACATTGGAAAAATTTCGGGCATATCTATTATGAACCAAGGTACTCATTCACACTGATCATTCGATAATCAAATATTTGATGACAAAGAAGGACGCAAAGCTAAGGTTGATCAGATGGGTTCTCCTCCTTCAAGAATTTGATATTGAGATAATTGATCGGAAGGGACAGAGAATCAAGTTACGGATCACTTGTCCAGACTGGAAAATCCCGAGGTTGACTGCAATGAATCTGAAGTGAGTGCCGTGTTTCTGAATGAGCAACTATTCCACATAGAAGAATTTCCCTGGTGTGCGGACATCGTTAACTATTTGGTTTGTGAACAATTCCTTGAAGATTACACATACCATCAACAGAAGAAGCTCAAGCTTGAATGCAAGCATTATTATTGGGATGAGCCGAATCTGTATAAAAGAGGTGCAGACCAAATCATTCAATTATGCGTACCAAATGATGCTCAACAATGCATATTGTTATAGTGTCAGGATTCGCCATATGGAGGGTACTTTGGAGGACAACGTACTGCAGCCAAAGTTTTGCAAAGTGGATTCTTTTGGTCTTCATTATTTAAGGATGCTGGTGACTATGCAATGAAATGTGATCGGTGTCAACGCACCGGTAACATTTCATGGAAGAACGCAATGCCAATGAATACTATCTTGGAGCTAGAATTAGTTGACGTATGGGGGATTGATTTCATGGGACCATTCCCTCCTTTGCATGGCAAGCATTATATCCTATTGGCTGTCGATTACGTTTCCAAGTGGGTAAAGGAAATTGCATGTGCCGCAAGTGATGCAGCGGTAGTCTCCCATTTCCTCAAGAAAAATATTTTCACTTGTTTTGGCACTCCCCGTGCCATCATAAGTGATGAAGGATCACACTTTGTCAACCACAATATAAAGGAGCTGTTGCGCAAGTACAATATCCTCCACAAGGTGGCCACTGCATACCACTCGCAAACAAATGGCCATGCTGAAGTGTCCAATTGTAAAATTAAATCGATACTTAAGAAGGTAGTAAAAACTTCGCGGAAGGATTGGGCAATGAAGCTTGATAATGTGTTATGGGCATACCGGACCACATTTAAAACACCTATAGGTATGTCCCTCTATGCGTTGGTATTCGGCAAGTTGTGTCATTTTCCTTTGGAGCTGGAGTATAAAGCATTATGGGCGGTCAAGAAATTGAATTTTGATTTGAAGAAAGCAGGGGAAGCGCGAAAACTGCAGCTGGTCGAGCTAGAAGAATGGATGGTCAACACATAAGAGAATGCAAAGATTTACAAAGAGCGCACCAAGCGCTGGCATGATAAATGCATATGTGCTAGAAACCTCCAAATCGGGCAAAAGGTCTTACTCTTCAATTCGAGACTGTGGCTCTTCCCGGGACAATTGAAATCGCGCTGGTCCGGACCCTTCATCATCAAGGCAATATTTCCACATGGTGCTGTGGAATTGATCACCGAGGATGGCAGTCGAACATTTAAAGTTAATGTGCAACGGATAAAGGCATATTGTGGAGGAGATTTCTAGCCAAACACAGTCTCCGCAAAGTTGAAAAACCGAACTATCCCTTACTCAACTCTTGAATAACTCTTGGTCATTTTACTATTATCAGTATTTCACTTAGTTCTCTATAAAAAAAACTTGTTGGTTTTTTTTTAAAAATCATTTGACCCTCTCTTTGTCGGTTTACAAGGATTAAGGCATAGGATTGCGAAGAAGCAAATGATCTCACTCCATCACTGCAATACAAAGAAGCAAAGATCACTGCAAGGATGGATGCATCAATACACAATGCGGGTGACAACGCAAAATTTGGGGGTGTACTCTTCCTTATCTTTATTTCAAAATTTGCGCTATCACATTACATTTCATTTTTCAAAGTTTTATCACCGCATCCTCCTTATTTATTGCAATCATTTGACAAATAGATAAATTTAGTAGTTCACCGCATGTTGTTTCTTTGCCAAGTATGATTTCAATGATGACAAATATGCTTCTATGCCTTTCATATATATCAGAATAATCTTAAGATAGTCACCTCATGAAATATTTCTTGAAGTTAGGGGTTTTTTAGATTTCTCTGAAACTCTCTTTACAACGCATTCTATGACCATCGCATGACTTATTTTAATTTCCTTTGGCAGGACATTGCCGTATTTTAAATTTGGGAGTGAGGTATTTATTTTCGACCTTGCTATATCTCTCTCTCTCTCTATATATATTATAAATATTTGAGAATAACAACTCCACTGTCAATGCAATGGGAAACCCATGTTGATAAGAGTTAAGATGTGAAAGACACTTACCCGTAGTTGGATGTCCGCATGATACACGTGGGGGCAAGCCAAAACAAAAGTAAGTCACCAGGATCAACGCATAAATAAATGACCGTAACTCCACTACCATATTGGTATGAGTTTAGCCTGAGAAAGAGTGCATTGCTCGTAGTTGGATGTTGCATGACACACGTGGGGGCAAGCCAAAACTAAGGCAAAGCACTCGGATCAGCGCAAGGTCAGAAAAAAATAGCAAGGAAATTTTTTTTCGTGCAAGGATAAATCATTTGACATCTTGGTGGAAAATTTTCTTTTTGAAATAAATCAAGTGATGTTCCGAAATTTAGTAAAGTTCTTTTGAAAGTTAAGCTTGCAATCCCTAAGTCTTAGAAATATTTTAGGAAGAGACATGAATAAGACGTAAGGAAATTTTGGCATATAGGATTTGAACGAAGTATCCTTGAGAAATCTAGGGTAAGAACTTTGCGGTTAACATGCTAAAGGAATCTTTAGCTTATGCTTGAGGACAAGCATTGTTTAAATTTGAGGGTGTGATAACGGGCAGAAATGCACGTTATCATAGTGCTAAGTTCTTAAACAATGTTGGATTGTGTTGCGTTTATTAAGCATAAATTCTATCATATTGCGATGGCACGCGTCTAATGCATTAGAATAGTTGATATTTGTATTTTTGTGCAGAATATGCATTAACGAAATGCAAGATTGCGATCATAAGAAATCATCGGTCGAGTACAACTTCATCGTAAGGCTTTGTGTTGATAGTGCTCGTAAACATTCGCCCAAGAAGAATCACCCTAATTTGGCCGGTGCAGCATGGTGGGCGATCTGGGTGAAAGGATAATTAAGATCGATGGGACAGAAAGCTGACTGTAGTTGGATCCAAATTAAGTTGATAGTCGATAATGGTCACAAGGTACATTCAGCTTTATCGGTGACAATTATTCGACGCATCAGTAAAAAATTAAAGCTATCCCATCTGTACAACCAGGAGAGAGAATCTGCCTTTCACCATGGAAACTCTAATAAACACGAAGTGCATTCTTCAGAGAAGAGGTTAAGCAGTCGATTAATTCATCACTTACAAGCTCACGCCTCTATCCCTAGTTTTCTTTCATTTTAAGGCGGATGCGAGGAAGAAGGTGTGCCGATAGATCATTCTAGCAAGCTTGGGAAAGCACCAGAAGCTCCAAGATAGAGAGAGGGCCGACGCCTGCGGAAGCAGGAACATTTGTAGATTAGAATAGAGATTCAATGTAAAAAGCCTCGGTCAGCAAGGAATTTCTACCAGGCTCTCTACTTTTACTTTCCATTATCATTTTGTACTCAACTCCATTATAAGAATGGAATGTCTTTCTCTATATCTGTTCACTCTCTGTTATTTATGCATGAGTAGCTAAATTAGTTGAATGGGTTGAGAAGTAGTTAGCTAGCATAACGAGGGAATCTTCATCTTTGCGATTATCTTGTTTATGTATGCTTCATTCGTCTATTAGAGATACTCGGGAGGGTAGTCTAAAGAAAGAATCTAGACTTGGGAAGGTCAGGTCAGAATCTAGGTTTGGAAAAACCAGATTAGAATGCATAAACGGGATATAGGCGCTTAGAAATGAGCACTATTTGTTATCAATGCATCGCATGCATCTTAGCAATAAGGAATGATTGTATGCAGTCACTTTGCTTTCATGCATTTCGCATCAACGCATAGGACAAGAGTAAAGACTTAGGGATAAGCTCTATGGGCATTTTGCATTCAACACATGCGTCCTAGACTTAGGAGCATCGCATTTACATTGGGAAATGACTTGCTGTGCATGGTTATAACATGATCGCAAGGTTTGACGCATTCCCGAGTAATGCTAGCTAAAAGACCTTCTCAACCCGTTCATCGCATACTCATTGCATCTATCAATGTAACTATCTTTCTGAAATCCTCTGCCTTTATTTACTTCTTTTTCATCAACGCAACATCACACCCACACTTTATCTATTTACTCAGTTACCACAAAGTTTTCATAACATTACCAACGCAACTATTTTCACAAGTCCCTGTGTTCAACCCTGGACTTATCAGGAAACTCAGAGGAATTTACACTTGAATTCTGCTGGGGAAACTTGAGTGCACACCGCAATCCATCAACGCATATCATCCATATTTCCATTCAATAAAATAACGCATCAACCTTCAAAGCTAGACTTGTAGCAAAGGGTTATACCTAGAGGGAAGGGGTTGACTATGAGAAAACTTTTTCCCCATTGTTATGATGGATTCTATAAGAATTCTCTTATCCATAGCCACATATTATGACTATGACATATGGCAAATGGATGTCAAGACTAGTTTTCTGAATGACAATCTTGAAGAGAGCATCTTTATGTCTCAGTGCGAGGTATTCATAGCCCAAGGTCAGGAGCAAAAAGTTTGCATGACGAATCGATCCATTTATGGGTTGAAGTAGACATCCAGATCTTGGAACATTAGATTTGATACTACAATCAAATCTTTTGGTTTTGATCAGAATGTTGATGAACCTTGTGTCTATAAGAAAATTATCAACAATAGATTGGCTTTCTTGGTACTTTTTGTGGACGATATCCTATTAATTTGGAATGACGTAGAGTACCTTACTGGTATTAAAAAATGGCTAGCTGCCCAATTCCAAATGAAATATTTGGGAGAGGCACAGTACGTTCTTGGGATCCAAATTATTAGGGATCATAAGAACAAAACACTGGCTCTGCCTTAAACAACTTATATCGACAAAATGTTGACTCATTATTCGATGCATAACTCTAAGAAGGGTTACCTTTCTATCACAAGCTTCACTTATCTAAGGAATAATGTCCTAAGACACCTCAAGAAATTGAGGACATGAGACGTATTCCCTATGCCTCAGTTGTGGGCAGCTTAATGTATGTTATGCTTTACACTAGGCTAGATATTTGTTATGCAGTGGGAATATTTAGTAGGTACCAAGCCAATCCAGGGTTAGACCACTGAGCTGCAGTTAAGAATATCCTCAAGTATCTTAGGAGAACAAGGGACTACATGCTGGTGTATGAAGCTAAAGATTTGAACGTTACGGGATACACTGATTCTAATTTCCAAATTGATAAATATTCTAAGAAACCCATGTTTGGATCAGTGTTCGCCCTGAATGGGGGAGCTATAGTATGCATAACATCAAGCAAAGATGCATTATAGACTCCACTATGGAGGTTGAATATGTAGCTGCTTGTGAAGTAGTAAAGGAGGCAATTTGGCTCAGGAAGTTCCTAAGTGATTTGGAAGTCGTTCAAACATGGACTTACCTATCACCTTATACTGTGACAACAATGGGGCAGTAGCCAACTCTAAAGAGCCTTACAACCACAAATGAGGAAAACATATTGAGAGGAAGTATTACCTGATTCGGAAGATTGTGCAATGAAGAGATGTGACCATCACAAAGATTGCTTCGTAGCTCAACATCGCTGATCCATTTACAAAAGCTCTCTCGGCTAATGTGTATGAGATTCATTTAGAGAGTCTAGGTCTACAAGGCATGTACATTGTATAATCTAGGGCAGCTAGGAGATATGTAATGGGTATATGAATGCTTTAGTTTATTGTATTTATTTACCATTCCCACTATTTTGGATTATTGATATTATGTACATTCCACTAACTAGAGTTTTAGTTCAAGTGGAAGTTTGTTGGGTTTTATGCCCTAAAACTCCTAGATAATAAATGTAAATAATTGGCTGTCATCAATAAAGAGTTATCGATGTTATTCCGATAAGTGTTATTGATTGTACGGTATTCATTTTGTCTTAATAACCCCAAATCCAATAAACTAATATCCTAGGTTGTCTTATGAGTCTTGAAATGTATGTGGATACATACAAGGATCAATGTTCAAGATACAACCTAAAGGTTCTACAGTATAGGGAGAAGGCTGGATACCTTATTCTGGTGACACTATGGATACGATCCACTTTGTATTCGATACAAATGCAATGATCCAAAGCATTTATGTAGGTGACATGTGAGTGGGGGTATCCTATGCAATGGTTTGCATAAGACCAAACCACAAAATAGTAACCACTAAATGTAACTCTGTTGACTAGTTAGGTTTCGATAGGATGACCTAGACAACTGATAACGGGCAGAAATGCACATTTTACAGTGCAAATAAGTAAAACAATGAGGGAATGCGACAGTAAAAATATACAAAATCATGTCCAAAAGTGTTAAACTGAGAATATTGCAATCACATGTGCCCATCGCATAAAAGCAACTAATTTACTTATTTTATGTAGGAAAAATGCGTTGGCGCAAGTAAAATTGCGATCCAAAGAATTTAGTGTCCGCGCGTATGGAAAGATTACGATCGCATATGCGTTCGCAAAAACGCACTCAAGAAGGTGGCCGCATAAAGACGGCGCATCAAGGTGAAAGCATAATAAATCATGATGGGACGGAAAGCTGATGACGGTCGAATCTGAATTTAGTTGATAAGCCTTTAACAACACACTGTATCAAGTACATTCAACCTTTCGGTGACCATTAATCGGCGCATTAGAGTAGAAGATTTAATGACCCCCTATCATTGCAATTATTAGAGGAAAAAGCTTCTTCACCTTGAGTTCTATAAATACCAAAGGCCACCATCGATAAAGGAGTTCGCCATATATATACAAGATAGATCATATAAAAATAGATAGCCATTAGTCTGTAGTTATTCTTATACTTAGAAGGCGGAGGCGAGTGAAGAGAAGAAGACGCCGAGAGATCATTCCTGTATAGCTCGAAAGACTACGGGCAAGCGCTATAGAAGGAGAGAGGGCCAACACTTGCGAAAGCAAGGATATTCTTTTCGGCAGAGTTTGAGTGAAGAAATAGTGTAAAAGCCATGGGAAGCAAGACATTGCTACCGGGCTTCTTATCCCTACTTTCCATTATTGTTTGTATTCTGCACTTTATTTATAGAAAATGGAATTCTCATCTCAACATCTATTCAATCTCTCCACATTTCGCATGAGTAGCTAAGTTTCCGAATAGGTTGAGAAGTACTTAGCTAGCAAGACCTAAGATCTTCACTTTATGCGATCATCTTGTCTTATGTATGCGTCATTCACTCTTTAGAGATGCTTGAGAGAGTAGTCTAAAGAAAGAACCTAGACTTCAGAGAGTCAGGTTAGAACCTAGGCTTGAGAGAGTCAGATTTGAACCGCATAAGCAAGAGATAGAAACTTAGACATAAGTTCTATTTGCTATTACGCATCGCATGCACCCTAGAAATAGGATATGATAGTTTACGGTCACCTTGTACATGTGTGCATCATTCATCATCGCAATCTTAGGAAGTGTTAGCTAAATCCATTCTCAACCTGTTCACCGCATACTCATTGTAATTCTCGTTTTCGTCAACTCTTTACTCGAATCCGTCGCATAGAAATTCACTTAAACAACACACCAACCAACTTATTTATTTTTGCCACCGTAAGGGAATCAATTTTACTGTCGCATGGTAACTCAGTAGTCCCTGTGTTCGACCCTGGACTTACCAGAAAACCTAGTGAGATTTATACTTGGGTTTTACTAGGAAAACTTGTATGTGTAACACATAAATCATCATCACAATTATACACTATTATTTCATCACATTTACAACACATCAAGTTTTTGACACCGTTGCCGGGGACTACGGCAGTACATATTGCACTTACAGTAACTTTTGATTTTCTTTGTAGCTTTCGACCTCTATGGATTGCCATTCCTTTGGTAAAGGAAGAAGCAGGTGTTGTATGAGCGAAGGACACATTCCTGAGCCCAACTACGACCCAAAGATTGAAAGAACGTTCTAAAGAAGACAGTGAGACAACCACCGACAACAACAAGATAGAAATCCCAACACGGTGGAACAACCGGAAGACAGAGAAGCAAGTATGAATAATATCATGGCAAACCCCATTCTCTTGGCTAATGACCGCAATAGACCCATCCGGGACTATGCATCAACCAAACTTTATGATTTCTCCCCAGGAATCATGAGGCCAGCTCTAGACGGATCGAGGTTTGAGATGAAGCCGGTTATGTTGCAGATGATTCAGACGGCCGGATAGTTTGGTGGAAGGTGTGGCGAGGATCCACACGCCTATCTCTGGAGTTTCATCGAAATCTGCAATACTTTTATATTCCCAAATATCTCAGTTGAAGAAGTTCGATTAATGTTGTTCCCATTTTCATTATGCGACCAAGCAAGGAAATGAGCCTATTCTCTCGAACCACGGGAGATAATGTCTTGGGAAGAAGTAGTAGAGAAGTTGATGAAGAAATACTTCCCCCTACCGAGAATTCAAGAAGAAGGAAGTTGATTACAAATTTGTACAGGAAATTGACGAACCGCTCACTGATGCCTGGGCGAAGTTTAAGAGATTAGTGTGAGATTGTCTGCATAATGGATTACCTGACTGTCTCCAAATGGAAATCTTTTATCACGGTTTGAACCCTGCATCACAGACGGTTGCCAATGCGGCAGCAGCTGGGGGTCTGCTCGATAAAACTTATGATGAGGCTAAAAATATTCTTAATCGCATATCAAAGAACCACAAAGATTGGAGGGAGAGCGATCAACGACTTAAAATTCGAGAAGGTGACACAAACAATGGGGCCATCGAATCCCTACAAATTCAAATGAATGTGATGATGAATCTGATACAGGGCATCACAATCAATAGCCAGGGAAAGCAAAGAGGGCTGGTCAACGCAATCGAGCCGACAAGCACAAGTTGTGATACTTGTGGAGGTTTGCATTCGATGGAAGAATGTCCGAGGAACCCACAATCTATATACTTCGTAAAGAACAATCCTTTCTCTAACACTTACAACCCCGGGTGGAGAAACCACCCCAATTTTGCATGGAAAATAGTAGAGTTATCAACCCATGGTGCAAAAAGAAGGGCCGCCAGGATTTTTCCTGCGAACAAATGATCCATCGCAAAATCAAGCTAGCAGCTCGCAAGCGCCGCCATATTATTCCCTGAAAAGCCTATTAAAGCAGTATATAGAAAAGAATGAGACGATGCTCCAGAATCAAGCGACTTCAATCCGCAATCTCGAAATCCAAATAGGACAGATTGCAGGTGAGCTGAAAAATAGACTGTAAGGGGCATTGCCGAGTTCAACTGAGCCCCTCGCAACACGGGGAATGCAGGAAAGGAGCAACATCAAGTCGTGACTTTGCAAAGTGGAAAGACAATAACGGAAGAGAGGACAGAGCCAAGAAGGATTACTCCAGTTGAGATGGAATCCAAGACCCCGCTGACACAGGATGAATAAAAAAAAAAAAAGAGACGATGGAACCAGAAGTTGCGTCCACTTCTGATCCTATGAAACAGGGAACCATGAAGATACAGCTGCCACCATTCCCTCAGAGACTTAAGAAGAAGCAAAATGATGAAGTGTAGTACCATCACTTCATGGACATGTTAAAACAGTTACATATCAACATCCCTTTCACTAAAGCAATTGAACAAATGCCAAAATAAAAGGCAAGGTGACAAAGAAAAGGAGCATAGGGAAGTTCGCAACGGTGGCATTAACGCAAAAGTCAAACACCATAATTCCACCGAAGATGTGCGACCCCGAAAGTTTCACAATACCCTTCTCAATTGGCGGCTTATATATCGGTCAAGCGCTTTGTGATCTTGGGGCCAGTATCAACTTAATGCCCCTTTCAATTTTCAAGAAGTTGAATGTGGGGCATCTGGTGCCCACAACGGTGACTCTTCAGCTGGCGGACAGGTCTCTAGTTCATCCAGAGGGAAAGTTGAAGGATGTCTTGGTCTCAATTGACAAATTCATTCTACTGGCAGATTTCATTATTCTCGACTACGAAGCGGACAAGGATGTACCCATCATATTGGGATGACCATTTTTATATACTGGTCGCGCTCAAATTGATGTGTATAAGGGAGAGATCACGTTGAGTGTAAATGGGGAGAAGCTCAGGTTTGACATCATTAAGGCTATAAAGTATCCAGAAGATGAAGACCTATTCGATTCCGACAATGAATCTAGTTGTAATGAAGAAGAAGAGTCGGAAGATGAAGATGAAGGAGAGGATGCGATCGCATCCGTAGTAACCTGCAATGTGATCATGGAAACAACAAACAAAGAAGAAAAATTGACGTTGAATGAAGAGAGAAAAGCACAACAACCGTCCTTGGAACAACCACCCACCGTGGAATTAAAAACCCTGCCAAGCCATCTGAAGTATGTTTTCTTGTGGCAAAATGAAACTCTGCCAGTGATAATTTCCTCTGCGCTTCAAGAAGAACAAGAAAATGTGCTGCTTAGCATCCTAAAGAAGTACCCGAGAACCGACCTCTCATAATAACTGGATTGGTCTTGGGTTCCTTCCGACTGGTTGGTTTTTTAGATCCAGATAATGCGAAGCAAGTGCATAATGTCCACTAGAACATCCGTGTATTTTATCATTAATAAAGCAATAGGATGGCGCTAGCAGACATAAGAGGAATCAACCCCGCATATTGCATGCACAGGATATGTCTCGAAGAAAACCAAAAAGGGTCTATCAAACCTCAACGCAGACTAAACCCTGCGATGAAGGAGGTTTTGAAAAAAGAGATAATCAAATGGTTGGACGCAGGCATTATATATCCAATCACCGATAGCACGTGGGTCAGCCCCGTGCAATGTATGCCTAAGAAGGGAGGAATGACAGTAGTCCCAAATGCAAATAATGAATTAATACCAATAAGAATCATCACTGGTTGGCGGATCTACATGGACTACCGCAAACTCAATGCGGCGACGAAGAAGGACCATTTCCCTGTGCTTTTTATTGACCAGATGCTAGACCACCTAGTAGGAAATGATCTTCTGCTTTCTGGACGAGTATGTGAGCTACAACCAAATAATAATTGCTTCTGAAGACCAAGAGAAAACCACATTCACCTGCCCCTACGGAATGTTTGCTTTTCGCCACATGCCATTCAGATTATGCAATACGTCGAGCACGTTCCAGAGGTACATGATGGCCATCTTCTCTGAGTATCTTGAAGATTCAAAGGAAATTTTTATGGACGACTTCTCGGTTTACGGACAAACGTATGAAGTCTGTCTGAACAATTTGGAGAAGATACTAAGGAGATGTGAAGAGACAAACCTTGTGCTGAATTGGGAGAAGGGTCACTTCATGGTGAATGAAGGTATTGTGCTCGGGCACAAAGTTTGCAAGGAAGGGCTGGAGGTGGATAAGATGAAGATTGAGGCCATTGAAAAGCTTCCACCTCCAGCAAATGTGAAGGCTGTCACGAGTTTCCTGGGATATGCAGAATTTTATCATCATTTTGTGAAGGACTTTTCGAAGATTGCTCGACCATTGAGTGCGTTGCTGGAGGCCGATAGAATGTTTGACTTTGATACACAGTGCCTTAACGCATTCAAGATACTGAATAACGCATTAATAACCGCACCTGACTGGACAAAGCCATTTGAGCTAATGTACAATGCTAGCGGTTATGCGATGAGGGCAGTGCTAGCACAGAAGAGAAAGACAATGCTATATCCCATCGCATATGTGAATAGAACCTTGAACCCTACCCACGAATTACACTACCACTGAAAAAGAACTTCTTGCGGTGATCTTTGTGTTGGAAAAATTCAGAGCTTACTTGCTGGGATCCAAAGTGATCGTTCACACTGACCACTCGACAATCAAATACTTAATGACCAAGAAAGATGCAAAGCCGGGGTTAGTTCGATGGGTTCTCCTCCTCCAAGAATTCAACATGGAAATCATTGATCGCAAGGGGACGGAGAACCAGGTTGTGAACCACTTATTAAGATTAGAAAATCCAGAATTCGACCGCAACCAGTTGGAGGTGAGCGCATCCTTTCCAGATGAGCAACTGTTCAAATTTGAAGAATTACCATGGTACGCAGATGTGGTCAATTATCTGGTCTGTGAACAATTTTCGGAAAATCATAGCCTACCAAAAGAGGTGGCTCATGCACGAATGTAAAGTCTAGTATTGGGATGAGCCAAATCTTTACAAGAGGGGGTCAAACCAGATCTTGTGTTTATGTGTACCAGAGACTGCTCAACAGCGCATACTGTCCCAATGCCATGACTCATCATATGGTGGACATTTTAGCGGTGAACGCATAGCAATAAAAGTGTTACAAAGTGGATATTTTTGGCTGATTTTATTTACGGACGCGAGAGACTATTCGATGAAATGTGACAGGTGCCAACACATGTGAAACATTTCATGGAAAAATGCGGTGCCAATGAATATTATCTTAGAATTGGAGTTATTCGACGTATGGGGCATAGACTTCATGGGACCATTTCCACCATCAAATGGTCACAAATACATTCTGTTGGCAATCGATTATGTTTCCAAATAGGTTGAAGCGGTATCGTGGGTTGCAAGCGATGCGATGATAGTCTCCAAATTCTTTCGAAGAAATATCTTCACTCGTTTTGGCACCCACGTGCCATAATAAGTGATGAAGCCTCCCACTTTGTCAACGACGTCATCAACAAATTAATGCTAAAGTACAATATCCACCATAAGGTCACCACCGCATATCATCCACAGACAAACTACCAAGCCGAAGTGTCTAACAGGGAAATCAAATTGATCCTAGAGAAGGTGGTGAATCCTTCACGCAAAGATTGGGCCATGAAGCTGGACGATGCCTTGGGGGCATACATTACCGCCTATAAAACACCTATAGGCATGTCCTTGTATGCGCTGGTGTTTTGGAAAGGCATGCCACTTACCGCTTGAATTGGATCACAAAGCATTGTGGGTAGTGAAGAAGCTCAATTTTGATTTAAAGACTACAAGGGAAGCGAGAAAACTTCAGCTAATCGAGTTAGACGAATGGAGAAATCAAGCATATGAAAATGCCAAGATCTACAAGGAGCACGCAAAACGGTGGCATGACAAATGACTAAGCGAGATGAATCTCCAAGTTGGATAGAAGGTCTTGTTATACAACTCTCGGCTACGGCTTTTTCCTGGAAAATTAAAGTCACGTTGGTCTGGACCATTTATAATCAAAGAGGTATTCCCGCATTGTGAGGTCGAGTTAACCAATGAAGAAGGGACCAATGCATTCAAGGTCAACGGGCAAAGAGTCAAGATGTATCATGGAGGAGACTTGTATCGTGAGAAAACCTCCGTGGACCTGAGGAATTCCTGACTGAAGAAGAAATGAGCAGTCCCTGTGATAATATGTGATACAAACTCACCAGGGATGCATTTTTTGAAGTATCCTTTTTATATCTTTATTCCATGAACTTACTCTACATCTTTTTGTATAAACACTACTCTTCAAAATTATCAACCCTGTCTTTCATATTTTTGACCCTTTTGGTTTTTTTAGCAACAATCGTGGTAAATGATTGTGGTGGAGCTACGCGATAACCGAAAAATGTGACCAGTTCGTTCAGACTATCGTAATCGAAAAATCAACCCGCCGCCGCAAAGAAGGATGCGATCACAAATGATACGGGCAACAGAGCAAATTTGGGGGTTGTATCTCTCTTTGACTCTTTTATTCCAAATTTTGCACTCTCGCATCTCCTTTTAATATTGCCAACTTTATCATCGTATCCTCTTTTGTTTGGCGCAATCATTGAATTTAGATTACTTTATTCAGTCACCACATTTTTTTTCGCACCAATTATGATTTCAATGATGAAACTCATGCCTTTATTTTTCATCGCATGTGAACTTGGGAGAAAAAATTAAAGAAGGAAATACAAGAACTAGTCAGAACAAAGCAAAAGTTATGATTTTCCTTCTTCATCATCTCCACGAGGGATTAAAAATAGAGTATCTCACAATAAAATATCCCTGTATTTTGTGAAAAAGTTTGAAAGAAAGGTATGATCATAAAAAAATAGTTATTCTTCCTAAAGCTCGTTATGAGTGGATACATTTAAGGCTACAAGATTTTAAATCAGTAAGTGATTACAATTCCGCATTATTTAAAATGAGTTCAAAATTGTTGTTATGCAGAGAGAAAAGTACTGATACTGATATGTTAGAAAAGACATTTTCTACATTTCATGTTTTGAGTATGCTCTTGCAACACTAATATCGAGAGAAAGGTTCTATCAAGCCTCCCTAAAGGCAAAAGAGAAAAATGTGGAAGCAAATTTTGTATACCAGAATAATGACTTATTTGATCCATCCCATAGGACAAATTTAGATGTGGCGGGCTTTTTTGAATCTCCCAAAGAGAAGATTGGCACAGTTGATAGAACATCAAGTGTTTCTTTTGACTTTGAGAATATTTAGACTTAATGTTGTTGTTTTCTTTTATTTATCTTCATGTTTTTTAGTAACTTTTGTATATTATAAGTATTGTTTTTCTTATTGTAATTATTTTCTTTTAATGAAGAAACATGGATCATTTTCATATGTTGGATGATTAAAAACTGAGCAAAGAAGATCTATGTCTAGCAGACAGTGCAACTACACACACAATACTTATAAATAAAAAATACTTTTCCTAATTGACAATGCTTAAAGTAAATACAATATCAATTTTTACAAACTTGATCAAAGGTTTTGGAAAAGCAAATATTATTTTGCCTAGATGAATAAAATTTACAATTGATGATGCATTGTTCTCTACTCAATCAAAGAAAAATCTTCTAAGTTTTAAAGATATACGTTGCAATGGTTATCATATTGAGACTGATAGTAAGAACTGTTGGGGTTGATGCCCTCAATCTCGTCTATAGTTTGTAATTGTTTTGTACAAACATTTTATTTATGTAATAAAATATGTGATGTTTTATTTCAAAATTAATTGCATTAACCACAAACCAATAAACTAACATCCAAGGTTATCTTGTAGCTTAATCATGTATGTAGAGACATACGGGTGGATCATGTTTAAGTGATAACCTAAATAGTCAGTAGTAGATGGATAAGGCTGGATACCTTATCTTGGTGACACTGCAAGTATGGCTCGCTTTATAGATGTTATAATTGTTGTAAAGTGCTATAAATGATATGATCCTGATCATTCATGTGGAGACATGTGAGTGGGGATATTCTATACAAAAAATTTTATATAAGACCAGACCATGAAATATTTAATCTCATTATATAATGGCGTTCATAATAGAGACTTACATTTCACTAGGATGACCATAGGTAACATGATCTGAATCCTGAATGAATTATGGACTCCTGCCTATGAGAGTGGTCCTTTGATTTGTATGGGTGGCTAGATCACCAACTCAATAAGCCTACCACTTTGGAGATTCGTCTGATTGGGGAGCTGGAAACATAGCTACACAAGAAGGAATTCACTCCTTCCTCAATGTCGGGGCAAGTAGATAAATTTCTCCCTTAAGGGCTGATTCCTGGGCTTGAATAATGTGGCACCACACCCTCTCCTGGCCTGAGAGGGGTTTAATCATAGTTGGACTATGATTTATTGTTCATTAGAGGGATTAGTGGTACTTAAGGAGTTAGATGTAACTACATGGGCAAAACGACAATTCTGGCCCAACAGTACTTACGAGCAATTTGTGAAGGGTCATTGTACTGTTTATTGATTATATCCAATGGATACAGAAATATATCTATAGTGCGAAGAGTGTAGTTGTCGGTCTTTAATGGAGTACCCGAAAGTTAACGAATGGTGAATAATTTAATTAAAGAGTTTAATTAATTATTCACGTATTGTTGGAGCTTCAAGCTACAGGTCCATGAGGTCCACTCGGTAGCTCAATGGAAATAAATGAGAATCAGTTTTTTGATTAGTTTGAATTGTTCAAATTAATTGAGGTAATTAATTATATATGATATAATTAATTTAAACTTTAATTATATATGATAAGATTACTATAATGTATTTGATACATTATAATATAAATATTTATTTGAGAAAAATTGAATATTTGAATATGATTCAAATATTGATTTGGATTCATATATTTAAATTTAATATAAATGGGATTTATATTAAATATCCTTGTTGAGAAAATTAAACTATAGGTTATATGTTATATTTGGTATAACATATAGTTTAATATATATTATATGATAAAGTAGTTATCATATATATATGTAGGATAAATTAGTTATCATATATATATATGTATGTATGCATGTATGTATGTATTAAGGTTTATTATCAAAATTAATTTTATTAATTTGAACTTTTTGAAAAACAGTTTTAGGGAGGGAGTTGTAACTCCCTCCGCTTCTTTCTCTCAACAACGTGCAGGTGTGGAAGGGTAAGGCTTCAGTCTTCTTCTTCATGAAAAAACATAGAGAATTCTGTGATCTCAAGATTTCCCTTCTCCATTCTCCTTATTCTCTCAATTAATCTCTTTTCACTAACCAAATAGCCAGAGCCCCACTCTTCCTGGATTATCATATAGAGAATACCAAGGTCACTTTTGTGGTAATGCCCAATTGGAGTTCGAGGGCATTCACGTGAAACTTCAAAGGTAAGGTTTCTGAACCCAATTTCTTTTTCTTCAATAATTTTTATAAGAATGTTGTAGTTCTTAATTAAATACATAATTTATGTTCTTTCTTTGTAAAATTTACATTATGTGAAATTTGGGAAAATTGGGATGATTTGCTTCCGCTCAAGAACCTTAACCAGGTTCTTTGAAGAATAATTTGGAATATCTATATATTATCTCTACTGTCACAAATGAATAATGTATATTGGAAAAATTGCCTGCTTTATCTTCTGGATTGAATTATACTCATATACGAGTAATTGAAACATATGCAACAATGAACTTGAAGTTCATGAATCCAGATATATTTGCTATTTGACCTGATAGATTTGACCATCCAAGGTCTATAATGATGAGAAGAATTATTCAAAATTCAAGTGGACACCCATTGAAGAGTCAGAAGATTCTACAATCTAATGAATTAGCATGCGATGCTTGTGTTGGGTATGTCCTAAAACTCGCAATTCATAATCATGGAAGCATATTCTATTTATCAATAAAAGTATTATTCAAGAATTTATTCTATAAAAGTGTTATTGCAATTGAAATTGCATTATGTTATAAAATTCAATAAACAAATCCATGGCTATAGTGTGAATACTGTGACTTTATGTAGAGACATAAAAAAGGATCAAGCTATAGTATATAACCAAAAAGGTCTAAGTATATGGATGAGATTGGGTACCTCGTCCTGGGGACACTATCGATGCGGCCTACTTTGTATACTGATACAAACGAAGTGATCCCAAAATCGTTCATGTGGAGACATACGGGTAGGGGCATCTTATGCAAAAGAGTTTTGCATAAAGCTAGACCACAAAATAGTCACTTATCTTTATAATGATTATTTACTGTGAAACTGACTATTTCAATTCGATGATCTAGGGTAACTCGATCTTAATCGTGAGCTAACTATAAATTCCTGTTTATTCGAGATTATCCTTTAATCTGCATAGGTGAGAGTAGTTCAACAACCTGCTAAACAAGCCTCCCATTTTAGGGATAAGAATAGATTGCTGGGGACATAGTCCTACAAGATGGAATTCACTCCTACCCGTTTTAGAGTTAACAGATAGGTTGTTCCCTTAAGTACTGATTCCTAGTCTTAAACAAAGGGGCCTCACCCTCTCATGTCCGAGAGGGATATGGTTTATTAGTTGGACTATAAACCAATTATTCAATAGAGGATCAGTGGGAGCTTAAGGAGTAAGATGTATTTACATGGGTAAAACGGTAATTTTGACCTAGCTGGAAAAAAATCTGGTTGGGGCAAAAATTAAAGTGACCATATTCATTTCTGGAGTTCACCTTGATATTGACCAACTACACAAAACCCATCTGAAGAGGGACGCTCCCAGGGAGCCATGAAGGAGTGCAAGAATGATATCACGGTACGAACCAATGAAGGAAATCGTAGGACGTGTTAAACCAATTGGAAACGAGATTTCCATGAACAGCGGAACAAGACTATTCTAAATTACAATCATGATTCAACAAAACATTTACAGTCGACTTTAAACAAATGGTTATGCGATTCATACAGAAATTACAGCATGTAAAATAAAAATGCATAGAAAGCAAACTCTACGCACAATAGCAGAAGCGTCTCCAAAGCAAACTCTACGCACAATAGTAGAAGCGTCTCCACGCTCTGATACGTGGCTGCTCGAACAATAGCGACCACGAACACTCGATCTACACTAACCGTAACACTGCAATGAACATCGCACGAAAACTTCACGCTCATCCTCAACGATCTCCTCGGTCATGAACTCTTCCGCAACACGAACGACTTCCACAACACCACGAACGGCCTCCAGAAAACCTTGACGGTATCGAGTGGAGTCTGACCCCACCAACAAGGTGACCTTGTTATTCTTGATGTGATAATCCAGAGGGTGGGCTCTGTTCGGACTTGGTATGAGGCAGACAAATAGAGGAAAGAATGATTGCGTACACGACTAAGAAAATGGGAGATGGCGGAGACCTATCGTATAGGTCGATGCCCAATTGTTTAGATAAAACCATGCAATTGTCTAGCAAAAGCTATGCGATCGTTTAGCTCGATCTGTCGCGTACAGATTCTACACGATCGTATACCTTGGGCCAGCGATCGTCAAACAAAGCTATGCGATCGTTTAGTAAACACTGCACGATCGTTTAGCTCGCACCTGTACGATCGTTTAGCTCGCCCAACCGTCGTTTAGTAAATCTGTATTTACTTGACAACTTCCGTGAGTTTCTTTTTGCCGAAGAGAAAACTCAAATCCCTTTTTAAACTTTTATAAAACTTCTTTTTCAAAATAGGAAACCACTTTCCTTTTAAACTCACGGTTACCATGATTCAATAACTACCCATTACTTTGGTTATTTAAAAGAAAAAGTATTAATTATCTAATAATTAATATTATTATAAATATAAAGAATAACTAACTTATCATACTATATTTATAACCTATAATTTTAATATTTCATCTCATGAAACATATAAACCATAGTTCTTTTTCTATTCCATGGTACTTAATGTAAATCTCATTTATATCAATCCTCCATTAGATGTATCTTATACATCGTACCGATTATATCATATATAATCAAAATACCTCTTGTCAATTTGAACATTTCAAATCAACACCAAGAACTGATCCTCAACAGAATCCAAGCTACCAAGAGGACCTCATGGACCTGTAGATCCGAAGCTCCAACGGTACGTGAATAACTGATTAAACTCTTTAGTCACTGAATCCACCACCCGTTAACTTCCAGACACTCCACTAAAGACCGCCAGCTGAACTCTCCTCACTACAGATATATTATATGTCCATCTTAACCAATTAGCAGTGCGACAACCCTTCACAGATCGCTCGTAAGTACAGTTGAGCCAATAACCGTTATGCCGCTGTAGTTACATCTGTCTCTTTAAGTACCACTGATCCCTCTAATGAACATAAGTCATAGTCCTACTATGACTAAGTCTTCTCTTCCAAAGAGAAGCTGTGGCCACTATTTTTAAGCCCCAGATCAACCCTTAATTAGGACACCAATCCGAACAATCTTCCACTTGTCCTAATGACTCGGAAGACTAATGTACAATATACAATAAACTAGGGCATACCCCAGTATCATGTCCCACTTTCCATAGACAAGATGCCGCATGTCTCGCAGATCCAGACTCTCCAGGTGACCCTCGAACACTTTAGCCGTGAGGGCCTTTGTAAAGAGATCAACAACGTTATGCTCCGATGCGATCTGCTCGACTATCACATCACCGCGACCACAATCTTCCTGATCAGGTGATATGTCCGTTTATGTGCTTACCTCGACGATGACTCTAAGGCTCCTTCGAATTTGCCACAGCCCCGCTGTTATCACAATAAAGAATGATAGACAAATCCATATTTGGAACAACTTCCAAATCTGTAAGGAACTTCCTCAGGCAAACAGCCTCTTTGGCTGCTTCACAAGCCACTATGTATTCGGCTTCCATAGTGGAGTCCGCAATGCATCCTTGCTTGATGCTTCACCAAAATACAGCCCCTCCATTCATAGTAAACACTGACCCTGATGTCGATTTGTGAAAATCTCGATTGGTCTAAAAGTCAGAGTCCGTGTTCCTGTAAGGATCAAATTCTTATCTCCATACACAAGCATGTAGTCTCTCATTCTCTGAAGATACTTGAGGATCGTCTTGACCGCCATCCAGTGATCAAATCCGAGATTGGACTGATACTGATTGACAATCCCTACTGCATAGCAAATGTCGGGTCTGATACACAACATTGCATACATCAAGGTTCCTACAGCAGAAGCATAGGGAATCCGTCTCATCTCCTCAACTTTTTGAGGTGTCTTAGGACATTGATCCTTAGGCATAATGATTCTATGCCTGAAAGGTAATAAATCCCTCTTGGAATCCTGCATCCTGTACTTGATCAACATTTGATCAATGTACGATGCCTGAGACATGGCTAACCGTTTGTTCTTGCAATCTCGAATGATCCGGATCCCGAGAACATACTATGCCTCACCCAAATCTTTCATTTGGAATTGGGCAGCTAACCAACTCTTAATGTCAGTCAGATATCCTACATCATTCCCAATGAGTAGGATATCATCCACATACAGTACCGGGAAAGCTACTGAGCTGTTGATGATCTTTTTGTAAACACAAGGCTCATCAACGTTCTGGTCAAAGCCAAACGACTTGACAACAGTGTCAAATCTGATGTTCCAAGATCGAGATGCTTGTTTTAGCCCATAAATGGACCTATTAAGCTTGCAAAATCTTTGCTCTTGATCTGGAACTACGAACCCCTCTAGTTGATTCATATAGATGGTCTCCTCAAGATTACCATTTAGAAAGGCAGTATTGATGTCCATTTGCCATATTTCATAATCATAAAATGTGGCTATGGACAGGAAAATCCTAATAGACTTTAGCATGACAACAGGTGAGAAGGTTTCCTCATAGTCAACTCCCTCAACCTGGGTATAATCTTTTGACACGAGTCTAGCCTTAAAGGTTTGCACCTTTCCATTTACACCTCTCTTTCCCTTAAAGATCCACTTGCACCCAATAGGTTTGACCCCATCAGATGGATCAACAAGCTCCTAGACGTTATTGAAGTACATAGACTCTATTTCCTGGTTCATGGCCTTAACCAATTCATCTTTGTCAACATCCTCCATTGCTCTCTTAAAAGACAATGGATCCTCAACCCCATCATTTATAATGACGTTTTGGGCTTCACTCAAACCCATGTAGTAATCCGGTTCATAACCCTCCCACTACGTCGAGGCAGTCTCAACTCTTGAGTTCGTTGACTAGACGTTCCGACCTCAACAACTCTTGTTGATCTGTTGACCTGTTCAACAACTCTTGTTGAACCCTCAGTAGTCTCAGTCTCACTTGAGATCTCACATAAAATGAGCTTACGTCGTGGCTTATGATCTCTCATGTGATCTTCTTCCAAGAAGATAACATTAGTGGAAACAAACACTTTGTTCTCATTTGGATCATAGAAGTATTCTCCTCTCGTTTCCTTGGGGTAGCCCCAAAGAGGCAAACCTTCGAATGCGGTTCCAACTTCTTTGGGTTAGTCGGTAGTACATGTGCTGGACAGCCCCAAATCCTAAAGTGGCGTAAACTACCTTTACGGCCTTTCCATAAATCTATAGGTGTTTCAGAAACACTTTTCGAGGGAACGTTGTTTAGGATATAACATGCAGCCTGCACTGCATAACCCCAAAACGAGTCTGGAAGATGAGCATAACTCATCATAGAATAAACCATGTTCAACAAGGTTCTGTTTCTCCTTTCTGATACACCATTATGCTGAGATGTACCTGGGGCCGAGAGTTGGGATGCAATCCCATGTTCTATCATATAGTTCTGGAATTGGAGGTCGATATACTCTCCACCACGATCAGATCATAGTGTTTTTATCTTCTTACCTTCACCTTCAGCCTTATATTCCTTGAATTGTCAATAGCTTAAAACTTACGTTGCATTAGGAAGAGATACCCAAATCTTGAATAATCATCTATGAAAGAGATGAAATATTCATATCCACCTCGAGCTCTAACATTCATCGAACCATAGAGGTCTGAATGTACAAGCTCCAAGGCTTCCTTGGCTCTGTAACCTTTTCTAGTAAAAGGTCGTTTGGTCATCTTGCCTTCAAGGCATGATTCACATACCGACAAGAAGTTTTCTTCTAAACTCTTTAGAAGTCCACTTTTCACCAACTTCTCAATCATATTGAGGTTAATGTGACTGATAACAGGCATAAATGCACATCATCATAGTGCTAAGTTCTTAAACAATGTTGGATTGCGTTGATAAAATATGTTACTTTGCGTCCATTAAGCATCAATTTCGTAATATTGCGGCCGCATGCGTTTAACGCATTGGAACAGTTGATTTTTGTATTTTTGTGCAGAATATGCGTTAACGCAATGAAAGATTGAGATCATAAGAATTCATTGTCGAGTGCAATTTCACCTCAAGGCTTTGCATTGATCGTTCTCGCAAACATTCGCTTAGGAAGGATCGCCACAACTTGGTCAGTGCAACATGGTGGGTGCATATGGTGAAAGGCTAATTAAGAGTGATGGGACAGAAAGCTGATGACAGTCGAATCTAAATTAAGTTGACAGTCGATAACGGTCACAAAGTACATTCAGCTTTATCGGTGATAATTATTTGGCGCATCAATCAGGAATTAAAGCTGTCCCATCTGTACAACCGGAAGAGAGAAGCTGCCTTTCACCATGTATGCTCTATAAATACCAAGTGCATTCTTCAGAAAAGGGGTTCACCGTTTTTACAACCAGTTGTTCAGTTCGCACGTCTTTGTTATTAGTTTCTTTTATTTTGAGGCGGACGCGAGGGAGAAAGTTGTGCCGATAGATCGTTCCGGTAAGCTTGGGAGAGCATCGGAAGCTCCAAAGATAGAGAGAGGGCCGACGCCTGCGGAAGCAGGAACATCTTTAGATCAAAATAGAGATTTCAGTGTAAAAAGCCTCGGTCAGTAAGGAATTGCTACCAGGCTCTCTACCTTTAACTTCCTTTGTCATTTTTTACTCAACTCATTTATAAGAATGGAATTTCTTTCGCTATATCTGTTCACTCTCTGTGATTCACGCATGAGTAGCTAAATCAGTTGAATGGGTTGAGAAGCATTTAATTAGCACAACTAAGGAATCTTCATTCTTTGAGATTATCTTGTTTATGTAAACTTCATTCGTCCATTAGAGATACTAGAGAGGGTAGTCTAAGGACAGGATCTAGGCTTGGAAAGGTCAGGTCAAAATCTAGGCTCGGGAGAGTTGGATTAGAATGCATAATACAAGAGATAGGCGCTTAGGAATGAGCACTATTTGTTATCAACGTATTGCATGCATAATAGAGATAGGATATGATTGTATGCGGTCACCTTGCTTTCATGCATTTTACATCATCGCATATGACAAGAGTAGAGACTTAGGGATGAGCTCTATGGACATTTTGCATTCAACACATGCGTCCTAGATTTAGGAGCATCGTTTTACATTGGAAAATGACTTACTGTGCATGGTAGTAACATGATTGCATAGTCTGACGCATTCCCGAGTAACACTAGTTAAAGATCTTCTCAACCCGTTCATCGCATACTCATTGCATCTATCAACGAAACTGTCTTTCCTCAAATCCGCCACATTTGTTATTTATTTTTCATCAACGCAAATCACAAACCCAACAATTTATTTATTTAACCGGCTAATGCAAAGTCTTCATAAAAATCACCAACACAATCTATTTTCACAAGTTCCTGTGTTCGACACTGGACTTACCAGGAAACTTAGAGGAATTTCCACTTGAGTTCCGCTGGGGAAACTTGAGTGTACAACACAAATCCACCAACACATATCATTCATATTTTTACTTCATAAATACGAGCATCAAGTTTTTGGCGCTGTTGTCAGGGACTTCGGCAAAATAGTTGCTTAATGGTAATTTTTTTGATTTCTTTACAGAACTCTCAATCTCTGGAGAATTTTGACCCAGAGATTGAGAGGACATTTAGAAGAAGACTGAGAAGCCACCAATAGCAACCACAATCCGATAAAGAAGAGATGGCTGAGTAGCCTGAAGATGGAGCACGAAACGATAACAATGTCATGGTGAATCCAATTCTGTTGGCAAATGATCACAATAGGCCCATTAGAGACTATGCATCACCAAACCTCTATGATTTCTCTTCGAGAATCATGAGGCCTGCCCTCGACGGAAGCAGATTCAAAATGAAACCGATGATGCTGCAGATGATCCAGACTGCAGGTCAATTCGGAGGAAGGCATGGCGAGGACCCTCACGCTCACCTCCAAAGTTTTATTGAAATCTGCAATACTTTTGTGTTCCTGAACATCTCTGCTGAAGAAGTTCGACTAACGTTATTCCCATTTTCTCTCTGTGATTAGGCTAGGAAATGGGCATATTCTCTCGAACCGGGAGAGATCACTTCTTGGGAGCAAGTAGTGGAGAAATTTATGAAGAAGTATTTTCCACCCACCGAGAATGTAAGACGAAGGAAGCTTATTACAAATTTTGAACAAGATATGGACGAATTGCTCAGTGATGCTTGGGCGAGGTTTAAAAGGTTGGTCCGAGATTGTCCACATAATGGGTTACCAGACTGCCTTCAAACGGAGATTTTCTATCATGGTTTGAATCCCGCTTCGCAGACCGTTGCCAATGCAGCAGCCGCTGGTGGTCTACTTGACAAAACATACGATGAGGTAAAGAATATCCTGGATCGCATCTCTAAGAACCATGAAGACTGAAGAGAGAGTGACCAGAGATTGAGACTAAAAGACTCTGACGCAAACAGTGGTGCTATTGTTTCATTACAAAACCAAATGACTGCAAAGATGAATTTGATCCAAGGAATGGCGATCAGCAGCCCAACACCGCAAGGTGGGAAAATCAACGCAATCAGTTAAAACACCACAAGGTGTGCGACTTACGGTGATGGGCATGCGATGGAAGATTGCACGCAAAATCCACAATATGTCTACTTTGTTGAAAGAATTAACAACAAAATTTTCAACCTGTGGCGCAAAAAGAAGGGCCACAAGGATTCTTTCAATGCAACAAGGGTCAACCGAGCAATCAAGCAAGTAGCTCACAACAACCACCGCAATCAACCGAGCAATCAAGCAAGTAGCTCACAACAACCACCGCAATCCTCTTCTTTGGAGAGCCTATTGAAGCAATATATAGAGAAAAACGAGATGGTGCTTCAAAGTCAGGCCACGTCCATCCGCAATCTTGAATTACAGATGGTCCAGATTGCGAATGAGCTGTAAAGTAGACCGCAAGGGGCACTGCCAAGTTCAACCGAACTTCTACACAACTCAGGGGGATCAGGTAAGGAGAAATGTCAGGTTGTGACATTGCGTAGTGGGAAGACTGTGGATGGAGAAAAGAAGGAGCTTTGTAGAACAACTTCCATTGCAGTTGAACCTGAAATTACGGTAACGCAAGAAGAAGAAAGAGAAAATAAAGCAAAAGAACCTGAAGTTGCGTCGACCTCGAAGCCAACTGAAACGGGAACCGTGAAAGTTCAGTTACCACCTTTCCCTCAGGGACTAAGGAAGAAGAAAAACGAAGAGGTACATTACCAACGCTTCTTATCTATGTTAAAGCAATTACATGTTAACATTCCTTTCAGTGAAGCGATTGAGGAAATGCTTGCCTACACCAAGTTTTTTAAGGACATGGTAACTAAGAAGAAGGGCACTGGGAAATTTGCCACGGTGGCATTAACGCAAAGTTCCAAATCCATAATCCCACTGAAGATGAGCGATCTTGGGAGCTTTACTATTCCTTGCTCCATAGGAGGACTCTATATTGGGCAAGCCCTGTGTGACTTGGGGGCCAACATAAATTTGATGTCGTTGTTAATTTTTAGACAATTAAATGTGGGGCAACTTGTGCCCACATTAGTGACTCTCCAACTGACTGACAGATCTCTGGTTCATCCAGAAGGTAAGGGGAAAGATGTACTGATCACAATTGACAAATTTATTCTACCAGTCGACTACATCATTTTAGACTATGAGGCCGATAAAGATGTGCCCATCATTCTGGGGCGACCTTTTCTATCAGCGGGTTGTGCCTAAATTGATGTGCATAAAGGGAAATCACTCTGAGTATCAACAGACAGGAGCTCAAATTTAATATAATTCATACCATGAAGTTTCCGGATGAAGAAGACCTGCAAGATTCTGATGATGACCTGAATTTGATTGAGGAAGAAAATTCAGATGAAGAGTATGAAGAAGAGGATGCCAGTGCATCCGTTGTTGCCTGCAATGCGATCGCAACAAAACAAATAAGGAAGAAGAAATGATCGTAAAGTAAGAAGTAGAGCCGACGGAAGAAAGAAAAACAACACAACCTTCCTTAGTGGAGCCACCAACACTTGAACTAAAGACCCTACCAACCCATCTGAAGAACACATTTTTGGGGCAAAATGAGAAGCTGCCACCACATTTGTCTTGAAGACGACCATAAAGCAACAATTGAACATAAACGCAGACTCAACCTTGCGATGAAGGAGGTCGTCAAGAAGGAGATTATCAAATGGCTAGATGCGAGCATTATATATCCCATAGCAGATAGCACGTGGGTCGGCCCCGTGCAATGTGTGTCGAAGAAGGGCGGAATGATAGTAGTCCCAAATGAGAACCACGAATTAATACCGCAAAGGACCATCACTAGATGTCACATATGCATGGACTACCGCAAGTTGAATGCGGCCACAAAGAAAGATCATTTCCCTCTGCCATTCATCGATCAAATGCTAGACATACTAGTAGGGAATGATTTTTACTGCTTCCTGGATGGGTATGCCAGATAAAATCAAATCATGATAGCTCCTAAAGATCAAGATAAGACCACATTCACCTGCCCATATGGGACGTTTGCTTTTTGCCGCATGCCATTTGACCTCTGCAATGCACCAAGCACGTTCTAAAGGTGCATAATAGCGATCTTTTCAGATTATCTCGAGGACTCTGTGGAAATATTTATGGATGACTTCTCCATTTATGGGAACACTTATGAAGTCTGCTTAGCCAACTTGGAGAAGATTCTGAAAAGATGTGAAAAGAAAAATCTGATGCTCAATAGGGAAAAGTTTCATTTCATGGTTAAGAAGGGCATAGTGTTGAGATATAAGATCTCCCGAGATGGATTGGAGGTGAACAAAGCAAAGATGCAATCAAAAAAATTCCACCTCCAACCAGTGTTAAGGCTGTGAAAGCTTCTTGGGGCACGCTGGATTTTATAGACGATTCATCAAGGACTTTTCTAAGATAGCACGACCACTGAGTGTGTTGTTAGAGGCAGACAGAAAATTTGAGTTTGACAACAACTGCCTCAACGTATTCAGAGTTTTAAAAGATGCGCTGATTACCACACCCGTCTTGATTGCATAGGACTAGACATTGCCATTTGAAATCACGTGCGACGCAAGTGGGTATGCGATGGGAGAAACTTTAGCTTAAAAGAGAAAAACAATTTTGCATCCCATCGCATATGCGAGTAAAATTTTAAATCCTGCTCAAACAAATTATACCACTATAGAGAAAGAACTCCTAGTTGTGATTTTTGCGTTGGAAAAATTCCGGGCATATCTGTTGGGAACCAAGGTACTCATCCACACTGATCACTTGGCGATCAAGTACTTAATGACAAAGAAGGACGCAAAGCCGAGGTTGATCAGATGGATTCTCCTCCTTCAAGAATTTGATATCGAAATAATTGATTGGAAGGGAATACAGAATCAGGTTGCGGATCATTTGTCTAGAATGGAAAATCCTGAGGTTGATCGCAATGAGTCTGAGGTGAGTGCCGTATTCCCGGATGAGCAGCTGTTCCACATAGAAGAATTTCCCTGGTATGTGGAAATCGTCAATTATTTGGTTTGCAAGCAATTCCCTGAAGATTACACCTATCACCAACAGAAGAAGCTCAAGCATGAATGCAGACATTATTATTGGGACTAGCCAAATCTGTATAAAAGAGGTGCAGATCAGATTATTCGATTATGCATACTGAATGCTGCTCAACAATGCATATTGTCACAATGCCATGACTCATCATATGGTGGGCACTTTGGTTGCAAAGTGGATTCTTTTGTCCTACATTATACAAGGATGTTGCTGACTACAGAATGAAATGTGATCGGTGTCAACGCACAGGCAACATTTCATGGAAAAATGCAATGCCAATGAACATTATCTTGGAGCTGGAATTATTCGACGTATGGGGGATTGATTTCATGAGGCCATTCCCTCCCTCGAATGGTAAGCACTATATTTTATCAGCCGTCGATTATGTCTCCAAGTGGGTAAAGGCAATAGCATGTGCCACAAGTGATGTGGCGATAGTCTCCCAATTCCTGAAGAAAAATATTTTCACTCAATTTAGTACTCCGCTTGCCATCATAAGTGATGAAGGATCCCACTTTATCAATCACAATATCAAAGAGCTGCTGCGCAAGTACAATATCCTCCACAAAGTGACCATCGCATACCATCCGCAAACGAATGGCCAAGTTGAAGTGTCCAATCGAGAAATTAAGTTGATACTTGAGAAGGTAGTAAAGCCTTCACGAAAAGACTGGGCAACAAAGCTTGACGATGCGTAGTGGGCATACCAGACCGCATTTAAAACACCCATAGGTATGTCCCCCTATGCATTGGTATTTGGTAAAGCGTGTCACTTGCCTTTGGAGTTGGAATATAAGGCACTGTGAGAGGTAAAGAAGCTGAATTTTGATTTGAAGAAGGCAGGGGAAGCGCGAAAAATGCAACTGGTCGAGCTAGAAGAATGGAGGAACAATGCATACGAAAATGCAAAGACTTATAAAGAGTGCACCAAACGCTGACATGATCAACGCATATGTAGTAAGAACCTCCAAGTTGGGCAAAAGGTCTTTCTCTTCAATTCAAGACTGTGGCTCTTCCCGGGAAAATTAAAATCACGCTGGTTCGGTCCCTTCATCATTAAAGAAATATTTCCACATGGTGCGGTGGAGCTGATCACTGAGGACATTTAAGGTTAATAGACAACGAGTTAAAACATATTGCGGAAGTGATTTCTAGCCAGAAAAATCTCTGTGAAGCTGAAAAACCCAAACTACCCCCCTACATGATTCTTGAACTCTTATTCCTTCGTCACTTTTACTAGTATTTAGTTATCTGAATCTTACTTACTTTTACTTCTCTAAAAAAAAAAAAAAAAAAAAACTTATTGTTTTGTTTTAAATCATTTGACCCTCTCTTTTTCTGTTTACAACGATTAAGGCATAGGATTTCGGAGATCTTTCAAGAAGAAGCAAATGATCTCACTCCATCACCGCAATCCACAGAAGAGAGATCGCTGCAAAGATTGATGCGTCAATACGATGCAGGCGACAATGAAAAATTTGGGGGTGTACTCTTCCTTATCTTTATTTCAAATTTTGCGCTATCACATCACATGTTAGTTTTACAAGTTTTATCACTGCATCCTCTTTAATTATCGCAATCATTTGACATAGATAAATTTAGTAGTTTACCGCATTTTGTTTTTTGCCAAGTATGATTTCAATGATGAAAAATATGCTTTTATTTCTTTCGTATACATTAGAGTCAACTTAGTCTTAAGATAGTCACCTCATAAAATATTTCTAGAAGTTAGGGATTTGCTAGCTTTCTTTCAAACTCTCTTTACAATGCATTCTAGAACATCACATGACTTATTTTAATCTTTTGACAATGAGGACATTGTTGCATTTTAAATTTGGGGGTGGGATATTTGTTTCCAACCTTGTTATTTATTTCTAAAAAAAAAAAAATTGAGAATAACAACTCCACTATCAACGCAATGGGAAACCCATGTTGATAAAAGTTAAGTTATGAAAGGCACTTGCCCGTAGTTAGATGTTCACATGACACACGTTGAGGCGAGCCAAAACGAAAGTAAGTTACCAGGATCAACGCATAAATAAATGACCACAACTCCACTGCCAAATAGGTATGAGTTTAGTCTGAGAAAGAGTGCATTGCTCGTAATTGGATGTCCGCATGACACACATGGGGGCAAGCCAAAACGAAGTCAAGGCACTCGGATCAACGCAGTGTCAGAAAAAAATAAGCAATGAAGAAAATTTTTTGTGCAAGGATAAAAATCATTTGACACCCCGCTAGAAAATTTTCTTTTTGAAATAAATCATGCGATATTCTGAAATTTAGTAAAGTTCTTTTGAAAGTTAAGCTCGCAGTCCCTAGGTCTTAGAAATATTTTAAGAAGAGACTTGAATAAGACTTAAGGAAATTCTGGTATATAGGATTTCAATGAGGTATCCTTGAGAAGTCTAGGAAAAGAACTTTGCGGTTGACTTGCTAAAAGAATCTTTAGCTTATGCTTGAGGACAAGCATTGTTTAAATTTGGGGGTGTGATAATGAGCAGAAATGTACGTTATCATAGTGCTAAGTTCTTAAACAATGTTGAATTGCGTTGATAAAATATGTTACTTTGCGTCCATTAAGCATCAATTTCGTAATATTGCGGTCGCATGCGTTTAACCCATTAGAACAATTGATTTTTGTATTTTTGTGCAGAATATGCGTTAACACAATGTAAAGATTGCGATCATAAGAATTCATTGGTCGAGTGCAACTTCACCGCAAGACTTTACGTTGATTGTGCTCGCAAACATTCGCCCAAGAAGAATCGCCACAACTTGGTCAGTGCAAATGGTGGGCGCATCTGGGTAAAATGCCAATTAAGAGTGACGAGATAGAAAGCTGATAACAGTCGAATCCAAATTAAGTTGACAGCCGATAACGATCACAAAGTACATTAAGCTTTATCGGTGATAATTATTCGGCGCATCAATCAGGAATTAAAGTTGTCCCATATGTACAACTGGGAGAGAGAAGCCGCCTTTCACCATAGATACTCTATAAATACCAAGTGCATTCTTCAGAAAAGGGGTTCACTATTTTTACCACCAGTTATTCAATTCGCACGTCTTTGTTCTTAGTTTTCTTTCATTTTGAGGCGGTTGCGAGGGAGAAAGTTGTGCTGGTAGATCGTTCCGGTAAGCTTGGGAGAGCGTCGGAAGCTTCAAAGACAGAGAGAGGCCGACGCCTGTGGAAGCGGGAACATCTTTAGATCAGAATAGAGATTTCAGTGTAAAAAGCCTCGGTCAGCAAGGAATTGCTACCAGGCTCTCTACCTTTAACTTTCTTTGTCATTTTGTACTTAACTCATTTATAAGAATGGAATTTCTTTCTTTATATCTGTTCACTCTCTATGATTCACGCATGAGTAGCTAAATCAGTTGAATGGGTTGAGAAGCATTTAGCTAGCACAACTAGGGAATCTTCATTTTTTGCGATTATCTTGTTTATGTATGTTTCATTCGTCTATTAGAGATACTTGGGAGGGTAGTCTAAGGACAGGATCTAGGCTTGGGAAGGTCAGGTCAGAATCTAGGCTTGGGAGAGTCAGATTAGAATGCATAATACAAGATATAGGCACTTAGGAATAAGCACTATTTGTTATCAACACATCACATGCATCCTAGAGATAGGATATGATTGTATGCAGTCATCTTGCTTTCATGCATTTTGCATCATCACATAGGACAAGAGTAGAGACTTAGGGATGAGCTCTATGGACATTTTGCATTCAAATGCGTCCTAGATTTAGGAGCATCGCATTTACATTGGAAAATGACTTGTTGTGCATGGTAGTAACATGATCGCATAGTCTGACGCATTCCCGAGTAACGCTAGCTAAAGATCTCTCAACCCGTTCATCGCATATTCATTGCATCTATCAATGCAACTGTCTTTCCTTAAATCTGCCGTATTTGTTATTTATTTTTCATCAACGCAAACAACAAACCCAACAATTTAGTTATTTAACCGGATACCGAAAAGTCTTCATAAAAATCACCAACGCAATCTATTTTCACAACCCTGTGTTTAACCCTGGACTTATCAGGAAACTCAGAGGAATTTACACTTGAATTCCACTGGGGAAACTTGAGTGCACAACGCAAATCCACCAACGCACATCATCCATATTTTCACTTCATAAATACGAGCATCAGTGACCTAACCTTAGATGCCAAAGATGGGCGTTTGCCTTTGGAGAAACCTTTGGTCTTTTAGCTGTTGTTGCTGCATTGAACATTTCAGTGTTAAACAAGGCTTTTATGACTAACAGCCTTAGTACATATAAGTTATTTTCCATTGAACCATAACCAATCTCCATTCCATTCTTGAAAATAAACAATTTGTTCTCAGAAAAGGAGACGGTGTAGCCTTGTTCAATGAGACAAGAAACCGAGATTAAGTTCCTCTTAATATGAGAAACTACAAAAACATTATCCAGTAATAGATAAAGTTTTATGTCAACAAATAACTTCAGCCTGCCTACAGCAGCAACTAAAACAACCTCACCATTACCGACTCGAAGAGTCATCTTTCCTTGTGGAAACGTTTGCTAGGAACTAAATCCTTGGTAAGAGGAACTGACATGATTGGTAGCACCTGAATCAAGGATCCAGGCAGAATCATCATTATCTACCAGACATGTCTCCAAGACCAATAAATCATATTTACTGTCTTGTCTCCTCTTTTGGAGAGTAGTGGGATGGAGGTCGTTTGTCACGAAATTCGTTTCACATGATTCTTTCCACTGTAAATAATCGGTCATTTTTAAAAGCTTTAAACGAAAATATTAATGAGTTGCTGAAAAGAAAACACATTGACCTACATTAGTTTTTAAGCAAATACCTGTTGTAAAACAAAACAACATCCAATAAGGTTTTAGCAAAACTAACATGAACACCGTGTGACATCTAGTTTCGCAATGATGCTTCAACGGTTTAGGAAAAAAGCCGCTGAAGGGAGGTCAGTTATCTCTCATCTGAATTGAGAAGTTCTCAACCAGTCATTTATACCAGAATAACTCTTGTTCTTATAACGACTAGTCGTTATTGATTTGGCCAAGATATCATTAACTTACTTAACAATCTCTCTATGTGTGACCCGCCATTTTAAGCCCTAGAAGTCCATCCCAAAAGGCCAATCCTAAGGGAAAAAATCTGATTAGGGCAAAATCTAAAGTGACCTATCCATTTCTTGAGTTCTCCTTGATATTGACCAACTGCACAAAACCCTTCCCAAGGGGGCCGCTACTAGGGCAACACGAGGGCGTACAGAATGATCTCATGGTGTGAACCAATGACAGAGACTATAGGATGTGTTAACACACACCCTTCACCCACTTACTATAAATACTTTCTCCGTCCACCTTGATATTGACTCATGCAAACACCATCCTAAGGGGGGATACATCCTGGGGCATCTCGAAGCCAAGCATAAATCTCACGGTGTGAACATACAAGGAGAAACGTGAGTGGAATCATAGACATATCTAATAAACCTCCTCCTCCCACTGAGTATTTTATAACCTAGGGTTTAGTTTACTTAGAAAAAATACGGCTAAGGATTTTAACTAAGTGATTTTAGGTTTTCCCAAGAGTAACTTTTACCTTGGATAGTTGAACAACTTTTGATCATCATCCATTAAATTCTTTAACGGAGTCTTTGACCAAAATGTCGCATGCTTGTTGAAAATCTATCTAATCCACCTTTCCAGGTAGGTTCCCAGGTAGGGGTGTTACGTTTCTGTCAACTTAAGAACCCCAGCCTAGCTAGAACCCACCTTAGACAAAAGGGCCCTTATAGATAAGTTTACAACAAATTTAATCTTTTATTCCAATCAATTTAATCTTATTAAACCTATTTTAAAAGATTAATCTAGGTTACTAAACTCTTTAGAATCATTTGAACTTAGGTCTATCTCAAACCAATTTTAAAACCCTTTTAAAAATTTGATTTCACCCTAAGTCTGCATGCAACTCTGAATTATTGATTTTAGGTCTAATTTTCTTTATAACACTTATAAACGGAAACAACCACAACAAGAAGCTAACACATGCAAGGTAATCATAACGCTTCTAAACGGCCTAAGTGTCATGCCCAATGCATTGTCCATTCATTGCTACTTCTTTTATATAACAGTTATACAAAACAGCAATGAAACAAGCAAAACATGCTTCCATTCACCCTTAAAGTATTAACAATTATAATAAAAGGATGATACATGATAATGCTCACTGCATGCAAAATATAACTCTTATATTTCATGATGCATGCGCATGCTTTCAAGTAATTTCTTCATGCAAGATTCTAACGTTTATAATACATGATGCATGAATAATTGCACAACCTAAGGTGGGTTTTTAACTATATGATAAACACTTTGACATATAAGCACCATACATCACATGTATAAGCAATAAAAGATGATGAACCGGGTGAAATTGCCTTAAAACACAAAAAAGAAAGCTAACTATTACAAAGACAAGGAGTCTCCGATTCAAACAGGCAAACCGGGTCTTGAATCGCTCAACAAAGCATCGCTTCTCCAACAATCGTGTAGCAAGCACCTGACGATCGTCTACACGATAAAACAAACACTTCGTTCTATCACTTACCAGCGCTCCAGAGTTAACGATCGTTTAGCATTTACTATACGATCGTCTAGAAAATCTAAACGATCATTTAGTTATTACTGCACGATCGTATACCTTTACTAAGTAATGAAGCCTGAAGTACACGATCGCTTAGCGCGCTCCGCACGGCGCCTGCCTTCCGCGATCGCCTAAGAGACTACGATGCCGTGAAGCACCATCGCTTAAGCGATCGCTTAACCAACGTCTCCGTATCGCACATGCGCGATCGCATAGGTAGTAACTAAGCGATGAAGCTTGCTAACTACGCGATCATCTAGCGCACGCCTTCTACTAAACGATGAGCATCGCATGATCCCACTACGATCACTTACCTTTAGTGCCTATGGGATCGTGCAACCAACGACACACGATATGGTAAACGATTTTCCCCATCACTTAGCATTAGCTAAACGATCGATTAGAAAATACTACATGATCGTCTAGAACAAAAAATCTAACGATCGCTTAGTAAAATCCCTACGATCGTTTACCTGAGGCTACATGATCTGACCAACGCTTGGTCTTTTTCTTCATTGAGAATTGCATCGCCATGCGCCAAAGCTTCGTCACAAACGACTCGACAAACTCGAACTTTTCGAATTATAGATTCGATTGCAAAGTTAATTTCGCCCAAAAACGCAAGGGCCTTTACAATTAAAACTTTGTAATACTAAAAGCATTAACAAAAAGGCAATTTAAACCCGAAACATTCATCAAAATTCATCCACAAATGTCGAAAACGGTTAACTACAAATGCAAAAACCCACCGCGACTATAAAAACCGTTCAATTCAGATCTGTAATTTGGAATATTAGAGAACCTAGCTCTGATACCAATTGAAGGAAATCGGAATCGAGATTTCCATGAGCAATGGAACAAGACTATTCCAAATTACAATCATGAATCAATAAAACATTTACAGTCAACTTCAAACAAACAGTTATGCTATTCATACAGAAATTACAACATGTAAAATACAAATGCATAAAAAGAAAACTCTACACACAATAGCAGAAGCATCTCCATGCTTCGATGCACGACCACTCAAACAACAACGACCACGAACACTCGATCTATATGACCGAAACACTGCAACGAACACCGCATGAACACTTCGCGCTCATTCTCAACAATCTCCTCAGTCACGAACTCTTATGCAACACGAACGGCCTTCACAATACCACGAACAAACTCCAGAAAACCTCGATGGTGTCGAGTTGAGTCTGACACCACCAACAAGGCGACCTTGATCTTCTCGGTGTGAGAATCCAGAGGGTGGGCTCTGTTCGGACTTGGTATGAGGCAGATGAAGGGAGGAAAGAATGATTGCGTACACGACTGGGCAAGTGGGAGATGGCGGAGACCTATCATATAGGTCGATGCCCAATCGTTTAGATAAAATTATACGATCATCTAGCAAAAGCTATGCGATTGTTTAGCTCAATCGTTTAGCTCGGTCTGTCGCGTACAGATTCTACACGATCGTATACCTTGGGCCATCAATCGTTTAGCAAAGCTATGCGATTGTTTAGTAAACACTGCACGATTGTTTAGCTCGCACCTGCACGAACGTTTAGCTCGCCCAGCCGTTGTTTAGTAAATATGTATTTACTTGACGACTTCCATGAGTTTCTTTTTGCCAGAGAGAAAACTCAAATTCCTTTTTAAACTTTTGTAAAACTTCTTTTCAAAATAGGAAACCACATTCCTTTTAAACTCACGGTTACATGATCCAATAACCACCCACTACTTTGGTTATTTAAAAGAAAAAGTATAAACTATTTAATAATTAATATTATTATAAATATAAATGATAACCAACTTATCATACTATATTTATAACCTATAGTTTTAATATTTCATCTCATGAAATATATAAACCATAGTTCTTTTTTTATTCCATGGTACTTAATGTAAATCTCATTTACATCAATCCTCCACTAGATGTATCTTATACATCGTACCAATTATATCACATATAATCAAAATACCTCTTTTCAATTTGAACATTTCAAATCAACACCAAGAACTAATCCTCAACAGAATCCAAGCTACCAAGGGGACCTCATGGACCTGTAGATCCAAAGCTCTAATGGTACGTGAATAACTGACTAAACTCTTTAGTCACGGGATCCACCATCCGTTAACTGCCAGGCATTCCACTAAAGACTGACAACTGAACTCTCCTCACTACAGATATGTTATATGTCCATCTTAATCAATCAGCGTACGACAACCCTTCACAGATAGCTCGTAAGTACAGCTGAGCCAATAACCGTTATGCCCCTGTAGTTACATCTGTCTCCTTAAGTACCAATGATCCCTCTAATGAACATAAGTCATAGTCCTACTATGACTGAGTTTCTCTTCCAATGAGAAGCTGTGGCCACTATGTTCAAGCCTCGAAATCAACCCTTAAGGGAGCAATCTCTCTACTTATCCCTGCTTCGGGAAAAGAGTGAATTCCATCTTGTGGATTGAGTTTCCAGCTCCTAGATCAGACAAGTCCCCAAAAAGGTAGGCATGTTGAGTTGGAAATCTGGCCACTATCACCCATACTAATCAAAGAACCACCCTCAAAGGTAGGAGTTCACAAAACACTCAGGATTGAGGCCGTGTCACCTATGGTCGTTTAGGTGAGATGCAAGTCTCTAGTATCAACGATGTTATATATAGAGTCTAGTCATCTCGTGGTCCAGGTCTTATACAAACTCTTTGTATAGGACACCCCCGCTCCACATCTCCACACGAATGGTCAGGATCTACCATCTGTAGTAGTTTATAACACTTGCAAACCTCTACAAAGCAGGTCGTATCCGTAGTGTCGCCAGGATCAGATATCCCACCTTAATCCTTATACTACAGACCAATTTATGTTATCACTTAAGGCATGATTCACTTGTATATCACATATACATGCTTAAGTTCACATAAGATAACCAAGGAGCTTTGTTTATTGGATATGAGTAAATGCAAGAATTAAATAACACTTATTTTATTCATTGAACAATGTGTATCTTTACAAAAAAACGAGACTCCGGGAGAATTAGGACACCAATCCCAATAATTCTATTTTCGCCAGCTTAAGTACCTCAGTCTAGACAGAACCCACCTTAGACAAAAGGTCCCTTATAGATAGATTTAATACAATTTTAATCTTTTATGTCAATCAATTTAATCCTATTAAACCGATTTAAAAGATTAAACTTACGTTACTAATCCCATTAGATTCTTGAACTTAGGTCTATCTCAATCCAATTTTAAAAACTTTTTAAAACATGAGTTCGCCTAAGTTCGCATGCAACTCTTTCTTATCGATTTTAGTTCTAATTTCCATTATAACGCTTATAACAGAAACAACCAAAACCATCCACAACATGAAGCAAACACATATAAGGCATTCATAACGCTTACAAATGAGCCTAAGTGTCATGCTCCATGCATTGTTCATGCATTGTTACTTTTATATAACACTTATACAACCAAGCAATGAACCAAGAAAACATATTTCCATCCACCCTTATACTATAACTCTTATAATATAAAGATGATGCATGAATATGCTTACTACATGCATAAATATAACTCTTATATTTCATGATGCATGCACATACTTTCTTATAATTTCATCATGCCATATTATAATACTTATAATACATGATGCATGAATAATTGCACAACCTAAGGTGGGTTTTAAATCTATATGTCATACACTATGTCATATAAACCAACATACATCTCATGTATATCAAACAAAAGTTGATGAACCGGGATAATTAGCCTCAAAATCCTCAAAAACTAAAGCTAACTATTACAAATAGCAAAGAGTCTCCGGTTCAAACAGACAAATCAAGTCTTGAACAGTCCGGTCGAAGTTCGTGTCTCCTTGATCGTGTACCAAACTCGAGTGATTGCCTACACGAAAGAGTAAATGATTTACTCAATTGTTTACCTACGCTTCCTGAGCTAAACGGTCGTTTAGCAACGATCATGTACCTTTACTATGCGATGAAGCTTGAGGCACGCAATCGTGCAGCACGCAACGCACAATGCAAGCCTTAAACGATCATCTAAACGACAATGATGTGGTGAAGCACAATCGTCTAAATGATAGCTGAGCCAGTGCGAGGTATCGCATACTGGGTGATCGTGTAGTTAGTGACTATGCGATGAAGCATGCTAACTACACGATCGTTTAGTGCCGGCGCCTTTTATTAAACAATGAGCATCAAATGCTCCCACTCAATCGTTTACCTCTAGTGTCCAGGCAATCGAGCAACCACACTATAGTGCAAACACTTTACCCCATCATTTAGCATTAGCTAAACGATCATTTAGTAAATACTACACGATCACGCAGAAAATTTTTGCACGATCGTTTAGCCAAATCCCAACGATCGTTTACCTTAGGCTACACGATATGACCAACTTCTGGTCTTCTTCCTTGATGAGATCTGTATCTCCATGCTTCAAAAATTCATCACAAATGACTCAACAAACTCAAACACTTTGAATTACAAACTCGATTACTTGTTAATTATGCCAAAAAACGCAAGGGCCCTTACAAATGAACACTTTGTAAATTCAAAGAAAGCTTTGAACAAAGGCAATAAACTCATAAACATTCATCAACACCATCCACCAACACATTTAACCTTTAAACGCAATGCAGAAAACCCACCATGACTGTAAAAGAATTTCAAAACAGAAGTGAAATTTGGAATATCAAAACAACCTAGCTCTTATACCAATTGAAGGAAATTAGACATAAGGATTTAGATGAGCAGTGGAATGATCATTCCAAATTCCATTCGAAATTGAACATAAACAATTACAGTTACAAAACGAAAACTAACAGGTCATGCAACAACTAGAAATTACAGCATGCTTTAAGATAATCAAGGGATAGAGTATCATACCTTTGAGGACTCATTCTTCAAATAACCTCGATCATGAACGCTTGATCAGTCTCCAAGACAGCAGTACACGAATGCTCGATACAACACGAGTACAACAAACACAACGATCACGAACCCAATGAACGACCTCCAAAACCTCAAACTCAATCGAGTTGAGTGAGGACACCACCAAAATGGTTACCTTCGTATTCTTGGTGTGAGAATTCAGGAGTTGTGGGCTCTGTATGATCTTGGTTAGAGGAAGAGACTGGAGGAACAACAATCATGTAGACGATTGAGCAAGTGGGAGATGACACAGTTTATCGTATAGATGATGTGCTCAATCTTGTAGAAGATGGCAGCCTATCGTATTGACAATTCCACGCGATCGTTTACTACAACCAGTTGAATGAACTATCGTATAGTGACACTCCACGATCATTTAGTCTCTCTACTAGCTATCGTTTAGTGAAACACTTTCACTTGATAGCCTTGTCGTGAGTTTCTTTTCGAGTCAAGTATCTTCCCATTTTTTTTAGGAAAATATTTTTTCTTTTATCTCACGGTTACCATAAAACCATCAATAACCTCCCACTCAATTGGTTATTAGAGAAAAAGAGATAATTATCAAATAATTAATATTATTGTAAATATATGTTGGCAATGTCCTAGAACTCGCAGTTCGTGTTAAACATTCTATTTATCAATAAATATTATTGAGTTATTTATTCAATAAAGTTGTTGATTTTGCATTCTATTATGAAAATCCAATAAACATATCCATGACTATAGTGTGAATACTTTAACTTTTTGTGGTGACATAAACAGGATCAAGTTAATAGTATATAGCCTAAATGGTCTAATAAGTATATGGATGAAATTAGGTATCTCATCCTAGTAACACTATTAGATGCGGCCCATTTTGTAGGTAATAAAAATGATCTAACCTACAGATCATTCATGTAGAGACATGTGAGTGGAGGCATCTTATGCAATGAGTTTTCATATAGACTAGACCACGAAAATCGTCACTTTTCTTTATAATGACCGTTTACTATTAAAACTGACTATTTTATTTTAAGTAACCTAGGTTAACTCGATCTTAATCCTGGGCTAGCTATAAACTCTTGTTTGTTCAGGATTATCCTTTGATCTGCATGGGTGAGAGTAGTCCAACAACACTGCTCAATAATCATTCCATTTTGGAGATAAGATCGGATGAATAACTGGGGACATAGCCCTAGAAGATGGAATTCACTCCTACCCGATTTAGGGTTAGCAGATAGGTTGTTCTCTTAAGTATTGATTCCAAGTCTTGAACAATCGAGGCCCCGCCTTCTGTTGATAGAGATAGGACTTCATCATAGGTCTTATGAATCAAAATTATTTATTAGAGGGTCAGTAGGAACTTAAGGAATGAGATGTATTCACAGGGGTAAAACGGTGATCTTGACCCAGCTGTGATTACGAACAACCCTGTCGTTCAAGCTATTCTTGAGTCCCAATACTCATTCTAAAGCTCCAAGAGTATAATGGGGAAGATTTTGAGTGGTACACAGTAAGATTCAAAGAAGACAACAATTGAGAATCAAGATCTTGAAGAGTTTTACAAAGGTATGACTTCAAACCCTCTTATGTTAGATGAACATGCTTTAGTTTCTGCCAAAATTAATGAATTAGAGTGTTTATTGATCATTGTTGCTTCTGCTACATGCTGATATACTCTTACAATATATATGATAACCAACTTACCATATTATATTTATAACCTATAGTTTTAATATTTCATCTTATGAAACATATAAATCATAGTTCTTTTTCTATTTTATTGTACTTAATGTAAATCATATTTATATTAATCCTCCACTTGATGTATCTCATATATTACACTAATTATATCATATATAATTGAAATTCCTCTTGTCAATTTGAATATTTCAAATCAACCCCAAGAACTAATTCTCAACTTGAATCCATTGAGCTACCAAGGGGACCTTATGAACTTGTAGCTTGAAGCTCCAACGGTACGTGAATAACTGACTAAACTCTTTAGTCACGAGATCCAGCATCCGTTAACTACCAGGTACTCTACTAAAGACCGACAGCTGCACTTTCCTCACTACAAATATATTTTGTATCTATAACAATCAATTAATAGTGTGATAACCCTTCACAGATCCCTCGTAAGTACAGTTGGACCAATTTACCATTTTTCCTCTATAGTTACATTAAAATTTTTAAGTACCACTGATCCCAGTAATGAACATAAGTCATAGTCCTACTATGTCTGAGTCCTCTCTTCCAAAGAGAGGTTGTGGCCACTATGTTCAAGACTTGGAATCAACACTTAAGGGAGTAATCTATCTACTTACCCCTACTTCGGGGAAGGAATGAATTCCATCTTGTGTAACTGAGTTCCTAACTCCCAAATCGGACAAATCCCCAAAAAGGTAGGCTTGTTGAGTTGGCAATCTGGCCACTCTCACCCATACTAATCAAAGGACCACCCTCAAAGGTAGGAGTTCCCAAAATACTTAGGATTAAGATCATGTCACATATGTTTTAGGTGAGATGTAAATCTCAAGTATCAACTGCGCTATATAAAGAGACGAATCATCTCGTGGTCCGGTCTTATACAAACTCTTTGTATAGGACACCCTCGCTCACATGTCTTCACATGAATGGTCAGGATCAACCATCTGTAGTAGTTCACAACACTTGCAAACCTCTACAAAACGAGTTGTATCCATAGCGTCATCAAGATCAGGTATCCCTCCTTAATCCTTATACTACAGACCTTTTTAGGTTGTCACTTAAGACATGATCCACTTGTATATCTCATATACATGCTTACAATAACCATGGGGCTTTGTTTATTGGATATAAGTAAATGCATAATAAAATAACTCTTATTTTATTCATAACAATGTGTACAGTGTTTACAAACTATGAGACTCCAGGAGAATTAGGACACCAATCCCAACAATATAGATCATAGATAAATCATTAATTGCTTAATGATTTTTTTCTTATGTTTTATGTTAGTGATACAATACTCATCAATGATGTAAGGTTTCAATCAATATAAAGCATTGACTACCTAATTAATTCCAAATGATTGATTTGGAAGAATTCAATATGTTTTTTACGTCCAAATGGAGATTTTAAGAACATAATGTTAACTTTATTTTAAATATCTCAACTTGATAAAATTGTTGTCAAATATTCGATCCAGAACTTCAAAACAACGAGAATGTATCATTCTCATATGAATAATGTAAGTTTTGCACATTTTTTTAGTTTCTTATTTAATTTCTAAATAAATTCATTGGCAATTCAATTCTTCTTCTTACAGTGTATTTCTCAAAGGTGTTTTGTACCTCAGCGTAAAGGAGGTATAAATACAATATAAACAGACCAAAAGTCGAATCTAGAATAACTCTAACCAACCTAAAATTTTTCTAACCAAAGAGACTAAGTATACATTCACACCCTCCCTCAAACTCAAGGTGGTAAAGTAGGAATCAACTTGAGTTTGTTAAGTAGTTGAAGGAAGCGCCAGGGGCCAAAGCTTTGTTGAAAATATCGGTCGGTTGCTCAGTAGTAGAAATAGATCGTAAAAGAAGAGTATTACTCAGGAAATGATGACGAACAAAGTGACAATCATTTTCAATATGCTTGGTGTGCTCATGAAAAACATCATTGTGAGTAATCTGAATGGCACTACGATTATTGCAGTAAAGAATAGTCGTAGATGGCTGAGGAACTCCCATATCAGCAAGAAGCTATTGGAGTCATAATAACTATAATGTAGCATCAACTAAGGTACGATATTCTGACTCGGTACTAAAATGAGAGACACACTCTATTTCTTACTACACCAAGTAATGAGAGTCATCGAGATATAAACAATAATCGAAGGTAGAGCACCTGTCAGTAGAACCATCAGCCTAATTAGCATCAGAGTAGCCAGATAATACCAGGGATCATTGTGAAGAGAACTGAAGTCCATGTCCTAAAGTACCCTTGACATAGTGAAGATTACAGAGAACATCCATATAATGGATGGTCCGTGGGGCAACCATGAACTGACTAACAATGTGAACAGCATATGCAATGTCTGGACGAGTGACTATCAGATAAATAAGGCTACTATTAAATTGATGATAGAAACTGGCATCCTCAAGTGAAACTCCATCAAATGGAGTCAAGAAAACATTAAGATCTAGTGGTGTTGGGACTGTAGTAGAGTTAAGTGATGCCTCAAAGAACCAATAGATCATAGGCATATTTCGCTTGAGATAACGAATAACCAACAGAGCTCATCGATACATCGAGACCAAGAAAGTAACTAAGTGAACCTAAATCTTTCATCTCAAAATGCATGTCAAGATAGCGTTGCGGATCAAAAATAGCTTGAGGATCATCCCAGTAATAATCATATCATCAACATAGAGAAGAAGAAGAACAATACCATGAGCCGTTTGTCGAGAAAAGAGCGTTGTGTCATAAAGACTAGACGTATATCCAAGTTGAATGATGGTGGAACTGAACTTTGCAAACCAAGCGTGCGGGGCTTGCTTCAAACTATATAGTGCACGATGAAGGAGACACACTTTCTAGGACGGAGGAGAGACACTTGGTGGCGATTGCATGCATACTTCCTTTGATAAGGTCCCATTAAGGAAAGCATTCTTGATATCCATTTGAAAGAGAGGCTACTGTTTGGCTGTAACAACTGCTAAGAGAATCTGAACAGATGTCATTCCTGAGATGTTCAAGATCAGTGCTTCATAAGTTGTCTCTTCCATATTCTGCTTTTCAGCATCAGTGATGGTAGTGGGCAATGTTTTAGGATCTTTAATTACTCTTAGAGCCTTCTGTGTCAGAAAGGGTTGAATTCTTTTCATCCACAGTTAGAAATCTCCACTCTCTATGAATTTCTCTACCTTATAACGTGCTAACTTCTGATTGATCTTGATAGGTTTCTTGGAGCTTCCTTGAAGCTGTCTTGGATGTCAAATTTGAGGCTCTGATACCAGTTATTATAAAATTAGGTCTTTAAGCTACTTTTTGCTTCATATAAAGAGAGGCCCAAAATGAAAATAAACTATTACCTGGCCAAAACTTAATTAGGTGGTAGGTGCCATTTATGAACCTTGTTGAGCCATTTACACATATTTGATCTCTTTCTCACGTTCAAAGTTCCCTCTACTTTCTCTCAGCCTGTTATTTGATTTTCTGAGATAATCGATGAAGAAGATGAAGAAAATTCAAGCATGTAATTCAGAAAATGTATGGAGGAGAAGAAGATGGACACATTGATTATACTGGTTTGATCTTTGAAGATCTACATCCACTCTCAAGGTTTGAATCTTTCTTTTATTTCAAGCTTTCTTTCAGCTTGTCCCTGATTGAGTTACAAATTCACACTTACACTCACTCTCACTGTGATGCATATAAATAGAGAAGTTTGTTTTTGTTGAAATAATAAATCTGAGAAATTAGTTTATTTGTTACAACTAACTTCTCTAACAAACATGTTTATTTCTTGTGTGAGGTGAACAAGGAGATGGAGCTTCAGCTACTAGAGCTTCTATCATGAAGTAATATTTTTAGCTAATTTCTTTACAACTAATGAAGGTTTTTCATAAAGAAATATGGGAATATGAAAGCTTTTATAGGAAAAGGTAGTTAATAACCCATTGAGGTTTCAAAATTTTTAAAATTAAGAGATTGGAGGGATGCCCTAGGCCCGAGCAATAGTGCAAGACTTGGGCAATGCTTGAGGGCTCCCAGTAGCAAGCTGCTGTGAGTGGTCCCTCCCCTAAAAAAAAAATTAATATCATGTGAGCCAATAACCTTAAAGTAGGATAAACCAAGACTTGGGAAATGAAAGCAAAATAGAATCGAAAGCAAGGTAAACCAAAGGACAAAATAGCATTAAATTAGGACAAAACAGTCATAAACCCTAAAAACAAAAGGGTATTTTTCCAAATAGCCTCACACCCAAGTAGATTTTGATGGAACCAAAGGCACAAACGGACCAAAAATTAAGATCTGAGATGAACCCAATCGACGACAGCTGAAACGGACCTCACATACACTCCCACACGCCGACGTGTGAGCCTCGAGACATGAAGAACAGAACGCGACAGACAACGACAGCGATGCTCCTCTTAAGTTAGACAGTTTCAACAAAGAATCACTAGAACTCGATGACCTAAATGCAAACCCTAACTTTCAGTGAGTAGCGCAAACCTTAGCGTAGCTGTAAACAAAAAACTAAAACCCTAGAGGAATTCTAATACTCTATACTTTATACTTTTGAAAAATATGCTCTTATTATTTATTCAGACTAAAAATACATATATATATAGATAGATAAGTAAGAAACCTAATCTAAGGGAATGTAAAATTATAATAAAGGACAATCATACATAATAATAATAATAATATAAATACATATTATAACATAAAAGAGTGAAAATCGTCCCACCTCAATGCTTTATAGAAAAGAATGATACAAAATACATTGGATGCTTGTTCTCATAATAAATAAAGAAATGGACCTATAAAGTTGATTTGCATGTGAAACCTATGATCAAGCTTTACAAAAAGAGATAAATATGCTATATTTTTATTTTTATTATTATTATTATTATTATTATTTAAAATGCTATATTTTTCCAACTTGTTTTTAGACGGTAGCATAGCACGTGATATCTACCGCGTATAATGATAATAAAGATTCAATGAAAATAAAATTAAAATTAAGATTCGTATAAGATCTTGTTTTGGTCGTTTGGACGACAGTAGTCAACACAATATCTTGTTTCTTTATTTCATCATTTTCATCTCTTATAATTTTTTTTTTTTTTTTTTTTTGTTCTAAACAATTTTACCCACAAAACTTGAGGAAGTTAATCAATTTTTATACACTAAACTTTAAATTATGTTAAACTTTAAACTTAAGTGCTGTAATTTTGAAACTTTCACTAAGTTCACCTACTTAAGTCAACAAAAGTGGTAAAAAGTTCTGAAACAACTCATTAATTTAAACGAAGAATAAGCTCTAACAAATCATTGCACAAAATTAAGCACAGACAAATCATTATGCAAGATTGATGATATACTAAATCTTCCAAAACTCATCTGCTTGAATGAACTTTTAGTTCTAGTATAATTTTTTTCTTGAATGTCTTGGATTTGTTATATGTTCTTCGATGACCAAATATTGGGGTCTAAGGACGACACGTCCTGGTGAGATTTCAAAGGTAATGACCTTGAAACCTAAGTTGAACTTGTATTTAACATATTTGATTATTTATAATTTATTTACAATTATGACTCTACGGTTTAAAGAAGTGCACCACATAAATTCTATAACCTTAAAGACGTCATTCATTATGTATTCTATAACATTCTCTCTAATAAAATTCTTCTCCTTCATGGATGTAGCGTATTGCTAATTAACCACATAAATCTGTGTCAAGCTTCTATATTTTACATTTTTTTTTATTTTTTATTTGTTGATTTCGTAACACTTTTAACCCCTTTGTATTGAACTTCTATGTTTATATCTATTGACCACACATGAGAATTTTTCTTTTAAACAATTCTGGCATAAAATTAAGTGAAAATGACAATTTATCAAGTCTAACCATGTCCACTTTAATGAACTTGAGAGTTTAGAATAAATATTAATTCACTTTTTAAAAAACTTGAGATTAAATATTAACTCACCTTGTCAACTTCAATGGTTAAATTATAATTTTCTCTCTCTCTTAAATATGTCTCAATCAATTAATTTCATGTAAAAAAATAAACTCTAAAGCAACTAAACACGACACAAATCTCTAATTTCTATCTTTCCTGATCACAATTTGATCACAATCATACACATTGGCTATACAAATCTAAGCCTTCCAATAAAATGTTTGATACCATTTAGAATGACATCCTGAGTGCAATATTTTCAAAGGTAAAAAAAAGGGCTTTCAAGCACTTAAAAAGGCAACACAAACATAACTGGATGTCCACTCATGTTTATAGCTCTGAGGATAAACATTCTCTTACTATTTGAGGAAGAGAAGCTAAATCAGCTCTTTTATATCCAACTCTGTGGCACAGACATGAAAATAAGCAATTTTGGAATGAGATTTAAGAGCTTCCTTTACAAGCCAATCAATACTGTTAATTGTTATGCCCAAATTAACAGAGGAGAGAAGCATTTCCATTATAAACTTTGAGAACATCATACAATGATTTCAGAAGAGGCATAGAAGGATTAAATTCCATTGGTTATACAAGAATGATGAAAGAATAAGAAACAATGTCCTGCAACATAAATGTTCATCTACTAATAGCAGCAGAATATCCTACAGCTCAACATCACATTGCCAAAATGATCAAACAAGCAATGGGTTTTTTGATACCGACACAAAAACCATCGACCACGGAGTTTGGTTGAAACATAGAATAGTAAAGACAACCTATATAGGCTTCTATAAACTGGATTGAAAACTACAAAAGGTGAAAAGAGAAACTATCTTGAAGTGGAACATGATTGAAAACGATGTTTTTGAATCTCATTTGTAGGTACTCATGCCAATGCCGGTGTCTTTGTTGTATGATTGGAAGCTCTCCCGGGCCCTCGAGTAGCAAACGTAGTAGAACTGAGAAACAATGGAAGTGAAGAAAATGAAAGCTGCTCCTGCAGCAAACACTCCTCTTCTCAACATTTGACAAGAGGGAGGAGTATCAGTAAGCAATGTTCTGTACTTGGTGTGGTATGCATTCCTAGCCGAACCTGCTAACAGGCAAATCTCGGCAATGAAGAAAAACACCCTGAAACAGATTATTTCACAACGGTACACAATATCATACCATGATACCAGTATAAAAAACCACATCTTTTTGGTACAAGAATTTGATGCCGAAACATATTAGTTTGCTCTACTTACCAGCAAGTTATGAAAAGAACGACTGCCCAAGCCCTCGAACCGCCGGGACTCAGAGGCTTGCCACAGCAAAAGCAGCGGCTAGCCACCATTATGAGGATCTGACTAGCCATCAGGAAGAGAAATGCTCCAACTCCTAACCCAGTTGAAATGTCAGAGTCATATACACAATAGTTTCTTTTGGCATCTGTGTCTTCAACTATCCTTGCCTGTGAAATGATTTCAAATCATTCTTCTTAACACCAATGATGAAAATGCTAGTATCATTTACAGAAAAAATGAAAAATGCTTATGCTAATTTGAACTCGGAGAAAACTTAAAAGTTACTCATCTGTAAGGAACTAAATTACTCATCTCAATTCAATGAGCTTTTGGCAATATATTATGAAAGAATAATATGAAGCCTTTAGAATATTCAAAGTTTTTAGGGATAAAAATCTTCTCTTTTGTATAAATATAACAGATAAGAATGCATAAGTACTTAAAAGTTAAACTAACTCTTTACAAAAAGAAGACTATTATTGGATTTTAAACAGTCCCCACTGAATTATGAGTTTGGCTGCTCTTGTTGGGAGCAGGTGAAGAAAGTAAAGGGAAAATAATGACTTGTAGGTCAAAACCAAACAATGTGGGACCTAAGAGTATCAGATATGCCTTTGAAGAAGAATTTATCTTAAGATTGGTCTTTAAGATCCATAGATCTCTCCTTAAAGGAAGTTTGAGCAATCTCAACCTCAGCTCCGAATTAAATCGGTGCGGTGGTTATACGTCCTTAGAAGAAAGTGCAATCTTTCAAGAGTTGCAGATCTCTCTTTGACGAATGTTTGTAGAATCTCCTGCTCTGCCTCAAATAATATCGGTGCGATGGTTAAGCATCCTTACACGAAACGTAGTCTTTCGATATTTGTTACGGTGTATCACCACCTCCCATCATATTACACATGTAATCCCAACAACAGGACACTTCTAGTCAAGAAATCATATTTTGTTCATCAGGAAGTCAGAAATCCCAAAGATATGGGACAAAATGATTGTTCACAAGAAATTTCTCCATAACGAAGACATCATCTTTAGCTCATTAAGAAGCCCTAAGCTAAGCAATTGCAAAGATATAATACAAATTGAATTATATTTCATCTTTTACAAGAAATTTTTCTAAGAAAAGCACAAATTAGGGTTTAAGAAAGCCAATGAAAGTAGATCCGAGTGCTTTTTTCCAGTTGAAACAAAACGCTTTCCTTTGTTTGGCCAGTGAGAAAACTGGCGGGAAAGTCCTAAATCTCTTAAACCTAAAAAAAACCAATTTTGAAGGCAAAGATTCTAGCTTTTTATTCTCTATCTACAGCTGAAAGAACCCATATTCAGAAGCAATTGAACTAAGCGAACCCAGAAGAGAAAGCCTATAAATCACTAAGAGATTTGAGTGAAGGCAGAAATTTTTCACTAAGATATGCAACAATGAAGAGAATAGTAAAGAAAGAGAGAAAAAGGGGAAAAGGGCATGAGCTTACAATGCTTCTCCTTTGCTCAGCTGCAATAGCCAAGCCAAAAGCAATGACATCAAAGACAAAGACGGTGAAAAGTAGAAGCTTTGACGCCATTGTCGAGCAGTTTCAGAGCTTCGCAGATCTGTCTTTCTTCGTGCCTTTCCTGAAAGCCTTTTTTCTAATCTCTACTCTGCTCTCTCTTCGACAACAGAGGAATAAGATTGGTATAAAACATAAATGCTGTGTTCGAAATTCTAAGGAAAAATGAAAAAGCAAGAGATAATTGGAAACAGTGAATACTTAGCAAAAGAAGTCCAAATGGCATTGCTGTAATAAAATCTGTGTCGACTGGGGGGGGGGGAAAAATGTGTAATTTCAGTACTACACCTTTTTTGATAGCTTTACAATTATGTTAGTTGTTTGTCTAAACTGACCATTTAGATAGGTTGAGCTAAGTATTGAAAGGATTGGATGATAAATAATGTTGTAACATCAATATAGAGAAAAAATTTAGACATAAGATTTCTTTGTTGACACTAGACACAAGGCAAGATTGTAGCCAACTTTTTCGGTCCCATCGACGGTCTTACAAAGGACGAAAGTTGCACTGATGCTAGAGAGGAAGGGGATAGATTCCAACGAGGACGATTCTAAAAGTTTTGCTCCCACGGCAACAGACAGAGGAAAAACTGAGTTCGAGACTAACCAGAAATAAACAACACTCTAGTACTAGTGATGAAATCGAGAATGGTAGTACTCCATTGAAGAAAAATCTAGAACAAATTATGGAACTATTTGGAGTGCTGACTTAGTTATAATATTTTGAGGTTATTATAGTATGTGGAGTTATAGTAGTTTGTGAAGTTGAATAGTATGTGTTTAGAGTACAAATTATTTTATTATGTGTTTACGAAATCTATGTTTGAGGTGTTGATTTATTTAACATGAAGTTCTGAAGTATGTGTTTATGTTGTTTCTTTTTTTTTTGGGGGGGGGGAGAGAGGTATGTTAAATATCATATTTTACAAATAAAAATAAAAAGATTTGTTTGTCATTTGATCTTCTTTTAACATAAAAAAAGAAAATTAAAAAAAACTTGAATTGGGCATATTTGGATTGCTTAGAGAAAAAACTTCTTTCAAATAGTCATTTTCATTTAAATACTTTTTACATTAAAAATTGTCTTTGAAATAATCATAAGAAAATAGTCATGTGTTTAGCTACATTTACTGGAAAGTGTTTTTATGCACAAGATTGTTTGGTTTGAAATTAGTAGAAATATTTGAAAATGAAAATTTAGATTATCTAACACACAACCAAACTTGTCACATAAAATGTTACAACATTTCTAGAAAAATCATAAATAAATGCAGAAAAATAAAATCAGAATAGAAATAGAGAATGGTATCCTAGTTCGGAGCAATACCACCTACATTTGGGGGGCAGTGAGCCTGTGGAAGAATATATTCTCTAATGTAAAGTTAAACAATTACAACGATGTACTTATTTGTAAATAAACGTCAATTACAGTGACATTCGAATAACCCAACTTAGAGAACGATCACTTAAGATCCCCCTAAGTGTGAGACTCTTTCTCAATGAAATTTAAACTACCAAGTGTGAGATCCTCTCAATTTCAACGTACTTAAGTTCCCCCTAAGTATAAGAATATTAGTAAATGATCACTTAGGCTCCTCCTAAGTGTGAGGCTCCTTCTCCACTAGTATCTTTCCACATTCTTGTGAATATCTCTTCACGTTGTGAACTTAGACTCCCCCTAAGTTAGAGAACCCCTTCTCAAGAGATGATGTCTTAGGCTTCCCTAAGTCCAACCAATCTTCTCATGAAGCACACTTCAACCACGAACAACAACACAACTTCAAAATCAACAATGATTCTGAATCAAAGTTCAACCACCACAAAAATAAAACTTGTTTTGAACAAATCAATAAGATCTAGAGACACTCAAGATCAATAATAGCAAAAGTTTCACAATCTTATAGACGGGCATACTTGTGTTTTTCGACACAAACACAAGACAATGACTTGACTATTTTTCAAAACGGCCAACTCTAAAATTGAACAAAATCATCATATATATTCTGATAAGGTTGAGAATATATTCAAGGAAAGAATAAATTAAATCTGCAAGGAAAAATATAGCAAACTATGAAATCTAAAAAATCCTACTGATAGATAAGAAAAAATATTTTGCAGATTTTTTTATCTGACACCTAACAATGTCATAGACAATGTCACCAAATGTTGTATGATATTTCGCACAGGACAAAAAAAAAACACACCAACAAATATGCATTACACATATCAACATCTAAGGAACCAATCTCAAGGAAGAATTAACACGACATGGTACATGTTACATAAACATGTTGTTCAAGTTTTGTCTGTAATAAATAAGCTAATCATACTCCAATAACAAACATCCTAACACAAAATATATTTTTTTAATGTCAAATTACTATAAAAAGAAGGCTACTAAACACTATGAACTAATCATTTCCATTTTGTATTTAAAATAATTTCATCGATCGAGTCTTTTTTAATATGTAATTGACCTAGTTGGTTGTAAAAGTTAGTCATCAAAGATGATCAGTGAAGTTGGTTTTCAGAGGTGGTCATTGGAGTAGTCGTCAAAGGTGGCCATCGCCAGAATTAGATGTAGGAGGTGATATCCACTGAACTTGGCTATCAGAGTTGGATGCTAGAGCATGTCATTGAAGTGAAGCGGCAGTAACCTTCGACGGTGGTTGTTACTAAAGTTGGTTGTCAGTAGGTGAAGTTTTTAAAAATATTGGAAGGAGAGAGAGTTGGTTATGTTAACCACTAAATTGTACAATTGCTACCATAGCAAAACATGGGTTAAAGTAACTATTATCCCCATTTTCTTAACAAACGCCCAAATCGTTGAGTGCACTACCAAATTGGTGGCCCAAATGATTCCTATAAACTTTGTTTCTAGCAAAAAAAGCGAATTGTGGACTAATTAGAATCTTACCTTAAAATTGGAAAATTCTCCGGTGATGAAATGAAAAAAACTCGCATAATCATAAAAGTTCAGAAATATAATAATTTACATATATAGAAAAAACAGTCGTGAAATTAAACACCCCAGTGATTTTCCTTGGAAAATTTATTTCTTTTAAATAACAAATAAGTAGTATGTAGCTTTGGACATGTGTGGCAAATCTTTTCTAATGGAGCTAGATTGAAACAGGAAATTAATCGAACACTTAAATGAAAGTATTTTGCTAAAATGTATGGTACTTTAAATGCCAACTCAAGGTAGCAACAATCGAATATTTGATGAAAGAATACAAGGAGAGTAATGATGCAATAACTCAGAGTCAAATAGCTTCTTCTGTGGAACATAGAAACCCATATGGGACAACTAGCTAACGAGCTAAAGAATGACCCGTCGAAACATTGTCCAACTAAACCGAGGTTCCCAATCAAGAAGAAAAAGAGTAATTTGAGGTGGTTACACTTGAACTAAATTGGAATATGAATGCCTGAATTCCTAGTAGAGCAAGAAGTAATTTAGCAATTGAAAACACTAACGACCCAGAAGGGAGAGATAAAAAAACCATCTTAAACAATAGTAAAGATGAAGGGATTGAATCCCAATGCACAAGCATTTTATCGCTTTTGTTTTTTATTTGAGAGAAAAAAAATTATAGAATTAATAAAAACAGATTAAGCACATGTTGTTTATCAAGGAGAGATGAAGACTAAATTACCTTTGTAGAATCTCTTCAAAGATCTTCTCCTGATCTTGAATAAATAGTAGGATCACAAACTTGATACCACGAGCAAGACATGACCACAAGCCTTTTCTGCTCATCTCTTTGGACAAGAAAGTTTGTAGGAACCTTTTAGAAGAGAAGGAAAAAGGCAAAGAACTTTTTTTCCACCAATGTTTTTTAGAGACTTTTGGTGAGAGAGAGTTCTTTTGTAACTCCCCTCATCTCACTATCCACTCCCCTGGAACTACAAGGGAGTTATTTACTTTTAATTAATTAAATAAATATAATTTATTTAATTCAATTCAATTAAATATTAATAACTATCATATATTTAGCTTAATGTACATATGAATCATATTCTAATGTAAATAAACTCTCATAAACTATAGTTTTTAATATGAAACTCAATTCACATTAATTTTAGTTTATAATTTCAATATGAATTCAATTCATATTAAATTAATATTCGAATATTATTCAAAATTTAATACTCTCATCTTATATAGTTTAATTTGAATATTATTCAAAATTAAATTTATATTACAATATATATAATATTAATTGCATCATATACAATTAATATAGATTCCCTTAATAATCAATTTGAACACTTCAAAATTTGCAACTTTAAAACTTTGTTTAATCCGTTTGTGAGCTAGTAAAGGGACCTAATAGACCTGCAATTATAAGTTCCAATGACACGAGATTAAGTAATTAAACTCTTTAATTAAATTAATCAACATTCATTAACTATGAGGCACTCCATTAAAGACACACAATTGCACTCTTATGAACTGTAGTATATTTATGTGTCTATTGATTTTACCATTTTATGTAAGTCAATTCTTCACAGGTTGTTCGTAACTATAGTTGGGTTAAATTATTGGTTCACCCCTATAGTCAGCTCTTGCTTCTTAACTACCACCGATCCTATAATGAACAATCTATTTATGGTTCGATCATAAACAAAAGTCTCTTTCAAGCCAATGAGAGGGTGAAACCTCATTATTCAACTCCTGAAGTCAGCATTTAAGGGAACAACCTATCTACTTTCTCCAAAGATGAGAAAGAGTGAATTCCATCTTATGATATTATGTTCCTAAATCCTCACTCGGTATCGTCCCTAAAATGGTAGGCATATTGAGTCGGCAACTAACGCCACTCTCACCCACATAAATCAGAGAACAACCCTCATGAGTAGGAGTTTAATAACTTGTTTAGGATTAAGATCGAGTTACATGATTATCATTTGAAATATTAATCTTTTTAGTTAACGGTGTTACAAAGAGAGGTCGTATATTTTGTGTCCGGTCTTATAAAAACTCATTGTATAGGACACCACTACTTACATGTCTTAACATGAATGATTTAGATCAAATCATTTGTAACACTTACAATATTTATAACATTTACAAAGTGGGTCGTATCCATAGTATTACTAGGATAAGACACCCAACCTTATCCATATACTATAGACCTTTTAGGTTATTACTTGAACATAATTCACTTGTATGTCAACCACATACTGTTCAAATTTCATTAAATAACCTTAGATCTTAGTTTATTGGATTTTTAGTTATGCAATAATATATAACACTTATTTGAAAAATAAATAATACTTTATTTATTAATATTTTGTTCACAAAAATTTACAGACTACTAGATTTAGGACATAAATTCTACCAATCTCCCACTTATCCTAAAGCTAGTGGGATGTACAATACATGTACAAGAAAATACAATAAACTAGGGCATATAATATACCCAATCATATCTTCCAGTTGCCCTAGTCAAAGCATATTATGTAGTCCTAAACCCTGTAAATGACCATCAAACACTTTAGCCATGAGAGTCTTTATAAGTAGATCTGCGATGTTATGCTTGGATACTATTTGCATGACAATCACGTCCCCTCATTACACAATCTCCCGTAATAGATGACACTTCCTTTCTATGTGCTTTTCTCGCTTATGGTTTCAAGGTTCCTTTGAATTGGCTACAACATTACAATTGACACAGTAAAGGGTAAAAACATATTCGAAACAACTTCCAAATCAGTGAAGAATTTTCTTAGCCACACAACCTCCTCATTAGCCTCACAAGTAGCTACATATTCTTCCTCCATAGTAGAGTCAGCAACACAATCTTGTTTTATGTTGCGCCAGACTACAACTCCTCTATTAAGACTAAACACTGATCCTGATGTGGATTTCCTAAAATCCTTATCAGTTTGAAAATCAGAGTCAGTGTATCCTGTAAGGATCAAAACCTTAACACCATACACAAGTATATAGTTCCTCGTTCTCCTAAGGTACTTGAGAATTATCTTTACTGTCGTCCAATGAACAAATCCTGGATTAGATTGATACCTACTAACAATCCCAACTACATAACATATGTCAAGTCTCGTACACAATATGGCATACATAAAGCTGCCCATAGTAGATTTATAGGGTATATATTTCATCTCCTCAAACTCTTGAGTTGTTTTAGGACACTGTTCCTTAGACAAGGCAATTCCATGTTTAAAAGGTAGATTACCTTTTTTGGAATTTTGCATCGAATATCTGACAAGCATTTTATCGATATAAGATACTTTTGACAAGGCTAATGTTTTGTTCTTAAAATTTTTAATAATTTGAATTCCAATAACAAATTGTGCTTCTCCCAAATCTTTTATTTTGAATTGAGCAAAAATAAGTTTTTAATGTCAGTAAGAAATCCTACATCATTCCCAATGAGTAAAATATCATCTATGTACAACACTAAAAAAGCAACAGTACTTTTGATGGTTTTCTTATAAACATAAGGCTCATCAACATTTTTTTCAAAGCCATAATATTTGACCGCATCGTCAAACCTTATGTTCCAAGATCTGGATGTCTGTTGCAATCCATAAATTGACAATTTCAGCTAGCAAACTTTTTGTTGTTGACCTTGTTTTATGAATCCTTCTGGTTTATTCATGTAAATGCTCTCATCAAGATCAATTCAAAAAATCAGACATCTGCTTTCCATATTTCATAGTCATAATGTGCGGAAATGGATAATATATTATAGATAGCTTTTAGCATGGCAACATGAGAAAATGTTTCTTCATAATCAACCCCTTCTACTTAGGTATAACCCTTTGTCACAAGCCTAGTCTTGAAGGTTTGAACCTTTCCATCTACACCTCTTTTTTCTCTTGTAGATTCATTTGTAACCTATAGGTTTTACCCATCAGGTCGATCTACAAAATTCCAGACTGAATTGGAGTACATAGACTCCATTTCATGATTCATGACTTCGACTCATTCATCTTTGTCAACATCTTTCATTTTCTATTTAAAAGATAATGGATACTCAATTCCATCAACAGATATGATGACATGGGCTTTTGTTAAACCCATATATCGAGTAGGATGGGATATAACCCTTTCAATACGACGAGACTCTCTTAAAACTTGAGAAGCATTTTAACTAGCTATGCTAGCACCATCAATAACTCTTGTTGATGTACCAGTATCGTCAACAATTATTGTTGACGTACCGTCATTTTCATTGGAAATTTCACTTAAGATAAATTTACTGCACGATTTATGATCTCTCATATGATATTCCTCTAAGAAACTGGCATTTATCGATACAAATACCTTGTTATCATTAGGATCATAGAAAATACCACCTTGGTCTCTTTGGGATAACCTACAAATAGACATACCTTTGAACGAGGTTTCAGTTTCTTTGGGTTTATTATCATTACATGTGTTGGACATCCCCAAATTCAAAAATTTCGTAAACTACTTTCAGGACCTTTCCATAACTCAAAAGATGTTTTAAAAACACTTTTGGATGGTACAGTGCCCAAGATGTATATTGCAGTCTCTACTACATAACTTCAAAAGATTTAGGTTATTGAGCATAGCTCATCATAGACTGAATCATGTCCAACTAGATTCTATTTCTCCTTTCTGATATACCTTCTACTGAGGTGTACTAGGTGTTAAGAGTTGGGATGTGATTCCATGTTCTATCATATAGTCTTAGAACCTTAAGTCCATATACTTTCCACCTTTATCAGATCAAAATGTCTTAATTGTTTTACTTAATAAGTTTTCAACTTTAGTCTTATACCCTTTGAACTTTTCAAAAGTTTCAGACTTATATTACATTAGGTAAAAGTACCCAAATCTTGAGTAATCATCTATAAAAGAGATGAAATATTCAAACCCTTCTATCGCCTTATTATTCATCAAACATAGAGATCTGTATGTATAAGTTCTAAGGGTTCTTTGGCTTTATAACCTTTTCAATTAAAAGATTGTTTAGTCATCTTGCCTTCAAGGCATGGCTCACATACTGGTAATGAATTTTCTTCCAACTCACTTAAAAGTTCATTTCTTACCAGTTTCTCAATCCTATTAAGATTTACGTGACCTAATCTTAGGTGCCAAAGATGGAAACTTTCTTTAGGAGAAATTCTGTCTTTTATTTTTGGTCGTTGCTGTTTTGAATAATTAAGTATTTAGGAGCATTTTTCTTATTGACGAACTTAGCACATATAAGTTAATTTCTAAAGTTGCAAAATAAATTTCAACACCATTTTTGAAAATAAACGATTTATTTACAGAAAAGGTGATTGAATACAAGTGTTATAAAAGGTAAGTAATAGAAATTAAGTTCCTTTTGTATATTAGGATCTATAAATACATTGTCCAACAATATAAATGAATTTTCGGAAAATAACTTAGTGTTCCCTATAGAAATGCCTGAGATGACCTCTCCTTTTCCAATCTTCATGATCATCTCGCCAGTATCTAGCTACCTCTAGGAACTAATTCCCTATAAAGAAAAAAAAACATGATTATTGGCTCCTGAATAAATTATCCAGTCGGAATTCTAATTCTCCACCAAACGAGTTTCTAAGACAAGCAAATCATATTTATCTTCTTTGGTGTTCCTCTTCTTAGTCAAGTACTTCGGGCAGTTTCTTTTCTAGTGCCTGTACTTGTTTGCAATGAAAATATATTCCCTTTGCACGCTTGCTCTTCTTGCCCTTTCCGACAGCAGCGGGAAGGGCAACTTGATTCCCCTTTCCACCTTTGTTTTTCTTCCACTTCTTTGAACTAGAAGAGGAAGATCCAGGTTTAGTCTAGAGGTCGAACCTCCATGGAAATTCCTAAATGAGGTGGCAACATTTGCTTCCCCATGTTTTCCTTTAACTTTCATCAAGGACTCATAGGTTTACAACTCATTAAGAAGGGTGGTTAGGTTGCAATCTAGCTTGTTCATAAGAACATTACTATGGAATTGGAGGAAACTCTTTGGAAGAGTCTCCAGAATAAATTTGACCTGGTTGGCTTCGTCAATAACCGATCCATTCATCTCGGCCATGTTGAAGTGGTCTATTGTATTGAAAACATGTCTCTAACAAAGGGTTGGATTCAGGAAGCAAGCAGCGAAAAAAAATTAGGATCATTGAGCATTCTAGTTCATTAATTTTGGCTTCAAACTAAGCATGCTCATTAAACTAAAACCAGAGTTCAATACTAACCTTTGAAGTACATTTGATTCACGATCTTCAGCTGAAATTTCCTTCTTCTTTTAATGTGAACCACCACAAGGTCTGTCTTACTATTCTCTTGGTGCCTTAGATTGAGATGTGGAACAAAAAATAAGCTTGAATCGAAGGGAACTGGAGAGAAGGTTACTATTTTTTTTTCACAGTGTGAAAAACACTTCTTCAAACACACATTCTCAACTTCAGCAACGATTGCTATGTCTCTATTCCACTCAAAATTCCAGCTTTATATTGCATGACATTCATGCAACTAACAACCTTGCATGAATCCCAGCTCATGCTTGAATAATTGAGCTAAAGAGAAATGGAATTATGTGTGAGCTGTTGAAATTTGAAAGTGAACTTTTTTTCTTTATGATGTTTTTTAGAGTGTTTTGGTGAGAGAGAGTTCTTTTTAACTCTCCTCACTGATAACTTGTTGAAATACAAGTTATTTATGCTACTTTATACAGATATTGCGGCCAAAAGAGAGAAAATATGCGCTGATTGTATGAAAATTAGCTAAGGAATACAATAATTATAAATTATCACAAATACATCCACTAAGACCATTAAGATGGTAGAAAAGGATATTTCAAGTCTGTTTTCCAAGAAACCAAGTCACCGCTTACGATCAAGGCTTAGAGAGAAATTGAACAACAAATCTCCATCGCATTGCGCCTGTCAAATCAATACTGAAGAGACGATCAACGCAATGATGGCACAATGTGACAGTCGATCCAGTTCTAAACTTCAACCGCATGCGGTAATAAAAACAACACTGCATGCAGACACTCGATCGAAAGATGCAAATGATCAACGCAAACGTAGAGGATTGTGGCACATGTATAACTAACCATTGAGCATATTCGATAGACTGATTGCATAACAGAAGGAATATTTATTCCACCATTTTCGGACTTTCCATAACAATAAATTGGGGACCACAAGTTAGAGAGTCAAAGCATTCATCTATAAATACCCTCAAAAAATTCATTGAAAAACATACTTGATACGGGGATAATTGATACGAGGCTATTGAGAGAGAGTTGATCTGAGGAAATCCAAGAAGAGAAGAGATAAGACCGAGAGGTGAGTCTCAGTGCAATTATGCCAAATCCCCACCGAGAAGCTCTGTACTTAGATCCCTTCTACCAGTTGAGCAAGCCTGAGAGGGAAGCTCATCCTTCCATTCACTCCATCAACACCGGCAAATGATTCTCCAATCCAGATCTGTGCCAAGACGTTGGCGCTTATTTGTATTTGTTTCTAACTCTCATTCATCAATTGTATTTCATCTTCTTATCTCTTCATTCACAATCATGTATTAGACGCTAAATAGTATTATTGAATGTCTTGATCATTTCCATTTCCACTTCTCTGTCTATTTTCGTTCCTCCATAAATCATTTTCTCCATGATGTTTTCTTAATCCCTTGGTGATTAATATGAATTAAACAGGTAACTTAATCTGTGCTAAAGAAATAAAGATGTTTAGCTAAAGCATGCTAGACGGCATCTTCACTTGTGAGAGCAGAAGTGAAGATGCCATTCTGATCTGTCGAGAGAAGGTTAGAAGAATGCGTTAACTAAAGCAAGAAATACTTCCAGAGATGGAAGCAACCTTGCATTCATTACGTTTGTCTCTGTTTCACCACAGAGATGTGGGAATGCGGCCGATCACCAAGAAGTGTACGCCAAGGGAAAAGCGGAACCGTACTTATGCCTTTAACGCAATTAAGGAACTTGCGATGTTTGTATTAATTATCTTTTCTCTTTCAGTTCCACACATAAGACTTGCCACCGCATAACACGATCTTTGTATAATCTTCACAGTCAGTCTCACCTTCAGTATCTTGTATCATGAAACCTGTATCTTGTATCATCATAGCTTAGGTTTATTTTATCGCAATTTACTTTATTATCGCATTTTTATCCCTTTCCTTTACTTTATCGCATTTTCAAATACCTGTACACATAACCTTTTTATCAATTGAAAACCCCTAGTCGCATATATCAGAAATGTAACGCAATAACCTCAAATAGTCCCTGTGTTCGACCTCGGATCACACCGAGAAACTTGCGGTGAAATTATACTTGGTTTCAATGCAAGGAAACTTGTGACAACGCACAAAATACCACAAGAACATTCATTAACAATGCATATCTAGAAGTAGTATCACATATCATCGCAATCATCCATGCGTTGTATGACATAAGAAGATTAATTTTATTCATTCATATTCATACATGCGTTACAAGTTTATGATGAGCTTGTATGATGATAAAAAGGCTTAAAAATCTATGTCATCAAGTTTATGGCATGGACTTGTAGCTTAGAAATAATTTTTGCGTTTCAAGTTTATGGCGCCATTGCCGAGGATTGGTTAACAGTTATTGTTTGAGTGTGTTTGTGGTATTTTGCAAGTCAGATCTCTTTGTACTGGCTGTTCAACGTGGAGAGCAGTCTGACGACTTATGAGCTCTGGTATCGAACCAGAATTTGTAGCTGACCCTGAGATCGAGCGTACCTTTCGCACACGGGCACACCAAAATCGAGCAAGGCGAAAGAGAGCAGCTGATATGGCAGATAATATGGACAACGTGGCTCCCGCAGGAAATCAAGGGGCGATACGGCCAACGTAGGACCCATTCTTCCTTGCTGCTGACCGTAACATTCCATGAGGAACTACGCGGCACCCAACCTATACGGTTTTTCGCCTGGGATTTCGAGGCCTACAGTAGAGGAGAATGCAAGGTTCAAAATAAAACCGGTCATGCTCCAAATGATCCAGAACGCAGGGCAATTTGGGGGTCTGCAAGATGAAGATCCGCATGCCCACCTGACCAGTTTTATTGAAATGTGCAGCAACTTCTCATTACCTGGCATTACCCCTGAGGGTATTAGACTGTATTTATTCCCTTATACCTTGCGGGATGAAGCCAAGAGGTGGGCTCACTCACTGGAGCCAAATAAGATTACATCATGGGATCAGCTGGTTGAGCGATTCATGAAGAAGTTCTTCCCACCGGCTGTCAATGCAAGGCGACGAAAGGATTTGCTGAACTTTGAGAAAATGGACAATGAGACCCTAAGCACCGCCTGGGTGCGATTTAGGAGATTGGTGAAAATTTGCCCACATATCGGGATACCCGATTACGTCCTGATGGAGACATTTTACAATAGCCTGAACAGATCGACGCGGGTTGTTGCTGACGCCTTTGCAGCGGGAGGTTTTATAGACAAGACGTATACCGAGGCCAAGGTCATCCTTGACTGCATCTCGTGGAATATGGATGATTGGATTGATGATGGTTATGAAGGCGAAGGCTCTGAAAGAAGAAAGAATGACACTGCCATTGTCCCTGCAGAGACAATGATGACTTTGGCCGCTTAGATGGCCACAGTGACCTCAATCCTCCAATCAATGGCAATCAATCAAAGAGCCATCCCCCAACAATCAGCACAACCCGCTGCACTGGCTCAAGTGGCCGCAATAAGTTGGGTTAATTGTGGAGGGGCTCATGTAGCGGAAATGTGCCCATCCAGCAAGTATGCGCCATCCAAAACAACCTCTTCACAAACACCTACAATCCGGGTTGGAGGATTCATCCTAACTTTGGTTGGGGAGGGAATCCTAACCAAGGGGGGCCTAGCAACCATCAAAGTGGCAGTCGAGGGAACCCTCCTCCCTTTTACCATAACTCGAATCAGGGGTAACCAAGGTAATCGCATAATCAGCAACCCTCATCTTCAAACACCTTTGGAAGCTCATTGGAGGCCCTGCTAAAATAGTATATGGACAAAAATGATGCAGTCATGCAGGCGCAGGCGTCTTCAATTCGAAACTTAGAGATTCAAGTGGGCCAGCTGGCTTCTGAGCTTAGAAACAGAACACCAGGAACGTTGTGCAACAACTCTGAAGCCCCAGGATCTAATGGAAAGGAGCAATATCCCTAGGACATTAGGCAGGCAAGCTGGACCGCCTGCAGAGGGTAGATTGCACTCATTCAAAGAAAATCATCTTCCGGTCCATATCTCACATCTATGTTTAAATACTTTCTTTAATTCTTGTTTTTATGAATTTTTGAACTTTGTCTTTACTGCTTCCTTTAATTTGTTTCATGATTTTATGAATTTATTCTTCGTTTACTCTCTTGCATTTATTTCTGTGTTTTCTTTAATTCCTTTAACTTTCCTGTATTTAATGCGTTATTCTTTAATTGGTGAATGATTGAGTAATGAGAAGAAAATTTATTACCGCAAGTCATAGCAACTTGCGTTGATGAAAAAAATATATAATTTTTTTTATATAATAAAATAAAACACATTCAATATGCATGGCGATAATGGACACATCCTAAACCAACAAGAGGTACCTTGCATTCATCCACTTCAAATGTGTTGAGCTGAGAGGTGTGTTGCACACGTGTGTGTCCTTTTCCTGTCCTTAGCAAAATGCACTATGTTGAGGTAGTGTTATGCTGGTAGCAATACCGTGTGCCCGATCCTCCAGAAATGTGTTTAGTTAAGGGGTGTGTTGTGGGGATGTATGCGTTGTTGCCCTTCCTCTGCGAAGATGCATTTGCGTTGATGAACACATTGGGTTAATCTTTTCCTTGCGTTTATTCGAATAAAATATTAAAGATAATTCTTTTTGCAAAAATTGAGAAGTCCAATCGTTCCGTATTCCAAAGAAATGATGAGTCTACAGACGAAAGGACATTTATTCTGAAACCTCATAAATGAGGGAAGTTCAAATGATGGGCCTTTTGAGTGTCTCGAGGCCTGCCGCAGCGAAAATCGTGTTGGGCCCACTAAGGTCCAACCTATAAATAGCCACTTCCCCCGTCTGTGAACACTTTACCTCTTTTTGCAACTTGAAAACCCTAGTGCCCTTTGCATACAAAGCTTTCTTCTTCCCTAAAACCCTAATGTTTTCCAACTTTCTTTTAACTAAGCACCCATGGCCAACCAAGCTTCCCAGCCTTCTGCTTCACCCTCAACCCCTTCCACTAACCAAATCTCCATACGAGAGGTAGCATTCCTTGCTGCTAGTCGCTGTCTTGCTGCCCAACCACACACTATCCCCAGAATTACCGATAGACCCCAGAGAAACCCTTTAGCTGTTAGACCACTTCGTTCAAAAGGGGGCAAAGCACTAAAAGCACCCCGTTCTCAACTCTAGCAGTCTCCACTGAAAGCAAGAAGAAGAGACGAGACGACAATGAGGTATTTGGAAACATTTTGAGTAACTTGGAGGAAGGGGGAGGACTACCCGAGGCAGGGGTTGTAAACCAGCCACTGTCTGTGGAGGAGGTGACGGTGACCATAATTGAAGAACTAGCAGTGACGGAGGAAGTTATGGAAGAGGAGACAAGAAGAAGCACTCTGGCTTTAGAGACTCCTGAGGAAACTATGCAAGTAGAATCCTATGACGGACCCATCAGAGTCACGTTAGAATAAGTCGCAGTAGAGAAGCAACAAGAGGTGGAAGAGGAGAAAAAGAAGAATAAAGAAAAGAAGGAGGATGAAGAAGATAGGGAGGCCAAACAAAGGAAGAAGAAAGAGAAAAAGAAAGGAAAGAGCGCAGGCGTGAGGAAAGGCGCCTAAAGAAGGAAGAAGAAAAGAAGAAGAGGGTTGCAAACCTAGAAATGGATGGAGAATCCACCTCCGTGAGGGAGGACAGGGGGGAACCAGCACAGCTCAGGGAGCCGGTGCAACATGAAACAACACAAGTTGTTGTGGTCGACGAAGGCGAAGAAGGAGAAGCTACCCCCTGATGCGGCATCGCAAGGAGAATGTGCCGCAAGGGTCTATCGTTGACCCTTTAATTTTGATCAACACATTAGAAGAAAATGAAAGAAGAAGAAAGGAAGAGGAAGAGAGACGAGAAAATGGAGCGAGCGAAACTCATCACTGCAGAAGGTGATAGAAGAAGAAGACTACATGATGAGAAGGTTCGCCGCAATAACGAGATCTCAAGGCTTGAAGAAATAAAGCGGATTGAAGAGGAACAACACCTTTTGTGGGCCTCTGAGCAGTTTATGGAAGAGTTTGTAAGAGAAGTGAGAGAAGAGGAAGAAGAAGAAAAGAAAAAGAAGGCAGAAGAAGAAAGGAGAATGAGAGAAGAGAAGGAGAGGAAGCGCGAAGCCAACAGGCAGCGTTTGATTAAGAAGAAGGGCAAGAAACTTGCCGAGCGAGAGAAGGAGGAACAACACAAGGAATGGTAAATAAGACAAAGGCGACAATCTCGCCTAGCATTGGCCAAGGGAAAGGGTAAAGCGGTCGTATAAAGAAGCAAGCCCGCGTTGGCAAAGGTGCATCCATCAAGAAAGAAAGAGAATGACGATTTGTTGATAGAGATGGGCTTTTTCCTTGTTCCAACGCCACTACCAGATCTAATCATAAGCGTGATCGTGGAGCATGGATGGGACACATTTTGCCAGTGCCCAGCCATTGTTGTTCTAAAGATAGTGCGCAACTTCTACCATGGACGGCTACATGGCACCAAGGATGTAGTGACCATAAAAGGGCAAGTGGTGTCTTTTAGTGCAAGGGACATCAATGAACTATACCAAATGAAGGATAACCTGGATGCACCGGGCAACAAAATCATTGATGATCCCCCGAAAGAACAGTTGGAAGATGCGCTACGAGTATTAATCCTGAGGTTGCTCCTCAAAATCCTGAGGAGCCCAGAGTTATCTTTAAAGAGGCTCGCAATCGATCTCAATACGCCGCAAGAACCCAGGCCGAAGAGACAACGCAGAGATGATAAGGGAAAGAGGAAAATCCAAGAAGAAACAACGCAAGATCCAGAACCCTTGGATCCTTTGCCCTTAATTATCCGCCCTCCAAGCCCTCCCACACAACCTTCTTCTTCTTCCCTTCCTGAGCACTTTACCAACCTTCTTCTTACCCCAAATTCTCCAACCGCATATCCAGCAGCCCCATCCTCACCTTCAGCATCATCACCGCAACCTTCCATTCCACCGTCGCATATTGATGACCCACACGATTTGGGTGAAGGCACCTCTGCCCAACCCCAAAACGTTGTTGGCGAGACATCGCAGGCACCACCCACTGTCACTTCCTTAGCTGCTGAGTTAGCAGAAATGCAGTCCCTCTTCTCCCAATAACAACAACTCTTCACTCAGCAACAAGCCTTCTTTAACCAGAGATTTGATGTGGTAATGGAGAAAATCGGCGATATACAACGCAGTGCTGCCACGTCAAGGGAAGCGTTGATCAATATTCAACGCAACATTTATAAGGTCCATCGACACCAAAGACAGATTGCGGACCGCAACCATGAGTACTTTAATTTTCTCACCGTATATCTTCATGGTCCCATGGTGCCTCCGCATCTCAGGCAACACTTGAATTTTGAAGAAGCTCCTTTAGTACCACCTCAAAACCCTCCTCCAGATCCTCCTGCTCCTCAACAATGATCTTTACATTTTTATGTGGCCATTCTATACTTTTATTCAATTCATTATTTTTCTAAGTTAATGATATTCTTTGATTCTTTGTACAGGCAACAATTTTTGTATTGCGTTAATTTTTAATTATTTGTATACTTTGTTAATATTCAATACAATTGAGTAAATATTCTCTCCATTTGCCTGTGTCTTTTTCTTTATTATCCTTTGTCAATATTTGCAATGTTCTTGATCTTTTACTTTTGCGTTATTCATTGCGCTGCCATGATGTATAATATGTTTATACTTAGAAACATTTCCCATACTTTTTAAATTCTAACTAACACTTAGTTAATTTGTAGCTTAACAGTACTTTACCTTTTATCTCTCAAAGTTCTGCTCAAACCTTCTTTTGAATTTTTTTTTCTAAGTGTTTGTCTAATCTATCCAAACAATGCAATGAGGACCTTGCGCATCTTTAAATTTAGGGGTGGGGAAGGTCTAAGCAGATGAGATCAAGATTATGCGGTCATTAAGAAAATGCGTTCATTTTTTACATTTCAAAAAAAAAATAATTTTTTTTTTTATACAAAACTCCAATGTCAGCGCAAGGGAAAACTTCAAAAATAATTCCAACCTAATAAGAGTTAGTTGTGAAAGGAACCTGCTCGTAATTGGATGTTCGCATGATACCCGTGGGAGCAAGCCAAAACGAAGGTGAGTTTCCAAGGACAACGCAATATGAAAATGAAAAAGAAAAAGGAAGAAAAGAAAAATAAATGCAAGAGACAACTCCTCTGAATATCATGAGTTATAGTTGAATTGGCACACAACCGTAGTTGGATGTTCACATGACACCCGTGGGAACAAGCCAAAATGAAGGGTGTAACCATGGTCAACGGTCTCTAATAAATGACGCAAAGTTTGACCACCGTATATAGATGCATCAAGTTGTTTTGACAAAGAAGAGGTTAACATTCTATTTATAAAAATTAGAAAAGCATTTTTGAACAGAAATTTGTTATATAGAAGAATAAAATAGGGCTTTGTTAGGAATTAGCAAGGATAGGAGGAAATTGCGTTGTCGAGTAATGTGCCTAAGTGTAACATTCGGAGCAACCAATCGACGCAAAAATATAAGATAAGAATTGAGCATTATTGCCTTAGTAGAAGATATGTTTGAGGACAAGCATATATCTAAATTTTGGGATGTGATAACTTGTAGAAATACAAGTTATTTATGCTGCTTTATTTAGATATTGTGGCCAAAAGAGAGAAAATATGCGGCGATTGTATGAAAATTAGCTAAGGAATACAATAATTATAAATTATCGCAAATACACCCATTAAGACCATTAAGATGGTAGAAAAGGATATTTCAAGTCTGTTTTGCAGGAAACCAAGTCACCGCTTGCGATCAAGGCTTAGAGAGAAACTGAACGACGCATCTCTGTCGCATTGAGCTCGTCAAATCAATACTGAAGAGACGATCAACGCAATGACGGTGCAATGCGACAGTCGATCCAGAGCTGAACTTCAACCGCATGCGGACACACGATCGAAAGATGCAAATGAGTAACGCAAATGCGAAGGATTATGACACATGTACAACTAACCGTTGTGCATATTCGACGGACTGATTGCATAAAAGAAGGAATATTTATTCCACCATTTTCGGACTTTCCATGACAATAAAGTGGGGACCACAAGTCATAGAGTCACAACATTCATCTATAAATACCCTCAAAGAATTCCCTGAAAAACATACTTGATACGGGGGATAATTGATATGAGGCTATTGAGAGAGAGCTGATCTGAGGAAATCCGGAAAGAGAAGAGACAAGGCCAAGAGGTGAGTCTCAGTGTAGTTCTGCCAAAACCCCGCTGAGAAGCTCTGTACTTAGATCTCTTCTACCGGTTGAGCAAGCCTGAGAGGGAAGCTCATCCTTCAATTCACTCCATCAACGCCGACAAGCGATTCTCCATTCTAGATCTGTGCCAAGACGTTGGCATTTATTTGTATTTGTTTCTAACTCTCATTCATCAATTGTATTTCATCTTCTTAATCTCTTCATTCACAATCATGTATCAGACGCTAAATAGTATTATTGAATGTCTTGATCATTTCCATTTCCACTTCTCTGTTTATTTCCGCTCCTCCATAAATCATTTTCTCCATGATGTTTTCTTAATCCCTTGGTGATTAATATGAATTAAAAAAGTAACTTAATCTATGCTAAAGAAATAAAGATGTTTAGCTAAAGCATGCTAGATGACATCTTCACCTATAAGAGTAGAAGTGAAGATGCCATTCTGATCTGTCGAGAGAAGGTTAAAAGAATGTGTTAACTAAAGCAAGAAGTACTTCCAGAGATTGACGCAACCTTGTGTTCATTACGTTTGTCCCTGTTTCACCACAGAGATGTGGGAACGCGGCCGAACACCGAGAGATGTATGCCAAGGGAAAAGCGGAATCGTACTTATGCCTTTAATGCAATTAAGGAACTTGCGATATTTATACTAATTGTCTTTTCTCTTTCAGTTCCACACATAAGACTTGCCACCGCATAACACAATCTTTGTATAATCTTCACAGTCAGTCTCACCCTCAGTATCTTGTATCATGAAACCTGTATCTTGTATCATCATAGCTAAGGTTTATTTTATCGCAATTTACTTTATTATCGCATTTTTATCGCTTACCTTTACTTTATCGCATTTTCAAATACCTGTACACACAACCTTTTTATAAATTGAAAAACCCCTGGTCGCATATATCACAAATGTAACGCAATAACCTCAAACAATCCCTGTGTTCGACCTCAGATCACATCGAGAAACTTATGATGATATTATACTTGGTTTCAATGCAAGGAAACTTGTTACAATGCACAGAATACTACAAGAACTTTCATTAACAACGCATATCTAGAAGTAGTATCGCATATCATTGCAATCATCCATGCGTTGTATGACATAAGAAGATTAATTTTATTCATTCATATTCATACATGCGTTACAAGTTTATGATGAGCTTGTGTGATGATAAAAAGGCTTAAAAATCTATGTCATCAAGTTTATGGCATGGACTTGTAGCTTAGAAACAATTTTTGCGTTTCACTCACCTCACTATCCACTCCCCTACAACTACAAGGGAGTTATTTACTATTAATTAATTAAATAAATATAATTTATTTAATTCAATTAAATTAAATATTAATAACTATCATGCATTTAGCTTAATGTACATATGAATCATATTCTAATGGAAATAAACTCTCATAACTTATAGTTTTTAATATGAAACCCAATTCACATTAATTTTAACCTATAGTTTAAATATGAATTCAATTCATATTAAATTAATTGAATTGAATTCATATTTTAAATTCTAGTGAATTGAATTCATATTCTAATGTAAATAAATTTTAGTACTCTCATCTTATATAGTTTAATTTGAATATTATTCAAATTTTACTTTATATTATAATGTATATAATATTAATTGCATCATATACAGTTAACATAGATTCTCTTAATAATTAATTTGAATACTTCAAAAGTTTCAACTTTAAAACTTTGTTTAATTCATTTGTGAGCTAGTAGAGGGACCAAGAGAAGGTGTGTGGCACCACATCGTTCAAGCCCCAGAATCAAACCTTAAGGGAGCCACCTATCGACTTACCCTTACCTCGGGGAAGGAGTGAATTCCATCTTGTATAGCTAAGTTCCCAGCTCCCAAATCAGACGAATCCCCAAAATGGTAGGTTTGAATCGGCGACCTGGCCACTTGCACCCATACAAATCAAAGGACCGCCCTCAATGGCAGGAGTTCCCAACTCACTCAGGATTGAGGTCATGTTACCTATGGTCATCCTAGTGAAGTGAAGTCTCTATCATAAACGGTGTTATATAACGAGATATTAACACTTCGTGGTCAGGTCTTATACAAACTCTTTGTATAGGACGCCCCTGCTCGCATGTTCCCAACACGAATGATCAGGATCAGACCATCTGTGACAAGTCACAACACTTGTGACCATTCCACAAAGTGGGCCGCACCCGTAGCATTAGCAGGATAAGGTTTCCCTCTTTTATCCATATACTACAGACCATTTTGGTTATCACTCAAGACATGATCCACTTGTATGTCACCACATACATGCTTGAGTCACATAAAGATAACCAAGGATTTTATGTTTATTGGCTTGTGGTAAAGCAAATAAAACAAGTAACTGAGCAAAATTACAAGATGTGAAGTAAATATAATATATTAACAACACAAGCGTTCGTACAAACTGTTTACAAACTACAGGACACGAGACTTTAGGGCATCAACCCCAACACGTACAACACTAGAAAAGCAATAGTACTTTTGATGGTTTTCTTATAAATATAAGGCTCATCAAAATTTTGTTCAAAGCCGTAGTATTTTACCGCATTGTCAAACCTTATGCTCCAAGATCTGGATGTCTATTGCAATCCATAAATTGACAATTTTGGCTAGCAAACTTTTTGCTCCTGACCTTGTTTTATGAATCCTTTTAGTTTATTCATGTAAATGCTCTCATCATGATTTCCATTCAAAAAATCAGTCTTGACATCCATTTTCCATATTTCATAGTCATAATATGTGGAAATGGATAAGTTATTACAGATGGATTTTAACATGGCAACATGAGAAAATGTTTCTTCATAATCAACCCCTTCTACTTAGGTATAACCCTTTGTCACAAGCCTAGTCTTGAAGGTTTGAACCTTTCCATTTAAACCTTTTTTTTCTCTTGTAGATCCATTTGTAACCTATAGGTTTTACTCTATCAGGTCAATCTACAAGATCCCAGACTGAATTGGAGTACATAAACTTCATTTCATGATTCATGATTTCGACTCATTCATCTTTGTCAACATCTTTCATTTCCTATTTAAAAGATAATGGATACTTAATGCCATTATCATATATGATGACATGGGCTTTTCTTAAACCTATATATCGAGTAGGATGGGATATTACCCTCTCAATACAACGAGACTCTCTCAAAACTAGAGAAGGATTTTGACTACATGTTCTAGCACCATCAACAACTCTTGTTGATGTACCAGTATCGTCAACAATTATTATTTACGTACCGTCATTTTCATTGGAAATTTCACTTAAGATAAATTTACTGCGCGGTTTGTGATCTTTCATACGATCTTCCTCTAAGAAAGTGGCATTTGTCGATGTAAATACCTTGTTATCCTTAGGATTATAGAAAATACCACCTTGGTCTCTTTGGAATAACCTACAAACGGACATACCTTTGAACGAGGTTTCAGTTTCTTTGGGTTTATTATTATTACATGCGTTAGACATCTCCAAATTCTGAAAGGTCGTAAACTACTTTTATGACCTTTCCATAACTCAAAAGATGTTTCAAAAACACTTTTGGATGGTACAATATGTACAATATCCAAGATGTATACTGCAGTCTCTACTATATAACCCCTAAAGATTCGGGTTATTCAACATAGCTCATCATAGACCGAACCATGTCCAACAAGGTTCTATTTCTCCTTTCTGATATACCTTCTATTGAGGTATACTAGGTGCTAAAAGTTGGGATGTGATTCCATGTTTTATTATATAGTCTTAGAATCTTAAGTCCATATACTCTCCACCTCGATCAAGTCGAATTGTCTTAATTGTTTTACTTAATAAGTTTTCAACTTTAGTCTTATACTCTTTGAAGTTTTCAAGAGCTTTAAAGTCATATTACATTAGGTAAAGGTGCCCAAATCTTGAGTAATCATCTATAAAAGAGATGAAATATTCAAACCCTTCTCTTGCCTTAACATTTATCGGACAAAGAGGTCTATATGTATAAGTTCTAAGGGTTCTTTGGCTCTATAACCTTTTCAATTAAAAGACCGTTTAATCATCTTTCCTTCAAGGCATGGCTTACATACTTGTAATGAATTTTCTTCTAACTCACTTAAAAGTTCATTCCTTACCAGTTTCTCAATCCTATAGAGATTTACATGACCTAGTCTTAGGTGCCAAAGATGAAAATTTCCTTTAGGAGAAATTCTTTTATCTTTTATTTTTTGTCGTTGCTGTTTTCAATAATTAGGTGTTGAAGAGCATTTTTTTTATGTTGACGGTCTTAGCACATATAAGTTAATTTCTTAAGTTGCAGAATGAATTTCAACACCATTTTTTAAATAAACGATTTATTTACAGAAAATGTGATTGAAACAAGTGTTATAAAAGGCAAGTAACAGAAACTAAGTTTCTTTTGTATATTAGGAACTATAAATATATTGTCCAACAATATAAATGAATTTTTGAAAAATAACTTTGTGTTCCCTATAGTAATTGCTGAGATGACCTCTCCTATTCCAATCTTCATGGTCATCTCGACAGTGTCTAGCTGCCTTTAGGAACTAATTCCCTATAAAGAAAAAAAAAACATGATTATTGGCTCCTGAATAAATTATCCAGACGGAATTGTAATTCTCCACCAAACGAGTTTCTAAGACAAGCAAATCATATTTACCTTCTTTGGTGTTCCTCTTCATAGTCAAGTACTTCGGGCAGTTTCTTTTCTAGTGCCTGTACTTGTTTGCAATGAAAATATATTCCCTTTGCACACTTACTCTTCTTGCCCTTTTCGACAGCAGCGGGAAGGGCAACTTGATTCCTCTTTCCACCTTTGTTTTTCTTCCACTTCTTTGAACTAGAAGAGGAAGATCCAGGTTTAGTCTAGAGGTCGAACCTCCATGGAAATTCCTAAATGAGGTGGCAACATTTGCTTCCCCATGTTTTCCTTTAACTTTCATCAAGGACTCATAGGTTTACAACTCATTAAGAAGGGTGGTTAGGTTGCAATCTAGCTTGTTCATAATTACTATGGAATTGGAGGAAACTCTTTGGAAGAGTCTCCAGAATAAATCTGACCTAGTTGGCTTCGTCAATAACCGATCCATTCATCTCGGCCATGTTGAAGTGGTCTATTGTGTTGAAAACATGTCTCTAACAAAGTGTTGGATTTAGGAAGCAAGCAACGGAAACAAATTAGGATCATTAAGCATTATAATTCATTAAATTTGGCTTTAAACTAAGCATGCTCATTAAACTAAAACCAGAGTTTCAATACTAACCTTTGAAGTACCTTTGATTCAAGATCTTCAGCTGCAATTTCCTTCTTTTTTTAATGTGAACCACCACAAGGACTTTCCTACTATTCTCTTGGTGTCTTAGATTGAGATGTGGAACTCAACTTGAATCGAAGGGAACTGGAGAGAAGGTTACTATTTTTTTTTTTTCACAGTGTGAAGAACACTTCTTCAAACACACATTCTTGGCTTTAGCAACGATTGCTATGTCTCTATTCCACTTAAAATTCCAGTTTTATATTGCATGACTTTCATGCAACTAACAGCCTTGCATGAATCACAGCTCATGCTTGAATAATTGAGCTAAAGAGAAATGGAATTGTGTGTGAGCTGCTGAAATTTGAAAGTGAAAAAATCCCACTTTTCGGATTTTCCCATTTTCAAATTTACTTTGAATTTTCTTTTTAAATCTGATTTTCAAAATAAAAAATCAATTTAATTTATAAGATTGAACTTTTATTAATTTTACAAAATTAATTCAATAATTAATTTTCTAATAAAGTTAATAAATTAATTAAATAATTTTATTAATGTAATATCAAATATTAAATTAATTCATCACCTATTCCATTACCAATAATCTTTATTCATGAATTTATTATTTAAGTCATATTTAAATATTAAATGATTCTCCCATCCCATTTAATTTCAAAATTAAACGTGTAATTATATCACATATAATTACTAATTTCCTTAATTCTAATTTGAACATTTCAAATTAACTTATCATGCTACTCTAAGGCTAATTCATTGGTGAGCTAGTAGGGGGACCTAGTGGACCTACAGATCATGGGCTTCAATGATTTGAGATTAATTGGCTAAACTCTTTACACCTAATTAACCCCCATTTGTTAACTACTGGGTCACTCCACTAAAGCCTATAGTTGAACACCTAGATATATTATGTCCATTTGATATAACCATGATTATTAAGTTAACCCTTCACAGGTTGTTCATAATAACAGTTGGCTCAAAAGGCTATTTTACCCCTGAGATTACCTTTTGTTCCTTAAGTCCCACTGATCCTCTAATGAACAATTGGTTTGTGATCCGATCATCAAAACGAGTCTCTCTCGGGCCAATGAAAGGGTGCGACACCTTGTTCAATACCCAGAGTTAGCACTTCAGGGAACAACCTCTCTGTTGGGATTCATGCCCTAAATTTAGGGTCCTGTAATTTGTAAACATCCATATAAACAAATAGTTTGATGATTTATAATATGAGATATTTTATTCACTTCAGTCTATGAAATATGAGATATTTTAGTTGCATTAACCACAAACCAGTAAACTAAGATCCCTAGTTATCGTTGTAACTTAAGCCTGTATGTGGAGACATACAAGTGGATCATGCTGTAAGCGATAACCTAAATGGTCTGTAGTATATGGATAAAGGAGGGAAACCTTATCCTTGTGACACTACTAGTGTGGCCCGCTTTGTAGATGTTACAAGTGTTGTAAAGTGCTACAAATGGTTTGATCCTAACCATTCATATATTAGACATGCGAGCGGGGATGCTCTATACAAAGGACTTTGTATAAGATCAGACCACGATATGTTTAGTCTCATTATATAATGTCGTTCATGATAGAGACTTTCATTTCACTAGGATGACCATAGGTAACATGACCTTAATCCTGAGTGAGTTGGGAACTTCTACCTATGAGGGTGGTTCTATGATTTGCATGGGTGCAAGTGGCCAGATTGCCGACTCAAACCTACCACTTTGGGGATTCGTCTGATTGGGGAGCTGGGAACTTAACTCCACAAGATGGAATTCACTCTTTCTCCGAAGCAAGGGTAAGTAGATAAATTGCTTCTTTCAGAGTTGATTTTGGGGCTTGAACAATGTGGCGCTGCACCTTCTTTTGGCCTGAGAAAGGTTTACTCATAGTGGGACTATGATGTATTGTTTATTAGAGGAATCAGTGGTACTTAAAGAGTTAAATGTAACTACAAGGGGAAAACGGTAAATATGCCCAACTGTACTTACGATTGATTTGTGAAGGGTCATCGTACTATTGATTGGTTATATCCAATGGACATAGAAATATATCTGCAGTGCGAAGAGTGTAGTTATCGGTCTTTACAGGTCCCCTTGGTAGCTCGATGGATTTATGTTGAGAATCAGTTTTTGGGTTAGTTTGAAGTGCTCAAATTAACAAGAGTGAATTTTATTATATATGATATAATTAAATTAATTAAATTATATGTGATATAATTGATTTGATGTATTTGATACATTAATTGATTGGATGAATTAATATAAATATGATTTATATTAAATGCCATAAAGGAAAAAAAGAACTATGGTTTATATGTTGCATATGATGTGATATTACAACTATAGGTTATAAATATAATATGATAAAGTAGTTAGTATTATTAATATTAAATTAATTATAAGATAATTAATTGGTTTTTTTCTCCAATAACCAGCTTAGTGGGTGGTTTTAGTATGTTTATGGCAACCAAATGGATAAAAATAGAAATTGTTTTCATTTAGTAAATCCACGACATAAGGCAAGAAAAAAAAAGTTATACGATAGCTTTGAGAGAGTAAACGATCAATCAAGGATTTTATACGATAGATACTAGTTACTAAATGACTGGGTACCCAAGTCTAAACGACAGGCTTATTCCTTCTCCCACTTATTCGATCGTTTACCCGATCGTCTAGTTCCTTCATCCTTCTTTCCAAATCCATACAAAGCCCATACCTCCTGGATTCTCACACCGAGAATAACAAGGTAGCCTCGTGGTAGTGTCAAGTTTCTGTTCGAGGGTCGAGGATCGAGTTTTACACAATTGTGTTTGAGGTTCTACTAGTTCGTGCAGTTTGCTGATTTGCTCGTGTTGCATTCATGCTATTGAACACTTTGCTGATTGATTGAGGGAATACTAGAAGAAAAGGTTTTTAAAGGTATGTTCACTCGATCCCTTGTTTGTTTTCACCTTTGTAGCATTGTAATTTACTCGTTATGAATAACTGTTATTGTTTGATTGTAAATGTCTTGTTCTTTCACAATGGGGTTTGGAATGATCTGCTTCTGCTCATTGGTTCTCTATATTTAGAGTTCCTTCAATTGGTATCAGAGCTAGGTTGTTCTGATATTCCAAATTCCATTAATGTATTGAATTACATTTGCATTCTTGGTGGGTTTTATGTTGTCTACAATGTGTTTAAGTGTTAGATATAGTTGTGAATGTGAATTGATGGATGTTTCGGGATGATTGCCTCTGTTTTAAAAGCTTTCTTTACATTTCAAAGTTAATTTGTAAGGGCCCCTACGTTTTTGGGAATAATGAACTTTTTATCAAGTTTATATTCAAGTTTTTAGTTTGTTTGAGTCATTTGTGATGAAGCTTCAACGCATGGAGATGCTATTCTCTTCGAGGAAGAAGACCAAAGGTTGGTCACATCGTGTAGCCCAGGCTAAACGATCGTTTAGATTTGGCTAAGCGATTGTGTAGAAAAGTTCTACTCAATCGTGTAGTATTTACTAAACGATTGCATGACTGATGCTACGCGATCGAGTAAAGAGTTTACTCGATCGTGTTGCATTGGCTACTTAATCGGGCAGACGCTAAGGTAAAAGATCGTTGAGTATATGATACTCGACGCATGATAGGTGCGCGCACTAAACGATCGAGTAGGCCAACATGTTCATTGTATATTCACTGGCTACTCGATCACTTAATATGAGATACTCGACGCTTGCTCCTCGATCGTTTAGACGATCATGCTTCATCACATAGTTGTCGTCTACTCGATCGTTTAAGCATGCATTATATGATGTGCGATGCACGATTGTATGGCCTTCATGCTTCATCGCATAGTCAAAGGCACTCGATCCATCGCATAGTTTATACTCGTTTAGCGCTACTTGACGATTACAAGGAGCTGTTGCACGATCAAGGAATGAGGCTTCGCCAGGGCAGTTCAAGACTCAGTGTTCCTATTTGAACCAGTTGACTCGATGGCTTATGTAATAAATAGTTTTATTTCCAATTTTTGGAGGCAAATTATCTCGGTCCATTAGTTTTTTATGAATGTACATGTGATGTATGTTTAATTATATGTCATAAAATATGCCATATAGTTTTAAAACCCACCATAGGCTATGCATTTATTCATGCATTGTCTTTATATTATAAGAGTTATAATATAGTAGCTTGCATGATTAAATTACATTAAAGCATGCTCGTGCATCATATAATATAAAAGGTATAATATATGCATGCATTAAGCATATCCATGCATCATCTTTATATTATAAGTGTTATAGTATAAAGGTGTATGAGAGCATGTATGCTTAGTTCATTACAAGTTATATAAGAGTTATATATAGTAATGAATGAACATTGCATGAAGCATGACACTTAGGTTAATTTATAAAAGTTATAAATACCTAGACTAGCTTAGCAATGTGGATGTTTTTAGTTATTTCATTTTTTATAAGTGTTATAATTAATGAAATTAGAACTAAAATCAATAAGAAAGACATGCATGCATGCTTAGGCTTTAGTCATGTTTTAAAAGAGTTTTAAAATTTGATTGAGATAGACTTGAGATCACAGTTCTAATGAGATTAGAAACCTAAGTTTAAACTTTTAATTCGGTTTAATAGGATTAAATTGACTAATAAAAGATTAACTATGTACCAAATTTATCTATAAAGGACCTTTTGTCTAAGGTGAGTTCTGTCTAGGCTGGGGTATTTAAGCTGACGGAAACAGAACACCCCTACCTGAGAACCTACCTGGAAAGGTGAATTAGATAGATTTGTTGCATACATGCAAATTTGATGATAGTTTGTTAAAGTGTTTAATAAGACTTGAATCAAATTTGATTAATTATCAAAAGCAAAAGTTGTTTTTGAGCAAATTAAACACACACTTAGTTAAAATTAGTAGTTGGATCGACTAAGTTAATGAATCCTTAGGTAGAACATTTAGTGGGAGGTACTTGGGGTATATGATACTTCACTTAAACCTTTAAACGTTACTTCCTAAAAGTTCACACCATGAGATCTATCCTCGACCTCAGGACACTGGACAACCTGGGAGTGTCCCCCTAAAGGATGGTGTTTGGGTAGGTCAATACCAAGGTGAATGGAGAGAATGTTCATAGTAAGTCAGAGCAGAACGTGTGATAACATATCCCACGGTTTGTTTCATTAGGTTGGATAACGTTTAAGTGCATCGCCTTGAGGCACCCTGGGAGTGTCCCCCTAAAGGATGGTTGTATTTGCACAACTTTTTATCTGATCTTCTGAAAAGGATAAGGTTGCTTTAGTCTCTTGTCCTAATCTACTTTTTCCCTATGATGGGCGCATTAGGGCGGTACTCTAGGACCTAAAATGAGGGGTTACACTTACGAGGAATTGTTAAGGTTGTTAACAAAATGGACCAAACAATGGTGGTTGTTAGAGTCAGTTACAAGGAGTTGTTTCTATTTAATGGTTGAGAATGTCTCATCCCAATGAAAGGGCAGTTGATCACCCCAACAGTGACTTTTGTTTTGCCTCACTAGGGTATCATTGCAAAATAGATGTCACTTAGGGTACAAAAGAACTATTTTGCTAAAACCTAAAATTGGTCCTAAAAGTCGTAATGCAAGTAGACTTATTAAGTTTGTTCTTGTTTTTCAGCAACTTTTAATTAATGGCAACTGTTATTTTAGCTCTTTTAGCCACCGACAAACTGATTGAGGAAAACTACGCTAGTTGGAAGAACATGATAAACACAATACTTATCATCGATGACCTTCGGTTTGTCCTTCTGGAGGAGTGTCCTTCTATTCCACCTCAAAACGCCACTCAAAATGTTCGAGAGGCTTTTGAGAAATGGACACGGGGTGAACGAGAAGGTCTGAGCGTATATCTTGGCCAGCTTGAATGACGTCTTGGCCAAGAAGCATGAGCCGATGGTCACTGCACGCGAGATCATGGAGTCCTTTAAGGGAATGTTCGGACAACCATCCGTACAACTCAGACATGAAGCTCTAAAGTTCATCTTCAAGTCCAAAATGAAGGAGGGTACATCTGTTCGTGAACATATTCTGAACATGATGGTCCACTTTAATATGGTGAAGATGAATGGGTCTCACATTGATGAGGCCAGCCAGGTTACCATTATTCTGGGGACATTGCCAGAAACCTTCCACCATTTCATTAGTAATGCTGTTCTGAACAGGGTTGACTACACCCTTACAACTCTCTTCAACGAGTTGCAGACATTCCAATCCTTGCTGGTGTGGCAAATGTTGCTTCATCATCCAGAAAGTTCCATAAAGGTTCAATCTCAGGAACTAAGTTTGCACATTCTTCTGCTGGTGAGGCTCTTGTAGTAATGGGATATGCACTGAAAGCGGGATTGCCCTCGTTTTTTTAAAGAAGAAGAAGAAAGCCAAACAAGGTAAATATGATTTACTGGTTTTGAAGACTTGTTTAGTGAATAATGCTAATTCTACTTGGATTATAGACTATAGGGCCACGAACCATGTTTGTTCTTCATTTCAAAGGATTAGATCTTGGCAGTGGCTTGAGGCTGGTGAGATGACGATGCGAGTTGGCACCAGATACGTCGTCTCAGCTGTGGTAGTGGAAGGCCTCCAGTTGACTTTACAGAATAAATTTATCATTTTAAATGATGTGTATGTTGTTCCCGAATTAAAGAGGAACTTGATTTCTGTAAAGTCATTGCTTGAATGTAAATACACTTTACACTTTTCAGTTAATAAAGTGTTTATTCTGAAAGATGGTATTGAGATATGTTCAGCTAAACTGGAAACTAATTTGTATGTGGTAAGGCCGTTAGCAATAAATTCCCTTTAAAACTATTGTAACTCAAAACAAACGACTTAAAGTTTCTCCTAAACAAAATGCCCAACTTTGGCACCTTTGTTTGAGGCACATCAATCTCAATAGGATTGAAAGGTTGGTGAAGAATGAATTTTTAAATGAGTTAGAAGAAAATTCTTTACCTGTGTACGAGTCATGCCTTGAAGGCAAGATGACTAAAAGACCTTTTACTGGAAAAGGTTATAGGGCCAAAGAGACTCTAGAGTTAGTGCATTCAGACCTTTGTAGTCCGATGAATGTCTGAGCCAGAAAAGGCTACGAGTATTTCATCACCTTTATTGATGATTATTCGAGGTATCGGTATGTTTATTTAATGCAACATAAGTTATAATCCTTTGAAAAGTTCAAAGAGTTCAAGGCTGAAATTGAAAACGGATTAAGTAAAAGGATTAAAACACTTCGATCTGATAGAGGTGGAGTATTTTTAGATTCTAAGCTCTAGAACTATTTGATAGCACATGGAATCGTTTCCCAACTCTCAGCACCTAGTACACCTCAGCAGAATGGTATATTAGAAAGGAGAAATATAACCTTTTTTGACATGGTTCGGTCGATGATGACTTACGCTTCCTTACCGAACTCGTTTTGGGGTTTTGTAGTAGAGACTGTAGCTTACATCCTCAACTGTGTTCCCTCCAAGAGTGTTGCCAGAACACCTTTGGAGTTGTGGGACGGGCGTAAAGCTAGTTTGCATCACTTTCGCATCTGGGGTCACCCAACACATGTGCTTGAAACTAATCCTATGAAACTGGAACCATGTTCGATGCTGTGCATATTTGTAGGCTATCCCATAGGGACATGAGGGGGTTACTTTTATGATCCTAAGGAAAACAAGGTCTATATTGACAAACGCTACATTCCTTGATGAGGATCATATAAGGGAGCACAATCCAAGAAGTAAAATCGTGTTGTGTGAACTTTCAAAAGATATTACTGAAACTTCAATAAGAGTTGTTGAAGAGCCTGCTACATCAACAAGAGTTGTTAATGGGAGTTCATCTATTAGGTCAAATCCACCTCAAGAGTTGAGGGATCCTCGACGTAGTGGGAGGGTTATGAACCCACCCATTCACTATTTGGGTTTAACCGAAATCCTGGATATGGTAGCCGATGACAAGTTTTGGATCCGTTGTCTTATAAGAATGCAATGGAGGATGTTGACAAAGATGAATGGGTCAAAGCCATAGATCTCGAGATGGAGTCAATGTACTTCAACTTAGTTTGGAATCTTGTAGATTAACCTGATGGGGTTAAACCTATAGGTTGTAAATGGATCTACAAGAGGAAATGGGGTGCTGATGGGAAGGTGCAAACCTTCAAGGCTAGATTTGTGGCAAAGGGTTATACACAGGTAGAGGGAGTTGACTATGAGGACACTTTCTCGCCTGTTGCCATGCTTAAGTCTATCCGCATCCTCTTATCCATTGCCTCATATTATGACTATGAGATATGACAAATGGATGTGAAGACTGCTTTTCTGAATGACAATCTTGAGGAAACCATTTATATGGTGCAACTCGAAGGATTCATAGCCCAAAGTCAAGAGAAAAAGGTTTGCAAGCTGAATCGGTCCATTTATGAATTGAAACAAACATCTCGATCTTGGAACATAAGGTTTGATACTGCGATCAAATCTTATGGCTTTGGCCAAAACGTTGATGAGCCTTGTGTCTACAAGAAGATTAATAGTTCAGTAGTTTTCCTAGTGTTGTATATAGATGATATCCTACTCATTGAGAATGATGTAGGTTTACTGACTTCAATTAAGAACTGGCTAGCGACCCAATTCCAAATGGGAGAGACTCAGTTTTTTCTTGGGATTCAGATCTTTCGAGATTGAAAGAACAAAATGTTAGCACTATCTCAGGCATCGTACATTGACAAGATGTTGATCAAGTACTCAATGAAAAACTTTAAAAGAAGCCTTTTTCCTTTTAGGCGCGGAGTTAAATTATCTAAGGAACAGTGTCCTAAGACACCTCAAGAGGTTGAGAAAATTAGACGGGCCCCCTATGCATCTGTCGTTGGCAATTTGATGTACGTGATGTTATGTACTAGACCTGACATCTAATACGCTATAGGGATAGTCAGTAGATATCAGTCTAATCTAGGACAGGGTCACTGGATAGCCATCAAGAACATCCTCAAGTATCTTTAGAGAACGAGGGACTACATGCTTGTGTATGGTTCTAAGGATTTGATCCTTACAAGATACACAGACTCTGATTTTCAGACTGATAAGAATTCTCAAAAATCCACTTCAGGATCAGTGTTCACTTTTAACGGAGGGGCTATAGTGTGGTGAAGCACAAAGCAGGGATGTATCACTAACTCCACCATGGAGGTCGAGTATGTAGTGGCTTGTGAAGCTGCTAAGCAGGCCGTTTGGCTCAGGAAGTCCGGACTGATCTTGAAGTTGTTCCAGACATGTCTAAGCCCGTCACCTTTTATTGTGATAATAGCGATGTTGTGGCGAATTCCTGTGAGCCTCGAAGTTACAAGCGCGGCAAGCATATAGAGCAAAAATAATATCTCATTCTAGAGATTATGTATCGAGGGGACGTGATTGTCACGAAGATAGCTTCGGAGCACAACGTTGCTGATCCATTTACGAAGGCTCTCATGGCTATAGTATTTGAGGGTCACCTGAGAGTATGGGTCTACGGGACCAATCGCGGTTGGACTAGGGCAAGTGGGAAATGTTTTATTGGGCCTTGTGTTCTAGTTTATTGTTTTGTACTTGTAATGATTACCTTGTACACCCCACTAGCTTTAGGAAAAGTGGGAGATTGTTAGGGTTGATTCCCGAAATCTCATAGGGTCTTGTAGTTTGTAAAAATTTGTATGAACAAATAGTTTGATGATTTATAATATGAGATATTTTATTCACTTCAGTCTATGAAATATGAGATATTTTAGTTGGATTAACAAAAAATAAAAAATAAAAAATAAACTAAGATCCCTGGTTATCGTTGTAACTTAAGCATATATGTGGAGACATACAAGTAGATTGTACTTTAAGTTATAACCTAAATGGTCTGTAGTATATGGATAAAGGAGGGAAACCTTATCCTGGTGACACTATGAGTGTGGCCCGCTTTGTAGATGTTACAAGTGTTATAAAGTGCTACAAATGGTTTGATCCTGACCATTCATGTATTAGACATGCGAGTGGAAAATGCTCTATACAAAGGAATTTGTATAAGACCGGACCACGAAATATTTAGTCTCATTATATAACGTCATTCATGACAGAGACTTTCATTTCACTAGGATGACCATAGGTAACATGACCTTAATCCTGAGTGAGTTGGAAACTCTTGCCTATGAGGGCGATCCCTTGATTTGCATAGGTGCGAGTGGCCAGATTGTCAATTGAAACTTAACACTTTGAGGATTTTGGAGAGCTGGAAACTCAGCTACACAAGACAGAATTCATTCCTTTCCCGAAGTAGAGGTAAGTAGATAAATTGCTCCCTTAAAGACTAATCTAGGGCTTGAACAATGTGGCGCCACACCTTCTCTTGGCTCAAGAAGGGTTTACTCATAGGTGGACTATGATGTATTATTCATTAGAGGAATCAGTGGTACTTAAGGAGTTAGATGTAATTACAGGGGAAAAACGGTAAATTGGCCCAACTGTACTTACGATTGATTTGTGAAGGGCCATCATACTGGTTATTGATTATATCCAATGGACATAGAAATATATCTGTAGTGCGAAGAGTGCAGCTATCGATCTTTAGTAGAATGCCTGACAGTTAATTGATGGTGCATATCGTGATTAAAGAGTTTAGTCAGTTATTCACGTACTGTTGGAGCTTCAAGCTACAGGTCCATAAGGTCCCCTTGGTAGCTCAATGGATTCATATTGAGAATCAGTTTTTGGGTTTGGTTGAAGTGTTCAAATTAAGAAGAGTGAATTTGAATATATATGATATAATTAAATTAATTAAATTATATGCGGTATAATTGATTTGATGTATTTGATACAATAATTGATTGGAGAAATTAATATAAATATGATTTATATTAAATTCCATAAAGGAGAAAAAGAACTATGGTTTATATGTTACATATGATGTACATTAAACCTATAGGTTATAAATATAATATGATAAATTAGTTATTATATTTATTTATAATAAATTAATTATAAGATCATTGGTTTCGGTTTTTTTCTCCAATAACCACCTTAGTGGGTGGTTTTAGTAAGTTTATGGCAACCAAATGTATAAAAGTGAAAATCGTTTTCATTTTGCAAATCCACGGCAAAAGGAAAAAAAAAAGTTATACGATAGCTTTGAGGGAGTCAACGATCAATCGAGGATTCTATACGATAGATACTCGTTACTAAACGATCGAGTACCTAAGTCTAAACGACAGGCTTATTCCTTCTCCCACTTCCTCGATCGTTTACCCGATCATCTAGTTCCTCCATCCTCTTTCCAAATCCATACAGAGCCCACACCTCCTTGATTCTCACACTGAGAATACCAAGGTAACCTCGTGGTAGTGTCAAGTTTCTGTTCGAGGGTCGATGATCAAATTTTGATCGATTGTGTTCGAGGTTCTACCAGTTTGTTCAGTTTGCTGATTTTCTTGCGTTGCGTTCGTGCTGTTGAATGCTTAACACCCAAGAAAAGTTCTTCAAAGTTAGGTTCACTTGATCCCTTGTTTGTTTTTACCTTTGTAGCATGTTTTAATTTACTCGTTGCACATAACTGTTGTTGTTTGATTGTAAATGTCTTGTTCTTTCACAATGGGTTTGGAACGACCTGCTTTCGCTCATTGGTTCTCTATATTTAGAGTTCTTTCACTCTCTACTATCACTGAAAAAAAGTAGGAGTGAATTCCATCTTGCACCTTATGTCCCCAGTTATCTACCCGATCATTCCCCTGACATGGGAAGCTTATTGAGTCAGTACTGTTCAGCTAACCCTCACCTATGGAAATCTAAGGATAATCCCCAATAAACAGGAGGTCATAATTAGCTCAGAATTAAGGTCAAGTTACCTATGTCATCGTTTTGAAATAGTTAGTCTTGAATAGTAAACAACGTTATAAAGTAAGATTGACTTAATTCGTGGTCCAGTATTGTGCAAACTTATTGCACATGATGCCTCCATTGCTCATGTCATCACATGTACGAATTACGATCACTTTGTCTGTAGTATTTTACAACTCTTTATAACACCTACGGAGTGGGCCGCATCCGATAGTGTTACCAGAATAAGGCACCCATCCTTATTCATATACTATAGATCATTTTGACTATTCACTTGAACCTAATCCACTTTTATGTCTCCACATAAAGTTCAAGTACTCATATAATAGTCATGGATCTTTTTAGTTTATTAGATTTATTTAAAACAAAATAAGCAATTCATATATTCAATAACAACTTTACAGAATGAGTTTATTGTTTATAAACCACGAGTTTGAGGACATAAAACCCAACAAACTCCCACTTGGACTAAAACTCCAATGGTAACATATATATGAAGATATAATACTGAGTTTTTGAGTTTTATAGAGAAATACAATAAACTAGGGCATCACATACCCATAGTTTGCTTTAAGGTATCATATACCCATGGGTTTTTCTCCCACTTGCCCTAGGTTATATACCTCGTAGTCCTAGTCTTACTAGGAGATTCTTAAACATTTTAACCGAGAGAATGGCTATAAATAGGTTAATATACAATGGACTTCCTATTAAACTATATAGGGAGTGCATTTTATTTTCGACTCTTGTTTCTAGATACTGTCACCAAGACTTGATGACTTGAGTTTCTATTAACCCAAATAATGGCTAGGAAGTCATACATTCCTTCTACTACATCGAGGTACCCTTAACTCTTTGAGTAAGATGTATTTGACCTGCCCAAACAACTTTTGTTTACAGTGTCAACTTTAATTAGTAATGCTTATTAATATACACTTGCTTTTATGGAAACTAAATAATACATGGTGATCTCGTATACTCTTATAGGAAAATTTAGTGTATGTCAACACAAACACTTGATTTTTATTTTACATGAAAGATATACCACTTTTTGGATTGCCTACAAATAGGCATGCTATTTGAACGGTATTCCAATACTTAAGGTTTCGACAGTAACATACGTGCCGAATTTTTTTTAAAATATGTAAACATCTTTTACATATCATAAACAGCTTTTATGAGTTCTCTACATCTCATATGGAGTTTCAGAAAAAACTTAAAATTGAAATGTTGTTAAAAAAAATCAAGGCAACAAGGTGTAGAGAGTTTTCACTAAATTTCATGTTCTATCTTAATAGCCCTAGAAATCTCAAAACTTTCGATACTCTTTACTTTGATCTAATCGAAGTATTTTGGATTTTATTTTACCTAACAAGTTTTACATAGCTTGAACCTTTCAAGTGTTCTAAACTTATTACTTAGGTTAAATAACTCTTTCCTTATTCATTTGTAGCCGTTTAAATATCTGAATATTTGCAAATGACTTTTAACTTGGTTGTTTCTAACAGAAGTTTCTTTACAGTAGAAAAAATATAACTTTTGCTAATGAACATTTCATTTATAACAAAAGTTTATATACAATACGTTTCTAACAAAAAGATAAAAGAACTTTCATTACAGTAATAGAAGTAAACAAATTTATCTTTTGACAGTAACTGCATCTCCCACTTGTTGTTCTGAGAAATACTCCCCTGTTCAAAATTTGGAGTTTACAAGGAACTAGTTTCCTTGTCTTGCTTTCTCTGCTCTTTTCTCTGCAAGGTATTGTGGGCAGTTTCTCTTCTAGTGCCCTTCTCGTTAGGAATGTTGTCCTAAATCTCCTTGTAATCTTGTAGTTTGTAAACATTGTATAAACATATTGTTATTAATAAAATAAGTGTTATTTCATAAGCATATACTCAATCCAATAACTAAGATATGAGGTTATTTCATGTAATTTACAAGTATGTAGAGACATACAAGTAGAGCTTGTTTAAACAATAACCTAAATGGTTTCTAGTATATGGATAAGGCTGGGTACCTTATCTTGGTGACACTATGGATACGACCTGCTTTATAGGTGTTACAAGTGTTGTAAAGTTCTACAAATGATTTGATCCTAATCATTCATTTGGAGATATACGAGCGGGGTTATCCTATACAAAGAGTTTGTATAAAATCAGACCACGAAATTATTAGTCTCTTTATATAACGCCATTAATATAGAGACTTACATTTCACTAGGATGACCATAGGTGACATGACCTGAATCTTGAATGAGTTGAGAACTCCTCCTCATGAAGATGGTCCTTTGATTTGTATAGGTGAAAGTGGCCAAATTTCCAACTCAACAAGCCTACCATTTTGGGGATTCGTCTGACTGGGAAGTTGAGAACACAACTACACAAGACGGAATTCACTCCTTCCCTGATGCAGGGGTAAGTAGAAAAATTGCTCCCTTAAAGACTGGTTCTGGGTCTTAAACATAGTGGCCACACCCTCTCCTGGCCTGAGAAGGACTTAGTCATAGTGGGACTATGACTTATTGTTCATTAGAGGAATCAATGATACTTAAGAAGTTAGATGTAACTGCAGGGGCAAAACGATATTTTGGCCTAGCTATACTTACGAACAATTTGTGAAGGGTTATCACACTGTTGATTGGTTATATCCAATGGACACAGAAATTTATCTGTAGTGCAAAAAGTGCAGCTGTCGTCAATCTTTAGTTGGGTGATCAGTAGTTAACGGATGTTGTTAAAGATTTAATTAATTATTTGAGTACCAATTATATGAATGAGATTCATGTAATTAAATATAAATATGATTTATATTGAGAGGAATTAAGTATTTGGATATGATTTAAATATCATTTATATGGATGAGATTCATATAAGTAGATTTAATATAAATGTGATTTATATTTAATGCCATGTATAGTTGAGAGAGAATAAAATCTATAGTTTATATTGTATTTGATGTAATATAAAACTATAGGCTATATGTTATATTTGATATAACATAATATATATATATATATATAATAAAATAGTTATTATATATATTCTATTTTATTAATTTAATTGAAATTAATAAAAAGGGCAGGAGTTATAACTCCCTCCCCACATTTTCTCAAGAAAACTAACGTGGGATTCGAGAAGTGGAATCAATCATCTTCTTCCTGAATTCTCCTCAAGGAAAAAAGTTCTCTGCAAGAGAAAAGTTCTTTATAGAAACATCCCTCTCATCCTCTCCATATCCTTCCATCTTCTAAGGATTCAAGCAAAGCCCACAACTCTTGCTTAAATCCTTTAATCCCAAAGAGAATATAGAGGTTTCTCGAGTGGTGGTGTTCATTCGCAAGGAAGGAGATGCGTTCGTAGCTTGTAGAGGGATTTCTTGAAGAAAGAGTTCTTCAAAGGTAAGGGATTTTTAAGACCTTTGTATTTGTTTTATAGCATGCTGTAACTTTAAAAAAATGCATATCTTGTTGCTGTTTTACTATAAAACTTTATGTTCAATAAAAATGGAATTTGGAACGACCTTTTCTTCTGCTCAAAGGATCTTTTATGAAAATTTTCTTCACTTTTTCATTGCAGTGGAAACATTTTCTTTATTTGCAGCATTTGCCTTGCCTTTTCTGCCAGTAATTTTCTTCTTCCCTTTCCCCTTATTCTTCTTTACTAGAATGCTCTTATTCTTTGAAGAAGAAGCAATATCAAGATTCCTAGAGGACGATCCTCTTTTCTTAGCAGTAGTAACATTTACTTCTAATTATAGTCCTTTAGCCCTCATCATGGTTTGGTAAGCCTGTAGCTCATTGAGAAGCGTAGCCAAGTTATACTCTAGTATATTCATCAGTGTACTATTCAAACAGAATTGCAAGAAACTCTTCGAAAGAGATTCAAGAATAAAACAAACTTGACTCTTCTCATCAATGACAACACAGTTTACTTCTGCCACATTGAAATGACCATCATATCTTGGATATGTTCTCTAACAGAGGCTCCTTCTTTCATACAACACTTGAAACTTATTTGATAGCATCATACCTCAGGGAGGACAGTTGTCCAAACATCCCATGCAGAGATTCCATAATCTTCCTGGTAGTACTCATGCTCTCATGTTTCTTGGCCAATACATCAAATATGTTGGCAAGGATATAAGCACGGGCTTTTTCGTTAGCCTTGATTCATCTATCGTATGCATCCCGAACATTTCGATTTGCATTTGAGGTAGGAATGGGAGGACACTCCTTTGTTAAAACGAAGTGTAGGTCATCTATCACTAGTATAGTATTTAAGTCTGATTTTCACGTAGCATAGTTATCCCTGGTAAGTTTATTAGAAGCCAATAGTTGTACTAAAGAACTCGTCATTCTGAAAATATAAACAAATTTTATTAGTGAATTGCTTTTAAACCCAATCATGTTTTAGCAAAGTGATAATGTACCCAAAATTTCATTATTTTTGAAACGATACTATAGCAAGACATTTTTAACTAAATACTATCCCCAGAATAACTCATATTTTGATAGTTATTTAGCTACCTTTTTTTGTCATAACTTACTAACACTTTAGTAAATCCGTAAGTGTACCCTCCATTTTTAGACCTCAGAGGTCAGCCTCAACGATGCGACCAAATTGGAAAGTCAAAGTTGAAAACGACCTATGAAATCTTATGCATTTTTGGAGTTTGAGTTGTTCCAAATCCTATGTTACAACCCTCGATGAGATGGCCATCATTAAACGACTAGCAAGGCTGACTTAAATACGATAAGGAGGTGCAACATAGGAATCTCACGGTCCAAACAAATGGAAGAGACCGCAGGATACGTTGACACATAACCTTCACCCACTTACTATGTACTACTTCCCCCATTCACCTTGATATTGACCCATACAAACACTTTCCAAATAGAGGTCACTCCCAAGGTGACACAAAGCGTCATATGAATCTCACGGTGTGAACTTTCTAGGGACGTGAGAATTGAAATCAATATATTGCGTATTGATTTTACATTGAACAACTTCCCCTCATTCACCTTGATATTGATTCATATAAACACTTTTCGAATGGAGGTCACTCCCAAGGTGACACGAAGCGTCGCATGAATCTCTCGATGTGAAACTCTTAGGACATGAGAATGAAAATCAAAATATCACTTTTGATTTTGCTGTGAATAACTTCCCTTATTCACCATAATTTCGAATCATGTACTCACTTTTCGAATGAAGATCACTCCCAGGGTGAGACGAAGCTAAACATGGATCGAGATTGTGAATTGTAACATCCCAAAATTTTGCTCGTAATGTAATTTCAGTATTTTATAATATTTGAGATAATTTTTGAATTTTGGAAATTTAATTATATTACTGATATTCAATTATTGAGAAACGGATGTTCAATTTAATTGTTTAATGAGAGGGAAATTGTTGGAATTGGACTTTATGTCACATAAATTTGAAATTAATGTCAATAATTAATTTCATTTTAGAAGAGGGTTATGTCACACAAATTTAATTTGAAATTAATGTCAAGAATTAATTTCATTGTGAAGGGGATTAGTTAAATTCTTTGTAAATTGAAAATTTTAAGGGAGAAAGGGATTAAAAGTTGGAGCAAGGTCTGATTAAAGAACGATTTTGAAGATTGGAATCTTGAGGGTGATTGTTGCTCAGGCTTCGTTGGGGAATTGAATTCAAAGATTGATTATTGAAGACTGCCACTTGGATCGATATCTGAATCTACTATCGAGGTAATTAATCTTACTACTAGAACTGCCCACATGCCAAGTAATATAGTTATGATTTACTAAGGATTATTGATGGTTTAATGTTTATATATACCTTTGCTGATATGAGGATTTAAAAAACTTGATGCGCATAGAGATATTTGAATGCTAGCATAATTTGAGTATATTATTATTCTATGAGATTCTATTTGATCTGAGGATGATGAGATGTATGTTCATGTTATGATGCATAAGATGTTGCAATAGTAATAACGTCATCACTATTAGTTAGATACCCACTAGAGGTTGTGTTTCCTTCAGGATTCACTAGAGGTGGTGGTTTCCTTCGGGGTCCACCAGAGGTTATGTTTCCTTCGGGATTCACTAGAGGTGGTGCTTTCCTTTGAGATTCACCAGAGGTTATGTTTCCTTCAGGATTCACTAGATGTGGTGTTTTCCTTCAGAATTCACCAGAGGTTGTGTTTCCTCCGAGATTCACTAGAGGTGGTGTCTCCTTCGAGGTTCACCAGAGGTTTGAGTCCTATGAGAGTCACTAGAGGTAATGGGTATACTTAACTATAGTAGGATGAAATTCAGATATTCATGTATATATGTGTCCCATGGGGACTAGGGCCGTGCTTACATCCCACCAAAGATAGGCATCTAGAGGACATAGATGACTAGCCTGACCCCAGTAGTGGGGTTACTTACTAAGTATTGTATACTCACCCTTTCTCATGTTTATGTTTGAGGTAAAGGTAGGGATGTACCGGCGAATGATAAGAGGAATCCATGAACGAGCAATTAGGGACCAGTTTTAATGCTTCCACTCATGTTTTAAGAGTTCTTTTATGTTTTTAACTTTCGGTCTTGACATTTGAAACTTATCGTTTGAGATTTATTTTCAGACTTATTTATTTCCATTTATGACTTATGGATACCTTATCATTTGATTTTAATATTCGAATTTAATAAAGATCTCTTAAGTTGCCTTATTTATTTAGCATTTATTTCACTATAAAAAGGATGTTGTTTTAACATCCATGCATGCATGCGTTTAGTAATGGCCTAGCTTGAGTCCTATGAAATCGGGTAATTATATGAACTCTTAGGGACGCGAGAGCTAAAAATGAAATATCGTATATGTTATTAATCTCTCATTGAAGCATTCTTAATTCCCACTGAAGTGTTCTAATAACATATCATATGTGCTATTAAACTCCCGCTAAAGTGTCCTAACATTTATTTTGTATATCTTTACTCAGGTTTGTTCCGGCTAATTAAACAACCTAAGTCTCGGTTTTTATCCAAGTATAACGTTTATGTTTGGATTTAACCTACGATGTCTACATGATAAACCAATTTTAAAACCTCACACTGCTCACGTATTTCTCATAAAACTGGTTAATAATGCTCAATTATTTGGCCATAATCCCCAGGTAAGAGGTGTTCCATAAACCGTCAACTTAAATACCCCAACTGTAGACAAAATTATATACCGGTTGAGTTTGTAACCATATTTTACAATTTTTCAACCTATTTTAACTATTAAAACAGGTGATTAACCTACATGAGCATGCAACTTATCTTTGTTATGGATTTTAAATGTTTAACCCAATTTTATAACAACATACAAAATTTTAGTCATACTAAGCATCCATAACATACATCAAAGGCATTCAACATATAATAAAACATTTATACTAAAAAATATGAAACACTATACATACATACTATATATTATAACCAATTCATGTAACATGCTTCCTATGGTGGGATTTTAAATCTACATGACATACTTTATGCACGTACAAGATTTATTTAATTATAACATACATCACATGCATAAATAATTAAACACAAACTGATATGGTTTTAGTTTTGGCATTTTCAAACAAGCAAAATCCTAATTATTACAAAATTCAGCAGAAAAAGGGGCTACAAAACACTTTTGGATTGCTAAAACCGCCTTGAACCAAACCCGAACCTGTCGAACTATTCCTCCAATGCTCAAAACTGTGCTGAACCAGGAAAATACCATAAAGTACCATCAAGCATCGAGTATGCCCTCCAGCACCATGATGCATCGAGTATTTCACTAAATACCATCAAGTCTGACCATCGAGTACCATCAAGTATGGTATCAACATCGAATATTTCACAAAATACCACCGAGTATGATCATCAAGTACCATCGAGTATTTCACAAAATACCATCAAGTTACTCATCGAGTATGGCATTAAGCATTGAGTTTTGGAGCATCAAGCATCGAGTTTTGGAGCATCGAGCATTGAGTATTGGGCAGTTGCTGAAACTCCAGTTCCTGCTGCTTGACCTTCGTCACTTCTTTCTTCAATTACAACCTAATTGCAACTCTAATGACTCCTACGAATTACAGACACTTAAACACACATTAAAGCCCATCAAACAAGAGCCAATTACAAGAATTACAACATAATTTAAGAGAAAACAATGCCAAAACTCAGAAAAACCATATCCGTTCATCATTTTCATACAACTTATGAAAAAAATATCCACCAAGCTAAAGTTAAACCGAATCGAATTCTTAAATGATGCTCTGATACCAATTGTTGGATTCATGAAGTAAGTAGCAGAAACAAAATAGGATCATTAAGATTCTAATTCATTAATTTTGGCTTCAAACTAAGCATGCTCATTAAACTAAAACCAGAGTTTCAATACTAACATTTGAAGTACCTTTGATTCACGATCTTCAGCTGCAATCTCCTTCTTTGGATGTGAACCACTACAAGGTCTTCTCTACTATTCTCTTGGTGCCTTAGATTGAGTTGTGGAACTCAAAATAAGCTTGAACCAACGAGAATTGAAGAGGAGGTTACTGTTTTTTTTCACAGTGTGAAGAACACTTCTTCAAATACACATTCTCAGCTTCAGCAATGATTGCTATGTCTCCATTCCACTCAAAATTCCAGCTTTATATTGCATGACTTTCATACAACTGACAACCTTGTATGAATCACAACTCATGCTTGAATAATTGAACTGAAGAGAAATGGAATTATGTATGAGTTGCTGAAATTTGAATGTGGAAAAATTCCGCTTTTGGGATTTTCCCCATTTTCAAATTTACTTTGAATTTTCTTTTTAAATCTGGTTTTAAAAATAAAAAATCAATTTAATTTATAAATTGAAATTTTATTAATTTTACAAAATTAATTCAATAATTAATTTTCTAATAAAATTAATAAATAAATTAAACAATTTTATTAGTTTAATATCAAATATTAAATTAATTTGTCCTCAATTCCATTACCATGAATATTTATTCATGAATTTAATATTTAATCATATTTAAATATTAAACGATTCTCTCATTTCGTTTAATTCCAGAATTAAATGTATAAATATATCACATATAGTTTCTAATTCTGTTAATTCTAATTTGAACGTTTCAAATCAACTTATCACGCTACTCTAAGGCTAATCCATTTTTGAGCTAGTAGGGGGACCTAGTGGACCTACAGATCATGGGCTCCAACGATACGATATTAATTGGTTAAACTCTTTACACCCAATTAAACCTTATTTGTTAACTATTGGATCACTCCACTAAAGACTGTAGTTGCACTCCCCTCACTATAGATATATTGTGTCCACTTGATATAACCATGATTACTAAGTTAACCCTTCACAAGTTGTTCGTAATAACAGTTGGGCAAAAGGTTGTTTTACCCTTGAGGTTACCTTTTGTTCCTTAAGTCCCACTGATCCTTTAATGAACCATTGATTTGTGATCCGATTATCAAACCGAGTCCCTCTCGAGCCAATGAGAGGGTGGGGCCCCTTGTTCAAGACCCGGAGTCAGCACTTAAGGGAACAACCTTTATACTATCCTTGAAAGCGGGTAGGATTGAATTTCATCTTGCACCTTATATCCCCAGATATCTACCCGGTCATACCCCTGAAATGGGAGGCCTATTGAGCCGGTGATGTTGAGCAACCCTCACCTATGCAAATCTAAAGATAATCCTGAATAAACAGGAGTTCATAGTTAGCTTAGGATTAAGGTCAAGTTATCTAGGTCATCATTTTGAATTTTCAGTCTTAAATAGTAAACAACGTTATAAAGTAAGAATAACTTATTTCGTGGTCCGATCTTGTGCAAACTCATTGTACAGGACACCCCCACTTCTCATGTGAACATGTATAAATTAGGATCACTTCATCTGTAGCACTTTACAACCCTTTGTAACAACTATAGAGTGGGCCACATCCGATAGTGTAACCAAAATAAGGCACCTAACCTTATTCATATACTATAGATCATTTTGACTATTTACTTGAACCTGATCCACTTTTATGTCTCCACATAAAGTTCAAGTACTCATATAATAGTCATGGATGTTTTTAGTTTATTGGATTTATTTAAAATGAAATAAGCAATTCAACTTTACAAAATGAATTTATTGTTTACAAACCACGAGTCTTAGGATATAAAACCCAACACAGAGGTCCCCTCTTGCATCCGAACATTAAAGATGAACTTGAAAGCATTGTGCTTGAGTTGAGTGGACAGTTGTCTAAGCATATCATGCAACAATTTCATTGATGGGGTTGATTTCCTAAATCTCGTGGTTTCGTAGTTTGTAAATTATTGTACAAATAAATTATTTATTTAATAAAATAAAGTGTTATTTTAGTTGACATATAGTTGCATTAACGCAAAAAACCCAACAACTAATATCCTAGGTTATTTAATGTAGGTTAAACAGGATGTGGTGACATACAGGTGGATCATGTTTAAGTAATAACCTGAAAGGTTTGTAGTAGATGGATAAGGTTGGGTATCTTATCTTGATGACACTATGGATATGACTCACCTTGTAATTGTTACAATTGCTATAAAGTGTTACAAATGATCTGATCCCGATTCATGTGAAGACATGTGAGTTGGGGTATGTTGTACCAAGAGTTTGTATAATACCGGACAACGAAATGATTAGTCTCTCTTTATAACACCATTACATGAATAGATTTATATTTCACTAGGATGACCATTGATAGCACAAAAAATGTGCTATTTTCCTCTATTTAATTCTAGGTCGTTACTATGTTTAATGTGTTATTTGATGATTTGTAGGTATTGAGCATATTAGAGGTGGAATCAGTCGTTACGAGCTTCACCATTCTTGGCGGCTTGGGCTATTGAGCTTCACCTTTAGAGGCTTGGGCTATTAAGCTTGCTAACAGAACTTTTAAGTTTGAGTCGGACAACCTCCGTAGGTAGTAAGAGTTCGAGCGTATCTAGTAGAAGAGTCTTTGCTTCGAGGAAGAGGCTAAGACTGACTTGCAAAGTTTGAGTGACCTTGTTGCTCATCTTGCAACTTCAGCTGGGAGGTCGAATGAGCCGTTGCCAAACCATTCCTTTGATTTTCCAGAGACCCAGAGGCATGAGGAAGTCCAGAAACTTCCTCTTAGAGATTCGTGCCTAGGTATGAATTTGGAGTTTTCAATTTTTGAACTTGCTAATAGTTCTTTTTAGTCTCAGTAGGATCTTCAAGCTCAGAGGCGAGGATTGATCACCCTGTTGGCCAGCTAATGGAGACCATGCAAGAACTGGAGAACACACCAGAGCAGTTCATCGTCTATACCTTAGAGGCCGAGTTCTTTGCGGAGTGCTACTACGCCAGTGATGATGAGGACGTCATTCCATGCTTACCATTTTTTGAGGTTAAGGAGAATTCTGAGCCTAAATCAGACGACATCCAGGTAATAGAGTTAGAGGTCAAGGGACCTCGCCCTGTTCTGAGTCTTGGTATTTCATATATATTCGAGTTTTGTTCCCCTAGTCCTCATGAGTCAGTTGTGTCTTTTCTTTCCTTCGACTCTTTTGAGTCATTTGAGTCTTTCGATTCTTTTTTTTTTTCATTTTTTTTACCATATTTAAAAAAAAACCAAATTCGCCCTATCTGGTTCTCTTCAAAAGATGAGAAACCTTATAGCCTCACCAGTCATTCAAGAAGGGACCAGAGAAATACAAGAATTTCTTTGTACCTTGATAGGGGATAGGTCATGTCGAGCAACCGACATTAAAAATTTGTGCTTCCTAGAGGCAGCGAGGTTTTAAATTTTTTCTTTTTTTAGGTTAGATTTATTTATTTATTTTTTAAAAATTAGGATTTAAATTTTTTAAGTTTTTTTTTTTTATAAATATTTTCGAAAATTAAGGCACAGCGACGCAACGCTGCAATCGTAGTGTTGTAATGCTGCGAAGCAAAACAACATTATAACGTTGTTCAACCTTCGCCACTCACACTTCCCATTCATTTTCTCTCGATTATGAGCACCCCCACCCTTGTTTTCTCTCTATTTCTTCATCATTTTATTTCCAAATGAATTTTCCCCTTCAATCTTTTCCAAATCCTCATGGTTTTCTCTAGATCTATAGCCATTTTTGTGAGGTTTTCTCAAAACTTGGAAGTCTAGCAAGATCTTGGCATTTTTGGGTTTCTCTACTTCGAGGGTAAGTTTTTTTTCCCATTCATTGCTTGTTATTGCACATTGTTAGTGAATGGTAGGAGATTTCTTTATTTTACATAGATCCTTGCTTGATTTTCTATGGTTTGAAGATTTGGATATTGTGGATATTGAATATGTATATGAATTGTTGGGATTTTTCTATGTGCAGGTTGAACTTTGATTGAGTGTTGAGAGTTTGAGGGTGGTTTGAGAGTTGAAAGTTTAGAGGGAGAGTTATGATAGTGCCTAGGATACCAAATTCTGTGTTTGCCATTTGTGAGAATCTTTTAGAATAGGTCCTAGAAGAGTAGGAAGAATTGAGGCAAATTCCACTAGGGTCGAGCAAAACCTTGAGCCAGCTTTTGGGCACCCCAAGTTTAGTTTGCAGGAGGCCTTAGATAGACACCATTACGTAGTGTCTTCTAGGAGGCTAGTTCCAGTGAGAGCCTTAACCATGAAGGCTAATTACTATCCACACATTACTGATGAGTTTTAGGAGAGAGGGTGGGAGTCTTTGGCTGGTTTTCCTAGCGAGGCGGTTGTTCCACTAGTTAGGGAGTTCTATGTCAACATCGACGAGAGTAGGGACTTCTTGTTGGTTAGGGGTGTTAGGGTCCTTTTTTCGTCGTCCAACATCAACAAAGTCTATGGTTTACGTGACTTCAATGATGAGTACAGTGGGTTCTGCTCTCGTCAGTTACTAGAGGAGAAGGTGATTCAGACCTTGTGTGGTCCAGGAGTTTAGTGGGCCAGGTCCAAGGGAGTGGCAGTGAGATTCAGAGGTACAGATATGTCCGTCTCTAGCCAGATCTGGCATGCATTTGTGTGTTCTAGGTTGATGCCAGTGTTGCACTGCATTGACATCACAAAGGACTAGGCCAAGCTTCTTTACTGTCTTATCCAGGGGATGTCCATTAACATCGGACGAGTCATTAGGGCTTCGATCCTCCGTTGTGGACGTTGTTCCACCACAGGTAGCCTAGGGCACCCGAGCCTGATTACGGAGTTGTGCTGGAGGTTAGGGGTGGAGATTACAGAGGACAAGGAGAGAATACGACATCGTGCTCCCATCTGCAGGTCTTTGGTTGTCTCTTTATGCTGGAAAGGAGTAGACCAGCTAGAAGAGGACGATGACGAGGATGAGCAGGCTTTTCCACGACAGAGGAGATTCCCCGTGTTGGTCCCCAGGATCAAATCGACATTCCAGTATCAAAGGAGTCATACATGGAGCAGGCATTGAGGATGTCTACTAAGGCGCTCAGGATAGTCACTGAGTTGCTGAGAGTAAGCCAGAAGACTACTCGTTGGGCGAGGCATATGGAAAGGATGGTGAACTTCATCGCTCAAGAAAACCGTCTCTACTACGCTAGCATCGGTTTCCAGAGTGGTCTTCAGAAGGATCCAGACTCTCCAGATTCTGACTGAGGCTAGTCTTCTCTTTCTACTATGTGCCCTCAGTTTCTTTCTTTTCTTTTCTTTTACCTTTGTTATTCTTCTTTCCTTTTTACTAGTATTGTAGGTTTTCTTTTGTAGTTTTTCTGATCTCTCTTTCTGCCCTAAAAGAGGAAGAAGATCAACTTAATGCAGCCCTTTTACCACCATCCCATGTGTAGCAACATTATTAGGGGAGGTTCTATGTTCCCTTGACTATTTTATTTTATTGAGCTTTATTTGGAAAATACATTAGGGACAATGTATTATTTTAAGTTGGGGGTGGGGGTATGTGGTAGTTATTGGGGTCCTTGAGCGCTGTGCTCAGACGATGCTTGTGTGCTTAATTTGCTTGCTTGCTCTCTTGCTTGATTTGTTACGATGAAGTAGTTTATGACACACTCTTTTTGTGATTAGGTTTGCATGAAACTATCTTTAAAGAGCATGGTTATGTTTTTTAGCCCATATTAAAAAATTTTCTTATCTCTCATGCATCTTTAAGTCCCTTGTCCAAAAAAGTAGGACTTGCATGCTTATAGTTGTATTATAGGGCTTATATTTTTGTTGTCACCCCGAAAGGCCTAGGTGATATGTCTTAAGTGACTGAAGCTCAACCTAGTAACGCATGCCTAAGTTTTTGCCAAACTCTTATTTTGTATTGTAAAAGCCAAGTGTAGAGTATGTAAATAGCAAGTTTGTAAAAGGTAGAATGTGTTGTAAAGTAGAAGCAAGTTATATGTTATTTTTGAAGGGGATTACTCCTCTTTCTTGGGTTATGATTAAACCTGGGGCGGCTATGACACCCGTAGTTTCCCTTTGAGCTAACGTACCTTGAGTAATGAGTAAGCTTCGGCACCTGATGCTTGAATTTTATGAAGTGGTAATTACGGATGATATGTGTTGGTGGATTGCGTTGTGCACTCAAGTTTCCCCAGAGAAATCCAGTGTAAATTCCTCTGAGTTTCCTGTTAAGTCCAGGGTCGAACATAGGGACTTGTGAAAATAGTTGCGTTGGAGGTTTTTATGAAAACTTACAGTAACCAGTTGAATAAATAAGTGTTGAGTTGTTGTTGCATTAATGAAAATAATAACGAAGGCAGCAGAGTTCAAAAAGAGTTGGTAAACGGGAAATAAGATGAATATGTGGTGAACGGGTTAAGAAGGGTTTCGGCTAACACTCCCTAGGATGCGTTCATGCCTTTCGATCATGCAACATGCATATAATAGTAAACCACCTCTCGGTGTGAATGCCATGGCTTCTAAGGCTAGAACGCATGCGATAAATATGCGATAAGTCTACAGGGTTTACACATAAACCTCTATCTTTATTCATGTGATGACAACATGATGTTCACACAAATATGCAACCACATAATATCATTCCTATTCCTAGGATGCATGTGATGCAAGTTGACAAACAGAATTTATCTCTAAGTCCCTATCTCTTGTTTATGCAAGCCTAATCTTGCTCTTTCGAGTCCAGATTCTAACCTAGCTCTCTCGAGACATTAGGTTCTTTCTTTAGATTCTCTCTCAAGTAACTCTAAAGGGGTATTTTGCACAACATAAAACAAGACAATCGCAAATAATGAACTTCCTAGATCATGTTAGCTTAGTTCCTCTCAACCCATTCAACTAGTTTAGCTACTCATGCATATTAAAAGAGTGAGCAGATGTAGAAATAGAACTTCCATTGAATATATATAAGATGAAGTACAAAATAACAATGCAAGTATAGTAAAGAGCCTGGAGCAATTTCTTGCTGCCAGGCATTACACTGTTTCTACTCGTGCTCTAAAGATAGTCTCGCTTTCGCGAGAGTCAGCCCGCTCTCTGCTCTTACGCTCCAAGGTTCTCTCTCGAGCTGCCTTGGAAAATCTTTGGCGTCACCACTCTTCTCTTGCTCCGCTATAAAATGGAAAAGAAAACTATGAACAGAGGTATGAACTTGTAATGGTGATGAGGTAATCGACTGCTTAACCCCTTCTCTGAGGAATGCACTTGGTATTTATAGGGCATCAAAGGTGAAAGACGACTTCTTTCTCCTGGTTGTACTGATGGGACAACTTTAATTCCTGACTGATGCGCCGGATAATTGTCATTGATAAAGCTGGATGTAATTTGGATCCGACTACCATCAGCTTTCTGTCCCATCGATCTTAATTGTCCTTTCGTTCGGATGCGCCCACCATGTTGTGGTGATTCTTCTTAGGTGAATGTTTGCAAGCACGATCAACGCAAAGTCTTATGGTGAAGTTGCGCTGGACCAATGTATTCCTATGATCGCATTCTTTGCATTGCGTTAACGCATTATTCTACAAAAAAGTATAAAGATCAACTGCTCTAATGCATTGGACGCATGCGACCGCAATATTATAGAATTTATGCTTAATGGACGCAATTTAACATATTTCATCAACACAATCCAACATTGTTTAATGATTTAGCACTATGATAACGTGCATTTCTGCCTGTTATCAAACCCCTAAATTTAAATAATGCTTGTCCTCAAGCATAAGCTAAAGATTCCTTTAGCAAGTTAGCCGCAAAGTTCTTTTCCTAGATTTCTCAAGGATACTTCGTTCAAATCCTATATACCAGAATTTTCCTTAAGTCTTATTCAAATCTCTTCCTAAAATACTTATAAGTGTGTTGATCCTAGTGACTTACTTTCATTTTGGCTTGCCACACATGTGTCATGCAAACATCCAACTACGGGTAAGTGTCTTTCACAACTTAACTCTTATCAACATGGGTTCCCCATTGCGTTGAAAGTGGAGTTGTTATTCATTTATATATATATATATATATATATATATATTTTTAGCAAGGTTGGGAACAAATACCCCACCCCCAAATTTAAAGTACGACAATATTCTCATTGCCTAAAAAATTAAAATAAGTCATGCGATGGTCATAGAATGCGTTGTAACGAAAATTTGAAAGAAAGCTAGCAAACCCCTAACTTCGAGAAATATTTCATGAGATGACTATCTTAAGATTTACGTTAACTCTAGTATATACGAAAGAGATAGAAGCATATTTTTCATCATTGAAATCATACTTGCCAAAGAATACATGCAGTAAACTACTAAAGTTATCTACTTGTGATATGTTTGCAGTCGTCAAGGAGGATGCGGTGATAAAACTTTGAAAAGTAATATGCAATGTGATAGTGCAAAATTTGAAGTAAGGATAAGGAAGAGTACACCCCCAAATTTAATGCTGTCGCCCGCATTGTATTAACGCATCCATCTTGCGGTGATCATTCTTCGTTGGGTTGCGGTGATGGAATAAGATAAGTGTTGCTTCGCCTAATATTTCTGCAATCCAGCGCCTCGATCGTTGTAAGGAAAACAAAGAGAGGGTCAAATTATTTTAAACAAAATAAAAGGATTTTTTTTTTATTTTAAGAAATAGAAGTGAAAAATGAAAAGATAGTAAAGTAAGGATAATTCTGAGTAGTGGATAAAAGAGCTAAAGACTTCAGATTTTCCAAAACTTTACATCCCTGATAAATTGCGATCATCTAATAACGCAAGGACCACCTACTTCCTTCTTCATTCAAGGTTTCTTAATTCCATAGAGTCAACTTGGCGATGCCAGTCTTCTCTATGGTATGCCTTTACCTGCTGCCCATTGACCTTGAATATGTTGGTTCTACCGTTATTTGATAATTCCATCGCGCCATGCGGAAGTACTTGTCGAATTATGAACAGTCCGGACCAACGAGACTTTAGCTTTCCTGGGATGAGTTGCAGATGTGAATTGAAAAGCAAGACTTTCTGCCTGACTTGGAGGTTCTTACTGCATATGCGTTGATCATGTCAGCGTTTGGTGCGCTCTTTATAAATTTTCGCATTTTCATATGCGTTGTTCCTCCATTCTTCTAGCTCAACCAGTTGCACTTTTCGCGCTTCCCCTGCTTTCTTCAAATCAAAATTCAGTTTCTTGACCGCCCAAAATGCTTTATATTCCAGCTCCAAAGGCAAGTGACATGCCTTGCCAAATACCAACACATAAAGGGATATACCTATAGGTGTTTTTAATGCGGTCCGGTATGCCCATAACGTATCATCAATCTTCATTTCCCAATCCTTCCGCGAAGGTTTGATTACCTTCTCAAGTATCAATTTAATTTCCCGATTAGACACTTCAGCTTGGCCATTTGTTTGCGGATGGTATGCGGTGGCCATTTTGTGGAGGATATTGTACTTGTGCAGCAGCTCCTTTATATTGTGGTTGACAAAGTGTGATCCTCATCACTTATGATGGCACGCGGAGTGCCAAAATGCGTGAAAATATTTTTCTTCAGGAACTGGGAGACTACTGCCGCATCACTTGTGGTGCATGCAATTGCCTCTACCACTTGGATACATAGTCAAAGGCTAATAGAATATAGTGCTTACCGTTTGAAGGAGAGAATGGTCTCATGAAATCAATCCCCCATATGTCAAATAGTTCCAGCTCCAAGATAGTATTCATTGGCATTGCGTTCTTCCATGAAATGTTGTTGGTGCTTGACACCGATCACATTTCCTTGTGTAGTCAGTAGCATCCTTAAATAATGAAGGCCAAAAGAATCCACTTTGTAAAACTTTGATTGCAGTACGTTGTCCTCCAAAGTACCCTCGGCAAATCGTGGCACTGCGATAATATGCGTTGTTGAGCAACATCTGGGACGCATAATCGAATGATTTTGTCTGCACCTCTTTTATACAGATTCGGCTCATCCCAATAATAGTGTCTACATTCATTCTTGAGCTTCTTCTGTTGATAGTAGGTGTAATCTTTAGGAAATTGTTCACAAACCAAATAATTAACGATGTCCGCATTCCAGGGCAGTTCTTCTATGCAAAATAGATGCTCGTCCGGGAACACGACACTTACTTCAGATTCATTGTGGTCAACCTCAGGATTTTATAGTCTGGATAAGTGATCCGCAACTTGATTCTCTGTCCCCTTTCGATCAATTATCTCGATATCAAATTCTTGAAGGAGGAGAACCCATCTGATCAACCTCGGCTTTGTGTTCTTCTTTGTCATCAAATATTTGATTGTCGAGTGATCAGTGTGAATGAGTACCTTGGTTCCCAATAGATATGGCCGGAATTTTTCCAACGCAAAAATCACAGCCAGGAGCTCTTTTTCAGTGGTGGTATAATTAAGTTGAGCAGAGTTCAGAGTTTTACTCGCATATGCGATGGGGTGCAAAATAGTTTTCTTCTTTTGCACTAATGCAACTCTCATCGCATACCCGCTTGCGTCGCACATTAGTTCGAATGGGAGTGTCCAATCCAACGCAATCAAGACGGGTGCAGTAATCAGCGCATCTTTTAAAATTTTGAATACATTGAGGCAATTGTTGTCAAATTCAAACTTCCTATCTGCCTCTAACAACGCACTCAGTGGTCTTGCTATTTTAGAAAAGTCCTTGACGAATCGTCTATAGAATCTGGCATGCCCCAAGAAGCTTCGCACAACCTTCACATTGGTTAGTGGTGGAAGCTTTTCAATTGCGTCAATCTTTTCTTTATCCACCTCCAACACTTCTCGGGAGACCTCGTGTCCCAACACTATTCCTTCCTTCACCATGAAGTGACATTTTTTCCAATTGAGCACCAAGTTCGTCTCTTCACATCTTTTCAGAATTTTCTCCGAATTTACGAGGCAGACTTCATAAGTGTTCCCATAAACGGAGAAGTCATCCATAAATATTTCTACTAAATCCTTGAGATAATCTGAAAAGATCGCCATCATACACCTCTAGAACGTGCTTGGCGCATTGCAGAGGCCAAACGGCATGCGGCGAAAAAAATGTCCCATATGGGCAGTGAATGTGGTGTTGTCTTGGTCTTCAGCAGAAATCATGATCTGATTATACATGACATATCCATCCAAGAAGCAATAAAAATTGTTCCCTGCTAATCTGTCCAGCATTTGATCGATGAATGACAAAGGAAAGTGATCTTTCTTTGTTGTCGCATTCAATTTGCGGTAATCCATACAGATGCACCATCCAGTGATGGTTCTTTGCGGTATTAATTCATTGTTCTCATTTGGGACTACCGTCATTCCTCCCTTCTTCGGGACACATTGCACAGGGCTGACCCACGTGCTATCTACAATGGGATAGATAATGCCCACATCTAGCCAGTTGATAATCTCCTTTTTGACGACCTCCTTCATCGCAGGGTTAAGTCTACATTGATTTTCAATAGTTGCTTTGTGGTCGTCCTCAAGATGAATGTGGTGCATGCAGTACGTGGGGCTAATTCCTCTGATATTAGCGAGCGTCCAGCCAATTGCTCGCACATGCTTCTTGAGAATGCTCATCAACGCATTCTTTTGATCTGCATTAAGTAGAGGAAATTATCACTGGTAGCTTCTCATTCTGCCCCAGGAATGCATACTTCAAATGTGTTGGTAGGGTTTTCAATTCAAGTGTTGGTGGTTCCACGAGAGAAGGTAGGGTTATTTTTCTTTCTTCTTTCGGCTCTTCTTCTTGCAGTGCGATCAATCTTTCTTCTTTGTTTGTTTTTGCTACGATCGCATTGCAGGCAACTACGGATGCGTTGGCATCCTCTTCTTTACATAAGACTTTTCTTTTTCAATCAAATTCAGGTCATCTTCAGAATCTAGTAGGTCTTCCTCATCAGGAAATTTCATGGCACGAATTATGTTAAATTTGAGTTTCTGTCCGTTTATGCTCAAAGTGATTTTTCCCTTGTGCACATCAATTTGAGCACGACCCGTTGATAGGAAAGGCCGCCCCAAAATGATGGGCACACCTTTATCGACCTAATCTAGGATGATGAAGTCAACTGGCAAAATAAATTTATCAATCGTGATCAGCACATCCTTCACCTTACCCTCTGAATGAACCAGAGATCTATTGACCAGTTGGAGAGTCACGGATGTGGGCACCAGTTGCCCCACATTTAATTGTCGAAAGATTGACAGCGGCATCAAATTTATGTTGGCCCCCAAGTCACATAGGGCTTGCCCAATATACAGTCCTTCTATGGAGCAAGGAATAGTGAAGCTCCCAAGATCGCTCATCTTCGGTGGGATAATAGATTTGGAACTTTGCGTTAGTGCCACAGTGGCAAATTTTCCAGCGCCTCTCTTCTTAGTTACCATGGCCTTCAGAAACTTGGCATAGGCAGGCATTTCCTCAATCGCTTCACTGAAAGGAATATTAACATGTAATTGTTTTAGCATAGATAGGAAGCATTGGTACTGTACCTCTTTGTTTTTCTTCTTCCTTAGCCTCTGAGGGAAGAGTGGTAACTGAACTTTCACGGTTCCCATTTCATTCTACTTTGAGGTTGACGCAACCTCAGGTTCTACTACTTCATTTTCCTTTTCTTCTTCTTGCGTTGCCGCAATCTCAGGCTTAGCTGCGATGGAAGTTGTTCTACTCTGGTCCTTTCTTTCTCCCTCCACGGTATTTCCACTCTGCAATGTCACAGCCTGACATTGCTTCTTACCTCATCCCCCTGGGTTGCGTGGAAGATCGGTTGAACTTGGAAACACCACTTGCGGTCTACTTTTGAGCTCATTCGCAATCTGGCCCATTTGAAATTCAAGGTTGCGGATGGACGTAGCCTGACTTTGAAGCACTGTCTTGTTTTTCTCTATGTATTGCTTCAATAGGCTTTCTAGAGAAGAAGATTTCGGTGGTTCTTGTGAGCTACTTGCTTGGTTGCTCTGTTGACCGTTGTTGCGTTGAAAGAATCCTAGTGGCCCTTCTTTTTACGCCACAGATTAAAAATTTTGTTATTGATTCTTCCAAGCAAAATTGGGGTGGTTTTTCCACCCGGGGTTGTAGGTGTTTGAAAAGGGGTTGTTCTTTACAAAATATACAAACTGTGATTTTGCGGGCAATCTTCCATTGCATGCCCATCACTGCAAGTCGCACACCTTGCTATGTTTTGACTTATTGCATTGATCTGCCCACCTTGCGATTCTGGGCTGCTGATCGTCATTCCTTGAATCAAATTCATCATTGCGGTCATTTGGTATTGCAATGAGACAATAGCACCATTATTTGCGTCAGAATCCTTGAGTCTTAATCTCTGGTCACTCTCCCTCCAGTCTTCATGATTCTTGGAGATGTGGTCCAGGATATTCTTCGCCTCATCATAAGTCTTGTCAAGCAAACCACCAGCTACTGCCATATTGGCAGCGGTCTGCGAAGCAGGATTCAAACTGTAGTAGAAAATTTTCATTTGCAGGCAATCTGGTAACCCATTATGCGGACAATCTCGGACCAACCTTTTAAACCTCGCCCAAGCATCGCTGAGCGATTCGTTCATATCTTGTTCAAAATTTGTAATAATCTTTCTTCGTCTTGCATTCTCGGTAGGTGGAAAATACTTCTTCATAAACTTCTCCACCACCTGCTCCCAAGAAGTGACCTCTCTTTGTTCGAGCGAATAAACCCATTTCCTAGCCTGATCACAGAGAGAAAATGGGAACAACGTTAGTCGAACTTCTTCAGCAAAGATGTTCGGGAACACAAAAGTATTGCAGATTTCAATAAAACTTCGGAGATGGGCGTGCGGATCCTCGCCACACCTTCCTCTGAATTGACCTGCAGCCTGGATCATCTGCAACATCATCATTTTCATTTCAAATCTACTCCCGTCTAAGGCAGGCCTCATGATTCCCGGAGAGAAATCATAGAGGTTTGGCGATGCATAGTCCCTAATAGTCCTATTGTGATCGTTTGCCAACAAAATCGAATTTGCCATGACATTGTTGTTGTTTGGTTCTTTCTTTAGATTCTATCTCGAGTAACTCTAAAGGGGTATTTTGCACAATATAAAACAAGACAATCGCAAGCAATGAACTTCCTAGATCATGTTAGCTTAGTTCCTCTCAACCCATTCAACTAGTTTAGCTACTCATGCATATTAAGAGAGTGAGCAGATGTAGAAATAGAACTTCCATTGAATATATATAAGATGAAGTACAAAATAACAATGCAAGTATAGTAAAGAGCCTGGAGCAATTTCTTGCTGCCAGGCATTACACTGTTTCTACTCGTGCTCTAAAGATAGTCTCGCTTTCGCGAGAGTCAACCCGCTCTCTGCTCTTACGCTTCAAGGTTCTCTCTTGAGCTGCCTTGGACAATCTCCGGCGTCACCACTCTTCTCTTGCTCCGCTGTAAAATGGAAAAGAAAACTATGAACAGAGGTATGAACTTGTAATGGTGATGAGGTAATCGACTGCTTAACCCCTTCTCTGAGGAATGCACTTGGTATTTATAGGGCATCAAAGGTGAAAGACGACTTCTTTCTCCTGGTTGTACAGATGGGACAGCTTTAATTCCTGACTGATGCGTCGGATAATTGTCACCGATAAAGCTGGATATACTTTGTGACCGTTATCGGCTGTCAACTTAATTTAGATCCGACTGCTGTCAGCTTTCTATCCCATCGATCTTAATTGTCCTTTCATCCGGATGCGCCCACCATGTTACGGTGGTTCTTCTTGGGTGAATGTTTGCGAGCACGATCAACACAAAGTCTTACGGTGAAGTTGCATTCGACCAATGTATTCCTATGATTCCATTCTTTGCATTGGACGCATGCGACCGCAATATTATAGAATTTATGCTTAATGGACGTAATTTAACATATTTCATCAACGTAATCCAACATTATTTAATGATTTAGCACTATGATAACGTGCATTTCTGCCCGTTATCAGCACCTTGTTAGGAGACATTGATCGTAGTTGGATGACTCACATGACACTCGTGTGGGCAAGCCAAAATGAAGGTGATGTGTCTAGATAAGGCTTCCTCTTTTGTGTAAATAAAAAAAAAACATAAAAAAGGGGTAAAATAAAAGTTTGTTTCCTTAAATGTGTCATTACAAGGTTGAGTCTAGGAAGCTTGGCCCTTAAACCTTCGAGCTAGTGTAGGGGAAAACGAATTGAGAGTCCTATAAAACCATTCTAGGCTTTTGACTCACTCATGCATGAGTAGGATTAAAATCATTTTTAAACGTACTTTATTGATTGATTGTAATCTGATTATGTTTTTTTATTGCAAATCTAATCCTTATAGACTATTGAAACTAGAGTAACGACCCTTGTGATTGAGCAAGCATAATCTTTTGTGTGAATTTGTGATTCTACCTTGCTCGAGGATGATCAAGAATTAAGTTAGGGGTATTTGATAGCACCGAAAATGTGTTATTTTTCTCTGCTTAATTCTAGGTCGTTACTATATTTAATGTGTTTATTTGATGATTTTGTAGGTATTGAGCATCTTGGAGGTACAATTGGTAGTTACGAGCTATTTAGGGTTAATTTGGAGCAATTAGAAGCTAATTTGAGCGATAGGGCTTCAAAGGGACGTGAATGGATGAAAACACCCTTAGATGGAGCATTGAACAATCCCAAACGAGTTTTGTGCAACGCTTTGAGGCAGTCAATGCCCATATTGGAAAAAACAGGGCAGTGTTGCAACGCTGTGAATATAATGACAGACGCGCACACTAGGTAGCATTGCAATGTTGCGACCCTGCCCTATATTTGTTCTTCACTTTTAGGTCAGAAGGGAGGATGCCCACCTTCGGCCTCCAGCCGATTTCTCCCTTCTTTTCCCTTATGCACTTGTATTTTGGGGCGTTTCTTTAATAGTAAATCGAGTAATGTCGGATTGTAACTTCTCATCCCTCATGGGAAGGTAAGATTTTGGTTTCTTAGTTTAGGGAATCAGAGGAACTCGATGTAATTTATGAGATTTTAATTTAATGATTTATTTGAACTTATTTATGGGTTTTGATTCGAATCTATATGTATGAATTGCATGATTTTGATTGTTGATTGATGTCCAATAGTATTTTCATGTAATTCTAACGCTTTAAGATTGCCTTGTAATATCTGACACGTATTTATAGGATAATCCTATTGGAAGCAATAGGTTAGTTAGGCAAAAAGGACTATTCCTAGCAACCTTGAGAAAAACTGTATTGATTGTTTAATTAGACGTTGGAAATTAACACTCATCTTAGCATAATCCTTAGATCTTAATGCGATTTGTTAATTTGTATGGAGCGGATTCATTTTCTTTGCATTTTGAATAATTAGATAATTAGGACCATTGATTGGGATTCCAATCAATTGGGCTAAGCATAAACAAGAAATTTAAGTCATAAATTGGGTCGACGATCTAAATTATATTGGGCAAATCCATTTCTTTAAACTAAGACATCTTGGTTAATTGTGCTTCTATCTTTACTTTTCTTGCATTTTTATTTTCACGCAATTTCAATTATCCAACCATACCAATCTCCCCCCGCAATTTATCACTTTAACTGAAAACAAGACTTGATGAATTAATCTTTTGTGCTTCCCCTGAGGTTCGACCCCAAACTTCGTTTGTACTACCAATTAGTATAAGTAGTTAGTTTGGTGATTTATTAATAATATTTGCGTAGGCGTGGGTTTACGAATGATGAAAACTCAATCCTATCAAGCATAGATGACTTGACCTTAATCCGAAATGAGTTGTGAACTTCTGCCTATGAGGGCTGTCCTTTGATCTGTATAAGTGAGAATGGTCAATTTTGCCGACTCAATAAGCCTACCATTTTTGAGATTGGTCAAAGTGGAGAGTGTTAAGATTGGTGTCCTAATTCTCATAGTTTGTAAACTGTACACATTGTTATGAATAAAAAAAAGAGTTATTTTATTTGGCATTTACTCATATCCAATAAACAAACCTCCATAGTTATTGTATGTAAACTTAAGCATGTATATGACATACAAGTGGATCATGTTGGATCGATATGGAAACCCTAGAGGGGAGGGGGGGGGGGGGTGAGAGGAGATGAAGGGGGTGAATAGGGTTTAATTAAACTTTTTTTCTAAATTAACCCAATTAAACTAATTAATACACTTTTTATAAATAATAAGAAAAATTCAATTTATGCAACAAATAAGATGACAAAAATGTGATAATTTAATTCTATCAAATTTTAGCAAATAAATAAGAACAAACTAAAACATACAATAAATTGCTTAAATTAATTGCAAAAATAAAAAGGAAAGAGTTAGAGAAGAAGACACCATAATTTTTATAGTGGTTCGGTCAAACTCGACCTACTCCACTCCCCAAGCGCCTCTTGGGAATTTGAATAAAATCTTTCCGACTCTTTCCACGGATTAGAGCACAACCGTTACACCACCACTCCTTTTATGGGTTCAAGAGCAAACCTAATCCTTTCCACGGTTTAGGATCAAACCATTACAAATGTTGGAATTTTTGAAGAACACAATACAACTCTCACTAGAGTGGATTTACAAGTTTAAGCACTCAACAAGTTTATCCTCACAATACAATAACACTCTCTCAAGAATAAGATGAAAAGAAAAAAATTGGGAACTTAGAGAGAGAACAATGGAACTTTTGAGTTTTGGAGGATTATGAAATGTAAAATTTGTTGGTTCAAAATTTGGAGAGGAAGATGGTTTATATAGAGATGGAAAAAATTTTAGAAACCACAATTAATTTGAACCATTGGATTTTGGAAAAGAAAAATTAATGGTGGAGATTTTAAACTAAACTAGTCGTTAGATACAAAAAAAAAATATAATATTAAATTCCTTTTCTTTTGAAATTCCTTTTCTTTTTAAAATTAATCCAAAAAATAAAAAAAAACATACCATGTGTCAAAAACTAGCCATTAGACACAAACATAAAATAATATTAAATTTATTTTCCTTTTAATTCATTTTATTTTTAAATTCATTCTCTTTAAAGTCAATTCAAAAATAAAAAACATATCATGTGTAAAAAACTAGCCGTTAGACACAAACATAAAATAATATTAAATTTATTTTCCTTTTAAATTTCTTTTAAATTTCAATTTTTTTATTTTAAATCAATCCAAAAATCAAAAATCTATCATATGTTAATCTCTTAATGATCCACCATTCAACCAATATGCTGCCACATGTCTACATGCAAATGGTCTGGTTATGCCACGTCATCCACCACGGTATTTTCTCTATAGACTTGTTTCGGTCATATCGTCTTCGTTTTAGCTCCGATTTGGTGATTCAAGAGGTGTTGGAATCGTTGTTCCGAGCTCTACACTATGGACATATTAAAACACTAAGATTTTTAGTAACTAAAAATTGAGTTTGTTATCATAAAAACATTGCTTAATTAATTAATTAAAATTAATTAATTTGAGATTAAGAGCCAAAAAACCAACAGATCATGCCTTAAGTGATAACCTAAATATGTTTGTAGTATAAGGATTAAGGAGGGATACCTGATCCTGGTGACACTACAGATATGACCCGCTTTGTAGAGGTTTGCAAATGTTGTGAACTACTACAGATGGTAGATCCTGACCATTCATGTGGAGACATGTGAGTGGAGGTGTCCTATACAAAGAGTTTGTATAAGACTGGACCATGAGAGGATTCATCTCTGTATATACGCTATTGATACTTAAGACTTACATCTCACTTAAATGACCATAGGTGACATGACCTCAATTCTGAGTATTTTGGGAACTCTTACCTTTGAGGGCAGTCTTTTGATTAGTATGGGTGAGAGTGGCGAGATTGCCAACTCAACATGCCTATCTTTTTGGGAATTTTATGATTTAGGAGTTGGGAACTCAGTTACACAAGATGAAAGTCACTTCTTCCTTAAAATAGGGGTAAGTAGATAGATTGTTCCTCTAAGGGCTAATTACGGGTCTTCAACATAGTGGCCACAACTTTTTTTTGGAAGAGAAGACTCAATCATAGTAGGACTATGACTTATGTTCATTAAAGAGATCAGTGGTACTTAAGGAGTTAGATGTAACTACAGGGGCATAACGATTATTGGCTCATCTGTATTTACGAGCGATCTGTGAAGGGTTATCACGCTATTGATTAGTTGATATGGACACATAATATATCTGTAGTAAGAAGAGTTCAACTGTCGGTCTTTAGTGGAGTGCCTGGCAGTTAACGGATGGTAGATCCCATGACTTAAGTGTTTAGTCAGTTATTCACGTACCGTTGAAGCTTCGAGCTACAGCTCTAAAAGGTCCTTTTGGTAGCTCAATGGATTCAAGTTAAGAATCAGTTCTTGGTGTTGATTTGAAATGTTCAAATTGACAAGAGGTAATTCGATTATATATGATATGATCGATGTGATATATGAGATATATCAAGTGTAGGATTAATGTAAATGAGATTTACATTAAGTACCATGAAATAGAAAAAGAACTATGGGTTATATGTTTCATGAGATGAAATATTAAAACTATAGGTTATGAATTTATTATGGTAAGTTGGTTATCATATTTATTTATAATAATATTAATTATTGGATAATTATCTCTTTTTTTCTAATAACCAATTGAGTGGAAGGTTATTGATAGTTTCATGTTAACTGTGAGATAAAAGAAAAATTGTTTTCCTAAATTTAGTAGTTGCAAGAGTTTCCATTCTCGAAATCACTCACGAAATTGCTGTCAAGTGAATAGGATTCACTAAACGATATTTGAATAGAGACAAAACGATCGTGGAGTGACACTACACGATAGATCAATCAGCTGGCCATTAGTTAAATGATCGCAAAGCATTTGCTAAACGATCGTAGAACATTTGTTAAACGATTGAGCATTCGTCTATATGAAAGACTTTGGTCATCTCCCACTTGCTCAATCATTTAATGATTGTTATTCCTCTGGTCTCTTCCTCTAACCAAGTCCACACAGAGCCCACACTTCTGAATTCTCACACCGAGAATACCAAGGTAGCCATTGTGGTGGTGTCGTACTCAACTCAACTGAGGTCGGGGTTTTTGGAGGTTGTTCGCTGTGTCTGTGATCGCTGTAATCGTGCTGTGTTGTGGTCGTGGTGGACGAGCATTCGTGTGTTGCAGTGTAGATTGATCAAGCATTCGTAATCGAGGGAATTTGAAGATGAGTCGTCAAAGGTATGATAATCTTTCCCTTGATCTTATTAAAAGCATGTTGTAATTTCGTGTTGTGCATGACTAGTTAGTTTCCGTTTCTTGATTGTAATTATATATGTTCAATATTGAATGAAAATTTGGAACAATCATTCTACTTCTCATGGAAATCCTCATGTCTAATTTCCTTCAGAGAGTTTGGAACACAACTACAAGATGGAATTCACTCCTTCCCGGTCATAGGGTAAGTGGATAAATTACCTCCTTAAGGGTCAATTCTGGGTCTTGAACAATGAGGTGCACCCTCTCACTGGCCAAATAGTGCTCTAGTTATAGCTGGACTATGACTAATTGTTCACTATAGGGATCAGTAGTACTTAAGGAGTTAGATGTAACTATAGGGGTAAAATGATAATTTTGACCTAGCTGTAGTTATGAGAAATTTGTGAAGGGTCAACTTATTGTTGATTGATTATATCTAATGTGCACAAAAATATATCTATAGTGTGAAAAGTGTAGATGTCGGTCTTTAGTGGAGTGACTGACAGTTAATGAATGTTGATTAATTTAATTAAAGAGTTTAATTAATTAATCTCGTGTCATTGGAGCTTTTAATTTGTAGGTTCATAAGGTCCCCTTGCTAGCTCAATAAGGGTTAATGAGAATCAATTAGTTTTAGATTAATTTGAGTTGTTCAAATTAATTAAATGGAATTAATTGTATGAGATACAATTAATATAATGTATATGGATATAATATAATATAATATTTATTGAGAGAGATAAATATTTGAATATGATTCACATATGAATTAATGAATGTGATTCATATAAAAACTATAGGTTAAAATTAATATGAATATCATTCATATTAAAACTATAGATTATATGAAAGAATATACTATATGTTATATTATATTTGATATAATATAAACTATAGGTTATACATTACATGAAATTTAATATATAGTTCAATCTAATTATATTAGTTTAGTTAATATAATTAAAGTTGTATTTGAAAATAACTCCTTTAGAACTTATTTCACGATGTGAAGAGAGTTATTTGATAACTCTCTCACATATCTCATTAACAAAGGAGTTAGTGAATAATTTTTCATTACGTGAAACTCCAGTTGGAAGATACTCTCTATATCATCTCCTTTCTCTATACAAGTTTCTCTCAAGAATTTCTTTTCTCTCTTCACCAAAATTAAAGAAAGCAAACCTACACCTTTGCTGGATTTCTCACCTAGAGAGTAACAAGGAAGACACTTGGTGGTAGTGTCTAAATGCTGTTGTTCGTTGTTGTGTTCGTCAGAGAAGTTCTGAGTTCACGATCTCACTGGGAAAGGAAAATCATGAAGAAAGCATTCTACAAGGGTATATATATCCTTTCCCTTTCCTCTTTTTCCTTTTAGAAAAGCATGCTTAAGGTTGTATGATGTTTATCATTTTGTGCTTCTTCTCTGTTTTCCAAAAATTAAATTCACTGACACAAGCGATCACTCTCGTCCGCATTCGGAATTTGATTCCTTCAATTTTTATCAGAGCCAAATCGTGTCTCAGAATTTATTTTTGGAAATTAAAATAAGAAAATTTTCGGGTTTTACACTTCATTGTGGACATAGTTTACAAAATTGGATGTTTTCAAAAATTGGCACATAGTTTACTACTTTAAAACGTTTCAAGTTGTAAGCACCCATTTTTTTGGGCTTTTATTTTCTTGTTATCAAGTCTATAATTTCGTGTCGTTTGTGGTGAAGATTTTTCCATGAAAAAGGCTTCAATTCGGTGCATTTGTAATGAAAAAAGAAGAAGAACAGTAGCATTCTAGCCCAGGGCACAACAACGCCCTTGCGCAACGCTACAATGCTCGGGAAAAATTGCGTAAATCACCAGGACGCACATCACAGGGCATAGCAACGTTGCGCAAGATTCCGTCGAGCGTTGTTGTACTCTAGCCACAGCTCCATTACGCTCCGAAAGCAAAAGCCAGAACACAATGATACTCTCCAAAAATATTGCTATGCTCCAAACATTCGCGTGTGTGCCTGATGGTCTTCTGATCGTGAGTTCGAGGCAATTTCCATGGAAGGAGCAATTTTTAACCCTTTTTTCCATACTTAATATTTTTTTTTGTTTTTTAATTAACTAAATTAATATAAGTGTTATATTAAATTAATTAATTTTTAAGAGTGCCAATTTTTTGTCCATTTTTTGTTATTTAATTAATTTTACATGTGATATATGATTATTTTTATTATATAGCATAATGTATGTCATATAGTTTAAAATCTCACCATAGGATAAACATTTTATATCATGCATCATATTTAATATAATTCTTATATTATATAGTTGCATGATATATCCTAAGCATACTCATGCATCATATTAAATATAAATGTTATATTATATGATTGCATGCATAGTTAAATATCCATGCATCATACTATAGTATAAAAGTTATATTATAAAGTTTGTTTGATGGACGTGTTTAATTTTAATTAGTTTATAATATAAGCGTTATATTATACAATGCAAATGGAATTGCATTCACCACGACATTATAAGCATGCAATACATTGTTAGGTTTATTAAAGGTTTAATAAACAAGAATCATATATTGTTAAACTATCCAATATAAGAGTTACATTGGGTCTATTTAACAATACACTTAGATAAATTATTAGTCGGATTTACTAATTAACGAACCCTAGGTTTAAAACACTTAGTGAGAGGAAAATAATGTATATGATATGTCAATTTCCTTTCATGTTCTCTCTAATAGTTCACACCATCATATCTATGCTTGGCCTTATGGTACCGTTTGCTTGTGTCCCCCTAAGGAAGGTGTTTGCATAAGTCAATTTTTATACGCACTCCAAAAGTGCATCTTTTTTTTTCTTCTTAGAATTTAGTTGATTTTATGCTTAATATGAGATCTTTGATGCTTTTTATGTTTAATTGAAGGAAATCGAGCAATCGGACTAGAACAAGCAATTTTTTAGGATTAATGGCCAAAATACCCCAAGAATGTCAAAACTTTGACTTAGGGCAATGATCAAGGGTGAAAAAGTGAAGAAAAGGTGAAGATTGGAGGCAGGGAAATGTCAAGCGAGTGTTGCAATGCTATCCCGCAATGCTGAAGACCTGAGAGCAATTGAAAACAGGGCAGTGTCTTAACACTGCCTTGTAGCATTGAGTCGATGCAATGGCTAAGGCGCGTTATGTATAAATCAACGTCAGTGTTGCAACACTGTGACTGCTACTTATAAAAGTAGTGGTTTGCCGAAATTGAAAAAGGGGACAATTTAGGGCTAATTTTTTAGAGCATAATCGATATTACGACGAGGCCTCCACGGAGAGTAATTCTGGACAGATGCAGCATCTCAGAGCTTCAGAGGATCGAAGCTTTGAAGAGTTCGTTGGGTTGAAATTCCATATTCAAGGATGAGAGTCAAGAACTTGGCTTGCATCTTTTCCCCTCTTTTATTTTCTCTTCCTTTGGTTTGGAAACTTCATGAATGGTCTATGTTTGTTTTGTAACCATGAGTGACTGATTTGTGTTTCTAGGGTTTTGATCTTGTTTTATGGATTGCTCGAACTAAATTCGTTATTCCTTAGATTTGATTTATGCATAATTATTTAGCATGCTTGTTCTCAATGCTTGCGAACAATTGGCCATTGTTTGAATGTTCTTTACTTAATGTCTTGCGTGAGAAAGAGGGCATTAGGTTAGATCTAGCATGTTAACTGGTAATCAAGTATGCACGAGAGTGATTGGAGATTAATAGAGATTGTTGATGGAGGAACTTAATGTAGTAACTGATCAAGCAATTGCAAGAGATTGAATAATTGATGGTTAGTTATTACAAAGGATTGAGCTTGAGAGAGGATACCTGGATATAAGACTCCCAGGTCTATAATTTGCATCAAACTAATCTAAAGTCTAAATAATTTATTTGGTTAATCCATTTAACAAAATTATAACCTAGGACATGTCTTTGTCTAGTTTTATCTCGGTGTTATCTTTAATTGTTTTTTGGAGTAGATTAATTAGATTCTCATCACAGTCTGGTTATTTAAACAAAATTAGAAGGATCTCTGAATAGCTAAAAGAGTCAAACCAGTTTCTCAGAGAACGATACTCAATCTCTTAACTGTTTTACTATATTATAACTTGATGCACGCTTGCGCAACACACCATCAAATATCAAGGTGAATGAAGAAAGTGCTTATAGTAAATGGGAGAGGGATGTGTGTCAACATATCCCACAATCTCCTTCATTAGTTTGTAGTAAAGTTTCATGTTCGGCCTCATGGCACCTTTGGTTATGTTCCCCTGAGGAAGGTATTTGTATGAAATTTTACTCAAACTCCATAAATGGATATGATTGCTTTAGTTTTTTCCCCAATCGATTTTTTCCTATGGTTGGATCATTAGGGCGAAACTCTTAAATCTAAAATCAAGGGTTACACTTACGAGAAATTGTTAATCAAGTTAATGATTTCTAAAATCGAACAATGGTGCCTAATCTAGATTTTTGCTAAAACTGTTTGGTTTTCATGTGTATTGCTTAATAACTAATATAAGTAATTTGTATGTTTCAGCAAACTTCAAACATGACTAATGTTACATTGAATCTCTTAAGTGCTGATAAATTAAATGGTGACAACTATACAAGTTGGAAAAACACAATTAAAACTATGCTAATCATCGATGACCTATTATTAGTCTTACTTAAGGAGTGTCCTTAAGTACCCGCTAAAAATGCAGCTCGAAATTTTTAGGATGCATATGAAAGGTGGGTAAAGGAAAATGAAAATTCCAAGCACATACTTGCCAGCTTATCTAAAGTCTTGGTAAAGAAGTATGAATCCATGGTCACTGCAAGCGAGATCATGAAATCATTGCAAGAGATGTTTGGACAACCGTTCTCAATGCTCAAACATGACACTCTTAAATACATTTTCAATACCCATATGAAAGAAGGGACATCTGTTAGAGAAAACATTCTCAACATGATGGTCCATTTTAACATAGCTGAAATGAATGGGACTGTCATCAATGAGGCCAGTCAAGTTAGTTTTATTCTAGAAACTCTATCAGAGAGTTTCCTACAGTTCTATAGTAACGCTATTATGAACAAGCTATACTACAACCTGACCACCATTCTCTATGAACTATAGACTTACCAATCCTTGATGAAAGTCAAGGAGTAGAAGTGAGAGGCAAATGTTGCCACTTCTTTAAAGAAGTTCTACTAAGGTTCGACCTTTGGAACTAAGTCTGTGCCTTCTTCATTTGGTACCAAAAAATAGAAGAATAAGAAGAAAGAAGGTCAGGAAAATAAAGCTAACCCTACTGTAGCCTAGAGAGGCAGGAAGGCCAAGGTTGCTAATAAATCTACTTCCATTGCAACTAGAAGGGACACTAGATACAGAACTGTCCCAAGTACTTCGCAGAGAAAAAATAGCGCAAATAAGGTAAATATGATTTACTAGTTTTGGAAATCTGTTTAATGGAAAATGGTCATTCAAACTAGATAATTGATTCAGGGGTCATTAATCATGTTTCTTCTTCTTTTTAGTGAATTAGTTCCAGGTAGTAGCTTGGGACTGACGAGAGATGATGCAGGTGTTGGGGTTGATGCCCTAAATGTCGTAGGGTCACATAGTTTGTAATTGTAATGTACAAACTGAAGGAACTCTTATCAAAGAGTATCTCTGAGTAGAAGCAAGATCGTTCCAAACTCAATATGACAGAATTACCGCATTCACAATCAAACAAACTAGTTATGCATTAACAACAAATTACGGCATGCTCTCACTCTCGTCGTGCAAGCAAAACCAATCGTCGCCTTAAATCTTGTTCTCGTCAAGGAACTGCACCTCTCACTCTCATTGTGTAAGCCAAACCAATCGTCCACCAAATCACTGTCATCTACCCACGAACGGACTTCTCACGAACAAGACAGTAGGGAAGACACCACCACTCAAAACCCTTGGTATTCTCAGAGTGAGAATCCAGGAGGTGTGGGCTCGGTTGGATTTGGTAGAGGGAAGAAGGATAGAATGATTGTTTACCACGACCAAGCAAGTAGAAGATATTGGGTGTCATCGTATAGACGAATGCTTGATCGTTTAGGTAAAGGTACATGATCGTGTAATAAAAGGGGCTTGATCGTATAGATGATCATTTAGTAAAACGCTCGGGCGCACGATCACTTAGAAAAAGCTAGACGATCATTTAATAAATTTTATGCGATCGTTTAGGAAAAGGTGCACTGTACACAATCGTTTAGTAAACACTGGGCTATTGTGTATGCTCTTAGTTTGCTAGGCGATAGGCAGTATACACAATCGGTGAGCGAATGTATGATCTTTTGCAAAATAAAAACCATTTTCATTTTATCCTTCAGTTACGAAAACTGAATGCAACCTCCCTCTATCTCATTCGATTACGAAGAAAAAGCCGAGCAAAAATTATCCTATAGTCGTTTAATTAAAAAATAAATATAATCATATTATATTTATAACCTATGGTTTAATATCACATCATATGCAACATATGAACCATAGTCCTTTTCTCCTCCACTAAATATAAATCATATTTATATCATTTTCCTCCAATTAATATATCTCATACATTATGTCAACTATATCATATATAATTGACCAGTTCAATAATATCATATATAATCGAACTCTCTCTTGTCAATTTAAACAATTCAAACTGACCCAAAAACTGATTCTCAACTTGAATCCATTGAGCTACCAAGGGGACCTTATGGGCCTATGGCTCAAAGCTCCAACAGTATGTGAATAGCTGTGTAAACTCTTTAGCCACGAGATCCACCATCCGTTAACTGCCAGGCATTCGACTAAAGACCGACAACTGCACTCTTCTCACCACAGATATATTTTTGCGTCCATCAAATATAACCAATCAATAGTACGATAACCCTTCACAGATGCTCGTAAGTACAGTTAGGTCACTTTACCGTTTTGCCCCTATAGTTACATCTAACTTCTTAAGTACCACTGATCTCTCTAATAAACAATACAACATAGTTCTACTATGTGTGAGCACCTCTCGAGCCATGAGAAGGTGTATGGCACTACTCGTTTGAGCCCCGAAATCAGCCCTTAAGAGAGCAATTTATCTACTTACCCCTACTTCCGGGAAAGAGTGAATTCCATCTTGTGTAGCTGAGTTCCCAGCTCCCAAATCAGACGAATCCCCAAAGTGGTAGGTTTGAGTCGGCGATCTGGCCACTCGCACCCATGCAAATCAAAGGACCGCCCTCAAAGGCAGAAGTTCCCAACTGACTCAAGATTTAGGCCATGTTACCTATGGTCATCCTAGTGAAGTGAAGTCTCTATCATGAACGACATTATATAATGAGATTATAACACTTCGTGGTCTGGTCTTATACAAACTCCTTTGTATAGGACGCCTTCGCTCGCATGTCTCCACATGAATGATCAGGATCAGACCATATGTAGCAAGTCACAACACTTGTAACTATTCTACAAAGCGAGCCACATCCGTAGTGTTACCAAGATAAGGTTTCTCTCCTATATTCATATACTACAGACCATTTTGGTTATTACTTAAGACATGATCCACCTATATGTCTCCACATACATGCTTAAGTTGCAATGACAACCAGGGATCTTAGTTTATTGGTTTGTGGTAAACCAAATAAAACATCCAATCTTCCATAGACAATAGTGAAGAAAATATCATATATTATTACATCACAAACGTTTGTTCAATACTGTGTTTACAAACTATAGGACCCCATGAGAGTTTAAGGCATCATCCCCAACACAAACATTGTATTTACGTAATAAAATATGCGATGAAAATTTTATTTATGGAATAAAATATGCAATGAACATTTTAATTTATGTAATAAAATATGTGATGAACTTTTTATTTATGTAATAAAATATGTGATGTTTTATTTCAAAATTAGTTGCATTAACCACAAACCATAAACTAACATCCGAGGTTATCTTGTATCTTAAATATGTAAAGACATATAGGTGGATCATGTTGAAGTGATAACCTAAATGGTATGTAGTAGATGGATAAGGTTGGATACCTTATCCTGGTGACATTAAGAATATGGCCCGCTTTGTAGATGTTACAGATGTTATAAAGTGCTACAAATGATCTAATCTTGATCATTCATGTGGAGACATGTGAGCAGGGATATTCTATACAAAGAAGTTTGTATAAGACCGGACCACAAAAGGTTTAGTCTCGTTATATAATGCTGTTCATAATAGAGACTTACATTTCACCAGGATGACTATAGGTAACATGACCTGAATCCTGAGTGAGTTGTGAACTCTGGACTATGAGAGTTATCCTTTGATTTGTATGGGTGAGAATGGCCAGATTGCCGACTCAATAAGCCTACCATTTTGAGGATATTTCTGATTGGGGAGTAGGGAATACAACTACACAAGAAGAAATCCATTCCTTCCCTAATGTCGTGGTAAGTAGATAAATTGCTTCTTTAAGGGCTGGTTTTGAGACTTAAATAATATTACATCACACCATTTCCTGTCTCAAAAAGGATTTATTCATAGTTGGACTATGATCTATTGTTCATTAGAAGGATCAATGTTATTTAAGGAGTTAGATGTAACTACAGGGGCAAAACGGTAATTTTGGCCCAATTGTGCCTACAAGTAATTAGTGAATGGTCATTGTACTGTTGACTGGTTATATGCAATGGACACAAAAATATATCTATAGTCCAAAGAGTGCAACTGATAGTCTTTAGTGGAGTGCCGTCAGTTAACGGATGGTGAATAATTTAATTAAAGAGAATTAATTATTCACGTACCATTGGAGCTTCAATCTACAGGTCCATGAGGTCGCCTCGATAGCTCAATAGGAATAAACGAGAATCAATTTTTTGATTAATTTGAATTGTTCAAATTAATTGAGAGAATTAATTATATATGATATAATTGATTAATTTTAATTATATATGATATAATTACTATGATGTATTTGATACATTATATTATTTGGGAGAGGAAAAGAGTATTTGAATATGATTCAAATATTGATTATATGAATTGGATTCATATTGTTAAATTTAATGTAAATGTGATTTATATTAAATGCCACTGGTGAGAGAAAAGAAACTATAGGTTATATTATATATGATACAATATTAAAACTATATGTTATATGTTATATTTGATATAACATATAGTTTAATATATATTATATGATAAGTTAGTTATCATATTAATATACATTAAATTAAATTAAATTAAAATAATTTTATTAATTTAAATTAATTAAGAGAGGAAGTTGTAACTCCTTCCCCCTCTTTTCTCTCCATTTCACGTAAATGGGAATGTTGGTTTTCAAAATCGGCTTCATCTTCTTCCTGAGAATAACACACAATAGAAGTACAGCGCTCTAAGTAGAATTCCCAGTGATCATCTCTTCCTACCTCAAAAAATTTCCCTTCCCTAAAAAATAATCCAAAATAGCCAAAGCCGAAAACTCTTGGGTTCTCTACCTGAAAATATCATGGTCTCCAAGTGGTGGTACCCTTTTGGTGTTGTGTTCTTCATAGAGAAGAAGGATTTGTGAAGATTTTTGTATCTTCAAAGATAAGGGTTTTCTAATCCCTATTTACTTTTATTGTAATTAGCATGTTATATTTCATATAGATATAAATGCATATTTCATTCTTCTATAAAAATTGCAATTATGTAACAATTGGGGTTTGGGAAGATCCGCTTCCGCTCGAGGATATCCTCACAAGGATTCCTTCAATTGGTATCAGAGACTTTAGGTTTTGATCCCAAATTCTAATTTTTTTAATCTATTTTACAGTCTATGGTAGGTATGTGCATTCTGTAAATCATGAGATGTTTTATATTGAATGTGATATTGCATTGATGGATGTTTTCAAGATTAGACATTAGAATTTATGGCTTTCTTTATGAATCTCGATCTGTAAAAGCCCATGTTTTACGGGATAATTTAGCTATCGAGTTTGTATTCAAGTCCTTGAGTCATTTGTGATGCTTCGTGGCTAGATTATGGAGAATTTGAGGTGGAAAAACAATGGTTTTTCGAAGGAGTTCGAAACAGTATAGAGGCTTCTATATTGTAGCGTCGTAATGTTTTTCCCTATCTTTGTGACGCTACAATGCAGCAGACGAAAGGAAATTTTCGTAGCGTGCAATGCTGGGTACAACGTTGTGACACTTCGAGATGGAAGTTTCACACGATTCAGCTCCGATTTGCCCGTGGTTTGTGGTCTGCCAATCCGATTCGACTTGTGGGTTCTCTAGTTCGAGCAATTTGGGTTTATCTAGACGGGTTCCTGGTCCGGTTTGAGTGGTTCAAGGTCCGATTCACTTTTTTCGAATCGAATGGATATTCTTTTCTAATAGTTAGTATAAAATCTCATTATAGGTAATGCATTTAATTTTATGCATCATTTATACTATAAGTATTATAATATAAGTAAATGCATGATTTATTTGATATAACATGTTCATGCATCATATACTATAAATGTTATAATATATGCATGTATACATTAATAACATATACCTGCATCATTTACATTATAAGAGTTATAATATATAGTATGAATGTATGTTTATAGTATGTTATTAATATTTTCATTACTTTAGTATATATAATGGTTTGTATATTAGTAATGAATTGACGTTGCATGAAGCATGACATTACCTTAGATACTTTATGATTTTTATAATTTACTAAAGGATGTAAAAGCATGCAATGCGTGGTTTTAATTTATTTCATTTGTTTACAACTGTCATAACAAAATGAAATTAGAAATTAAAACCAATAAATAAGAGTTGCATGCAAACCTTAGGTTAAAAATCATTTTTTTAAGATTGTTTTAAAACGTGATTCACATAGACCTAAAATCACTTTCTTAATGAGATTAGAAATTTAAGTTTAATCTTTTAATCGGTTTAATAGGATTAAGTTCATCTTAATTAAAAGATTAAATATTGTAACAAATGTATCTATAAGGGACCTTTTGTCTAAGGCTAGTTCTGTCTAGGTTGGGATAGTTAAGTTGACAGAAACGTAACACCCCTACCTGGAAACTTACCTAAAAAGGTGAATTAGATAGATTTGGTACAAGCACGCAAGTTTGATTAAAGTTTGTTAAAGAGTTTAATGAACCTGAATCAAAATTGTTTAAGTATCCAAAGGCAAGTGTTGTTTTTGGGCAAATTAAACAATTTCTTAGATGAAATCAGTAGCCGAATTTTTCTAAGTTAATTGATTTCATCTAAGTTACTTAATCCTAGGTAAAATGCTTAGTGTGAGGAAAATGGGGTGTATGATACTTCATTCCATCCTCCTCACATTTCTCCTTAAAGTTCACACCATGAGATCTATACTCGGCCTTGAGGCACTATGGGTGTCCCCCTATGGGTGGCATTTGTATAGATCAATATCATGGTGAATGGAGAGAGTGTTTATAGTAAGTGGGAGTGGGATGTGTGACAAAACATCCCTCGGTCTCTCTTATTAGTTTGAAGTAAAGTTTCATGCATGGCCTTATGGCACCATGGGTGTCCCCCTAAAGGATGACATTTTTGCATGACGTTCTATTCAAACTCAAGCAATGGATAGGGTTGTTTTAGTTTCATGTCTCAATCGATTTTTTCCTACGGTTAGTTCATTAGGGCAGAACTCTAAGACCTAAAATGCAGAGTTACACTTAGAATTGTTCAGTGAGTTTAACAAATTTTTGACCGAACAATAATGATTGATAGTTACAATAACAAGGTGTTGTTTTGTCTATTGGTTGAGAATGTCTCATTTTAGTGAAGGGACACTTGATCACCTTACAGTGACTTTTGTTCTACCTTGCTGAAATATCAATGCAAAATAGATGTCACTTAGGGTAGACTAGACTATTTTGCTAAAATTGATTGGTTGTCTTATTAATTTAATGGAAATAAACTAATAATAAATAATTTGTATGGTTTCAATAATCCTTTATCAATATGACTTTTGCTCCTTAAATCTACTCGCGTTGATAAATTAACAGGTGAAAAATAAACCTCATGGAAAAACACGATCAACATAATACTTATAATGGATGACATTCGTTTTGTCTTGATGGAGGACTGTCCTCCCATTCTAGCTTCCAATTTTGCTCGAAATGTTCGAGAAGTATACGAGCATTGGACACGAAAAAATGAAAAGGCCCAAGTGTATATCTTGGTGAGTCTTTCCGAAGTCTTGGCCAAGAAGCATGAGCCCATGCTCACAACCTGTGAGATCATAGTGTTGGGGTTGATGCCCTAAAGTCTTGTGTCCTATAGTTTGTAAATAGTTTGTACGAACGCTTGTGTTGTTAATATATGATATTTACTTCACATCTTGTATTTTGCTCAGTTGCTTGTTTTAATTTGCATTACCACAAACCAATAAACATAAAATCTCTGGTTATCTGTATATGATTCAAGCATGTATGTGGTGACATACAAGTGGATCATGTCTTGAGTGATAACCAAAATGGTATGTAGTATATAGATATAGGAGGGAAACCTTATCCTGGTAACGCTTTGTAGAATGGTCACAAGTGTTGTGACTTATCACAAATGGTTTGATCCTGATCATTCGTGTTGGGGACATGCGAGCGGGGGCCTCCTATATAAAGAGTTTGAATAAGACTTGACCACGAAGTGTTAACGTCTCGTTATATAACACCGTTCATGATAGAGGATTTACTTCACTAGGATAACCATACGTAACATGACCTCAATCCTAAGTGAGTTGGGAACTCCTACCATTGAGGGCGGTCCTTTGATTTGTATGGGTGCGAGTGGCCAGGTCGTCGACTCAAACCTACCATTTTGGGGATTCATCTGATTTGGGAGTTAAGAACTCAACTACACAAGATGGAATTCACTCCTTCCTCGAGGTAAGGGTAAGTAGATAGATAGCTCCCTTAAAAGTTGATTCCGGGGCTTAAACGATGTGGCGCCACACATCTTTTCTTGGCCCGAGAGGTGTTCACACATAGTTGGACTATGTTATATTGTTCATTAGAGGAATCAGTGGTACTTAAGGAGTGAGATGTAACTACGGGGCAAAACGGTGATTTGGTCCAATTGTACTTACGAGCATCTGTGAAGGGTCATCGTACTCATGATTATTATATCCGATGGACACAGAAATATATATGTGGTAAGAAGAGTTCAGCTGTTGGTCTTTAGTGGAATGCCTGACAATTAATGGATGGTAGTTCTCGTGGCTAAAGTGTTTAGTCAGCTATTTACGGACCGTTGGAGCTTCGAGCCACAGGTTAATTAGGTCCCCTGGGTAGCCTGGATAAAGTCGAGAACCAGTGTTTGGGTTAATTTTAAATGTTCAAATTGACAAGAGGAAGTTCGATTATATATGATATAATTGGACTGGTTAATTATATATGATATAATTGGCTAAATGTATGAGATACATTATTTTGGAGGAAATAAGATATAAATATGATTTATATCAAGTAGAGGAGAAAATACTATAGTAGATATGTGATATAAAACTATAGGATAAAAATATAATATGATTATATTTATTAATTAATTAGTTGGTTAATTATATGATAATTAATCCAAAATTCACGTTTGGACGTGGGTTAGTGGGAATAAGTTGGTTATTGTAACCAATGAAATAAAAATGAAATTGTTTCATTTTTTGAATAGTTCAATCGTAGTTCAAAAGGAAAAAGAGAGCATGCGTTGGTAAGATAGAAAACGATCGCTTAAGAAAATCGAGAGACTATACGATAGCTCTTCTCTATCTAAATGATCGTCCACCTCACGCCTAAACGATTGCATACTAGTTCCTACACGATCGAATAGCTTCTCTAAACGATCGTATAGTTTTCCGATTTTGTTAAACGATCATATACCATTTCCAAAACACTTGTTTAGTAAAACCTACACGATCGTGTAGTGTCTCCTAAATGATAAGCAGCGTGCTATGCGATAGCGCCTTTTTCCCTCCCACTTGCTTATCGCCTACACGATTCATGCTTCCTCCTTCTCCTACCAAATTCACCAAAGACCACACTTTGGATTTTCACTCGGAGAATACCCGGGGCTCTTTTCTGGAGGTGTCGTCCCCATTGCGTTCGTGAGTTTGCAATTATGCGTGCTGCTATGTTGACGATTGGGTGGAGGTTTCTGCTGCGGTGAGTTTCGAAGTTTCGAAGACTGTCTTCAACTGGTCACTCATTCCCTTGTTATTATCTTGTTCTTAGCATGTCGTTAATTAAGATTTGTTTGCATAACTGTATGTTTGAATGTATGATATGTATTTCGGTCATGCTGAGATCGGAGCGATCCGAAAGTGCCCATGGAATTCTTCGGTAAGAGATCCTTCACATAGAGTCCCTATAGGGAATGTTCGAAAAACTCCGCACAGCTCAGGCATGACACCCTCAAACACATCTTTAATGCCCGTATGCAAGAAGGGGTATCTATTCGAGAATATGTTCTCAACATGATGGTCCACTTCAATATGGCGGAGATGAATGTGTTCGTCATTGATGAAGCCAGCTAGGTTAGCTTCATCTGGGAATCTTTACCTGAAAGTTTCCTTTACTTCTGTAGCAATGTTGTTTTGAACAGGATTGACTACAACTTAATCACCCTCTTCCATGAGCTACAGACCTTCTAGACCTTGATGAAAAGCAAGGGACAGAAGGGTGAAGCAAATGTTGACAAAAACTCTTTCACTTGATAGTTTGTCTTTGTCAACCTTCAATTTAGGAAAACAATTTTCCTTTTATCTCAAGGTTACCATAAAACTTCCAATAACCTCCCACTCAATCGTTTATTAGAGAAAAAGAAATTAATTATCATATAATTAATATATTATAAATAAATATGATAACCAACTTATCATATTATATTTATAACCTATAGTTTTAATATTTCATCTCATGAAACATATAAACTATAGTTCTTTTTCTATTTTATGGTACTTAATGTAAATCATATTTACATTAATTCCTCCAAATAATGTATCTCGTACATCATACCAATTATATCACATATAATTGAATTTCCTCTTGTTAATTTGAACATTTCAAATCAACACCAAAATCTGATTCTCAACTTGAACCCATTGAGCTACCAAGGGGACCTTATGGATTTGTAGCTTGAAGCTCCAACGGTACGTGAATAACTGACTAAACTCTTTAGTCACGGGATCCACCATCCGTTAATTGTCGGGTACTCCACTAAAGACCGAAAGTTGCACTCTTCTCACTACATATATATTTCTGTATCCATATCAACCAATCAACAGCGTGATAACCCTTCACAGATTGCTAGTAAATACAGCTGGGCTAATTTACCGTTTTGCCCCTGTAGTTACATCTAACTCCTTAAGTATCACTGATTCCTCTAATAAACAATAAGTCATAGTCCTACTATGACAAGGTCCTCTCTTTGAAAGAGAGGGTGTGACTATTATGTTCAAGACCCACAATCAGCCCTTAGGGAGCAATCTATCTACTTACCCTTACTTCGGGAAAGGAGTGAATTTCGTCGTGTGTAATTGAGTTCCCAATTCTCCCAATTAGACAAATCCCCAAAAAGGTAGGCTTGTTGAGTTGGCAATTTAGCCACTCTCACCCATACGAATCAAAGGATCGCCCTCATAGGCAGAAGTTTCCAAAACACTTAGGATTAAGGTCATGTCACCTATGGTCGTTTTAGTGAGATGTAAGTCTCAATTATCAATGATGTTATATAAAGAGACAAATCATCTCGTGGTCCGGTCTTATACAAACTTTTTGTATAGGACACTCCCGATCACATGTAACCACATGAATGGTCAGGATCAGACCATTTGTAGTAGTTCACAACACTTGTAAACCTCTACAAAGCGAGTCATATCCGTAATATCACCAGGATAAGGTATCCCTCCTTAATCTGTATACTACAAATCTTTTAGATTATTACTTAAGGCATGATCCACTTGTATATCTCACATACATGCTTAAATTTACATAAAATAACCACGTATCATTGTTTATTGGATATGAGTAAATGAAAATAAAACAACTCTTATTTTATTAATAATAATGTGTACATCTGTTTACAAACTACGAGTATCTGGGAGAATTAGGACACCAATCCAACAGCTTCAACCTCTGGGACAAAGTCTATACCTTCTTCCTCCGGCACCAAAAAGTGAAAGAAGAAGAAAGGTAGAAAGGGGAAAGCTAATCTACAAGTTGTTGCTCAAAAGAAAGACAATGTTGCAAAGGGAATTTTTTTCCATTGCAATCAAGAGGGAAATTGGAAGAGGAATTGTCCCAAGTACTTGACAGAAAAGAAGAAGGCCGAGAAAGGTAAATGTGATTTGCTTGTATTAGAAACATGTTTAGTGGAGAATCATGATTCTACCTAGATTATAGATTTTGGTGCCACTAACCACATTTGTTTTTTATTTTACGGAATTAGTTCCTGGCAACAACTAGATGCTGGTGAGATGATGATGCAGATTGGAACTAGGCACATCGTCTCAGCTGTGGTAGTGGGAGGTCTCTAATTAACTTTACAGAATAAACTAATTTTACTAGAAAATATGTATGTAGTTCCTAGTTTAAAAAGGAACTTACTTTTTGTAAAGTGCTTACTTAAACAAAAATATCGTATAAATTTCACTGTAAATAAAGTGTTTACTTCAAATAATGGTGTCAATATTTGTTCAGCTAAACTGGAAAATAATTTATATGTGCTAAGGTCATTAGCAATTAAATCCCTCCATAACACTAAAATGTTTAAAACTGCGATAAATCAACATAAAAGGCTTAAAATTTCTCCTAAAGAAAATGTCCAACTTTGGCACCTAAGATTAGGACACATCAATCTCAATAAGATTGAGAGACTGGTGAAGAATAAACTTCTAAGGGAATTAGAAGAAAATTCTTTATCTGTGTGTGAGTCATGCCTTGAAGGTAAAATGACTAAAAGACCTTTTACTGGAAAAGGTTACAGGGCCAAAGAATCTCTAGATCTGGTACATTCAAATCTCTAGAGCTGGTACATTCAGATCTCTGCGGTCCGATGAATGTCAAAATAAGAAGATGTTTTGAGTATTTCATCACCTTTACTGATGATTATTCGAGATATGGGTATGCTTATTTGATGCAACATAAGTATGAATCTTTTGAAAAGTTCAAAGAATTCAAGGTTGAAGTTGAAAATACATTAAATAGAACAATTAAGACATTTCGATCTGATTAAGGTGGAGAATTTATGGATCTGACAATTCTAAAACTATTTGATAGAACATGGAATTGTATCCCAACTCTCAGCACCTGGTACACCTTAGCAGAATGGTGTATCAGAAAGGAGAAATTGAACCCTGTTGGACATGGTTCAGTCTATGATGAGTGACACTTCCTTATCTGACTTGTTTTAGGGTTATGCAGTAGAGATTGCAACATATATTTTAGACTGCGTTCCATCTAAAAGTAAACCTTCAACAAAGGGAGCACATAAGGGAGCACAAGCCTTGCAGTAAAGTTATGTTGAATGAACTTTCCAAAGAAACTACTGAACCTTCAATAAAAGTTATTGAAGAACACAACACCTCAACAAGAGTTATTGAAGTGGGATCATCTAGTAGGTCAAATTCATCTCAAGTGTTGAGGGAACCTCGACACAATAGGAAGGTTGCGAACCCACCTATTCGTTATGGGTTTAACGAAAATCCCAACTATGGTAGCTAACGGAGAAGTTGATGATCCATTGTTTTATAAAAAGGAAATAGAGGATGCTTACAAAGATGAGTGGATCAAAGCTATGGATCTCGAAATGGAGTCAATATACTTCAATTCGATTTAGGATCCTGTAGATCTACCTGATGGGGTTAAAAATATAGGTTGCAAATGAATCTACAAGAGAAAAAGGGGTGTTGATGGGAAAGTGCAAATCTTCAAGGCTAGACTAGTGGCAAAGGGTTATACCCAGGTTGAGGGAGTCAACTATGAGGAAACTTTCTCACTTGTTGCTATGTTAAAGTCTATCCGGATCCTCTTGTCCATTTCCTTACATTATGACTATGAGATTTGGCAAATGGACATCAAGACTGCCTTTCTGAAACTGAGGAGACCATCTACATGGAGCAGCCCGAGGGATTCATATCCCAAGATCAAGAGCAAAAGGTTTATAGGCCCATTTATGGATTGAAGCAAGCTTCTCGATTTTGGAACATAAAGTTTGATACTGCGATCAAATCTTATGGCTTTAATCAAAATGTTGATGAGCCTTGTGTATACAAGAGGATCATCAACAATTCAATAGCTTTCCAAGTGTTATACGTAGACGATATCCTATTAATTGGGAATGATATAGGTCTATTGACTGAAGTTAAGAACTGGCTAGTGACCTAATTCCAAATGAAAGGTTTGGGAGAGGCTCAGTTTGTTCTAGGAATTTAGATCTTTAGAGATCAAAAGAATAAAACGTTAGTTCTGTCTCAAGCATCGTATATTGACAAAATGCTTTTTAAGTATTTGATGCAGAACTCCAAGAGGGGCTTACTACCTTTCAGGCATAGAGTAATATTTTCTAAGGAGCAGTGTCCTAAGACACCTCAAGAGGTTGAGGAAATGAAACATATCCCCTATGCATCAGTTGTTAGAAGCCTGATGTATGCAATGTTATTACGAGACCTAACATCTGCTATGCAGTGGAGATAGTCAGTAGATACCAGTCTAATCTAGGATTTGATTACTAGACCGTCGTTAAGAACATCGTTAAGTATCTATGGAGAATGAGGGACTACATGCTCGTGTATGGTTCTAAGGATCTGATCCTTACTGAATACACGGATTATGATTTCCAGACTGATAAATATTCTAGGAAATCCATATCAGGATCAGTGTTCACTCTTAATGGAGGGGCAGTAGTCTAGAGGAGCACCAAGTAAGGGTGCATTGCTGACTCTACTATAGAGGCCGAGTATGTAGCGGCTTGTGAAGCTGCTAAGGAAATTGGTTGGCTTAGAAAATTCTTTACTAATCTAGAAGTCGTTCCAGACATGTCAAAGCCCATCACACTTAATTATGATAATAGTGGTGCTGTGACTAATTCTCGAGAGCCTAGGAGTCACAAGCGCGACAAACACATTGAGCAGAAGTATCATCTAATCCGAGAGATTGTGCATCGATGGGACGTCATTGTCACGTAGATAGCTTCAGAGCATGATGTTATTGATCCATTTACAAAAGCCCTTACGACTAAGATGTTTGAGAGTCACGTATAGAGTATGGGTCTATGGGACAGGCTACGTTTAGACTAGGGCAAGTGGGAGATTTCTACTGGGCGGTTTGTGCCCTAGTTTATTGATTTATATACTTTATATTTTAGTATGACTTTTACATTGTACACCCCAATAGCTTTAGGTCAAATAGGAGATTGTTGGGGTTGATGTCCTAAATCTCGTAGGGTCTCATAGTTTATAATTGTAATGTACAAACATTTTATTTATGTAATACAATATGTGATGAACATTTTATTTAGTAGATGGATAATGTTAGATACCTTATCCTGGTGACATTACGAATATGGCCCGCCTTGTAGATGTTACAAATGTTTTAAAGTGCTACAAATAATCTGATCCTAATCATTCATGTGGGGACATGTGAGCGAGAATATTCTATATAAAGAAGTTTGTATAAGACCGGACCACAAAATGCTTAGTCTCGTTATATAACGTTGTTCATAATAGAGACTTACATTTCACCATGATGACCATAGATAACATGACCTGAATCCTGAGTTAGTTATGAACTCCTGTCTATGAGAGTGGTTTTTTGATTTATATGGGTGAAAGTGGCCAGATCGCTGACTCAATAAGTCTTCCATTTTGGGGATTCATCTTATTGGGGAGCTGGGAACACAGCTACATAAAAAGAAATTCACTCCTTCCCTAATGTCGAGACAAGTAGATAAATTTCTCCCTTAAGAACTAATTCTGGGACTTGAACAATATGGCACCACACCCTTTCCTGGCTCAAGAAAGGTTTGGTCATAGTTGGACTATGAATTATTGTTCATTGGAGGGATCGGTGGTACTTAAGGAGGTAGATTTAACTAAAGGGGCAAAATAGTTGGCCCAATTGTTCTTAGTGAAGGGTCATTATACTGTTGACTGGTTATATCCAATGGACATAGAAATATATCTATAGTACGAAGACTGCAACTGACGGTCTTTAGTAGAGTGCCCTTCAGTTAATGGATGGTGAATAATTTAATTAAAGAGTTTAATTAATTACTCATGTACCGTCGAAGTTTCAATCTACAGGTCCATGAGGTCCCCTCAGTAGCTCAATAGGAATAAATGAGAATCAATTTTTGGATTAATTGGAATTATTCAAATTAATTGAGGGAATTAATTATATATGATATAATTGATTAATTTTAATTTTTTATGATATAATTACTATAATGTATTTGATATATTATATTATTTGTGAGAGAAAATGAGTATAATATGATTCAAATATTGATTATTTGAATTGGATTCATATTGCTAAATTTAATATAAATGTGATTTATATTAAATTCTATTGGTGAGAGAAAAGAAACTATAGGTTATATTTTATATGATACAATATTAAAACTATAGGTTATATGTTATATTTCATATAACATATAGTTTAATAAATATTATATGATAAGTTAGTTATCATATTAATATATATTAAATTAAATTAATTTTACTAATTTAAAATTAATTTAAATTAATTAAGAGTGGGAGTTTCCCCATTTTTTTTCTCTACTTCACTTAAGTGGGAAAGTTGATTTCTAAAATTGGCTTCGTCTTCTTCCTGAGAATAACACATAGTTGAAGTACAGTGCTCTAATTAGAATTCCCAGTGATCATCTCTTCCTTGCTCAAAACATTTTCCTTCCCTAAAAATAATCTAAAATAGCCAGAGCCCATAACTCTTGGGTTCTCTACCCGAGAATACTGTGGTCTCCAAGTGGTGGTGGTGCTTTTTTGGTGTTTAGGTTCTTCATAGAGAAGAATGATTTGTGAAGATTTTTTTGTCTTCAAAGGTAAAGGTTTTTGAAACCCTATTTATTTTTATTGTAATTAGCATGCTATATTTCATACATATAAATGCATATTTTTCCTTCTTCTGTAAAAATTGCAATTCTGTAATAATTAGGGTTTGGAAAGATCCACTTCTGCTCAAGGATCCCTCATAAGGGTTCCTTCAGTGGGTTGGAACTGGACAAATCGTCTCAGCAGTAGCAGTGGGGGGCCCTCATATTAGTTTTGCAGAAATCATTTTTATTGTTAAACAATGTTTATGTAGTTCCTGGTTTGAAGAGAATTTTATTTCTGTAAAATGTTTGCTTGAACAACATTATTCACTAAAATTGTATGTAGATGAAGTGTTTATTTACAAGGATGGTGTTAAAATATCTTATTAAAACCTAGAAAGTAATTTGTATGTGCTAAGAAGGTTAGCAACTAAGATGCTTCTTAATACTAAAATGTTCAGATCTGCAACAACTCAACATAAAAGACAAAAGATTTCTCATAAACAAAATACTCAACTTTGGCACCTAAGATTAGGTCATATAAATCTCAATAGGATTGAGAGGTTTGTAGAGTGGACTTCTAAGGGAGTTAGAAGAAGACACTTTACCAGTATGTGAGTCATACCTTGAAGGCAAAATGACTAAAAGGTCTTTTACTGGAAAAAGTCAGAGGTAAAGAACCCTTGGAACTTATATATTCAGACCTCTATCGTCCTATGAAAGTTAAGGCAAGAGGAGGGTTTGAATATTTCATTTCTTTCATAGATGATTATTCTAAATATGGGTATGTTTACGTAATGCAACATAAGTCCGAAGCTCTTGAAAAGTTCAAAGAGTATAAGGTCGAGGTTGAGAATACATTAGGTAAAATAATTAACACACTTCGAACAAATCGAGGTGGAAAGTATATGGATTTAAGATTCCAGGACTATTTGATAGAACATGGAATCACATCTCGACTCTCAGCACCTGGTACTCCTCAGCATAATGATGTATCAGAAAAGAGAAATAAAACCTAGTTAGACATGGTTCGGTCTATGATGACGTATGCTCATTTACCTAATTTGTTTTGGGGTTGGGGTTATGCATTAATGACTACAGTTTATATTTTGAACTGTGTTCCTTCCAAAAGTGTTTCTGGAACACCTTTGGAATTATGGCATGCTCGTAACATTAGTTTACACCACTTTAGAATTTGGGGTTTCCCAGCACATATGCTTGAGGTAGATCCTAAGAAATTAGAACCTTGTTCAAAATTATGCCTATAGGCTACCTCAAGGGAATAAGGGATGGTTATTTCTATGATCCTAAGAAAATAAAGTATTTATGCCGACAAATGCTACATTTTTAGAAGAGGACCACATTAGGGAGCATAAGCTCCACATTAAATTGTGTTAAGTGAGCTTTCTAGTGAAACCATTAAAATTTCAACAAAAGTTGTTGAAGAGGCTAGTACATCAACAAGAGTTGTTGATGTCGGTTCATCTAATGAAGCACATTCACCTCAATAATTAAGGGAGCCTCGATGTAATGGGAGGACTGCAAACCCGCCTACTCGTTATATGGGTTTAACATAAACCTTGATCGTCATATCATATGGCAACATTGAGAATCCATTATTTTATAAACAGGCAATGGATGATGTGGACAAAGATGATTGAGTTAAAATTATGGATCTAAAAATGGAGTCTATATACTTCAATTCAGTTTGGGATCTTGTAGATCAACTTGATGGGGTAAAGCCTATAAGTTGTAAATGGATCTACAAGAGAAAAGGGAGTGTAGATGCGAAGGTTCAGATCTTTAAGGCTAGACTTGTGATAAAGGGTTATACCCAGGTTGAGGGAGTGGACTATGAGGAAACTTTTTCACCTGTTGCCATGTTGAAGTCTATTCATATTCTCCTGTCTACTGCCATATATTATGACAATGAGATATGGAAAATGACGTTCAAGACTGCCTTTCTAAATTGTAATCTTGAGTAGACGATTTATATGCAACAACTAGAGAGATTCATTAAACAAGGTCAAAAGCAAATGGTTTGCAAGCTTAATCAATTCATTTATGGATTGAAACAAGCATCTCGATCTTGGAATAAGGTTTGATACTATGATCAAATATTATGGCTTTGACCAAAATGTTGATGAGTCTTGTGTCTACAAAAAAATCATCAATAGTTCAGTAGCTTTCTTAGTGTTGTATGTGGATGATATCCTACTAATTTTAAACAATTATATTATTAATTTTTTTTTTTAACAATTGTCTATATTGAAATATAGTTTCTGAATTTTCTTCCAAAAACATATATGAAAACATGAAAATTTTGTGAATGACTTGTTTTTGAATTGATGAGATTTCCTACCAAATATAAGTTGCCTTCCTCTTTTCCCCCTCTCCTCCTTCTCCATCTCCCATTTCTCCCTCTTTAAAACCATATATCCCCTTGATTTCTCTCTAGCCCTTTTCCTAGAAATTTTGGATAAGTTTTCTTTAAATTTTCGTAGTAAAAAATATAATTCTTAATTTTTTCTTTTCTCACACTTACCTAACACTAAGTGTAGAACCATCAATCTCAGTGTAACAATCATATTAAATAATTAATTAGAAAATAATTTTACATTTGAAAGTAGAAGAGAGTATTCAAATGTATAACCTATGACTTGACCACTTAATTATATAACTTTATGTAAATTTATTAGTCATACATTGAACACACCATATTTAAAAGAAGAAAAAAAAAACAGAGATGTATTGTCAAAGTGACATTAGCTCAATAGTAATTACTATATACTCTTTAATATCAGATGTTCAAATTTTCATATCCTACCATTGTTGTACTAGTTATAAAGTATCATACCAATATTATTTTTTTACAATATATGACATTACAAATTGAGGATAAACAAATCAAAGTTACAATCTACACTTTCAAATATTTAAGCTAGGAAACATAGACAATGGTGGAGTGATGTCCCACCTCTAATTCCTAGAAGTGAAAGCCAAATTCATTTATAAGTCAAAGAAAAGGAAATAGCTGTGAATAAATGGAATTTCTATAACAACTTGAGGTTGACCCATTAATTGGGTTGAAATTTTTCTTTCTTTCTTTTCTTCTTTCCAAATGGATATGGATTGTGGGACGTATCCATCACTTCATCTAAAAATAATAATCTATTCAAAATAAACTATGAAGATTTCATATTTTGTTGTTTTATACTGTCGTTAGTTGTCTTTTCTCTTTATATAGTTGAAATCTACCAAAAAAAAATATACTTTCAACTTTTCTTGCCTACTTTATTTTGGGTCCTCAATCTTTATAATATTATGTTTGTTTTTAAATTTTGTGAATCTTCATTCTAGTTTTTACTTTGATTTTCTTTTTATACTAGTTAAGGATGTATAAGGATTGTGTTGGATTGAGTTGTCCGTTATAACTTATTTTTTTCTATAACTAAAATTTCATAAAACTTAAATGTTAAATACCAAATACTTATAATATTTATTACAAATTTTAAACAAAGACAAATATTATAACAATTTTTTTTTTAAAAAAAATATTAAAACTAAATATATATAATATGGGTTGCATTTGTTCAATCCGATTTTTTTTCAAAAAGACCAACCCGAGGCTAACCCAACCCAATAAAAATAGAAAAAGTTTAATCCAACCCAACCCAAAAATAAAACTAATCCAAACCAACTTTTACGGTTTGGATTGGATAATCCAGATTGTTCAAGTTATCTGTTTTTTTTTTTAACATCCTTGTAGGTCAACCTAACTCCATTAAAACAAGCACTCCTATACCTAACTTTCTATATGTGAATCAAATACATGTTCTTAAATAATAAGGATTCTAACAATTCTTTTTTTAGAAAAAAAACTGCAGAATCTATTATCTAAGGACTAATCCAGTATATTTGAATTAAAAATAAAAGGAAAAAAAAAACTTGAAATTTATATGAAAAGAAAGAGAGCTGTACAAGCGGATTCAGGTAGGTTTGAAAAGGAATAAGAGAAAAGAGCAATTCGGTTGATAATGTTAAATAACAGAATAGGGAAAAGGAAAGGAGAAAACATACAAAAGGCTTAAAGACAAAAGGAAAAAAAAATTAAAAATAAAAAAAGAAAAGAAGAAAAAGGAAAAAAGGAAAAAAAAAAGAATCAAGAGTGGGAGAGAATAAAGGGACCTTTGCCTCCAAAAAAAAGTCAAAAAAATTGAATGAAAAAAAGGGGGAAATTTTTCAATTTACAAGTTTATGTTATATCAATTTAAACTCTAAACTAATAATTATATCAATTTAAATCATGAACTACTAATTATATCAATTTCAACGATGTATTAATTTACATTTTTTTTTTTAGATTTTAGTTTGAAAAACATGGTGAGATCTTTAACTTTTTTCAATTAAACTTGTAAATTATTGAAATGAAATAATATGAAACATTTATTAAGATTATATTTGAAAATTGTAGTTGCAATCAATTATTACAGTGTGTTTATCCAAATAAAACATAATTAAAAATTTAAATTGATATACTTAAAAAAAATTCTAAATTTAAATTGATACTATTATTAGTTTAAGTTTAAATTGATATAAACAAAAAATTTAAACTTATAAATTGATTTTTTTCTCTGAATAAAAAATGGACTGAATTGAGAATATAAAAAGCGTCCAAAACTGTTGAAAACTAAAACGGAAGAAAGTGAACTCCATTGAGACCAAGCTTTTAGCAAGTAGACATAAACAAAACACAATTTAAAGGGAAAATTTCATTAGTCCGAAGAATACAATTCCTTGAATACTTCACTTAAAGACGATTCTTCTTTAAATACTTCACTTCTTTAAAGATGATTCTTCCTTAAAGACGTGAAGTCTTAAATTTCCTAAAAGACGATTCTTCTTTAAATACTTCACTTCTTTTATCTTTTTGTCTTTTGTATAGTTCAATGTCATGGAAAATATTTAAAATAAAAATACAATTTTTGATTTTTATATAATTGTTTGGAATCAGTTTTTGCAATATCTGTAAATATGGCAAAATATTTTGAAAACTTATTTTGATTAATTTCAATTTATCCTTAAAAATTATATATGATCATATAATTGGTACATGAGATTGGTGTATCCAACATTCACATATAAGGGTATGTTATTGATATATCAACTTTCATAATTGTATATATAAGTGTGATTGATTCCTAACAATATAATAAATTAGGTATATAAATGATAAATCATATTCATATCTAGTATAGAAGACAAACATTTAGGTTATAAAAAACATACATTTCATTTAAGACAGGTAAATAACACATAACAATTCAATAAGAGAAATTAAGTATAATAAATAAAAGTTCTATATCATTTTACAAAAATAGAGAGAGAAGTAATATATTAAATATATCCTTGATATATCAACATTCATATTAAGTATATTAAGTACATCATTCACATACCAACACTCACTCATGATTAGATATATCAATGATATATCCAATTTTATATTTTGGTGAACAACTCAAGTCGAAATTAGTTCCTATTTTTGTATATTTAGTTGCTAATATTTCTTTCTCTTTTAGTGTATTTAGTTGTTGATATTTATGTTGTATTTTAGTCATTCAAACTGTATTATTCAATATATAAATAACATAACATGTCCTAAGTAAATTACACGAACAAATAGGGTTGTTCAAAAAGCCCGATGATCCGAAAAAATCAATCAACCCAATCCAATCCGTGCAGTTTGGGTTGGATTAGGTTCACATAAATAAAAATTTTAACTTCAAATATTTGTTATTAATTTCAAATATTTTTTTTCTTTTTACTTTATAACATAATTATTTATACATATATTGATTTTAATTTTATTTAATTTAAACATTTTTTGAATAATTTATTTTTCAACAATTCTTAAAAGTAGTTTCTTTCCACTTTAGAAATAAAATTTTTACTATATAAATTGAAATTGATTAATTAATCTTAATTCAATATATGAAAATAATTCAATTAGATTTTTACATATTTACTTGTTGTTTCTTTTTAAAAATTTTTTTTAAATAAATGACCCGATCAATCCGAACCAAACCAACCCAAATATTTTATGATTGGATTGGGTTCATTTTTTTAATAAGGGTTATTTGGGTTGAAAAAATTTACAACTCGAACAATTGAGTTGGGTCTAAAAAGTCTTTCAAGACAACTAAATCTAATCCATGAACACCTTTACGAACACTTTCTCTCTTTTTTATTTATTTATTTTTTATCAGAGCAAGTTCAATCCTTTTTTTTCCACATGGACGGTAGTGGCAATTCCTTAACTCAATCACAAAAAGAAGAAATCCCAACGTACAACAATGATGTCAACACTAATGCCAATACTGTTGGATTGTCCCAACAATTTCAAATTGACAGGATTTTAGCATTTGGAAATCTTCTCAACACCATGCTCACCTTAAAGTTGAATGAGACCAACTTCTTGTTATGGAAGTCGAGGGTACTTGCCGAGGCCAATGCCTATTTTCTTAGCACCAAAGCTCCTCCTCCAGAGTTTGTAGCAGTCACAAAGAATGCCAAGACCACCTATGCAATCAATCCAGCCTTCGAAGAATGGACAACCGCTGACCAAGCTCTCTTAGGATGGTTTTTTTGGATCCATGGAGGCCATTGTGGCTTGTGATGTTATAAATCACATTGCCTCTCGAGATCTTTGTAGGGCCTTGGAAAATAGATATGGGACAGCAAACAAAACTTGTATAACTCATGTAAAAGCGAGTTTACAAAATACTCACAAAGAACAAATGAAAATGGAAGAATATCTTGCATTAATGAAGCAAATATCGGACAACCTCGCGCTAGTAGGTGAACCAATTTCTGAACCAAGTTTGATCTCAAGTGCTCTCATTGGCCTAGATGCTTAGTACTTACTCATAACACATCAATTGAATGCTAAAGATTCTTTAAGCTAGTAGGAAGCACATTCTACATTGACAGCATTTGAGCATACTCTAATTCATCTAAATGTAATTTCTCACAACTCAGAAGTGACAAATGTCATAGCAAATGTTGCTTTTAGTAAATAGGTTCAAAACCTATTGGCAACAATACAACGAAGAAATCAAAACTTCCAGCAATACAGAGGTCAACACAACAATAAACCCAGAGGAAGAAATAGAAGAAGAGGTGGCAACGGAATGGGTTTGAATCCCAATGTGGTAGTGTGCAATCACTCTTGTCTTTATGGAAAAATCAAAATTGAGCATAAATTTTCTATAGTTTAGAAAAAAGTACCTTTGAAGACCAATTCATCAAGAACAACATCTATCTGCACGATCTCCCAAGAATTCGAATGGATGAACACCACCGTTAGGTTACCCTACTATGTCTTTGCGAAGGTCAATGATGGTGAGATCCTTCTTTTCGACAAGGGAAAGAGAACTTTTTTAGAGAATTAATTTTCCCTAGGAAATTTAGGGAGAGTTTAGGGTTTAGGGTTTAGGGTTTAGAGTGAGCAAAGAGATGAGATTGAGAGTTTTCAAAAACATTTATGTTTCTCCATTAAACACAAAATCTAAAATGGGGAAATAACCCCCTCACTCCCATTCTCCATTCCCCTACATAATTGGAGAGGAGTTATTTTATTTTAAAATAAATAAATGATTAATTTAATTAATATCTATTAAATCATATTTAATAAATAATAAATAAATAATTATTAATTAATCAATATAAATATCACATATTTATTTAATCTTACAATTAAATCATAAAAATGCACATATCTCTCTTAACCTATAATTTTAATATGAATCTTATTTATATTAATTTTATTATATAGTTTTAATATGAATTCAAGTTATATTAATTTAATATTCGAATCTTATTTAAATATTATTCTCTCATATTATGTAGTTCTAATTATAAATCATATTTATAATTAACTATATATACTATAATGTATCATTATACATTATACTTTACATTAATCTTTATTATTATAAAATTTTCCTAAATAATTTTAATAATTGAAATTATTTCAAAATTAGCTAATCCTTGTTATACCCTTAATGAGCTAGCAAGGGATCTAATAAACCTACAGATTAGAAGCTCAAATGGTTCGAAATTAAATTAATTAAACTCTTTAATTAACATAATTAACATTCATTAAATGTGGGTCACTCCACTAAAGACCCACAGCTGCACTCTTCACATTGTAGATATATGTTTGTGTCCATGTATATAACAAGTAAGTCGATCCTTCACAAATTGCTCGTAATTACAGTTGGGTCATAATTACTATTTTACCCCAGTAGTTACTTCTTTCTTCTTAAGTCTAATTGATCCTCTAATAAACAACATAGTCCTCCCACAAACACATCTCTCTTGGGCCAATGAGAGGGAAGGGCCTTTGTTCAAGACACGAAGTCAACACATAAGAGAGCAATTCATCTACTTTCCTTGAAGACGGGAAGGAGTGAACTTCATCTTGTGTAACCATGTTTCCAGCCCTCAAAGGTAGAAGTTCATAATTCATTCAGGATTGAGATTGAGTTACCTATGGTCATCCTATTAAATATCAGTCTTTTCAATCAACAGTGTTATAAAGAAAGATCAAACATTTCGTAGTCTGGTCTTATACAAACTCTTTGTATAGGATACCCTCACTTACATGTCTCCGTATGAATGATTTGGATCAAATCATTTGTAACACTTAAAACTCTTGTAGCACTTACAGAGTTGGTCATATCTACAGTGACCAGGATAAGACAACCAACCTTATTCGTATACTGTAAACCTTTTAGGTTATTATTTGAACATGATCCACTTATATGTCTACCACATACTATTCAAGTTACATTAAATAACCTTGAATCTTAGTTTATTAGATTGAGTTAATGTAATCTAAATGTAAAATAAAATGCATCTTTATTAATAAATTATTTACAAATCACAAACTACAAGATCCACGAGACTTAGGACACTAAATCCAACAATCCTCCACTTTTCCTAGTAAGTGGGGTGTACAATATAAAATAAAGTATACAATATAATGAAGTAAAGCATACTCTATACCCAATAATACTCACACTTGCCCTAGACAAGATAACGCATATCCCATACATCCAGACTCTCAAGGTAGCCCTTAAAACCTTTAGTCATGAGAGTCTTCATAAATGGATCAACCACATTGTGCTCCAAAACTATCTTTGTGATGATTACATCTCCCCATTGCATAATCTCCCTAATGAGATGATACTTGCGCTCGATGTGCTTTCCTTATTTATGGCTTTGAGACTCTTTGAAGTTTGACACAACACCACTATTATCACAATAAAGTATGATTGGTAGACATGTTTGGAACAACTTCCAAATCTTTCAAAATCTTCCTAAGCCAAATAACTTCTTTAGGAGTTTCACAAGCAGCTACATATTCTGCCTCCCATGGTAGAATCAATAATACAACCTTGTTCGACGCTACGCTATACTACCTCTGTTAAGAGTGAACATTGATCCTGATGTGGATTTCCTAGAATCCTTCTCAGTCTAAAAATCAGAGTCAATGTATCTTGTAAGGATCTCTTGTAAGGATCAAATCCTTAATACCATACATAAGCATGTAGTTCTTTGTTCTCTTAAGATACTTGAGGATGATCTTAACAACAGTCTAGTGATCAAATCCTAGATTGGATTGATATCTGCTGACTATCCCTATTGCCTAGTAGATGTCTAGCCTTGTACACAACATGGCGTATATAAGGTCACCCACTACAGATGCATACGAAATTCGTCTAAGCTTCTCGATTTCTTGAGGTGTCCTAGGAAACTATTCTTTAGACAAGATTATTCTATGCCTAAAGGTAATAAACCCTTCACTGAATTCTGTATCGAATATCTGACAAACATTGTTGATATACGACGCTTGAGACAAACTATCCCTAATGATTTGGATCCTTAGAAAATAACTATACTTCACCCAATTCTTTCATTTAGAATTGAGTATCCAACCACTTTTTAACATCCGTCAATAAACCTACATCTTTCCTAATTTGTAGGATATCATCCACGTATAATACTAAAAAAGCTATTGAACTGTTCATGATTTTCTTGTATACACAAGGTTCATGAATGTTTTGGTCAAAACCATAAGATTTTGATCACGGTATCAAATTTTATATTCCAAGATCAAGGTGTTTGCTTCAATCCATAAATGACAGATTTAGCTTGCAAACCTTTTGCTCTTGACCTTGTGTAATGAATCCCTCTAGTTTATAACATTAAAAAAGACAGTCTTGACATCTATTTGCCATACTTCATATTCACAATATGTGGAAATAGAAAAAAGAATATAGATAGACTTTAACATGACAATAGATGAGGAAGTTTCATCATAATCCACTCAATCAACCTAGGTATAACCCTTTGTCACCAGTCTAGCCTTAAAAGTTCACACCTTTCCATCTACACCTCTCTTCCTCTTGTAGATCCATTTACAACCTATAGATTTTACCCTATCAAGTTGATCTACAAGATCCCAGACTTGATTAAAGTACATGAACTCCATCTAAAATTTATGGCTTTAATCCATTCATCTTTTTCCACATCACCAATTGCTTGGTAGGTCAATGGATCCTCGACGTCATTATTTGGTATGACGGCTTAAGAAGAATGTGATTGACTAGATGAAGCCACATCAACAACCTTTGTTGAAGAGCTAGGTTCTTCAACAACTCTTGTTGAAGTTTCAGTAGTTTCGTTGGAAAGCTCATTCAAAACGGTTTTGATTCTTAGTTTATGCTCCCTAATGAGGTCTCCTTCCAAGAAAGTTGTATTTGTCGACATAAACACTTTATTCTCTTTTGGATCATAGGAGAGACCACCTTTTTTTTCTTTAGAGTAGTCTATGAATAGGCATAACTTCAAATGTGGTTCCAATTTGATTGAGTTAGCCACTAACATATGGGTCAGACACCCCCAAATCCTGAGATGTCATAAAATACTTTTACGATCCATCCATAACTCAAAAGATATTTCAAAAACACTTTTTGATGGAACTTGATTCAAAAGATAGGTTTCAATTTCCACTTCATATCTCTAGAACGACCGAACCATGTCTAATCGAGTTCTATTTCTCCTTTCTAATATACCATTCTGTTGAGATGTACTAGGTGCTGAGAGTTGAGATGTAATTCCATGCTCTATCAAATAGTTCTTGTATCCTATATCCATACTCTCCACCTTAGTCTGATCAAAGTTTTTTTTTTTTTTTTTTTTTATCATTTTACCAAATAAATTCTCAACTTCAACCTTGTACTCCTTGAACTTTGCAAGTGTATCAAACTTGTGTTGCATTAGGTAAACATACCTAAATCTAGAATAATTATCTATAAAAGTAATGAAGTATTCATACTCTCTTCTCACCTTAACATTCATTGGACCACAAAGGTCTATATGTTCAAGTTCAAAGGGTTATTTGGCTCTATAACCTTTTTCCAATAAAAGGTCGTTTTATCATTTTTTTTTTCTAGACAAGATTCACATGCAGGTAAAGAATTTTCTTCTACTTCTTTAAAAGTCCATTTCTGACCAATCTTTTAATCTTATTGAGATTTATGTGGCCCATATTAAATGCCAAAACTAGGCATTTTATTTTGGAGAAACTTTTAGTCTTTTATTTTGTGTGGTTACCATGTTGAACATTTCAACATTGTGGATCATTTTTTATGTTGTTGGTCTTAGCACATAAAAGTTATTTCGTTTGTTATTGAAAAAGTATCAATAAAGATTTTAAAAATAAATGCTTTATCATGAACAAATGATATATTATATGAATATTTCAATAAATAAAGGAATGAAATTAATGAAATTATTTCTCTTAAAATGAGGAACAAGAAATATGTTCCTAAAAATATAAATTGAAAATTAACTTCAAGCTCCCAACTACAGCTTCCGAGATGACCTGCCTTGTTGATGACATGCAGAAATGCATGTCATCTTAGACCTTTTATTTAGAATTATGAGGGCTATTAAGCAAAATATGCGGCAATTATGTTAGGAATTCATGAGAAAATGAGCTTGCGGCATTCAACTTTAAGAATCTCGGTTAACCCATTATTATGCGTTATTATGCGTTGAATTATCTATTTTTGTAGCTAACGCAGGAAGCCGGACTACCACATAGACGACTGCATGCAGAGAAACGCTGCATCACAAAAACGAACGCATTCGATCAATGCATGGGTGTTGCGGTAATCAGCCGCATGCGTCTATAGAAGTTGCGTGTAGAAGTTGCGGTATTAAGCGAATGTGGTCACTGTACAATTGCGGCTACACGATAACGCATAATAAAGGATCAACGCAAGGTTGGTGGAATAAACGCATCGACGCATATCTTGAGGAAATCAAAAGGTGATGTTGACATTTCATCTACCACGCCGTTAGTAGCAGAGATTCAGAAAAGGACAACGCGTCACGAATGTCAGAATCAGAGCAGTACATGAATGTTGTCGGTGATCCAAGCTCTATATAAAGAAGCCAATGAGCAGAATTTCAACTAATCTAAGGTTTTTGCCTGAGGTTCGCCTAGGGCAGATCCTTGTGATCCAGACAAATACATGAGAAGAAGCTTAAGAGTTCTTCATCTCCTTCATCCATTCTGAGTGACAACCAGAACCTTCGATCGGAGATAGATCTTAGGAGAGCCAGCTTTACCACCCTTCCATGGCACCACCGGTGCCTTGACACACATCCGGTGGAAGCAAATCATTGCTTCCAGCCGGTCATTACATTTTCTCTTATTTTCTTATATTGTATTGTATTACATCTGGTCATTAAGGAATTAATACATTATGTGTTCAATGCATTTCTGTGTTTCCTTCAATTCCATCTCCATCTTTCTTTACTTAGCATCCATACTTTCATTGTATCACTTAGTGAGATTGCTAGAGTACCGCATACTTAATCATGTGGATTAAAGATATGAAGTATGTAGCAAACCATCGAGAGGTGTGCGTTGCGTGAGTGTGTGAGAAAACCTTATTTTCTTAGTGTGAAGCTAATGCAGCACTTGTCTATGAGTAGAGTCAGCAACAACTAACTGCCTGAGAGGGTAAGTTGTTGGTCGCATTAAGCAATGCAAACTATTGTTCACTAGAGGTAGGAATAATCATGTGTCAACCAAGTTTATGTGGTTACCTTGTTTTATGTATGCATCCATCGCACCTTTAGAGCTGCTTGGGAGAGAGTCTAAAGAAAGAACCTAAGACTCGAGAGAGCTAGGTTAGAATCGATGTTCGAAAGGGCTAGATTAGGTTTGCATAAGCAAGAATGGGGACTTAAGAATAAGCTCCGTTTGCCATCACACAGCGTATGCACCCTACGGATAGGTTGTTGCATGCGTCCCGGAAGTAGGATATGGTGGTGATATATGGCCATCACGCTCATGCGGCGAAAGCACGTGAGCGGGTTATAGAGGTTTAGGCTGCATTAGGCTTCTCGGCACTTTCGCATATACATTGCATACGTCCTAGAGTTAGGCTCAAGTGTGTGTAGCATGATCGCATGGCTTGCGTTGACTAAGGTTGCCCTTGCGGTCACTCCGACATTTCATTCATATTCATTTTACTTATTTTCCATCCATTGACTTCCTATCAATAGTTGTCGTGTCTCTACCTCTCATTCATATTCTCATTTCGTTGTCTATTAGTTAGAAGTAGAAGTAGTGTTAGCTTAGAAACCCCATCCACCATTCTTTTATTCAACCGCCACATGCACATTACCGCATTCATCTAGCTACAAGTCCCTAAGTTCGACCTCGGATCACTCGAGAAACTTGCGTCCGCGTTATACTTGGTGTGAGCACAAGAAAACTTGTGATAGGACGCATGGTCATTGCACACATTCGTTAACGCATAGTCATTCCAACGCATGACCACCGATGCATGATAATCAACGTATACCTTAAGAACATGCATCGCATATTACGTCCACGAAATTTTAGTTGTCGAGTAATTGACCTCTAATTTCCCGTCATCAAGTTTTTGGTGCCGTTACCGGGGACTTGGCAGCTAATTGTATGTTGAGTTTTGTGTCTCTGTAGGCAACCTTTTTATCTTTGGAGAATTGCAACTTGTGCGACCAGGCTGCAACCAATATTGAAGTGTAGACGATGCGCCGAAAGCCAGTATTGACCTCAAGGTAGAAGGGCAATCAGTCGCATGAGCTGAAAGCAGCTCTAAGCACATGGTGGCCAATATGCGTCCAACAATTGCCAAAAGTTCCAATGGTCAAGGCAACTTGACCCAAGCAGTCAAGAGTAATCTCCTGCATGGAAGACTCCTTGCGGTGACAACACTCCTAATTTTCCAGGGATGTCTTATACTCTATCTTTACCTTACTTTCTTAGTTTAAGTTATTTTTATTTTTATTGTTATTTTGGATATATTGCTGCTTCCTTGGTTGTGGTGTGATTGTTCCTTGCAGGTGTGATAATAAGTCTCCTCGGTGCGCAGTACAACGGAAGAATTCCTTTCATCCTTCAATGCATGGCTTCGATTGCGTGGATTCCAATGTATGATCGCATGCATTATTTCGCGTAGGGTCTTTTCTTGTGATCATTTATGCCTTATTCTTTTGAAATTCTCTTTTTCTCGATTGTGTTCCTTTGTGATGTTTCTATGATGGTACGTATGATTCACCGCATCTTCTAATTAAGCATCGCAAAGCACTCTTTACTTTTAATAGCTTCTTCAAATTTTGAAAGTCTTAAGTTTTATTTTGTGAAAACCTTCGCTCAAACGTTTATTACTGCATTCATGTGAGTTTGTTTTTAGTTTTGCGGTGAGAACGTTGCCAACCTCTAAGTTTGGGGGTGGCAGCGGTCTCGGAGAATTGCGCTCATTGCGTCATACCTCATCGTTTGCAGCTTATGCGATCGTCTTCATTTTCTTCTCCAGCCGCTTCTTGCTTTGAACGCATTAATGGGCATGCGATCATGATCATCAGACTGCTGAAGGGTATACTGCACAGAAGTAGCGAAATTAGTCTGGGATTCAAATGTTATGCGTTAGAAGTAAGTGATCGCATGTTTTGCTTTCTGTATAAATTTATTGGCAAAATTTATCTAAGTTGTGTGCCTTTGCCTTATTATTTTAAATAAAAGAGATATATTAATTTGTATTTTTACAAGTTATCAATTGTTCTCTTACTCACACAAGATTGGAGAAACTAGAATTTGAATATTACTTTATTTTCTTGGCTTGCTTATAAATGAAAAATCCTACACATATTTATACTAGTAGGAAAATACATCAAAAGACATCAATGATAAATGCAAATACATGTGACTTTTCACCAATACATGAACATTCATTAATGTATCTTGTAATTCATGTATTCAACTATTTCTTGAATCTCAACTATTCATGTATTTGATTAAATGTAATTCATGCACCTTGAATATAAGTCTAGATTAATTCTATCATCCTCACTTAATCTAGATTTGAACAACTCCAAGCTTTTCTTTGAACTTAACAAATAAGTCAAGCTTAAGTGCCTTTGTAAAAATATCTGCCACCTGATCTCGAGTCTTGCAATGTTTCACCATCACTTCTCCATCTTTAACCAAGTCTCTGATAAAAGGATACTTGATTCTAATATGCTTGCTTCTTCTGTGGAAGATTGGATTTTTTGATAATGTAATGGTAGAACCATTATCACAATATAAACTAGTCTGACTTCTTTGCGTACACTTCAATTCTTTCAACATCCATCTAAGCCATAAAGCTTGACATCCAGCTGCAGATAAAAGATGTATTCTGCTTCGGTAGTAGAAAGAGCAACAACATAGGTTGTTTCTTTGAAGTCCATGAAAAAACACCCGGACCAATGCTAAAAACATAACCATATGTGCTTTTATGATCATTAACATTACCACCACAATCACTATCACAAAAACCAACTAACACTGATTCTAGAACTTTCTTGTAATAAATTCCAAAATTAATAATACCAAGAATGTAATAAAGCACTCGCTTACCCGCTTCCCAATGACTTCTTTTCGGGCTTGGCATGAATCTGCTCAACATACTTACAACAAATAGAATATCAGGTCTTGTTGCAGTCAAGTACATCAAGCTTCCAACTAAACTTCGATATAAGCTTGGATCAATATTTTCTCCAATATCATTCTTGCTCAATTTTAAATATGCATCCATGGGCGTGTTACAAAGAAAAGCATTTTCCATTCTAAATTTTTTCAGCAAATCACGAGCATACTTTTGTTGTGAGATGACAATCTCTCAGATTGACTTCAATTTCCAAAAAAATAATACATGAGACATATATCACTCATCTCAAATTCTCTTTTCATGGAATTCTTAAAATCATCTCACAACAGTTTATCATTTCCAGTAAAATGCAAATCATCGACATATAATGAAACAATAAGAAATTTTCCATACTTATCTTCTTTGACATAGAATGCATGCTCATATGAACACCGTTGAAAAGCTGTCTTTATAAAGAAATTGTCGATGCGACTTTACCAAGCTCGCGGAGATTGCTTCAATCCATACAAGGCCTTTTTCAACTTGTACACTTTGTCTTCTTCTCCTTTTTTCACATAACCCAATGGTTGTTCAATGAATATCTCTTCCTTCAAATGTCCATTCAAAAAAACAGATTTTACATCCATTTGATAACTTTCCAATCATTTTGAGCAGCCAAAGACAAAATCAATTGAACTGTCTCAATTCTTGTCACAGAAGCAAAGATCTCTTCATAATTCACACCATATTCATGCTTGTAGCCTTTTACAACAAGTCTTATCTTGTATTTTTCAACTTCGTCATTTGACTTCAGTTTTGTTCTGTACACCCATTTTACTTCAAGAACTTGTTTGTTTACTGGAAGATCCATCAAATCCCATGTTTCATTTCTTTTTGTTGTATCAATTTCTTGATCCATTACAATCTTCCATTATTCATCTTGGATCACCTCATCAAAATTTATAGGATCAACACTAGAAAATAATGCAAAATCAGCAACATCATCATCAATTCTGCTAGCATTATAAATTTCTTGAATATTTCTTATTCTCCTTGGTGACATATCATCATCACTTGTGGAAGATGGCGATGCAGATGAAGATGACGCCACGTCCTGAATCTCTACTTGCTTTGAGTCTTGAGCATCTCCATTCCTGTCCATGCTAACAGGATATTGACTATCTATTTCTCCAATGACATCGCAGTTCCTGGATTCATCTTCATTGAAAATCACATCCGGACTAATAATAATCTTTTTCGACAAAGGATTATACAACCGATAAGCTTTAGAATTTTCACTATAGCCTACCATAATACATTTTTTTTATTTATCATCTAATTTGCCCCTTAGCTTATCTGGTATATGAGAATAAGCTATACTCCCAAAAACTCTCAAATGAGAAGCACATGGTTTCTCACCATACCATGCTTCATAAGGAGTCATACCTGGAATACTTTTTGTAAGAGCTCGATTCAAAATATAAATAGTACATGCAACAGCATCTCCCCAAAACTCATTTGGCCTCTTTTTTGCTTTTAGTATACTTCTCGCCATCTCCATGATTGTTCTATTCTTTCTTTCTGCAACTCCATTTTGTTGTGGAGTCATTCGAGCTATCTGTAGATGATGAATACCTTGCTCCTTGAAAAATTTATCAAAAACTATATATTCTCCACTACGGTCAGATCTCAAAGTTTTTATCGTATGGTCACTTTGATTCTCAGCTAAAACTTTAAAGGATTTAAAACATTCAAATACTTCACTTTATTCTTTCAAAAGATAAATCCATAACTTTCTACTGAAATCATCAATGAAGGTTATGAAATATCGATTATCTCCATTTGATATTGTACGCATGGGGGAACACACAAATCTGTATGAATCAACTTAAAAGGTTTGGAGGCTCTCTAAGCTTTAGCAGTTGGAAACGAATCTCGGTGATGTTTTGCAAGTATAACACTTCACAAATATTTGTCTCATGGTTGATATTTTGAATGTCTCTCACCATATGATTTTTGCACAAATACGATAGTGGTTCAAAATTCAAGTGACCATATCAAAAATTCCAACGCTAGGATGGATCCTTCAATATGCTACTAAAACAAGAGATTTGGCCATATGTTAATTTAAGAGGAAACATCTTATTAGCAGTCATCTTTACCTTGGCAATAAGAACACCAGTCTGATCTTTGACGGCACAAACATCACCTTCAAATGAAACTTTTAGACCTCACTGAAGCAGTTGGCCAATACTCAAAAGATTATGCTTCTGGCCTTTGACTTGCAATCTGGTATTATCATCCAGTTTTCACTTGACTTTGGAAAGATTCATCCAATGTAACAAATATACTTCTATTTCCTATCATATGGTTACTACAACCCTATCAAGATACCATGTAGACTCTATAACATCGCTGGAGCACTACATGCAAGAAATAGAATACCTTCATCATTTTTCTCCTCTTTATGCATCATGGTGGAATTTTCATTACCAATTTTTGGTGCCCAACAATCTGCTTGAAAATGACCATACATTTTGCAACTAAAACATTGAATGTGAGAAAAATTACCATGACCACTTCTTTGATTTCTGCCAAAGCCTTTTCCTTTTCCACCTCCTCTTCCTCGAGATGAAAAAGAGCTTTCTTGTTGATTTTCAGAATTCATACTATTTCTATTATCATAGTTTCTTCCACCTCCTCGTCTGCCACAACCACCACGTCTTCCACGAGAACTGCCTCTGGATGAAATTTGCTGAAATACTTCCTTGGGATTAATATCAAATTGCTTCAATCTAAGCTCATGGGATTGAAGAGAACCCATCAAGCTATTTACTGATAGTGTGGATAAATCTTTTTTATTCTTCAATTGCAACAACAATATGCTCAAGCTTTCTTGGCATACTTCTAAGAATCTTTTCAACAACTCTTTGATCACCCAATTTTTCTCCATTTGTTCTCAAACTGTTGACAATCGCAATAATACGATTGAAAATCTCTTCAACAGTTTCGGTCTCTTTCATCTTAATGCAATCAAATTCAGATCTGAGAGCTTGTAGTCTTACCATTTTTACCTCATCTTCTCCTTGATAGGTGGATTATAAAATATCCCAAGCCACCTTTGTAGAAGTAACTATTGAAATTCTTTCGAAAACATGTTCATCAACAACTTGATAAATGAAGAACAAAGCCTTCTTGTCCTTCTAATGATTTTCTCTCAACTCGGCAAGTTGTTGATTAGTGAGCTCGTTCTGATTCTCAACTTCAGTGTATCCTCTTTCAACAATATCCCACAATTCTCGTGAGGCATATAGCACTTTCATTTGAATACTCCACTAATTACAATTGTGACCTTAGCTTTGATACCACTTGTTGGAAACGAAGTAGGCCCTCACATTACAACTCAATAGATAAGAGAAGAAGATTGTTCTTTTACTCACACAAGATTGGAGAAACTAGAACTCAAATATTACTTTATTTTCCTGGGTTGCTTACAAATGAAAAATCCTACACATATTTATACTAGTAGGAAAATACATCAAATGACATCAATGATAAATACAAATACATGTGACTTTTTACCAATATATGAACATTTATCAATGTATCTTGTAATTCATATATTCGACTATGTTTTAGTCATTCGAATTGTATTATTTTAAATCACATGGAGAAAGCACTTTTCAACTCTCCTCTTGACTTTTTTTCTGGCCGTTAAATGTTATTAGTTTTGTAAAACTGAAAAGTGATTGCTATTTTTGCAAATTCCTACTTTTCTTTTTTTCTATTATTGCAAGTGTCCCGTTGTGTTTTGTTGGAATACTTTCTTATATATTCTTATCAACTATACAACATTTCTATGTTTCAATATTTCTCATTTTTGCACTCTTAGAAAATAAAAATTACTTATGTTACGAAAAAGTATGTTTTGAATTTTCTTTTAGTATTTATCTAGTTTAAGTACTTGTAATAATACAAATAAATAAATTGATTGAGATATATGTTTTGAATTTCCTTTTAATATTTATTATCCACATTTTTCTTACTCTTATCATGAATATATAAAACTAACAATAACATAAATTGATTAATTAATAAGAATATATATTTATGATAATTATTGAGTTATATAACTTGTCAAATGAAAAATATCATTTTCAATAGTTTACTAACTCTAAAATCACTTTTAAAACCAAACATAATAATTCAAAATCATTTTTAAATATATTAAAACCACTTTAAAGAATTTGGAATTAAACATAATATATGAAAATAAATTTTACAGAATCGATAATATCTAGATTTCGTTTTATAAAATTACTTTTTCAATCATCCCTTCGAAACATGCACTAAATCAATCACGCACAATTGATTTAATATTAAAAAAAATAACTCCACATACTTTAATAAATTATTATTTTCTACCTGAAATATGAATATATAACGAAATAGGAAAAAGTATGTGTGCATCATTGAAGCTACCACTGCATTGAATATTCAAATATGTGACTACTCAAAAATATAGAATGGGAAAACTAAACATAATATATTTTTTAAAAAATTAATAATAAATTAACTTTTGCTTGTTTTGGACAAAACTAATTCTAATACAAGTTCATTCATCAATCCAACCTATAAATTCAATTTATTTACCTCAAGTTCAATACAAAACAAACTTACCTAATTCAATCTCAATTTAGTTTGAGCTGAGTTGGTTGGCTTCTTAGGCTATCAGTTATTTCCAATCACTTTTACATTTATAAGATACATGAAAAACATTATCAATCTTCTTTAAACCTTGAACTTGATAATACAAGCTTATGCAAATTAAACTATACTCTTGTTGGTTTCTCTACTACTCATCCGACTCTTAATACTATTTAATCTATAGATATATTATATCTTCCACGTTTAATCATTAAAGAAAATGAAAGGTTTAGTCTCAAAATCTTCAAATTTGTCTATTTAGCCACTTAACTTTAAAAAGTGTTTAATGAATAGGTCAGTGAACTTTTAGAAGCTTATTTAGTCTATGAAATCTTAAAGGTTCTTAAACTTTCTATTTTGTGTCAAATATGACCTTATAATTCCAATTTTGTGTCTAATATAGGATCATTGACTTACTCGATATTTTTTTAAAATTTAGAAACATGTTAGAACCTAATAACGAAAAGGTATATAACTCTAATATATAGTCATAAAATTCAAGTTTACATTTAGTATATTAGACAATTGTTAAGAATTTGAATATGTACTCATTGACTTATCTTACACTTTTATGGTTCAATGACTTTTTAGACACAAAATGAAATGTTCAAAAGCCTATTAAATACTTTTAAAAGTTTTAAAGTTCAACGATTTTTAGAAAAAAAAAAAGGATTTGGAAATTGAGGACTAACCATATCATTTAACGAAAAAGGGTTAAATTACATAATATACCTCTAAACTATATAATTTTTTTTTTGTTTAAAAAATACTTTTGAACTTTCAAAAGTTTTATTAATACTCTTATGTGATAGATATGACAACTCTAGAAGGGAGAAAGGGTGAATAGAGTTTATTTAGCTAATAATACTTTTTTACTAATGTGGGCCCAAATAAAAAAATTAACAAACCTTTTGCTAATATGTAATTTTAAAGAATAAATTCAACCTAAATTAAAATAGTCGAAGAGTTAATAATACTACTGCATCGAATTTGATTCTAATAACAAGATAGCTGATGAATATAGAAATTCAAGAATAACCAATCAAAATAATCCAATATGAGCAATCAATTTCAAGAACCAAAATTGCAATTAATTTCAAGCATTAAAATATAATAACATATTAATTGTAAAATTAAATATGAGAGGGATAGAGAAATTGACACCTAGAATTTTATAGTGATTTGACACAATCGGCCTACATCCACTTTCCAAGGTTCTCTTGGGTATGTCACCACGAATTTGACTCTTTTCATAACTTAGAGTCGAGCGGTACAACATTCCTTTTTCGCGCGGAAGAAGAATTTGATCATTTCCACGGTCGGGGATGAAACCATTATAACGACTCTTTTTTCGGGAACAAAAGCAACTCTTACAATAGTTTGGAAAAATAAATAATACACTCACAAATTCTCTACAAGAGCGAATTTACAAATTTAGCACTCAATGAATCAATCCTCACAACATAAAATATCTCTCTCAAGAAGAAGATGAAGAAAAGAAAATTAAAGCTTGAAGAGAGAGCAACAATGGTGGTTTTGAGTTATATGGAGGATTGAAAATAAAAAAAAAAAAGTATTGTCATGGTTTTGGAGAAAAAGATAAGTTTAAATAGAGAGGAAAAATTGTTGAAAATCATATTTAATTTGGGCAATTAGATCTTTGAAAAGAAAAATTAATGGTGGAGGTTTTAAACTCAATAAGCCGTTATACACAAACAAAAAGTAATATTTTTTTTTTCTTTTTCAAAACCAACAAAAAGCAAAAACCAACAATGTGTTCAAAACTAGCCGTTAAACAAAAATATAAAATAATATTAAATTTATTTTTCTTTTATTTATTTTATTTTAAAATAAATCTAAAAATCAAAAGTATACCATGTGTCCAAAACTATTAGTTAGACCCAAACATAAAATTATATTAAATTCATTTTCCTTTTAAAATCATTTTCTTTTTTTGAACCAATTCAAAATCTTAAAAGCCTATCATGTTTCGTTCTTCCCATGCTCCAACGAGCACCTTTCAATTGCCCATTTTGATGAGAAAAATTCTGCTACGTTACCGGCTCTAAGTTTTTTCATTAAGTTTGTTTTTGTCATATTTTTTTTGTTTGAACTCCGACTTGAGTGATTCAAATTACATCGGAACCGATGTTCCAAGCTCTACACTTCAAAACACTCAAATTGTTTATAAATAAAAGATGATTTATTATCATTAAAATATTAATTAATTAATTAATTTGAGATTAAGGTCTAAAAAGCAACACCTTAAACTTTTTATAAAAGAAATTAAAAATATCTTTACCATTAGTATATGTAAGGACATGTTATTATCTTGTCTAAAAAATATTCATGAACTTTCAAAACTTGCATTAATTTCCTTAACATTTTTTTAAAGTATAAAAATGGTCATACTATTTTAGTCTATAGATGGAAACCGTTTATCTACAACCTATCACTACTATCTTCCATTTCATCTCTCCTTTACTTCAATATATGGACTAAATATTTCCGACTAAATATTTCCTTATTTTTCCTTTTTTACTTTCCTCTTGCTCCCCTTCTTCCATTCCTCATGCCTCGTTTGGAATTTACTTTTGCAACCGTAAAAAGTGATTATATGAGAATCTTAACCGCTTCGATTGTTTGTAAAATAATTTATTTATTAATCTAACCAGAATTCACTTTTAAATTTGTTCTAAGGTGCTAATCTATTCTATGGAGGTTTTCCTAAAAGTTTGGTATCACGCATTTCAAAAGTATTATTTCATTAATTTAGGGTTTATTTGATAACATTTTTGTTTTTTATTTCATGTTTCTCATTTTCCAAGAAACAGACTTATTTGATAGCTATTCTCGTTTCTAAAATTTGAGAAAGATTTCTAAAAAATGGTCAATTTTTTAGAAACTTCAAAAGGTAGTTTATTCGTGTTATGTTACTATTTTATCTATTTCTAGTCTCTTAAAAACTCAATACCACCTTCTGGCCTTGGCACTTTTGGAATGCATGAACACTCTCATAGGATTGTGGATTTGACTCCCATTGAAAGCATTTTTTTTGTTTTAATTTGTCTTTCTGGTCTTTCTTAATTTTTTTATTTACATATTGGCTTGATTTTGAATTTCAAACATCTCTTTATATATTATTTTAAATTTCAATTCTCAAAATTTTAATATGTAAATTATTTGTAGTTTTTAATTTTGAGCTGTTTTTAAATATAAAAAAATAAATTAAAATATTTACAAAATATAATAAAATTAAGTGTCTATCAATATCCATCATTGATAGATACTGATAGAAGTCTATCAGTGTCTATCAACCTCTATCATTGATAGTTCTAAAATTTTGTTATATCTTAAAAATATTTTCAACTGTTTTACCATTTGAGATAATTTTCCTTTAATTTTTAGTTTTGCAATATGCATTTCTATATATTATTTTAATTTTAATTTTTGTTGGATTTAAAACCAATTACAATTCTTGACTCCCATTGAAGGCATTTGTTTTTTTTTTTTTTTTTTTTTTTTCTAATTTGTCTTTCTTTTAATTTCTTAATTTTTATTTGTATATTAAATTTAATTTTGAATTTAAAAAAAAAAAAACTCTTTACATATTGTCTTAATTTTCAGTTTCAAATTTTTAATAAATTATTTTTAAAAATTCTATGCATGTTATTTTTATTTTTATTGCAGTTGAAAACCAATTACAGTTCTACCATAGAAATTTTTTTTTCAACATTCATTTCGCTTCATTGTAATATTTTTTTTTATCACAAACTCGATCAAATATTATCAACAAAAACCTCTTTATCCACTCAACAAACAAAAACTATACTAATAGCATGTTGCATGATTTACAATTATATTAGATTAAATGACGACCAAGATAATCTATTCCATTACTTTAGTAATGAATCAACGATTGTTGAAAATATACAAAGTTTGCTATACAATTTATAAAGTTGTATAATTGAGTTAGATGTGAGTCGAAATAATTTAAGATATTGCTATTGGTTTTAGTCAAAATAATTTACAAATGACTTGAGTGAGAGATAACATTATATCAAATTTGGGCAACATTTGAAAAATAGATGCAATTTTGTTATTGTTTTTAGTAGTGCATCAAGACTTTGTATTAGATGATATAAGCTTTTGATACTTCCTTTTTCGATATTTAATGTATGATATATTTTTTATATATTATATTATTAAACAAAGGAAAGAAAGAAGAAACAACTTCAAACATATTCTTGTTTCTAGTTCTTAAAAAGTAAAAAGAAAAAAGAAAAAGAAAAAAAGGAACAAGAAACAAAAAACAAAAAACGGGAACTTATATGTACAAGCACACACGTCGAGTTATAACATATAGTTAAACGGTTAAGAGACAAGTATCGTCCTCTAAAAAATTAGTTTTCAATTCTTTTAGCTACTTAGAGATCCTTCTAATTTTATTTAGGGGACCAGACTTCAATGAACATTTATTCTAATTTAATCATAGAAGAACAAAGAAAGATAGCACCAAGACGATAACAAGCAAAGACACGTCGGGTCATGATTTCATTCATGGATTAACTATATTGTTTGTTTAAGCCTTGGTTGATTTCATGCTAATTATAGACCTAGAAGTCTTTTGTCTAGATATCCACTTTCGAGCTCAACCATTCCTAATATCTAATTATCAATTTACTATCATGCAATTAATTAATTAGGTACAACATTAAGTCTTTTCATCCTTAATCTCTATTAATCTCCAATCATTTTCATGCATATGTCATTAATAGTTCAACATGCTAGATCTAACCTAACTCCCTCTCTCAAGCAAGACATCAAGTAAACATCATTCAAACATTGGTCAAATATTCGAAAGCATTAAGAATAAACATGTCAAAATAATCATAAATTTATCAAAGCTAAGATACAATTCAAATAGCTTTTACAACCTAAACAACTAAATCATTACCCTAGAACTATCATTCAGTCACTCATGGCAACAACTTGAATACCGACTGCCCACATGGAATCCAAAATACAAAATAACAAAAGATAAAAGAGGAAAGAAGATGCAAGCTGTATTGACTATCCTTCTCAAGCTCAAGATCGCTCTTCAACGGTCTCCTCGATCAACCACTCATTTAAAAGTTTTGAGATGTCGCCTCTGCCCAAAAATCACCTCTCGGTGGAGGCCTTGACAAACTTTAAACTAAAACCCTCAAAACGGCTTCCTTAAAGAAATCGACAAAATGTTATATTTGTAGAATCTGTCCCAACATTGCGGTGCTCCTAGATAGTGCCACAAAATTGTCTAAAAAACATGTCAACGCACAAAAAGATTTTTGTAGCGTCGTAGTGCCATAGGACAGTGTTGCAACACTACCTTGTTTTTCATCCTCTCCGATTTTGTGCCAAGCATGGTGCCCTTCCGCATTTTTCACTTCCCATTTGACCTATTTTCGTGCGCTAGGACAAAGTTTGACCTTCCCTTGGGGGTATTTTGTCATTTTTATACTTAAATTTGCTCGCCGGTCTAATTGCTGGATTTCCTACAAATCAAACATAAAAAACATAAACGATCACAGATTAAGAATAAAACCAATTAAATTTTATGTCCGAGATATTACTTTTTAAGTGCATTTCAGGAATGTTCAAACAGACCCTTATTTTCTTCTATTTATTCCAAATTTTAATTGGTTTAATTTCTTATAACAATATTTTTTAAAAAAATATTTATAAAAAATTTATACTAAAAAGAATTAGATGTAATTCAAACCATATATATTTTGAAATAATTATATTATAATAAGTTATAAATTATTGAATCTGAAAAATAAATGAAATGATAATCTATTTTTGTTCATTTAACTAAATTACACGATTTTAGTATTAATTTACTAAACATCGTAACTAATTTTTTTGCTAATTTAACCTTCTACAACACTCTCAAATAAATCTCAATCTCTCAGAAACTACCTCAATCTCTCTAATACTACCCCATTCATTCAAGATATATAAGTTATAACAGGAAAGAAGAATAATGAAACCATCAAGAGACCGTAAGGATTTAAATATTTTAACAAATTTGTACAATAGTAGGTTGGATGAGAGTTAGTATATTTGGGTTTGATATAAAAAAAGAGAGACACGTTGAAAATTTATGTCATAATTTTGAAGACAAACAGTGGGAGAGGAAAGAAAAGAAACCATATGCAATTTCAAATTTATACCGATAAAGATTTTGTTGATCTTTTTTTACCGTTCAAATTAGTCTAGTAATGGTCAAATTAGAAGGGTTCACTAAATGATCCAAGATTATATTCTTTTTTCAGCCACTTTTTATTTAGCGATTCATCGTTTTGGTGTGTTTTGAGGGAAATTTTGATTTCAGGACTTTGTTGGGTTTTTCAGATTTTATACTTCAACTTAAAATTTTGGGTTCTCTTTGGTTGAGAAAATTAGGTATAAGAATTTGTACAAATTGTGGAAAATGAGAGTATCTCTATGAATTATTTTCAAATTAGTTCTTTTTCAATACAAGAAAATTTCAAAGAAATTGGTAAAGAAATTTTTTATGTTTATATTGGGGCATGCTACACAGAGAGAACTCCTCGTGTTTATTTAAAATTATAATTTTAAACCAAAGATAAAAACTAAGAAAAATAGAAGAATAGAAGAGAGAGGTGATGTAGTGTAGGTGAACAAACCAATAAAAACAATTTTTAATCAGAGGTCGAGCGTATCTATGCAACTTCTAAAAGGTTAGAGGTATTTTCAAAATAAACATGATTAAGAGTATTTTTTTTGTTTTTTAGGTTGAATGGAATTAGTAAGATTTTTAAAAGTTGATTTTGAGAAAAGGACAGATGGTATTACGTGCACAAAGGTAAAGGCCACTGTTTTAAAATTTTCATATTTTAAAGCCAACATTACGAACAGTGGTTCCATACATATTGCTGAGTCAAAGGTTTCATTTTACTCTTTTCCTTTCATTCCTTTTGGCGCTTTTGGAAAAATAAAAAAGAAAAAGAAGAAGAAAACAAAAGAATTCCTGTCAACTCAAATCCAAAATATTTCCCCCTTTGATTTTCAAATCAAATGTCTTATTCTCCTTCTCCAACCATTTTCTTTGTCTCATTCAAAATCTCCCTTTACAAATTACATATATAAAAACCTCACTAATTCTCCCCCAAGACTGGGAAAAAAAAAAAATTCTTCTGATCTTTCCTTTCTCAAGAAAATCAACAACTCCGATTATGAATCGTGTGGTGGGCGCCGGTGTCGCAAACATTACGCCGAGGCAGTTTCTAGCTCATCTTGGGAAGAAGGAGATGAAGAGTATTATTGTGAAGCCTTGTGATGTGTTCATAAACCATAGAGGTGTCGACACGAAGAAGACGGTGGCCGCGTTGCTGTACGATCGGCTGGTTCGGGTGAACCTGCGGCCGTTTCTGGACTACAAGAATTTGAAGCCTGGAGAGAAGCTGTTTGATGAAATTCATGGCGCCATCAGACAGTGTAAAGTTGGTGTTGCTGTGTTTTCTCCTCGTTATTGTGAGTCTTATTTTTGCCTTCATGAGTTGGCTATGATCATGGAGTCCAACAAGAAGGTATATTATTATTTCTTTTTTAGTATCGTCGGATAGTTTATGGTTTCAATTCAATCTATCATCATTTTTATAAAATATATAAATTTATACCTCTAAACTAAATTGATTTTTTCCTTAATTTAATTTACATGTTCGTTAGAAATCCACCTATATTTTGTTTATGGGTAAAGAAAAAAAAATTGTTTTCTAATATAGAAAAATGAATGTAAATATTTATAAAATATAGCAAAATTTCATAATTTATGACATTGATAGACTTTTATTAGTGATATTTGAAATGAGTGGTAGATTTTAAAATTTTGTTATATTTTATAAATATTTTAGCAGTTTTGACATTTAAAATAATTTTCCTTTTAAAATGAAACTTAAAAAAGTGATTTGTTTTCGGAAAAAAAAAAAATTACATCATTGAATGCAAAAGAGCTTAGAGGTTATATAAAAATTTTTAAAGTTTGATTTCTATTTTATATAAATACATATCTGTAGATTTTTTTTTCTTTCATGTATTAGCAAAGGTTTAATTTAAGTACGAGAAGAAAATATAGAATTTTAAAAATCTAGGTCTTGCCCGCCCGTTGGGCTTTAGAAACTGCTTTTCTTTTCTCACATTCTTTACAAAAAATTTCATCATTTTGAATAAACATTTAAAAAAATTCTACATAGGAATTTTTTTTTTTTAAAAAACCAAGTTTGATAATAATTTTATTTGTTTTTTCTGTTTTAATATTTATGTTTTTTTCCTCTAATTTCCTTACCATGGTCTTTAATTTTTTTTAAGAATATTTGCATTGTGTCAAATTCAAACCATAAGATTTATAAGCTTAATTTTCAAAATCGAAAATTCAAATTCATATGATTATCAAATTAGACTATCTTACCTTTTATTTTAGTTCGAGACATGTATTACTCTTTAAAAACCCTGATTATCGCACCGTTGTGGATAGAGAATTTTTATGAATAAGGGTTTCAACTTCCATTTAAGAATGACTTTAATTTTTTTTTTCCGTCTATCTTCAAAATTCAAGTCTATAAAAATAGTTTGGATTTGTATTTATAGCTTTCAAATCTTAGCCAATTCAAAAAAGAGGAGAGGAAAACAAAAACAAATCTAGAATTTCAATAAAACTTTTAAAAGTATATTAAAATTAAGGGAAAAAATTGCTATTACATTATTCTTATAAAAAGTGAAAAGCTATTCTCAAAATATAGAAATGTAATTTTGTTATTTATTTAATTTTTCATTCTTTAATAGGTCATTCCCATCTATTGCGATATAAAAGCATCTCAACTTCGCATAGAGGATAATCATGATTATGAAATTGATGAGCTGAAGAGGTTCAATTGGGCTCTCGAAGAAGCTAAACGGTTTGACGGACTCAAATTTAATTCCTCAAAAGAGTAAGATACAAAATAAATATATCTACATATAAAATTTATCTCTTATATATATATATATATATTCCTTTTTCGTCTTTAAATTTTAAAAAATTTAAGGATTATTTTTAAATATATAGATAAAATTTTACTATATTAAAAAATATTTTTAACAATTTTATCATTTAAAACAATTACTCAACATCTAATTTAGTTTTTATAGTATATTAAAATTTTCTTATAAAATCCTTGTAACTGCTTAGATAGCAACTTTTTCAATATCCCATGTTGCATTTTAAAAGGTTAAAAACATTATTTTAGTTTATGTACTCAGATTTATTTTATTTTCATCTATGTATTTTAAATTATTCAAATTTACTCTCAGTTCTTTTAATAAATCTTCCACTAAATGTTAAAGTTAGTTTTTATCCAAATTGGTTATATAATAATAATATTTTCATGCAAAATATATCTCCAAAACGTATAAAGAAAATGCTAATAGAAATTATTATTTTTTTAAAATAAAAATAAACTAATAACTAAAATTAATGTTTAGGTATTAAGTGGAGTTAGTACATGATGATGCTCTAGTTGTAAAGATCTTAACCCTAGAAGTAACATTTAGCTGTTTCTGAAATGAAAACTTGATTTTTAAAAAAGAAAAACACTGAATGAACAAATTATAAAATTTTAAATTGAAATGATAGAATTAAAAATAACACAAATATTTGTGAATAGAATAAAATAGAGCATCTTAATGAATCAAAGAATAAAGTAGGGATATATTTTTGTTTCATAATTATAGCAAAATATTTTTTTTCCCTTCTAATTAATTTTTTTGATTATTTGCTTAGGACCTTACCAGAAGTTGTCACGAAGGCTTCAAATATGGTCATAAGGAGTTTGATTGAAATGGACTGAAAGGATGACAAAGTTAGGGCAACATCTAACAGTTTCTTATTCTTTTATACATCGTTGAATATTAATTATTTCCCCTCTCACAATGAAAAATGTATAATAATGTATTGATCATGTAATTCTTTAATATTAATAATATAAAAAAGAAAAAAAAAGTCTTCATTCATGCTTAACGTTATATGCATACCTTATTTGGTTACTTAATATTTTGTCTTTGAAATTGAACTTTGCATTAAAAAAATTTATTGGGTCCATTTTTGGTCCTCGATGATTTACAATTTGATTCAATGTGGCTCATAGATTTGAAAATTAAAACAAACAAATTCACAATGTTAAAAAAGTATTTGATTATTATTCATGAATTTAATATCAATAGTCAACACAAGTTGATATGGGACTATTAGATAGTATGGGGGTTCCATCTCAAAACCAATTGGCAATAAGAGGAGTAATCCATCTATCTTATAAAGAGTGCAAGTCCCCTTGGTTTTTCTAATGTAGGATTCTCAACACAAGTTGAAAACTTGATTGCAAAAGTGATAAAGTTCTTTCGATTTTCAACAAGTGTATCATTTCAATCCAACAAATATGTAATAAGAATTGAAAATAACAAAAAGAGATAAAAAAAAAAAAGGTTATGAAAGGAAGTCTAGTCCTGTATTCAATCAGCACTCACTCTTGCTTTCATTCCTATTCTTGCTCTCGCTATGACGATGAATCTCTAGACTTCATTCCCTACCCGTAATCACTCTCGATATCAAAATGACTAAACTAGCTCAAATATTGTCTTCAACATTGTCCGTGATATTAGATTAAATATTTTTTGTATATTGATTTGAGATTTACGTAGGGAATTTATACAAAAAGATGGTAACAAATTTCCTAATCTATAGTCTAAATATATGCAGAAAACATAAATTAAGACATAGATATGACAATAGTCTCCCTCAAACTCAAGGTAGTAGAAACAAACTTCTGAATCAAATCACAGTAGATCTGGGCGGGAAACAAAAATCCATAAAGAACTAAAACATAGAGAACGTCTAGGCTGGAAATAGGATCACAAAATTCTGGAATGAAAAAAGAGACCTATATAAAGATATAAAAACCCTTGAATTTTTTAGCTAAAAACAGAGATCTATGTGGAGATCAGAAAATAAAACCCATGAACGATCGATTTTTGAAACAAAGATAAAGATCTGAAAATAGAGACGAAAAAAAAAAACCTATGTTGAATCTCATGAACCTAAACAATAGAATTAATTTAGCAATTACACCAAACTTAACCAAACTGACTAAACTAAACCAAACAAAGTTGACTGAACCGAACCGATTTGAAATGAGAACCAGACAAGTCGAATTTTGATTTTAAAATTTTTGGCAAAAAAGAGAAAAAGAACGAATTGAAAGACTCAAGTGACCCAAAAGAGTCAAAAGAAAGAAAAGACTCGATAATAGACTTTAACTTGTAAGGATAATGTGAGTAGTAATAAAAAAAAAATATATGAGATGCCAAAGGGAAGAAGAGAATGAAGTTTAACAACCTCAAACTCAATTACCTGTGACTCCTCAATATGAGGCTCGAACTCATATTCTACCTTACCGACTTATTTTTGGTACGACAGGGAGTAAATCCCTTCTCCATTAGACAATGGAAGGCTCTGAACGACTTTCCAGTGTAAGCCCCTAGATGTTCAAGTCGAGGTAGAGACTCTTCCTCAACGAGCATTGGGGTTTGAGTCCTTAGGTGAGACTCAATAGGTTCCTACACACACTAAAAAGAAGAATTATCAAGTTCACACATAATAAAGTCCAAAGTCTTACCTTGACCTATACTTCGAGGAATTAGCTGCTCAGCATATGGTCGATGTAGCAACTTTACTGTAGGGTTCGATATTACTAGAAGATTGATGATCCCTAGACTCTTCTAGTCTCCCTACTGATTCAGTAATCTGAGCAATGAGGTTACTCAAGTTACTAAATTTAGTTTTAACTTCAGTTGCAAAACTAAAGCTATCTTGTTGGAAATTAGGGGATTCTTGCTGACTGAGAGAGGATTCCTACACAATCTCACAATAATTGTTAGAAAACTCCTTAACTAATTCTTCTAGATAAGTACCTGAATATTGGAGGAAGAGGCATGTATCGACATTGGTGTTTGACTAGATATCTCCCAAGAAGGATAACATTTGCATACAGGACCATGCGAAACATATGTTTGCCTGATAGCCAAATCTTGAACAAGAGAGGTTAGTTGAAAAACTTGATTTTTAAGTTCATTTATTTCTCTTACCTATTGTTCTTCCTTACGTTGAGTTGCTTGTCTCGAAAGAAGAGCATAAAAGATATTCAAATCCGCCATATTAAAACAAGTGATTCAAAGAAAGAATTTTTTTTTTTTGATGTTTTTAAAGTTTACAAGTTTAATTTAACTAAGAAATAGATTAAATGGTTTAGTCTTTTCCTCGACAACGACGCCATTTTGTTCACACTCGAATCAATGTCATTAGTTCGACTCTCACCAAAACAAAAATATTTATAAATCACCAAAATCTATATCTTATACCAACAAGTAGCATAAGCGGCAAGTACGGAGTCGATCCACAGAGAAGGCTTGTTTAATCTTTTCTTAAGCTAAGTTCAACTATGAAAGCAATAAAGATGAGATTTTGATAAAGCAAGAAACATACTTGAAAATCAAAGGATAAAAGATAATTGTAAACAAAAGTGGTTCAATCTTTTTTCTAGTTCAAGTTAGACATTCAATACAATCCCTATCATTGATTTCTACAAATTAGTCATGCAAACCAATTATGCACAAAACTACTCGCTTGACTCGACTAGGCTAACCTCTACAAAGGCAGATAGCTAGTGAAATCTAATCAAGAAAGCGTTCTAACTATTGATTAAAATTTGAAAGGCCTAACCCTAATAAACCTATATGCCTCTAGTTCTATTGGGTTCGATAGCGTCTGCATAGAATATAAAACATATGCATTAAGTTCGAGAATTCAATTGTGTCCATTAATGTCAAGATAGCCATATCCAATTAACCGAATTTATCCTTGAATCTAGCAATTTATGTATTCTAGGAATAGCCATCAAATACAAAATCAACCATTGCCACTTGGTAGACCTTAGCTAGACATTCTTATACATAAATACATCATAGCAATCAAGATTATAGCAAAACTAAAAGTCTTGGCTTAACATGCTTAAAAGACAAAAATCCCTAAAAATGTTTTTGGAACTTAAAACCGATTCAAGAATCCATAATTTCTTAACGCAATTTATAAAGAAAAGCAGAAAACTCAAGAAGATTGCAAGAATTCTTGAAACCCTAGAAATAAGATTGAGCAATTACTTCATAAATCTATAGAAAAATCTATGAAAAAATCCATTACAATGTTTACAATCAAAGAAAGAAATAAAAATCTAACTAATTAGAGACAAAGTTACCAAGGAGTTGAACTGGTGAGGAGAGAAACTCCGGACTCCATGAAGAATTTTGCCTCTTTTTCACTAAAAATGAAAGAAAATGTTTTATAGTTGCAGATGTTGCATCGATGTGCTGAGGATAGTGTTGCAACGCTAAATCGTAAGAAAAAAAAAAAGCGTTGGGCTAGGGTCTTGACACTGGGTTGTGCAAGGCGCGCGCGTACGTGCAGACAGTCCCATCAAACTCCAGAGCGTTGCAACATTGTTGGGAGCATTGCAACACTACCCTATTTTGCAGCAGATGGATGCTTTCTGTCTTCAAGCATTGTTCGACACTTCTGGGAGGGTTATGAGGCTGGGTCTAATGGAATTTTGGTAATTACTCTGATTCTCTTCAACTTGATTGACTTCTTGGTTATTTTTTTTTATCCTTTTTAGCCCAATTTCTCGAAATGACTCCTAATAGCTTCCGGGACTGTTTTACCTACAAAATGAGCATTAAAAGCAAGCAAACAACACAATTTTGAGGGAATTAAAGTAGAAAATATATCTCTCTTAAAGACCTATCAAAACACCCCGAACTTAACTCTTGGTTGTCCCTAGCAAATCAAAATTAGAAATATGCACACAGTCAATAGAAATATGAACATTCATTGTGCATTCATTCAAAGAAGTCATTCGAAATGTTTATATGTTCATTTTTATCTACAAAAAAAATCGATTCACATCTTTCTTTTCAACAAACAAGGAATTGATGATACAAATGGGCATTTAGAATTTTAAAATTTTTCTAACAAAGAGTTGAAACCTATTTTTGAAAAGAAAACGTCTTTTTCTTGTAAAGTCATAAAAGAAAGGTCTACTCAGTTTAGTTTATTTAAAGGCCAAAACTAGTAGAAAGGCGATATCCAACTCTCAATTCCTCTTCGTCCTACACTGACTCAGTTATTGGTCTAGGATATACCTAACTTACATTAGAGAGAGAAATTCTAACATAAGGGTGCCTTTTTAAACTCATGCACATAAAATATAATTGGCATTTCTTTTATCGAGAGTGGTAGCTTTCATACTCATACCATAGGGAATCGATTGCTCTTTTCTCAGGGGCCCTAACTAGACATGATGGAGGTAGCTCTTTTTACCTCTATCCATGCACACACACACGTTAGTGAAGGTTATACACTAGGAGGTAGCTCTTTATTTTTTATATACTAGCAATTTTTTTTATACACTAGGCTCTTTTTATTCCTCTTTGTCTAGACTTGCTACTCTAACAAGATGGTTGTTTATAGACCAAAGGTTGTCCTATCGAGATAACAAAGAAAATTAAGTAGATATGACGTTTCTAAGAGTTTTAGATTCTAAATAAGTCTAAAAAGCAAAGTATTCAATTTTTTTATAAAATTAAAAGGAAAATAAAGTTTCTTTGAAAAATTGAGTTTCAAAATTTTGTTAGAAAGGATTTTAAGAGTCTAAAATTTTATTGTATCATTACTTGAAAGAATGCTCATCAAAGTTTCATTGATAAAAACATCGAAAGATTGTATGAATCAAATGATGCATAAAAAAAAAAAAAAACAAAGTGAATGAGATTCTTGAATGAATGAACATGCATTAATGCAAAAATGAGTCATTTAAAAAAATGTAAAGATCATGATATTGTTTTTCAGAGAATAAAAAATATGCCATCGACATGCATAAGAGCCTCATCAAGATGTATCTAATCAAGATTACAAAATCCAAATAACCCGAGCTCAGGTGCTTCAGGGTTCCAGACATGCATTTGTATATCATAGAGAAAAAATTGGTATATCATAGACCAAGAATCTGTAAGGCTCGTTTTTATACAACCCTAATAAAATGCCACAAACATGTAATGTTTCCCACCCCCAACTTAAAAATAAACATTGTCCTCAATATTTTTTAAAACGTGATATAAGCTAGAAGACTAAAAGAAGGGCACATAAAACTCTCCTGGTTTCGTGTAATGGGTGGTGGTAGAAATTTTCTTCTTGCTTCAAAATTTTTCTTTTCTTTCATTTTGTTTGTTCCTACAAAAATGAAAAGAAAAGAAAAAGAAAAGAAAGGAAAAGCTAAAAAAAAAAAAGTTAGTCTAAAAAAAATTCCTAGAAAACAAATAAAGGAAAGCGAATAAAAGTTGTTTTATTTTTAACAACTGGCTACCTCTAGAAAGGGAAAATTTGTAACGTCGATTGCTCAATGCAACCTGTCTTTTCTGCTTTTCAAGGTATGTAAAAAAATTCATACTTCTCTAGTCCTCTCATAGATAAATTTATATAGCCTAGAAGGGTTATAAGAGTGCTCATCTTTTGATGAGAACCAGACAGGTCAAATTTTGGTTTTTTAATTTTTGGCAAAAAAGAGAAAAAGAAAGAATCGAAAGACTCAGTGACCTAAAAGAGTCGAAAGAAAGAAAAGACTCGACAACCATTTCTCTACTCTAATACACCATTTTGTTGAGGTGTAACAGGTGTTGAAAGTTGAGACGTGATCCCATGTTCTATCAAGTAATTATGGAATCATATGTTTGAATACTCTCCACCTTTATCTAATTGAAGTATTTTTATATTTTTACCTAAAAAATTCTTAACTTCAACCTTGTACTCCTTGAACTTTTCAAGTGTATCAAACTTATGTTGCATTAGGTAAACATACTCATATCTAGAATAATCATTTATAAAAGTTACGAAGTATTCATACCCTCTTCTTGCCTTAACATTCGTCGGACCACAAGGGTCTGAATGTACGTGTTTTAAGGGCTCTTTGGCTCTATAACATTTTTCCGTAAAAGGTTGTTTTGTCATTTTTCATTCTAGACAAGATTCACATACAGGTAAATAATTTTCTTCTAACTTTTGTAGAAGTCCACTCTTGACCAACCTCTCAATCCTATTGAGATTTATATGACCCATCTTAGATGCCAAAGATGGACATTTTCTTTTGAAGAAACGTTTAGTCTTTTATTTCGTGTTGCTGCAGTGTTGAGCATTTCAACATTATGGAGTATTTTTACACTAATGACCTTAGTACGTATAAGTTATTTTCATTTATTGCTGAACAAATATCAATATAATTTTTTGAAATAAATGCTTTATCATGAGCGAATGATATGTTATATAAATGTTCCAATAAGCTAGATACATAAATTAAATTCCTCTTAAAATGAGGAACAAAAAATACATTGTCCAACAATATAAATTTTGAATTAAAAATAACTATAAGGTGCCAACTGCAATTGTCAAGATGACTTGTCCTATCCCAACCCGCAATCATGTCTCTAGCCTTAAGTTGTTGCTAGGAACTAGTTTCCTTTAATAAAGAACAAATTGTTGGGGTTGATACCCTAAATCTCATAGGGGTCCTGTAGTTTGTAAACACATGTATGAACAAACACTTATGATGTAATAATATGAGATATTTTCTTCACTGTTGTCTATGAAATATGGGATATTTTAGTTGCATTAACCACAAACTAGTAAACTAAGATCCCTGGTTATTGTTGTAACTTAAGCATGTATGTGGAGACATACAAGTAGATCATGCCTTAAGTGATAACCTAAACGGTCTGTAGTATATGGATAAAGAGGGAAACCTTATCCTGTCTATGAGGGCAATCCTTTGATTTGCATGGGTGCGAGTGGCCAGATTGCCGACTCAAACCTACCACTTTGGGGATTCATCTGATCGGGGAGCTGGGAACTCAGCTACACAAGATGAAATTCACAGGGGTAAGTAGATAGATTGCTTCTTTAAGAGTTAATTTCGGGGCTTCAACGATGTGGCGCCACACACTTTCTCATGGCCTGAGAAGTGTTCACTCATAGTAGGACTATGATGTATTGTTCATTAGAGGAATCAGTAGTACTTAAGGAGTTAGATGTAACTACAGGAGAAAAAGGGTAAATTAACCCAGCTGTACTTACAGGTGATATATGAAGGGTTATATCCAATAGATATAGAAATATATTTGTAGTGCGAAGAGTGTAGCTATCGATCTTTAGTGGAGTGCACGACAGTTAACAGATGGTGGATATCATGATTAAAAATTTTAGTCAATTATTCACATAGCGTTGAAGCTTCAGGCTACAAGTCCATAAGGTTCTCTTGGTAACTCAATTGTTAGTAACTCAAAACTGCAAATTAGTTTTTGAGTTGGTCTAGTCAATTCCTAGTTTCTAGGAAATAGTTGAAGTTTTTTTTAGTTGTAGTCAAGTCTAAGTTCCTATTCTTGTGGAGTTAATGGGATTAGTTGCTAACATTGTGGAATCTATTTTTAGATTCAGGATATGTATTTATATGGAGTTTTCTAGAATGAAATTCACACACTTCCCATTTTTCTCATTTCCCTCTCGTTAGTTAGAACAACACTGGTATCAGATCCCTCAATTCTTAAGGAATCTGTGAGTGAGAATCAGTCAAATATCTATGAGAGAAACTAAGTGATACACCTGTGAGAGTTGTTAGAGATGGAATTAGGATCAAACAGTCTTTCTTCATTGGCTCCACCTGTGTTTGAAGGTGAAAACTAAAAGGCATGGGTTATCAGAATGCAAGCCTACATGGAGGGTTGTGACTATTGGGAAGCAATTAAGCAAGGCTATGAGATTTCTCCACTTCCTGATAACCCAACAATACATCAGATCAAGACTCATAAGAAGAGGGTCACTAGGAAGGCAAAAGCTCGAGCTTTCCTATATGCAGTTGTGTCTCCCGCCATATTCAACAGAATTATGGCCTTGAAGTCGGAAAAGGAGATCTGGGAGTTCCTCAAAAGTGAGTATGAAGGTGATGAGAGTATTAAAGGCATGAAAGTGTTGAACTTGTGCGAGAATTCGAGAGAATGCAAATGAAGAATTCTGAGTCCAATAAAGAGTACTCAGATAAGTTGATTGGGATTGCTAACAAGGAAAGAGCATTAGGAACCAATTTATCTGACAATAGATTGGTTCAGAAGATTCTAGTTTCAGTACCTGAAAGATCTGAAGCAACCATTGCTTCATTAGAAAATACTAAAGACCTCTCAAAACTCAAGGTGATAGAAGTGGTTAGTGCTTTGCAAGCACAAGAGCAGAGGAGGTTGATAAGACAAGAAAGAAGCATTGAGGGTGCATTGAAAGCTAGAGTGCAGCAGGGAGAAGGTGGAAGAGAGAAGAAGAGAAGTGGCAGTAGTAGCTCAGAGTCTGCTGCAAAAGATGCTGGTAGTACATGCAAGCACTATGGGAAGCAGAATCATCCACATTTCAGATGCTGGAGAAGGCCAGATGTGAAGTGTAGAAGATGTCATTTATTGGGGCACATTGAACGATTTTGTAAGGAAGCAAAAACTCAACGGCAAGGAGGAGCACATGTTATAGTACAACAAGAAGAAGATCAACTCTTTGTGGCTACTTGTTTCTCATCAGTCACTCAATGTGATAGTTGGTTGGTTGATAGTGGGTGTACCAATCATATGACAAGTGACAAAGAGTTGTTCAAGGACCTTGACAAGTCATTCAAGTCAAGGGTGAAGATAGGAAATAGTGAATATCTAGAAGTAAAGAGGAAGGGCACAGTGTCAATAGAGAGTTGTGTTGGAACCAAGTTGATTACTGAAGTGTTGTTTGTCCCTGAAACTGATAAAAACTTGTTAAACATTGGTCAATTAGTAGAGAAGGGATTCAAAGTGTTGTTTGAAGAAGGAAAGTGACTCATTTCTGATTCCAATGGGAATGAGTTGTTCAAAATAAAGATGCAGCACAAGAGCTTCTCGTTAAATCCACTCGAGAAGGAACAGATAGCCTTCAAGTTTCAAGTAAATGACACTGAGTTATGGCACAAGAGGTTGGGCCATTTTCATCAAAAAGGGTATGCACAAGTCTGAGGAATTTATTTTTCTGAGACTTTTGCACCAATTGCAAGAATGGATACAATCAGATTGCTACTTGCTGTGTCAGCCCAACATGGATGGAAGGTATATCAGCGAGATGTGAAGTCAGCATTCCTAAATGGAGTGTTAGAAGAAGAGATCTATGTTGAGCAAGTAAACGAATTCATCATACTAGGATAAGTGTAGAAGGTTAATTTGTTGAAGAAGGCTCTCTATGGGTTGAAGAAAGCTCCTAGGGCATGGTACAACAAGGTGGATGATCACTTGTTGAACCTGGGTTTTGTGTGAGTCGTTTTCAAGCTCTTAGGAGCAAGTTAGGTGTTTGCAATATTTGATTTAGGAGGAGAATGTTAGTAACTCAAAACTGCAAATTAGTTTTTGAGTTGGAATAATCAATTTCTAGTTTCTAGGAAATAGTTAAAGTTATATTTAGTTATAGCCAAGTCTAAGTTTCTATTCTTGTGGAGTTAGTGGGATTAGTTGCTAACATTGTGAAATCTATTTTTAGATTCAAGATATGTATTTGTATGGAGTTTTCTAGAATGAAATTCACACATTTCCCATTTTTCTCATTTCCCTATCATTAGTTAGAACAACAATCATATTTATATCATTTTCATCTAATTAATGTATCTCATACATAATGTCAATCATATTATATATAATTAACCAGTTCAATCATATCATATATAATCGAACTTCCTCTTGTCAATTTGAACACTCAAACTGACCCAAAAAATTATTCTCAACTTGAATCCATTGAGCTACCAAGGGGACCTTATGAACCTTTAGCTCGAAGCTCCAACGGTACATGAATAGCTAACTAAACTCTTTAGCCACGAGATCCACTATCCGTAAACTACAAGGCATTCCACTAAAGACTGACAGCTGATCTCTTCTTACCATAAATATATTTTTGTGTCCATCAGATATAACCAATCAATAGTACGATAACCCTTAAAAAATGCTCGTAAGTACAGCTGGGCCAATCTACTGTTTTGCCCCTGTAGTTACATCTAACTCCTTAAGTACCACTGTTCCCTCTAATGAACAATACAACATAGTCCTACTATGTGTGGACACCTCTCAAGCCATGAGAAGATGTGTGGCGCCATATCGTTCAACCCCCGGAATCAGCCCTTAAGGGAGCAATCTATCTACTTACCCCTACTTCGGGGAATGAGTGAATTCCATCTTGTGTAGCTGAGTTCCCAGCTCCCAAATCAGACGAATCCCCAAAGTGGTAGGTTTGAGTCGGTGATGTGGCCACTCGCACCCATGCAAATCAAAGGACCACCCTTAAAGGCAGAAGTTCCCAATTCATTCAGGATTGAGGTCATGTTACCTATGGTCATCCTAGTGAAGTGAATTCTCTGTCATGAATGGCGTTATATAACGAGACGTTAACACTTCGCCGTCATGTATTATACAAACTCTTTGTATAGGATGCCCTCGCTCGCATGTCCCCACATGAATGATCAGGATCAGACCATTTGTAGCAAGTCATAACACTTGTACCTATTCTACAAAGCGGGCCGCATCCGTAGCGTTACCAGGATAATGTTTCCCTCCTTTATCCATATACTACAGACCATTTTGGTTATCACTTAAGACATGATCCATTTGTATGTCTCCACATACATACTTAAGTTACAAATGTCAACCAAGGATTTTAGTTTATTGGTTTGTGGTAAAGCAAATAAAACATCCAATGTTCATAGACAACAGGTGAAGAAAATATTATATATTATACATCACAAGTGTTTGTTTAAAAACTATGTTTACAAACTAAAGGACATGAGAGTTTTGGGCATCATCCCCAACATATTCAACTCATTATTCAACTCTCAAATGATTCCTCAATGTTCTTTTTCATTCTTCTTTTCAAACCAAACAAATGTATGAACTTTCAAAATGGAAAAAAAAAAATGAATGGCTTAAAGGATTGAATAAAAAGGAAAGTATGGTTACATGGAAATGATTGTTACGTAATATAATTTGTAGAAAGCAGCTTTCTACCTAGATTGGCAGGGCACTAGATAGCTTAAACAACTTGGGGATTTTTATAAGAACAAATGGAATGGCTACAAACATAAGAAATCATTTGCCATCATTGCCAAAGCGTTTCCATTCAACAAGAATTTTATTATCAAGTTAAAACAAAAGATGGACAAGGTTTTGGTAGGAAGTCATTGTCATCTTTACCTGATTCATTTGTTATTGAATATATAAAACAATATTTTTTATGGAAAAAAAATGGTTCAAGAAGTTTAGTAGAAGGAAATTTTGAAAACTTTGAGTCAAATGTAATCTATGAAATTAGTAATAAGTAAACTCACACTTCGAACTCATAGGACCTATTTAAAAGAAAAGTATACATAGATTGGGTTGGGTTGAGTTAAAGGTTATTTTCGGATCGACTCGAAAATTTGGGTTGGTTGGGTTAGCAACCCAAAAGACCCTAATAAACTCTTCGACTCAACCCTTAAAATTTGAGTTGGGTTGGGTTGGGTTATTGGGTTATAATTTTTTTGTTTTTAATTAAAAATATGTTAATTTATCTACAACACATGTCTATAACTTAAATATCATAAAATTCAAATATCTATGATATTTATTACAAACTTTAAAACAAAGAAAAACATCGTAATAATTCTAAAAGAAAAATATTAAAAATTCAAAAATTAATCAATTAAAAGTAATCAAACGATATATATATATATATATGTATGTATGTAATTTGGGTTGAGTTGGGTCAACCAATTTTTTTGTTTTAGCCAACCTGCGACCCAACCCTACCCAACAAAAATAGAAAAAATTTAACCCAACTAAAAAAAAAAAAAATTACCTTACCCAATTCTTACATTTTGGGTTAGATAGGTCGAGTTGTTCAGATTATCGGATCATTTGAACCTCCTTAATTTGAAATGATTTTCTAACACAAGTTATTCAAAACAGATTATAAACACAAATCATAATTATTGTTTTTTTTAAAATTCTTAGTTACTTCACCATCCCATTTTAGGATGCAAGGCCTATGAATTTCATCAGATTAGCTAAATGAAAATTGATATTATCTTTTCTCAAATAGTGCTTGGTGATCAAGTCATTGGCGATTGAACTGATCATCCAATAAGATTACCAACACCTTGAAAATGTTAAGCAAAGATTGGGTGCATGTAAATCAGTATAAAAGTAACTAACTATTAGTTTTAAGTTAATCTTTTGATGCATACTTAAAAAAATTGACTTTGTCCAATAGTGCTAGTAATGAATATATGGAAGGATCATGGAATTTTCTACAAGAAGTGAAGACAAGGAAGTCAAATGCTAATAAAGTTTTGTGCCCATGTAAAGAATGTAGAAATATGAGACATTGTGATTTTCAAATCATATATGAGCACTTGGTCATTAAGGGAATTGACCCTACATATAATATTGGTATCATCATGGAGAAGTATGTAAAGGGGATGAAGTCTAAAATGAAATTGATGATAGTTATATGTTTGAAGCAACAAACTTCTATGAGAGCACATATATGGGAGAAGATGACAACATTAATGACCATTCTACATCAAGGAAGGAAAACAATTTTTCTCAAAAGGTTCAAGAGGAAAATACTCCATTCTATGCAAGTTGTACAAAGTATACGAAAATGTCAGCATTTGTAGCACTGTATAAACTGAAAACTTTTAATGGTTGGTCAGATACAAACTTCACCAGCCTTTTAGGGCTTTTGCATGACATGCTCCCAATGGACAATGTTATTCCAAGATCTATTTATGAAGTTAGAAAATTATTCAAGGAATTTGATTTAGGCTACCAAAAATTCATGCATGTGTTAAGGATTGTTGCCTATTTAGAAATGAGAATGAAAAGTTAGAAAGTTTTCCTCATTGTGCGACTTCAAGATGGAAGATTGATGAACGAACAAACCAAATCAAACAATGTCTTCCTGCGAAGGTATTGAGATACATTCCTATCACTCCACGACTTAAATGGATGTTGAAAATAAATGAAGTTAGTGAAAATTTACGTTGGCATTGGAACCATAAAAGTACTGATGGAAAAATTTGACATCCAGTTGACTTTGTTGCATGGGAAAAAATTGATAAAAAGTGGCCTGAGTTTTCTATGGATCCACACAATCTAAGGTTATGCCTTGCTACAGATGGTTTAACCCATTCTCCAATTTGAGTAGTCGATACAGTTATTGGCTAGTCATGCTTGTTACTTACAACTTTTGTCCTTGGTTATGCATGAAAAAGGAAAATATAATGTTGACATTGTTGATTCCTTATACTATAGACCTATTTAGGTTATCACTTAAGGCATGATCCACTTGTATATCACATATACATGCTTCAGTTCACATAAGATAACCAAGGAGCTTTGTTTATTGGATATGAGTAAATGCCAGAATTAAATAACAGTTATTTTATTCATTGAACAATGTGTATCTTTACAAAACAACGAGACTCCGGGAGAATTAGGACACCAATCCTAACAAGAGGAACCTCATTTCTGTAAAGTGTTTATTGCAATGTAAATACACTATTTCTTTTAATGTGAATAAAGCGTTTATTCATAAAGATGATGTTTTTATTTGTACTGCAAATCTGGAATCTAATTTATATGTACTAAGGCCATTAGCCATTAATTCCCTCGATAATACATAATTGTTTAAAACTGTCGTAACTCAAACAAAACGTCGACGTATTTCTCCAAAAGAAAATGCCCATCTTTGGCTACGTTTAGGGCACATCAATCTCAATAGGATTGAGAGATTGGTAAAGAATGGATTTCTAAGTGAGTTAGAAGAAAATTCATTACTAGTGTGTGAGTCTTGCCTTGAGGGTAAGATGACTAAATGACCTTTTACTGGAAAAGGTTATAGAGCCAAAGAGCCTCTTGAATTAGTACATTCTGACCTTTGTGGTCTTATGAATGTGTGAGCCTGAGGTGGCTATGAGTATTTTATCAGTTTTACTGATGATTACTCCAGGTACGGGTATGTTTATCTTATGCAACGGAAGTTTGAATCCTTTAAAAAGTTCAAAGAGTTCAAGGCTAAAGTTGAAAACGTATTGGATAGATGGATTAAAACACTTCGATCGGATCGTGATAGAGAGTTTTTGGACTCGGCATTCCAGGACTATTTGATAGAACATTGAATTGTTTCCCAACTCTTAGCGCCGAGTACACTTCAGCAAAATGGTGTGGTGGAAAGGAGAAATAGGACCTTGTTGGACATAGTTCGCTCGATGATGAGTTATGCTTCCTTACCGGACTCATTTTGGGGTTTCATAGTGGAGACTGCGGTATACATACTCAACTGTGTTCCCTCCAAGAGTGTTTCGAGAACACTTATGGAGTTGCAGAACGGGCATAAAGCTAGTTTACGTCACTTTTGCATTTAGGATTGCCTTGCGTATGTGCTTGAGGCTAATCCCAAGAAGCTGGAACCATGGTCGAGGTTATGCCTCTTTGTAGGCTACCCCAAAGGTACACGAGGGGGTTATTTTTATGATCTGATGGAAAATAGGGTGTTTGTTTCAATGAACACTACTTTCCTGGAGAAGGATCATATAAGGGAGCACAGTCCACGAAGTAAATTCTATTGCTTGAGCTTTCCAATGAAACTACTACAACTTCAACAAGAGTTGTTGAAGAACCTACTACATCAACAAGAGTTGTTGATGAGAGTTCATCTAGTAGGTCGGTTCCACCTTAAGAGTTAGGGAACCTTGACGTAGTGGGAGGGTTGTGAACCCACCCGTTCGCTATCTAGGTTTCACGGAAATCCTTGTTATGGTAGCAGATGGTGATGTTGAGGATCCGTTCTCTTATCAGAAGGCAATGAAGGATGTTGACTGGGATGAATAGGTCAAGGCCATGGATCTCGAGATGGAGTCGATGTACTTCAATTCAATATGGGATCTTGTAGATCAGCCTGATGGGGTAAGACCTATAGGTTGTAAATGGATCTACAAGTGCAAATGGGGTGTTGATGGGAAGGTACAGTCCTTCAAGGATCGACTTGTGGCAAAGGGTTATACCCAGGTAGAGGGAGTCGACTATGAGGAGACTTTCTCACCTGTTTCCATGTTAAAGTCGATCCGCATCCTCCTGTCCATTGCAACTTATTATAATTATGAGATCTTGCAAATGGACGTCAAGACGGCCTTTCTGAATGGCAATCTTAAGGAGACCATTTACATGGTGCAACCCAAGGGATTCATAGCCAAGGTCAAGAGCAAAAAGTTTGCAAGTTGTATCAGTCCATTTATGGGTTGAAACAGGCGTCTCAATCTTGGAACATACAGTTTGATACTGCGATCAAGTTGTATGGCATTAACCAAAACGTTGATGAACCTTGTGTCTATAAGAAGATCAGCAATGCTTCAGTAGTCTTCTTAGTGTTGTACATAGACGATATACTACTCATTGGGAATGATGTAGGTCTACTAACTGCAGTTAAGAACTGGCTAGCGACCCAATTCTAAATGAAAGATTTGGGAGAGGCTCAGTTTGTTCTAGGTATATAGATCTTTCGGGATCTACTGCAAGATGGGTCCAAATATGTTGATGTAGGTAGGACTTCAAGAGGGGCCTACTGCCGTTCAGGCATGGAGTCACTTTGTCTAAGGACATGTGTCCTAAGACGCATCAAGAAGTTGAGGAGATGAGACGAGTCCCATATGCGTCTTCCATTGGCAGTTTGATGTACGCGATGCTTTATACTCGTCCAGACATCTAACCAAGGCTAGGGTCATTGGATCGTAGTGAAGAACATCCTCAAGTATCTTTGAAGAACGAGGGACTACATGCTCGTGTATGGTTCTAGGGATTTGATCCTTACTGGATACATGGATTTTGACTTTCAGACTGATACGAACTCTCTCAAGTCCACATCAAGGTCAGTTTTTACTCTTAACGGAGGAGCTGTAGTGTGGCAAAGCACTAAGCAGGGATGCATCGCCGACTACACTATGGAGGCGAAGTACGTTGCGGCTTGAGAAACTGCAAAGGAGGTCGTCTGGCTCAGGAAGTTCTTGACAGAACTGGAAATTGTTTAAGATATATCTAGGCCCATTACCCTATATTGTGATAATAGTGGGGCAGTGGAAAACTCCATGAAGCCGAGGAGTCTCAGACGCGACAAACACATAGAGCGGAAGTATCATCTGATCCGCGAGATAGTACATCGAGGGGATATGATTGTCACGAAGATCATTTTGGAGCAGAATGTTGCTGACCCGTTTATGAAGGCTCTCACGGCTACAGTGTTTGAAGGTCACCTATAGAGCATGGGTCTACAGGATCGCTCGTGGTTGGACTAGGGCAAGTGGGATATTTACTTGTACTGGGCTTTTATGCCCTAGTTTATTGTTTGTACTAGTTTTATGTACACCCCACTTCGCTTTAGGACAAGTGGGAGATTGTTGGGGTTGCTACGCTAAAGTCTCGTGTCCTGTAGTTTGTCAATAGTTTGTACAATCGCTTTTGTTGTATAATATATGATATTTACTTCACATCTTGTTTTTTGCTCAGTTATATGTTATATTTGCTTTACCACAAACCAATAAACATAAAATCCCTAGTTATCTATATGTAACATAAGCATGTATGTGGTGACATACAAGTGGATCATGTCTTGAGTGATAACCAAAATGGTCTGTAGTATATGGATATAGGAGGGAAACCTTATCCTAGTAACCCTACGGATGTGGCCCGCTTTGTGGAATGATCACAACTGTTGTGATTTGTCACAGATGGTCTGATCCTGATCATTCGTGTAGGGGACATGTGAGTGAGGGCGTCCTATACAAAGAGTTTGTATAAGACTTGACCACGAAGTGTTAACGTCTCGTTATATAACACCATTCATGATAGAGACTTCACTTCACTAAGATGACCATAAGTAACATGACCTCAATCCTGATTGAGTTGGGAACTCCTGCCATTGAGGGCGGTCCTTTCATTTGTATGGGTGCGAGTGGCCAGGTCGCCGATTCAAACCTACCATTTTTAGGATTCATCTTATTTGGGAGCTGGGAACTCAGCTACACAAGATGGAATTCACTTCTTCCTCGAAGTAGGGATAAGTAGATAGATAGCTTCCTTAAGGGCTGATTCCAGGGCTTGAACGATGTGGCACCACACACCTTCTCTTTGCCTGAGAGGTGTTCATACATAGTTGGACTATGTTGTATTGTTCATTAGAGGAATCAGTGGTACTTAAGGAGTGAGATGTAACTACAGGAGAAAAACGATAAATTGGCCCAACTGTACTTACGAGCATTTGTGAAGGGTCATCGTACTCATGATTGGTTATATCCGATGGACACGAAAATATATCTATGGTAAGAAGAGTTCAGGTGTTGGTCTTTAGTGGAATGCCTGACTATTAACGGATGGTGGATCTCGTGTCTAAAGAGTTTAGTCAGCTATTTACGTACTGTTGGAGCTTTGGGCCACAGGTCCATTAGGTCCTCTAGGTAGCTTGGATAAAGTCAAGAATCAGTGTTTGGATTAATTTGAAATGTTCAAATTGACAAGTGGGAGTTCGATTATATATGATATAATGGAACTGGTTGATTATATATGATATAATTGACTAAATGTATGAAATACATTATTTTGGAGGAAATCAGATATAAATATAATTTATATCAAGTAGTGGAGAAATTACTAAAGTACATATATGATATTCAACTATAGGATAAGAATATAATATGATTATATTCATTAATTATTAAATTGGTTAATTATATGATAATTGGACTAAAACTTCTCTTGGACGTGCATTAATGAGAGTAGCCACATTCGATTATGGTAACCGATAAATAAAATGAAAATTTGTTTCATTTTACAAAAGTTTGAAAAAATTGGCATCGGTGTGAAAACGTAACGATCGCATAGTTTGAGAGCCTATACGATAGTCGCTCATCGCCTAAATGATCACACGTCATCTCCTAAATGATCGCACGCTAGTCCTTAAACGATCGCTTAGCTTTCCAAAACGATCGCATAGTGTGCCGCATTTTCTAAACGATCATTTACCATTTACTAAACAATCACTTAGTAAAACTTACATGATTGTGTAGCTTCTTCTAAATGATAAGCACTTAGCTATATGATAGCTCCTTTTCTCCCCCACTTGCTTATCGTCTACACGATTAGTTCTTTCTCTAACCTCTACTAAATTCACCAAAGATCACACTTTGTATTCTCACTCCGAGAATACCAAGATCCGAATGCACTCATGGATGCTCTTCATTAAGAGTTCCTTCAATCAGAACACTTCAGTGAAAACCAAATAACGTATATGATATGTTAGAACACTTCAGTGGGAGATTAATAATCATATATGATATGATTGTTTCTAGCCGCACATCTCTAAGAGTTCACAATCGAAATTCAGATGGCACTTCGTGTCACCCTGGGAGTGACCTCCATTCGAAAAGTGTTTACATGAATCGAGATTTTGGTGAATGGGGGAAGTTGTTCACTTTAAAATCAAATATGATGTTTTGATTTTAAAATTTTGATGTTCTCACGATGTTCACACCGAAAGATTCATGCGACACTTCATGTCACCTTGGAAGTGACCTCTATTCGAAATGTGTTTATGTGAATTAATCATGGTGAGTGAAGGGAAGTTTTTCAATAAAAAATCAAATACGATATATTGATTTCAATTCTCACGTCCCTATATAATTCCCACCATGAGATCTGTTCAGCACTTCGTGTCATCCTGGGAGTGACCTCCATTCGAAAAGTGTTCGTCATAGATCAAGAACTAAGTGAATGGGGGAAGTAGTTCATAGTAAGTGGGTGAAGGATATATGTCAACATATCCAACAGTCTCTTCTGTTGGGTTGAACCGTGAGATTCCTATGTTGCGCCTGCTTGTCGTCTTTAAGTCAGTCTCGCTAGTCATTTAACAACAGCTATCCCCTCGGAGGGTTTTAACATAGGATTCGAAACAACTCAAACTCTAGAAATGGATAGGATTTCTAAAGTCAGTTTCAACTTTGACTTTCCAACTTCGGGTGCATCATTGGGATCGAACTTTTGAGGTCTAAAAATAGAGGGTTACACTTACAAACTATTTTGCACAAGGACACCCCCATTTCTCATGTCCAACATGAACGAATTAGGATCACTTCATTTGTAGCACTTTACAACTCCTTGTAACAACTACAGAGCAGGTCGTATCTAATAGTGTTACCGGAATAAGGTACCTAACCTTATCCATGTACTATAGATCATTTTGACTATTTACTCGAACCTGATCCACCTTTATGTCTCCACATAATGTTCAAATACTCATCCAATAGTCAAGGGACATTTAGGTTTATTGGATTTCTATTCAAGGAATAGATTTATTCAATAACACCTTTATTGAATTTTCAGAATAAGTTCTATTGTTTACATACCACGAGTTTTAGGACATAAAACCCAACAAACTCCCACTTGGACTAAAACTCTAGTGGTAACTTATACATCTAATATATGAGACTGGGTTTCTGAGTTTTATAGAGAATTACAATAAACTAGGATATCTCATACCCATCTTTTACCATTCGATATCTCTATACCCGATATTTCTCCCACTTACCCTAAGTTATCTGGTATTCCTAGTCCTACTAGGTATTTTTCAAGCACTTTAGCCGAGAGAATTATTGTAAACATAGTTAGGTATACAATAGGATTTTGATAAAACTATAAGGGGATTGAATCTTAATCTCAATAATGGCTAGGAAGCACACTTTCCTCTCACTATATTGAGGTACTCTCAACTCTTTGAGCAAGATGCATCTGATCTTTCTTAACAACTTTTTGTTAACAGTCAGATCTAGAAATCTTTAAACTTTCTATACTTTGATCTAGCCATTTAGATATCTGAATATCTACAAATGGCTTTTAACAATTTGATTCTCAACATAGGTTGCTAGAACAAACATAATTTTTTAAAATGAACATTTCATTTAACACAAAAATATTTACAATTTGTTCTTTACAAGATTTAACAGTTAAAAACAAGTAGCAACTTCTTCCACTGGATGAGCTGAGCAAAGGTCCCAGGAACAAGTTAGCCTGGTTACCTTTCTCTACTCTCTTCTCGACAAGATATTGAAGGTAGTTTCTCCTCCAATGCCCTTCATCGCTGCAATGGAAACATTTTCCTTTATCTGCAACGTTATCTTTGTCTAAGAAGAGGTAACATCAGGCTTGGAGGACATTCCTCTCGTCTTGGCAGTAGTAACATTTACTTCTGGTACCAGACCCTTTGTTCTTAACATTGTCTAATAAGCTTGTAGCTCATTCAGTAGAGTAGTCAAATTTTATTCATTAATGCATTCAAAATTGCAGAAAACTCTTCAGAAGAGATTCAAGAATAAAACCAACTTGACTTCTTTCGCTCATGATAGCACCGTTTACTTCTACCATATTGACCATCATGTCCAGGACATGTTCACAAACATTGGTCCCCACTTTGATACGACTGTTGTAAATGTACTTAATGGCATCCCTCGCAGAGATTCCATAATCTCTTTGGCAGTACTCATATCCTCATGCTTCTTTTGTCAACACATCAGATAAGCTGGCGAAGATATAAGCACGAGCTATATCATTAGCTCTGACCCATCGTCATATACATCTTGAACATTTCGGTTTATGCTAGAGCTAGGAATGGGAGGACATTCCTCAGTTAAGACAAATCGCAAATTGTCTATCACAAGTATTGTGTTCAAATTTGATTTCCAATTCTTGTAATTATCCCCGATGAAGTTTATCTGATGCCAACACTTGTATTAATGAACTTGTCATTCTAAAATTATAAATCCAATCAAGTTTTAGCAATTTTAATAATTTACCCAAGATTATTCTTTTGCAAGGATACTACATCAAGACATTCTTAACTAAATACTACCTCCAGAATAACTCATATTCCGATAGTCATTTAGGTCAGACATTATTAACACTTAATAATTCTGTAAGTGTAGACCCGCCATTTTTGGATCTTATAGAACGGTATGAGTATCGCTCCGAAATGGAAAACAATACATAAGACGAAACTATAAACACCTATTAATTTTACTAAAGCCTGGGTTGTTCTGAATCCTATGTTACAACCCTCCGTAGGGATAGCCGTCGTTAAACGACTAGCAAAGGGCCGCTTAAAGCTAATCAGTAGGCGCAACATAGGAATCTCACGGTTCAGACTAATGGAGGAGACCGCAAGATATGTTGACATATTTCCTTCACCCACTTACTATGAATTATCCTCCGTTCACCTTGATATTGACTCATACATCCACTTTCCGAAGGGAGGTCACTTCCAGGGTGACACGAAGCGTCATATGAATCTCACGGTGTGAACTATGTGGAGACGTGGCAGTTGAAATCGTACACTGGATTTCTGTTCGAACAACTTCCTCTTATTCACCCGAATCTAAATTTAAGCAAAAAATACTCTCTGTAGAGAGGTCACTTCCAGGGTGACACAAAGTATCGCTTAAATCCAGATTGTGAACTCTTAGGGACGAAAGAGCTAAGAATAACATATCGAGTAGGTTATTAATCTCCCGTTGAAGTTTTCTAATAACTCTATCATATAGAAGATATTCATTACCACTGATGTGTAATATTTTGGGTAATTTGATTCTTTTCTGGCTAAATAAAAATAACCTTAAGTCTATGTGATTTATCCATGTATAACTCTTATAAATGGACTTAAACCTATGATGCCTAGGTGATAAACGCTTTTATTACCTCACATCGCTCACGAATACTCATAAAACTGGTTACCAATGCTTAATTATTCGACCATAATCCCTAGGTAGGAGGTGTTCCGTAGACCGTCAACTTAAATACTCCCAACCTTCGAAAAGATTATATACCGGTTAAGTTTGTAACCCTAGTATTACAAGTTTAACGACCTATTTTAACTAATTAAAACAAGTGGTTAACCTACATGAGCATGCAACTATTCTTTGTTATGGATTTTAAATGTCTAACCCAATTTTATAACATCCTATAAAACTTTAGACATGCTAAACATCCACAACATACAACCATTCAATATGTAATATAACACTTATATAAATACAAGAAACCCTAACATGCATACTATATATTATAACAAATTATAACATACTTTCAATGCATGTTGCATGCTTCCTATGGTAGGATTTTAAATCTAAATGGCATACTATATGCACATACAAGATTTTTTTAATTATAACATATATCCAATGCATGAATAATTAAACACGGACTGATATGGTTTTAGTTTTGGCAAAAACAAGCAAGCAAAAGCCTAACTATTACAAAAAAAGCTTCAACACCGCTCGAACCACTCCAAAACCACTTGAACTTGACTTGAACCGTCTGAACCGGACCAACAGAGATTGAACTAGAACAACCATAAACCATTTGAAGCTGAAGCGAACCAGACCTCAAGAGAACCGGTCGAATCGGCTTCCCTTGCTCTCGCCCAAAATCTCGCTAAGTCTGATCGTTTAGCATTGACGACCATCATCATGCGTTTGGCTTGATAGTTTAGTGTTTGCTTGATCGTTTAGCTACCAACGCCTATCGTTTAATAAAGCTACACAATCGTGTAGTATTTTCCTTTGATCATATAGTGTCATCGTCTAGCGCCAGAGGATGCTACACGATCACTTAGTATCAAACACTATCGCATAGCTCCATCATTTAACACGAACAATTAACTACACGATCATTTAGCTCCCATCGTTTAGTGCTGCGTCTTGATCGTTTAGCGCGCGCCCGAGGTAAGCGATTGCCTAGTGCTATCACATAGCAATCGACGCATCGCTCAACTTTCGCTCATAGGTAAACGATTGCTTAATGCTATCGCTTAGCATTTCAACGCATCGCTTATACACCGCATGGAGGTAAACGATCGCATAGTACTATCGTATAGGAACTCAACGCATCGCTTAGCTCCCGATCGAAGGTAAACGATCATGTAAGTGATCGCTCAGCGCCATCGCCTAGCTCTTTGCCGCATCGCTTAGCTTCCACCCGAAGCTATACGATCGTGTAGTGCCATCGCATAGCAAAATAACGCATCACTTATTTCCCAAGGTAGACGATCGTCTAGCGCACAACACCTAAACGATTAATGCCCGAAGTTACACGATCGTTTAGCCTTTTCTTCATATCGTCTAATGCATGAAGTTAAACGATTGTTTAGCTACTGAAGCTCAATGATGATATGAACAAAGGCTGATTGTCTGGAATCTGCAACTCGACCCCTTCGCTTGTTTCTTTGAATTACAGCTTAATTTCAACTCTAATAACTCTAAATAAATTACAGACTCTTGGGAAGACATTAAAGCTCATCAAGCAAAAGCCAATTACAAATTTAAACGAGAAATCAAAGAGAAATTAAAGGCCAAAACATAAAAAATCATATCATTACAGTAGTTTCATATTTTCATACAAAACACCCACCAAACCAAAATTAAAATGAATTGAATGCCTATAAGATGCTCTGATACCAATTGTTGGATCACCACCAACATGTGATAACGAGCAAAAATGCATGTTATCATAGTGCTAAGTTCTTAAACAATGTTGGATTGCATTGATGAAATATATTAATTTGCGTCCATTAAGCATCAGTTTCTTAATATTGCGGCCGCATGCGTCCAACGCATTAGAACAGTTGATCTTTGTATTTTTGTACAGAATATACGTTAATGCAATGCAAAGATTGCGATCATAGGAAATCAGTGGTCAAGCGCAACTTCACCGCAAGGCTTTACGTTGATCGTGCTCGTAAACATTCGTCCGAGAAGGATCACAACAACTTGGTCAGCACAACATGGTGGGTGCATCTGGGTGAAAGGCCAATTAAGAGCGATGGGACAAAAAACTGATGACAGCCGAATCCAAATTAAGTTGACAGTCGATAACGGTCACAAAGTACATTAAGCTTTATCGGTGATAATTATCCGGCGCATCAGTCAGGAATTAAAGCTGTCCCATCTATATAACTAGGAGAGAGAAGCCGCCTTTCACCATGGATGCTCTATAAATATCAAGAGCATTCTTCTGAGAAGGGGTTAACGAGTTGATTAGTTCACCGTTTAGTTCACGCTTCTATTCATAGTTTCCTTTCTATTTGAAGGCAAAGCAAGAGAAGAGTGGTGGCGCCGAAGATCGCTCAGGGAAACTTGAGAGAGAACCTTAGGGTGTCAGAGATGAGAGCAGGCCGACTCTCACGAGAGCGAGATTATATTTTGAGCACGAGTAGAAACAATGTAAACGCCTGGCAGCAAGATTTTGCTACTGGGCTCTTTATTCTATAATTGCATTGTTATTCTGTACTTCATCTGCATACTTACACAATGGATGTTCTATTTCTACATCTGTTCACTCTCTTAATATGCATGAGTAGCTAAACTAGTTGAATGGGTTGAGAAAAACTAAGCTAACATGACCTAGGAAGTTCTTTGCTTGCGATTGTCTTGTTTTATGTTATGCAAAATACCCTTTAGAGTTACTCGAGAGAGAGTCTAAAAAAAGAACCTAATGTCTCGAGAGAGCTAGGTTAGATTCTGGACTCGAGAGAGCAAGATTAGAATTCCATAAACAAGAGATAGAGACTTAGAGATAAGCTTTGTTTGTCAACCTGCATCGCATGCATCCTAGAGATGGGAATGATATTTTGTAGTCGCATATTTGTGTGGATGTCATGTTGTCATCGCATAAATAGAAATAGAGGTTTGTATAGACCCTGTAGACTTATCGCATATATCGCATGCGTTCTAGCCTTAGAAGTCGTGGTATTTGCACCAAGAGGTGGTTTACTCTTGTATGCATGTTGCATGATCGCATAGCATGAATGCTTTCTAGGGAGTGTTGGCCGAAACCCTTCTCAACCCGTTCATCGCATATTCATCGCATCTCCCATTTACCAACTCTTTTCAAACTCCGCCGCATTTACTTATTTTTCATCAACGAAAACAACAAACCCAACACTTTATTTATCTATCCGGTCACCGCAAAGTTCATCATAAAAATTACCAACGCAAACTATTTTCACAAGTCCCTGTGTTCGACCCTGGACTTACTAGGAAACTCAGAGGAATTTACACTTAGATTCCGTTGGGGAAACTTGAGTACACAATGCAAATCCATCAACGCATATCATCCATATTTCCACTTCATAAATACAAGCATCAAGTTTTTGGCGTCGTTGTCTGGACTTCGGCAAGATAGTTTGCTAACGGTAATTTTTTGATTTCTTTGCAGAACTCTCAATCTTTGGCGAATTACGACCTAGAGATTGAGAGGACATTTAGAAGAAGATTGAAAGACCGCCAACAACAACCACAATCAGACAAAGAAGAGATGGCGTAGCCACCTGGAAATGGAGCACCAAATGATAATAATGTCGTGGTGAATCCAATTCTGTTGGCAAACGATCGCAATAGGCCCATTAGGGACTATGCATCGCCAAACCTCTATGATTTCTCTCCGGGAATTATGAGGCCTGCCCTTGACAGAAGCAGATTCGAAATGAAACCAGTGATGCTGCAGATGATCCAGACTGCAGGTCAATTCGGAGGAAGGTGTGGCGAGGACCCGTACGCTCACCTTCGATGTTTTATTGAAATTTGCAATACTTTTGTGTTCCCGAACATCTCTACTAAAGAAGTTCGACTAATGTTATTCCCATTTTCTCTCTGTGATCAGGCTAGGAAATGGGCATATTCTCTCGAGCCGGAGGAGATCACTTCTTAGAAGTAGGTAGTGGAGAAATTTATGAAGAAGTATTTTCCACTTATCGAGAATGCAAGACGAAGGAAACTGATTATAAATTTTGAACAAGATATGGACGAATCATTTAGCGATGCTTGGGCGAGGTTTAAAAGGTTGGTCCGGGATTGTCCACATAATGGGTTACTAAATTTCCTTCAAATGGAGATTTTCTATCATGGTTTGAATCCCGCTTCACAGACTGTAGCCAATGCGGCAGCCGCTGGTGGCCTACTTGATAAAACTTATGATGAGGCGAAGAATATTCTGGATCGCATCTCTAAGAATCATGAAGACTGGAGAGAGAGTGACCAGAGATTGAGACTCAAAGACTCTGACACAAACAACGGTGCTATTGTTTCATTACAAAACCAAATGACCGCAATGATGAATTTGATCCAAGGAATGGCGAACAGCAGCCCAACACCGCAAGGTGGGCAAACCAACGCAATCAATCAAAACACCGCAAGGTGTTCGACTTGCGGTGATGGGTATGCGATGGAAGATTGCCCGCAAAATCCACAATCTGTATACTTTGTAAAGAATAATCCCTTTTCAAACACCTATAACCTTGGGTGGAGAAACCACCCCAATTTTGCTTGGAAGAATCAACAACAAAATTTCCAACCTGTGGTGCAAAAAGAAGGGCCACCATGATTCTTCCCATGCAACAACGGTCAACCGAGCAATCAAGCAAGTAGCTCACAACAACCACTACAATCCTCTTCTTTGGAGAGCCTATTGAAGCAATATATAGAGAAAAATGAAACCGTGCTTCAAAGTCAGGCTACATCCATCCGCAATCTTGAATTACAGATGGGCCAGATTGCAAGTGAGCTAAAAAGTAGACCGCAAGGGGTGCTGCCAAGTTCAACCGAACTTCTATGCAACCCGAGGGGATCAGGTAAGGAGCAATGTTAGGTTGTGACATTGCGTAGTGGGAAGATTGTGGAGGGAGAAAAGAAGGAGCATAGTAGAACAACTTCCATTGTAGCTGAACCTGAGATTGTGGTAACGCAAGAAAAAGAAAGAGAAAATGAAGCAGTAGAATCGGAGGTTGTGTCGACCTCAAAGCCAACTGAAACGGGAACCGTGAAAGTTCAGTTACCCCCTTTCCTACAGAGACTAAAGAAGAAGAAAAACGAAGAGGTACAGTACCAACGCTTCTTATCTATGTTAAAGCAATTACATGTTAATATTCCTTTCAGTGAAGCGATTGAGGAAATGCCTACATACGCCAAGTTTCTGAAGGATATGGTAACAAAGAAAAGGGGCGCTGGAAAATTTGCCATGGTGGTATTAACGCAAAGTTCCAAATCCATAATCCCACCAAAGATGAGCGATCCTGGGAGTTTTACCATTCCTTGCTCTATAGAAGGACTCTATATTGGGCAAGCCCTGTGTGACTTGGCAGCCAGCATAAATTTGATGCCTTTGTCAATTTTTAGACAACTAAATGTGGGGCAACTTGTACCCACATCAGTGACTCTCCAACTGGCCGACAGATCTCTTATTCATCCAGAAGGTAAGGTGAAGGATGTGCTAATAACAATTGACAAATTTATTCTGCCAGCTGACTTCATCATTTTAGACTATGAGGCCGACAAAGATGTGCCCATCATTTTGGAGCGATCTTTTCTATCAATGGGTCGTGCCCAATTTGATGTGCATAAAGGGAAAATCACTCTGAGTATCAACGGACAGAAGCTCAAATTTAATATAATTCGTTCCAAGAAGTTTCCGGATGAAGAAGACCTGCAAGATTCTGATGATGAACTGAATTTGATTGAAGAAGAAAAGTCTGATGAAGAGTATGAAGAAGAGGATGCCAGCGCATCCGTTGCTGCTTGCAATACGATCACAACAAAAACAAACAAGGAAAAAGAAATGATCACAAGGCAGGAAGTAGAGCCAATAGAAGAATGAAAAATAACGCAACCTTCCCTAATGGAGCCACCAACACTTGAATTAAAGAGTCTACTAACCCATTTAAAGTACGCATTTTTTGGGGCAGAATGAGAAGCTGCTAGTGATCATTTCCTTTGCACTCAACAAAGATCAGGAGAATGCATTGATGAGAATTCTTAAGAAACATGTGCGAGCAATTGGCTGGATGCTCACTGACATCAGAGGAATTGGCCCTGTGTACTGCATGCACCGCATTCGTCTTGAAGATGACCACAAAGCAACAATTGAACATCAACGCAGACTCAACCCTACGATGAAGGAGGTCGTCAAGAAGAAGATTATCAAATGGCTAGATGTGGGCATTATCTATCCCATAGTAGATAGCACGTGGGTCAGCCCCGTGCAATGTGTGCCGAAGAATGGCAGAATGACGGTAGTCCCAAATGAGAACAACGAATTAATACCGCAAAGAACTATCACTGGATGGCACATACGCATGGACTACCGCAAGTTGAATGCGGCCACAAAGAAAGATCATTTCTCTCTGCCATTCATCGATCAAATGCTAGACAGACTAGCAAGGAATGATTTTTACTGCTTCTTGGATGGGTATGCTGGATACAATCAAATCATGATAGCTCCTGAAGATCAAGACAAGACCACATTCACCTACCCATATGGGACGTTTTCTTTTCGTCGCATGTCGTTTGGCCTCTACAATGTGCCAAGCATGTTCCAAAGGTGCATGATGGCGATCTTTTCAAATTATCTCGAGGACTCCGTGGAAATATTTATAGATGACTTCTCCGTTTATGGGAACACTTATGAAGTCTGCTTAGGCAACTTGGAGAAGATTCTGGAAAGATGTGAAGAGACGAATCTGGTACTCAATTGGGAAAAATATCATTTCATGGTTAAGAAGGGCATAGTGTTGGGACACAAGGTCTCTTGGGATGGATTAGAGGTGGACAAAGCAAATATTGAAGCAATTGAAAAACTTCCACCTCCAACCAACGTGAGGGCTGTGCAAAGCTTCTTGGGGCATACTGAATTCTATAGACGATTTTTCAAGGACTATTTTAAGATAGCACGACCACTGAGTACGTTGTTAGAGTTGGACAGAAAATTTGAGTTTGACAACAATTGCCTCAACACATTTAGAGTTTTAAAAAATGCGCTGATTACCGCACCCGTGTTGATTGCGTTGGACTGGACACTGCCATTTGAAATCATATGTGATGCAAGCAAGTATGCGATGAGAGCAGCTTTAGCGCAAAAGAGAAAAAAAATTTTGCATCCCATCGCATATGCGATTAAAACTTTAAACCCTGCTCAAACAAATTATACCACCATAGAGAAAGAACTACTGGCTGTGATTTTTGCGTTGGAGAAATTTCGAGCATATCTGTTGAAAACCAAGGTACTCATCCACACTGATCACTTGGCAATCAAATACTTAATGACAAAGAAGGATGCAAAGCCGAGGTTGATCAGATAGGTTTTCCTCTTTCAAGAATTTGATATCGAAATATTTGACCGAAAGGGGACAGAGAATTAGGTTGCAGATCATTTGTCTAGAATAGAAAATCTTGAAGTTGACCGCAATGAGACTGAGGTGAGTGTCGTGTTCCCGGACGAGTAGTTGTTCCACATAGAAGAATTTCCCTGGTATGTGGATATCGTTAGTTATTTGGTTTACGAGCAATTCCCTAAAGACTACACCTATCACCAACAGAAAAAACTCAAGCATGAATGCAGACATTATTATTATTATTGGGATGAGCCAAATCTGTATAGGAGAGGTGCAGACCAGATTATTCGGTTATGCATATCAAATGCTGCTCAACAACGCATATTGTCATAATGCCACAACTCACCATATGGTGGGCACTTTAGAGGGCAACGCACTGTAGCCAAAGTGGATTCTTTTGGCCTATATTATTCAAGGATGTTGCTGACTACGCAATGAAATGTGATCGGTGTCAACGCACAGGCAACATTTCATGGAAAAATGCAATGCCAATGAACACTATCTTGGAGCTGGAATTATTCTATGTATGGGGGATTGATTTCATGGGATCATTCTCTCCCTCGCATGGCAAACACTATATTTTATTAGCCGTTGATTATGTCTACAAGTGGGTAGAGGCAATAGCATGCGCCACAAGTGATATGGCGATAGTCTCCCAGTTCCTGAAGAAATATATTTTCACTTGTTTTGGCACTCCTCGTGCTATCATAAGTGATGAAGGATCCCACTTTATCAATCACAATATCAAGGAGTTGGTGCGCAAGTACAATATCCTCCACAAAGTGGCCACCACATACCATCCGCAAATGAATGGTCAGGTTGAAGTGTCCAATCGAGAAATTAAGTCGATACTTGAGAAGGTAGTAAAGCTTTCACGAAAAGACTGGGCGAAAAAGCTTGATGATGCGTTGTGGGCATACTGGACCGCATTTAAAACACCCATAGGTATGTCCCCATATGCGCTGGTATTTGGTAAGGCGTGTCACTTGCCTTTGGAGCTGTAATATAAGGCACTGTGGGTGGTAAAGAAGCTGAATTTTGATTTGAAGAAGGCAGGGGAAGCGCGAAAAATGCAACTGGTCGAGCTAGAAGAATGGAGGAACAACGAATATGAAAATGAAGAGCGCACCAAGCGCTGGCATGATCAATGCATATGCGGTAAGAACCTCCAAGTTGAGCAAAAGGTCTTGCTCTTCAACTCACGTTTGCGACTCTTCCCGGGAAAGCTAAAGTCATGTTGGTCCGGATCGTTCGTAATTAGACAAGTATTTCCACGTGACGCGGTTGAATTATCAAATGACGATGGAACCAAAATATTCAAAGTCAATGGGCAGAGAGTAAAGGCATATCACGGAGAAGGCTGGCATCACCGAGTTGACTCCATGGAACTAAAGAACTTTGAATAAAGACGGAAGTAGGTGGTCCTTACGTTATCAAATGATCGCAATCTATCATGGACACAAGTTTTGGAAAACATCAATTCTTCGACTTCTTTCCACTATTCGAAATTTTCACTTTATCCTTTCAATCTTTACCTATCCTTATTTTATTTTTGAAAAAAAAAATGCGATAACGAGTTTTATTTTGTTTAAAATAATTTGACCCTCTCTTTGTTTTTCTTGCAACGATCGAGGCGCTAGATTGCAGGGATGTTATGCGACAAAGTACTTATCTTACTACATCACCGCAACCCAAAGAAGAGAGATCGCCGCAAAGATGGATGCGTCGATACAATTCGGGCGATAGCGCAAAATTTGGGGGTGTACTCTTCCTTATCTTTATTTCAAATTTTGCGCTATCACATTGCATTTTAGTCTTCAAAGTTTTATCACCGCATCCTCTTTGATCACCATAATCAGTTGACATAGATAAATTTAGTGAGTTACTGCATTTTGTTTCTTTGCCAAGTATGATTTCAATGATGGAAAATATGCTTCTATTTCTTTCGCATATACTAGAGTCAACTTAGTCTTAAGATAATCACCTCATGAAATATTTCTAGAAGTTAGGGGTTTACTAGCTTTCTTTCAAACTCTCTTTACAACACATTCTATGATAATCACATGACTTATTTTAATCTTTTGACAATGAGGACATTGCCGCATTTTAAATTTGGGGGTGAGGTATTTGTTTTCGACCTTGCTATTTCAAAAAATATATATATATTTTGAGAATAACAACTCCACTGACAACGCAATGGGAAACCCATGTTGATAAGAGTTAAGTTGTGAAAGGCACTTACCCGTAGTTGGATGTCCACATGACACACGTGGGGGCAAGCTAAAACGAAAGTAAGTCACCAAGATCAATGCATAAATCAATGACCGCAACTCCACTGCCAAATCGGTACGAGTTTAGTCTGAGAAAGAGTGCATTGCTCGCAGTTGGATGTCCGCATGACACCTGTGGGGGCAAGCCAAAACGAAGGCAAGGCACTCGAATCAACACAAGGTCAGAGAAAAAAAATAGAAATGAAGAATTTTTATTTTAATGCAAGGATAAAATCATTTGACACCCTGGAGGAAAATTTTCTTTTTGAAATAAATCATACGATGTTCTGGAATTTAGTAAAGTCTTTTTGAAAGGTAAGCTTGCAGTCCCTAGGTCTTAGAAATATTTAAAGAAGAGACTTGAATAAGACTTAAAGAAATTCTGGTATATAGGATTTGAATGAAGTATCCTTGAGAAATCTAGGAAAAGAACTTTGTGGTTGACTTGCTAAAGAAATCTTTAGCTTATGCTTGAGGACAAGCATTGTTTAAATTTGGTGGTGTGATAACAGGCAGAAATGCATGTTATCATAGTACTAAGTTCTTAAACAATGTTGGATTGCATTGATGAAATATGTTAATTTGCGTCCATTAAGCATCAGTTTCTTAATATTGCGGTTGCATGCGTCTAATGTATTAAAACAGTTGATCTTTGTATTTTTGTGTAGAATATGCATTAACGCAATGCAAAGATTGCGATCATAGGAAATTAGTGGTCGAGCGCAACTTCACCGCAAGGCTTTGCGTTGATCGTGCTCGCAAACATTCGCCCGAGAAGAATAGCTGCAACTTGGTCAGCGCAACATGGTGGGCGCATCTAGGTGAAAGGCCAATTAAGAGCGATAGGATAAAAAGCTTATGACAGTCCAAATTAAGTTGACAGCCGATAACGGTCATAAAGTACATTAAGCTTTATCAGTGATAATTATCCGGTGCATCAGTCAGGAATTAAAGCTGTCCCATCTGTACAACCAGGAGAGAGAAGCCACCTTTCACCATGGATGCTCTATAAATACCAAGAGCATTCTTCTAGGAAGGGGTTAACGAGTTGATTAGTTCACCGTTTAGTTCACGTTTCTGTTCATAGTTTCCTTTCCATTTTAAGGCGGAGCAAGAGAAGAGTGGTGGCGCCGAAGATCGCTCAGGGAAACTCGAGAGAGAACCTTGGGTCGTAAGAGCAGAGAGCAGGCCGACTCTTACGAGAGTTAGATTATATTTTGAGCACGAGTAGAAACAGTGTAAACGTCTGGCAGCAAGAGATTGCTACCAGGCTCTTTATTCTATACTTTGTACTTCATCTTCATATTTATTCAATGGAAGTTCTATTTCTACATTTTTTTACTCTCTTAATATGCATGAGTAGCTAAACTAGTCGAATGGGTCGGGAAGAACTAAGCTAACATGACCTAGGAAGTTCTTTGCTTGCGATTGTCATGTTTTATGTTGTGCAAAATACCCTTTAGAGTTACTCAAGAGAGAGTCTAAAGAAAGAACCTAATGTCTCAAGAGAGCTAGGTTAGAATCTGGACTCGAGAGAGCAAGATTAGAACTGCATAAACAAGAGATAAAGACTTAGAGATACGCTCTGTTTGTCAACCTACATCGCATGCATCCTAGAGATGGGAATGATATTATGTTGTCGCATATTTGTGTGGATGTCATGTTGTCATCGCATAAATAAAAATAGAGGTTTATGTGTAGACCCTGTAGACTTATCGCATATATCGCATGCGTTCTAGCCTTAGAAGTCGTGGTATTCACACCAAGAGGGGGTTTACTGTTGTATGCATGTTGATGATCCCATAGCATGAACGCATTCTAGGAAGTGTTAGCCGAAACCCTTCTCAACCTGTTCACCGCATATTCATCGCATCTCCCGTTTACCAACTCTTTTCAAACTCCGTCACATTTACTTATTTTTCATCAACACAAATAATAAACCCAACACTTTAGTTATCTGTCCGATCACTGAAAAGTTCTTCATAAAAATTACCAATTTAAACTGTTTTCACAAGTCCCTATGTTCGACCCTAGACTTACCATGAAACTCAGAGGAATTTACACTTGGATTCCGCTGGGGAAACTTGAGTGCACAATGCAAATCCATCAACGCATATCATTCATATTTCCACTTTATAAATACAAGCATCAACATGTAGCAGAAGAGTTCAGGATTCATAAGCATTCTAATTGATTAATTTTGGCATAAAAGAAACATGCTAAAACAGAGTATAATGGGTTTCAAAAACATACCTTGGCCGAACCATCGAAATCCCTATATGCAACTGCTAAATCCTCTGAATCCTTGTGTAGAGCACCACAAGATCTTCCCTACTATTCTCTTGGTGCTCTAGATTGAGTTGTGGGATTCAAAATAGGCTGGAATCAAAGGGAATACGGAGAAAGCTCACTGAACCAACCCATTGAAGAACACCTTCTTCATCCGAATTTTTCAACAAAAATTCAATCGGTTCATCACTCAATTCTTCACTCCAATCTCTTCAATATATTGTAGACTATCATGCAAAGAGATGTGCTTCATGGGATGCAGCTCATGCTTAGAGTAAACTAAAGGAAGAGGTGGGTTCCTTATAAGCTAGTTGAAGATGAACATGAAAAACCCATTTTTCAATTTTGTGTAATTTTTCAATTTCCAAAATCTATTTTGATTTTAAAATCACATTTTATTTCTAAAATAAAAATTTATTATCTTTGTAGTTAACTCCTTTCACTATAGATATATTATGTCCACTCGATATAACCATGATTAGTAAGTTAACCCTTCACAAGTTGTTCATAATAACGGTTGGGTCAAATCTCTGTTTTACCCCCGAAATTACCTCTTGTTCATTAAGCCCCCACTGATCCCCTAATGAACAATTTTTTTGTGATCCAATCACAAAACCGAATCCCTCTCATGCCAAATGAGAGGGCGAGATCCCTTGTTCAAGCCCCAGAATTAGCACTTAAGGGAACAACCTCTCTACTATCCCTAAAGTAGGTAGGAGTGAATTCCCTCTTGCACCCTATGTCCCTAACTATCTATCCGGTCTTACCCCTGAAATGACAGCCATATTGAGCCAGCGCTGTTAAGTCAACCCACCTATGAAAATCTAAGGGCAATCCTGAATAAATAGGAGTTCATAGTTAGCTCAGGATTAAAGTCAAGTTACCGAGGTCATCGCTTTAAAATAGTCAGTCTTAAATAGTTAATAACGTTATAAAGTAAGAGTGACTCATTTCGTGGTCCAATCTTGTACAAACTCTTTTTCACAAGGACACCCCTACTCCTCATGTCCAACATGAATGAATTAGGATCACTTCGTTTGTAGCACTTTAGAACTCCTTGTAACAACTACAGAGCAGGCCGTATCCAATAGTGTTACCAAAATAAGGTACCCAATCTTATCCATGTACTATAGATCATTTTGGCTATTTAATCAAACTTGATCCACCTTTATGTCTCCACATAAAATTCAAGTACTCTTCTAATAGTCAAGGGAGTTTTAGGTTTATTGGATTTCTATTCAAGCAGTAGATTTATTCAATAACACCTTTATTGAATTTTCAGAATAAGTTCCATTGTTTACATACCACGAGTTTTAGGACATAAAACCCAACACCAACTTGATTAACACCTCTTGTTGATGTTTCTGTAGCATCTTTGGTCATTTCTTGCAATATTAATTTGTTGCGAGGTAGATGACTTTTTATATGATCTTTTTCCAAGAATGTTGTCTTCTTGGGGATCATAAAACAATCTTCCTTTTGTTTCTTTGGGGTATCCTATAAAAAGGCATAATTTTGAACGTGTTTCCAATTTCTTAGGATTTTGTACCAACACATGTGTTGGACAACCCCAAATACGTAAATGACATAAACTAGTTTTGTGTCCTTTCCATAATTCATACGGTGTTTTTGAAACACTTTTTGATGGAACAACGTTTAGAATAAATATTGCAGTCTGTACTGCATACCCCCAAAAGGATTGAGGTAACTGAGCTTATCTCATCATTGATCGGACCATGTCTAACAAGATTCAACTTCTCCTTTCTGCAACACCATTTTGTTGTGGTGTTCCAGGCGTTGTGAGCTGGGATTGAATTCCATGATTTACTAGATCGTTCTGGAATTGTAAATCCATATACTCACCACCTCGATCAAATCGAAGTGTTTTAATTCTTTTACTTAACAAATTTTCTGTCTCAGCCTTAAATTCTTTGAAGTTTTCAAAAGTTTCAGACTTATGACTGATTAAGTAAATGTAGCCATATCTAGAGTAATCATCAATAAAACTGACGAAATACTGATAGCCTCCTCGTGCTCTTACATTCATCGGACCACATAGATCTGAATTTATAAGTTCGAGAGGCTCTTCGGCACAAAGACTTTGTCAAAAAAGATCTTTTTGTCATTTTTCCCTCATGATTCACATGGAGGTAAAGAACTAACTTCTAACTGATTTAGATGACTGTTATTTTTACTAATTTCTCAATCCTGTTGAGATTAATTTGACCAAGTTTGAGGTGCCAAAGATAGGCGTTAGGAGAAATTTTTTGTTTCTTATTTTGAGTCTCAGCCGTTTTAAACATCTTTATATTTAGAGTGACTTTTGCTTCAGTTGGTTTTAATATGTACAAGTTATTTTCTAGTCTTACAGAAAAAATATGAACACCTCTTGAATAAACAAACACTTCATTAGATTCAAAAGATATTTTGTACATATTTTCTAGCAGACAGGAAATGGAGATCAAGTTTCTTTTCATCTTACGTACATAATATACATTCCTAAGTAAGATAAAAGACTCTCCAAAATATAACTTGACATCTCCCACTGCATGAGCTGAAATGACTTCACCTGTTCCCACCTTGAAAGTCATTTCTTATTCAGAAAGTTCTCTCCAAGAACTAGTTTCCTATAGGAAAGTGCAAACATAATTAGTGGCACCTGAATCCAATATCCAGGTAAGGTGATTATTCTCCACTAGACATGTTTCAACTACTAGTAAATCATATTTACCTTGTTTCACCTTTTCTGCTTTCTTCTCAGCCAAAAAGTTTGGGCAGTTACGCTTCCAGTGCCCATCTTCTCCGCAATGGAAACATTTTCCTTTGGAGTTTTGTTTTTGTTTTTCTTAGAAGTGGTTTTCTTTTACCCTTTTCCTTTCTTCTTCATTTGTATGGTTTTGTCTTTCGAAGAAGAAGGAACAAACTTCTTATTATTAGTGGGTTTTGTTCCAGAAGTAGTCCCTTTATAAAACTTCTTAGGTTTAGAAATAACATTTATTTCTTTTTCCTTCAGTTTCATCATCGATTGATATGTCTGTAATTCTTTCAACAACATGGTCCGATTATAAGTAATTTGGTCCATAACAACATTGGTTCTGAATGGAAGATAACTCTCTGGGAGAGATTCTAATATCATACTTACTTGACTCGTTTCATCTATCATCACCCCATGAGCCTCAACAACATTAAAATGGACCATTATATTGAGAACATGTTCTCCAACGTTGGTTTCATCTTTCATGTGAGTAACGTAAACATACATAATGGCTTCATGTCGAATAGAGGATGACGGTTACCCAAACATCTCCTGAAGCAACGCCATTATCTCACGAGCGGTAGGCATAACCTTATGTTTCTTATTAAGTACATCAGATATACTTACTAAGATGTAGGCCCAAGCTTTCTCATTAGTCCTAACCCACCTATCATAGATGTCCCGAACATTTCGGTTCACTGTTGTACTGGGAATCGGAGGACATTCCTCCGTCAACACAAACCTCAAATCATCCATAACTAACATTGTATTGATGTTGGATTTCCAGTTTGAATATCTTTCACCGTTAAATTTATCGAAAGCTAGAATTTGTATGATTGAATTCGACATTGCTGAAACATTTTAAACAAATTCTATTAAAAATTATGCATCTAAATCCATTTTTAGCAAAATAATAAAGTACCCAATAAATCTTTATTTATTTACAACGATACTTTAGTGATTTAGATCAATTTCTACCAAAGGGCAGTCAAGAATTCCTTCACTGAAGCAAGACAATTCTTGGCCAAATACTATATCAGAATAACTCTTTACTCCTATATTCTTTTCATTATCGTTTTCGGTCAAGAACTTTACTAACAATTAGTAATTCTTGTAAATGTGACCCGCCATTTTCAGATCTTATAGAACGGTATGAATATGCCCCCGAAATAGAAGACAGTACCCAAGATGGAACTATAAGACCCTATTCATTTTACTGAAGTCTGGGTTGTTTTGAATCCTATGTTACAACCCTCCGAGGGGATCGTCGTAGTTAACGACTAGCTAGTGTCGCCTAAAAATGACAGCAGCTGCAACATAGGAATCTCACAGTTCAAACTAATGGAGGAGATCGTAGGACAATGTTGACACATTTCCTTCACCCACTTACTATGAACTACTTCCTTCATTCACCTTGTTATTGACCCATGCAAACACTTTCTGAATGGAGCAGTCGCGGTAAAGTGACACGAAGCTGAGCATGGATCTCACGGTGTGAACTCTTAAGGATGTGAGAGCTAATAACTATATATCGAATATATTGTTATTCTCCCACTGAAGTGTTCTATATGTTTGGGTATTTACATAGGTATATTTCGGCAAACAAACTACCCTAAGTCTAAGTGGTTTATCCAAATATAATGCTTATAATTGGATTTTAACCTATGATGTCTAAGTGTTTAAACCATTTTTAAACCTCACACCACTCACGCAAACTCATAAAATCAGTTAACAATGCTCAATCTTTCAGTCATAATCCCCAAGTAGGAGGTGTTTCATAAACCGTCAACTTAAGTACCCCCAGCCTTAGACAAGTTTATGAATCGATTTGAGTTTGTAACCAAATTTTATAAGGTAACAATCTATTTTAATGATTAAAACTAGTTGTTAACCTAAGTGAGCATGCATATGTTCTTCGTTATGGATTTTAAATGTCTAACTCAATTTATAACAGCTTACAAAATTTTAAACATGCTGAACATCCACAACATGAAACAAAGGCATTCAATATCTAATATAACTATTATATTAAATAAAAGAAACCCTAACATGCATATTATATATTATAACATTTTATAACATACTATCAATGCATGTAACATGCTTCCTACGGTGGGGTTTTAAATCGACATGGCATACTGTATGCATATACATGAATTATTTAATTATTACATACATCACATGCATAAACAATTAAACACACTGATATGGTTTTAGTTTTGGCATAAACAAGCAAACAAAAACCTAATTATTACAAAAAAAACTTCAAAATCGCTCGAACCGGTCCAAACCGAACCCAAAAAACTCGAATCGGACTGGAAAAGTCTAAACCGGACCAACAAAAAACCTTTTGAGGCTGAACCGGATAGGACCTCGAGAAAACCGGTCGAATCGGTTGCTCTTGGTCCATAGTCAAAATCTCGCTAAGGCTCATCGTGTAGCATTGATGAGTATCGTCTAGCACGATCGTCTTGTGTCGGGCAGAGCTAGACGATCATGTAGTGTCTTGCAACTATCATATATCGCCATTGTCTAGTATTGGGTAGAGCTACACGATCGCTTAGCGCCATTGCATTGTGCCTCAACGTATCGTTTAGCACGTACCTACACGATCATGTAGTGCCATCGCATAGCACTTCAATGCATCGTTTAGCATGTGCCGCAGCTAGACGGTCGTGTAATGCCATTGCATAGCACTTTAATGTATCGTTTAGCATGCACCACTATAAGATCGTCTAGCGCACAACACTACAACAACTAGCGCCCGTAGCTACATGATCGTCTAGCATTTAATCCTCAATGACGATATTTGAGTAGAAGCTAAAAAACTGGAATTTGCAGCTCGGCCTTCTTCACTTGTTTCTTCAATTACATCTTAATTTCAACTCTAATAACTTCAAATAAATTATAGACTCTTGAAAACACATATAAGCTCATGAATCAAGAGTCAATTACAAATTTAATCAAGAAATCAAAGAGAAATAAAATGCCAAAACTTAGAAAACCATATCAGTACATAAGTTTCATATATCTCATGAAAAACACCCACCACACAAAAAATAAACCGAATTGAATACTTATATGATGCTCTGATACCAATTGTAAGAGTATATCAGTGTGCAGCAGAAGCAACAAGGATCAATAAGCACTCTAATTCATTAATTTTGGCAGAAACTAAAGCATGCTCATCTAACCTAAGAGGGTTTGAAGTCATACCTTTATATAACTCTTCAATATCTTGATTCTCAACTGTTGTCTTCTCCGAAACCTTCTGTGAACCACCTCAAGATCTTCCCTACTATCCTCCTGGAGCTTTAGAAAGAGTTGTGGGACTCAAGAACAGCTTGAACAACTGAAACCTTCGTGAGTCTTCTTCTCCGATTGGGTTTTTGTTTCTTCTTCTTCTTCACATCTTCTTCATCTCCACAAGTCTTCTTCATCTCTGATTGGGTTTTTTCTTCTTCTTATTCATATCTTCTTCATCTTTACGAGTCTTCTTCTTCTCCATCACAAGCACACCTTCTTCGACACTACACCTTCCCTAGCAAATGAGAGCGAGAGCAGACAAGAGCGAGATTCTCCAACGGATGAGAGCAAGAGTGAGATTCTCCGACTTCTTCTTCTCTATATGTCTTCTTCTTCTTCTCTGACACAACGAGTCCAAACGAGTAGCTCCCACGAGACCAATTATGATGACCAAAAGCGAGAGATATGAGTTATTTTGTAAGTGAGAAAAGGAAGAGAGAGGCCGAGAGAAATCGAGGTCGAGAGAGAGCGAGAGACATAGAGAGAGTAGTAATTGTGAGTGAGAAAAAGAAGAGATAGAGAGAGTGAAAACGGGACCAAGAGAGAGTGAGAGCAAGATGTTTTTCCATGTGCGTGGGACTATATTTTAGTAATTTCACCTGAATTTGACGTCAGCAAAGGGTCATTCGATTTTTTTTTGAAAAACTAGGTCATTTGATATGTTTAGGCCAATTTTTGGGTCATCCGTACAAATTTTCCCAATAATCATCCTTATACATTGAATAATTTGTAGGATTTTATTAGCATGCAGTGGAAGCAACAAGGATCAATAAGCATTCTTATTCATTAATTTTGGTTGTAAATAAGGCATGCTCATACAATAATAAGAGGGTTCCAAGTTATACCTTTGAAGAACCTCTTGAATCTCGAATTCAGCTGCAAATCTTCTCCAAATCTTCTTGTGAACCACCTCAAGGTCTTCCCTACTATTCTCTTGGAGCATTAGATTAAGTTGTGGGACTCAAAATAAGCTTGAATGAAGGAAATCTGGAGAAGAAGCTCACTGCAGAAACTTGAAGAACACCGTCTTCAATGTCACTAGTTTTCAACAAAACTTTAGCAAGTGCAACAGATTTGCATGCTCGATTCTCAGCTCAATATTTCCTATTTATTGCAAGACAATCATACAATGGAGAAGGCTGCATAAAGAGCACCTGATGCTTGAAAGATTGAATCAAGAAATGGTGGGAAATTGAGTGAGCTACTTGGTTTTATAGTGGAGAAATATAATTTTTTCTCATTTTTCATTTTCCAATCTTTTTTCAATTTACAAAATGATTTCCAAAATCAATTTGATTTCGAAAAATTGAAAAACTTTATTAATTTTACAAAATTAATTTTCTAATAAAATTAATAATAAATAAATAATTTAAAATTTTTAATTAATTATAGTTAATTCAATATCAAATATTAAATTAATTCTACAAAAATCCACCTTCATGAATCCCTATTCATGAATTTAATATTTAAATCATATTTAAAATATTTAATTGATTCTCCAATTTCGTTTAATTTTAAAATTAAATGTGTAATTATGTCTCATATAATTACTAATTCCCTTAATTCTAATTTGAACGTTTCAAATTAACTTATCACGCTACTCTAAGGCTAATCCATTTATGACCTAGTAGTGGACCTCGTGGACCTACAGATCATGGGCTCCAACGATTCGAGATTAATTGGCTAAATGTTTTACACTGAATTTACCCCATGTATGGATTGATGACCTAATTCTCTCAGAGTCTCGTTTTTTGTAATTATACACATTGTTTTATGAATAAAATAACTTTTATTTCATTCTAGCATTTACTCATATCTAATAAACAAACCTCCATGGTTATCTTATGTAAATTTAAGCATGTATATGTGATATACAAGTGGATCATGCCTTAAGTGATAACCTAAATAGGCCTGTAGTATAAGGATTAAGGTGAGATACCTGATCCTAGTGACACTATAGATACAACCCGCTTTGTAGAGGATTGCAAGTGTTGTAAACTACTACAGATGGTAGATCCTGACCATTCATGTGGAGACATGCGAGCGGGGGTGTCCTATACAAAGAGTTTGTATAAGATTGAACCACGAGATGACTAGACTCTATATATAATGATGTTGATACTGGAGACTTACATTTCACCTAAATGACCATAGATGACACTACCTCAATCCTAAGTATTTTGGGAATTCCTGTCTTTGAGGGCAGTCCTTTGATTAGTATGGGTGAGAGTGGCCAGATTGCCAACTCAACATGCCTACCTTTTTGGGGACTTGTCTGATCTGAGAGCTGGGAACTCAATCCACAAGATGGAATTCCCTTCTTTCTCGAAACAGGGATAAGTAGAGAGATTGCTCCCTTAAGGGCTGATTCTGAGGCTTGAACATAGTGGCCACAACTTCTCTTTAGAGAGAGAACTCAATCATAGTAGGACTACGAGTTATGTTCATTAGAGGGATCAGTGGTACTTAAAGAGTTAGATGTAACTACAGAGGCATAACAATTATTGGCCCAACTGTACTTACTAGCGATCTGTGAAGGGTTTTCACATTGCTGATTGATAAGATGGACACATAATATATCTGTGGTAAGGAGAGTTCAGCTGTCGGTCTTTAGTGGAGTTCCTGGCAGTTAAGGGATGATGCATCCCATGACTAAAGAGTTTAGTCAGTTATTCATGTACCGTTGAAGTTTCAAGCTACAGGTCCATAAAGTCCATTTCATAGCTTAATGGATTCAAGTTCAGGATCAGTTCTTGGTGTTGATTTGAAATGTTCAAATTGACAAGAGGTAATTTGATTATATATGATATGATCGGTATAGTGTGTGAGATACATCAAGTGGAGGATTAATGTAAATGAGATTTACATTAAGTGCCATAGAATAGAAAAAGAGTTATGGTTCATATGTTTCATGAGATGAAATATTAAAACTATCGTTTATATTATGGTAAGTTAGCTATCGTTTATATTTATAATAATATTAATTATTAGATAATTATCTCTTTTTCTCTAATAACCAATTGAGTGGGAGGTTATTGGTGGTTTCATGGTAACCGTGAGATAAAAGGAAAAATGTTTTCCTATTTTTTGTAAGATGTTGTTTTGAGATTTCCACTCTCGGAAAATACTCATGGAGGGTTGTCAAGTAAATTAGATTTACTAAGCGAGAGCCTGGAGTTAGCTAAACGATCGTGGAGTGTTCTTAAGAAATAGACACTCAGCTAAGCGATGAGCTAAACGATCGCATAGCTTTTGCTAAACGATCACATAGCTTTTCGTAAACGATTGGGCATCGACCTATACGATAGGTTATTCCATCTCCCATTTGCTCAATTATTTACATAATTGTGGTTCCTCCGTTTTCTGCCTCAAACCAAGTCCACACAGAGCCCACCCTTTGGATTCTCACACCGAGAATATCGAGGTAACCTTCTTGGTGGTGTCATACTCAACTCGACACTGTCGAGGTTCTGTGGAGGCCGTTCGTGGTGTTCAGGGTGTTCGTGACCTTGGTGATTGCTTAGTTCGAGGGTGCGGTGTTCGTGCTCTGTAGCAGTTGTGTTGGACGAGCGTTCGTGTGTTGCTGTGTTGCTGTGATCGAGTGTTTGTGATCAAGGAACTTGAAGATGAATCTGCAAAAGTTTGTTGATTCTTATCCTTGATCTTTTGTATAGCATGCTGTAATTTATGTTTTTTGCATAACCGTATATTTCTATTTGTGATTGTAATTGTAAAGTTCATATATGATTGTGATTTGGAATGACCCTTCTACTGCTTATAGAAATCCTCGTGTTCGATTTCCTTCACCCCATTCGTTAACTAATGGGTCACTCCACTAAAGCCCGATAGTTGCACTTCCCTCACTGTAGATATATTATGTCCACTCAATATAAACAAGATTCGTAAGTTAACACTTCATAGGTTGTTCATAATAACAGTTGAGTCAAATGTCTATTTTACCCCCGAGATTACCTCTTGTTCCTTAAGTCCCACCGATCCTCTAATGAACAATTAGTTTGAGATCCGATCAACAAATCGAGTCCGTCTCGGGCCAATGAGAGGGTGAGGCCCCTTATTCAAGACCCGAAGTCAGCTCTTAAGGAACAACCTCTCTACTATCCCTAAAAGCGAGTAGGAGTGAATTCTATCTTGCACCCTATGTCCCCAGCAATCTACCAAGTCTTACCCCTAAAATGGATGTTTATTAAGCCGGTGCTGTTGAGCCAACTCTCACCTATGAAAATCTAAGGATTATCCCGAATAAATAGGAGTTATAATTAGCTCAGGATTAAGGTCAAGTTACCTAGGTCATCACTTTGAAATGGTCAGTCTTAAACAATAAACAACGTTATAAAGTATGAGTGACTGATTTTGTGGTCCGATCTTGTACAAACCCATTGCACAGGATGTCTCACTCCTCATGTCATAACATGTATGAATTAAGATCACATCGTCTGTACACTTTACAACTCTTTGTAACAACTATAGAGTGGGCCGCATCCAATAGTGTTACCAGAATAAGGCACTCAACCTTATTCATGTACTATAGATCATTTTGACTATTTACTCGAAACTAATCCACTTTTATGTCTCTACATAAAGTTCAAGTACTCATGTGATGGTCATGGATCTTTTAGTTTATTTGATTTATTTCTAAAACGAAATAAGCAATTCATATATTCAATAACTACTTATTGAATTTTTAGAATAAGTTTTATACCACGAGTTTTGGGACATAAAACCCAACAAACTCCCACTTGGACTAGAACTCTAGTGGTAACTTATATATCCAAATATATTAAACTGAGTTTCTGAGTTTACAAAGAAATACAATAAACTAGGGCATCTCATACCCATGATTTACCATTCAGTATCCCATACCCAACTTTTCTTCCACTTACCCTATGTTATTAACTTGGTATTCCTAGTCGTATTAGGTGATTCTCAAACACTTTAACCGAGAGAATCGTTGTAAACATGTTAATGTAGAAAATTAATTTATGAAATTAATCATGTTATTAATCTATATGGGGGAATGCATGTTATTTTCACAACACTTGTTTCTTAATAATGGCTAGGAAGTCATACATTCCTCCTACTACATCGAGGTATTCTCAACTTTTTGAGTAAGATGCATCTGACCTATCTAAAACAAGTTTTGTTTATAGTGTCAATTTTAATCAATAACTCTTTATCGGTAGATGCAAACTTTTATGGAAAAAAATAATATAAGGTGTTTTTAAACAATATTCTAATAATTGGAATAATGTTGAGAAAACAATTTAAGGCAACTAAAAATTTTTTTCACTGGATTTCATGTTCTATCAAATAGACCTAGAAATCTTAAACTTTCTAAATATCAACATGCAGTGGAAACAATAAGGACCAATAAGCATTCTAATTCATTGTTTTTTGCTATAAATAAAGCATGTTCATACAATAATAAGAGGATTTCAAGTCATACCTTTGTAGAACCTCTTGAATCTCGAGTTTAGCTGCAAATCTTCTCAAAATCTTCTTGTGAACCACCTCAATGTCTTTCCTACTATTCTCTTTGGAGCCTTGGATTAAGTTGTTGGACTCAAAATAAGCTTGAATGAATGGAATTTGGAGAAGAAACTCACTATAGAAACTTGAAGAACACCTTCTTCAACCTCACTAGTTTTCAACAAAACTTCAGCAAGTGCAATAGATTTGCATGCTTGATTCTCAGCTCAATCTTTCCTATTTATTGTAGGACAATCATGCAATGGAGAAGGCTGCATGAAGAGTACCTCATGGTTGGAAGATTGAATTAAGAAATGGTGGGAAATTGAGTGAGCTACTTGTCTTTCTTTCTTTCTTTCTTTCTTTCTTTGTTTTGTTTTTTTTTTTTTTTTTTTTTTTTTGTGTGTGTGTGGAGAAATGCAACTTTTCTCATTTTTCATTTTCCAATCTTTTTTCAATTTACAAAATAATTTCCAAAATCAATTTGATTTCAAAAAATTGAAAAAATTTAATACTTTTACAAAATTAATTTCATAAATTAATTTTCTAATAAAATTAATAATAATTAATTAATTAAACAATTTAATTAATTTAATATCAAATATTAAATTAATTCTACACAAATCCACCTTCATGAATCCATATTCATGAATTTAATATTTAAATCATTTAAATATTTAATTAATTCTCCAATTTCGTTTAATTCCAAAATTAAACGACTAATTATATCTCATATAATTACTAATTTCCTTAATTTTAATTTGAACATTTCAAATTAACATATCACGCTAAAGGCTAATCCATTTATGAGCTAGTAGGGGGACTTCGTGGACCTGCAGATCATGGGTTGCAATGATCTGAGATTAATTGGCTAAACCCTTTACACCGAATTAACTCACATTCGTTAACTAATGGGTCAATCCAGTAAAGCCCATAGTTGCACTTCCCTCACTGTAGATATATTATGTCCACTCGATATAACCATGATTAGTAAGTTAACCCTTCACAGGTTGTTCATAATAACGGTTGGGTTAAATGTTTGTTTTACCCTCGAGATTACCTCTTGTTTTTTAAGTCCTACTGATCTTCTAATGAACAATTGGTTTGTGATCCGATCAACAAACCGAGTCACTCTTGGGCCAATGAGAGGGTGGGGCCCTTGTTCAAGATCCGAAGTCAGCACTTAAGGAAACAACCTCTCTACTATCCCTAAAAGTGGGTAGGAGTGAATTTTATCTTGCACCTTATGTCCCCAGCTATCTACCAAGTCTTACCCCTAAAATGGAGGTTTATTAAGCCGATGCTGTTGAGCCAACTCTCACCTATGCAAATCTAAGGATTATCCCGAATAAATAGGAGTTCATAGTTAGCTCAGGATTAAGGTCAAGTTACCTAGGTCATCACTTTGAAATGGTCAGTCTTAAACAGTAAACAACGTTATAAAGTATGAGTGACTGATTTTGTGGTCCGATCTTGTACAAACCCATTGCACAGGATGTCCCCACTCCTCATGTCAGAACATGTATGAATTAAGATCACATCGTCTGTAGCACTTTACAACTCCTTGTAACAACTATAGAGTGGGCCGCATCCAATAGTGTTACCAGAATAAGGCACTCAACCTTATTCATGTACTATAGATCATTTTGACTATTTACTCGAAACTGATCCACTTTTATGTCTCTACGTAAAGTTCAAGTACTCATGTGATGGTCATGGATCTTTTAGTTTATTTGATTTATTTCTAAAACGAAATAAGCAATTCATATATTCAATAACAATTTATTGAATTTCCAGAATAAGTTTTATTGTTTACAAATAACGAGTTTTAGGACATAATATCCAATATAACTATATCATAATATGTTAGACTGATTGATTCCATTTGGTTTTAAGAATTACTCTTTTTTTCATGAACAAACTAGGATATAAATTTAAAATTAGGATTTCATTAATAACCACAAACAATAATTTTTAAATAATTAATATCTTTCAAACTAATTAATTATAAAAATGGTTTTTCAGTTAAATTGGTGGTTAATAAAAAATTTTGCTAAGATAAATTATCATGATTCAAAATAAAAATAAAAAAATGAATTTTCAACTTTCCCTACAAAATTCATAAATGATTCTTTATTATTATTATTAAAAGGGGCAATGTGGGAGAATCTTTTCTTCTCATTTTGCCCGTCATTTTACCCTCCACCCCTATTTCAACACATCATAAAATATTAAAAATTAACATCTAATTTTGATGAAATTTTTTACGTGAAGGGCTAAATTGTTACAATTTTGAAAGTACAAGGATTAATTTGTTACATACTAAAATTTAGGGACCAAATCGTTATAGAATTGAAAGTATAAGGATTAAATCGTTACAAACCAAAATTCGGTACTAAATTGTTACTCTCAATAAAGTTTAGGAACCAGAAATGAGTTTTATGTTTATTATATATCTAAATTTTTAATTAAAGTTTAGATTTGTAGAAGTCTGTTATCATTCTTTTAATTAAATTGTTGCGATTTCCATTTGGATAAAATTTATTCCTCGTTTGTTTATTTATGTATCAATTTGACTTTTTCCTACCCCTAATTTAGTTTATTAAGGTGATCATTAAATCACTACAATTAAACTGCAATTAAATTCTAAATTGATTGACATAAACAGTTAGGTCTTTTGCTTGTTAAAACATATTTCTTCTTTTAAGAATGTTAAAAGTGTTATGGAATTAATGAGCACAACCAGAATATAGATATGAAAAATATAATATAGTAATATTTTTATATAATAATAATAAATAAATAAAACTAAAATTATAAAATAAAATAATTAAAAAACATAAAAGAACCAAAATCATGAAATTGAATAATATGAAAATTAGTGGAAGTGGAATTCTCACCAACGTAGGTATGATATTGAGATCCACCCAATACCACTATTTATAGGCAAAGTGACAAGTAGGGTGTAGACTAACATGAACTACAAGGCACATGAAAATCATGAATGGTGACACATGACTTTTGGGACACTAAGCAATGAGCATCTATTTTCTATTATAATATTAATTATAAAAAGTTTTTAAATTTTATGTGTTTATTCTTTATTTATTTTTTTTTAAAGAAAGTTAAAAGATTTTATGTTCTATGTGTTGGTTCAAAATCACCTCACAACACACTTTTTATTACTCAATCAATTTAATATTTAATTTTACATTTTTAAACACAAATTTCATATTATTAAAATTGATTTTAAATGATTAGAGGTCGTTTTTTGAGCGATTTTGAAAATGATAGGTGATTTTAACTATTATAGAATTACTTCCAAATATACCATTAGAAACCGATAACGTATTAGCAAAAGCTAAACCTTTTATTTATTTTAATTTTTCCAATCGCAATCGCTTAATGTTAGAAAAGAAAAAAAAATCACAAATGGATATCATGCCTCAAATTTTGCTATTTTCGAGAATATATAAATATAAACTAGTAAAACAAATACTATCAACCATATAATTATTTTGTTTTAAAATAAAGTTTAATATTTCACGTCAAAATAAAAATGAATATTTAATGTTATATAGATTTTAAAAATTTCAAGACAATACAAATTAACTTGTTTTTTTGAAAAAAAACATGTATAATAGATATTATATGTATTCAAAATAAAGAAACTAGAATGTTAGAATTAATAATTTAATTATATTAAACCAATATATAAATTATCTGAAAGTAGAAGGATATTATTAGAATAATATATCATTTCAATGCATTTCCATTTAGAAATACTACTAAACAAACATGACTATTTAGATATTACTAAACATCCTTTCAAACTTTAATAGAAAACAAACATTTTTATGTAAAATATGTCAAACATCTATAATTTCAAGCATATGAAGATTTCGATATATCTTGTTCCCATAAAATGAGGTGGTTCATTTTGAGGGAATACAAAATGAGAAACACTAGTCAAAGCTTAGTCTTTTGAGTATCGCATAGTGTGATGCTGGTGCCGCAACAAAACTAAGAGTATGTTTTGAATGCTTTTTTGTAGTGATTAATTTTTATTAAAAAAAATCATTTTGAAAAAAATCAAGTGTTTGACAACCACTCAAAATGGACTTTGAAAAGATGAGTTCATAAAATAAATTGGTTTAGGATAAACACTTGAAACCAACTTTTAGGAAAATGAATATTGAGTGTTTAATAGTTAATCTCTCCTAATTTGTATGAGAAAATTCGACAATCACTTTCAACGACCGTTGCTGGCCAACATTCGGCCACCACCTCCGGTGACCTATGTTGCCAACCTCCGGTCACCATCTTTATTGACTCCTGCCGGCCAACTTCAGCCACCATCACAGCCAAAAAATTCCTATATAGTAATTTGAAATTAACAAATACACGTTTTGTAACGACCCGACTCCTTAGGACTCAAACTAGGCTGTTACCATAAACATGCATGTATGGAATTTAAAAGGACACCCTTTCATGACTAAATAAATATCAAATAAATGATGTCAATTAAAAGGTTGCATTAAAAACTAAATAATTAAAAATCCAAGTAATAGGGTACCCATAAATCACAAAAATGAATCTAGAAAATTTCAAAGCGAATACCAAAACGTAGAGTTCTAAACATTAAGACTAAAAATTTAAATGTAGGAAAAGAATCATGAAACATGAGCGAAAACATAAGACTAGTCCTAGTGGCTCGATTATGGATTCCACTTGTCAATCGCCAGTGCATCCCTTACCTGAAACATAAACATGGAGATGATGAGTATAAAAATACTCAGTGAATAACCACACTACTGGGGTCAGGCTAGGCATCTATGTTCTCTAGATATCGACCTCTAGTGAACATACATCATTCTCTAGATCTCGCGGAACATAAACAAATATCTGAACTCATCCTACCATAGTTTAAGGTACCTACAATCTCTAGTGAATCCCGAAGGAAACACAAACCTCTGGTGAATCTCAAAGGAAACACAAACCTCAGGTGAATCCTGAAGGAGTTCACCACCTGGTAAGGGTAACTATCACTATCATAAATACCATGTGCATCATAAACATAGTCCCACAACATACAAATATATTTCACCATGCTCGTAGTTCATTCAGGAATTCATATAGACAACAAATAATACGGTTCATGCTAATACACATAACATTTCTATACATAATCAGAACAACTCATTTATTATCATGCAATTCGATACGAACAACCTCAAAATCCTCAAACAAAAACTTAAAATCATCGCCTGGCACATAGGCAGTTCAAGTAGTAAGATTACTTACCTCAAAGTAAGACAAAATTCAGTTTAATCAAACAAGCACTCTTCGTCCTAAGAAATGCCAAGAATTATCTTATCCCAATCAACAACTCAATATTAAACATTAGCATGACACTTCCAAACCCAAAATTCACCCCAAAAACTCCCCAATCGCTTTCCAAGGTTGCCAAAAGACACAACAATGCGACTGGACAACGACTTAAAAATCAACAAAAGAACACCAAATTAACCTTTAAATGCAAAAAGGAACACGATTATAAACTCAAGACATAACAAGTGATTCTAAAACCAACCAAGAACAAAACCAACATCCAAAAACTTACGTAAAACTCTTACCTTAACCAAGATTCGACCAGAACCAAGAAAACGACGGTAGAGGAGATCTACGATGGACATTGGTTCGACGGCGAGGGAAAGGCGGAACTGGGCAAAAGAGACTCACAACAGCTGGGCTGGGTCATGAGGCTGACGAGCTTCTGGCGAAGGGAGGGCACAACTAGGCGACGTGGACCAACGGTGTGAACGTGGGTGGTTGGGTGTGACCGAGACTTCGTTCGACCTGATGACACACGAGCAACTACGGGCGAAGGCAACCATCATGGTAGCGAAATGACTAGAGAAGGGTGGGAAGGAGGTAGAGATCCGACGGCTAGGATTGTGTTTTTTTGTGTGTGAAAGCAAAAACTGGGGGGGGGGAGGAACGATGCACATGAAGAGGAAGGGGAAAAAGATAAGAATATAAATAAAAAGAAGTAAAAATAAATAAAATAAAATAAAATATTTATTTTATTTTATTCTATTATATTTTATTTTATGTTATTTTATTTCTTCCCTTCAACACTTATTCCTTTTTCCCGAACAACTTCTAATTCAAAACTCAATTACTTTTCCCCAAAGTGATTTCAATTTTCGACAATAACTCCAAAAATAAATTCATGTGAAAAAAAGTCCAAAGTTTCCTTGAATAGAACTAAATTTAAAAAATATTACAAAAGAATACTGAATAAAAAATTACAAAAACACAGGATGTTACATTCTTCCCTCCTTAAAGAACTTTCGTTCTCGAAAATTCACTCCTAAAAAAGCTCTGGGTACTGGGTCCTCATCTCATCCTCTCACTCCCAAGTAGCTTCCTTGAACAGGTGATTTTGCTACCGGACTTTCATAAGTGCTATCTCCCTGCTATGCAACATCTTCACCTCCTTGGAGAGAATTATCACAAGCTTCTCTTTATAACTCAAGTCTTCATTCAGCTGCAACGGTTCAAAGTCCACCACATGGGATGAATGTATCATGTACTTCCTCAGCATCGAAACATGGAAATCATTATGAATTGAAGAGAGTGACAACAATAACGCCAATCGATAGGCCACAGGGTCAATTTGCTCCAAGACCTCGAAAGGCCCAATAAATCATGGACTCAGCTTTCCTTTCCTTCGAAACATTAGAACACCTCTCATGGATGCCACCTTTAACTCTAGGTTCTTATGCCTAACATCGACATCACTTTTCTATCTACTCTGAACCGTTTGCATATGAGCTCTGATCTTCTGTATTGCCTCATTCATTTTCTGTACTAGCTCAGGCCCTCACAACTTCCTCTCTCCTACTTCATCCTAACAAACCAGAGATCTACAACTCTTCCCATAAAGGGCCTCAAATGGCAACATGCCAATAGTATCCTGGTAACTATTTTTATAAGAAAATTCCTTCAAATGCAGGTGAGAATCCCAACTTCCTAAGAATTCTATCGTATAGGCACGCAACGTATCTTCCAATATCTAGTTCAAACGTTCTATCTGCCCATCAGTCTGTGGGTTAAAAGTTGTACTCAAATCCAATCGAGTACCCAATGTTGCCTGAAGACTCTTCCAAAATTTGGATGTAAAACGAGGGTCTCTATTTGACACAATGGACACAGGTACTTCGTGAAATCTCACTTCCTCTTTCATGTACCAATTGTTTACTAAAAAAGTAGACTTCCTCGGTATATAATGTGCTAGTTTAGTGAGCCTGTCTTCTACAACCCAGATTACGGTGAAACCCTTTGCTGTTTAGGGTAACCCCACAATGAAATCCATAGACACGTGCTCCGACTTCCACTCTAGTAAGCTTAAAGGCTGTAACAAGCCTACTGGCTTTTTCCTCGGGGCTTTCACTTGCTGACATATCAAACAATTACTAACGAACTCAGCTATCTCCCTTTTCATATTGTTCCACCAGTAGAAACATTTCAAGTCTTGGTACATCTTGGTAATGTCGGGATGTATCGAGAATAAGGAACTATGAGCCTCCGATAATAATTCGTTCTTAAGGTCACTGTTCGTGGGTATGCATAAGCGCCCTTGATAGAGAAGACCATCCTCCGCAGATATAGAGAACTCACCACCCTGTCCTGACTCCACTTTGCAAACTTTCTCAACCACGTTGGGATAACTTCGTTGAGCATGTAAATTCTCTACCTTAAACTCGGCTGCTCCGACAACTGTGCTAACTGGGTCGTGACTTTCCCTACTACTATTGCAATCTCTACCCATTCTAGGTTTTTGCGTAGAGTCTATCTGGTAATGAGGGCTGCTGAATGAGCTACCTTCATGCTTAGGACACCTGCCACTACATTTGCCTTTCCCGGATGGTATAAAATCTCGCAGTTGTAATCCTTTACCAACTCCAACTATACTGTCTCATATTCAACTCCTTCTGAGTGAAGAAGTACTTTAAGCTCTTGTGGTCGGTGAAAATCTGTATCTTCTCTCCACATAAATAATGTTTCCAGATCTTTAAAGAAAAAGCCACTGCTGCCAACTCCAGGTCGTGAGTGGGGTAATTCAATTCATGGTTCTTCAACTGACGAGAGGCATAAGCAACCACTTTACCCTGCTGCACCAACACGCATCCCAAACCATTCTTGGAGGTGTCGCTATAAATAACAAAACCATTGATCCATCTGACACTGAGAATGGAAGCTGAAATTAATCTCTGCTTGAGATCCTAGAACTACCTTCATAAGTCTCACTTCAACCGAACGAAGCTCCCTTCCTAATCAACTGAGTTAAAGGAGTGGCTATACGAAAAACATCCTTCACAAATCGCTTGTAGTAGCCTACTAACCACAGGAAATTACGCACCTCGCTGACCTGGCTGGGTGAGGCCAATTCGTAACTACCTCAATCTTTACAGGACCCACGAAGACTTCTTCCACCGAAACAACATGCCCTAGAAAGGACACCTGCCTCAACCAAAACTTAGCATACAACTTATTTTCCCACAACGTCTCCAAAACTTTTTGTAAATGCTCCAAATGTTCTGCCTCGGTCTTGGAACAAACCAAGATATCATCAATGAAAACTATCACAAAAGTGTCAAGGAATTCCTTGAACACCCTATTCATTAGGACCATAAATACTGCGAGAGCATTCGTCAAACCAACTGACCTTACGATGAATTCATAATGTCCATACCTCGAACGAAAAGATGTCTTGGGTATATCACTTTCCTTTATTCTCATCTGATGCTATCCTAACCAGAGATCCATCTTGGAGAACACGGTAACTCCCTGCAACTGGTCTAACAAGTCATCAATTTTGGGAAGTGGGTATTTATTCTCTAGGGTCACTTTATTTAACTCCCTGTAATCAATGCAAAGACGTAATGATCAATCCTTCTTTTTCACGAAAAGCACTTGTGCACCCCACAGTGACATACTTAGGCATACGAAACCCTTATCTATCAACTCTTGTAACTGATTCTTAAGCTCCTTCAGTTCTATTGCTGCCATTCTATACGAAGTTTTCAAGATAGGAGTTGTGCCTAGCTCCAACTCGATAGAAAAATCTATCTCCCGCTGGGGCGACAAGCTTGGAAGATCCTCTGGAAAAACATCTAGGTAGTCTCTTAAACTGACTTTGACGTCAAGGAGACCTTAGCCTCTATAGTGTCAACCATACTGGCCAAGATGCCCCAGGCACCTTGGTTAAAAAACCTCTCAGCCTTCAACACTGAAATCACATTGGGTAGGAATACGGTCCCAGTCCCCTTAAACTTAAAGTTGGCCTTTATAGAAGGGTTAAAAATAACCTTCTTGTAGGATCAGTTTATATTGGCATGATTAGCAGCTAGCCAATCCGTACTGAGTATCACATCAAAATCTCGCATGTTTAGAACTACCAGGGTTGCATCTAAGGCATGATTTGCTATTTCTACCTAACATGCCTTTATCTTTCCAGTAGCTAACATGATCTCTCTTGATGGAGTGGAAACTGACAGACCATACTGTAAGGGTTCTGATCCTAACATGGCATGCTTTACAAATGTTGGGGATATGAAAGAGTGTGATGAATCGGAGTCAAACAAAACTAATGCATAGTGTCCCAAGATGGAAAGCATACCTATCACAACTGTGTCAGACTTCTCGGCCTCACGTTGAGTGGTGGAAAACACTCTACCCTACTATAGTTGACGGTTTGGGCCTCCTTGAAACAAGCTCAAAGGTTGGCCCTTGTTCTCAGATGCATTCATTCTTGGGAATTTCTCTGACAAGTGTCCTCTATGACAACACCGAAAAAAAACTCCAGTGTCGGCCAGACAACATCCCCAATGACGTCTACCACAGGTTGAATAGATCAGCTTATCCTTTCTAACAGATGCAGCTTGAGGGCCCTGCTGCCCCCACTAACATGGAGCATTACTCATATTTTGACTCTTTCACTGTGACTCAATAGCCCTCGGCTCAGCCATCCTTTTCTAACCCACAGAGGTTCCCATCCCGAATGACTTCCTATATTCTTCTTTCTCTTAGGAGTCAGTATCAATTCTCTCGGTGGCCCGTAGTGTTGTGGCGTACGTTTTGAGGTCCAAGGCATGAACCATACCTCACAACCCACGCCTCAGACCCTAAACAAACCTCTTTATCCTCGCTGCCTCACTGGCTACCAGCTTAGAGGCAAAGTGGGACAACCTAAAAAATTCTTGCTCATAGTCTTCCACGGACATAACCTCTTGTTTCAAATTCAAGAATTCGGCTTTCTTATTGTATCGAGTGTTGGCCGAGAAATACTTCTCATAGAAATGCTCCTGAAACAGCTCTCACATCGCAAGTTCACCACTTGTGTCAATCATCTTCTCCGCAGAGCCCCGCTAAATCTCTGCAATGTCAAGCAATATAAAAACTGCACAACAGAGCTTGTGCTCCTCTTGATGCATCATGTAGTGAAAGATCATCTCGATCGAGGACAACCACATCTCTGCCTTCGTAATATCCCTCAACGATCTATCGAAGGGGCGAGGGTCGAACTTTTTGAAATCCTTCAAGTGTTTAGCCTTAAGGGACAGGTCCTGCAGGTTCTGATTCTGTGGCTGAGTCTACTGCAACTGAACCTGTGGCATCTGCTCCTACTGAGTCTGGTTCAGAGTGGTCTACCCTGCCATAGCACTACGGATCAGGTCTTGTATCCTTTCCATCAAGGATTATGCCACAGCTTCCCCGATTCTTGCTTCCATCGCTTGCTTATCAACTTGCGTCGTGGGTGGGTTTAGAGTTATCGAAAAATTTTGACTCCCATTGGCTCCCTCTTCTTGCACCCCTGATGGGGGAGGGTCCTGAACTTGTGGGGGATGGACTTAGGGTTCCTGAACCCCTCTTCTAACTGTCTTCCTTTCTTTGAGTTTAGGTGCCACGTCTTGTCATGAACTTACAGATTAGCTCTCGCTGGATTCCTTTTCCACGAAACGTATCTACTAAGGCATTACATCAACTAGTCTCATACACATAAATAAAAAAGAACTTTTATCATTAAGACATACCTGGAGATGACAGGAATCCGTTACTGAGCCAAAGGGACTATCTAGACTTATGTGGTAATTCAGTCTTCAAAATCCAAAACATCGGCTCTGATACTAACTGTAACGACTCGACACCCTAGGACTCAAGCTAGGTCATTACCACAAACATGTATGTATGAAATTTAAAACGACACCTTTTCATGACTAAATAAATATTGAATAAATGACGTCAATTAAAAGGTTTCATTAAAAAATAAATAATTAAAAATCAAAGTAATAGGGTACCCATAACCAATAAAAACAAATCTAGAAAATTTCAAAGCGAATACAAAAATGAAGAGTTCTAAACATCAAGACTAAAAATTTAAATGTAGGAAAAGAAATCATAATACATGAGCAGAAGCATAAGACTAGTCTCAGTGGCTCGATCACATATTCCACCTGTCATTTGCCAACTGTCCTTGTCCTTATCTGAAACATAAACATGGAAAGGATGAGTATAAAATACTCAGTAAATAACCCCACTACTGAGGTCAGGCTAGGCATCTATGCCCTTTAGATGCTGGCCTCTAGTGAATATACATCATTCTCTACATCTCGTGGAATATAAACAAATATCTGAACTCATCCTACCATAGTTTAAGGTACCCACAATCTCTAGTGAATCCCGAAGGAAACACAAACCTCTGGTGAATCCTGAAGGAAACACAAACCTCTGGTGAATCCCGAAGGAGTTCACCACCTCTAGTGGGTATCAAACTACTGGTAAGGGTAACTATCACTATCATAAATATTACATGCATCATAAACATTTTCCCACAACATGCAAATATATCTAATCATACTTGTAGTTCATTCAGGAATTCATATAGACAACAAATAATGTGGTTCATGCTAACACTCATAATGTCTTCCATACATAATCAGGACAACTCATTTATTATCAGAAATTCGATACGAACAACCTCAGAATCCTCAAACAAAAACATCACTTGGCATATAGGCAGTTTAGTAGTAAGATTAATTACCTCAAATTAAGACAAAATTTAGTTTAAGCAAACAAGCGCTCTTCGTCCTGAGATATGCCAAGAATCAACCTATCCCAATCAACAACTCAATATTAACCCTTAACATGACAGCTCCAAACCCAAAATTCACCCCAAAAAATCCCCAATCACTTACCCAATGCTTCGAAAAAACACAACGATGCAGCTAAGCAGCGACTTAAAAATTTCCAAAAGAACACCAAATTAACCTTTAAATGCAAAGAGGAACACAATTATAAACCCAAGACATAACAAGTGATCTAGAAACCAACCAAGAACAACACCAACACCCAAAAACTGATGCAAAACTCTTACCCTAACCAAGATTCAATCACAACCAAGGAAATGACGGGGAGGAGATATACGGTGGACACTAGTTGGATGATGAGAGGAAGGCAGAATCGGGCGAGAGAGACTCATGGTGGTTGGGCTGGATAGTGAGGCTGATGAGCTACTGGCGAAGGGAGGGCACGACTGGCTGGAAGTGGGAATGCCTAGGCGGCGCGGACGTGGGTGGCTAGGCACGATCGAGATTTTGTCTGACCCGACGATGCACAAGTGAATACTAGTGAAGGCGATTCCCGCAGCGACAAAATGGCTGGAGAAAGGCGGCAAGGCAGCAGAGATCCGATGACTAGGGTTGGGGTTTTTTTTTCTTTGTTTGCGTGAAAGAGAAAATTAAGGGGGGGCCGGTGCATACGAAGAGGAGAGGGAAAGAGATATGAAAAGAAATAAAAAGAAGTAAAGATAAAAAAAATATATATTTATTTCACTTTATTCTATTATATTTTATTTTATGTTACTTTATTTCTATAGGATTGTATCAACGACAGCGGAACCAACAAAGATGATTAAGCACTCTAATTCATTACTTTTGGCAAAATATAAAACATGTTCTTGCAGAAACAAGTGAATTTCATGACATACCTTTGTAAAACTTCTTCAAAGCTTGATCTTCAGCTGCAATCTTCTATGAATCTCATTGTAGACCACCTCAACATCTTTCCCACTATTCTCTTGGTGCTCTAGATTGAGTTGTGGGACTGATAACGGGCAGAAACACACGTTATTACAACACAAAGATATAAAACAATGTAGGATTGCAACGATAAAAATATGTAAAATCGTGTCCAAAAACATTAAGTTGAGAACATTGTGATCGCATGCACCCATCACATTAAAGCAGCTAATTACATATTCTGTGCAGAAAAATGCATTGGCGCAAGGCAGAATTGCGATCCAAGGAATTCAGCGTCTGAGCGCATTAAAAGATTGCGATCGTAAAGCTATGCGATCGTATGCGTTCGCGAAGATCTGCTCAAGAAGGTGGCCGCATAGATACAACGCATCAAGGTGAAATCTTAATAAATCGAACGATGGGACAAAAAGTACACTCAACTGGTGACAATTAATCGACGCATCAGACAGGGATTTAATGACATCCCATCAGTGCAATCATTTGAGAGAAAATCCCTTCACCCTGCAGCTCTATAAATACCGAAGGCCACCTTCGTTGAAAGAGTTTAGCGGTTCCGATTCGAGTTTAGCCATTAGAATTTCAGAGTTCTTTTCTGCCATATACATAGATATTCATAGTCTGTAATTTTACATACTTAGAGGTAGAGGCGAGTGAAGAGAGAAGATGCTGGAAGATCCTTCCTGGTCAACTCGAGAGAGTGCCGAGAAGCGTTGAGAACGGAGAATGAAGCTGGTGATACTGCAGATGATTCAAACTTCCAGACAGTTTGGTGGTAGGCGTGGCAAGGATCCGAACGCCCATCTGCGGAGTTTTATTGAAATCTGCAATATGTTTGTATTCCCAAACATCTCCCCTGAGGAGGTTCGACTAACGTTGTTCCCATTTTCGCTGTGTGACCAAGCACGAAAATGGGCTTATTCTCTCGAACCAAGGGAGATTACATCATGGGAACAGGCAGTGGAAAAGTTCATGAAGAAGTACTTCCCCCTGACAGAGAATGCAAGACGAAGGAAGCTGATCACTAATTTTGAACAAGATATCGACGAATCGCTCAGTGACGCCTGGGCGAGGTTTAAAAGACTGGTGCAAGATTGTCCGCACAATGGCTTGCCAGATTGTCTCCAAATGGAAATTTTCTACCACGGATTGAACTCTGCATTGCAGATGACTGCCAATGCGATAGCAGCTAGTGGTCTGCTCAAAAAGACATATGACGAGGCGAAAAATATACTTGATCGCATTTCAAAGAATCAAGAAGACTAGAGAGAAAGTGATCAACGACTGAGAATTAAAGATAGTGATGCAAGTAATGGGGTCGTTGCATCCCTACAAAACCAAATGAATGCGACGATGAATCTAATATAAGGCATCGCAATCAACAACACGGGAATGCATAAAAGGCAGGTCAACGCAATCGCTCAAAGGACCACGAGTTGTGTCACCTGTGGAGAAGCACATCCGATTGAAGAATGCCCAAGGAATCTGTAGTCAGTATGCTTCATAAAGAATAACCCTTTCTCTGATACGTACAACCCCAGGTGGAGAAACCACCCCAATTTCGCATGGAAAAATCAACAACGAAGCTATCAACCTATAGCACAAAAGGAAGGTCCGCCAGGATTTTTCCCGCGAATAAATGTCAAATGCAAAATCAAGCCAGCAGCTCACAAGTGCCGCAATCTTCTTCCCTGGAAAGCCTATTAAAGCAGTACATAGAAAAGAATGAGACAGTGCTCCAAAATCAGGTGACTTCAATCTGCAATCTCGAAATCTAAATAGGACAGATTGTAGGCGAGCACAAAAGTAGATCCCAAGGGGCGTTGTCGAGCTCAACTGAGCTTCCTCACAACTCTGGGGGTACAGGAAAGGAACAACACCTAGAATTCTCCTTGCTAAGCGAGAAAATAACAGCGGAAGAAGGGGAAGAGCCCACTAGGACCAACCCGAATGCGGTGAAAACCAAGAACCCATTGACATATGATTTAGAAGAGCCCGAGAAGATGAACCTAGAAGTTGCTGTTGGATTTTATGTCCTAAAACTCATAGTTTGTAAACTGATAAACATATTCTATCTTGTTTTTCGATAAAATTGTAATGGAAATTGTAATCTTGAATCCAATAAACTAAGGTCCTGAGGCTATTTAATGTAGTTTGAACTTTATGTAATGACATAATGTGGATCAAGTTCAAATATATAGCCAAACTGGTCTATAGTATATGAATAAGGTTGGGCACCTTATTCTAGGGACACTATGGATGCGGCCCATTTTGTAGTTAGTATAAACGATGTGATTCTAAATCGTTCATGTGGAGACATGAAAGCGGGGCATCCTATGTAAAGAGCTTACATAAGACTGAACCATGAAATAGTCACTTTTCCGTTTTATGTATAAAACTGACTATTTCATTAATTGATGACCTAGGTAACTTAATCTTAATCCTGAGCTAACTATGAACTCCTTTTCACTTGGAATTATCCTTAGATCCGCATAGGTGAGGGCAGCTCATTATCGCTGTCCCAATAAGCCTCCCATTTCAAAGGTAAGATCAGGTGGATAGCTGGGAACATAGGATGCAAGATGGAATTCACTTCTCCCGTTATAGGGATAGTAGATAGGTTGTTCCCTTTAGACTGAATCTAGGTCTTGAACAAAGGGCCCCACCCTCTCCTTGGCCCGAGAAGGGTTTGGTTTATAGGTTGGACCTTAAACCAATTGTTCATTAGAGGATCAATGGAACTTAAGGAACAAGATGAATTCTTGGGGGTAAAATGGTTTTTATGACCCAGTCGAGATTACGAACAACCTGTGAAGGATTAACTTACTAATCATGGTTATATCATATAGACACAAATATATCTATAGTGGGGGGAGTGCAACTACGGGACTATAGTGAAATGACTCGTGAGTTAATGAATGTTGATTAGCTTCGTCTAAAGAGTTTAGCTAGCTAATCTCGGATCATTGGAGCCCATGATCTATAGGTCCATTAGGTTCCCCTACTAACTCATATGGAATAAACTTAGAACAGTATGATAGAATAATTCGAATTGTTCGAATTAGGTGAAGAGAGAGAAACTGACAAGTATATGTGATATAGTGGTTGGTTTTTCAGTTTAGAGATATAGCTTTAGTATTTAAATATGATTTAAATATCATGAATATGAATATGTTCATATTCGGAAGCTCGGAAATAATGGAAATGGTCAAAGATGTAAAAATTCAAAGAGTTGACTTTTGACTTTGAAAAGTCAAACTTGGACCGACCTTATATTCAAATGTGAATTGAATTTCGAGAAAATGAATGTGGATTCATGCTCAGGAGGTCAAAATCAATCAACACAGAAAAAAATCATAAAAAGTCAAAATGTGGAATTTTTGGTCAAAGTTTGACTTTGACAAAATGACTATTTTGCCCTTTGATTAAAGTTAGTGGGAAAATCCAAGCTTTTGTTGGATAATTCCACTAACAAGATAGTGGGCTAGGTGTTGACTTATAGTGGAGACATCAAGCCTACTTAGATAGTGGATTGAGGTGTTGGGTTTTTATGAATTTGTTTCATACAATCGTTGCATGGCTTTTTTCTATAAATTTGGGCTTTTAAATTGGATGAAAAGCTTTTGCAATTTTTGCAAAATTTAGTTTCTAAAATTGGGCTGAAAAAATAAAAACCCAACCCAAAAAATCCATCTCCTATTTTCATCTCTTTCTCTCTCTCGGTTTCATCATCGATCGGGTCCCACAATCCGGTTATGAGTCTAGAGGATAGTAGGTCAACTCTAGTGGTTGTCCGGTTCGTGTTCGGGTGGAGATGAAAGCGTTTCGAGAGCTTCAAAGGTTATTTTTCCTAAAAACAAACCCTAATTAATTAATTTAGGGTTGCATGCTATTTTCCTTTTAATTAAAAGCAATTAGAGTGTAATTAGTTCCTTATTCCGTTGCGTATGTCTCGAGTTCCATCGTGTGATATCAAAGTGTGCTTTAATTATGCTCAATTACATTTGGTGGTGTTTTTTTTTCTTTTCTATTCAGATGTTGAATGAAATGTGCACTAAAGTGGATTTATTATGATTTTGGCATTGTTTTTCTTTAAATTTCTTGTGGAAATTTGTAATTGCTCACATGTTTATGAGCATTAATGTGTGAAAAAGGGTTTGTAAATTTTTTGGAGTCATTAGAGTTGAAATTAGGTTGTAGTTACTCGATTCCGGGAGAGAGGACAGCAACAAAATTGAAAGGATTTTGCTTCCAGACCCGTTTTAGCCACCAGACCCGACGACCTGACCCGCCAGCCCGAGATCTGACCCGGTTCAGAGTAGCCCTGTGCGCGTCAGCTGTCAACGAAGCACTCTAGCCTATTCCGCGACCCGACCCGGTTGCTCCGTCCGAAGTAGCTGCGTGTGCTGCCCATTCGCGACCCGCATGTCCGTGCGCTGACCTAGTTCACCAGCCGCTTGCTCGCGCCCACGCGCCCGTGATTTCCGTTCGACCCGTCCCGCCCGCGCTTTTGTTTACTGCGACAACGCGTGTTGACCAGACGGTCTGGATCGGTCTGTTTGACCGGTTTAACTTGGTTTTTGGTGTTTTTGGGCCGGTTCAAATGGTTTCTGAGTGGTTCCAGATGGTTCAAAGTGTTTGAAGTCGGTTCCGGGAAGCTGGTTGCTGATTTCTGTAATGAATTAGTTATTTGTTTGTTTTTAGTGACAAAATCGGTCCAAAGTTATTCTAGGGTTAGCATCTAGTCAAGATTGTCTTGGTTCAAAAGAGGAATAATTGATTGCCCTTTGATGGAGGTTACTCTAAACTTTCGAAATATCATTGCAAAATATTATAATGAAGGGTACATTATTAGTTTTTTTGCTAAACTTGATTGGATTTAAAAGATTAATGTTTTTTACTAAAAAGGATATGTTTTTCTTTTCAGCATGACTAGCTCTTTAGTTCAACTATAAACTTCTGAAATACTTAACGGCGACAACTACTCAACATGGAAAAAAAATCTGAATTCAACGCTAGTAATAGATGACCTGAGATTTGCCTTCACTGAGGAATGTCCTCAGGCCCTTGCCTCGAAAAAAGCACAAGGTAAATATGATTTACTAGTTGCTGAAACATGTTTAGTGGAGTATGATACCTTAACCTGGATATTGGATTCAGGAGACACTAATCATATTTGCTTTTCTTTTCAGGAAACTAGATCTTGGAAAAACTTGAAGAAGGCGAGATCACCCTCAAGGTTAGAACATGAGAGGTTGTCTCGGCCGAAGCAGTGGGAAACTTGAAGTTGTTTTTCAACGATAGATATATCATACTTAAAAATAATTTGTATACTCCTAAAATGAGACGGAATTTAATATCTATCACATGTATATTGGAACAAATGTATAAAATATCTTTTGAAGTTAATGAAGTGTTCATTTTCAGAAAAGGTATTTAAATTTGTTCTGCTATACTTGAAAATAACTTATATAAGTTAAGACCATCTAAAGCAAAATTTTTCTTAAATACTGAGATGTTTAGAACATTCAAAACTCAGAATAAAAGACAAAAAGTTTCTTCTAATGCCTATCTATGGCACTTAAGACTTGGCCACATAAATCTCAAAAGGATTGAGAGATTGGTTAAGAATGGACTTTTAAATCAGTTAGAAGACAATTCTTTACCTCCATGTGAGTCTTATCTTGAAGAAAAAATGACTAAGAGATCTTTTACTGTAAAAGGTCTCAAAGCCACAATACCCTTAGAGCTTGTACATTTGGAGCTCTGTGGACCGATGAATGTCAAAGCCAGTTTTATTGATGATTATTCAAGGTAAGGTCATGTTTACCTAATGCATCACAAGTCTGATTCTTTTGAAAAGTTCAAAGAATATAAGGCTGAGGTTGAGAACTAGTTAGGTAAAACAATTAAGACACTACGATCAAATCGAGGTGAGGAGTACATGGACTTATGATTCCAGGACTATATGATAGAATATAGAATCAAGTCACAACTATCTGCACCTAATATGCCTCAGCAGAACGGTGTATCTGAAAGAAGAAACAGAACCTTGTTGGATATGGTTCGCTCAATGATGAGCTTTGCTAAGTTACTCGATTCCTTTTGGGGACATGCATTAGAAACTGCTGTCTATATTTTGAATAACGTTCCCTCTAAAAGTGTTTCAGAAACACCTTATGAGCTATAGAAATGGCGTAAAGACAGTTTACGTCACTTTAGGATCTGGGGATGCCTGACACACGTGTTGGTGCAAAATCTTAAAAAATTGGAATGTCGTTCAAAACTATGCCTATTTGTAGGTTATCCAAAAGAAACAAAAGGTGGTGGTCTATTTTACGATCCTCAAGAGAATAAGGTATTTGTATCGACAAATGCCACAGTCTTAGAGGAAGACCACATAAGAAGTCATCAACCTCGCAGTAGACTAGTATTGAATGAAATTTCCAAAGACGCTACAGATAGAGCTAGTTCATCTACTAAAGTAGTAGATAAAACTAGTACATTTGGTCAGTCACATCCTTCTCAAGAGTTGAGAATGCCTCGACATAGTGGGAGGGTTGTTCATCAGCTTGATCGTTACTTGGGTTTAACAGAAACACAAGTCGTCATACCTGATGACGACATAGAGGATCCATCGACCTATAAACAGGTGATGAAAGATGTGGACTATGATCAGTGGGTCAAAGTCATAGACCTTAAAATGGAGTCTATGTACTTCAATTTTGTCTGGAAACTTGTAGATCAACCAAATGATGTAAAACTAATTGGTTTTTAGTGGATCTACAAGAGAAAACGAGACCAAGCTGATAAAGTATAGACTTTTAAGGTTCAACTTGTGGCAAAGGGTTATACCCAGAGAGAGAGAGTGGACTATGAAGAAACTTTCTCTCTCGTTGCCATGCTTAAGTCGATTAGAATACTCTTATCCATTGCCACTTTTATGACTATGAAATTAGCAGATGGATGTCAAGATAGCCTTTCTAAATGGCGATCTTGAAGAGAGTATCTATATGGCTCAATCAGAGGGGTTTATTGCACAGGGTCAAGAACAAAAGGTTTGTAAGCTTCAAAAATCCATTTATGGGTTGAAACAAGCTTCTAGATCTTGGAATATAAGATTTGATACTGCGATCAAATCTTATGGCTTTGAACAGAATGTTGACGAGCCTTGTGTTTACAAGAAGATCGTCAATTCTACTATAGCGTTCTTAGTTTTATATGTTGACGATATTCTACTCATTGGGAATGAAGTAGGTTACCTAATTGACATCAAGAAATGGCTAGCAACGCAGTTCCAAATGAAAGATTTAGGAAATGCGCAGTATGTTCTCGGGATTCAGATTATTCGGAAACCGCAAGAACAGAACACTAGCCATGTCTCAAGCAACTTATATAGACAAAATGTTGTCTAGGTATAAGATGCAGAATTCCAAAAGAGGTCTGTTACCTTATAGATATGGAATTCATTTGTCAAAGGATCAATGTCCTAAGACACCTCAAGAGGTTGAGGATATGAGACGCATTCCCTATGCTTCCACAGTAGGGAGCCTGATGTATGCAATGTTATGTACTAGACCTGACATATGCTATGCAGTAGGGATAGTCAGTAGGTATCAGTCCAATCCTGGATATGATCATTGGACTGCCGTTAAAAATATCCTCAAGTATCTTAGGAGAACGAGGAACTACATGCTCGTGTATGGTACTAAGGATTTGATCCTTACTGGATACACTGACTCTGATTTTCAAACCGATAAAGATGCAAGAAAATCTACATCGGGATCAGTGTTCATTTTGAATGGAGGAGCAGTAGTGTGGAGAAGTGTGAAGCAAAACTGTATTGCGGACTCCACAATGGAAGCTGAATACGTAGCTGCATGTGAAGCAGCAAAGGAAGCAGTATGGTTGAGGAAATTCTTGACAGATTTGGAAGTCGTTCCAAATATGCATCTGCCTATCACCCTATATTGTGATAATAGTGGTGCAGTTGCAAATTCAAGAGAACCAAGAAGCCACAAGCGCGGCAAGCATATTGAGCGCAAATACCATCTGATCTGGGAGATTGTACATCGTGGAGACGTTGTAGTAACCCAGATATCTTCTGAGCAAAACATTGTTGATCCTTTTACAAAGGCCCTCATGGCTAAAGTGTTTGAAGGTCACCTACAGAGTCTAGGTCTACGAAGTTTGTAAACTAGGACAAGTGGGAGAACTTTTGGGTATATGCCCTAGTTTATTGTATTCATATGTTTATTGTACTCATATGTTTCTCACTTAAATTCAACATTGTGATACTCCACTAGGAGTTTTAGTCCAAGTGGGAGTTTGTTGGATTTTATGTCCTAAAACTCGTAGTTTGTAAATTAATAAACATATTCTGTTTTGTTTTTCGATAAAGTTGTTATTGAAATTGTAATCTTGAATCCAATAAACTAAGGTCTTGAGGCTATTTAATGTAGTTTGAACTTTATGTAGTGACATAAATGTGGATCAAGTTCAAATATATAGCCAAAATGGTCTATAGTATATGAATAAGGTTGGGCGCCTTATTCTGAGGACACTATGGATGCGACCCATTTTGTAGTTAGTACAAACGATGTGATCCTGAATCGTTCATATAGAGATATGTGAGTGGGGGCATCCTATGTAAAGAGTTTACATAAGACTAAACCATGAAATAGTCACTTTTTACGTTCTAAATGTCGTTTTATGTATAAAACTGACTATTTCGTTAATTGATGACCTAGGTAACTTAATCTTAATCCTGAGCTAACTATGAACTCCTGTTCACTCGGAATTATCCTTAATCTGCATAGGTGAGGGCAGCTCATTATCGCTGGCCCAATAAGCCTCCCATTTCAGAGGTAAGATTAGGTGGATAGCTGGAAATATAGGGTGTAAGATGGAATTCACTCCTACCCGTTATAGGGATAGTAGATAGGTTGTTCCCTTTAGTACTGAATCTAAGTCTTGAACAAGGGGCCCCACCCTATCCCTGGCCCAAGAGGGGTTCTGTTTATAGGTTGGACCTTAAACCAATTGTTCATTAGAGGATCAGTGGAACTTAAGGAACAAGATGTAGTCTTGGGGGTAGCGGTTTTTATGACCCAACCGAGATTACGAACAATCTGTGAAGGATTAACTTACTAATCATGGTTATATCATATGGACACAAATATATCTATAGTGAGGGGAGTGCAACTACAGGACTATAGTGGAATGACCCGTGAGTTAATGAATGTTGTTTAGCTCCATCTAAAGAGTTTAGGCAGCTAATCTCGGATCGTTGGAGCCCATAATCTATAGGTCCATTAGGTTCCCCTACTAGCTCATATGGAATAAACTTAGAACAGTATGATAGAATAATTCGAATTAGGTGAAGAGAGAGAAACCGACAAGTATATGTGATATAGTGGTCAGTTTTTCAGTTTAGAGATACAACTTTAATATTTAAATGTGATTTATATATCAAGAATATGAATACGTTCATATTCGGAAGCTCGAAAATAATGGAAATGGTCAAAGATGTAAAATGTCAAAAAGTTGACTTTTGACTTTGAAAAGCCAAACTTTGACCGACCTTATATTCAAATGTGATTTGAATTTCGAGAAAATGAATGCGGATTCATGCTCGGGAGGTCAAAATTAGTCAGCATGGAAAAAATCATAAAAAATCTAAATGTTGACTTTTCGGTCAAAGTTTGACTTTGACAAAATGACTATTTTACCCTTTGACTAAAGTTAGTGAGAAAATCCAAATTTTTGTTAGATAATTCCACTAACAAGATAGTGGGCTAGGTGTTAGCTTATAGTGGAGACATCATGCCCACTTAGATAGTGGATTTTGAGGTGTTGGGTTTTTATGAATTTGTTTCATACAATTATTGCATGGCTTTTTTCTATAAATTTGGGCTTACAAATTGGATTTTCAACTTTTGCAATTCTTGCAAAATTTAGTTTCTAAAATTGGGTTGAAAAAATAAAAACCCATCCCAAAAAATCCATCTCCTATTTTCATCTCTTTCTCTCTCTCGGTTTCTTCATCCATCTTGTCTCACAATCTGGTTCTGAGTCCAAAGGATAGTAGGTCAGCTCTAGTGGTTTTCTGGTTCGTGTACGGGTGGAGATGAAAGTGTTTCGGGAGCTTCAAAGGTAATTTTTCCAAAAAAATCCTAATTAATTAATTTAGAGTTGCATGCTATTTTCCTTTTAATTAGAAGCAATTAGAGTGTAATTAGTTCCTTATTCCACTGCGTATGTCTCGTGTTCCATCAATTGCATCCACCTTCAAGCCTCTAGAACACGAAACAGAAGAAGTAGAACTGACACCATTCCCATAAAGATTGAAAAAGAAATAGAATGATGAAGAAAAGATTGCTATAGTGGCAGTAACGCAAAGGTCAAATACTATGATCCCTCTAAAAATGTGCGACCCAGGAAGCTTCACGATACCCTGCTCAATTGGAGGGGTCTACATTGGTCAAGCACTATGCGATCTTGGGGCAAGTATTAACTTAATGCCGCTATCAATTTTCAAACGATTGAATGTGGGAAAACTAACGCCCACGACAGAGACTCTCCTACTTGCGGACAGATCCCGAGTACACCCCGAGGGAGAGTTAAAGGATGTCACGATCTCAATTGAAAATTTTATTTTATCGACGGACTTCCTCATTCTAGACCATAAAGCAGACGAAGATGCGTCCATCATATTAGGATGACCATTCCTATCGATAAGTCGTGCTCAAATTGATGTGCACAAGGGAGAGATCATGATAAATGTTAATGGGAAAAAGCTCCGGATTGAGGCAATCAAGATCCCAGAAGAGCGAGAAAAGAAGAGAAAATCGCCATGGACGTAAGAACCCATTGAAAGGAATAAGTGATCCCTACGTTATCGTGCGATTCAAATTCATTAGGGACACAATTTTTTTTGAAGTATCCTGTGAAATCTTCAATTCATGAACTCAATTCTACCTCTTTATATCCGTTATCATTTCTATGTCCTTTTACTCCTTTTGCATGTAAAAGAAAAAAGAAAAAAAAAAAGAGAAACATTTTGTTAACTCTATCGTTTATATTTTTTACCCTCTCACTGTTTTTTTTTACAACGATCGTGGTGAATGATTGGGGGGAGCTACACGATAACCGAAAGACGCGACTAGTTTTATCAGCCACCGCAAAGAAGGATGCGGTCACAAATTATGCGGGCAATAGACCAAATTTGGGGGTTGTATTTATCCTTGACTTTCTTTATTCCAAATTTTGCACTCTCGCATCTCATTTTAAGTTTGATAATTTTATCATCGCATCCTCTTTAGTCGGCGCAATCATTAAATATTGATTACTTTAGTAAGTCACCGCATTGTTTTTCTTTGCCAATTATGATTTCAATGATGAAACGCAGGCCTCTATTTCTCATCGCATGTATTGGAATTTTAGGACAGTTAATTCACGAAATATTTCTAGAAGTTAGTGGTCCACCAGCTTTCTTTCAAACTGACTTTCACAAAACCTCCAAAGAGCATCACATGAATTCTTTCAATCTTTCAGCAATGAGGACATTGCTGCGTTTAAATTTGGGGGTGCGGTATTTACTTTCAACCTTGCTACATTTAGGCATTCAAAAAAATAATAATAATAAAATTTTATCATAACACTGCGATCAGATCCTACTCGTAGTTGGATGTCCGCATGACACCTGTGGAGGCAAGCCAAAACGAAGGTAGGAATCGCGATCAACGTATAAATAAAATGATCGCAACTCCGCTGCCAAATGGGCATGAGTTTATACTGAGAAAGAGCACCTGGCTCGTAGTTGGATGCTCGCATGATACTCGTGGGGGCAAGCCAAAACAAAGGCTAGGCACTCGGATCAACACAAGGTCATAGAAAGAATATCTAAACTACGCAAGGATAAAAATCATTTGAAAACACCCTAGTTGAAAAAAAAAAGTTTTTTTTGAAATAAATCATGCGATGCCCTGGAAACAAATAAAGGCCATCAGTGCAATCATTTGAGAGAAAAGCCCTTCACCCTGAAGCTCTATAAATACCAAAGGTCACCTTCGTTGAAAGATTTCAGCGGTTCCGATTCGAGTTCAGTATTTAGCATTTTGGAGTTCTTTTCCGCCATATACATAGATAGCCATAGTCTGTAATTTTACATACTCAGAGGCGGAGGCGAGTGAAGAGAGAAGACATCGGAAGATCGTTTCTGTTCAGCTCGAGAGAGTTTCGGGAAGCGTTAAGAACGGAGAGAGGGTCGACTCTTGCGAAACCGAGAACGTTCTTTTGGGCAGAGTAGTGAAAAACACAGTGTAACAACCTTGGGAAGCAAGACATTACTACCAGGCTCCCTATCCTTACTTCCCATTGTCATTATGTATTCTTATTTCATTTGTAAAATTGAATTTTCATCTCTACATCTGGTCACTCTCTTTACATTACGCATGAGTAACAAAACTTCCGAATGGGTTGAGAAGCACTTAACTAGCACGACCGAAGATCTTCATTTTATACGATCATCTTGTCTTATGTATGCATCCATCACCCCTTTAGAGCTACTCAAGAGAAAGTCTAAAGAAAGAACCTAGACTTGAGAGAGCTAGGTTAGAATCTGGGTTTGAGAAAGTTAGATTAGAGCTACATAAGCAAGAGATAGAAACTTAGAGAAAGTTCTATTTGCTAACATGCATCGCATGCACCCTATAAATAGGTTATGATAGTATGTGGTCGCCTTGTGTATGTGTGTGTCATTCATCATCGCATAGACAAGAATAGAGGCTTAGACATAAGTCCTATAGACATCATCGTATACATCGCATGCGTCCTAAAATTAGGAGCTATAGCATTTGCATTGAGAGATGACCTGCTGTTGTATGTGTTTAGCATGATCACATAACTTGAACGCAATCTTAGGAACTGTTAGCTAAATCCCTTCTCAACCCGTTCCCTGCATACTCATTGTGACTTTCGCTATTATTAACTCTTTTCTCAATTTTGCCGCATATGATTTACACTTTAACCAAATTTACCAACCAACTTATTGTTTTGTTTGTCACCGCAAAAGAATCTAAAATTACCATCGCATATTGTTTCCATAGTCCCTATGTTCGACCTTGGGCTCACCAGGTAACCTAGTAGGATTTATACATGGATTTTACTAGGAAAACTTGTATGCACAACGCATATATCACCATCGCAATATACACCATTATTTCATCACATTCACAATGCATCAGGGACTCAAAACAAGCTTGAATCAAGGGATTATGAAGAATTTCTCACAACAGCAATCTTGTTGAAGAACACTTTCTTCACCACAAACTTTCAACTCAAAATCTCTTAATTGCATGCCTCAAAATCACTCCATTCTTCTTTATTTATTGCAGGTGAAAATGCAAAGAAGAATGTTGCATGACTTGCAGCTCATGCTTGGAGTTAATGAAGAAGAGGAAAATGGGTATTGTGTGAGCATGAAGAAGATGGATAATTGAATATCTCAATATTCCATTTGTACATGGTTTTCTCCAATTTTCGAATTTCTATCTCAAAATCAAATTTTGATTTTTAAAATCCATTTTAATTTTAAAACAAAAAATTTTAATTTTATAAAATTAATTTTTAAATAAAACTATTTAATTTAATATCAAATATGAAATTAATTTTTATACATATCCATCTTCATATTTTTAAATCATATTTAAATATAAATTTTCTAATTTCGTTCAATTCTCAAATTAAACAAGTAATTATATCTCATATAATTATTAATTCCCTTAATTCTAATTTGAACATTTCAAATTAACTTATCATGCTACTCTAGAGCTAATCCAATTACGAGCTAGTAGGGGACCTCGCAGACCTACAGATCATGGGCTTCAACGATTCGAGATTAAATTGCTAAACTCATTAGACCAAATAAACCCCCATTTGTTAACTAATTGGTCACTCCACTAAAGCCCATAGTTGCACTCCCCTAACTGTAGATATATTATGTCTACATGATTTAACCATGATCAGTAAGTCGACCCTTCACAGGCTGTTCATAATAATGGAAGGTCAAATATCTGTTTTACCCTTGAGATTACGTCTTAGTCTTCAAGTTCCTACTGACCCTCTAATGAACAACTGGTTTGTGATCCAATCACTAAACCAAACTCTCTCAACCCAATGAGAGGGTTGGGCCCCTTGTTAAAGACCTAGATTCAGTATTTGAGAGAACAACCTTTCTTCTATCCCTGAATTAGGTAGGCATGAACTCCGTAAAACACCCACCACACCAAAATTAAACTGAATTGAATGCTTATATGATTCTTTGATACCAATTGTAGGATTGCATCAGTAACAACGAAAGCAACAAAGATCATTAAGCACAATAATTCATTAATTTTGGTAAAATATAAAGCATGCTCTTGCAGAAACAAGTGAGCTTCATGACATACCTTTGTAGAACTTCTTCAAAGCTTGATCTCCATCTACAATTTTCTCCAAATCTTGTAGCAAACCACCTCAACATCTTCCCCACTATTCTCTTGGTGCTCTATATTGAGTTGTGGGACTCAAAACAAGCTTGAATCAAGGGATTATGGAGAATTGCTCATAACAGTAATCTTGTTGAAAACAACTTTCTTCACCATGAATTTTCAACTAAAATTCTCTTGATTGCATGCCTCAAAATCGCTCCATTCTTCTTTATTTACTGCAGGTGAACATGCAAAGAGGAATGTTGCATGACGTGCAGCTCATACTTAAAGTTAATGAAGAAGAGGAAAATGGGTATTGTGTGAGCATGAAGAAGATGAATAATGGAATATCTCAATATTCCATTTGTGCATGGTTTTTTCCAATTTTCCAATTTTTATCTCAAAATCAAAACTTGATGTTTAAAATCTATTTTGATTTTAAAATTGAAAAATTTTTAAAATTAATTTCATAAATTAATTTAATAAAGTTAATTAATTTAATATCAAATATTAAATTAATTTTTACACATATCCATCTTTATATATGTAAACCCCGAACTCTAAGTTTCCTAGATAAGCATGTCTAGTCAAGGGAATGTTATATTAAATACTTAACAATTGGAAATCTATGTTTATTTATAGGAGTGTAGAGAAAGAAAAAGAAAAACATATTAAATGAGGAAGCTCATTTATTGGTTTGGCTGGAGGAACTAAGTATGGGGTGACGTGGCGGTTTAATCCTTGAACTCGGGAGGCGACGGGAAGATAAAAAGAGAAGGGGAACTTCAAAAGCTTGGTTTCAGCAATTGGAATGAGCAAATTTAGTGAAATTGGTGCCATTTGAAAGCTGGGAGAAACTAGTTTTGGAGGTTGTCTTGCAGGAGAAAGATTATAGGAGGAGAAGAACAAGAAGTGAAGAATTTACAAAGGAGGCAGAATCTCCTATTAATTAGGGCCTGAGGTAAATATTAGAAGCTCTAGGCCAAAATATAAGGTATTTTCGGCTGAAAGTTTAAAGTAAGAAAGTTAACTCAATTATAAATAAGTTTGTAGAAGGAAGTTTCTTAAAAAGAGTTCTGGATTTTGTGTTATGAACTTTTGAAGTTTAAATAGAGAATCTGTGCAGAAGTAGACAGCTGCTTGGGAAGAACAAGCAAACAGCTCACCGTGGGGAGCGAGAGCAAGATTAGAAGGATTGAGGATCTCGCTCAGGATGATAATCTCGCTGATTTTGTGATGAGGATCTCGCTCAATAAGGAAATATCGCTAGAAATGTGGGTTGAATCTCGCTGGTGAGGAAGCAAAGCTTGTTAGAGGAGGTGAGTATTGCTAGGATGAAAGTGTTACTAGGAAAAGCTTGATCTCGTTCATGATGAGGATCTCGCTCATGAGGATGAATTCACTCATGATGATTATCTTGCTAGTAATGCTGTCTATGTTGATGGAAGTTCCATTAGTAAATGAACTATTTGAGGTATTTTGCTAAGAATTTTAAGTAGTTTAACCGAGAATTATGTCTTTTCAGGCCAAGAAGAGCTAGGAGATGTGTATAAACCGTTAAGAGCCCCGAAGAACTGTGAGTGACTAAGTGAAATTAATGTTTTCAATACTTATGCATATAAGGCCAAGTAAGTTACAGTGATGTTAATGGTGAATTTATACTCCCTCAAGTAATAAATGGTTAATGAATAGCTTAACATATCTTCCCCGACTTGTATATGTTTAACACAGGCCAAGGTATATTGTGAAATCATTACAAAAGTTAAGTTTCTAATGTTGAAATATGCTTCCTATAGGAAGGCTATGATAGAATGAGTTCTTGTATAAATGACATGCAATGGAACTTAATTTGATGCTACGAAATAACCGATACTGAAGGACATGGAAAAGGTATCTGGGTAATAGTACCTAAGGTATTGATGGTACTTAGAAAACTCCATGTGCACGTAGGTAGTTCTGAATTAGAGGCTGAAGTATGGGTCTTCTAGGCCATACACCACCAAAGGGAGGCCGAAGTATGGGTCTCTTGGCCAGTAATAGACGTTGGGAGCTAGAGCATTGTAGGCTCATTCTCAACTAAGGAATAATGATGTTTAATGATGTCCAAGAATGGTTTAAAGCTATATTTAGAGACAGTTGCTTGAGATACTCATCAGTATACTTACATGTTTATAGTGATGTAATGCATGATGTAATATGATTCTATAGTCACTCACTGGGTTACCAGCTCACAGATTTTCTATGTTTTCCATTTATCGGTAGCGGTCAGATTCCTCAAGGTTGATCCTATTGCTGCTTGCCACTGAAAGGCCCGGCTTATTAAGAAGACTTAGGTTGATGATCTGTTTATGTACACATGTTTTGAGAGGGACTAGGGCTTTGTTAGAGATGTTTGGGCCCAACTATAAATATTTTTTCCGTAGATGTTATGTCATGGCTGTATGCATGTGTTTATATGATCTTACGTAGAACCGTAAGGAGGCATATTGTATGCATACATTATTAATGTTTAATAGGTTGACATTTAGATTAGAAGGCTAAGCTGGTGAGTGCTGGCAGTAGGGCTAGTAACTACCATGGTCATATCCTCTTTCAGATTAAGAGGGTAATCTGGGAGGGGGTGTGACAATATATTTAAATCATATTTAAATATAAATTCTCTAATTCCGTTTAGTTCTCAAATTAGACAAGTAATTATATCTCATATAATTATTAATTCTCTTAATTTTAATTTGAACATTTCAAATTAACTTATCACGCTACTCTAAAGCTAATCTAATTACGAGCTAGTAGGGGGACCTCGCGGACTAACAGATCATGGGCTTCAACGATCCAAGATTAATTGGCTAAACTTATTAGACCAAATTAACCTCTATTCGTTAAATAATGGGTCACTCCACTAAAGCCCATAGTTGCAGTCCCCTCATTGTAGATATATTATGTCTACATGATTTAACCATAATCAACAAGTCGACCCTTCACAGGTTGTTCGTAATATCGGCTGGGTCAAATATCAAATTTACCCCCGAGATTACGTCTTATTACTCAAGTTTCTATTGACCCTCTAATGAACAACTTGTTTGTCATCCAATCACTAAACCAAGCTCTCTCAGCCCGGTGAGAGCATGGGGTCCCTTGTTCAAGACATGGATTTAGTAATTGAGAGAACAATATTTCTCCTACTTCTAAATCGGGTAGACATGAACTTCGTCTTGCACTCTATGTCCCCAGCCTTCTATTAGGTGTTACCCTTGAAATGAGAGGTTTATTGAGCCAGTGCTGTTGAGCCAACCCTCACCTATATAAATCTAAGGATAATCCCAAATAATCAGGAGTTCATAGTTATCTCAGGATTAAGATCGAGTTACCTAGGTCATCTAAGTGAAATAGTCAGTCATATACAGTAAACAACATAATAAACTAAAAGTGACTTATTTCTTGGTCCGATCTTATGCAAACTCACTGCATAGGATGTTCTCACTCCTCATGTCATAACATGTACGATAGGATCATATTGTATGTAACACCTTACAACTCTTTGTAACAACTATAGAGTAGGTCGCATCCAATAGTGTTACCAGAATAAGGTACCCAACCTTATTCATGTAATATAGATCATTTTGAATATTTACTTGAACCTTATTGATGCGTTATTTTATGCGGTGAAATAATGAAAGGTATTGCGGTGATGGAAAATGCGTTGTGCAACAAGTTTTCTCAGCAGAATCAAATCCTACTGAGTTTTTTGGTAAGTCCAAGGTCGAACTCAAAGACTAAGGAAAACGATATGCAGTGGTAATTCTTAAGATAACCCTGCAGTAACAAATAAATTAATGATTGGTTGGTTTGTTGTTTTCGGTATAAGATGTATACGACGGAGTTATGAAAAGATTTAATCTTACGGAAGATGCGATGATTATACAGGGAACGGGTTGAGAAGGGGTTCAACTAACACTTCCTAGGATTGTGTTCATGTTATGCGATCATGCAACACACATACAATAGCAATCATCTCTCAATGCAAATGCTACGGCTTCTAGTTTTAGAACACATGCGATATATGTGATGCATTCTATAGAACCTACACTTAAGCCTCTATTCTTGTTTATGCGATGACGAATGACATACACACATACAAGGCGACCGCATAATACCATAACCTATCTCTAGGATGCATGCAATGCATGTTGGCAAACAGAGCTTATCTCTAAGTCTCTATCTCTTGCTTATGCAGATCTAATCTCTCTCTCGAGTCTAAATTCTAACCTAACTCTCTCAAGTCTTAGGTTCTTTCTTTAGACTCTCTCTCGAGTAGCTCTAAAGGGGTGTCAGGAACAACATAAGATAAGATGATCGCATGCAATGAAAATCCTAGGTCATGTTAGGTAAGTTCTTTTCAACCCATTTGATAGATTTAGCTACTCATGCGTGCTTTTAAAAGAGTGAACAGATGTAGATAAACAAGTTCCATTTTATAGATATAGAATTGAAATACAGAATAACATTGCGAAATAAGAATAAAGAGCCTGGTAGCAATCTCTTGCTTCCCAAGGCTTTTACACTATTCTTCTCTACTCTGCTCAAAAGATAATCTCACTCTCATGAGAGTCGACCCTCTCCCTCTTTTCCATGCCTTCTGGGTTCTCTCTCGAGCTAACTAGAGTGATCTTCCGGCGACTCTTCCTTTCTTTCACTCCGCCTTCTAAGTAAAAGAAAAACTATGAAGAAGGCTACTTTTATCTAAGGGAAAATTATCTAACTGTCAAACTCCTTCATTGAAGGTTGCCTTCGGTATTTATAGAGCTTCGGGGTGAAAGGCTTCTTCTACTCTTATGATTGCACTGATGGGAGGGCATTAATTCTCTGTCTGATGCGCTGAATATTTGTCACCGAAAATTTGAGTGTACTTGCTACAATAGTTCGTTAACAGCTTGTCAACTTAATTCGGAATCGACCGTCATCAGCTTTCTGTCCCATCGTGATTTATTACACTTTTCACCCGGATGCGCCCACCAAGTTACACCGACTCTATGTGGAAACCTTCTTGAACAGATATTTGCAAGCGCAAATGACTGCATAGCCTTGCGGTAACCCAATCTTTTGATTCGCTCGGCCATTGATTTCTTTGGATCGCATTTTTCGTCTTGTGTCAACGCATATTCTGCACAAAAATACATAAGTTAACTATTTTAATGCGATGGACGCATGCGACCGCAATATTATGATCTTAATGCTTTTTGGACGCATTCTTGTATATTTTTATCAACGCAAACCTGCATTGTTTTATAACTTAGCATTGTAATAACGTGCATTTCTGCCCATTATCACTTATTCACTCTTATGTCTCCACATAAAGTTCAAGTACTCATGTAATAGTCATGGGTCTTAGTTTATTGGATTTAGACTTTCATATCTACAATTTATAAAATCAATAATAAGTTTATTGATTATAGAAAATGTTAATCATTTTACAAACTGTGAGTTTTTAGGACATAAAACCCAACAATTTCTTCCCTTCAACACTTATTCCTTTTTTCCCCAACAACTTCCAATCCAAAACTCAACTACTTTTCCTCAAAATGACTTCAATTTTCGACAATAACTCCAAAATTAAATTCGGATGTCAAAATGTCCAAAGTTTCCTTTAATAGAACTAAATTTAAAAAATATTACAAAAGAGTACTGAATACAAAATTACGAAAACACGGGATGTTACATGTTTATTATATAACAAATCAAATAAACTTGTATATATTAAGAACACTTTTGAGAAAAAGTTGGCAAGTTGAGAAAAAGTACTGAATAAAAAATTACGAAAACACGGGATGTTACAAGTTTTTATCAAAAGTGTTTAAATGAAAATGAATTTTTGAAAAATATATCTTTTTTCTAAGTCATTCCAAACAGGCCATATAATTTGTGGGGCAATTTTTATTAGATTTAGCCCTTCATAGTGTAGAAATAAATGTCCATCGTTATTGTGTCATAAAAGAACCACTTCCTTAAAAGTAAATTTTTGTGTGACTTTGGTGCTAGATCGCTTCATACTGGTTGCTCCCCAAAGTTTATTAATACAAAACTCTTCATCAAATGTGCACTCCTTATAGAAGAATTGTAATCAAATAATAAAACAACTTGCTTAAATTAGTAGTAAAAAAACAAAGAACATATGAGGAAGAAGATCAATCTTTGTTACTATCTCTTCTTAAACCGAACCCCGAATTAAATTCAAGAAGAAAAGTAAAAAAAAAAAAATGTGTTAGGTTTGAAATTTATTTTCAAATATACAAATTAAGAAAAAAAATATTATTAATCTCTCAAATGTGTAACATTAATAAAAGGGTAACATTTTGGTCAAAAACTTGATGGAAAAATTAGTAAAAAGTTATTTCTTTTTAGGTACGAACGTGATTACCTGAACCCACCTTCCAATCATATAATGGTGACACGTACATGTGAAGATAGATTCTCTTACCACTGTAACTGCATTTTACATGTGGAACAACATGATGTTTTCTTTTTTCAAATAGGACATTCCAATAGATCAAAAGCCAAGTTATTTTGAACACATAGTTGGATCTCATTCTTCCTAGGACTTCCACCGATAGTTGGAATGAATGCTTTTAGATCACAACAATAATATATCGGGCCAAATAAAAGATAAAGAAACCAACAACTAAATGATTATCTATTGGGTTATACTGTCTTGTGTAGGCCTTGTTGGGATTGGCGTCCTAATTCTCCCGGAGTCTCATTGTTTGTAATGATACACATTGTTTGATAAATAAAATAAATGTTATTCCATTCTGGCATTTACTCATGTCCAATAAACAAAACTCCTTGGTTATCTTATGTGAACATAAACATGTATATGTGATATACAAGTGGATCGTGCCTTAAGTTATAACCTAAAAAGGTCTGTAGTATAAGGATTAAGGTTTGATATCTGATCCTGGTGACATTATGGATACGACCCATTTTGTAGAGGTTTGCAAGTGTTGTAAACTACTACAGATGGTAGACCCTGACCATTCATGTGGAGACGTGTGAGCGGGGGTATCTTATACAAAGAGTCTGTATATAACACCGTAGGTGACAGGACCTCAATCCTGAGTGTTTTGGGAACTCCTGCATTTGAGGGCAGTTCTTTGATTAGTATGCGTGAGAGTGGCCAGATTTCCAACTCAACATGCCTACCTTTTTGGGGACTTGTCTGATCTGGGAGCTGGAAACTTAATCCACAAGATGGAATTTACTCCTTTCCCGAAGCAGGGATAAGTAGAGAGATTGCTCCCTTAAGGGCTGATTCCGAGCCTTGAACATAGTGGCCACAACTTCTCTTTGGAGAGAGGACTCATTCATAGTAGGACTATGACTTATGTTCATTAGAGAGATCAGTGGTACTTAAGGAGTTAGATGTAACTACAGGGGCATAACGGTTATTGTCCCAGCTGTACTTACGAGCGATCTGTGAAGGGTTGTCACACTGCTGATTGGTTAAGATGGACACATAATATATCTATGGTAAGAAGAGTTGGCAGTTAAGGGATGGTGGATCCTGTGACTAAAGAGTTTAGTAAGTTATTCACAAACCGTTGGAGCTTTGAGCTACAGGTCCATAAGGTCCCTTTGGTAGCTCAATGGGTTTAAGTTGAGGATCAGTTCTTGGTGTTGATTTGAAACGTTCAAATTGACAAGAGGTAATTCAATTATATATGATATGATCGATATGATGTATGAGATACATCTAGTGGAGGATTAATGTAAATAAGATTTACATTAAGTACCATAGAATAGAAAAAGAGCTATGGTTTATATGTTTCATGAGATGAAATATTAAAACTATAGGTTATAAATATAGTATGATAAGTTGGTTATCATTTATATTTATAATAATATTAATTATTGGATAATTAATTCTTTTTCTCTAATAACCAACTGAGTGGGAGGTTACTGGTGGTTTCATGGTAACCGTGAGATAAAAGGAAAAATATTTTCCTAATTTTAGTAAGTTTTTGAAAAAAAATGTTGAAAAATAATGTTTTGAGTTTTTCTCTCTTGGAATCTCACGGAACATAAGTTGTCAAGTAAATAGGATTTACTAAGCGATAACTTGGAGCGGACTAAACGATCGTGTAGTGTTTGTAGGCGACAGACACGCAGCTAAGTGATGAGCTAAATGATCGCTTAGCTTTTGCAAGACGGTCGCTTAGTGGGCATCAACCTATACGATAGGTTCAACCTTCTCCCACTTGCTCAATCGTTTACACGATTGTTGTTTCCTCCGTTCTTCTACCTCATACCAAGTCCACGCAGAGCCCACCCTTTGGATTCTCACACCGAGAATACCAAGGTAGCCTTCTTGGTGATGTCATACTCAACTCGACGCCGTCGAAGTTATGTGGAGGCTGTTCGTGTTGTTGGGGTGTTCGTGACTGAGGCGATCGTTGAGTTCGAGTGTGCGGTGTTCGTGCTGTGTAGCGGTCGTGTTGGATGAGTGTTCGGGCATTGTTGTGTTCAAGCGTTCGTGATCAAGAAGCTTGGCGATGAGTTTACAAATGTGTGTAGATTTCTCCTTAAGTATTTGTTGTATCATGATGTAATTTCTTTAATGAATGCATAACCGTATGTTTCGTTTTATGACTGTAATTTGTAAAGTTCATACATGATTGTAATTTGGTATGATCTTTCCACTGCTCATAAATCCTCATGTTCCATTTCCTTCAATTGGTATCTGAGCCAGGTTTGTTTACTCTATCGATAGCATTGGTTGCCCGATCACGTAGGCACTAGAGGTAGACGATCGTAGTGGGACCGTGTGATGCTCATTGTTTAGTAAAAGGCGTGCGCTAGACGATCGTGTAGTTAGCAAGCCTCATCGCTTAGCTACTACCTACACGATCGCGCGTATACAATATGGAAGCTCTAACTAAGCGAACATTTAGGCGATGGTGCTTTGCCGTATTGTAGTCATTTAGGCGATCACATAAGGTGAGCGTTGTGCGGAGGCGCTAAACGATCATGTACCTCAAGCTTCATCGCTTAATAAAAGGTACACGATCGTGTAGTATTTGCTAGATTGTTTAGCTCTGTGAGTGTTGGTAAGCGATAGAACGAAGCGTTTTTTTTATCCTGTAGACGATCGCGGGGAGTTTAGTACACGATAGTTGGAGACGCGTTGCTTCGCTTGGACGGTTGAAGACCCGGTTCACCTGTTTGAACCAGAGACTCCTTGTCTTTGTAATATTTAGCTTTAATTTTGTGTTTTAAGGCAATTTTACTCGGTTCATCAACATTTATTTTTTATACATGTGATGTATGATGCTTATATGCCAAAGTTTTTGACATATAGTTTAAAACCCACCTTAGGTTGTGCAATAATTAATGCATCATGTATTATAAATGTTATAATCTAGCATGAAGAAATTACTAGAAAGCATGTGCATGCATCATGAAATATAAATGTTATATTTTGCATGCAGTGAGCATTATCATGCATCATCCTTTTATTATAACTGTTATAGTCTAAGGAAGAATGAAAGCATGTTTTGCTTGTTTCATTGTTGTTTTGTATATGTGTTATATAAAAGAAGTAGCAATGAATGGACAATGCATTGAGCATGACAGTTAGGCTGTTTATAATCGTTATGAATGCCTTGCATGTGTTGGCTTAGCATTGTGGTTATGGTTTCCGTTTATAAGTGTTATAAAGGAAACTAGACCTAACATCAATAAGAAAGAGTTGCATGCGGACTTAGGGTGAACTCAAGTTTTTTTAAAAGGGTTTTAACAATTGGATTCAGATAGACCTAAGTTCAAGTGGTTCTAAAGAGTTTAGTAACCTAGATTAATCTTTTAAAATCGTTTTAATAGGATTAAATTGGTTGGCATAAAAGATTAAATTTGTTTTAAATCTATCTATAGAGGACCTTTTGTCTAAGACGGGTTTTGGCTAGGCTAGTTGACGGAAACGTAACACCCCTCCTAGGAACCTACCTGGAAAGGTAAATTAGATAGATTTTCAACGAGCATGCGACAATTTGGTCAAAGACTCCGTTAAAGTATTTAATGGATGATAATCAAAAGTTGTTTAACTATCCAATGTCAAAGTTACTCTTGGGCAAACCTAAAGGTCACTTAGTTAAAATCCTTAGCCATGTTTGATATGTCTATGGGCAAACTAAAAGTACTTGGGCAAACCTAAAAGTTACTCTTGGGCAAACCTAAAAGTTACCCTAGGTTATAAAATACTCAGTGGGCGGAAGAGATGTATCTGTTATGTCTATGATTCCACTCACGTTTCTCCTTAAATGTTTACACCGTGAGATTCATGCTTGGCCTCATGGTGCCCTGGGAGCATCCCACTTCGGATGGTGTTTGCATGAGTTAATATCAAGGTGGATGGAGAGAGTGTTTATAGTAAGTGGGTGAAGGGTGTGCGTCAACACGTCCTATGGTCTTTGTCTTGGTTCACACCGTGGGATCATTTTGTACTCCCTCGTGTCATCTTTGAGCGTCCCCCTTCGGATGGGTTTTGTGCAGTTGGTCAAGATCAAAGTGAACAACAGAAATGGATAGGTTCGCTTTAGGTTTTGCCACAATCTGATTTTCCCCCTTTGGATTAGCCTTTTGGGGCAGATCTCTAAAGCCTAAAATGGTAGGTCACACTTATGGGAGATTGTTAAGTAAGTTAATGATCTCTTGGCCAAATCAATGATGGCTAGTTGTTATAGAAGCAAGATTTATTCTGATATTAATGACTAGTTGAGAACTTCGCAATTCAGAGGAGGGATAATTGACCTCCCTTTGGCGACTTTTTTCCTAAACCTTTGAAGCGTCATTGCAAAACTATTTGTCACACGGGGTTCATATTAGTTTTGCTAAAACCTTATTGGATGTTGTTTTGTTTTTACAACGAGTATTTGCTTAAAACCTAACGTAGGTCAAGGCTTTCTTTTCAGCAACTCGTTAGTATTTCCGTTTAGTACTTTTAATATGATCGACTACATATAGTGGAAATAATCGTGTGAAACGTATTTCGTGGCGAACAACTTCATATTTGTCATGGTTGAGGAGTGTCCTCAAGTCCCGACCCTTGATGCACCGCAAAGTGTTCGCAATGCATATGAGGTGTGGATGAAGGCTAATTTGTTGGCCCGACTTCACATTTTGGCTAACATACCTGATGTTTTGGCCAAAAGGGTTGAGAACATGATCATTGGACGCGAGATCATGGACTCACTGCAAGATTTGTTTGAACGTCAATTCTTACTTTTCGAGCATAAAGGGATGGATGACAAAACTAGTAGTGTTAGTTGTTCTGATAGTGATCCCACTACTCTCCAAAAGAGGAGGAAAGACAGTAAATCTGATTTATCAGTCTTTGAAATGTGTTTGGTAGAGAATGATGATTCTGCCTGGATCCTTGATTCAGGTGCTACCAATCATGTCAGTTCCTCTTACCAAGGATTCAGTTCCTGGCAATCGTTGCCACAGGGAGAAATGACTCTACGAGTCGGCACTGGTGAGGTTGTTTCAACTGTTGCTGTAGGCAGGCTGAAGTTATTTGTTGACAAGAAACGTTATCTGTTACTGGATAATGTTTTTGTAGTTCTTTTTTTTACTAAGAACTTAATCTCGGTTTCTTGTCTCATTGAACAAGGGTATGTCGTCTTCTTTTTTCGAGAATAAAGTGTTTATTTTCAAAAATGGAACGGAGATTGATTATGGTTCAATGGAAAGAAACTTATATGTACTAAGGCCGTTAGTCATAAAAGCCTTGTTTAACACTAAAATGTTCAGTACGACAACAACAGCTAAAAGACCAAAGGTTTCTCCTAAGGAAAACGCCCGTCTTTGGCATCTAAAGTTACGTCACATCAACCTCAATAGGATTGAAAAGTTGGAGAAAAGTGGACATCTAAAGACTTTAGAAGAAAACTCCTTGCCAGTATGTGAATCATGCCTTGAAGGCAAAATGACCAAGCAACCTTTTACAAGAAAAGGTTACAGAGCCAAGGAAGCCTTGAAGCTTATACATTCAGACCTTTGTGGTCCGATGAATGTTAGAGCTCGGGGTGGGTATGAATATTTCATCTCTTTCATAGATGATTATTCAAGGTTCGGGTATCTCTACCTAATGCAACATAAGTCTGAAGCCCTTGACAAGTTCAAGGAGTATAAGGCTGAAGTTGAAAACTTGTTAGGCAAGAAGAAAAAAACACTACGATCTGATCGTGGTGGAGAGTATATGGACCTCCAATTCCAGAACTATATGATAGAATATGGGATTGCGTCCTAACTCTCGGCTTCTGGTACACCTCAGCAAAATGGTGTATCTGAAAGAAGAAACAGAACCTTGTTGGACATGGTTCGGTCTATGATGAGTTATGCTCATCTTCTAGACTCGTTTTGGGGTTTTGTAGTGCAGACCGCATGTTATATCCTGAACAACGTTCCCTCGAAAAGTTTTTTTGAAACACCTTTTGAGTTATGAAGAGGCCGAAAGGTAGTTTGCACCACTTTAGGATTTGGGGCTGTTCAACACATGTACTAGTGACTAACCCAAAGAAGTTGGGACCGCGTTCGCAGGTTTGCCTATTTGTAGGGTACCCCAAGGAAATGAGAGGTGGATACTTCTATGATCCTAGTGAGAACAAAATATTTGTTTCTACAAATGCTATCTTCTTAGAAGAAGACCACATGAGGGATCATAAGCCACGAAGTAAGCTTCTTTTGCATGAGATCTCTAGTGAGACTAAGACTGCTAAGGGTTCAACAAGAGTTTTTGAACAGACCGACAGATCAACAAGAGTGGTTAAGGTTAGAACATCTAGTCAACCAGCTCAAGAGTTGAGACAACCTCGACGTAATGAGAGGCTTATGAACCCACCGGATCGCTACATGGGTTTGACTGAAGCCTAAAATGTCATTACGAATGATGGGGTCGAGGATCCGTTGTCTTTTAAGAAAGAAATGAAGAATGTTGACAAAGATGAATGAGTTAAAGCCATGAACAAGAAAATGGAGTCTATGTACTTCAACAACGTCTGGGAGCATGTTGATCCACCAGATGGGGTAAGACCTATTTGGTGTAAGTGGATCTATAAGCGAAAGAGAGGTGTAGATGGAAATGTGCAAACCTTTAAGGCTAGACTCGTGGCAAAGGGTTATACCCAGGTTTCAGGGAGTTGACTATGAAGAAATTTTCTCACCTATTGTCATGCTCAAGTCTATCCGGATTCTCTTGTCCATAGCCATATTTTATTATTATGAAATATGGTAAATGGATGTCAAGACTGCCTTTATTAATGGTAATCTTGAGGAGACCATCTATATGACTCAGCCAGAGGGGTTCATAGTTCCAGATCAAGAGCAAAAAGTTTACAATCTTAATAGGTCCATTTATGGGCTGAAACAAGTATCTAGATCTTTGAACATCAGATTTGACACTACTGTTAAGTCATTTGGCTTTGATCAGAACGTCGATAAGCCTTGTGTATACAAGAAGATCATCAACAGCTCAGTAGTTTTCTTGGTACTATATGTGGATGATATCCTACTCGTTAGGAATGATATAAGATATCTAACTAACATTAAGAAATGGCTAGCTGCCCAGTTCCAAATGAAAGATTTGGGTGAGGCGTAGTATATTCTAGGGATCCATATCATTCGGGATCGTAAGAACAAATGGTTGGACCTATCTCAGGCATCGTACATTGATCAAATGTTGATCAGGTATAGGGTGCAGGATTCCAAGAGGGGTTTGTTACACTTCAGGCATGGAATCGTTTTGTCTAAGGATCAATGTCCTAAGACACCTCAAGAGGTTGAGGAAATGAGACAGATTCCTTATGCTCCTGTTATAGGAAGCATGATGTATGCGATGTTATGTACTAGACCCGACATTTGCTATGCAGTAGGGATTATCAGTTGGTATCAGTCCAATCCAAGATTTGATCACTTGATGGCGGCCAAGACGATCCTTAAGTATCTTCGAAGAACGAGGGACTACATGCTCGTGTATGGAGTTAAGGATCTGATCCTTACAGGATACATAGACTCTGACTTTCAGACCGATAGAGATTCTCGCAAATCGACGTCGGGGTCAGTTTTCACTCTGAATGGAGGGGTTGTAGTCTGGCGAAGCATCAAGCAAGGATGCATCGCAGACTCCACTATGGAAGTCGAATATGTAGCCGCTTGTGAAGCAGCTAAGGAGGCTGTTTGGCTGAGGAAATTCCTTTCAGATTTGAAAGTTGGTACAAATATGGATTTTCTTGGAAGTTGTTACAAATATGGATTTTCCTATCACTCTTTATTGTGATAACAATGAGGTTGTGGCAAATTCGAAGGAGCCTCGAAGTCATCATCGGGATAAGCACATCGAACAGAAATATCACCCGATTAGGGAGATTTTGCATCGCGGTGATGTTATAGTCACGAAGATCACATTAGAGCACAACGTTGCTGATCCCTTTACAAAGGCCCTTACGGCTAAAGTGTTCGAGGGTCACCTGAAGAGTCTGCATCTATGGGAAATGCGGCATCTTGTCTAGGGTAAGTGGAAGATGATACTGGGGTATCCCCTAATTTATTGTATATTGTACATATTTTTAATTGTATTGTACATTAGTCTCTCGAGTCATTAGGATAAGTGGGAGATTGTTGGGATTGGTGTCCTAATTCTTCCAGAGTCTCGTTGTTTGTAATGATAAACATTGTTTGATGAATAAAATAAATGTTATTTCATTCTGGCATTTACTCATATCCAATAAACAAAGTTCCTTGGTTATCTTATGTGAAATTAAGCATGTATATGTGATATACAAGTGGATCATGTCTTAAGTGATAACCTAAATAGGTCTGAAGTATAAAGATTAAGGTGGGATACCTGATCCTGGTGACACTACAGATACGACCCATTTTGTAGAGGTTTACAAGTGTTATAAACTACTACAGATGGTAGATCCTGACCATTCAAGTGGAGACATGCGAGCGGGGGTGTCCTATACAAAGAGTTTGTATAGGATCGAACCACGAGATGACTAGACTCTGTATATAATGCCGTTGATACTGGAGACTTACATTGCACCTAAACGACCATAGGTGATACGACCTTAATCCTGAGTGTTTTGGGAACTCCTGTCTTTGAGGGCGGTTCTTTGATTAGTATGGGTGAGAGTGGCCAGATTGCCAACTCAACATGCCTACCTTTTTGGGGACTTGTCTTATCTGGGAGCTAGGAACTCAATCCACAAGATGGAATTCACTCCTTTCCCGAAGCAGGGATAAGTAGAGAGATTGCTCCCTTAAGGGCTGATTCTGAGGCTTAAACATAGTGGCCACAACTTCTCTTTGGAAGAGTGGACTTAGTCATAGCAGGACTTTGACTTATGTTCATTTGAGGGATCAGTGATACTTAAGAAAAGATGTAACTACAGGGGCATAACAGTTATTGGCCTAGCCGTACTTACGAGCGATCTGTGAAGGGCTGTCGCACTATTGATTGGTTGAGATGGACACATAATATATCTATGGTAATGAGAGTGCAGCTGTCGATCTTTAGTGGAGTGTTTGCCAGTTATCAGATGGTGGATCCCGTGACTAAAGATTTTAGTCAATTATTCATGTACCGTTGAAGCTTGGAGCTACAGGTCTATAAGGTCCCCTTGGTAGCTCAATGAATTCAGTTGAGGATTAGTTCTTAGTGTTGATTTAAAATGTTCAAATTGACAAGAGGTAATTCGATTATATATGATATGATCGGTATGATGTATGAGTTACATCTAGTAGAGGATTAATGTAAATAAGATTTACATTAAGTACCATGGAATAGAAAAAGAGCTATGGTTTATATGTTTCATGAGATGAAATATTAAAACTATAGGTTATAAATATAGTATGATAAGTTGGTTATCATTTATATTTATAATTATATTAATTATTGGATAATTAATTCTTTTTCTCTAATAACCAAATGAATGGGATGTTATTGGTGGTTTCATGGTAATCGTGAAATAAAAGGAAATTTTTTTTTCCTAATTTTAGTAAGTTTTTGTAAAAAAATGTTGAAAAAAATAAGGTTTTGTGTTTTTCTATCTCGGAATCTCACGGAACGGAAGTTGTCAAGTAAATAAGATTTACTAAGCAACAACTTGGAGCGAGCTAAACGATCGTGTAGTGTTTGTAGGCGACAGACACGCAGCTAAGCGATGAGCTAAACAATCACTTCGCTTTTGCTAGACAATCGCTTAGCTTTTGCTAAACGATTAGGCATCGACCTATACGATAGGTTCAGCCTTCTCCTACTTGCTCAATCGTTTACACGATTGTTGTTTTCTCCGTTCTTCTGCCTCGTACCAAGTCCACATAGAGCCCATCTTTTGGATTCTCACATCGAGAATACCAAGGTACTCTTCTTGTTGGTGTCATACTCAACTCGACGCCGTCAAGGTTCTGTGAAGGCTATTTGTGTTGTTGGGGTGTTCGTGACCGAGGTGATCGCTGAGTTCGACTGCACGATGTTCGTGCTGTGTAGCGGTGGTGTTGGACGAGCGTTCGGATGTTGCTGTGTTCGAGCATTCGTGATTAAGGAGTTTGGCGATGAGTCTACAAATGTGTGTAGATTTCTCCTTGAGTATTTGTTGTATCGTGCTGTAATTTTTGTAATGAATGCATAACCATATGTTTCGTTTTATGATTGTAATGTGTAAAGTTCATACATGATTGTAATTTGGAATGATCTTTCCGCTGCTCATGAAAATTCTCATGTTCGATTTTCTTCAGGCCCAATTAATTAAGATCAATCATGAGGTAAAGAAATGGCTGAGGAAAGCTCTGTTTCTTTGGGTAAAGCTATCTTTGTTTTTCTCTCTTATTCGATAAGCACTGTTAAATCCTCGATGTGTATATACTTGTTACTCGATAAGTTTATGCTCGTTACTTAATGGATTTTTTCTTCTTTCGTCAATGAGTTTCTGTTTTTTCCTTGATGGAACTCAACGAGTATTAATCTTTACTTGATCCTACTCGATGAGTATTAATCTTTACTCGAAGCAACTCGATGAGAGAAATTCTTGACTCGATGTTAGTTGATGAGAGAAATTCATGATTTGATGCAACTCGATACTCTGAAAACGTTGTGATTTGATTACAAGATCGTGTTTTTGTTGATTTGCAGAGTAACAAATGAAGATTGAAAAAGAAGATAAATAAAAGATGAAGGAACACGCAGAGTTACGTGGTTCGGCTAATAAACCTAGGTCCATGGGAAGATTCGCTTTCTTTCTCACTTGAAGATTGTTTACAGTAGTTGTTGTTTACAAAAAATAGAAAGTATGATGATTCTCTCTGTTTTTTTTTTTTTTTTGTTCTGATCAGTGGTAGTTATAACACATACCATCTGATCGTTACAACATAAAGTTTCTTATATAAACTAAACTAGTTGAAATAGTATTTGAGTCATTGTTTTTACATTATCAAATGGGTCAAAACTTAAGAAACATTAAAGATGCGTCATTTTGAAAGGTTGAAATAAAAAATGTGTTTTTTGTTTTTTATTTTATGGAAAATACATCATATGTAATTTAATAATTGTTTTTTAAGGTTGCACATTATTTGACTAATATCATCTTTGATTTTGTACCATTATCATTTAAATTAATAAATGAGTAATAATTTGCGTACCTAGTATGTGTTCTATATCTCCCAAGTCACATAATATATCCACTCTCAAATCGCATATATACATACATATATCTATACATATACATACATATATCTATACATATACATACATATACATACATATACATATATCTATACATATACATACATATACATATATCTATACATATACATACATATACATATACATATACATACATATACATATACATATACATACATATACATATACATATACATATACATATACATACATATACATATACATACATATACATATACATACATATATATATATATATATATATAACTTTCAGTCGCATGGTTGATGGTAAAGAGCCTTCGGTACTTGAGTTTGTATGCTAAAACACTGACATTTTCCTACATTCTTTTATAACATCTTTCACTTCTTGTTTTTTTCTCTTACCAAGAAAATTACAGGGAAGAAAATGGTAGATATCGAGGCTCAGACGAACAAGAAGACGGGGTCGGATCGTTCGGAAGCCACTGCCTTTACTAGGAAGGCAAATCACCCTGTCACTTTGAGGGTACCCAAAAACAAACATTTACATCATTCGAACACCATTCCTATATTTTTACGTTATTTTTTATTCAAGTGTAATATAAAATTAAATTTTTCTAGTTCTGTCTTGGTTAATCTTTTGGTTTTTGATATTTGAATATATATTAAGTTTATAAATATTATTTTCTATCCATAATCTTCTATGTTTTGTTATCTACTTCTTGTTTTTATTTTAAGCATTATATCAAGTTTTGAAAATTAATTAAAAATAATAGTGGTTTTCAAAATGTAGTTTTTATTTCTAGAATTTGACTTGGAATTTAATTGTTCTGTAATAGAGAAACTTGAAGAAATAAACATATAATTCAAAATTTATTTCAAGTATAACAATGACCTATCACATTAGTATATTAATACTTCTTAAAAATACATTTGTTCTAGTATATCAATAGTAGATAATCACTCAACAATATATTAGTTATCTTCATTCTAAATTAAGTATAATATTTGGTGTATTAGCTAGTAGTATCACAATGTCAATTCAAAATTCATTTCAAGTATAATATTGACATATCATTAGTATATTGATATTTCTTTAAAATACATTTGTTCTAGTATATCAATAGAGTAGATAATCACTTGTTCAAAATTCGTTTCAAGTGCAACATTGGTGTCTAGTTTATCAACATATATTCATAATAGTTACAAGTAGGACGATACACATAATGATACGCCAAAGAGAGTAAAATTGAAATAATAAAAAGAAAAAAAATCAGTTCTAAACCTTTTTTTTTGCTATATTCGTAAATTTTAAATAAAAACATGGTTAAATTTACAATTTTTAGTTTTATTTTTATTTTTATTTTTATTTTTTTTTGTTATTCTTGCAACAACCCATATTTTAAATCAGACAAAACTAATTTTAACTATTTCAAATTGAGTGTTGATTTAACATTTTTTCACTTGACAATGTATCATAGTGGTGATTTAACATTGGAAAAAAAATTGGGCTGCACTCAATTAAAAATCGCCACATAGTAACTCTATTTTTTTTAATAAAAATTATTCAAAAATTATTTAGTGGTGTATGTAGAGGAAGGGGAAGGGGAAAATGGAACTTAGTACAATTTAGCCTAAATCTAATTATTGTTCTTTTTAACATTTTAGAGTTGTTTGCGTACAGTTCAATGACATACATTATAAGATCAAATCCAAGCAAACAAGCTTTTTAATCCCAAAGAAACCAAAAATGGAAGAGAGAACAATACTTATAGGACTAAGTGGGGTGGTTAGTCCGGGTGAGATGTTGGTCATGTTAGGTCCATTAGGATCCGACAAAACAACTCTTCTAACAGCATTAAGCGGTCGATTTGATGGACATCTTGATAGAGCCATAACATACAATGAAAAGCGCTTCTCGAGTGAAATGAAACGCCGAATCGGGTTCGTTATACAAGATGACATTCTTCATCCCCATTTGACAGTAGCCGAAACTCTAGCCTTTAGTGTCTTTTTAAAGTTGCCAAACACTATAACAAAACAAGAGAAACTGGCGGAGGCAGAGGCAGTGATCTCCCAACTAGATTTAAGCAAATGCAAGAACCATCATGGGGAGCCAAACTCTGAGAGGCATTTCTGGGGGAGAGAGGAAAAGAGTCAGTATTGGCCAAGAAACACTTATAAATCCCAGCTTGTTGTTTCTGGATGAGCCAACATCGGGCCTTGACTCAACGACGGCGCAGACAATTTTGATGATCATGAATGAGTTCGCTGAGGGAAGGCAGACTGTAATTATGACGGTTCATCAGCCATCGAGCCGTCTTTTCTATTTGTTCCATAAGCTCTTATTGCTATTAGAAGGAAATGTAGTATACTTTGGAAAAGGATCAGAAGTTATGGATTATTTCTCGAGTATTGGATATTCTCCGTCTGTACCTATGAACCCTTCTGATTTTTTGTTGGATCTCGCTAACGGTATGCCATTTTTTTTAAAAAAAATTTTTGGATTTCTATAAGTTTAGTTGTTTTTTAAGTTCTTGTACTAGTATCTAATTACTCTACATTTTTTTTTTTAAAAAAAAACATGGCATGTTTGTGCAGCCCAAACATTTGCTTACAAAATTGAACTGTTTATAAAAAAACTAAGAGGTGATACATGATATTAGGTAAACTCTAAGCTGCACCTAATAATTAGGTGCTATTCATATTCTCAATTATTACCTACTCATTACCTAATCACAACCCCTTGCTACTCCACCTTTACCACCTTTTATTGCCATTTGTTAATTGTCAATGTTTTGGTAGTTTTAATATATCTAATTAAATCAATATACTTAGGGCCTTTTGAATTGAAGAATTGAGACAAGAATAAAGTTGGAAATTAGTAAGGGATAAACATCCCCTTAATATATGTTTTGTAGGTTTGACATGGTAATAAACTATTCTTATGCATGGATTATACCCACGAATGATTTTCATCCAAAAAGGTGGATTTTTTTTCTTCTCACTCTCTCTCCTTTTATAATACATTTATTTATTATTTTATTTTATATACTTTTAAAATTAATTAATTTAAATTGTTATATGAAACTTAAATTTATATATTATAAATTTATATTGAATTTTAAATTATTATGAAACTTAAATTTATATTGAATTTTAAATTATAGTGAACTACTCCTATTTAATAAATGAATTAATTTGAATATATATTAAAACGATTTAATATATCCTTAATTTTTATTTTAGTTTAATAAATTATTTTATATATACATATATATATATATATACTCATACTTATTTTTCAATAAACTATAAAGAACTAATACAATAAATAAAAACCTTAGTTATTCCAACTTAAGAGCAAAAATAACTTGTATTTCTACAAGTTATCACCACCCCCAAATTTGAACAATGCTTGTCCTTAAGCATTCCAAAATAATTCTTTGTTATCTCCTTTGTTTTAAGTGTGCAGAGTTTGTCTCTTATCATATTCAGTCATAAGCTTGAGACAAGAGTTTGGAAAATGTAACGCATAGTGACTCTTTTCTAAAAGGAATAATGTTTAGTTTCAGGTGCACCAAGCCTTTTATCAACAACTACTTTCGTTTCTCAAAACATTCCCTTTTTTTCTAAACCAGCAATGCGTTAGATGCTCTTTTTAAGATAAATGCCTGATAAAAAGAAAAAGATTATGAATTTTCAATTACCCATGCATTTTTCCAGGTATCCCACTTTCGTTTTGGCTTTCTCCCACGGGTGTCATGCGAGCATCCAACTACGAGTGAGAACCCTTCACAATTAAACTCATATCTAATATTCATGCGTTTCAAGAAACAATTTCTTCAAACTAGATAGAGGAGTTCTATGAGATGCATTGGTTTAGGAGACTTAACTTTGTTTTGGCTTGCCCCCACGGGTGTCATGCGAGCATCCAACTACGCTAAGTGCCTGTTCTAACTTTTTAACTCATGTCACTTTGAGGTTTTTCATTTAAAGTAATGACAAAGGAGTTGCGTTTAACATTTTTCTTATTTTGTTCCCTTTCTTTTTGATGTACTCGTTTGATGAGTCTTAACTTAGATTTCCCTCATCCCCAAATTTGGAGATGAGCTAAATCCTCATTGCTAAAAGAGAAACAAAATTTCGAAAAGGCTTTGAGAGTTCGAAAGGAGTTTTGATTTAAAGCTTGCATGCGTTAGAAAGGAAACATGTAGTCTTTTCAGAGAAGTTCAGGCTTTGTTAATTTTCCTAATGCCTACTCTATACATAGATTTCATATTGTTGATATCATTGAGGTAAGGCAAGGCACAAGACTTAGAAAGTATCTAAAGAACAAAAATAAAGTATGCTAAGGTCAAACGCAAGGAACAAAATGATAGAAATTTCTCAATCATTTTCATGGAATAATATAGAATAAAAAAACAAGTCAAACTAATACAAAAGGTCATCAAATAAATCAAAATAAAAAATAACATAGCACCCCAAAACTTCATTGTGCTGGCGCGTCATCCTTGCGTTTTTCTCCAGGGTCATCATCCATAAAGCGCAAAGGGTTTCTAAGATGAGCAGGCAATGGAGATAAGGCAAACATTCCAACCAAGACCCGATTGATGTACTGAGTTCTATAAACAAATTGGTCTTGCATCCTTCTTGTTTGCTGCCTTAGGTAATCTCTTAGAACCCGGTTTTGTTGTTGAAGACCTTTGATGGACGTGGCCAATGGTCTAAGCTAATCACTGATGAAAGTTTTCAACTCTTCAAGGTCATTACTGCGTTGAGGTGGTGTTGGCTCTTCACTTCTTCCAACTGGGTCTTCAAAATTTGCTGCGTTGCTCGATCCTAACCCAGTTGGTTCAAAAATGGTTGGAGGAGGCACAAAATTGGGAATTGGACTTGGTGAGGGCGAAGGAAGGGAACAAGGGATGTCTTGATCTATATTAGTAGGTTCTTGGTGCGTTTGATCAAGACTCCCTTCTGGCGGGGCCATTAGTGAGTCATGGAAAGTGAGGTTTAGGGTTGGTCGCGCTTCTTTATCCGTAAGTTCAAGCTCTGCTTCGTAATCTTCATGCTCTGAAGCTTCATCCTTGTGTTCAACTATCTGGACGCATCTTCTTTTGGGGCGCGTTTAGATGATCGAGGTCTGGTTGCCACTTCTTTGGGAGGCAAGGCAGGCTGATGCGGCGAACTGGGAAGTAAACACCTGATTAACTTAATGTCTATCAAACCATCGATCTCTTCATGATCATACCCTAGAGGGATGCCCCCGTGTTCACATAGTGCACAGATCAACCATGGGAAGTAGAGTTGTCCTCGTGGTTTGTTCTTGATGGCCTTGATCTGAACCCTTATTATTCTTCCAGCATCTAAAGGGATGCATTGCATGACACAATAGGTAGCCAAGACGCGTTCTTTTGACAGTGTTTCATCATGCGTTGAAGGCATGATGCTCTTCTTGATCAGATAATACCATAGATTCGCATCTGGGTTTAAGTTCCTGGAAGCTAGCATCTTTGCTCCATTTTTAGATGTCTGCCACTTGCTTCCAGGCTTGGCTACCACTCTTAACGCATCTTCAAGTTGGCTCGACGTTGGTTGCTCCAAGATGTGGTTACCTTCCGCATCTGGATTACTATCCATGTTGAACACTTCATTGATCTCTTATGTATACTGGCAGTGGTTTGTACTCGGGAAAGAAGCCTTTCTCTACAAGTATATCACTGAATTGGCGCTTTCTTCCCATTGTCTTTTTAGGTAACGTGTCGGTTACCTTGTGTTTTCTTGCCGCATGTTCCTTGGCTTCTCGTGCTAGCTCTCTCAATTAATTCTCCAATTCCCTTTGGAGAGCTGTCTTCCTTTGCCCTTGCCTTGCGGGCTGATAATCTTCTAAGTCCTTCTTTAACGCGTCGTGCCTAGAGCAACTCCCACGCGTTGCATCCTCAAGGCCGGATGCTGATTCTTCATCTTCTTCCTCCAATATTAATTTTCTTTTCCTTGTCACTCTCTTTTCTTTTGAGAGCCCTTCATTCGCGTCAGTTTGGCATGATTGAGATGCGTCAGGGCCAAATCTCCTTAGTTCTTCTTCTCCATCTTCTTCTTCTAATTCTGCTTCAAGCATCATAGCATACCACTCCGCTTCGTCCAATTCAAGTGATGTGTTAGGTGGGTTGGAACACATCACTTGCTCTTCCTTTTGGCCTTGATTGAGGCTTGCCAAAATGGCTCCAAATACATTCTGCTCGTTTAGTCAAGCCAATTCTGCCAACTCTTCAAGGTTACGCTCTGACGCAGGACTGTCAGAAGGGGGTCTAGGTGGAGTAAATGGAGGGGTTCCTGCTGGGGTATGAGGCGACCCAGGTGATGATATGACAATGAGTGATCGCAGAGGTTGGCTTGACGCATTTAATTTGATTGGGTAGATGGTGGCTAAGGGTTGGATTGAAAGTAGGGGCGGTGGACGCACGACTGGTGATGGGGCGTTGTGAAGGTAGGCTGGAATAGGGTCAAGCGTTGCACCCACCAAAGTTATGTTAGGAATGAATGGTGGAGGGGCAATCTTGGTGTATGGCTTATTGGCAGCCATAGATGACGGGCTTTGCCTTGGTTTCGAAGGGGTTTTGGGCTTTGGCTTAGAGGTAGCTTTGGGTTTTGGTTGAGGAGTCTTGGCAGGAAGGGTTGCGATGGCTTTGGTGGTTTTGGAAGGAGGTTTTGTGGGTGTTGTGTTAGGCTTCAACTGAGACAGCCGCTGGGAGGTGGAGGTTACTCTGCCGTGCATAGATTTGATTTAGACAGAGGGTTTTGAGGTTTTTCGAGGGCTTGGGGGAGGTAAAGACGAAACAGAGGATGAGGAGAAGGAACTTACCGGTGAGTCATTTCCAAAGCACATGGTTTGGTTCTGACTATCAGATGCAGACGACATTGTGGCCGGAGAGACATTTGAGCAAATCGGCAGTGGGGGAAACGAAAAGGGCTAGGGTTTTCTTTTTTTGTTTCACAGATGGCTCGAGAGGGAAATGAGGAAGAAGAAGGAAATCGAAGCATTCGATTTTATATAGGCTGGAAGAGAGAGTGGGGTGATGTCAAGCGGCACCTGACATCCGTAATAAATGCGAAGTAGAAGGGATATTCTTGGGTTTCTAAGCACTCGAGTGCTTTGTACTTTTGAGATGCGTCCCTTCAATTGGGCCATGCGTTAGACTTAAATCTGACGTGTCTATATTCCCATCTCGATTATACACGACTTTTTTTTAAAAAAAAAAAAAACAAGTAAAATTTCTAACTTATGAAGTCAATAACAAAGAACAATCAATCTTAAAACACAGACAAACAAACAAACCAACAAACTTAAATGCATAGGTAAAATATAGAATGCAAAAAGAACAAGGAAAGAGGAAGCGTCCCTGGAATATATATCGATGCGAATGCAGGGATGCTTCGACGCAGGCCTCAGCTGGCCTCGCGTAGTGCGAGAGATGACTTTTGACGTTCTAGGCCATCTTCAAAGTATGGCTTCACTTTTTGCCCATTTACTTTGAATGCGTTGGTGCCATTCCTCTCGTGTTAATTCCACTGCTCCATATGGAAAGATTATTTTAATGATGAAGGGTCCTGACCACCTGGATTTTAACTTCCCTGGGAACAAATGCAAACGTGAATTGAACAATAGAACTTTTTGGCCAATAACAAGCTCTTTCTTACTGATGCGTTGGTTGTGCCAACGTTTTGTCTTCTCTTTGTAGAGCTTGTTGTTCTCGTATGCGTTCAATCGCCACTCCTCAAGCTCATTGAGCTAAAGTTTGCATTGAGCGCCCGCAGCGTCCATGTTCAAATTTAGCTTCTTAACTGCCCAAAAAGCCTTGTGCTCCAACTCTAAAGGTAAGTGACAAGTTTTTTCAAATACTAGAGAGTATAGAGACATACCTATGGGGGTCTTGTAGGTAGTCCTAAAGGCCCAGAGCGCTTCATCCAGCCTCTATGCTCAGTTCTTCTGCATTGCGTTGACAACTTTCTCCAGGATAGATTTGATTTCTCGATTGGATACTTCAGCTTGACCATTCATTTGTTGGTTGTAGGTGGTAGCGATCTTGTGCCTAACATTATATTTGGCAAGTAATTTATAAATGATGTGATTAATGAAATGCGTACCTCGTCGCTTATTAGGGCTCTTGGCATTCCAAATCGTGTGAAGATGTTCCTGGTAAGAAACTTAGAAACAGTGGACGCATCATTCCTAGCATAAGCTACTGCTTCTACCCACTTTGATACATAGTCTACTGCAAGCAGGATGTATTGTTGGCCGTAGGATAGGGGAAAAGGTCCCATAAAATCAATACCTCAAACATCAAACAGCTCAACTTCGAGAATATTGTTCAAGAGCATTACGTCTCTTGAAGAAATATTCCCAATGCGTTGGCAGGGATCACACTTGCGAACAAACTCCCTCACGTCTTTGAAGAGGGTGGGCCAGAAGTATCCACTTTGAAGGATCTTCGCAGCAGTTCTTTGCCCACCGAAATGCTCTCCGTAGGGAGAGTCATGACACTCAGCCAAGATGCATTGTGTTTCCTCCTCTGGAATGCATCGACACATTATGGAGTCAGGGTCTTGTTTATAGAGAAACGGTTCATCCCAAAAATAAAATTTGCTGTCATGTACTAACTGTTTCTTTTGCTGAGAATTGAAGTTCCCAGGGAATTGCTTGGTAGTTAAATAATTGACTATGTCTGTGTACCAAGGTTCCCTACCTTCAACTCCGAACAGGCTTTCATTAGGAAATGCGTCCTTGATTTCACTTTCTTGATCTTGCATTTCTTAATTTTCTAGCCTGGACAGGTGGTCAGCCACCTGATTCTCAGTTCCCTTTCTGTCCTGAATATCAATATCAAATTCCTGTAACAGCAGCACCCATCTTATTAATCTTGGCTTCGCGTCCTTTTTACTCATCAGGAACTTTATGGCTGAGTGATCTGTATAAACGTTGGCTGACGCACCGACTAAGTAAGATCAAAACTTCTCAATGCCAAACACTATAGCCAACATTTCTTTTTCAGTGTTATGTAGTGTTCCTGAGAGTCATTCAGTGTCCTGGACGCGTAAAAGATGGGATGTATCAAATTTCCCTTCTTCTACCCTAACATTGTTCCTACTGCAACATCACTCGCGTCGCACATGAGAATAAAACGATGCGTCCAATCTAGTGCTATTAGTACCGGAGTTGTAGTCAACGCATATTTCAATGTTTCAAACGCATCACAACAGTCTTCATTGAAATCGTAGGGTCGGTTTGCCTCTAGTAATGCGCTTTGAGGTCGCGCAATTTGAGAAAATTTTCTAACGAACCTTCGATCGAAGCCAGCATGCCCTAGAAAACTTCGTAGAGCTTTAACATTTGATGGTGGTGGAGGTTTAGCTATGACATCTATCTTGGCTTCATCTACTTCCAACCCAGCTTTAGATACTTTGTGGCCTAAGACAATTCCTTCAATCACAATGAAGTGACATTTTTCCCAATTCAGCACAAGGTTTGTTTCCTCTCATCGAGCGAGGACGACCTCCAAATTATCTAGGCATGATTGGAATGAGTCTTTAAAGACTGAGAAATCGTCCATGAAGACTTCAACGGTCTTTTCTAAGAAGTCAGAGAAGATAGCCATCATACACCTGTGAGGTGTGTTATACAGCCTAAAGGGCATGCGTCTGAATGGAAATGTTCTAAAGGGATAGGTAAATGTTGTCTTCTCCTGATCTTCTGGGTCAATCAAAATATGGTTATAACCAGAGTATCCATCAAGAAAGCAATAAAATTCTTTGCCAGCAAGCCTGTCAAGCATTTGGTCAATGAAAGAAAGGGGGAAGTGGTCTTTCTTAGTTGCTGCATTGAGCTTCCTGTAATCCATACAGATGCATCAACCCGTGACAGTCCTCGAAGGTATGAGTTCATTATTGCTATTGACTATCACAGTTGTTCCCCCTTTCTTGGGAACGCATTGGACTAGACTTACCCAGCTATTGTTGGATATAGGATAGATCACTCCCGCGTCCAACCATTTTAGAATTTCTTTCTTGACCACTTCCTTCATTATGGGGTTCAGTCTTCTTTGAGGCTCAATCGATCCCAACTTCCCTTCTTCCAGCCTGATCTTATGCATGCAATAAGATGGGTTGATGCCACGGATATTCGCTAGCGTCCACCCTATTGCATGCATGTGCTTTTTTAGCATCTCCAAGAGAAAGTGTTCGCTAGGCTCAGTAAGATTCGCAGAAATGATCACAGGTAAAGTTTTGTTAGTTCCAAGGAAGGAATATTTCAAGTGACTAGGTAACGGTTTCAACTCAAGTTCTGGTGGTTCCTCAAGTGATGGACGCGTTGGTTTTGTCTGTCGCTCACTCAGACTTGGTGGCTCTGGTTCTTTCAGGTTCTCCTCCAATGCGAGGATCTCGCATACATGGGTCTCTTCTTCAGGTAACTCTATACTGTTCAGTTGACAATCTTCACCATCCGGGAGCTTTAATACGTTTAACACATTAAACTTCACCTCTCGATTTTCTACACACATAGTTAATTCTCCTTTATGCACGTCGATTAAAACTTTTCTAGTAGCTAAGAAGGGGCATCCAAGGATATTTGGTACCTCCCTATCTGCTTTATAGTCCAAGATGATAAAATCTGCTGAGAATATGAAGTTGTCAACCTTTACCAGAACGTCTTCAATCTTTCCTTCAAGGTACTTAATTGTTCTGTCAGCAAGCTGAAGAATAACAGAAGTGGGTTGTACTTCACCAATTCCCAGTTTCTTAAATATTGAGAGTGGCTTAAGATTAATGTTGGCTCCCGAATCGCACAACACATGTCCCACATCCAACCCTCCGATCGAGCAAGGAACTGTGAAGCTCCCAGGGTCCTTCTGTTTCTTGGGTAGACTGTTGCTTACTAATGCACTGCACTCCTGCGTTAGCACGATTACTTCCGTCTCGCTGACTCTTCTTTTCTTCGTCAAAATGTCCTTAAAAAATTTGACATATGTTGGCATTTGCTCCAAGGCCTCTATAAATAGAATGTTGATATGAAATTCCCTCAAGAGCTCAAGAAAGCACTTGAATTTTTGTTCATCATTCTTCTATATCAGACGTTTAGGGAATGGTGTGTTTAGAGGCACTGCAGATTTTCCCGCATTAGACGTACTAGGTTTTGAATGGCTTGTGGTCTCAGGCGTTCTTTCTTCTTGATCTTCTACTACCATTGAACGTGTGTTGCGTTCTTTTGAAGGACTGTTGGTTCTTGGATTCATTCTTCTTCCTTCAAGAGCTTTTCCACTTCACAACGTCACTCCGTGACATTGCTCCTTTCCATTGTTGTTCCCAGGAGTTTTAGTGTTGCTAGGTAGAACTCTAGGCTGCTTGTTCTTTAACTCGCTTGTTATCTACCCTACCTGTATTTCCAGGTTTCTGATAGACGACGCTTGGCTTTTCAGCAACGCGTCATTCTGGGCTATGTACTCCTTTAATAGGTTCTCAAGCAGAGATCCTGAGCTCGACGCCTGTCCTCCTCTATTAAAGGACTGTTGATGTTGCTGATGTGTTGGTTGAAATGCAGGTGGCGGTCCCTGCCTTTTCTATTGGTTTGCCCCTGGGTGGTGCTCCTGATGATTTTCTCCTATCCAAGAAAAATTTGGATGGTTCCTCCATCTAGGATTATATGTATTGGAAAATGGGTTGTTTTTAATGAAACATATTGACTGAGGATTTTGCGGGCAATCCGCATAGGAGTGAGGATCTCCACAGCCTATACAGTTAACCATGGGCTGCTCGAACGCTTCTACCTAATTCACCTTCTGCTGATTTGATGCGTTTCCTAATGATATGTTCTACAAAAGGCTGGTCATCTTAGCCACTTATGCAGAAAGTGTGGCTAGCATTGGAATCGATAGAATTAACATTCTGAGATCTCTTCTTCCTATCAACTCTTCCATCATACGTATCATCCACCCATTCCATGTTGTGCTTAGCAATGTGGTCTAATATCTCTTTAGCCTCGGTGTAAGATTTATCCATAATTCCACCAGCCGCCGCTATGTCTGCTGCCATCTGTGATTCTCTATTCAATCCACCATAAAAAGTCTCCATTTGGATAGTTAGTGGTAGTCCATGGTTCGGGCAATTTTTGACCAATCCCTTAAAACGCTCCTATGCGACACTTAAGGTCTCAGCTTCTTCTTGTTCAAAGTTCATAATCTCTCGACGCCTTCTCTCATTGGTGGTAGGTGGGAAGTATTTTTGCAGAAATTTCTCCACCAACTTCTCCCAGGTGCTGATTTCACTAGGCTTCAGTGAGCTTATCCATTGTTTTGCGTCATCACGCAAAGAATAGGGGAACAAAGAAAGCCTGATTGCCTCTGGGGTGATTCTAGGAATCACTAATGAATCACACATTTCAAGGAAATGCTTCATGTAGGCGTGAGGATCTTCACCACGACCACCACCAAATTGTCAAGAAGTCTGGAGCATTTGAAGCATTACAGATTTCATCTCGAACCACGTCTTATCAGGAATTAGTTATATGATTCCTGGAGAGAAATCATACAGTACAGGGGACGCGTACTCACTCATGGGATGCGTGCTACTGTTTGCCATTAGGATCGGATTTTGTGCAGCATGAGCTAGTTGCTGAGCTAAGTTCTGATTTGCCTGTTATTTCGCCGTTGCTCGTTGCCTATTCTATTGTCTGAGAAGTTCTTTCCTCAACCTTCGATGACGATTAGATCGATTTCTACGTCAGAAGGTCCTTTCAATCTCGGGGTCGTATATGAATTCAACAGTGCTCTCCCTGCTCATAAACGTTCACAAGCTTAGGCTTGGCTTGTAATACTCCATCGACTAAAGTGTTCCTACAAAAGATACAACGAAATTTCTGGTTAGTTTTGTTTCTGAATCCCCAGCAATGGTGTCAAAAATTTGTTTGTTGCTATCGTGATTCGCGTTAGGAGTGTATTGCATAAAATAAATTGGAAGAATAAGTTCTAAGTGATATGTTGATGCTTTGATGCGTTTATGTAATTGTAACGTGTTGGTGCATTAAAGATATGCAATAGAACGTACAACATTCCTTCTATTGACGTTTAAGTTTTCCTAAACCAGACCCAAGTATAAATCTAATTTAGATTCCTGGTAAGTCCAGGGTCGAACTCAAGGATTCAGTTAAACTAACGCAGACTTTGCGTTGTAGTTATTGTAGGGGTTTCCTAAAATATATGAAGAAATGTGTTATTTACACTAAAGTTCTGTGCTTGTGCAAGAAGATACAAAAGAGTTGAGAAGTGAGTGATGGATCATACGAAAATGGAGTTTAATGTAAATGGTATGCATCGATCTAAGATGAATGTACACAAACCAGAGTGTGATGTGGATGAGATGAGATGATTTGCTTATCTTTGTTTATGCGTTATACTTTATTCAACACTTCTCAATGCGATTAACATACAAAACCTATCTCTAGGATGCATGCGTCTAACACAGAATGCAATAGACATCAGTAAGTCTATCTCTAGATGTACTAGGCGTCCTAATTGATGTTGGCTTATCTATTCTTTCGAATAATCTAAGCTAAGGATGCTTTCACCAATTGATCCAGATGGCATAAGCGTTTGAAATGAGATTTTGCATAAAGTATAGATGCATTCAACATAAACAAGAAATAAACAATGGCAAAGTATGATGGATCAAATATATGAATTTTATAAAGAAGCATATTGTCTTTACAAAAGCAATATTTAATCAGATGAAATGAAAGTGATAAATGAGATGAAAGAAACTGAGTCAAGCCGCAGAGTACAATCTCTTGTATCTCTTTGGTTCAATCTAGTTGTGTATAATCACTTGTATAGGAGTTGGACGAAATGTCTTTTTCAAGCTTGACTTCCTCCGCTCTCTGACCGGCAATGATGGTGGTTCTCAACCGTTCTGATCATCTTAGCACCACAGCACAACTTCTAAAGAACTAAAACTATGACTACGCTAATTATGAGAGTGAGAATCTTGAAAATTTCTGTGTATATATCTGTATTTTTGTGTTCTGGAGGGACTTCATATTTATAGGCGTTGGTCATCTCCACTTGGTAATGGGCAGCATTAAAGTCCATGCCTTGGTCAGCCGCCTGACACTCAGAAGCTTTTCAGATGCCGCCTGCTACAGGTACACATACTTGCAAGTGGTGATGTGACACAATCAGCCTGGATCAATGAATCTTCTCTGCGTCAAATTCCCTCCAACGCATAACTCATGCGTTAGATCTTTTGCCTGCGACACTTCTTAATGATGCGTTAGCTTCTTCTTAAAATCCTGCAATACAATGCGTTAGTGCCACAGTATTTAGTAATAAAACTTATTTTGCATTAGTTTGCTAATGTTTGAGTAATTCCACACATTTCTTCTAAAAATGAGGAGAATTTATCATTAAAAACTTTAGTTGTTCCAACTTAAAAGAAAAAATAACTTGTATTTCTACAAGTTATTAGTACTTAAGTTGACGAGTTACAGAACACCTCCTACCTAGGGATTATGGCTGAATAATTGGATGTTGGTAACTGGTTTTATGAGCATACATGAGTGATGTGAGGTAATAAAATGGTTTATCACCTAGACATCATAGATTAAAATCTAATTATAAGAGTTATATTTGGATAAACCACATAGACTTAGGGTTGTTTTCTTAGTCGAAAAGAACCTAAATATAATCTACCTAAAATAGAACACTTCAATGGCAGTTTAATAACTTGTGTATGATAGAGTTATTAGAAAACTTCAGTGGGAGATTAATAACATATATGATACGTTATTTTTAGCTCTCACGTCTTTAAGAGTTCACAATCCAGATTTAAGCGGTACTTCGTGTCACCCTGGAAGTGACCTCCCTATGGAAAGTATTTTTAGCTTAAATCTAGATTTCGATCAATAAGAGGAAGTTGTTCAAACATAAGTCTATTATACGATAAATAGACTTCAACTGCCACGTCTCTACATAGTTTACACCGTGAGATTCATATGATGCTTCGTGTCACCCTAGAAGTGGTCTCCCAATGGAGAGTGTTTTGTATGAGTCAATATCAAGGTAAACATAGGAAGTAGTTCATAGTAAGTGGGTGAAGGATATGTGTCAATATATCCTATGGTCTCCTCCATTAGTCTGAACCGTGAGATTCCTGTGTTGTGCCTGCTGGTTAGCTTTAAGCGGCCCTTCGCTTGTCGTTTAGCGACGGCTATCCCCACGGAGGTTTGTAACATAGGATTCGGAACAACCCAGGCTTTAGTAAAATGAATAAGGTTTTATTGTTCTGCTTTGGATATTATCTTCTATTTTGGAGGCAAGTTCATACCGTTCTATAAGATCTGAAAATGGTGGGTCATACTTACAAGAATTACTAAGTTGTTAGTAAAAATATTGACCGAAAACGAAGACTAGACAACTATAGGAATAAGAGTTATTCTAGGGATAGTGTTTGGTCAAAATTGTTTGTTATAGTGAAGGAGAATCTAACTGCCCCACGGTAGCATAGATTCTGGCTCACTAAAATATCATTGCAAATAATAATGGTTATGGGTACATTATTACTTTTTGCTAAAATTTGATTTTGGATTTAGTTACAATTTGCTAATTAGAATTTGTTTGAATTTTATCAACATGTCGAATTCTAAAATACTCACTTCCGATATTATTAACAGTAAAATCAAATCAACAAACAAATTACTAGCGGTTGATTACACCAACCGAGTTTTAACAGAGGATTTTCCTCTATCTCCCAACTCATCTAAAATTATGAATTATGTAGATGAGAGTGCTGAATTTGAATAACAAGATAAATATGATTTATTTATTATCGAAGCATGTTTAGTGGAAAACGATAAAATCTGGATAATTGATTCAGGTACCGCTAATCATGTATATACTATCTCACAAAAAACAAGTTCCTGGAGACAGTTAGAAGGTGAAACAATTTTTAAGGTAGAGACCGGGGAGATTGTTTCAGTCAAAGTAGTTGGAGATATGAAGTTATTTATAGGAGATAAGTACATTTATTTGAAAAATGTATATTATATTCCTTTTATGAAAAGGAATCTAATTTCTATCTCTTATTTTCTAGAACAAAATAATAATGTTTATTTCAAAAATGGTGAAGTATTCATCAAAATGGGAAATAAGCAGATTTGCTCAACAAAATTGGAAAATAACTTGTACATGTTAAAACCAACTGAGGTCAAAACTGTTTTGAACATAGAGATGTTTAAAACTGCTGGGACTCATAAGAATAGGAAGATTTCTCCAAATGCCTTCTTTGGCACTTGAGACTGGGTCACATAAATCTCAACAGATTTAGAGATTGGTTAAGAACAGTCATTTAAATAAGTTGGAAGACAATTCATTACCACTATGTGAGTTCTGTCTTGAGGTTAAAATGACAAAAATATCTTTTTTTGAAAGGTCTTAGAGCCAAAGAACCACTAGAGCTAATTCACTCAGACCTCTGTGGGCCTCTAAATGTTAGAGCAAGAGGAGGTTATGAATATTTCATTAGTTTTATAGATGATTATTCCAGGTATGGGCATATTTACCTAATGCGCCAAAAGTCTGAAACTTTTGAAAAGTTCAAAGAGTACAAGGCTGAGGTTGAAAACCAATTAGGTAAAAAGATTAAAACACTTCGATCGGATCGAGGTGGTGTGTTTAGGGACATAGAATCCCAGAACTATTTGATAGAACATGGAATTCAGTCTCAACTCATAGCCCCTGGCACACCTCAGCAGAACGGTATGGTAGAAAGGAGAAATAGAACCTTGTTGGACATGGTTCGTTCCATGATGAGTTGCGTTCAGTTACCAAATTCTTTTTGGGGACACGCAGTTGGGACTGCAGTGTATATTTTGAACATAGTTCCCTAAAAAATCATTTCCGAAATGCCTTACGAGCTCTGGATGAGACGTAAAGGAAATTTACGTCACTTTAGGATTTGGGGTTGTCCAGCACATGTGTTGGTGCAAAATCCTAAAAACTTGGAACACCATTCAAAAGTATGCCTATTTGTAGGCTACCCAAAAGAAACAAAAGGTGGTTTCTTTTATGATCCTCAGGAAGATAAAGTGTTTGTATCGGCAAATGCAACATTCCTAGAGGAAGGTTATATAAAGAATCATCAACCTCGCAGTAAGCTAGTAATAGAAGAAATGTCTAGAGAAATGAAAAATGCATCAACAAAAGTTGTTGATCGAGCAGGTCCTTCAACAAGAGTTATTGATCGAGCAAGTCCATCAATAAGAGTTGTTGATGAAACTGATACTTCATATCCTTCTCAAGAGTTGAGAATGCCTCGTCGTAGTGGGAGGGTTGTGCAACAGTCTGACCGATACATGGGTTTCATTGAAACTCAAGTTATCATACCAGATGATAGTTTAGAGGATACATTGTCTTTTAATCAAGCAATGAACGATGTGGACAAAGAACAATCGATTAAAGCTATGGACCTTGAAATGAAATCTATGTATTTCAATTATGTATGGGATGTTGTAGATCAACCTGAAGGGGCGAAACCCATCGGTTGCAAATAGATCGACAAGGGAAAACGAGACCAAGCTAGTAAGGTACATACCTATAAAGCTAGACTTGTGGCAAAAGGGTTTACCCAAAGAGAGGGGTTAGATTTTGAAGAAACCTTCTCTCCAGTTTCCAGGATAAAGTCTATTAGAATACTCTTATCCATAGCCACATTTTATGATTATGAAATATGTTAAATGAATGTCAAGACAACTTTTCTGAATGGCTATCTTGAAGAGAGTATCTATATGTCTCAACCAGAAGGGTTTATACAGTAGTGTCAAGAGAAAAAGGTTTGCAAGCTTAATCGATCCATTTATGGATTAAAACAAGCTTCTAGATCCTGGAATATGAGATTTGATGCTGCGATCAAATCGTATGGCTTTGAACAAAATATTGATGAATTCTATGTCTACAAAAAAATCGTCAACAAAATTGTCGCTTTTCTAGTGTTGTATGTTGATGATATTCTACTCATTGGGAATGAGGTAGAATATCTAGCTGACGTTAAGAGATGGCTGGCTTCACAATTCCATATGAAAGATTTGGGAGAAGCACAATATATTTTTGGAATCTAAATAGTTCGGAATCGCAAGAACAGAACATTGACATTATCTCAAGCATCTTATATAGATAAGATGTTGTCTAGGTATAAAATGCAAAATTCCAAGAAAGGATCTTTACCTTTCAGGAATGGAATTCACCTGTCTAAGGAACAGAGTCCTAAGACAACTCAAGAAGTTGAGGAGATGAATCGAATTCCATATGGATCTGCAGTTGGGAGTTTGATGTATGCAATGCTTGTTAGAGTTAAACAACATGCAGCGGAAGTATCAAGGATCCATAAGCATTCTAATTCACTAATTATGACAAAAACTAAAGCATGCTATTCATAAAAATGGGTTTTCATTACATACCTTTGAAGAACTCTTCAAGAAAATCGTTGTTCAGCTGTTGTCTTCACTTGATATCAACGTGAACAACCTCAAAGCCTTCCCTACTATGCTCTTGGAGCTTTAGGCAGAGTTGTGGGACTCAAGAACAACTTGTAGATGTGGAGAAACAAAGGAAGCTCACAGCAGCAAGTTGAAGAAGACAACTTCTTCTTCACCACGATTTTTCTCAAAATTCTTTATTTCATTATCTTCTCCAACAACTCCAATCTTCTTTATATATCAAGATGAATATGCAAAGAGATGGAGTGCATGGCTTGCAGCTCATACTTGGAGAATCAAGGTAAAGAAGATCATGGTTTGTGTGTGAGCATAAAGATGATGATAATGGAAAAAACTCTTTTTTCATTATGTTCAACCCATGCAAACCGATTTTTCCATTTTCCTTTTAAAAACAAAAAATGACTTTTAAATCATATTAATTTAAAAATGGATTTTCTTAAATTAATTTCAAAAATTAATTTAATATTAAATATTAAATTAATTTTTGCACAATAATTATCTTTATATATTTAAATCATATTTAAATACTTATTCTCTTGTACTATTTAATTTGAACGTTTCAAATGAATTTCTTAAGCTACCCTAAAGGGTACCTATTTACGAGCTAGTAGGGGGACCTCCCGATCCTACAGATCATGGGCTCCAACGATTCGAGATTAATCGGCTAAACTCATTAGACAAATCTAACCCCCATTCGTTAACTAATGAGTGATTCCACTAAAGCCCATAGCTGAACTCCCCTCACTGTAGATATATTATGTCCACTCGATATGATCATGATTAGTGAGTTAACCCTTCACATGTTGCTCGTAATAACGGCTGGGTCGAATCTCTATTTTACCCCCGAAATTACCTCTTGTTCCTTAAGTTCCACGGATCCCCTAATGAAAAATTGATTTGTGATCCAATCAACAAATCGAATCCCTCTCAGGCCAATGATAGGGTGAGGCCTCTTGTTCAAGACCCAGAATTAGCACTTAAAGGGAACAACCTCTCTACTAACCCTAATCGGTTAGGAGTGAATTCCCTCTTGCACCCTATGTTCCCAGCTATTCATTCGGTCTTATCCCCAAAATGGTAAGCTTATTGAGTAGAAGCAGTTGGTCTACTCTCACCGTTTGCAGATCAAAGGATAATCCCGAATAAACAGAAGTTCATAGTTAGCTTAGGATTAAGGTTAAGTTACCTAGGTCATCGTTTCGAAATCGTTAGTCTTAAATAGTAAACAACATTATAAAGTAAAAGTGACAGATTTCATGGTCCGATCTTACACAAAACTCATTTGAACAGGACACCCACACTTCTCATGTCTAAACATGCATGAATTAGGATCACTTCGTATGTAGAACTTTACAACACTTTGTAATAACTACAGAATGGGCCGCATCTAATAGTGTTACCAGAATAAGGTACCCAACCTTATTCATATACTATAGATCATTTTGACTATTTACTCGAACCTGATCCACTTGTATGTCTCCACATAAAGTTCAAGTACTCATATAATAATTAAGGGACTTAGGTTTATTGGATTTCTAAAAAACAATATATTCGACAACAACTTTATTAAATTCTCAGAATAAGTTCTAATGTTTACAAACCACGAGTTTTAGGACATAAAACCCAACAAACTCCCACTTGGACTAAAACTCCAGTGGTAACTTATATATCCGATATATAAGACTGAGTTTCTGAGTTTTATAGAGAAATACAATAACCTAGCACATCCCATACCCATGGTTTTTGCCATTTAGTATCTCATACCTGATATTTCTCCCACTTGCCCTAGGTTATTAACCTCTGGTATTTCTAGTCTTACTAGACTATTCTTAAACACTTTAATAGGTTTCTAAAATTCTTAAGGTGAGGAGTCGATTCTTTGGTAATTCTAGATCGATCTCCATTATTTTTTATTACATTTTTAACATGCTCTTTTACATTTATTTAATCCATCATTATTTTTCCTAGATTATGATTTGCTTAGGGAAATTTTCAAAAATAGAAAAATAAGAGAAATTATTTACACAAAACAGAAAAAATTTAATCTAGATAGAGGTTGATAGAAGTTTATCACTAATAGACATTGATAGGAGTCTCAGTGTCTATTATTATTATTATTTTTTGTTATTTTTGTAAATAGCTTGACATTTTTTCTATATGTGAAAATTTTTCTTTCTCTTACATAATATTCACATTAAATTTATTTGATTTCTAATTAAAATTACTCTAAGTTCTAAATCTTTTTTAAAACTCTTTTTAAACCACTTTAAAAAAATTTCTTTAAAATTACACTTTTCGTGTTTTTGAACATCGATTCCATGAAAATAAATTCAATTAATTTACTTTTTAAAAAAACTCATTTATTAAAAAGTTATTCCTATGATGGATGTGAGGAATTTCTCATATTCTTGAGGAGGAAAATTTTTCCTTAATTCTAACATAACCTAATTGATGAATTTTTTTCCCACTTATTTTATGGGAATATAACTTAAGTATTAGAATAGTGAAGGGGTAAAACAAGATATTGTTATATATATATATATATATATATATAAAAGTAAATCTCTTCGAATAACATTTTTAACTCAAGATTTAAAAAAAAAAAAATGGCCTTTTTTTCTTTTAAAAAAAACATTGGCCACAATTTTTCTTAACAGGTGTTGTGGGGTGTTCATTCACACCGTAAAAAAGATTGGTGGTGACTCCTTTTTGTTTTTAAAATCAAATTAACCCTTTTTAAGGATGTCGACCACTCCGTGTCATCTCGGGCACGTGGCAAAAATTATTAATATCATATGTCTCATACATAACTAGGATGGGAGATTGTATGTCGTCAACATCACAAGCCAACCACTATACTTACTATTCATTTTGCTATGTTGATTAATTCCATCCGTTGATAAAACAAGACGAAGGTTCCTTTCTTCACTTCTAAAATCAGGCCATAAATGATTGACTCATTTCCAAGATGGCATAATTTCCATCAACCAATCTTTTGCAAGCATGTCACGTTAATTTCTTCAAATGTATTGGACTACTGAATATCCTTTGAAATCATGGAATTGGTGGAACTTTATTGGATCATACAACTTTAGCAAGTACTCCTTAGTTCACTTCAGATGAGTTCTTATGTTTGTTAGTAACTTCTCAAATTTTATTGAATCATCAACACTACGTTGTTGTGTCGCTTCAGCCGTTTCATCTCAATGACATTATCATTATCCAAAATTTGTTTGTTAAGCATATGGTCTACATTTGACTCTAAATTCGATGAAGAATACCTAGCAAGGTCTTCTTCATACCATACCTAATTGTTACACCTTTGGTCAATACCATGTATTAATAAATGATTTCTTACTTCATTAGTGTAAAACATCTTACAGTTTACATGCCCAACACATGGACATCATATAGAAGTTTTATTACTCATATTTCTTTGTGAAAACTCAATAAAACTATCAACACCTTCTTCATATTCCTTAGATAATCTATTTTTTATCCAAGGATTAAAATATCGATATCAATATCGATATCACGATCTAAATTTTATGGGTATATCGATAAAATATCGATCTTTCGACAGATATTTCTATAAGTCATGAAATTTATAATTTTTTAGATTAATAAAAAAGTTGTTTTTTCTAAAAAAAACCAAGTTATGGATATTGTTATTAGTAGTCTTATTCATCTTGGATAAAATAGAAGACATTTTATGTTTTACGAGCATGTATAAAAGATGTTGGAGATATCCATGGATATTTAATATCGATGTCAGACCCTTCAATTTATGGATATATCGGCGGATATGTCTAAAGGATGTATGAACACTCGATGCAGAAGTGGATCGTAGCCCAATTTTAGTTTTACATAAAATATACATAAATTCAGAACGCGGAAACATTCATAAGCATTTTATACATTATGCTTTAACAAGGAAATATGAGGAATTGAAGGGATATTGTGTACTTATCCTTGAAGATTAATCTCTTCATGAAATTCCCTTTTGATTACAAACTCCTCGAATTCTCCTTGGGACACGAACACCCGAAATCACAAAATTATAGCAACACTGAAATCCAATTGGTTGGACACCACCACAGCGAAACCAAGGTATTCTCTTATGGTGAGAATTTACAAGAGTTTGGGGTCTTCGTTCTTAATTTTGGCAGGGAGAGAGTTTCGTTGAGAGGAAGAATTGTAGAGAAGAATCTATATTTCTTTTCCTTTGAGAGTTTGGCCTTATGTACGACTGCGAAGGAGGAAGGTGAAAAAAAAAAAAAATCTCAACTCCTGCCCACTCACGCACGTAGAGGGGAGAAAAAAGGGGAAAAGTGTTAATCTCTCCAAATAATTTAAAATTAGAATCTAATATCAACTTTATCTTAATTTAATATATAAACATATATATAATAACTGCCTTACTATATATATACCATATATTAAACCATATATTATATCTATTATAACATATAACTTATAGTTTATATTATATCACATAGAATATAACCTATAGTTTAAGATTCTCTCATTTAACCTATAGTATTTAATATGAATCATATTCACATTAAAAATAAATTATAGTTTGTATATATGAATCACATTCATATAATTAATATTTGAATTATATTCAAATGTTTATTTTCCTCTCATTTAACTTTACATTATAATGTATCATATACATTATATTAATTATATCTCATATAATTAATTCCCTCTATTAATTTGAACAATTCAAATTAATCTAAAATTATTTTGATTGTCATTAGTCCCAGTTGATATATCAAGGGGACCTTATGGACATATAGATTGAAGTTCGAATGGGACTTGATTAATTGATTAAACTTTTTAATTAACTAACTGTCAAGAACTTTCGGTCACAACACTAAAGACCGACAGCTGCACTCTTCGCACTACAGATATATTTATGTGTGCATTGGATTTAACCAATAAATGGTGTGTTGACCTTTCACAAATTGCTCGTAATTACAGCTAGGCCAAAATTACCATTTTACCCCTATAGTTGCATCCAACTTCTTAAGTACCACTGATCTCTCTATGAATATTAAGTTTTAGTCCAACTATAACCGAACCCTCTCAGGCAAGGAGAGGGTGTGGCGTCACATTGTTCAAACCTCGAAATCAACCGTTAAGGGAGCAATTTCTTTACTTACTCTAACTATAAAGGAGTGAATTTCTTCTTGTGACCATTGCATTCCCATCTCTCCAATCAAACAAATCCCGAAAATGGTTGGCATACTTAGTCTGCGAGATAGGCCACTCTCACCATGCAGATCAAATGACCACCTTTATAAGTAGGAATTTACAACTCATTCAGGATTAGGTCAAGTCACCTAGGTCATCTTGGTGAAATGTAAGTCTCTTTTATTAATGGTATTATATAGAGAGAAAATTTATTTCGTCGTTTAGTCTTATACAAACTCTTTGTATAGAACACCCCAACTCACATGTCTCTACATGAATGATCAAGATTAGATCATTTGTAGCACTTAATTGTAACAACTGCAAAGTGGGTCGTATTCGTAGTGTCATAAGGATAAGGTGACCAACCTTATCCATCTACTACAGACCGTTTAGGTTATCATTTAAATATGATCCACCTATATGTCTCCACATACATATTTAAGTTACAAAAGATAACCTTAGATCTTGGTTTATTGGTTTTATAGGTTAATGTTACTAAATGTCAAATAAAATACCTCTTATTTTATTAGATAAATAAGTTGTTTAATTACAAACTATAACACCCATAAGATTTAGGGCATCAATCCCAACAATCTCCCACGGTGTACATCATAAAAGTCAAAACTATTACAACAGTAGACAAAAACAAGAAACTAGGGCATGTAATATGCACCAATACAAAATCTCTTACTTTCCCTAGACTAGATATGACCTATTTTATAGATCCAGACTCTCTAGGTGACTGTCAAACACCTTAGCCGTGAGGGAGTATGTAAATAGATAAGCAATATTGTGCGTCAAAGCTATCTGCGTGACAATCATGTCCCCACGATACAAAATCTCCCGTATTAGGTGATACTTACGCTCAATGTGCTTCCCATGCTTGTAGCTTCTGGGATCCCTGGAATTAGCCACATCACCACTATTATCATAATATACGGTGATGGACTTTGACATGTATAGAACAACTTTCAGATCAACCTAGAATTTTCTATGCCAGACAATCTTCTTGGCAGCTTCACAAGTTGGTACATATTCTGCCTCAATGGTGGAGTCAACAAGGAATCTTTGTTTGGTGCTTCTTCAAACTACAACTCCTCCATTAAGAGTGAACACTGATCCTGAAATGGATTTTCGAGAATCCCTATCAGTCTGAAAATTAGAGTCTATGTATCCTGTAAGGATAAAATCCTTACACCCATACATGAGTATGTAGTCCCTCATTCTTCGAAGATACTTGAGGATGGCCTTAACAGCAGTCCAGTGATTTAATCCCGGATTACGTTGATATCTATTAACTATAACCACTGCATAGCAGATGTCAAGTCTAGTACATAAAATCGCATACAATAAGCTACCAACAGTCGCATGCATAGGGGATCCATTTCATATCCTCAATTTCTTGAGGTGTCTTAGGACATTGTTACTTAAACAAAGCAACTTCTTGCCTGAAAGGTAACAAGCTTTTCTTGGAGTTTTACATCGAATACTTGACAAGCATCTTATCAATGTATGATGTCTGAGACAATACCAACGATTTGTTCTTTCGATCCCTAAAGATCTGAATACCTAAAACAAACTGCACCTTTCTAAAATCTTTCATTTGAAATTAGGCTGCCAGCCATTGTTTTGTTGGGCTTTATGTCCTAAAACTTATGGTTTGTAAACAATAAACTTATTCTGATCAATTCAATAAAGTTGTTATTGAAGTTTGATTCAATAAATTGTATTAAATTTATAAATTGCTTATTTCGTTTTAGAAATAAATCCAATAAACTAAAAAATCTATGACTATTACACGAGTACTCAAACTTTATGTGGAGACTACAAGTGGATTAGGTTCGAGTAAATAGTCTAAATGATCTATAGTATATGAATAATGTTGGGTGCCTTATTATGGTAACACTATTGGATGTGGCCAACTCTGTAGTTGTTACAAGGAGTTGTAATGTGCTACAGACGAATTGATTCTGATTCGTACATGTAGTGACATGAGGAATGGGGACGTCCTGTGCAATGAATTTGCGCAAGATTAGACCAAGAAATAAGTCACTCTTACTTTATAATGTTGTTTACTATTTAAGACTGACTATTTCAAAAGGATGACCTAGGTAACTTGACCTTAATCCTGAGCTAACTATGAACTCCTATTTATTTGGGATTATCCTTAGATTTGCATAGGTAAGGGTTGACTCAACAGCGTCGGCTCAATAAGCCTCCCATTTCAGAGGTAAAACCGAGCAGATAGCAGGGGACATAGGGTGGGAGATAGAATTCACTCCTACCTGCTTTCAGGGATAGTGGAGAGGTTGTTCCCTTAGGTGCTGACTCCGGATCTTGAACGAGGGGCCCCACCCTCTCATTAGCTCGAGAGGGACTTGGTTTGATGATCGGATCACAAACCAATTATTTATTATAGGATCAGTGGGATTTAAAGTACAAGAGGTAATCTCAAGGATAAAACAGCCATTTGACCTAGCCATTATTACAAACAACCTGTGAAAGGACAACTTACTAATCATGGTTATATCAAGTGGACGCAATATATCAATGATGAGGGGAGTACAACTACGGGCTTTAGTGGAGTGACCCGGTAGTTAACGAATGAGGGTTAATTTGGTGTAAAGAGTTTAGCTAATTAATTTCGGATTTTTGGAGCCCATGATCTGTAGGTCCATTAGGTCCCCCTACTGGCTCACAAACGGATAAGCCATAGAATAATGTGATAAGTTAATTTGAATCGTTTAAATACAACTTAAATGAATTAGTACTTATATGTGATATAATTACACGTTTAATTTTGAAACTAAACAAAATTAGAGAATCAATTAATATTTAATGGTGATTTAAATATAAAATTCATTAATATGGATTCATGATAGTGGAATTATGATTAATTAATTTTATATTTGATATTAAATTAATTAGAATTAATTAACTTGTTTAATTAATTATTAATTATTAATTTTATTAGAAAAATTAATTATTGAATTAATTTTTGTAAAATTAATAAAAACTCAATTTTAATTAAAGAATTAAAATTGAAAAGTTATTTTTAATTTTAATTTTAGAAAAGTTTCAAAATTGAAATTAAAAAAATGAAAAATTAGAAAAATTGGAAAAGTAGGAATTTTTCACTTCTTCACCTAGTAGGTTAGTCACCAATCCATGACATTTACAGCTCAAATTATCAAGCTTGAGCTAGAATTCATGCAAAAATTTTGTTGCTTGAAAGTCATGCAATAAATAAACCAAATTGCAGTGGTAATCGAGGATTCATTTAAAGAGATTTTGTTGAAAAATTTGTTTGAAGAAGTGTTCTTCACACTGCTGAAAAACCAGTTCTTCGCCTCCATTTTCCTTAATTCAAGCTTGTTTTAAGTCCCACAGCTCAATCTAAGGCTCCAAGAGAATAGTAGGGAAGACCTTGTGGTGGTTTACAACTAAAAGAAAAGGAGATTGCAGCTAAAGATAATGATTCAAGAGGTACTTCAAAGGTTAGTGTTGTAACTCTTTTTTTAGTTTATGAGCATGTTGAATTTTGTTTCAACACTTGTAGAACTAGACCATCTCTTGACATGAGCCAAAAATTCTACTTCATTTCCTATTAGTAGAATATCATCAACTTATAGAACCAGAAAAGCGACAGTTTTGTTAACGATTTTCTTGTAAACACAAGGTTGTCAATATTTTGGTCAAAGCCATAAGATTTGATCACAGTATCAAATCTTATATTCAAGGATCGAGATGCTTGTTTCAATCAATAAATGGGTCAATTAATCTTGCAAACATTTTTCTCTTGACCCAATTCAATAAGTCCTTCTCGTAGAGACATATAGATACTCTCCTTAAGATAGACATTTAGGAAGGCTGTCTTGACATCCATTTGTCAGATTTCATAATCATAAAATGTAGCTACGGACAAAAGTATTCTAATAAACTTTATCATAGCAACCAGAGAGAAGGTTTCTTCATAGTCCACCCCCTCTCTTTGGGTAAACCCTTTTTCCACAAGCTAGCTTTGTAAGTTTGTACTTTTCCAGCTTGGTCTTGTTTTCTCTTGTAGATCCACTTACAACTGATGGGTTTTACCCCTTCTGGTTGATCTACAAGATCCCATACTAAATTGAAGTACATTGACTCCATTTCAAGATCCATGGCTTTAATCCATTGTTCTTTATCCATATCTTCCATTACTTGTTTGAAAGTTAATGGATCCTCTAAGCCATCATCGGGTATGATGACTTGAGTTTCAATTAAACCCATGTACCGGTCAGGCTATTGCACAACCCTCCCACTACATCGAGGCACTCTAAACTCTTGAGAAGGATGTGAAATACCAGTTTCATCAACAACTTTTGTTGATGGACCTGCGCGATTTACAACTCTAGTTGATGCATTTGTCGTTTCTCTGGTCATTTCATCTATTACTAGCCTACTGCGAGGTTGGTGATTCTTGATGTGGACTTCCTCTAGAAAAGTTTCATTTGTCGATACAAATAATTTAGCTTCCCAAGGATCATAAAAATAATCTCCTTTTGTCTCTTTAGGGTAACCTATGAATAGACATACTTTTAAATGACGTTCCAACTTCTTAGGATTTTGCACCAACATGTGTGTTGGGCATCACCAGATCCGAAGAGATGTAAACTACCTTTACATCCTCTGCAAAGTTTATAAGGTGTTTCAGAAACACTTTTCAAGGGAACCACGTTCAAAATGTATACTGCATTCTAACTGCATAACCTCAAAAGGAATTTGGTAACTAAGCATAACTCATCATGGAAAGAACCATGTCTAACAAGGTTTTGTTTCTCCTTTCTACCACACCATTTTTTTTAGGTATGCCAGGTACTGTGAGTTGAGATTAAATTCCATGTTCTATCAAATAGTCTTAGAATTTTAAGTCGATATGCTCACCACCTCGATCTGATGGAAGTGTTTTAAGCTTTTTACCTAATTTATTCTCAACCTCAGCCTTATATTTTTTGAACTTTTCAAGTGTTTTGGACTTAAGATGCATTAGGTAAATATGCTCATATCTAGAATAATCATCAACAAAACTGATGAAATATCCATACCCTCTTCTAGCTTTAATATTCATCGGACTACAGAGGTTTAGATGTACAAACTCTAAGGGTTCTTTGGCTCTAAGACCTTTTCCAGAAAAGGATCTTTTAGTCATTTTACCCTCAAGACAAGATTCACATGGTGGTAATGAACTATCTTTTAACCGATTTATATGACCGTTCTTAACCAATCTCTCAATCTTGTTGAGATTTGTGTGACCAAGTCTCAAGTGCCAAAGATAGGCATTCGGAGAACATTTCCTTTTCTTATTTTGAGTCTCAATTGTTTTAAACATCTCTTTGTTCAAAACGGCTTTTACCTCAGCCAGTTTTAACATGTACAAGTTCTTTTCTAATTTTGGAGAACAAATATTAATATCATTCGAAGTAATGAACACTTCATTATTTTCAAAAGAAATTTTATAATTTTGTTTCAGCAAACATGAGACGAATATTAAATTCCTTTTCATATAAGGAATATAATAAACATTTTCAAGTAAATGTACGTATCTCCTATAAATAACTTCATATCTCCCACTGCTTTAGCTGAAACAACCTTCTCAGTCCCTACCTTAAGGGTTGCTTCGCCTTTAGTAAGTTGTCTCTAGGAACTAGTTTCCTGAGAGAAAATACAGATATGATTAGCGGCACTTGCATCTATTATCTAGGTTTTTTTTATCGTTTTCCACTAAGCATGTTTCAATAATTAGTAAATTGCATTCACTCTGTCGTTCAAATTTTTTATTCTCATCTATATTGTTCAAAACTTTAGATGAGTTGGAAGATAGAGGACAATCCTCTATTAATTTTTGTTTTAAATAATCATTTGCTAGGAATTTGCATGTTGAATTGTCATTATCGTTAATTAAAGTGGAAGCGAGTATTTTAGAAGAATTCAACATGCTTAAATTATAAACATATTGTTATTAGTAAATTGCAACTAAATCATAATCAAGTTTTAGCAAAAAGTGATAATGTACCGAAAATTTATTTATTTTGTAACGATACTATAGTGAGTAAGAATAAGTACTACCGAGGGGCAGTCAAATACTACTTCATTAAAGGAAGACATTCTTGACTAAATAATATCTCTAGAATAACTCATATTCTGATAGTAATTTATCTACCGTTTTTGCTCATAACTTACTAACACTTTAGTAATTTCATAAGTGTAACCCTCCATTTTTAGACCTTAGAGGTCGAACCCAACGATGCTATCGAATTGGAAAGTCAAAGTTGAAAACAACCTAAGAAATTCTGTCCATTTCTGGACTTGGAGTTGTTCTGAATCCTATGATACATCCCTTCGAGGGGATAGTCATCATTAAACGACTAGCAAGACCGACATAAGGACGACAAGAAGGTACAACATAGGAATCTCATGGCCCAAACTAATGGAAGAGACCGCAAGACACATGGCACATATCCTTCACCCACTTACTATGAACTACTTCCCCCATTCATCTTGATCTTGACTCATACAAACACTTTTTGAATGAAGCAGTCGAGGTATAATCGACACGAAGCATTGTATGGACCTCACGGTGTAAACTTTCTATGGACGTTAGAGTTGAAATCAATATATCGTATATTTTATTTTACATTGAACAACTTCCCTTCATTTACCTTGATCTTGATCCCATGTACACACTTTCCAAATGGAGCAATCAAGGTATAATCGATATGAAGTGCTGCACAGATCTCACGGTGTGAACATCTTAGGACGTGAGATTTTTAAAATCAAAACATCACTTTTGATTTTACTGTGAACAACTTCCTCTATTCACCTGATCTTGATTCATGCCAACACATTCCGAATGGAGCAGTTGAGGTATAATTGACATGAAGCGAAGCATGAATCTTGATGTGAACTCTTAGGGATGCAAGAGCTAAAAATAGTATAGCACATATGTTATTGATCTCCCACTGAAGTGTTTATTAAATTTCCACTGAAGTGTTCTAATAACATATCATATATGCTATTGAACTCCCACTGAAGTGTCCTAATATTTGTTTGGGTATATCTTTACTTAGGAATGCTCCAGCTAATTTAAACAACCTAAATCTAGGTGTTTATCCAAGTATAACATTTTTATTTGGATTTAACCTACGATGTCTTGGTGATAAACCAATTTTAAAACCTCACATCGGTCACGTATTGCTCATAAAACTAGTTAACAATGCTCAATTATTCAGCCATAATCCCCCAGGTAGGAGGTGTTCCGTAGACCTTCAAATTAAGAACCCCTAGCCTTAGATAGGATTATATACTGGTTGAGTTTGTAACCATATTTTACAAGATGTCGACCTAACTATTAAAACAGGTGATTAACTTACGTGAGCATGCAACTTATCTTTATTATGGATTTTAGATGTCTAACCCAATTTTATAACAACCAACAAAATTTTAAACATGCTAAGCATCCACAACATACATCAAAGGCATTCAACATTTAATATAACATTTATATTAAAACATTTGAAACCCTATACATGCATACTATATATTATAACACTTTATAACATACTTTTAATGCATGTAACATGCTTCCTATGGTAGGATTTTAAATCTACATGACATACTTTATGCACATACATTGTTTATTTAATTATAACATACATCACATGCATAAATAATTAAACACGGACTGATATGGTTTTAGTTTTGGCATTTTCAAGCAAACAAAAGTCTAATTATTACAAAAATCAGCAAAAACTAGTCTACAAAACACTTATGGATTGCTCGAATTACCTTGAATCGGACCCGAACCTCTTGAATCGAACCTCAAATGCTCAAAATTGTGCTGAATCGAGCAAAGGCTATCAAGTACCATCAAGCATCGAGTATGCCCTTAAGTATCGAGTATGCAATTGTGGATGGACTATTTCACGAAATACCATTGAGTATGATATCGAGTACCATCGAGTATGGCATCATGCATCAAGTATTTCACAAAATACCATTGAGTATGAGCATCAAGTACGATCGAGTATGGCATTGTGGATCGAGTTTTTCACAAAATACCAGTGAGTATGAGCATTGAGTACCATCAAGTATGGCATTGTGTATCGAGTATTTCACAAAATACCATCGACTTGCTCATCGAGTATGACATGTGCATCGAGTATTTCACAAAATAATATCGAGTATGGGGCATATAGTACCATCAAGTATGCATCGTGCATGAAGTATTTTACAAAATACCACCGACTTGCTCATCGAGTATGGCATCATGCATCGAGTATTTCACAAAATACCATCGAGTATGGGGCATCAAGCATTGAGTATTGGGCAGTGGCTGAAAATCTTGTTCCTACTGATCGACCTTCTTCACTCCTTTCTTCAATTACATCCTAATTGCAACTCTAATGACTTCAATCAAATTATAGACACTTAAACACACATTAAGATCCATCAAACAAGAGCCAATTACAAGAATTACAATATAATTAAAGAGAACAATGCCAAAACTAAAAAAAAATCATATCAGTTCAAAATTTTCATACATGTTTTATGTCAATCAGTAGATTTACATCATTCCAATGAATAGGATATCATATACATACAGGACTAAGAAAGCTACTAAACTGTTGATGATTTTCTTGTACACATAAGACTCATCAACATTTTCATTAAAACCATAAGATTTAATCATAGTATCAAACATTATATTCCAAAATCGAGAAGCTTGCTTCAGTCCATAAATGGGCCGATTAAGCTTGCAAACCTTTTGCTCTTGACCTTAGATTGAGTAAGTGACCTTTCTTGAGGAGAAAAGGAAAAGCCCTAGAAATGGTTTTTTGGTGGAAATCCTTGAAAGGTGAGGGAAAGGATGAGTTTTGGAAAAAAAATAGGCAAGGATTTTGAGTTTGGGGATGAAAATTGATGGAGGGTGGGTGAAATCTTTGAGAGAAAAAAGGTTTGGAGAAGAGAAATTGAGTTTGGGTATCCTTCAAATTGAAGAATCTGTGATTAAATTGCACTTCTGTCTCGCAGGGTCACGATGTTGCTTATACAACATTGCGACGCTATGCCCTATTTGTTTCTTTTGATGAAATTGAATTAGTTTGAGACTAACCTAACTTTATTAATAATAAAAATTAAAAACTAAATCTAAGATTAAGACTAATTCTAAAAATTAATCCTAAAATTTTAAAAAAAAAATAAGCAAATTTTTTTTAAAAGAAATGTGTTCCATTTTTTTACACCTGGCTACCTCCAGGAAGGCCAAATTTTTAACGTCGATTGCTCAATGTGACTCGTATTTTTCGCATTTCAAGGCACGTAAAATTTTTCATACTTCTCCATTCCTCTCTTAGATGAATCTATATAGCCTGGAAGAGCTATAAGAGTACTCATCTTTTGATGAGAACCAGACAGGTCGAATTTTATTTTTCTAATTTTTGGCAAAAAAGAGAAAAAGAAAGAATCGAAAGACTCAAGTGATCCAAAATAGTCAAAAGAAGAAAAGACCCGACAACAGACTCTGATTCGTGAGGATAATATGAGCAGTAATAAAAAATATATGAGATGCCAGAGGGAAGAACAGAACGAGGTTTGACAACCTCGAACTCAATTACCTAAGACTTCTCGATATGAAGTTGTGACTTATATTCTATCTTATCGACTTGTTTTTGGTATGACAAGGAGTAAATATCTTCTTCTTCAATCGATCGAGAGAATTCCTCAAATGTGTCAATCTCGGTGCAACAGATAATGGAAGGCTCTGAACGACTCTCGAAGTAAGCCCTAGATGTGCAAGTTGAGGAAGAGACTCTTCCTCAACGAACATGGGGGGTTTGAGTCTCCAAATGAGACTCAATAGGTCTTTCATACACTGAAAAGAAGAATTAGCAAGTTCACACATAATAAAATCCAAAGTCTTACCTTGACCTATACTTCGAGGAACTAGCTGCTCAACATTATGGTCAATGCAAGCAACTTCACTACATGCGTTTTTCGACACAAATACTTTATTGTCTTTAGGATCATGGAAGTAACCACCTCTCGTTCCTTTTAGGTAGCCTACGAATAGGCGTAATTTTGAACGAGGTTCCAATTTCTTAGAATTAGCCTAAAAAACATGTGTTGGGCAACCCTAGATCCTTAAATGTCATAAACTACCTTTACGGCCATTCCATAACTCCAAAGGTGTTTCAAAACACTTTTGGATGGAACAAGATTCAAAATATAAGATGCAGTCTGTACTGTATAACCTTAGAACGAGTCAAGTAAGGAAACGTAACTCATTATAGATTGAACCATGTCCAACAAGATTCGATTTCTCGTTTTAGATACACCATTATGTTGAGGTGTACCAAATGCTGAGATTTAGGATACAATTCCATGCTCTATCAAATAGTCTTGGAATTTCAAATCCATATACTCTTCACTTCGATCGAATTGAAGTGTTTTAATTGTTTTACCTAATACATTGTCAACTTCAGCTTTGTACTCCTTGAACTTTTCAAGGGCTTCAGACTTATGTTGCATTATGTAAACATACACATAACTTGAATAATCATTAGTGAAGGTGATGAATATTCAAACCCTTGTCTTGTCTTAACATTTATAACACTACAAAGGTTTGGATGCACAAGTTCTAAGGGTTCTTTGGCTCTGTGACCTTTTGTAATAGAAAAGTATTTTAGTCATTTTCCCTTCAAGGCATGACTCACATACATGTAGAGAATTTTCTTCTAACTCACTGAAAAGTTCATTCTTAACCAATCTCTCAATTCTAGTGAGATTTATGTGACCTAACCTTAGGTGCCAAAGATGGGTATTTTCTTTACGAGAAGTTTTTTGTCTTTTGTTTTGAGTTATCGAGGTTCTAAACAGTTGAATATTTAAGAGGGCCTTTGTTGTTAACAACCTTATCACATAAAGGTTATCTTCAAGATTTGCAGAACAAATATGAAAACCATTCTTGTAAACAAACACTTTATTTACATTGAAGATTAAAGAGTCACTATGTTCTAATAAGCATTTTACAAAAATTAGGTTCCTTTTTAAACTAGGAACAACATATACATTTTCTAGTAAAATATAAGATTTTTGTAAAAAAAGTCGGAGTCCTCTCATTGCCTTAGCTGAGACGACGTGCCCAATTCCAACATGTATCGTCATCTCACCAGTCTTCAGCTACCATCAGGAACTAATTCCCTAAAATGAAGAACAAACGTTGTTAGTGGTGCATTAATCAATTATCCAAGCCGAATCATCATTCTCCACTAAACAGGTTTCTAATATGAGTACATCACATTTACCTTGTTTGGCCTTCTTCTTTTCTGCCAAATATTTGAGACAAGTTCCTCTTCCAATGTCCTTCTTGGTTGTAATGGAAACAGATTTCCTTTGCAGTCTTGGCTTTCTTGCTCTTTTGGGCAGCAACAGGGTTAGCCTTCCCTTGGCCTCCATTTTTCTTCTTCCACTTTTTGGTGCTGCAAGAAGAAGCTACATACTTAGTTTTAGAGGTCTAACCTATGTAGAACTTCTTGGAGAAGGAGGAAACATTTTCCTCACCTTTTACTCCTTAACTTTTATCAAGGTCTGAAAAGTCTACAGCTTAATGAGCAATTAGGTCAAGTTGTAGTCAATTATGTTCATAATAACATTGCTATGGAACTGCAGGAAACTTTCAGGTAAAGTTTCCAGAATAAAGCTAACCTGACTGGCTTCATCAAAGACAAACTCGTTCATCTCTGCCATGTTAAAGTGGACCCTCATGTTAAGAACATCTTCACGAACAGAGGCCCCCTCTTGCATACGGACATTGAAGATATATTTGAGAGCGTCGTACCTAAGCTGAGTGGACAGTTGTCCTAAGATGGGCCATGCTTCATGGTCAAGACTTTAGATTAGCTTGCCATGATATACGCTCAGCCTCTTCATTCGCCCTGACCCATCGTTCATATACCTTCCGAATATTTCGGATGACATTTTCAAATGGGGCTTAAAGACACTCCTAAACGAGGATGAATCGCAAGTCATCGATAATGAACACTATATTGACAGTATTTTTCCATGTAGTGTAGTTATCGTCGTTAAGTTTGTCGATAATAAGTAAATTTAATGTAGCGGTTGTCATTATGAAATTGCTGAAAACATACAATTTAGTTATATTAGTTATAATTTCATTACCCAGTTTAAACAACCAATCAATTAAGCAAAAAAAAAAAAAAAAAAAAAAAAAAAAAAAAAAAAAAAAAAAACCGATGTACCCTAAGTGACATCTATTTTGAATGATGCTTCAGAATGACAGGGTAAAAGCCACTGTAGAGTAATCAGTTACCCCTTCACTGAATTAAGATTATCTCAACCAATAATTACAATAAAACAACTTTTGTTCGTACAATTACTTGTCACCATCAATTGGTCCATAAATTGTTACATTGCTTCACATTTTCTTGTAAGTGTAATCCCCTATTTTAGGCTCTAGAGTTACGACCCAATAAGCCAACCATAGGGAAAAATTGATTGGGGCAAAAACTAAAGAAATCCTATTCATTCCTGGAGTTTGAGTAAAATCTCATGCAAATGTCATTCGTAGGAGGACACAAGCAAGGGTGTCTCGAGGCCGAACATGAAAGTTTACTACAGACTAATGAGAGAAGCCGTGGAATGTGTTGACACATGTCTCACTCCCACTTACTATAAACACTCTCTCCATTCACCTTGTTATTAACCTATACAAACATCACCTATAGGGGGAGACAGGAAAATGTGTCTCGAGGCTGAACATTGGTCTCACAATGTGAACTTTTAGGGAGAAATGTGTTTTACCTAGGGTTGATTAACTTAGAAAAATACAACTAATTATTTTTACTAAATGTTTGTTATCTTTGCCCAGTGTAACATTTAATTTGGATAGTTAAACAACATTGATTTATGTTCAATAAACATTTTAACAAATATTAATCACTCATGTATGCTTGTAACAAATTTATCTAATTCATCTTTCAGATTAGTTCCAAGGTAGAGGTATTCCATTTCTGTCAGCTTAAATACTGTTGGGATTGGTATCCTAAATCTCGTGTATTCTTTTAGTTTGTAAACATTGTATAAACAAATTATTAATAAAATAATTGTTATTTTATGAGCATACACTCAATCCAATAAACTAAGATCCTAGGTTATTTTATGTAATTTAAACATGTATGTAGAGACATATGGGTGGATCATGTTTAAATGATAACCTAAATGGTTTGTGGTAGATGGATAAGACTGGGTATCTTATCTTGATGACACTACGGATATGACCCACTTTGTAGATGTTACAAGTGTTGTAAAGTGCTACAAATGATCTGATCCTGATCATTCATGTAGAGACATGTGAGCGGAGGTATCCTATACAAAAAGTTTGTATAAGACTGGACCACAAAATGATTAGTCTCATTATAACACCGTTAATAGTAGAGACTTACATTTCACCAGGATGACCATAGGTGATATGACCTGGATTCTGAATGAGTTATGAATTCCTACCTATGAAGGTTGTTCTATGATTTGTATAGGTGAGAGTGGCCAGATTGTCAATTCAATAAGCCTACAATATTAGAGATTCTTCTGATTGGAGAGCTGGGAACATAACTACACAAGACGAAATTTACTCATTCCTTCATATCGGTAAGTAAATAAATTGCACCCTTAAGACCTGATTTTGAGGCTTGAACAATGTGGCCACACTCTCTCTTGGCCCGAAAGGGACTTTATCATAGTTGGACTATGATCTATTGTTCATTAGAGGGATCAGTGGTACTTAAAGAGTAGATGTAACTACGAGGGAAAAACGATAATTTTGGCCCAACTGTACTTACGAGCAATTTGTGAAGGGTGATCGCAATGTTGATTTGTTATATCCAATGGACACAAAAATATATCTGTAGTATGAAGAGTGCAACTGTCGGTCTTTAATGGAGTGACAGACAGTTAATGGATGTTGGGTAATTTAATTAAAGAGTTTAATTAATTATCCAAGTACCATTGGAGCTTCAATCTACATGTTCATAAGGTCCCCTTTGTAGCTCAACAAGGATTATAGAGAATTAATTTTTTATTAATTTGAATTGTTCAAATTAATTGAAAGAATTAATTATATATGATATAATTAATTAAATTAATTATATATCATATAATTAATATAATGCATTTGATATATTATAATATAAAATTTATTTTGAGAGGCAATTAAATATTTGAATATGATTCAAATATTAGTTATGTGGATGAGATTCATATAATAGAATTTAGTATGAATATGATTTATATTAAATGTCATGTAATGTTGAGAGAAAATAAAACTATAGGTTATATTGTATTTGATACAATATAAAAACTATAGGTTATGTATATTTGATATAATTATAATGTATATATATATATAAGTTATTATATACATATATATTATTAATTTAATTATTCTAAATTAAATTTTAATTTAATTAAAGGGAGGAGTTACAACTCTCTCCACTAATCTCTCTCAAAGCAATACGTGGAACTAGAGGGGTGATAGCAATTGTTCGATCTTTGGTTTTTTCCAAGGAATATACAGAGAAGAAAATGGTTCTTCTCTCCCTATCAATTTCATTTCGTCTTCCAAGAACTCAAGCAAAGGCTGCAACATTTACTTGAATTCTCAATTCCAATAGAATATAGAGGGTTCTCAAGTGGTGGTGTCTTAGTTTAGAGATCAAAATCCATAACGAAGGGTTTGTGATCTGGATCGAGGGATTTCGCGATGGTTATTTGGCTTCAAGGGTAAGTTCGCTTTCTTCCCTATTTCTCAAATTTAACATGTTGTAATTTTAGTTGGTAATGCATAATATTTTGTCTCTGTTCTGTAATTTACAATTATGTGAAAACAAAAATTGGGAACGATCCCCACTTCCGATACAGAACCTTCACCGATTTCCATCAATTGGTATCAGAGCGGTGGTTTCGATTTCATTTTTTTATTTTAGAATTTAATTACAGTAGTGTGTTGCATTCTATAAATTTTTTCATGTTGATGAAGATTTCTTGAATTGTTTGCTATTATGGATGTTTCGGGGTTGGATCTTAGTTTTACAACTTTTATTTTACAAATTTGGTTTGTAAGTTCCCATGTTTTGGGACATTTAATCGCTATCGAGTTTTTTGTTTATTGAGTCACTCGTGGTGTTTCCGGTTTCGATCTGAAGAAAACGAAAGCAAAATCGGAGGTGTTTCAAAGCTGTTCGAAACTATATAGTGGGTGACTGTATAGTAGCGCCGGGACACGGTGTCGTAGTGTCGCAACACTGCGATGTGGTGGACAGAGTCTTTTTTCGTAGCGTCAAAACACTAGGGCACAACGTCACGACGCTCCGAGACAGAGAAAACACGCGATCCAGCTCTAGTTTACGCGCGGTTCGTGGTTTGCTGGTCTGGTTCGGTTTGTGGGTTCTCTGATTCCGGTGGTTTGGGTTCTTATGGACTGATTCGTGGGTGGTTCAAGCAGTATGTGGTCCGATTCGAGCGGTTCAAGGTCCGGTTCACCTGTTTCGAACAGGATGACTATTTATTATCTTTATTAATTAAATTAATATAAATGTTATATTAATTTAATTAATGGCTTTTGGAGTCTAATCTCGGTCCATATATTGTTTAATTTATGCATATGATGTATGATTTAATTATTTTACATATGTCATAATGTATGCCATAGTAAAAGCCCACCATAGGTTATGCATATTCAAGCATAATCTATATTATAAATGTTATATTATGTAGTTGCATGATTTAATTTTATAGCATGCTTATGCATCATATATTATAAGTGATATATATATGCTTGCATGTATTAGTAACATAGTCATGCATCATTTATAATATAAGTGTTATAATATATAGTTGTATGTACAGATGGATGGATGGATGTTATAAATTATTTCATTACCTTATTATATAAGTGTCATATATGGTTTGTAATGAAATGGGAATCGCATGATGCATGACATTACTTTAGATAATTTTATAAATGTTATAATTTTATAAAGTATGTCATTCGATGCATTATATGATTTTAATTTGTTTCATTTATTTTATAAGAGTTATAATTAAATGAAATTAGAAACTAAAATCAATAATTCAGATATGCATGCTAACTTAGGTAAAATCATTTTTTAAACTAGTTTTAAAATTTGATTAACATAGACCTAAGATCACGAACTTCTAATGTGATTAGAAATTAATTTAATGTTTTTAATAGGTTTAATAGGATTAAATTGGTTTTAATAAAAGATTAAATTTGTAGCCAACATATCTATAAGGAACCTTTTGTCTAAGACTAGTTCTGTCTAGGTTGACGTAGTTGATGGAAATGGAACACCACTACTTGGAAACTGACCTGAAAAGGTGAATTAGATAAATTTTTTACAAGAATGCAATTGTTGATCAAGGTTTGTTAAAGTGTTTAACGAACATTAATCAAAATTTTTTAACTATCCAAAGTAAGTGTTACTTTTGGGTGAACTTAAACAATCACTTAGTAAAAATAATTAGTCATATTTTTTCTAAGTTAATTAAACCCTAGGTTATTAAAATACTTAGTGGGAGGAAAAAGATGTATACGATATGTCAATTTTTCCACTCACGTTTCTGTTGGGGTTGATACCCTAAAGTCTTGTGTCCTGTAGTTTGTAAACAGTTTGTACGAATGCTTGTGATGTATAATATGTGATATTTACTTCACTTCTTGATTTTGCTCATTTCGATGTTTTATTTGCTTTACCAAAAACCAATAAACTAAAATCCCTAGTTGTCTTTATGTAACTTAAGCATGTATGTGGTGAAATACAAGTGGATCATGTCTTAAGTGATAACCAAAATGGTCTGCAGTATATGGATATAGGAGGGAAACCTTATCCTGGTAACGCTATGGATGCAACCCCTTTGTAGAATAGTTACAAGTGTTGTGACTTGTCACAGATGGTCTGATCCTAATCATTCGTGTAGGGGACATGCAAGCGGGGGCATCCTATACAAAGAGTTTATATAAGACCTTACCACGAAGTGTTAACATCTCGTTATATAACACCGTTCATGATAGAGACTTCACTTCACTAGGATGACGATAGGTAACATAACCTCAATCTTGAGTGAGTTAGGAACTCCTGCCATTGAGGACGGTCCTTTTGATTTGCATGAGTGCGAGTGGCCAGGCCGCCGACTCAAACCTACCACTTTAGGGATTCGTCTGATTTAGGAGTTGGGAACTCAGCTACACAAGATGGAATTCACTCCTTCCCCGAAGCAGTGTCAAGTAGATAGATAGCTTCCTTAAGGGCTGATTCCAGGACTTGAACGATGTGGTGCCACACACCTTCCAATGGCCCAAGAGGTGTTCACACATAGTTGAACTATATTGTATTGTTCATTAAAGGGATTAGTGGTACTTAAGGAGTGAGATGTAACTACAGGGGCAAACCGATAAATTGGCCTAGCTGTACTTACGAGCATCTGTGAAGGGTTATCGTACTCATAATTGATTATATCCGATGCACACAGAAATATATCTATGGTAAGAAGAGTTCAGTTTTTGGTCTTTAGTGGAATGCCTGGCAGTTAACGGATGGTGGATCTCGTGGCTAAAGAGTTTAGTCAGCTATTCACGTACCGTTAGAGCTTCGAGCCATAGGTCCATAAGGTCCCCTTAGTAGCTTGGATACAAGTTGAGAATCAGTTTTTGGGTCAGTTTGAAATATTCAAATTGCAAGAGGCAGTTCAATTATATATGATATAATTGAACTGGTTAATTATATATGATATGATTGACTAAATGTATGAGATACATTATTTTGGAGAAAATTGGATATAAATATGATTTATGTCAAGTAGAGGAGAAAACATTATTGATATATGATATCAAACTATAGGTTATGAATATAATATGATTATATTTATTATTTTATTAATTAGATGGTTATGAGATAATTGGCCGGCGTTTTCTCTGAATTCATGTGTTAATGGGAAGTTCAATTTAGTTCTAGTTACAGAAGAATAAAATGAAAATTGTTTTCATTTTGCACGAGAGACCCATAATCGTTCACGATGTGTTAGCATTTTGATCGATTAGTGTTTGAGAGCTTATACGATAGCGCCCATTTACTAAACGATTGCACACCCGAACTTTCCTAAACGATTGCCCGCGGTTTTCTAAATGATCGCCCGCATTTTCCTAAATGATCACTTTCTATTTACTAAACTATTGCTTAGCGTTTGAGTTTCACTAGACGATCGTATAAACGATTGCTTAGCTTTTACTACACGATTATGTACCGCACTCTAAACGTTCAAGCACCCGACTATACGATATGTATAGTCCTTACTTTCTCCCACTTGCTGGATCGTAGTACACAATAGCCTTTCCTTCTTCCCTCTACCAATTCCATCAAAGCCCACCCTTTGGATTCTCACTCCGAGAATGCTGAAGGCTCCGAGTGATGGTGTCGTCCCCGTTGCCTGCTGTTCATGTGAAGCTGTTCGTGTACACGACCGAGGTGTTGTTGAACGATTACTTGCTAGACTAGCGCGAGGAGTTCGTTCATAGAGAGAGCAAGATTTTTGTGAAGATAAGTCTTCAATTTGTATGTTCTCTCAGTCTCCTGTTTTTTATCCTTTAAGCATGCCAATAACTTAGTGTTATCAATGCATATCTGTATGTTTGAATGTATATTATTAAATTTTGTCACAATGAATTGGAAAGATCCACTTCCGCTCATAGGTACTCTTATATAAGAGTTCCTTCAATTTCTCCCTTTAATATTCATACTGTGAGACTCATGCTTGGCATTGAGGCGGCCTGGAAGCGTCCCCTTCGGATGGTGTTTGCATGGGTCAAGATCAAGGTGAATGGAGAGAGTATTTATAGTAAGTGGTAGAGGGATGTGTGTCAATATGTCCTACGGTCTCTCTCATTGGTTTGCACCATGTGATCTTCTTGCACGACCTCGAGGCACCCTGGGAGCGTCCTTCTTCAGATGGTTTGTGCAGTAGATCGATATTAAGGCAGATTCTAGAAATGGACAGGATCGCTTTAGTTTTTCTCCAATTGGTTTTTTTCCTTCGATTCACTCATAGGGGTAGAACTTTAGGATTTAAAATGAAGGGTCACACTTACGAGAAATTGCTAAGCTAGTTAATGATTTCTTAACCAAATAAATGATGGTTGATTGGTATAGAATAAAAGTTATTCTGGTGTAATAATTGGTTGAGAGTGTCTCATTTCAATGAAGGGGCAACTGACTGCCCTTCCATCGCTTTTGTCCTAAATCACTAAAGGATCATTGCAAAAATTAGATGTTAAATGAGGTTCATTTAGTTGCTAAAATTGATTGGATGTTTTAGAATTATACTAAAATGTAATGTAGATCAATTTGTTTGTTTTTAGCAAAAATGTCAAACTACAATTTTTCGTTAGTTGCCTCTAATAATTTGACTATTTTTAATTATACGACATGTAAAGATTCAATCAAAACTTTTTTCGCACATACCGACCTCAACATTGTCATGACTGAGGATTGTCCTCGAGTTTCAACCCCTGATGCAACACGAAATGTTCGTGATGCATACAAAATATGGACAAAGGCTAATTCTAAGGCCAAATTTCACATTGGCAAGCATACCTGATGCATTAGCCAAAATATTTGAGAGCATGGTCACTACATATCAGATCATGCAATCAAGGTAAGAATTATTTAAGCAAAAGTTCTCATAATTCAAGCAAAATGGGGTTGATAACAATGAAACCAGTAATGTCAGCACCCTAAATAAACTCTAATCCATATTGAATGTCAAGGGATAAATAGAGCAAGAAGTTGTTGCTAAATCTAGTGAAGTTAATCAATGAGGATCGTCCTCTAAAATGAAACTTGAAGTTTATAATATGAGTTATCAAGCTGATCCCACTACTTTCCAAAAAAAAGGAAGAAATTCGAAAAAAAATAAATCAGATTTATTTGTCTTGGAGAGTGCTTAGTAGAGAATGATGATTCGATCTGGATAGTTGATTCAATAGCAACTAATCATGTATATTCTTCTTATCAGGGATTTAATTCCTAGATACGATTGGTAGCTGAGATGATTCTCAGAGTTAGTACTGGTGAGGCAGTTTCAGTTGTTGTTGTAGGCAGACTTAAGTTATTTTTTTATCAATAAACGATATATATTATTGGATGACGTATATGTTACTCATGTTAAGAGGAACTTAATTTCGGTTTCTTTTTTATTGAACAAAAGTATTTCTTAACCTTCTATGAAAATAAAGTGTTTATTTTTAAGAATGGAATGGAACTAGGCTTTGGTTCAATAGAAAGTATCTCGTATGTACTAAGTCTGTTAGTTACAAAAGTCGTGCTAAATATTAAAAGTCTCAAAACGACAACAACTGTTAAAAGACTGAGAGTTTCTACTAAAGAAAATGCCCATATTTGGCATCTAAGATTAGGTCACATTAATCTTAATAAGATTGAGTGATTGGTAAAAAGTGGACTTCTAAATGGTTTAGAAGAAAACTCTTTACCTGTATGTGAGTCATGCCTTGAAGGCAAAATGACAAAATGACCTTTTAGTAGGTTATAGAGCCAAAGAGACCTTGGAACTTATACATTCAGACTTCTGTGGTCCGATGAATGTTAGGGCACAAGGAGGGTATGAATATGATTATTCTAGATATGGGTATCTATACCTAATGCAACATAAGTCTAAAGAACTTGAAAGTTCAAGGAGTACAAGATTGAGGTTGAAAACTTGTTAGGTAAAAAGATAAAAACATTATGATCTGATCGTGGTAGAGAGTATATGAACTTAAGATTCCAAAACTATATGATAGAACATAGAATTACGTCCTAACTCTTAGCCCTAGGTACACCTCAATAGAATGTTGTATTGGAAAGGAGAAACAGAACCTTATTGGACATAGGTAGATCGATGATGAGCTATGCTCAACTTACTGACTCGTTTTGGGGATATGCAGTAGAGACTACTGTCTATATTTTGAACAACATTCCTTCAAAGAGTATTTCTTGAGTTAAGAGAGGTCATAAAGCTTGTTTACGACACTTCAAAATTTGAAGATGTCTAGCCCATGTGCTAATGGCAAACCTCAAAATGTTGGAACTCATTCAAAAGTATGCCTATTTTTAGGTTACCCCAAGGAAATGAAAGGTGGATACTGCTCTGATCCAAGTGAGAATAAAGTGTTTGTATCGACAAATGCTACCTTCTTGGAAGAAGATCACATGAGGGACCATAAACCACAAATTAAAATAGTTTTAAGTGAAATTTCAAATGAATCTATTGAGACTTCAATAAGGGTTGTTGAAGAGGCTGATACATCAACAAGAGTTGGTGATATTGGTTCATCTAGTCATTCACATCCATCTCAAGAGTTGAGATTGCCTCGACGTAATGAGAGGATTATGAATCCACCTGTACGCTACACGGGTTTAATAGAAGCCCAAAACATCATAACTAATGAAGGGGTTGAGGATCCATTGTCTTATAAACAAGTAATGGAAGATGTTGACAAGGATGAACAGGTTAAAGCCATGAATCAAGAAATGGAGTGTATGTTCTTCAATTCTGTCTGGGAGCTTGTAGATCAACCTGATGGGTAAAACCTATAGGTTGTAAATGGATCTATAAGAGAAAAAGTGGTGTAGATGGAATGGTACAGATCATTAAAGCTAGAATTGTGGCAAAACGTTTTACCCAAGTTTAGGGAGTGGACTATGAAGAAACTTTCTCACCTGTTGTCATGTTAAAGTCTATCAGAATTCTGTTGTCCGGAGCCAAATATTATTGCAAAATAGATGTCAAAACTACCTTTTTGAATGGTAATCTTCAAGAGACCATCTACATGACTCAACTACAAGGATTCAATGAATAAAATCAAGAGTAAAAGGTTTTCAAGCTTAATCGGTCCATTTATGGACTGAAACAAGCATGTCGATCTTGGAATATAAGATTTGATGTTGCGATAAAATCTTACAGCTTTAATCAAAATGTTGATGAGCCTTGTGTTTACAAGAAAATCATCAACAACTCAGTAGCTTTCCTTGTGCTGTATGTGGACGATATCCTACTTATTGGGAATGACGTAGGTTTTCTGACTGATGTAAAGAAATGACTAACCATCTAATTCCAAATAAAATATTTGGGAGAGACATAGTTTTTTCTAGGGATAGATCAGTAAGGTTCGTAAGAACAAAAGGTTGGCCTTGTCTTAGGAATTGTATATTGAAAAGATGTTTTTCAGATATTCGATGCATAATTCCAAAAAGGGTTTGTTACCTTTCAGACATAGAATTTTATTGTATAAGGAACAGTGTCCTAAGACTCCTTATGATGTTAAGGCAATGAGATGAATTTCCTATGCATCGACTGTTGGTAGCCTTATGTATGCAATGTTATGTACCATACCTGACATTTGCTATGCAGTAGGGATTGTCAGTCGATATCAATCCAATATAGGATTAGATCACTGGATAGCGATCAAAACAATCCTCAAGTACCTTTGGATAAGGAGGGACTATATGCTTGTGTATGGAGACAAGGATTTGATCTTTATAGGATACACAGACTTTGATTTTTCGATTGATCGAGATTCTCGAAAATCCACATCAGGGTTAATGTTTACTCTGAATGGAGGAGCTATAGTTTGGCGAAGCATCAAGCAAGGATGCATCACATACTCTACTATGGAAGTCAAATACATAGCTGCTTGTGAAGTTGCTAAAGAGGCTGTTTGGTTTAAAAAGTTCCTTACTGATTTGGAAGTTGTTCCAAATATGTCTTTGCCCATCACACTTTATTGTGATAGCAGTGGTGCTGTGGCAAATTCTAAGGAACCTAGGAGTCATCGTAGAGGCAAACACATAAAGCAAAAATATCATTGATTTAGAAGATTATGGATTGAGGTGACGTGATTGTCATGAAGATTGCTCTGGAGCATAACGTTGCTGACCCGTTTACAAAGACTCTCATGGCTAAAGTGTTCAAAAGTCATCTAGAAATTCTGGGCCTACGGGCAAAAGAACCTTCCTTCTATTCCTTACGTCAAGACTCTTCCTAGTTCGTGCTACTTTAGAATACATCTACACCAAAGGACAAGACACCGATAAGCACGAGAGGAGTTCCTTCCAGGAGAGCATGTAATTGAAGAAAATCAAAACCAGGCCTGGCCTTTTTTCTTGAAAGCTTCTTGTTTGATAGCTCGCTGCGTGACTTTCTGGATGTTAAACCCTGAGGGATGTAGCTAACTAAGGCAGTCTGGATGCTAGCCAAAAGCAGAGCAATGCCTTGCCTGCAAGCTTTATGAGATTGTAGCTTTCTTCTATTTAAAAAAAAATGGATAGTTAGATAGGTAGAGTCCTTACTTTGAGTCTCAACACTTATTAGTTCTTTAGTCAGAAGTGAAGGTCGCTTGGTTCTGATAGGGAATGAGACTGAGAGATAAGAATAGGCCCATGCAAAATCAGATACGACCTGCTTTGTAAATGTTACAAGTGTTGTAAAGTGCTAGAAATGATCTGATCTTGATCATTCATGTGGAGACATGTAAGTAGGGGTATCCTATAAAAAGAGTTTGTATAAGACTAGACCACGAAATGATTAGTCTCATTATATAACCCCATCAATAGTAGAGACTTACATTTCACCAGGATGACCATAAGTGACATGACCTGAATCCTGAGTGAGTTGTTAACTCCTGCCTATGAAGGCGGTCCTTTGATTTGTATGGGTGAGAGTGGCAAGATTGTCAACTCAATAAGCCTAACATGTTATAGATTCATCTGATTGAGGAGCTAGGAACACAACTACACATGATCAAACTCACTTCATCCCTCATATTGGGGTAAGTAGATAAATTGCTCCCTTAAAGGTTGATTCTGGGGCTTGAACAATGTGGCCACATCCCTCTCCTAGCCTAAGAGGGACTTGGTCATAGTTGGACTATGACTTATTATTCATTAGAGGGATCAATGGTACTTAAAGAGTTAGATGTAACTACAGGGGCAAAATGGTAATTTTAGTCCAATTATACTTACGAGAAATTTGTGAAGGGTCATTGCACTATTGACTAGTTATATCTAATGGACACAGAAATAAATCTGTAGTGCGAAGAGTGCAGTTGTCACTCCACTAAAGATCGTCAGTCGTACTCTTCACATTGGATATACCCCATCAACGATGAGTTTATCCTTCACAAATTGTTCGTAAGTACAGCTAGGCCAAAATTATCATTTAGCCCTTATAGTTACATCTAACTCCTTAAGTACCACTAATCCCTCTAACGAACAAAAAGATATAGTCCAACTATAACCGAACCTCTGTCACACCAGGAGAGGGTATGGAGCCACATTGTTCAACCCCCAGAATCAGCGTTTAAGAAAGTAATTTCTCTACTTATTTTAACAAGAAGGATTTTTTGATGCCATATTCCCAACTCCCCAATCAGATGAATCCCTAAATAGGCATATTGAATCGGCGATACAGGCCACTACTCTCATCCATGCAAATTAAAGGACTGCCTTTATAAGCAGAAGTGCACAACTCACTCAGGATTCAGGTCAAGACACCCATAGTCATCATGATGAAATGTAAGTCTCTTCTATCAAGGGTGTTATATAGAGAAATTAATCATTTTGTCGTCTGGTCTTATGCAAACTCTTTGTATAGAACACCCACACTCACATGGTTCTACATGAATGATTAGGATCAGATCATTTGTAGCATTTTATAATAATTGTAACAACTACAAAATGGGTCGTATTCGTTGTATCACCAAGATAGGGTATCCAACCTTATCCATCTACTACAGACCATTTAGGTTATCACTTAAACATGATCTACCTATATGTCATACATGTTTAAGTTACAGAAGATAACCTTGGATCTTAGTTTATTAGTTTTGTGGGTTAATGCTACTAAATGCCAAATAAAATACATATTATATTATTATTTAAATAAATAGTTTGTATAGTACAATTACAAATTACAAGACCCGTGAGGTTTAAGGTATCAACCCCAACAATATCAATATATCCATAGATATTTTCATCCTTGCTTTTATCATCCACGATTTATCCATTATGTTATAACATAATAAAATGAAATCAATGAGCAAACCACATTATATTAAATATAAGGAAGTTAAATAAAATTTGGGGAAGGGTTACCTTTAGCTTAAACTAAATTTATAACAAGCATCTAAATAACTACCATAGTCATTCCATAGCTAAATTTCTCAATATATATATTTAAACTTCAACGATAGAGATCTTAAGATATAAAAAAAAAATCACATAACAAGTACAATTAACGTTCCCAATATTTTTTAAAAAAGTAAAGCATCTAAGTGATTGCCACAACTGTCGGATAGTCATTCTGTAACTAAACTAATCAACATACAACACTTAACACACCCCTCAATATGTTAAAAGATATATAATTAAACTTCAACCATAGAGATTTAAAGATTTCGCAAAAGGAAAATTATATGAATTTTTCAAAACAAGAGACTTTGAATAATTTAATGATTTCTCAACCCAAAAAAAAAATCTTTTGAGACACATTTGCACACACATGCAATTAAGAATTAAGCTTTATCTCACTTTTTAGTTTAACAATATGTGAGAGAAAAGAAACTCGAACTTTCTATCCTTTAGAAAATTGTGTTCAAGTTAACATCTACCTCGATGGATGGATTAACATTGCTAAGAATTTGATGAGTGTATGAATTTTTTAAAAGGAAACAAAATCTATTCTCTTTCTTCAAACATTTTATTTCCTCTACTTAGAGAAGAGAGAATGTTAAAAGGTTAAATGGATTTTTCTAAACAAACTCACCATCTATATATATATTCCTCTAATAATATTCCCTTTTTCTAATAATATATATATATAAGTTATTGGTGCAAACGTTCTTCAAATTTTTATAAAGAGGAAAGATGGGAAGGTCAATTGTTGACAATTAGTTAATCTCTAAATTATGAACAACAATGAGATAAAATCAATACAAACAAACTACAATCGAAATCAGAAAATTGACCAAATTCATTCAAACAAACTATAAGAACCTAAATTGAAGCGAAAATTAATGAAATTCCCAAAAACGAAATCACTCCAAACTTTCAAATAAAAAGCATTTGACCTCAATAACAGATTGAGCACAAAATCAGATTCAATAGGTGCCGATAAACATTTTAATTAAAACTCATTTATTGGCCAAAAAGTTGTTGACAACGATGTCGATAGTGGTCGACAACGGATACGATGGCGGGCAGTGGTTGCAACGTTAATAAAGGAGTAATGCTGGCAGTCGTCGATGAAGAAGACAGCACAGACGATAGGGAAGAGGACGACAAGGAAATTGTTCTTGCGCCGGCAGTCATTGACGGAGAGGAGGATCGCTGAAATCTTGAAGGAGCAGCGACAGTGGAGGACACTTGAAGAGATGTCTAGGGCACGTGGGTATTGATTGTGTAAACTAAATGGAAAGGGAAATGAGAAAAAATAAAGAGAATTTGCATTCTACGACAAATAGATTTTTAAGAAACTAAAGTCATGACTTCAACTTTTTTTTGTAATTGTAAGTGTGTCAATCATATAACAATCATATAGAAATCAGATAGTAATCACATGATAATCATATAAAAATTAGATAGCAATCAAATTTTTAGACGAAAGTTTTTTTTAACACATTTGCAAAAAAAACAAAATCTAGGGAAGTACGTCCAATTTTTAATTTTTTTTAATTAAAATTGTAATCACCCCAAAAATGAAACCCAAAACGACATCATTTTGGGCGTTTTTCTGAACAAGCAATGCTTGTCAAGAATGCGGTCATTGGTGACCACGGTCACCATGAATCAATATAATCTAAACTCGGGCAAGAATATTTCAAATTTGGCGTGCTTTAGCATTCATTTTCGCATGTAAATATGAGGAATATGCTTGATGGGCAACCGTCAACGTAAATACTATTTTTGACGGGCAATGCCTGTCAAGAAAACATTTTCTTGACCTTCATAGCCCATCAACAAAGTGAAAAATCGAAAATTCATTGTTTGACTGAAATTTATATATTTTTGTGTCAAGAAATATGTGTTTATTGATATTTTCGTGTGTCAACTTAAATCTAAACAAATATTGACTTTTTATGACCATCAATATATGTATTTTAAAATTAATAGTTATTTTTTAAGTTCTAAATTAAGGTTTTATTGACGGTCTTATGCCACGAACATCAACTAAACAATAAACTTATCCGTAAAAAAATTTTAAATTTGTAGTAGTGGTTGATCGTTATTGTGCCATGAAAAAAAAAATTTTGTGTGACCTCAATGCTAAATTGCTTCTTGTCGGTTGTTCTCCAAAGTTAATACAACGTTCTTTTTCAAATGTGCACTCATCGGAGAAGGATTGAAATCAAATGATATAACAAACTTGTTATGATCTATAGTAAAAAGACGGAAGAATAAAAGAGGAAAAAGATGAATTTGTGTTACTGTTTCTTTTAAAACTGAATCCCAAATTCAAGACGAAAAATAAAAAAAAATTTAAAAATAGATTTGAAATTGATTTCAGATCCATAAATTAGGGGAAATGTTATAAATCTCAAATTTGTAATATACCATTTTTGTCCAAAGCTTGAAGGGAAAAAGTAGTAAAAGGTTATTTATTTTTATGCACGAGTGTGGTTATCTGAACCCACCCTCTAACCGAATCATAGTGATATGTACGTATGAGAATAGATTTTGCTGCCACTCCAACTACATTCTACATGTGGAATATGATGTTTTTCTGAAATAAGATTTTTCAATGGACCAAAAGCTAAATCATCCCCAATACGTAGTTGGATCTCATTCTTCCTAGGGCTTCTCTCAGTAGTCACAATAAATGCTTTCAATGACAACAACGATATATCGAATCATAGAAAAGATAAAGAAATAAAAATTAAATAATTATCAAACCAGTCTAAATTTCAGATATAAAGATGTCTCTTTTTGAAACGTGGACATAAAAAATATATTTTTTGTTTTTTAATTTATTTAATATACATCATACGTAATTCAACACTTGTTTTTTTAAGGTTTCACATTATTTGACTAATACATCATCTTTGATTTTGTACCATTGTCATTTAAATTAATAAATGAGTAATAATTTGAATGCCTAGCAAGTGTCTACTCCTACTCCCAAGTCCCAAGACACTATACCTACTCTCAAAATGCATATATATAACTCTTAAGATCAGCCTTTCGTATTTGAGTTTACAAGATAAAACACCCACCATTTTCCTACTGCCATAAAACTTGTCAAAAGTGAGAGAGAAAGATCAGCCACCTACATTCATCTATATCTTTCACTCCTCCTTTCTTTCTCTTCCCAAGTGTATTTAGAGAGATAGAGAGAGAAATCTCTGAAGAAAAAATACAGGGAAACAATGGCAGATATCGAGGCTCAAACGAACAAGAAGATGGAGTCAGATCGTCTGGAAGCCACTGCCTTTTCTAGTAAGGCAAATCACCCTGTCACTTTGAGGGTAATCCAAAGACAACCATTTACATCTTTCAAACATCAACAATATCCTTTAACATCGTTTCTATTCTTTTACCTTCTTTTTTCTTTTTCAAATCAAAGTATAATATAAAATTAGGGTTTTCTTCGGTAGCTATTTCGTTTTTTGTTTTCGATTTTTGAAAATTAAACCTATTTTCTCACTTTTTTTATAATAGTATGTATCTTTTTTTAATACTAAGAGTTGAATTATTAGCTAAATTCCAAAAATGAAAACAAGTTTTCAAAAATTTTTTTTTAGTTTTCAAAATTTGGCTTGGTTTCTTAAAACATGAGCAAAAAGTAGATAATAAGTAAGAAATTTAGAGGTGAGAGAGGTGTTGTAGGCTTAATTTTCAAAATCTAAAAACTGAAAGTCAAATGGTTACTAAATGTAGCCTAAGTTTTTCTAATCTAAAAGCTTAAGTCTCGTTTGATAATCTTTTTCTTTTTGTTTTTGAATATATATTAAATTTATAAATATTAATCCCATAAAAAAAAAAAAGCTCTGTTTGATAATCATTTAAATTTTTGTTCTTGGTTCTCGGTTTTTGAAAACCTGATTTTAATTTTAGTATTTGAAAAACAAAAATCACGGTTATTATTTTCGATTTTTTGTTTTTGACAAAACAAAAAAATCAATAATATGTTTGGCAATTATTTTTTTTGTTTTCTGTTAGTTAAACTAAAAATTTTGAAAAAAATCATGTTTGACAATTGCGTTATTTTTTGTTTTTAAAAATCAAACTAAGTTTATATATATATATATATTTAAAGCTAAAATCAAGTAATTTTTAAAAGAAGTTTGAATTTTAGAATTTTTTAAATAAAAAACTTTAAGATATACTTTTTAAAATGAAAAATAGAAATTATTTTGGAAATAAAGTTTTAAGATAAGAAAATATTTTTGTCATTATTTAATTTATTTTTATATAAAGCTAGAAATTGTTAATATAAAATAGAAAAAAAAAAAAAAAAGTTAAAAATACAGTATTATCGTTTCAGAGATCAAACCCACGTCATAGAGTATGACAAGTAGTATGCCAACTACCAGTCCACAAGACATTTTCATTATACATGCGAACGCGCGTTCTATAAAAACTAAAAATCATTTTTTAAAAACGTTATCTTTTTGTTTTTTGATTTTTCTCAACTATTTTGAAATTGTTTTTAAATGTGAAAAATAGAGTACTCAATACTTTACCAAACAAACCCATTTTTTAAAAAATTTAAAATAAAAAACAAAATAGTTATGAAAAGACTCATAGTTTTCAAAGTGTAATTTTTGTTTAAAATTTGACTAAGAATTAAATTATTTTTGTAATAGAAAAACTTGAAGAAACAAACATATAATTCAAAAACATAAGACTCAAAATAAAATTGTTATCAAATGGAAATGTAGTATTCAAAAACTTGATTTTATTTTTAGAATTTAAACTATGAATTCAAGTATTTCTTTAATAAATGTGAAACTCCAATAAAAAACTTGGGAGAAAACTATAACACCTATTTTACAAAATGAAATCACATTATCAAACGTAGCCTTAAAGTTTTTTGGATTTATAACATCTTTATGAATGATTTAAAAAAAAATGACATTTTTACACTTCGATTGAATTTTGAAAAATAGGTACATGTGGTTCATGTGTTTTCAAAATGTAATTTTTTGACAAAAATAATTTTAACAATTTCAAATTTATTTTCATGTGACTTTATCATAATCACTTTGACTCCTAAATTTTTTATCATAGTGGTGATTTAACATTTTGTTTTGTTTGCATACAGTTCAATGACATACATTATAAGATCAAATCCAAGCAAACAAGCTTTTTAATCCCAAAGAAAGCAAAACTAGATGAGAGAACAATACTTAAAGGACTAAGTGGAGTGGTTAGTCCGGGTGAGATGTTGGTCATGTTAGGTCCATCAGGGTCCGGCAAAACAACTCTTCTAACAGCATTAAGTGGCCGAATCAATGGATATCTCGACGGAGCTATAACATATAATGAAAAGCCCTTCTCGAGTGAAATGAAACGTCGAATCGGATTCGTTACACAAGATGACATTCTCCATCCCCATTTGACGATAGTCGAAACTCTAGCCTTTACTGCCCTTCTAAGATTACCAAACACTTTAACAAAACAAGAGAAACTGGCGGAGGTAGAGGCAATGATCTCCCAACTAGGTTTAAGCAAATGCAAGAACACCATCGTGGGGAGCCAAACTCTGAGAGGGGTTTCTGGGGGAGAAAGGAAAAGAGTCAGCATTGGCCAGGAAATGCTTGTAAATCCCAGCTTGTTGTTTCTGGACGAGCCAACATCGGGCCTTGACTCGACCACGACGCAGAGGATTTTGACGATGATGGGGGAGTTCGCTAAGGGAGGGCGGACCGTGGTTATGACGGTTCATCAGCCATCGAGCCGTCTTTTCTATTTGTTCCATAAGTTCTTATTGCTATTGGAAGGAAATGCAGTATACTTTGGAAAGGGATCGGAAGTTATGGATTATTTTTCGAGTATTGGATATTCTCCATCTGTCCCTATGAACCCTTCTGATTTTTTGTTGGATCTCACTAATGGTATGCCTTTTTTCTGCCTTGTCTTTGCTTCATATTTCATTGCTATGTTTCTATTAAAATATTGTTTTAACTATAGGTTTGGTGGTTATGAAAAAAAAAATTGCTCCACCATCTTGATGTATCCCAAATATTGTCCAATAAAATATTGTCATGTGGTATTTTTGTTCTTTTAAAAGATAATTTTTTACTAATTCTACTTTTACGTGGTTAATAAAGAAAGAGTATAAAGATAATTGCACCTAATCATTGCTTGATTGTTGTTTACTTCTTGTATTTGTCTCTCATTACTGTATATTTTAAAATGGTTCTAATTATTTGGCACTTTAATGCATTTGCACCGACTAATCATGAAGTTTTCTCACCAATTTAATTGTCCAGTTTAATTGTCTAGGACCTAGGTGGGGAAAATCCTCCCATTACCGAGAAATAAAAAAAAAAAAATAGTTGAAAAATTAGAAAAAAAACACAAGAAAAATAAAACAAACACAGAACTTACATGTAAAATTTCAAAATCAAAGAAAAACCAAGTTCCACCATATTCATTATGTGAAAAATTCACGGTTTGTATCACTCACATCTTTTTTTTCACTCTTAAATTAGAAAATACAAAACACTAATAATAATAATAATTACTAGAATTAGCATGCAAATTTAAAATGTTTTTAAACTAGAACGATTTAAAATCAAAGGTATAGACTCCTTTTATATTATTTAGAGTCGATCACTTCCTTTCACCGTTTTCAATATGAATGTTTTCTCTTCTAATATTTTGACAGAACTTTGAATGTTAGATGCAAAATATATTTTTAATTAATGAAATTTGATTTACGTAAATTATTGAAATTCAACCATTTTACTCTTGAAAATTGAAATAAACTTGATTCTAACCCTTTTACAAAGTTATTTTCGGTTTAAAACTCTTACACCTAATAATTTAGATTTTGAGGGAGAAAAGTCAGCAATTACTCCTCAATTCATAAACAATGATTTACACTTGGTGGAATTTCTACCAAAATTTTAAGTCCACAAGTTAGCGAATGTAGGCAACTTGGTGGATGGAATTAGAAGCATTAAGTCCAATCAAAACAAAGATATTTGGGACTCATCTAAACAAAAATTCATTCTTTAGAAGCACTAATTAGTATTCTAATACTCTAAATCGAGAAAACTCTTTTATGTGATTTTTAGAATCATGATGTATAGTTTTATAGAATGTGAGAGAAAAATTGTATTAGTAAAGAATATTTTACAGAGACATCTGTAACTACTAGATTACGTATGTATTGAGAAAATTTAGTAGACGCCAACTAGTATAAATAGCGGTAATATCTTAGGAGTTTGTATCAAGTCAAAAGAAAAAAACCCTTTTTCTCAAATGATCTATCTTTTGAAATTAATCCTCAAACCTCCAAAAGTTTCTTTTAAAAAAATAAAAAGTTTAACGAGAAAAACACAGATGTTCATCGAATTAAAGTAAATTAGGTGAATCTTACCTTCAAATTAAAAATCTAATCATGGGTGCACTCAATATGAATCAAGCCTAATGTTTTGTATTGATGAGGTACATATAGGTTTGTCAATGAATGATCCAAATGAGGACCCAACAATAGTTAAGCAAAAGCTTGTTTCATCCTATAAGAACAATATCTCTGAAAAGTTAAAGTCAGAGCGACAAGAAAGTGATGATGAGCATTGGTGTAAAGATGGATCATATGAAGACAGCAACTTTGAGATTTGGCCAACAACTTGGTGCCAACAATTCTGTGTTCTGTTAAGAAGAGAAATTAAGGAAAGGAGGTATGAATCCTTCTCTGCGATGAGGGTTGTGCAGGTTTTATTGATTGCATTCCTTTGTGGATTCTTATGGTGGCAATCTGATGATTCTCATTTACAAGATAAGGTTTCATTCATTTTCTTCCTTTCTCTCTTTCATTTCTTTCCATTTTCACTCTCAAACCGCAATTAATTATTTTTATATTCAGGGGCTCAACTAAAAAAAAAAAAAAAACTCTTGAACTTGATACTTTGTGTCAAAAATATTCTTAGACTTAAAATACTCTTGAACTTTTAATAAATGTTTAAAAAAATATCATTGCTGTTAATTTTAGATGGAAACCGTTAACATTATTTACAACTCTTCTAACTTTTAAAAATTTCAAAATTAATGTTAAACGTTAACAAAGTTTTTAAAAATACTATTATTCTTAGTATATTAATAAAAATTGTTAATACCTCGATGCAGAAATGCCTCTAAACTTTCAAAAGTTGTCTTAGTAGCATTTTGTTTCTTTAAAAAAAAAGTATATACCCTTACCACTTATCAAATCTCATGAAATTAGTTCTTTTTCAACTCAAGTAACTTTGAATAAATTAATCATTATAAATTAAATAACTTTGTTTTTTTGGAATGTTGAAAGAATTAATGCAATTTTTGAAAGTTCTAATTTTTTTTTTCTAAAAGAGGTATTAACAATTCATGTCCATATGCTAATGATTACGTATTCTTTTATGTTCAAAGGTATCTTTGAAACTTTTGAAATTGTAAGGGTACTTTTTAAACTTTTGAAATTATGAGGGTACTTTTGAAACTTTTAATAATTCATGGGCATTTTTTACACAAATTACAAAGTTTAAGGATATTTATTTACAACTTATTGATCCTTATTAATATCTACCTCCTTAAAATGACAAGACAAAGATCATCCATTTATAACCTTAAACTTTGGAGATTATATTAATCATTGAAGCCGGATATTTTATAGCCTTCATTACATTTTGTTTGGATAGACACAAATGAGACTAATCATTTTTTCAATCAAGCCTCTAAACCTTTTTTAAACGAATCAATTTAGATTCTCGATCAAGATTTCTTTTAAAAATCATTTATGCATCAATTCTAACCGTACATTTTTTTAATCCATCTTTTGAAGAAATTTACACTCATATAAGAATTGATTCATGGAAAAATTTCAAAGGTAATTTGAATAGAAAGCCTAAATTAATTCACTTATGACAACTTAGCAGCTTAATTGATACAATTATAAATCTCACGTGATATTTCTCTAACGAAACCTAAAAAGAGTGTAAACTGATATAATTACACAACCTCCGAATTTAAATTGACACAACTATTAGTTTAAAGTTTTAATTACTACAATTACACATATTCAGAGTTCAAAGTTTAAAAGAATAAATTGATATGTTACTATACTAACACCAATAATAAATATAATGTGTATATGTGTGCAGCTTGGACTTTTGTACTCCATTCAAAACTTTTGGGCTTTCTTACCTGTATTGAAAGCCATCAGCACCTTCTCAAGAGAACAAAAGATACTTGAAAAGGAGAGATCCTCAGGAATGTACAGGCTTTCATCTTACTTCATGTCAAAATCAGCCAATGACCTGCCCATGGAGCTGGCTCTTCCCACTCTTTTCACCCTCATAGTGTATTGGATGACAGGATTAAAACCAACTCTTCCACACTTCTTGGCCACTTTGTTTACTATTCTCCTCAATGTTTTGGCGTTTCAAGGCTTTGGCTTTGCCCTTGGTGCCCTTATTATGGACCAAACTGCAGCCACCATACTTGGATCAGTCTTGGCTTTGGCTTTCGTTTTAACATCTGGGTTTTTTGTTCAGAATGTGCCTCAGTTTTTTGCTTGGATTAAGTATCTTTCTATTGGTCATTTTACATACAAGCTTTTGTTGATTTCTCAGTTCAAAGCTGATGATACTTATCCATGTCCCAAATTTGGAGGGCTTTGTAAAGTTGGAGAGTTTCCTAACATAAAGCAAATTGGTCTTGAAGGAAAAGCTACCACTGTTCTTGCATTGGTGGTAATGCTTGTTGGATATCGTCTTATTGCTTATATTGCTTTATTGAGGATTGGTGTCACCAAGAAAAACTAGGATATAGCTTTTTATTTTTTCTTCCTAATACTAAATTTTATTAGTAAACTAATATCATAGTACACCATAAGAAACTGATGAAAGGTGGGAAAATGAAATGAGAATAATTAAATATCCTTACGTATATGTTTGTTTTCTCTTCTACTTTATCCTTTCCTCTTGCGATCAGTATACTGCTATAAGTTTTATGAGCCAAAATAGATTTTCCATATGTTTATTTGGTTCTAAAGTTTCAAAAGGAATACTTTTGATCTCGTTTGATAACCATTTTATCTTTAAAGTTATACTTTTTTTTCCAATTAATTTCTGGTAAGATTTGCACATTCTATAAAAAAAACACTTGTTTGAATTCTAAACCAAATTTAAAAAACAAAGTAAAACTTTTAAATCTCAGCTTGGTTTTTTTCAAACATATTTACATAGTAGGAAATAAAGAAAAAAAAAACTATCGATAGAAGTACTAATTGCTAAAGCTTAGTTTTAAAGAACTAAAAACCTAATATATGTGTATCAGAGGAAATTTCGAATCTACATATCGAAAGAAAATAAGTTTCTTTAGAAGTAGTGATTATCAGAAGAAAACTTGACAACGATAAGTAATGAATGACATTTGCTTTTATTGTTGGGGTATGATAATGGTAAATATTCATATATACTTACTGATCCCTATTCCATTTATTTCTTGTTTAGAAAGAATGCCAGTGATTGCTCATCGATGATTGTATTTAACAAAAAAAAAAAAATCTCAATGATTACAAGTTCCTAAGTCGGACTAAGAAAAAAGGTCAAGAAATGTGTTTGTGATATGGTTATTTAGAATCATGAAAATCTCTTTTTGTTGTTTTTGAAAACCTACAAATCAACTATGTCCCATTATTGATTCCTTCACTTCATGATATTTTTTTTTTCCAGAGAAAGGAAGTGGAGATAAGTAGGTATATCGTAATATCTAAACTAAGTCGACACATTCATAACACTCACACCATACTCCCACTAGTACAAAATAGTGTTATATTGTCAGTCAAAAATCGACGTTATATGGCTACAACATCAGTTAGGCGACTTACATCGAAGAATGTGTTTCACCTTTAATTAAAGAGAACACATATTGAACACATTTAATAACCCATTCTCCGATGTCGGTCCACCTTATTGGCTAACATTAAAGGATTGTGTGATAGCACCGAAAATGTGCTATCCGACTTCATTTAACTTGAGATTGTTCTTGAATTTTATGTACTTCTTTGATTATTTTGTAGGTTTCGAGTACATTAAGGGTAGAACCAAGCGTTAGTGATGGAAAGTAGCTAAAATGGACTAAAATGGAGCTAAATTGCATTAATCGGGAAGAAATAATGAAGAATTACAATCTTGCCCTTGCTTTCACAATATCACAACGCTTTATAGTTCCATGCTTGACGCTGAAAAGGCAGTATGATCATTTTCGCGAAAAACAGACAACGTCATGGCATTGTCTTAGAGTGTCGCGACACCATCATGATTTCTATAAATAGTTGTTTAGCCGTCTAGGTCAGGGATCTCTGATTCCAGCTGAACCAAGAATGATTTCTTTCTGTTTTCTCCATCTTTTTTGTCTATCTATATACCTAAACAAATCTTTGGTGTCCATGATGTCAACTACAGGCTAAAGTAACTGTTTTCTAGCTTGGGTTTATGATCTTTTCCTACTTTGATGTATTTGTGAGTTTTCAAATTGAATTATTGTATCTATTGGTTTCAATTATGTTTTTAGTGAATTGTAATCACATTGTCGTATATTTGTGGATGTATGGTTATCGTTTTGATTTAATATACAACTCGTGACACTTGATTGTATGTTGATCTATAGTAAGTATTAGGTTAGGTTGGCTTGCAAATTGATTAATATTTGTGTTGATCCAACCAACTTAGAATTGTAACTTTCTCCCCATCAAGGAGCATCTTTGAGTCTTTTAGAACCTCAAGTGATCCACCCTTACCCTTGTGTTCACATCTAACAGTATCTAGCATTCCTAGGGAGATTTGTTTTCTCTTAAGAAGTGGGACATGTCTCACATTTCTGAGTAGTTTGTCAGTCCCATCTTTTAGTTTCATATAGACAGATCCAATGCCCTCAATTTATAACCTTGGTGGTTCCCTATATAGACCATTTCTTCATCAATTTCTTTGTAGGTGTTAAACTAGGGTCTCATAGGTATCATATGGTAGCTGCATCCTGAATCCAAGACCCAATCATGTTTCCTAAGGGGTTAACATAATTGGCCTTATCAAGTGATGAGGCTAGTGCATCAGAGTAGATGTAGGAGCCTTATACTACAGAGGATTCAGGCTGCATGTTTTTGGGCTCCTTTTCTTTCTCTTGATTCTTTCTTTTGAGGATGAAGCAGACTTAATCAAATGCCCCTTCTTTTTGCAATATTTGCATTTCATTTTTTGTTTTGGCTTGTTTTCCTCTATATGCTGCTATTTTCTGTCCTTTGATTGATTTAGTTTGAAGTTTCCATTCACAAACAACCCTTGACCATTTGGTTGTTTCTTCTTAACTACTTGCAGCTCAAGTTCCTTTGTTCTTAGGGCAGATATTATTGCATCAATAGATATACTGTCCCTTCCATACTTCAATACATTTTTTATTTCCCTATAGGATTCTGGTAAGGAATTTAGAAGCACGTGTGCTTCATTCTTATCTCCTATGTTCTCCCCAAGATTCTTAAATTTAGCAACAATCTTTCTGAACTCATCTAGACTATCAGAAAGTGATTTTGATGAATCCATTTTAAAGGTGAAAAATTTCTCCCTAAGGTACATTTTATTAGGAAGATCTCTAGTGGCATATAAGTCTTCCAACTTTGTCCAAATCCTATAGATTGTCTCTTGATCAACGACTTGCCTTAAAACATTATCACTAAGGTTTAGGACTAACGTACCATAAGCTGCCAGCTTCCAATCTTCCTTTTCTTGAGTTGTCACAGTGTTTAGGAGAGTGGATGGATCAAGAAGAGCCTTTTGAGCCTTTTGTTGACCAAGAATGGCTCTAATATTAGCCTTCCAAAGGCCAAAGTCTCCCATACCATCGAATTTCTCCACCTCATATCTTGCTACTGCCATTTTATTATGAATCTTGAATCTTGATAATCCAAGAACTGAAATCTTTAATTGTCTTTTGCTCTGATACCAATTTGTTGGGTTATTCCTTATTTTAGGCTCAAGTTGCTGAAGAGACCAATCCAACTGAGAGGGTAGGTGAAATGAAAGGCTTTGAATGAGCCACGCCTCTCAATCTTCTTGACTACACGTGGTACAAACCACTATCGCATATCTGAGGGAAATCAGCAAAGACCGATCGAATTCCTTTCAGGTAAACAAAATTCTCTCTCTCTCTCTAAGTCGAGTTTCTGAAAGCTCTCAACTCTCTCTAAACTCCTATTGTTCTTATCCAATTTCGCAGTGAATAAAGAAGAGAATCAAGCATGCAAATAGAAGAAGAGAAAAAGGAAGAAGAGACCAACAACAACATTTACGTGGTTCGACAAAATGATGCCTACATCCACAAAAGGGAGAATCGTTTATTGAAGACTTTATAGAGATAAGTTTTTATTTTCTTTATAGATCGTGTACTAAACAAAATGATCAAGTTATTTTTCGATTTGAATATAACCTATATATATATATATGATTACAAATCTGTCATGAAATCTGTTTAGAAAATAAAAACTAGCCTTTGACCTATTTGAGATTCAATTCTTTCACTAATAATTGGAAACATTAATTTTAACTATTCATTAATATTCTTGTAAAGTGTTGGAATGGACAGATTGGGATTCGAAATTTGCCAAAGAGATAGATGTTGAGGGGAAGGGAATAATTAGGTGAAGAAAGAGGAGAAATTATAAGTGAAATGTGAGAAGGAAATTTAGGAAGTAAATTAAGTGGGATTAAACATTACCATGTGATGGAAGTACCTGCTGCCACAGATCAATTTGCTGAAGGATAGGTGGCTGTCGGCTGGTATATGAAGCAGACGAGTGTTTGATCGGTGTTCACTTTCCTTTGATGCAATTCAAAATTTTCTATAGCAAAATTTTAGAGAGAACGAAAACGTAGATGGACGTGGGCTGCTGAGTCGAATTTGTTAGGAAAAAACTGAGGAAAATAGAAGATCAGTAGCTAGACAGGAATTTACAAAAAAAAAAAAAAAAAAAAAAAAAAAAAAGAGTTTTTCTGATTGTTGAATTTATTTTTGGCTATCCTGAAGGTTTGAATGGTCCAAATTCAAAGGTGAGTTAAATTAAAGACTGTTTAGGAGGTTCATATAAAAGATTTAAGAAGAATTTGATTGAAATTGATGAGTTGAGCTCTGAAAATTGATGGAAAACAAGGGAAGTTGCTGTCAATTTTCTGCTCATTACCTTATATTCGATGTCTTAGGATTATTTTGATATGAATTAGGCTGGTAGTAAGTCATTATAGCAGTAAAATATGAGAAACAACAAAGAAGTGAGCTGCTGTAAAAAATTCACCTGTCAAAGTTCTGCTGTCAATTTTTGTTTAGGTACTAGTTTTTGCTTTTAGGCTGCTGTTTTTTCTGTTTTTCACTAGGTAAATCGTGTTCCAAGCTTGAAATTCATAAAATCTTTTCATTGTTAATGACCTAAGGTAGTTTCAATTGTCCTAAAACTATGAGTTAAGGAGGAGTTGAGTTGGTTGGAATAAGGTGCTGGGAATAGAATCTATGTTAATGTGAAGTTAATCCTACATTAAAACATATAAATAACACACTGTGTTATAATAATGTAAACTATATAGTATAATCATGCATGTACCTATTTTAGGAATTAACCTAAACTTTAAATATAACATTTATATTTAAATATCATTCAGGATCATACCTTTTCATTAATTAATATAACTTTTATATGAATACTAACAAACAATAAACATGCTATTCATATAATAAAACACTTATATTAAATATGATGCTTGTGCATGCTTATTATATCATGTAATCATATAATATAATATTTATATTAAATATGATGTATGATATGTTTATCCTAATGTGAGATTTTAAAATATACAACATATAATTAATATAATCAAATATATGCGTATTTCATGCTCGAATGAAATTGCTACATTCATGTTGAAGGAAAACTATCGCGATCTTTCCAACACATATACAGCAATCTTTCCAACACATATACAATGACATATGGCAGTTAGAAACTTTTAATGACGCACTAAATATGCCGATGACAGAAATCTACACATGCACTCCAAAATCCGTCTCTCACCTCTATTTTTGGCCTTTTTCCCAGCAAACACTTCGCTACAAGCAACTCGGACTTATAGACTTGATTTACAGAATAAATGGCCAAGACATCAAGATTCACAGAATAAATGGCCAAGACATCGGGATTCACAAAATAAATGGCCAAGACATCAGGCCTTTACATTGATCAAATCAAAGTAAAAAGTTATAAATCTATGTGCCAATTTTTGTAACATCTATTATGCAAACCCACATATATTATGCAGAAAAAAAACCTAATTTTTCTCTAATTCTTCGTTTTAGAAATAGAAAAACATGTCTCTGATACCAAGAGAAGGAATCAAATTCCTCACTAGAAGCGCCTGAGCACATGTGCTAATGAACTTCGTTTTCGAAAACCTGGAAAACAGAGAAAATACATAGAACATGTACAAGATAAATATTAATTCTACAACATGCTATTATAAATTAGAATAATACCTATTGAAGATTATCTTCAACAAAATTATTCTCCTTGCGTCGATCTCACAAACAGACACAAACTCAATACCTCTTCAAATTCCCATAAACAATCACAAACATCGAGTGAAACACTACCATTTGGTTTACTTGCTATTCTTTAGATAAGATTTGAGATTCTTCTTTAGAAGGGAGAAACATTTGAGAGAGAAATTGAGGAAGAAGATAAAGTTTTCTTAGTGTGAGGGAGTGAAAAAAATTGGTAACTCCCCTCTGTCAATATGTAGAATAACTTCCTCATTAACAATTAATTAAATATCATATATTTAATTTTATTTGAATTATATTTAAATAATATCCTCTCATATAACCTATAGTTTTAAAATGAACCTCATTCAAATTAATTTTAACCTATAGATTTATATGAATCTCATACTTGAATCTTATTCAAATATTTATTTTTCATATAACCTATAATCTTAATATGAATCTCAATCATATTAACTTTTACCTATAGTTTTATATGGATCTCATTCATATAAATAATACTTTAATCTTATTTAAATATTTGTCGCTCACATAAAAGTAGTATAATTTAGAATCTCATTCGAAATTAACTTTATATTATAATATATTTGTATGAACTATATTAATTGTATCTCATACAATTAATTCTCTTATTTAATTTGAAGAATTCAAATTAATTCAAGATTATATGACTTTTGTTTTACTCTTGATGAGCTAGAAATGGGACCTAATTGGACCTACATATTAGAAGATCCAGGGATACGAGATTAATTAATTAAATTCTTTAATTAATTTAATCAACATTCATTAACTGCAGGTTACTCCACTAAAGACCCACAACTGCACTTTTCACACTATAAACATATTTCTGTATCCATGGATATAACTTATCAACAGTAAGTCTGTTGGGATTGGTGTCATAAATCTCTCTTTATTCTCGTAGTTTGTAAACAGATTGTCATCAAATATAGCACATAGCCTATAATTTATATTATATCAAATATAACATAATTTATAGTTTTAATACTCTCAATAATTCATGGTATTTAATATAAATCTAATTTATATAAATTTATTTATATGAATTTCATCCATATAATTAGTACGATTGTTTTCAAATATAGAAAAATAAACCAAAATATTTACAAAATTTAGAAAAATTATAGAACTATTAATGATAGACGCTGATAGACACCGATAAATATTTACAAAATTTAGCAAAATATTTACAAAATTCTATCAGTGTCTATCAAAGACATAGATAGACACTGATAGAAGTCTATCAACGTCTATTAGCGATAGTTCTAAGATTTTGCGATATCTGGTAAATATTTTTATAGTTTTACCATTTGAAATAATTTCTCTAATTAGTATTTGAATCATATCAAATATTTAATTCCTCTCAAAATAAACTTTACATTAGAATATATCAACTACATTATAGTAACTATATCACATATAATTAATTTAAATATATCATATATAATTAATTCCCTCAACTAATTTGAAAATTTCAAATTAATCCAAAATTAATTCTCAATAATCCATGTTGAGCTACAGAGAGGACCTTATGGACTTGCAAATTGAAACTCAAGTGGTAGTTGAATAATTAATTAAACTCCTTTAATTAAATTACTCAACATCCATTAATTGCCAGTCACTCCACTAAAGACTGTCAGCTGCACTCTCTGCAGATATATTTTCATGTCCATTGGATATAACCAATCAATAGTGCGATGACCCTTCACAAATTGCCCGTAAGTACAGTTGGGACAAAATTACCATTTTTTCCCTGTAGTTACATATAACTTCTTAAGTACCACTGATCCCTCAAATAAACAATAAGTCATAGTCCAACTATGATCAAATCCCTCTCGAACCAAGAGAGGGTGTGACATCAAATTGTTCAAGCCCCGAAATTAGCCCTTAAGAGAGCAATTTATCTACTTACCCCGACATTAACGAAGGAGAGAATTCCATCTGGTGTAGCTGTGTTCCCAGCTCCCCAATCAGATGAATCCCCAAAATGGTAGGCTTATTAAGTCGACAATCTGGCCATTCTCACACATGCAAATCAAAGGATCGCCTTCATTGGAAGGAGTTCATAACTCACTCAAGATTCAGGTTATGTCACCTACGGTCATCCTGGTGAAAAGTAAGTCTCTATTATTAACGACGTTTTATAATGAGACTATTTATTTTGTGGTTCGATCTTATACAAACTCTTTTGTATAGAACACCTCACTCACATTTCTCTACATGAATGATCAAGATTAGATCATTTATAGCACTTTACAATAATTGTAACATCTACAAAGCGAGTCGTATACGTAGTGACACCAGGATAAGGTACCTAACCTTATCCATCTACTACAGACCATTTAGATTATCACTTAAACATGATCCACCTGTATGTCTCTACATACATGTTTAAGCTATAGAAGATAACCTTGTATGTTAATTTAACCTTGTATGTTAGTTTATTGGTTTTGTGTGTTAATACTATTAAACTTCGAATAAAAATCCTCAGATTTTATTAAATAAACAAATTACTTGTACATTACAATTACAAACTACAAAATACACAAGATTTAGTGGGGTGTACATCATAAAAGTCATACTAATATAAAAGTACACAGTACAAAAAAACTAGGGCATAATACGCACCCAACACATATTTTCCACTTGTCCTAGACTAGATGTGACATGTCTCGCAGACCCATACTCTGTAGGTGACCTTCAAACACCTTAGTCGTGAGGGCATTTCTAAACGGATCAATAACGTTATGCGCCAAAGCTATCTATGTGACAATCACATCCTCTCGATGCACAATCTCTCAAATGAGATGATACTTCTACCCTATATGCTTCTCGCATTTGTGACTCCTAGGCTCTCGAGAATTAGCCACATCACCACTATGATCATAATAAAAGGTGATGGAATTAGACATATCTGGAACCACTTCTGGATCAGTTAGGAACTTCATGAGCCACACAACTTCTTTAGCAGCTTCAAAAGCTACTACATACTTAGCCTCCATAGTGGAGTTAGCAATGCACCCTTGCTTGGTGCTCCACTAAACTATTGCCTCTCTATTAATAGTGAACACTGATCCTGATGTGGATTTCCTAGAATCCTTATCAGTCTGGAAATCAGAGTGTGTATCTAGTAAGGATTAAATCCTTAAATCCATACACGTCCATGTCGTCCCTCATTCCCTAAAGATACTTGAGGATGTTTTTAACGGCATTTGAGTGGTCAAATCCAAGATTAGACTGATATCTACTGACCATCCTACCATATAGTAGATGTCCGGTCTAGTATATAATATCGCATACATCAGGCTACCAACAATCGATATATAGAGGATCCGTCTCATTTTCTCAACCTTTTGAAGTGTCTTAGGACACTGTTCCTTAGAAAAAATAACTCCATACCTGAAAGGGAGAAAGCTTCTCTTGAAGTTCTCCATCGAAAACTTGACACACATCTTGTCAATGTACGATGCTTAAGATAGGGTCAATGTGTTACTCTTTCGATCTCTAAAGAACTGAATGCCCAGAAGAAACTGCATGTGAAACCCGAATTTCCATTTTCCTTACTTAAGCATGTAATAAAAGGAATTAACTAAGTATAAGTTAAATCCTACGTTAAAAAATGGAAAAATTCTAAGTGTTTAAATAGATTGTTTAGTAGCTTTGAAATAAGCCGTAACTAGTGAAAATTTGGTTAAGTATGAATCCAAAAAGAACTATGCGTTGAAGGCTAGGAAAAATAGCTAAGTATTAGACAATGCGTTGACCTTATGCTAAGCATTGGTGTTGTGCCATGCGTTGGCCATGAAAATTTGAAAAGTTATTTGGGCATTGAAAGAGGCTAAAGTGTGGCTAAGAGGAAAGCCTATGCGAGCACAAGCATGCGGCAACCAATGTCTTAAAAGGTTAGCAAAGCATGCGGTAGCCTCATGTTGTGCAGACATGGGCACTGGGCGTTGGAGTTGCTCGCGTTGGTTGATCGTGGAGTAAATAAGCAGAGTTACACGATGAGATAGACAATCGTGTAGTGAGCAGTGCTACATGATGAGGTATGCGATCGTATAGTAAGTGAACGACACTACACGATGAGGTAGACGATTGTGTAGGCGGGCACTGAACGATCGTATAGCAAATGCATGGAGCTAAGCGATGCGATAGGTGATCGTGTGGAATAGTGTGGTGCTAGACGATGCAGGAGTCCCGCTAAATGATAGCGCTATGTGATGGGCAATAGCACTATGCGATGATGCGCTAGGCGATAGCGATGATGTGCTAGACGATAGCCACGATGCGCTACATGATGAGCAAGAGTTGTACGGTAGGCTGTGTGCTATGCGATAGACGCAGGCCCTATGCGATGGTGCTATGCGGTAGTATTACTAGACTATGAGCTAAGCGATAGGACAAGCCATGGTGGACGCATGGTGAAATGTCTTTGCGTTGTTAGGGCTGGCAGTATGTAAGGCTTGTGAGGTTAGTTGCGTTGGCCTTGAGCAAGAGACTAAGGACGTTGACAAGCAACAAGGAATACATGCATTGGTCATGAGGGATGCATTAGCAAGAGCCTAGGCGATGGTAAGCTATACCATGAGGTGTTGAGTTGAGACATAGCTTGACTCAAAGATTGTTATGCGTTGGTGATGTGTTATGTGCCAAGGACATCCGAGGCATGTGGGCACATAGGACAAGGCTAATAGTATGTGTTGAAAGAGTGTTGGTTATAATCCTAGTTGAGCGCATAGGCCAAAGGTAAGCCATGCGAAAGAGAAGGATATGCGGTCAAGGATGAGCTTTGCAAGCCTCTAGCATATGTGACCAAGTTGCGTCAATTGAATGCACAAGGTAAGGTTGCGTTAATTAGACATGGCACAATCGAGGTTAGTAGGTCGAATATGGGAAAAGATGTTAGGCGGCAATGGCTTAAAGGGTGTTATATTGAGGTTAAAAGGACACCTCAAAGGCACAAAGATGGGATGGACGCATATGAAGTTGGATGGACGCATTTGAGGATAGTTTGACGCAAAGGCCATGCAAGGGAGCGATCGGCGAAGATGGCTTGCGACCATAAGGAGGTGGAATGTGCCCATGGTGATGCTAAATCATTCGAACGTGTGGCTTGTTGGGGAGAAATCTTGGGCTCTAAGCAAGTGAGGTGGATGCACAAGTAGGCATGCAAATTTGAGTGGGGCTACCAGAGAAGAAGCTCTAAGGAATCGGGCTGGAGAGTGAATAGAAGACAGAAGGGTCGAGCTGTCGAGTAAGCTTGGGCCAGTCTTGATGTTTTGATGATTTCAGCAAAATCAGAGGATTTCGGAGCTAAGATTGTAGGTATACTTCTTGAGAAAATTTAGAACATGTTTACAGAAGGAAGTATCTTAAGATAAGATCTGGAACTATGAGTAATCTAAGCTTATAATTGAATCTGGAATTTAGGGTTCAAAAGGGAAACCAAGGAAACCTAAGGAACTTCAGAGAGGAAAGTTCCTAACCAACCAAGGTGAGTGGTTGATCTATCATTTGTATGGTTGATTTCTATATATATATATATATATGATTAAATATATAGGTTGTATTTGAAATAATGGCATGATCGGGAAATATGTTTGTCTAGATATTTGATTTGTGTTGTTGTAACAATGCATGTACATTTCCATTAGGAAATGGGATTCATACCTGAGATATTTTTAGCACGCTTGGTGGTATGCTTGGCTGGGATTATCAGAACATCTGGCTGGGATTGTCAGCATACCCAAACATGGCTAACAAGAAATGTCGACATGTGCACAGTCGACGAGTTATAAGGTATTGAGCTTCTGTCCACGTTGGTCATCACGGGATATTCGCGGAGAATACCCGGGAAATATACGTAATCATGCCAGGGTTTTCTAGCTGACAGGGTGAGGAGATTACATTTTGCTATGTGATTGTTGTTGATTGTGGAATTGTTTTCCTAAAGATGAACTTCTAAAATCAAACCTATGCTTGTTTAAAGTTTCCACTCACTGAGCTTTGTCGCTCATGTTTTCCATGTTTTATGTCTTCTTCCCCCTTCCCCAACCCCCCCCCCCCCCCCCCCCCCACTAAGGTAGTGGAGGTTAAGGAGTTCCAGGATGCTGCTAAGGTCAAGGTCTACCACAAGCAACAGTTACACTTCCGGAGGGTTTTACAGTTGTTGTTGTAAACTTTGTAGTTAAGTCTTAGAGTTGTATAAACATTTCATGGTTGTAATAAAATGGGCCTACTTAATTAGTTGTTGTTATCTCCTTGACTTAAAGTTTATTGGGTATAGTAAAGAGGTTCAGTTGGCAGTAGGTATCATAAAAGAGTGGTATCTGCAGTCCCTCATGCCTCTCCTCGGTATCACAAGTGCGGGCTCGGGGCGGGGTGTGACACTGCACCTCTCCCAAATCTTTCATTTGGAATTGGATCGCTAACCAATTTTTTATTTTAGTCAGTACAATTACATCATTCCTGATGAGTTGGATATCGTCTAAATACAACACAAAAAAAAACTATTGATTTATTGATGATTCTTTTGCAAACACAAGGTTCATCAACATTTTGATCAAAACCATAACATTTGATCGTAGTATCAAATCTTATATTCAAAGATCGAGAAGCTTGTTTCAATCCATAAATGGACCAATTAAGCTTGCAAACCATTTGCCCTTGATCTTGGATTATGAATCCCTCAAGCTGCTCCATACATATGTTCTCCTCAAGATTTTCATTTAGAAAAGCTAAATCTCATAGTCATAATATGAGACAATGGACAAGAGTTTTCAGATGATAGACTTCAACATGGCAATAGGTGAGAAAGTCTCCTTATAGTCGACTCCTTCAACTTAGGTATAACCCTTTGCCACAAGACTATCCTTGAAGGTTTGCACCTTCCCATCAGCAACCTGTTTTCTCTTGTAGAGACATTTGCATCATATAGGTTTAACTTCATTAGGTTGATCTACAAGATCCTGAACTGAATTGAAGTACATAGTTTCCATTTCGAGATCCATAGCTTTGATCTATTCACCCTTGTCAACATCCTCCATTTTCTTCTTATAAGACAATGGATCATCAACATCTTCGTTAGCTACGATAGCTAGGGTTCTTGTTAAACCCATATACCAAGCAGGGGGTTCATAACTCCCACTACGTTGAGGCTCCCTCAACATTTGAGGTGGATTTGACCTACTAGATGAACCAACTTCAATAACTTTTGTTGACGTGTTTGGTTCTTCAATAACTCGTGTTGAAGGTTCAGTAGTTTCACTGAAAATTTTACTTAACACTATAGTATTGGCTGGCTTATGCTCCCCTATGTGATTCTCTTCTAAAAAGTTAGTGTTTTTCAACACAAATAATTTATTATCTTTAGGATCGGAGAAGTAACAACCTCTCGTTCCTATAGGGTAAATTATAAATAGACCGAACCATGTTCAATAGGGTTCGATTTCTCCATTTTGATACACCATTCTGTTGAGGTGTACCAGGTGCCTAGAGTTGGGATACAATTCGATATTCTATCAAATAGTCTTGGAATTTCAAATCCATATACTCTTCATCTCGTTAGAATGAAACGTTTTAATTGTTTTATTTAATGCATTTTCAACTTCAGTCTTGTACTCCTTGAACCTTTCAAAGACTCCAGACTTATGTTGTATTAAATAAACATACCCATATCTAGAATAATCATCAGTAAAAGTGATGAAATATTTAAACCCTCCTCTTGCCTTAACATTCATCAAACCACAGAGGTCTTAATGTACAAGTTCTAGGAGTTCTTTGGCACTCTGACCTTTTCTAGTAAAAAATCTTTTAGTCATTTTGCCTTCAAGGCATGACTCATATACAGGTAAAGAACTTTCTTCTAACTCGTTTAGAAGTCCATTCTTCACCAATCTCTCAATCCTATTGAGATTTATGATCCTAATCTTAGGTGCAAAAGATGGACATTTTCTTTAAGAGAAATTTTCTATCTTTGATTCTGAGTTATCGACGCATTAAACAGTTTAGTATTTAGAAGAGTTTTTATTGCTAACGATTCTAGCATATAAAGATTTTCTTCCAGCTTAGCTGAACAAATATTAATACCATTTTTGTAAATAAACAATTTATTTATAGAAAAATATAAAGTATAATTTTTTTCAATTAAACACTTTATAGAAATTAAGTTCCTTTATAAGTCAGGAACTACATATATATTTTCCAAAAAAAATATAACTTTTCTGTAAAGTAAGTTGGAGTCCTGCCACTACACTCATAAACACAACTTGCCCAACCACACGCATCATCATCTCACTAGGTGCCAACTGCTGCTAGAATCAATTCCATGAAATGAAGAACAAATGTGGTTAGTGGCTCCTAAATCAATTATCCAGGTTGAATCATCCCCATTAAACGCGTTTCCAATACAAGTAAATCGCATTTACCTTGCTTGGCCTTCTCTTTTTCCACCATGTACTTGGGACAATTCCTCTTCCAATGTCCCTCCTGGTTGCAATGGAAAAATTTTCCTTTGCAGCCTTGGCCTTCTTGCCCTTTTGGGTAGCAACTGGTGGGTTAGCTTTCTCCTTTTCACCTTTCTTCTTCTTCTACTACTTTTTGGTGTCAAAAGAAGAAGACATAGACTTCGTTCTAGAGGTCGAAACTCTGAAGAACTTTTTGGAGGACAAGATAACATTTGTCTCACCCTTTTGTTCCTTGACTTTCATAAATGATTGGAAAGTCTGCAACTCATTGAGCAAGTGGTCAAGTTGTAGACAATTCTGTTCATAACAGCATTGCTACGGAACTATAGGAAACTTTTAGGTAAAGTTTCCAAGATGAAGCTAACCTAACTGGCCTTATCAATGACAGATTCATTCATCTCGGCCACGTTAAAGTGGACCATCATGTTGAGAACATGTTCTCGAATAGAAGCCCTCTCTTGCATACGGGCATTAAAGATGAATTTAAGAGCATAATACCTAAGTTGAGCGGACAGTTGTTCGAACATTCCCTACAGGGACTCCATGATCTCACAGGTAGTGAGCATGGGCTCATGCTTCTTCAACAAGACTTCAGTAAGGCTTTCCATGATATATGCTCTGACCTTTTCATTTTCCCTTACCCAGTGCTCGTATGACTTTTGAACATTTCGAGTGGAATTTTAAGCTGGTATTGGAGGACATTCCTCCACTAAGACAAATCTCAAATCATCAATGATCATAACTGTATTAATAGTGTTTTTCTAGGTGATGTAATTTTTGTCACTTAATTTGTCGGCGGGAAGCATATTTAATGTTGCGGAAATCATTTTGGAAAAATTGCTTAAGCATATAATTTATTTATATTAGTATTCCATGCATTACCCATTTTGCAAAAACCAATCAAATTTAGCAAAATAATTTAATGCACCCTATGTGACATCTATTTTGCAATGATGTTTCAGTGAGAAGGGTAAAAGCCACCGTAGAGTGATCTAGTACCCCTTCACTGAAATGAGACATCTCAACCAATATATAGAACAACTTCTTGTTCTTGTAAATGTTAGTCACCATTGTTCGGTGGGATGTGTTGACATACATCTTGCTCCCACTTACTATAAACACTCTTTCCATTTACCTTGATATTGACTTATACAAACAACACCCGAGGGGGACCAAGCAAAGGTACCTGGAGGCCGAGCATAGGTCTCACACTGTGAACTATGAGGGAGAAATGTGAAAAGGAAAAATGAAATACCATATACCCCATTTTCCTCCCACTGAGTTTTCTACTTAGGGTTAATTAAACATAGAAAAATATGGTTATTTATTTTATTAAGTGATTGTTTAAGTTTGCCCAATAGTAACACTTAGTTTGGATAGTTAAACATTTTAATAAATTTTAATCAACAATTGCATGCTCATAGCAAATCTATCTAACTCCCCTTACAAGTCAGTTCCCAGGTAGGGGTGTTCCATTTCCATAAACTTAAATACCCTAGCTTAGGTAGAACTAGCCATAGACAAAAGTCCTTTATAGATACATTTGCTCCATTTTTAATCTTTTATTCAAACCAATTTAATCCTATTAAACTGATTGAAATGATTAAAATAATTTCGAATCTCATTAGAAAGATTGTGAACTTAGGTCTATGTGAACCATATTTTAAACTATTTCAAAAAAATATTTTATCATAAGTTTGCATGCAATTATGAATTATTAATTTTAATTTCTAATTTCATTTAATTATAACAATTATAAAATAAATGAAACAAATTAAAACCATACATTGCATTTAATGACATACTTAGTAAAATTATAACATTTAAAAAATTATCTAAAATAGTGTCATGCTTCATCCAATCTCAATTTCATTACTTAACATACATAACAACTATATAAAGTAATGAAATAAAAATAATAACATTCATACATTCAACTATATATTATAACGCCTATAATATAAATGATGCATGACAATGTTATTATGCATGGAAACATATATTATAACACTTATATTATATAATGCAAGAGCTTACTATAAAATAAATCATGCAACTATATTATAACATTTATAATATTCATGATGTGTGATTAATGCATAACCTATGGTGGGATTTTACCATATGACATAAAAATAAACCATACAACAAATGCATAATTTAAAGAACAATTTATGGACCCGGATTGGACTCCTAAACCATTAATTAATTAATATAACATTTATATTAATTTAATTAATTAAAAAACTAACTATTACATCAAGAACTACAGAACCGAACAAAAAAAAACTCCAACCAAGCCGCGAACCACTCAAACCAAGTGAATCGGATGCAAATTGGTTGAACAATGAACTTAACCGTTCACAAAAATAAAATTGGGACCAAGAATGCCACTTTGATACTGATAATTGGTAGAAATAAGAGTTATTACAACTCAAATAAGTAAAACAATGAGAGAATGCGATGATAAAATAAGCAATATCATGTCCAAATACGCTAAACTAAAAGGAATTGTAATCGCAAGCGCCCATCGCATAAAAACAATTAATTTATTTATTTTGTGCAGGAAAAATGCGATGGCGAAGTGAAATTGCGATCCAAAGGAATAAGGTGTCAGCGCGGTTGAAGATTGCGATCGCAAATCATGCGATCATATGCGATCGTGAGAAGTTTCTTAACAAGGTCACCGCATAAAGGCTGCAGATCAAGGTGACAACATAATAAATCACGATAAGACAGAAAGTCTGATAACGGTCGAATTTGAATTTAGTTGACAAGCCATTAAAGCCACACTGTAGAAACTACACTCAACTTTCGGTGACCATTAATCGGCGCATCAAAGTAGGGGAATTAATGACTGTTCATCATTGCAATCATTAGCAAGAAAGGTTGCTTCACCTTGAGCTCTATAAATACCAAAGGCCACGGGTGTAAAAAGGGGTTAACGAGTTTTAGAGCTCAACATTTTTAGAGAGTTAGTTTGTTTGTTCACGCACATACTCATACATATACTTAGAGGATGGAAAAGAACAAGGAGACGAAGAAGTAGAGAGATCATTCTCAGACAGATCGAGAGACTGCTAGAAAGCGTTACAAAGGAGAGAGGGCCAAGGCTTGCGAGAGCAAGAATACACATCTAGAACAGAGTTGGAGTGAAAAAGAATAGTGTAAAAGGTCACGAGAAGCAAGACATTGCTTACCAGGCTTCTTATCTCTCAATTCCATTTGTTATTTTGTATTCAGTACTTTATTTATAGAAAATGGAAATCTCATTTGATCTATGTTCAATCTCTCCATACTTCGCATGAGTAGCTAAATTTCTGAACGGGTTGAGAAGTACTTAGCTAGCATGACTTAAGATTTTACATTTTATGCGATCATCTTGTCTTATGTATGCGTCATTCACCCTTTAGATATACTTGAGAGAGTAGTCTAAAGATAGAATCTAGACTTGAGAGAGTTAGATTAGAATCTAGGCGGATTAGAATCGCATAAGCAAGAAATAGAAACTTATTAACACATTGCGTGCGCCCTAGAAATAGGAATGATTGTATGCGGTCACCTTGTTTTATGTGTGCATCATTCATCATCGCATAGAAAAGAGTAGAGGCTTAGACATAAGTCCTATCGACTGTTTCGTATACACATCGCATGTGTCCTAGAAAAAGGAATTATGGCATTCCGCATTGAGAAATGGTGTGTTGTTATTTGTGTGTAGCATGATCGCATAACTTGTGCGTAATCTTAGGAAGTGTTAGCTTAACCCCTTCTCAACCCCTTCATTGCATACTTATTGTAACTCCACGTGTTCATCAACTCTGCATTCAAACTCTGTCGCATAGGAAAAACCTTAATCAAAACACCATCCACTTCATTTATTTTTACTACCACAAGAGAATCAAAGTGACTGTCGCATATTTACTTAGTAGTCCTTGTTTTCGAGCTTGGACTTACCAGGAAACCTAATAAGGCTTATACTTGGGTCTTGTTAGGAAAACTTGCATGATCACTGCATAACGCACATCACCATAAACTCACATCATAATGCATCAGAATTTACACGCATCAAGTTTTAAGCGCCATTGCTGGGGACTACGGTACATATTGTGCGAACAGCAACCTCTTTGATTTTCTTTATAGCTTTCGACCTCTATGCACTGCCATTCCTTCAAGATGGGAAGAAGCAAGTGTCGCATGAGCGAAGGACACACTTCTAAGCCCAACTACGACCCAGAGATCGAAAGAACATTCCGAAGAAGATAGAGAGACAACTGCCAACAACAAGGAAGAACTCACAGAATGGTGGAGCAACTGGAAGAAAGAGCCGCAAGTGCAAATAACATAATGGCAAATCCTATCCTCCTAGTAAATGACCGCATTAGACCCATTCGGGACTATGCATCGCCTAACTTGTATGATTTCACCCCAGAAATCATAAGGCCAGCTTTGGATGGATCGAGGTTCGAGATGAAGCTGGTTATGTTATGATGATCCAGACAGCCAGAAAGTTTGGTGGATGGCGTGGGGAAGATCCGGACGCCTATCTCCAGAGCTTTATTGAAATTTGTAACACTTTTGTGTTCCCGAATATCTCTGCTGAAGAAGTTCGACTCACGCTATTTCCATTTTCGTTGTGCAATAAAGCAACGAAATGGGCATACTCCCTCGAACCAAGGGAGATAACTTCATGGGAACAGGATGTCAAGAAGTTCATGAAGAAGTATTTCCCTCCTACAGAGAATGCCAGAAGGAGGAAGTTAATCACAAATTTTGAACAAGAAGAAGACGAATCACTCTCGCCGCATTGGCGAGGTTTATGAGATTAGTGCGAGATTGCCCGCACAATGGATTTTCGGATTGCCTCCAAATGGAAATTTTCTATCATGGATTAAATCCTGTAACGCAGATAGCCGCCAATGCAGCAGCAACAGGCGGTTTGCTAGATAAGACTTATGATGAGGCGAAGAACATTTTTGATCGCATATCGAAAAATCATGAAGATTGCCAAGAAAGCGATCAACTAGTAAAACCAAGAGAAGGTAACGCAAATAATGGTGTCATCGCATCTTTGCAAAATCAAATGAATGCGATGATAAATCTGTTATAGGGCATCGCAATCAACAATCTTGGAACTCAAAGAGGGCAAGTCAATGAAATACAATAGACGAGCACCAGTTGTGGTACACGTGGAGAATCGCATTCGATTGAAAAGTGTCCAAGAAACCCATAGTCAATCTACTTTTTCAAAAACAATCCTTTCTCAAATACATACAACCCCGGGTGGAGAAACCACCCTCATTTTGCTTGGAAAAATAACCAACAACAAGGATATCAACCTATGGCGCAAAATGAAGGACCGCTAGGACTTTTCGAATGAACTAATTGTCAACAGAAACAACAAGCCAGCAGCTCGTAAGCACTGCTGTCATCCTCTCTAGAGAACCTGCTAAAACAGTACATTGAAAAGAATGAGACGATCCTCCAGAACCAGGTGACTTCCATTTGCAATCTAGAAATCCAAATAGGAAATATTGCGGGAGAGCTAAAAAAATAGACTGCAAGGGATGCTACCGAGCTCAATTGAGCTCCCATGCAACCTGAGGAACACAAGGAAAGAGCACTGCCAAGCAGTCACCCTACGAAGTGGAAAGACGACAGTGGAAGAAAAGAAGCCTAGCAGGACCAATCCGAATGCGATGGAATTAAAGAAACCGTTGACGCAACATGAATCAGAAGAGCCTGAGACAATGGAACCGGAAGTTGCAACCACTTTCAAACCTCTGGACCACAAAACATGGAAGGTACAACTACCACCATTCCCGCAAAGACTGAAAAAGAAGCAAAATTATGAAGGTCAATATCATCGCTTTCTGGAATTATTAAAATAGCTACACATCAACATTCCTTTTACAGAAGCGATAGAGCAAATGCCGAAATATGCCAAGTTTTTGAAGGATATGGTGTCGAAGAAAAGAAGTATAGGAAAGTTTGCTACGGTGGTATTAACAAAAAAATAAAATGCTATAATCCTACCGAAGATGCGCGACCCAGGTAGCTTTACGATACCTTGCTCAATTGGCGGGATCTACATCTGTCGAGCATTATGCAATCTTAGGGCCATCATAAATATAATGCCCTTTCAATCTTCAAATAGTTGAATGTGGAGCAGCTGACGCCCACGACAGTGACTCTCCAACTTGCAGACAGGTCCCTAGTACACCCTGAAGAAAATTTAAAGGATGTCTTGGTCATAATTGATATATTCATTCTACCAGCGAACTTTATCATTCTAGATTTCGAGGCGGACAAAGATGTGCCTATCATATTGGGACGACCATTTTTATCCATTGGTCGTGCCCAAATAGATGAGCACAAAGGAGAGATCACGATGAGTATAAATGGGAAGAAGCTCAGGTTTAACATAATAAAGGCAGTGAAGTATCCAGAAGATGAAAACCTATCTAAATCTGACAATGAAAATAGTTGCGATGAATAATTGGTGTCCGAAGAAGAAGATGAAGGAGAGGATGCAACAACATCCATAGAAATCTTCCATGTAATCATGGAGATAGTAAACAATGAAGAAAAGTTGAATTTAAAGGAAGAGAGAAAAACATAGAAACCTTCCTTAGAGCAACCACCTATCTTAGAGCTGAAATCTTTGCCGAGTCATTTGAAATATGTTTTCCTTGAGCAAAATGAAACCTTGTCGGTAATAATATCTTTTACATTACTAGAAGAACAAGAAAATGCGCTGCTCAGCATCCTGAAGAAGTATATAAAAGCAATCAGGTGGATGCTAGCAGATATAAGAGATATTAGCCCAACATATTGCGTATAGAATTCAACTCGAAGAAAACCAGAAAGGCACTGTCGAACATCAATGGAGACTGAACCCTACGATGAAGAAGGTTATAAAGAAAGAGATCATTAAATGGTTGGATGCTGACATCATATACTCAATCGACGATAGCACGTGAGTAAGCCCCGTGCAATGTGTTCCCAAGAAGGGTGGAATGACGATAATCCCAAACGCAAACAACAAATTAATATCTATTAGAACCGTCACTGGCTGGCAGATTTGTATAGACTAACGGAAGCTTAATGCAGCGACGAAGAAGGATCATTTCCCTTTACCATTTATTGATCAAATGCTAGACCGACTAGCAGGAAATCTGTTTTCTAAATGGATATGCGGGCTACAACCAGATAATGGTCACACCAGAAGATCAAGAAAAGACCACATTCACCTGCCCATACGGAATGTTCGCTTTTCGACACATGCCGTTTGGATTATGCAATGCGCCAAGCATGTTTTAGAGGTCCATGATGGCAATCTTCTCCAAGTATCTCGAGGACTCGGTGGAAATCTTTATGGACAATTTCTCAATTAACGGGCAAATAGATGACGGGCAGAAATGCATGTCATTATAGGCTTTCTATTTAGAATTATGAGGGTTGTTAGGTAGAATATGCGGCAATTATGCTAGGAATTCATGAGAAAATGAGTTTTCGTCCATCGGTATTAACAATCTCGGCTAACCCATTATTATGCGTTAATATGCGCGATCGCATGCACGATCGCATGGATGTTGTGGCCATCGACCGTATGCATCCATCACATAAAAGTTGCGACCGTCAAGCGAACGAGGTCATTGTAGAGAGATTACGGCTACAGAATAATAAACATAATAGAGGGATCACCGCAAGGTTAGTGGTATGCAAACATGAACGCATACCTCGAGAGTATCAAAATATGATGTTGACATTTCACCTACCACGCCGTTAGCAGCAGAGATTCAGAAAAGGACCATTGCGTCGCGAGTGTCAGATTCAGAGCAGGTCAATTAATGCTATCGACAAACAAGCTCTATAAATAGAAGCCATTGAGCAGAATTTCAGACCATTCAAGGTTTTTCACCTGAGGCTCCTTGCCTTAGGGCGGATCTTTGTGATCCAGACCAAAGCGTGAGAAGATAGCTTGAGAGTTCTTTATCCCCTTCAATCTTTCCGAGTGACAATCGAAGCCTTCGCCGGAGTTAGAGCTCAAGAGAGTCGACTCCACCGCCTATCCATGGCACCACCGGCAGTCTTGACACACATCTGCTAGAAGCAAGACATTGCTTCCAGCTAGCCCTCCATTTTTCTTCTTTCCTTTGTATTCTATTACATTTTGGCTTAAGGAATTAATACATTTTGTGATCAATGCATTTCTATATTTCCTTCGACTCCATCTCCATCTTCATTTACTTGGTATCCTTTACTTTCATTGCATGACTAAGTAAGACTGCTAGAGTTTCACATACTTAATCATGTGACATAGGAATATGAAGCATGTAGCAAACAACTAGGAGGTGCGCGTTAAGCGAGTGTTGTGAGAAGACCTTATTTGCTTAGTGTGAAGCTGTAACAATGCTTGTCTATAGGCAGATGCAATGCTTATCTATGAGTAGAATCAGTAGCAACTAACTGCCCGAGAGAGTAAGTGGTTGGTCACATCAAACAATGTAAGCAAGTTTTCACTAGGGATAGGAATAATCTAACGTCAACAATGTGTATGCGATTACCTTGTCTTATGAGCGCATCATTCATCATTTAGGCATACTTAGAAGAGTAGTCTAAAAACAAAATCTAAGTCTCGGGAGAGCGGATTGGATAGCATAAGCAAGAATGGGGATCTTAGGAATAAGCTCCGTTTGCTACTACACAGTGCATGCACCCTTTAAGTAGGTTATGGTGGTATGCGGTCATCTCGCTTATACGTAAGAGCATGTGAGCGGGCATATGAAGGCCTAGAAATCGACTTCTCGACACGATCGCATGTACATCGAATGCGTCTACGTCAAGTGTGTATAGCATGATCGCATAGCTTACGTTGGCTGGAGTTGCCCTTACGGTCAAGATTAGTCTTGCAGTGAAGACAACTTCACCTTTTCATCTAATTTTCCATGCATTTACTATGCGTTAACAGTTGCCGTGTCTCTACCTCTCAATCATACTTCCACCGCTTGATCTGTTAATTAGGAGTAGGAGTACTGCTTAGCTTATCACCCTCATCGTTCTTTTATTTATTCGTCGCATACACATCACCGCTTACCATTTAGCTACAAGTCCCTGAGTTCGACCTCCAATCACCCGAGAAACTTGCGTTCTCATTATACATGGCGAGAGCACAAGAAAACTTGTGACAGGAACGCATGGTCATTACATAAGAGAATAACGCATACATTTCATCCCAATGCATGACCACCTACACATGAGAATCAACGCATAACTTAAGACATGTACCACATATATTGCGTTTACTAATTATCGTCATCAAGTTTTTGGCGCCGTTGTCAAGGACTTGGTAGCTAATTGTTTGTTGAGTTTTGTGTTTTTGCAGGCAACCATTTTACCTTGAGAGTATTGTAGCTTGTGCGACCACGTTGAAAATAGTATTGAAGTGTAGGCGATGCGTCGGAAGCCAGTATTGACTCCATGACTATAGACTTGTAAATTGATTTTCTAAGCATATATGAATATGGACAATGATGAATTTGAATCATACAAGCTCATGTTGCCATAAACTTAATGACTTGGAAAGATGGAGATGGAATGTGGATGTTGTGTTATGCTTATTTACACTTTATGCGATACTACTTCTAGATGTATGCGTTATTAATGAAATGTTTGTAGTATGCTATGCGTTGTCACATGTTTTCTTGCACTGAAACCAAGTATAATTCCAATGCAAGTTTCTCAGAGTAAACCGAGATCGAACACAGAGATTTTTGTCGTTAATGTGTTACATTGGTGATATATGCGACCGGTTTTTACAATTAATAAAGATTGTGTGTTTGTACAGAAAAGTAAATTACGGTAAAGTAAAATTGTGCAGATAAACTAAAGTTGCATTAATAAAATAAATTGCGATGAAAATAAACCTAAGCTAATGTGATGCAAGATACAAGATACATGATATACATGATGCTGAGTTCGAGACTGACTGTGAAGTTTATACAAAGGATTGGTATGCAATGGCAAGTCTTTATGGATGAATCAGAAGAGGAAAGAATAATTAGTACAAACGTCGCAAGTTTGTTAATTGCGTTAAAGATGTAACTAAGGTTCCGCTTTCCTTTGGCGTACACCTCTCGATGATCGGCCGCATTCCCATATCTCTATGGTGAAACAGGGATGAACATGGTGAACGCAAGGTTACTTCCATCTCTAGAAGTACTTCTTGCTTTAGTTAACGCATTCTTCCAACCCTCTCTCGATAGGCGAAATGACATCTTAACTTCTGCTCTTATAGGTGAAGATGCCGTCAAGCATGCCTTGACTAAACTTAATTATTTCCTTAACCCAATTAGTTTACTTGTTTAATTCCTGCTAATTACCCATGGGATTAAGAAAACGTCATGGAGAAAATGAATTATAGGTGAACGGAAATAGACAGAGAAATGATAATGGAAATGATCATAACATTCAATACTAAGATTAAGCGTCTGATACATGGTGTGAATGATAGAGATTTAGAAGATGATACAAGTGATGATGAAGAGATAGAAACAAATACAGAAGAGTGTCAACGTCTTGATACAGATCTGGATGGTGGTTTTGCTTGCCAGCGTGTGGAATGGATGAACAGAAGAGCTTCCCTCTCAGGTTTGTTCGTCTGGTAGAGGTGACCTTCGTACAGAGCTTCAACGATGGGGATCGAAAGGATTTTTTGCCCGGAGACTCACCTCTCGGCCTTGTCTTTTAATTCTTCCCTGATCTACTCTGATCAGTCGCTCAACCAGTCTCTCCCTCAGATCAATATATACATTTTTCTCTATATTCAAGCATATTTTTTCAGTGGAATGGCCGGAGCTATTTATAGGCTAAGCTTTAACTCTCTGACTTGTGGTCCCCAGTTTATTGTTAAGGCAGTTTCAGAAATGGTGGAGTAAATATTCCTTCTGTTACGCAATCAATTCCGTCCGAAATGCACAACGGTCAGTTGTACACACGTCAGAATCCTCCGCATTTATATTGCTCTTTACATCTTCGATCGTTTGTCCACATGCAGTGTTATTTTTTATTACCGCATGCGGTTGAGATTGTATTGATCGCTTAGCTCTTGATCGATTGTCATATGTGCCATCATTGCGTTGATCGTCTATTCATTTCTGAATGTTGGCGCAATGCGACGTAGATGCGTTGTTCAGTTTTTCTTGAGCCATGAACGCATGTGGTGACTTGATTTCCTGCAAAACAGACTCGAAATATTCTTTTCTACCATCGCAATGGTGTCAGTGGGTGTATGACGACAATTTATAATTCTTGCATTTCTTAGCCAATTTCTTTACAATTGACGCAACTTTTCTTCCTTTTGGCAGCAATATCTAAATAAAATAGTATAAATAACTTGTATTTCTACAATTTATCACACCTCCAAATTTAGATATATGCTTGTCCTCAAGCATATCTTCTACTAATGCAATATTGCTCAATTCCTATCCTAAATTTTGCGTCAATTGGTTGCTTCGAATGCTCCACCTAGGCAACATTACTTAACAACGCAATTTTTTTCTATCCTTTAAAATTCCTAGCAAAGCCTTACTTTATTCTTCTATACAAAAAAATTTCTACTAAAAAATGCTTTCTAGTTTTAAAAAGAATGTTTACCTCTTCTTGTCAAAACAACTTGATGCGTCTGGATGCGGTGGTCAAACTTTGCGTCATTTATTAGAGATTGTTGATCATGGTTACACTATTCGTTTTGGCTTGTTCCCACGGGTGTCATGCGAACATCCAACTACGGTTGTGTGCCAATCTCAACTTTAACTCTTGAATTTCAGAGGAGTTGTCTCTTGTTTCTTTCATTTTTATTATTTTTTTTCTCTTTTCATATTGTGTTGTTCTTGAAAACCCACCTTCGTTTTGACTTGCTCCCACGAGTGTCATGCGAACATCCAACTATGAGCAAGCTCCTTTCATAACTTAACTCTTGTTAGGTTGGGAATGTTTTTGGAGTTTCCCTTGCGCTGACATTGGAGTTTTGTATGAAATTTATTTTTTTTAATTATTATTATTATTATTTTTAATGTAAATGAACGCATTTTTCTTAATGACCGCAACACTTGATCTCATCTGCTCAAATCTTCCCCACCCCCAAATTTAGAGATGCGCAAGGTCCTCATTGCATTGTTTGGACAGAATAGACAAACACTTAGAAAAATTTTCAAAAAGAAGGTTTGAGCAGAATTTTAAAGGATAAAAGGTAAAATAGTGTTATAGCCACGAATTAACTAATGTTAATTAGAAAATACAAAGTATGGAAAATGTTACTAAGTATATGCATATAACTCATCATAGCAGTGCAATGAATAACGCAAAATAAAAGATCAAGAATATCGCAAATAATGACAAGGGATGATAAAGAAAAGGCTATTGCGTACTTGAAAGAATTGTTACTTAGTTGTATTAAAAATTAACTAAGTATATAAGGAATTACAATTAACGAAATACAAATTTTTTTTATCATATAAAAAGAATCAAAGAATCAGCTTCTATACCTAGAAAAATAATGAATGAAATTATCTTTTGTTTTTTATTCAGACGGGTGCACGATTAAAAATTAACACCACGCTTCAATTAATGCAAATACATTTTTGCTGAGGACGGGCAACAATGCATATATCGTCGCAACACACCCCTTAACTCAACGCATTTCTGGAGTACGGGTGCACGATATTTCTACCAGCACAACACTACCTCAACATAGTGCGTTTTTGCTAAAGACGAGCTAACAATACATACGAGCACAACATACCCCTCAACGCAATGCATTTGGGTATAATTGATGCAAAGTGTATTTTTTATCATGAAATGCACACATCATCGCGTTGCATACCAATTTTTTTTCCTTTTTAAGTCGTCAATAACGCAAGTCAAGAAGACGTTGCGGTGTTCATCGTTTTATTTAGTCATTCAAAAAAATTTTAAAAACGGCACTACTAATGCATATTAAACATGACATGGAAATACACAAATGAATTAAATTGAAGGTAAATACAGAAAGCATTAAAGGCTAATTCTAATAAGCAGTAAATAACGTAATTTTAGAAAGCAGTAAATAAAAGTTGTAAGGAAAGTAATTAAACATAGATATAGGTGTGCTAATTGAAAGAGTTTTTAGAATTACCGCAATAGCATCCCCTGCAAGCGATTAATCCTGCTTGCCCAAGTCAATGGTCTCCATGTGTCGATCCACATTGCCCCCTGTAGTAAGGCTTAATTCGTTGACCATTGACTTTAAATTCGTTGTTCCCATCTCCAGTTGTCAGTTCCACTGCACCGTAGGGAAATATAGTCTTGATGCGGAATGGCCCAGACCAGCGAGACTTAAACTTCCCTGGAAATAATCGCAAACGTGCGTTAAACAGTAATACCTGTTAACCTTCGACGAATATCCGATTGTTTATGTTTTCGTCATGCCACTTATTGGTTCTCTCCTTATAGATCTTTGCATTTTCGTAGGCATCCCTTCGCCATTCGACCAGCTGATCCCATGCGTTGATTTCATCTGGCTCTAATGACTGAGCCCACCTCTTTGCTTCATCCCGCAGTGTATACAAGAAAATATATAATCTAAGTCCTTCTTGAGTCACACCAGGCATAGAGAATGCACTGCACATATCTACAAAGCTAGTCAAATGAGCATGCGAGTCTTCTCCTTGTAATCCTTCAAATTGTCTCGTCAAATGAGCATGAGATGAGCACATGTCTATAAAGTTAGTCAAATGAGCATAAGAAAATGAGTTTGCGTCCATCGATATTAAGAATCTCGACTAACCCACTATTATACGTTATTATGCGTTCAATTGTTTATTTTTGTAGCAACCGTAGAAAACGATCGCATACGCGGGAGCCAAGCTATCATAGACATGATCGCATGCACGATTGCATGCTTCCATCGTATGGATGTTGCAGCCATCGACCACATGCGTCTATCGCATAGAAGTTGCGACCGTCAAACGAATGCGGTCATCGTAGAGAGATTGTGGCTAAAAAATAATAACCATAAAAGAGGGATGACTGCAAGGTTGGTGGAATGCAAACATGAACGCATACCTCGGGAGTATCGAAAGATGATGTTAACATTTCACCTACCATGTCGTTAGTAATAGAGATTCAGAAAAGGACCATTGCGGCGCGAGTGTCAGACTCAGAGTAGGTCCACTAATGCTGTTAGCTATCAAGCTCTATAAATAGAAGCCATTGAGCAGAATTTCAGACCATCTAAGGTTTTTTTTCTGAGGCTCCCTGCCTGAGGGTGGATCCTTGTGATCTAGGCCAAAGCGTGAGAAGATAGCTTGAGAGTTGTTCATCCCCTTCAATCATTCTGAGTGACGATCGGAGCCTTCATCGGAGTTAGAGCTCGAGAGAGTCGACTCCACCGCTCATCCATGGCACAATCGGTAGCCTTGACACACATCTGCTGGAAGCAAGACATTGCTTTCAGCTGGCCCTCCATTTCTCTTCTTTTCATTGTATTGTATTACATTTTGGCTAAAGGAATCAATACATTTTGTGATCAATGCATTTCTATATTTCCTTCGACTCCATCTTCATCTTCATTTACTTGCTATCCTTTACTTTCAATGCATGACTAAGTAAGACTGCTAGAGTTTCGCATACTTAATCATGTGACATAGGAATATGAAACATGTAGAAAACCACTGGGAGGTGTGCGTTACGCGAGTGTTGTGAGAAAACCTTATTTGCTTAGTGTGAAGCTGTAGCAATGCTTGTCTATAGGCAGATGCAATTCTTGTCTATGAGTAGAATCAGCAGCAACTAATTTCCCAGGAGGGTAAGTGGTTGGTTTCATTAAGCAATGTAAGTAAGTGTTCACAAGGGATAGGAATAATCTTACCTTAACCAGGTGTATGCGATTACCTTGTCTTATGAGCACATCATTAATCATTTAGGCACACTTGGGAGAGTAGTTTAAAAATAAAATCTAAGTCTTGGGAGAGTGGATTGGATCGTATAAGCAAGAATGGTGATCTTAGGAATAAGCTTCGTTTTCTACTACACAGCGCATACACCCTTTAAGTAGGTTATGGTGGTATGCGGTCATCTCGCTTATGTGTGAGAGCATGTGAATGGGCATATGGAGGCTTAGAAATAGGCTTCTCGACACTATCGCATATACATCGCATGCGTCTACGTCAAGTGTGTATAGCATGATCACAAACCTTGCATTGGCTGGGGTTGCCCTTGCAGTCAAGATTAGTGTTGCAGTGAAGATAACTTCACCTTTTCATCTAATTATCCATGCATTTACTACGCATTAACAGTTTTCGTGTCTCTACCTCTCAATCATACTTCCACCGCTTAATCTATTAATTAGGAGTAGGAGTATTGCTTAGCTTATCAACCTCATCATTCTTTTATTTATTCACCGCATACACATCACCGCATACCATTTAGCTACAAGTCCTTGAGTTCGACCTCGGATCACCCGAGAAACATGCGTTCTCGTTATACTTTGCGAGAGCACAAGAAAACTTGTGACAGGAACACATGGTCATTGCATAAGAGATTAAGCATACATTTCATCCCAACGCATGACCATCGACGCATGAGAATCCATGCATAACTTAAGACATGCATCGCATATTTTGCATTCACTAATTCTCGTCATCACGAACGTATGAATTCTGTCTGAAACACTTAGAGAAGATATTAAAAAAATGCGAAGAGACTAATCTGGTGCTGAATTTGGAGAAATATCATTTCATGGTTAACGAAGGAATTGTGCTCGGGCACAAGGTTTCCAATGAGGGGCAAGAGGTGGATAAAGCAAAAATTGAGGCCATTGAAAAACTTCGACCTCCAGCAAATATGAAAGCTGTAAGGAGTTTCTTGGGACATGCAGGATTCTACTGACGATTTGTGAAGGATTTCTCTAAGATGGCTAAAGAACGTATTAATTTCAGCGCCTATTTTGATCGCACTCGACTGGACAAAACCATTCAAGCTAATGTTCGATGCTAGCGATTATGCGATGGGGGCAATGTTAGCACAGAAGGAAAAGACAATGTTACACCCCACCGCATATGCGAGCAGAACATTTAACTCCACCCAGGAAAATTACACTACCACAGAGAATGAGCTTCTTGCGGTCATCTTTGCGCTTGAAAAATTTAGATCTTACTTTTTGGGATCCAAAGTTATAGTTCACACCGACCACTCGACAATAAGATATTTAATGACAAAAAAAGATGCAAGGCCGAGGCTAATCCGATGGGTTCTCCTTCTCCAAGAATTTGTTATTGAGATAATTGACCGCAAGGGAACAAAGAATCAGGTCGCTGACCACCTATCGAGATTAGAGAATCTAGAAGTAGACCGCATTCAGTCGGAGGTGAACGCATCCTTTCCAAATGAGCAGTTGTTTAAACTTGAAGAGCTACCATGGTACGCAGATGTTGTCAATTTCTTGGTCTATAAGAAATTTCCAAAGAATTACACGAATCACCAAAAGAAGCGACTCATTTATGAATGTAAATCCTACTACTGGGACGAGCCAAATCTTTACAGAAAGGGACCAAACCAGATCTTGCGACTCTGTGTGCCAAAGACTTCTTTTCAGCGCGTACTTTTTCAATGCCATGACTCACCCTATGGTTGAAATTTTGGGGGACAACACACAGTAGAAAAAGTGTTACAAAGCGGGTATTATTGGCCAACTCTATTTAAGGATACGCGAGATTATTCTATGAAATGCGACAAGTGCCAACACGCGGGGAACATTTTAGGGAAGAATGCGATGCCGATGAACATTATATTGGAATTGGAACTCTTCGACGTGTTGGGCATAGACTTCATGGGACCATTTCCACCATCAAATGGTCACAAGTACATTCTGTTGGCCATCTATTATGTCTCGAAATGAATTAAAGCGGTATCATGCATTGCAAACGAAGCGGCGATAGTCTCCAGATTCTTATAGAGAAACATCTTCACTCATTTTGGCACCCCACGTGCCATAATAAGTGATGAAGGCTCCAACTTTGTCAATGGCATCATTAACAAACTGCTACTCAAATACAATGTCCATCATAAGATCGCCACTACATATCATCCCCAGATAAACGGCTAAGTCGAGGTGTCTAATAGAGAAATCAAGTTGATTCTAGAAAAGGTGGTGAATCCCTCACGAAAGGATTGGGCCATGAAGTTTGACGATGCCTTGTGGGCATATAGGACTACCTATAAAACACCCATAGGCATGTCCCCGTATGCGTTGGTGTTTAGGAAGGCATGTCATCTACCGTTGGAATTAGAGCAGAAGGCGCCTTGGGTATTAAAGAAGCTTAACTTTGATTTGAAGACTGCAGGGGAGGAGAGAAAACTTTAGTTGCTCGAGCTAGACGAATGGAGACTTCAAGTGTTTGAAAATGCCAAAATCTACAAAGAACGTACAAAGTGTTGGCATGACAAGTGACTGTGTGAAAAGAATCTCCAGGTTGGTCAGAAGGTCATGCTATTCAACTCTAGACTACGACTCTTTCCGGGAAAATTGAAATCACGCTGGTGGACCATTTATAATTAAAGAAATATTCCCGCACGGTGCGATCAAATTAACAAATGAAGAAGGGACCAGCGCATTTAAGGTCAACAGACAAAGAGTCAAGATGTATCATGGAGGAGACTTTCATCGTGAGAAAATCTTCGTGGACCTGAGGAATCCAGAATGAAGAAGAAACGAGTAGTCCTTGCGTTGATATGTGACTCAAACTCACCAGGGAATCTTTTTTCTTAGTATCCTTTTGATATTTTTCTTTCATGAATTTACCTTACTTTTTACATAACCACTCTTTAGAATTACCAACTCTGTCTTTCATACTTTTTATCCTCTTGATATTTAGTAATGATTGTAGTGAACGATTGCGACGGAGCTATGCGATAACCTAAAAACATGCGATCGATTCGATTAGCTTATCGCAATCAAAGGAATCAGCCCATCACAATCAAGGAATCAGCTCACCGCAAGAAAGCATGCGATCAAAGATGATGCGAGCAACAGAGCAAATCTGGGGGTTGTGTCTTTCCTTGACTCATTTTATTTCAATTTTGCACTTCCCGCATCGCATTTTAATATTGCTAAATTATACTATTGCATCCCCTTTAGTTTGACTCAATCTTGAAATTATGATTACTTTATTTGGTCGCCGCATTCTTCCCCATACTAATTATGATTTCGTTGATGAAATTCAAGCCTTTACTTCTTACCGCATGTAGTAGAGTCAAATTAATTTCTAGACAGTCAATTCATGAAACATTTCTAAAATTTAGCAGTCTACCAGTTTTCCTTCAAAACTATTTTTATGAAATTTCCTAAGTTCATCGCATGAGTTATTTCAACTATCAGCAATGAGGACATTGTTCTGTGTAAATTTGGGGGTGCTAGTATTGTTATTTTCAACCTTGCTAAGCCAAAACAAAGGTTGGAATTATGATCCACGCATAAACAATGTGATTGCAACTCCACTGCGGAATAAAGAAATGGGCATGAGTTTTGACTGAGAAAAAGCGCCCTGCTCATAGTTCGATCTCCGCATGACACCTGTGGGGGCAAGCCAAAATGAAAGCTAGGCACTTGGATTAGCGCAAGATCACAAAAAGAATATCTAAATCGCGTAAGGGTAAAAATCACTTGGAACACCCCAGTTGAAGAAAGTTTTGAAATAAATCATGCGATGCCCTGGAAACGAGTAAAGTTTTCTTTTGAAGGTTAAACTTGCAGTCCCTAAAGATTAGAAATATTTTAGGAAGAGAACAAGATAGAAATTAAGAAGGCATTGGTTCATGAAATTTGAATAAGGCACCTTGAGAGGTCTAAGTAGGGCAAAAGCAGTTGACTTTTTAAAGAAAAATATTTAGTTTATGCTTGAGGACAAGCATTGTTTTAAATTTGGAGGTGTGATAACAGGTAGAAATACAAGTTATTACAGCTTAAATAAGTAAAACAATAAGAGAATGCGATGGTAAAATAAGTGAAATTGCGATCCAAAGGAACAAGGTTTCAGCGCGATTGAAGAATGCAATCGCAATTCATGCGATCGTATGCAATCATGAGAGGTTTCTTAAAAAGGTGGCTGCATAAAGACTGCGCATCAAGGTGACAGCATAATAAATCACCATGGGACGGAAAGTTGATAACGGTCGAATCCAAATTTAGTTAACAAGCCGTTAAAGCCACACTGTAGCAAGTACACTCAACTTTCGGTGAGCATTAATCGACGCATCAGAGTAGGGGAATTAATGACTTCCCATCATTGCAATCATTAGCAAGAAATGTTGCTTCAACTTGAGCTCTATAAATACCGAAGCCCACCGGTGTAAAAAAGCAAGGAGACGAGGAAGCAGAGAGATCATTCCCGATCAGATCGAGAGACTGTCAGAAAGCGTTACAAAGGAGAGAGGGCCAACACTTGCGAGAGTAAGAATACACTTCTAGAACAGAGTTGAAGTGAAAAAGAACAGTGTAAAAGGCCACGGGAAGCAAGACATTGCTTACTGGGCTTCTTATCTCTCAATTCCATTTGTTATTTTGTATTCAGTACTTTATTTACAGAAAATGGAAATCTTATTTCAACCTATATTCAATCTTTCCATATTTCGCATTAGTAGCTAAATTTCTGAATGGGTTGAGAAGTACTTAGCTAGCATGACTTAAGATTTTATATTTTATGCGATCATCTTGTCTTATTTATGCATCATTCACCCTTTAGATATACTTGAGAGAGTAGTCTAAAGATAGAATCTAGACTTAAGAGAGTCAGATTAGAATCTAGGCTTGAGAGAGTCGGATTAGAATCGCATAAGTAAGAAATAGAAACTTAGACATAAGTTATATTGCTATTAACACATCGCATGCACCCTAGAAATAAGAATGATTGTATGCGATCACCTTGTTTTATATGTGCATCATTCATCATTGCATAGACAAGATTGGAGGCTTAAACATAAGTCCTATCGACTGTTTCACATACACATTGCATATGTCCTAGAAATAGAAATTATGGCATTCTGCATTGAGAAATGACATGCTGTTATTTGTGTGTAGCATGATCGCATAACTCGTGCATAATCTTAGGAAGTGTAAGCTAAACCCCTTCTAAACCCCTTCATCGCTTACTCATTGTAACTCCACGCATTCATCAACTCTACATTCAAACTCCATCGTATAGGAAAAACCACTTCATTTGTTTTTACTACTGCAAGAGAATCAAAGTAACTATTGCATATTTACTTAGTTGTCCCTGTGTTCCACCCTAGACTTACCAGGAAACCTAGTAAGGCTTATACTTCGGTCTTGTTAGGAAAACTTGCATGATCACCACATAATGCACATCACTGCAAACTCACATCATAACGTATCACAATTTACCCACATCAAATACCAACTGAAGGGTTGCGAGGTCCATAGCAGAAGAGGGATCGGTCCTAATTTTCAAATTTCACAGCAATAATACACATAACTCATTATGCATTATGACGGATTTTACAACATGCTTTTGAAACAAATAAGGAAGATTAAGGTTTAGGATTAACTTACCCTTGAAGAACCAATTCTTCAAGATAATCTTCCTCGAACAATCATGAAATCCCCTTTTGATTACGAACAGGTACAGTAACCAAAAATGGCCATCACAAAGGTAATTCTCTATATTCTCCGTAGGGGTTGAGAATTAGCAAGAGGTTTGGGCTTTGCTAATATTTGGGCAATTGAGAGGATTTGAGAGGAGATGAATTTTTTCAGAAGAAAATATGTATTGGGAGAATCTCACATACCTCTTTATTGTGATCTCTTCTTTGAAGAAGATGAAATGACGTCAAAAAACCAACTCCCCACTATCATGATCTTTCTAAGAGTATTAAGATGAGGGAAGTTGTAACTCCCTCCGTTTAATTTAATAAATAAAAAATGCATGATAACCACCTTATTATACACATATAACTATATGTTATATCAAATATAACACAGTTTATAGTGTACATTATATCAAATATAATATAATCTATAGTTTTAATACTCTCAATAAATCATGGTATTTAATATAAATCTAATTTATATTAAATTTAATTATATGAATCACATCAACATAATTAGTGTTTGAATCATATTCAAATATTTAATTTCACTCAAAATAAACTTTATATTATAATGTATCGAATACACTATAGTAATTATATCACATATAACTAATTTAAATTAATTATATCACATGAAATTAATTCCCTCAATTAATTGGAACAATTTAAATTAATCAAATATTAACTCTATATGATCCTTGTTCAGCTATAGAGCGGACTTTATGGACCTATAGATTGAAACTCCTATGATTCTTGAATAATCAAGTAAACTCCTTTAATTAAAATACTCAATAACCATTAACTACCAGTCACTCTACTGAAGACCGACAGGTGCAGTCTTCACACTACATATATATTTTTGTGTCCATTAGATATAATCAGTCAACAATGCGATGACCCTTCATAAATTACTCGTAAGTGCAGTTGGAGAAAATTACAATTTTGACCCTGTAGTTACATCTAACTTCATAAGTACCACTGATCTCTCTAATGAACAATACGTCATAGTACAACTATGACCAAATCCCTCTCGAGCCAAGAGAGAGTGTGACACCACATTATTCAAGCCCTAGAATCAACCATTAAGGGAGCAATTTATCTACTTACCCTGACATTAGAAAATGAGTGAATTTTATTTTGTGTATCTGTGTTCCAAGCTCCCCAATTAGATGAATCCCTAAAATAGTAGGCTTATTGAGTTGGCAATCTGGTCACTCTCAACTATGCGAATCAAAAGACAACCTTTATAGGCAGGAGTTCACAACTCACTCAGGATTTAGGTCATGTCATCTATGGTCATTTTGGTAAAATGTAAGTTTCTATTATTAATGGCGTTATACAATGAGACTATTCATTTCGTGGTCCTGTCTGATACAAACCCCTTCATATAAAACACGCCTGCTCATATGTCTCTACATTAATTATCAGGATTAGATCATTTATAGTACTTTACAATAATTGTAAAATCTACAAAGTCGTATTCATAGTGTCACCAAGATAAGGTACCTGGCCTTATCCATCTACTACAGATCATTTAGGTTATCATTTAAACATGATCCATTTGTATGTATCTACATACATGTTTCAGCTACAGAAGATAACCTCAAATGTTAGTTTATTGGTTTTTGTGGGTTAATGTCACTAAATGTTGAATAAAATTTCTCAGATTTTATTAAATAAATAAATCATTTGTATATTACAATTACAAACTATAGGACCCATGAGATTTAGGGCATCAACCCTAACACGTTTCCCTTAATACATCATGAGACTCATGCTTGGCCTTGAGGCACCCTGGGAACACCCCCTTCAGATTGTGTTTATATGGTTCAATATCGAGGTGAATGGAGAGAGTATTCATAGTAAGTAGTAGAGAAATGTGTGTCAACATATCCTATGGTCTCCTTTATTGGTTTGCATCGTGAGACCTTCTTACATGGCCTCGAGGCGCCCTGGGATCATTCCCTTTGGATGGTTTGTGCATTAGGTCAATATCAGAACAAACTCCAAAAATGGATAAGATCTCTTTAGCTTTCACCCCAATTACTTTTTCCCTTTGGTTGGCTTATTGAGGTGGAACTCTAGAGTCTAAAATATACTTACAAAAAATTGTTACTTGATGTCCTTTCCGGGACTTGGCATCTAATAATATGTTTAGTTTTTTGTTTGTGCGACCAAACTGTAGCTTTTGACCTTAGGCATAATGTAGCTTTTGACCTTAGGCATACTGTAGCTTGTGCGACCAAACTGCAAATAGTATTTGAGTAAAGGTGGTTGCACCTGAACTGAATATTGAATCCAAGATTGAAAGGCTAGTTTTCGCGCGAGTTGGAAGCAGTCTGAAGAGCATGGTTGTCGTCATGTGGTCGATGATTGTTGGAGGCTCTAGTAGTCGTGACAGTGAGTCCCTTGAACTAAGCAGGCAACCTCGACCGCCTGCTTTGAAGAGTTCTTAGGTGACTTCACTCCAACTTTTCCAGGGACGTCTTTATTATGCTTTCCTAGTTAAGTTCTTGAGTTGATTTATTTTATTATGGTTATTTTGGATTTGTGGCTGCTTGCCTTGGATGGGGGGTATGATATGATTGCTCCTTCCAATGCAATAGTAATTTCGGGGTGTTGTCTTGGAAGAAAAACTCTCTCTATCTTTATTTCCTTGGCACTGATTTTTATACTTTTGCAACTCAGCACATGTTGTTTTGTTTTTTAATGAATGGATCCTTAGTTGATTGAGCTCGCTATTCTACCTTTATCTAGTTTTGCCATGCTATTTCTTTTTCATGCCTTATCCTTTTGCAATTCATCTTTATTCTATGTCTTTTGCATGTTGCCAAATTAGCATCTATGATGATACTTATGTAAATTCGCTAAATCCACTCACTAAAAGTTGTATTGCTCACTTCACTTTAGTAGCTTCTTCAATAGTCTGACACTCTAATTTTTGTTGTGTACAAACCTCTACTCAAACCTCTTTTACCGCATCTCTAAATAATTTTGTTTTCAGCTTTTGGAAATGAAGACCTTTCCACTATCTAAATTTAGGGGTTGGATCGGTTTGAGCAGATGCATTCAAAATAAATATTGGGATAACCTTATATATATTGGTCCAAGTAATATACTCCACTGTCAGCACAAGGGGAAAAACCCAACCTGGTAAGAATTAAGTTGTGAAAGATACTTACTTGTAGTTAGATACTTTGCATGATATTCGTGCATGTAAGCCAAAATGAAAGTAGGTGACCAGAATCAGTACAAAATAACCACTCCTCTGTCTGGCACAAGTCAAACTTAACTAAGATAAGAGTTGAGTTGAACTTGGTATGCAACCGAAGTTGGATATTCACATGTCATCCATGGGGGCAAGCCAAAACGAAGGTTACAACCAAGTTCAATGCTTTGCCTATAATCTAAATAAGTAATCACAAGCTTTGAATCATCTTGAACAAACGCATTAAAAAAATAGAAAACAAAGGTGTTGGAGATGAGTAAAAGGTCTTGAGTGGAAGCTTGTCGGATTTAAACTTAGAAAATATCTCCAAGATGAAGTGGCTAAGTTTGAGGAAAGTAGTGTTGCTTTGGTGAGAAGTGCAAATGAAGACCATTATGAGTAGCACAACGTGGAGGTGTAGGGTAAATTTGAATTTCCTTAGTATAAGATATGCTTAAGGACAAGCATTATTCTAAATTTGGGAGTGTGATAACTTGTAGAAATACAAGTTATTATAGCCTTTTAAAATAATGAGAGTAGATAGGCAGATCATGCATCAATAATTCTAAGAATTCGTTCTGAAAATGATGTTTGTGCTAAAGTGCACACAAAAACACTGATGACCGCATATCATGAGTTAACGTACATTAAAGTGTATATTTTGGTGTGATCGCAGGAGATAATCGCATGTGCTGATCCTGATGAAGAAACATTGATCGCATGCATCGTGATATCTAATCTTGTTCTAGGGGATCTCCTACTACAACTTCAAAGTGATAACCATGATAGCAACACTGACATCCTCACCTACCTTGTTAGGGAAGGTGACTATCCATTGCGGGATCTTCGAGCTCATCAAATGGTGGCTCTATAAATAGAGCCTTAACATCAATGGCAACACATCCGGGAATTCAACCTTAAGGTAGAAATCTGCAATCACGGGATAAATCACATTCAAGAGCTTCTCTGAGAGTTCTTCATTTCCACAGATCACCTCCGATTGACGACCGAAACTATGTTGGAGCAAGAATCTGAGAGGGCCTTCTTCACTTCACACTACATTCCGTCATCAGCAACCTTGACACGATTTGTTGGAAGAAAGAGATTGTTGAAAACTAGTCGTCCTTCTTTCTATCTGATCTCTTCTATTGTATTACATTTTGTCTTAAGACATTAATACATCTTGTAATTAACCCATCCATCTAAATATCATCATACCTACCTTCATAATCTTCCTTATCTTGACCGTTGCTTTCTCAGTTACCATGTGTTCCTAATCTTCACGGCGTTAGGGGAAGGTTAATGCTTTGAACTAAGTTAAACCTTTAGAGGTCAATCCTATTTGCTTGGTGTATAATTATTTGAATGTTTTCCCTTGATCACTCATTGATTTAAGCAGCTATGACCAACTCTCCGAGAGGGTAAGTAGTTATGGAACTCATTAAGCAACGTAAGAAGTGATTCTAGAGATAGAAATAATCTTATGCTCAAAGCATCATCATTCATGCGTCATTGAACGTGTTTCTAGAGATAGAACTCACTAGCCACCGAGTGGTGTGTGACAAACGGATGATGCAAGCTAGGATTCCACTTCAAGCTAAACTTAGAGATGCGACATTGATTTTTCCTAAACCCTGCTTTTCCCATGCATTTCTATTACGCATTAAAGCTATTGTTTCCCAATGTTCACTACCTGTTTAGTTAGATTAGTTGCATTAGTTAATTCATCGCATAGTAGTTAGTCGCATGCTTCTTACTTTCTTTATTTTAGTTCCTTAAATTTCACCTCAAACACATCACATTACAATCATCATTAGGTGCAAGTCCCCGTGTTCGACCTTCAATCATCCCAAGAAACTTGTGATCTTGTTATACTTCACAAGAGAACAAAAAAACTTGTGATAGGAGCATATGATCACTTACAAGATATTGAGATCAGCACATAGCCATATTTAACGCATGCACAACAATTAATAACACATATAAATAAATCATTGCAATATTAAGCAAGTTAATAATTTCTTGACCAAGTAAATAATGACAAATTGTTATAGGAATAAAAGTTATTTTGTTGTAATGATTGGTTGAGACTGTCTTAGTTCAGTGAAGGGGCGACTGACCACCCTTCAGAGGCTTTTATCTTATACCACTGAAGAATCATTGCAAAATTAGATGTTAAATGGCATTTATTAACTTTTGCTAAAATTGATTGGATTTATTAGAGTTATGCTTAAATCTAATGTAGATCAATTTGTTTCATCTCAACAAAATGTTAAATTCTATTTTTCCATTGTTTGCCTCTACTTTTTTTTTTACTGAAATTAACTATACAACTTAGAAAGATTCGATTAAAACTATTTTTGTGGTTAAGGAACTTAACTTCATCTTGACTGAGCAATGTCCTCTAGTTCTAACCCCTAATGTAACAGGAAGTATTCGTGATGTATACAAATGGTGGATGAAGGCCAATAATAAGGCTTGAGTTCATATTTTTGCGAGCATACCTGATGTCTTAACGAAAAGATTTGAGAGCATAGTCAATGCACATCTAATCGTGCAATCAATGCAAGAATTGTTTGAGTGAGTTCCCTCTCAATTCAAGTAGGATAAGGTTGATATCGACGAAACTAGTAATATCAGCTCCCTAAATAAACTCTGATCCATATTGAAAGTCAAGGGACCTATAGAGGAGGAAAATGTTGCCAACATTGGTGAAGTTTATCAAAGAGTTTCGTCTTTTGAGACAAAACTTGGAGTTTATAATAAAAGGCTTCAAGCTGATCCCATTGCTCTTCAAAAAAGGAAGAATTTTAATCAAAGTAAATCTGATTTACTTGTATTGGAGACATGATGAGTAGAGAATGACGATTCTACTTGGACAATTGATTTAGGGGCTACTAATCACGTATGTTCTTCCTATCAAAGATTTAATTCCTAGAGACAATTGGAAGCTGCAGAGATGACTCTTCGAGTCGATACTGGTGAGGTCGTTTCAACTGTTTACGGAAAGCTTATGTTATTTTTGGAAAAGAAACAATTTTTGTTATTAGATGACGTATATGTTATTCCTAGTATTAAAAGGAACTTAATCTCTATTTCTTGTTTGATTGAGCAAAAATATTCTCTTTCCATTCTCTGAAAATAAAGCATTTATTTTTAAGAATGAAATGCAGATATGCTTTGCTTCAATAGAAAGAAATTTATATGTACTAAGGTCGTTAGTTACAAAGGCTGTCTTAAATACTGAAATGTTCAGAATGGCAACAACTACTAAGTGACCAAGAGTTTTCACCTAAAGGAAATGCTCACCTTTGGTATCTAAGGTTAAGTCACATTAATTTCAATAGAATGGAGAGATTGATTAAAAGTGGACTTTTTACCAGTATGTGCGTCATGCTTTGAAGGTAAGACGAAAAAATGACCTTTTAATGGTAAAGGATATAGAGTCAAAGAGATCTTGGAACTTACAAATTTAGATCTTTGTGGTCCAATGAATGTAAATAAGAGGAGGGTATGAATATTTCATCTCTTTCATAAATGATTATTTAAGATACGGGCATCTTTACCTAATGCAACACAAGTCTGAAGAACTTGAAAAATTGAAGGAGTAAAAGACTGAGGTTGAAAACTTGTTAGGTAAAAAGGTAAAAACACTACAATCTGATTGTGGTGGAGAGTATATGGACATAAGATTCCAAAACTATTTGGTGAAACATGGAATTACATCCGAACTCTCAGCCCTTGGTACACCTCAGCAAAATGGTGTATCGAAAAGGAGAAATGGAACCCTGTTGGACATGGTTCGGTCTATGATGATCTACGCTCAATTTCCTGACTCGTTTTGGGGATATGAAGTAGAGACTAATGTTTATATCTCAAACAACATTCCCTCAAAGAGTGTTTCTGAAATACCTTTTGAGTTGTGGAGAGGTCATAAAGTTAGTTTACGCCACTTAAGGATTTGAGGATGTCCAACTCATGTACTCATGAAAAATCCCATAAAGTTTGAGCCTCATTTAAAAGTATGCCTATTTGTAGGCTACCCCAAGGAAACTAGCGGTGGGCAGTTCATTGATCCAAAAGAAAATAAAGTGTTTGTATCGATGAACATTACCTTTTTGGAAGAAGACCACATGAGGGACCAGAAACCATGAAGCAAAATAGTTTTAAGTGAGATTTCTGATGATACTACTAAAAAGAAGGGTTGTTGAAGAGTCTAGTACATCAACAAGGGTTGTTGATGTTGGTTCATCTAGTCAAGCACATCCATCTTAAGAGTTGAGATTGCCTCAACGTAGTGGGAGGATTATGAATCCACTTGTACGCTACATGGATTTAATAGAACCCAAGATATCATACTTGAAAATGGGGTTAAGGATCCATTGTCTTACAAGCAAGCAATAGAAAATGTTCACAAGGATGAATGGATTAAAGCTATGGATCAAGAATGGAGCTTATATACTTCAATTTTGTCTATGAGCTTGTACATGAACTTGATTGGATAAAACCTATAAGTTACAAGTGGATCTGCAATAGACTTTTAATGCTAGACTAGTGGCAAAGAGTTATACCCAGGTTAAAGGAGTGGACTATGAAGAAACTTTCTCACATGTTGTCATGTTAAAGACCATTGGCAAAGAGGGACTGTATGCTTGTGTATAGAGCCAATGATTTGATCCTTACAGGATACACGGACTCTAACTTTCAGACTGATAAAGATTCTAGAAAATTCACATAAGGGTCAGTGTTTACTCTAAAAGGAGAAGTTATAGTTTGGCGAAGCATCAAGCAAGGATGCATCACGGACTCCACTATGGAAGCTGAATACATAGTTGTTTGTGAAGCAGCTAAAGAGGCTGTTTAGTGAAAGAAGTTCCTTATTGATTTGGAAGTTGTTCCAAATATGTCTTTTCCCATCACACTTAATTGTGAAAACAATGGTGCTGGACAAATTTCATGGAACCTAGAGTCATAAGAGAGGCAAACACATCGAGCAAAAATATCACTTGATTCAGGAGATTGTGTAATGAGGTGACGTGATTGTCATGAAGATTGCTTCGGAGCACAACATTGCCAATCCATTTACGAAGTCTCTCATGGCTAAAGTTAATATGAATTTGATTCATATTAATTCTATAGGTCATATGAGATATTTATAAACTGTAGGTCATATTATATGTGATGTAATACAAACTATAGGCTATATGTTATATGTGATATAATATATAGTTTTGTTAATAAAATTTGTTTTATTACTATATAACTATTTTTATTAAAAACTTAAATTAAAATTAAATTCAATATTAAATAATAAGGGAGGAAGGTGATTTTGTAACCTCTTCCTCTTTAATCTCTCATGATCTCTCAATATGTGGTAGAGTTCAATGTTTTCTCAGAGAGGTTGTCTTCTTCTTCCTCTTTAGGCTTCATGTAGAGTCCTGGGATATAAAGGTTCTCTGTGAAAATCTTCCTGTGTTATCCTCTCAACAAAAACCTTCTTTTTCCCAAAATTGATCAACAACGAGCCCACATCTCTACTATGATCCCCATCCTTGAGTATAATCAGGAGGTCCTCCTGGTGGTGCCCAATAAGAGATCTATCTCTATTGTGGTTGTTGTGTTCGTGAATGTAAGATGAGATTACAACCGTTTGTGAGATCAGGAGAGGAAACGCAAAGAAATCGTTCTTCAACGGTAAGTTCGAAATCCCCTTCTTTCCTCTAAAGCATGTTGTAATTTTAGAATTTATCTTGTAAAATTCATATGTTTCTTTGTATTTTCTGTTTGGATCCAAATTGAATATAAATACATACGACGTTCACATGCTTTTGCTTAGAACTCAATGCCTTCAAAGTCGACTTTTCACAAATCACTCTTAACTGTAGCTGGGTCAAAATGACCATTTTACCCCTATAATTACATCTAACTCCTTAAGTCCCGCCGATCCACTAATGAACAACTTATTTATGGTCCTACCATAAATAAAACCCTCTTGGGCTAGTCACAAGGAGGGGTCTCATTGTTTAAGACCAAGAGTCAACACTCAAGGGAATAATTCATCCACTTAACCTAACTACGATAAACAATGAATTCTATCTTATGTAGTTTTATCCTCAACTGCCTACTCGAACAAATCCTCAAAATGGTATGCATATTGACTTGGCTAAACTAGCCACTCTCACCCATACAGATCAAAGAACTTTCCTTATAGATAGGAGTTCATAACTCACTCAGGATTAAGGTGGAGCCACTTCATTCTATGAAATGTTAACCCCTTCAATCAACGATGATATTGATAGACCGAATCTCATGGTGTCGCTCCCGAAGGACAGCCGTACAAATAAATTTATATGCACCAAACTAACCCTTTATACTAACTATTAGTACAAGTAGCAAGTCCGAGGTCAAACCACATAGAGCCAAATATGGAATTATGAAAAGTTAAAACTTGTAGGAAGTAACTGTGGGGGTGGGGGGGGGATTTGTGAAAATTGTTAAAATAAATTGTGAGCAAAAATTGTGTAACGCAAACAATTGAGAAAATTTATTTATCGAACAATTACTTAGATTGGGTAATTATAATTTAATCCATTCCTTATTAATTCTATCATAGACAACTCAAAAAATACATAAAATTATTTGAATTAAAACCTTGTCTACTTGATTAGAATCCTAACCGGCAGTCCATAAAATCAAGTTAATTTAGAGAAAAGCAAGAAATCCTCAACCAATCTATTAATCAATAGTCATTAAGATTAAAAGAGAACCTAAGCCAATTAATTAGTTTCCATCGTCTAACTAATTAATTGTGCGAACTTTATCTAAGTTAGAAAGTAAATGCTTGCTAATTTGAATCCCAAATTAACATAACAAACCTACTTAACTAGAAATTCTAGGCAACGATTACCTAACGATTACAAATTAGGGCAAATCAAAGCAATAAATTAAACATGCATAGCTAATTTGTCAGATTATCTCATACACAAAAATTGAAGAATATGCTCAAGATAAATTTCATAAATTCATAATAAAAATCACGTAATTACAAAACGAGTCTCAAGAATTAAATTGGAATGAAATTAAACTAACAAACCCAAGCTAAGTTCTTACCTTTTAGGCACTAAACATACTCGAATTCAATGTGATTGGCAAGGGGAAGAATTCTTTACAAAGTTTTGGTATAAACGTGAGCTAAAATTAGGTTAAAACAGAGCGACGACACTCAAATCTAAAGAAGAAGATGTGATTTTTCGTGTCTTCTAACTTGGGCCCGAGGAGTCTATTTATAGAAATTCAGGCAGCATCGCCCGACGCTACACACAGCATCGTAACGCTACCTTTCATCGCTTTTTCATCTGTTCCGCTTCAAGTCGTAGCATCACAACGCTATGGATGGCGTTACGACGTTGCCTTGTATCTTGGAAGTCTACTCCAAGTCGTAGTGTTGTGACGCTGTGGATGTCGTCGCGATACTACCCTGCCTCATCTCAAAAGCTACTGCCTTTCAGTGTCACACAACGCTCAAATCGAGCATTGTGACACCCTGGTTGGGCTGAAGACGTCGTTTCCGCGGCCTTCTTCCTTGGTTTGTTCGATTTTAGTGCTATCTTGGGCTTCTTAGCATCTTTTTAAACCGAACACTTAACTTGATCGCCTGTGCACTTGATTTCTACAAAATAATCAATTAAAACACATTAAGTAGCTTAACGACCCTGAATTAAGCAAGAAAAGATAGCACAGTTCCAGTGCTATCAGTTATAAAGAGAGATTAATCATTTCGTGGTCAAGTCTTATATAAACTCTTTGTATATAATACCCCCACTCGCATGTCTCCACGTGAACGATTAGGATGAAATCGTTTGTAACATTTTACAACTTTTGTAACAATTACAAAGTGGGTCGTATCCACAATGTCCCCAGAATAAGGCATCCAACCTTATCCATATTCTACAGACCACTTAGGTTATTACTTAAACATAATCCACTTGTATGTCTACCATATACTATTCAAGTTTTATAAAATAACCTTGGATCTTTCTTTAATGGATAATTGTATATATAAATAACCGACCATTATTTAAAATGACATATTAACTATGAGGCCTTAGAGCATACATCCTAACACACAGCTCTACGTAATACTCCCCTAAGTGCATTTTCATAATTTTGCATCTTTTGCTCAGTTAATGCTTCTAAAGCTCCATTTTAGTTCATTTTTGTTTGATTTCTATTCCAGTAGTCAAATTCTTACTGAAACACACCTAAAATGTGCGTGATTTGCCTCTTATTTAGAGTTATTTTTGTTGGATTTAATGTATTTGTTAGTGGTTTTTAGGGAATTATCAAGGAAACGAGTATTGAAAGCCAAAAGAACCAAATCGAGCCAAAACAATAAGAAAAAGTCAACAATCCCTAAAAGAGGTCAACGCCGTAGCCTCAAGCCGACACTGCCCTCGGTGCAAATACCTAAGAATAAAAATTTCTAAAACGTTATAGAGGGTCGCGACACCTTGTAAGAGTGTCGCTACGCTCTATTGTAGGGCAGCATTGCACTGTGGTAGAGGTCTATGTGGGGGGTTTCGATGACGAACAACACCATGGCGCTATCCTAGAATGCCACAACGCCAACTGTGAAAATTTTGTACTTTAAGGAAGTTCTTGTGCATGAAGTTTCCTATTTTCTTAGTTGTTCAAGGCTTAAAAAAAAAGATAGAAAGAATATCAAGAAATTAAAGAGTCTTAGAGTAAATTTTAGTTTTACATAAGAGAGAGTGATTAGGGGTTCAATTGGAGGTCGTTCGAAGGTTTGTGGTTCAAATCAAGGAGCTCACAACAGGTCTTAATTGAAGGAGTTCTCCATAACATTAGAGCTCTTCTTTCCCTTAGTTTTCTTTATCTTTTCATGGTTGTTGCAATGTATGAAAGTATGATTGTCACATTGATATTTGGCTAAATTTTCTAGTTTTAGGGTGTTGATGAACTTATTTATGGATTTATGTTATGCAATAGTCTTTTCTATGGATGTTTTGATGGGATTTGAATCCCGAATGGAAGCCTGTGAAAGCCTTGCATCCGCAGATTGATTGTTATATAAATACAATAAGTGTACTAAAACAGAAAATAACATGCTTTAGAGAAAGGAAAGAACCATTCTCACCTTTTTAGATTCCCAAGCTCCTAGAATGATCCTCTCGATATTTCAACGAACGACTCCTCCAACGATCTTGAACAAAAATGTCTCCTTGAACAATCTTGAATACAACCATGAGAATAACCTTGTTATTCTCAATGATTCCAGTAGAAGGATAGGTGGTATCCAACTATTGGAAGATGGTGTGGAGGAAAACCTTTAAGAGAATAAAGAGGATTTCTTTTTTAGGCTTAGGAAAAAATTTGCACAATGAGTGTTTACACCAAAAATGCTATAAGGAAGACTTTATATAGAAAAGGGTCAACCCCCTTCTCCAAGTCTTTTTCCAAGTTTCCTTTGTGCACAATTAATTAAATAACACTTGTATAATTAACTAGCACATTATTTAAATAACTATTTACACATTAAATTCAATTTAACGTATATATATTTAATTATCATAAACATTGTATGTTTATGTGCAATACCTCTCTATTTATTAATTAATTCTTTGTGAATCTAATTCACATGAATCAATTAATTGAATCTCATTTAAATGTTTCTTTCCAACTTAATTTGAATTATAGATCACATCCAGAAACAATTATATATTAATCACATTATATACAATTTCCTCAAATTGATTTGAATAATTAAAATCTTTCCTCTTTAATATCCTTTAGTGAGGTAATAAGGGGACCTAGTAGATTGTAGATTAGAAGCTCCATTGATATGAGATTGATTGGTACACTTCAATGAAGACCCACAATTGCACTCTTCTCACTATAAATATATTTCTGTATCCACAGATATAGACCAATAATAGCAAGTTAGTCCTTCACGAGTACTCGTAATTCCAACTGGTCAGATTACTGTTTTACACTTTGATTAACTTTGACTTTTTAAGTACCATTGCTTCTCTAATAAACAACCTGTTTATGGTCCAACAATTAAATACAAAATCCCACTCAGGCCAATGAGATGGTAGGGCTCTTTGTTCAAGTCCCAGAGACACCACTTAAGAGAACACTCATCTACTTATCCTGAAGATGAGAATGGGTGAAGTCAATCTTCTAAGCTTCCCACTTGATCTTGTCCTAAAAAAGGTAGGCTTATTAAGTCGGCGAACCGACCACTTTCTCCCATACAAATCAAAGGAAAATTCCTCATGAACAGAAGTTCATAATATACTTAACATTTAGACTAAGTTGCTTAAGTCATCCTAGTGAAATAAAAACCTAACCTATCAAAGGTGTTACATGTAGTGGTTACTATTTCTCGATCCGGTCTATGCAAATTCATTTCATACGATACCCTCACTCGCGTGTCACCTACATGAACGTGTTAGATGATTACGTTTGTATCAAATATAAAGTGGGTCATATCCATGGTATCACCAGGATAAGGTACTCGACCTTATCCCTATACTATAGACTCTTTAGGCTCTATCTTGAACATTGATCCCTATATGTCTCCACATACAGTTCAAGACTCATAAGGCAGCTTTGGATGTTTGTTTATTGGATTTAGGGTTATTAAGACAGAATAGAAAACAACACTAACATTTATTAAATTAACATCTATAACTCTGTATTGATAACAGTCAATTAATAACACTTACTATCTACGAGTTTTACGACATAAAACCCAACAAACTCCCACTTGAACTAAAACTCTAGTCAATGGGTTGTACATGATATCATAATCCAAAAGGCGGGATTATGGTAAATAAATACAATAAACTAAGGCATCCATATACCCATTACACATCTCTCACTTGCCCTAAATTATACAATGTACATGTCTCATAGATCTAGATTCTCTAGATGACCCTTGAACACTTTAGCTGAGAGAGCCTTCATAAATGCATCAACAATGTTGTGCTCCAAGGCAATCTTTGTGACGATCATATCTCCTTGTTGCACAATCTCTTGTATCAGGTGATACTTCCTTTCAATATGAGTTCCTCATAGTCAATCCCTTCCCTCTGGGTATAACCCTTTGCTACAAGTTTAACTTTGAAGGTCTGTACCTTTCCAGCGACATCTCTCTTTCTTTTATAGATCCATTTACACCTTATGGGGTTTTACCCTTTCGGGTGAATCTACAAGCTACCATACTAAATTGGAGTACATAAACTCCATTTCAAGGTTCATGACTTTGACCCATTGGTCCTTGTCTACGTTATTCATTACATGTTTATAGAACAATGGATCCTTAACACTATCATCTGGTATGACAACCTGAGTTTCAGTTAAGACTGATTATTTCGTTGTTTACTGTTTAAGACTAATTATTTCAAAACGATGACCAAGGTAACTTGACCTTAATCCTGAGCTATCTATGAACTTCTCTTTATTCGGGATTATCCTTAGATTTGCATGGGTAAGGGTTGGCTCAACAGCAACGACTCAATAAGCCTCCCATTTCAGGGGTCAGACCCGGTAGATAGCTAGAGACATAGGGTACAAGACGGAATTCACTCCTACCCGTTTTTAGGGATAGTAGAGAGGTCATTCCCTTAAGTGCTGACTTCGAGTCTTGAACAAAGGGCTCCACCCTCTCATTGGCCTGAGAGGGACTCATTTTGATGATCGGATCACAAACCAATTATTCATTACAGGATCAATGGGACTTAAGGAACAAGAGGTAATCTTAGGGTTAAAATAGTCATTTGACCCAGCCATTATTACGAACAACCTGTGAAGAGTTAACTTACTAATTATGATTATATCGAGTGGATACAATATATCTATAATGAAGGGATTGCAACTACTGAGCTTTAGTGGAGTGATCTGGTAGTTAATGGATATGGGTTAATTCAGTGTAAAGAGTTTAGCCCATTAATCTCGGATCGTTGGAGCCATGATCTGTAGGTCCATTAAGTCCCCCAACTTGCTCACAAACGGATTAACCTTACAATAACGTGATAAGTTGATTTGAAACGTTCAAATTCAAATTAAGGAAACTAATAATTATATGTGATATATAATTACACATTTAATTTTGGAATTAAACGTAATTGGATAATTGATTGATATATAAATATGATTTAAATGTTAATTTCATGAATAGGGATTCATGGTAATGGAATTGGTGACAAATTAATTTAATATTTGATATCAAATTAATAGAATTAATTAAATTGTTTAATTAATTATTAATTATTAATTTTATTAGAAAATTTGAATATTGAATTAATTTTGTAAAATTAATAAAATTTTAATTTTAATTAAAGAATTAAAATTGGAAAAAGTTTTGATTTTGAAAATCAATTTCAAAATCAAAAAGGACAATTGAAAAAAAAGAAAATCCCAATATAGGATTTTCCCACTTTTCAAGCAAGAAAGTTAGTCACTTTCTTGCACATAATTCTACCACCAAATTCAAGGAGTGGCTGGAATTACTTCAAATGATCAGTTTGTACGAGAGTCATGTAATAAAACCACTCTTGATTGAGTGGAAAAGGTGATGTAATTCCTGAATTTTTGAGTTTTTGAAGCTTGAAGAAGTTGTTCTTCAACAAGCTGAAAAACTAGAAAACCTCTCTTGCAATTTTGTTAAGTTCAAGCTTATTTTAAGTCCCACAATTCAATCTAAGACTGCTAGAGAATAGTAGGAAAGCTCTAGTGGTAACCTACGACTTCAATTGGAAAAGATTGCAGCCGAAATCGTGTTTGAAAAGGATCTTTAAAGGTATGTGTTGAAACCCTCCTAATTCTCTATGAACATACTTGTTTTGATGTCAAATTTGAGGAATTAGAATGCTTAATGATATTGTTTCTGCAAACCAACAGCGTCACGACGCTGAAAGGCGGAATGCCCCTATTTTGCACATTTTTATCCTTGAACTTGCCCCGAACACCTCTATTTCTTCTGAACTCTTCAGCAATGGTTTCTCTATCAATTAACACGGACTTATAGACTCGAAGCAAGAATTAAATTTGCCTAAAAAAATAAAACGTGGCCTTACATTTTAATCATATTAAAAGTAATCTAAGTGCCAAAGTTGAAAACATCCAACCTTGCAAACCTTTATTCAAAATGAAGATTTAATAACCCACCTCTAAACAAATTTAAAAAGAATGAAGATGCAAGAAATTAGGCTCTTATACCAATTGATGGGATTCGAATCCTAAGCACAATCATGTGAATTCTTTGCCATCAGCAAATTGATTTTTTACATAAACAAAATCAGTATACTAAAAAAGAAAATATCATGCTTCAGAGAAAGTAAAGAACCACTATCACCTTTGTAGATTCCCAAGCTCCTAGAACGATCCTTTTGATATTCCAATGAACGAATTCTCCAACGATCTTGAACACGAACGTCTCCTCGAACAATCTTGAACTCAATCACGAGAATAACCTTGTTATTCTCAAGGATTCCAATAGAAGGATAGATGGTATCCAACTATTGGAAGAGGGTGAGGAGAAAAAACCTTTAGGAGAATAGAGATGATTTCTTTTTGTGGCTTAGAAAAAAATTTGCACAATGAACTTTTACACCAAAACGGCCATAAGGAAGGCTTTATATAGAGAAGGGTCAATCTCCTTCTTCAAGTCTTTTTCCAATTTTTCTTTGTGCATAATTAATTAAATAACACTTATTTAATTAATTAGCACATTAATTAAATACTATTTATACATTAAATCTAATTTAACGTATATATATGTAATTATCATAAACATCGTATGTCGATGTGCAACACCTCTCTATTTATTAATTAATTCTTTGTGAATCTAATTCGCTTGAATTAATTATTTGAATCTCATTCAAATGTTTCTTTTCAACTTAATTTGAATTATAGATCACATCCATAATCAATTACATCTTAATCATATTTATATAAAATTTCCTCAAATTGTTTTAAACAATTAAAATCTTTCCTTTTTAATATCCTTTAGTGAGAAACCAATATTTATTAACTGTGGGTACACTCCACTAAAGATCCACAACTAACCTTTTCTCATTATAGATTTATTTTTGTGTCCACAAATATGGACAAATAACAACAAGCTAGTCTTTCACGAGTGTTCATAACTCCAACTAGGTCAAATTATCGTTTTACCCATTGGATACATTTGATTTCTTAAGTACTAGTGCTCCTCCATGGAACAACCTTTTTATGGTCCAACTAATAACAGAAACCCTCTCGGGCCAATGAGAGTTTAGAGCTCTTTGTTCAAGTCTTAAAGACACCACTTAAAGAAACACTCATTTACTTACCCTAAATATGTGAAGGAGTGAATTCCATCGTGTATTATTATGTTCCCAGCTCCTCACTCGGTCTTGTCCTCGAAATGGTAGGCTTATTGAATCGACGAACCGGCCACTCTCACCCATACAAATAAAAGGATAATCCCCTGTGAACAGAAGTTTATAATATACTCAGGATCAAGATTAAGTTGCCTAGGTCATCCTAGTGAAATAGAAACCTAAGTAGTCAACATTGTTACATCTATTGGTTATTATTTCACAGTATGATCTTATGCAAACTCATTACACAGGATACCTCCACTCACATGTCACCTACATGAATGCGTTGGATCATTACGTTTATATCAAATACAAAATTTGTCATATCCTTAATGTTACCATGATAAGGTACCCAGTCTTATTCCTATACTATAGACCTTTTAGGCTATATCTTGAAAATTGATCCCTGTATGTCTCCACATACAGTTCAAGAGTCATAAGACAACCTTGGATGTTATTTTATTGGATTTAAGGTTATTAAGAAAAATAGAAATAATACAATGACATTTATTGAATTAACATCTATAACACTTTATTGATGACAGTCAATTAATAATACTTTGTAATTGTCATAAGCCAATGTTGGTTCTTCCATAAAATTTCTCCACATAAAACTTTATTGGACTCATAAAGCTCAACATATCTACATCACTTCCTAGCAAAACATCAAATAATGAACAACTCACACTATTTACAAATACCACAACTCGTTGCAAGAATTGTTTTATGAAGTGGAAGCTTAGACAATGTTACAACTATAGAGCATACTAAAAAAATTCAAGAAACTACAAACCTAGAACTCTGCCACCACTTATTGTTAAAAACCTCCCACTACTATCCTAGGAATAAGCATAAAAATAACACATAAATTAAAAGAAAATAATAAAACTGAAAACACAAGAAGTGACGTGGAAGAACTCCAAATCGGAGAACAAACTAAGGACATGAAAGAAATTTAATGTGTGAAAAATTTATTACAATAACAAAAATAATTCACTCCCGACCCAATTACAAGAACACTCTATCAATGCTTTTATACTACACATATCTTTTAACCCACTAGAGAATACAAAATCAAATTCAACTAGATTTAGAAAACCTGAATGTTTCTATAACTAGGACAAATTGAAACCAAAGGCATGGACTTCTTTTATTGTGCTTGGAGTCTGAAAAAGCTATAAGATGACTCGTCACTCTAAATACGATGTTAACAGGAAGCACGAACGAGTACTGTAACAAACAACAAAACAAACTACAAGAAAGCAAGTAAAGGCAGACAGAAGTTGGTAACCCAGTTCAGTGAAATCTACCTATGTGTGGGGGGCTAGCGTACCTAGGAAAGATAATAATACACTAATATTAAAGAGTCAAGCAATTACAACATAGTACTTAGTCAAGCAATTACAACGTAGTACTTATCTGTAATTCAACGACTACTACAATGAGTCACGTAGTGCCCAATTCACAGATCACTTAGGTTCTCTCTAGATGTGAGACTCCATCTCTATTAAACTTAGGTTCCCCCTAAATGTGTTAATATTAGTGTTGAACACTTCAACTTCCGACAGTGTGTGAGACTATTCCTCTTGATTATCTTCCGATAGCTTAATGAAGAAGTTTTAGGTTCTACCATAAGACCAAGAATTCCTTTTCAAAAACAATACCTTAGGCTTATTCTAAGGCAGAAATTATCTTCAAGATATTGCAATTTTCAATCAATGCAATTGCACAATAGAATAGAACATGTATAGATAAAAAATTCCGTTGTTGCACAAATTGGCCACCGAGAAACAAGACACTTTTAGACCATAAACAAATGTAGAAACCCTAAAAGAATACCATTATTCTCCTTTTAAAACCATGGTCAAGAAACAAAACCAACTCCTCAATCAGAAATAATAGGTAGCACCTCAATAAAGAAAAATATCTGGCAAAATAAATATGTAGAAATTTTAAAGATATGGAAAGAAAATATACTGCATAAAATAATATTGTTTGTGTCTGATGTTAAGACTACATTTATGACAACAATACAAACCATCACAAGCTGCCTTAGAAAAATATAGAGCCAATCAACAAATTTCTAACAAGGACCATCACTTTCTTGAACCTTTTCAATGAGGGACCACTGCACTTCTAATATTTTTCCAAATATGAAGAAGGATTCTTAATCAATAAGACGACAAGTCTTCTTTGCTGATAGAGCTTGGTTAAATAACTCAGTATCTCTGAAATTGAGCGCACCTAACTCCTTAAGAGCACAAAGCCTCTTGCATCACATCCAGCAAATTTTATCTTTCTCTAATGAAGAACCCCAAAAAAATCAAGCACAAAATGTCATAAATTCCTTACACAAACCTGTAGGAAAATGAAAATAGCTTATAGCATAATTAGGAATGGCTTGAACAACACTTTTAATGAGCACATCTTTTGTCCCAATTGAGAAAAGCCTATTCTTCCAACCTTCCAAATCCTTCCACATCCACTCTTTTATAAATCGAACATCTTGCTTCTTTGTTATAAAAAAGAATGTTGGGTGGCCAAAAAAAAAAAACAAAACTATTAATATTTGTATAAAAGCCATTGAAGAATTATTAAAATTGACACATTTGCCAAGCACAAATGTATAGAATCATAAATAATCATCTATAACATCCCAAATTTATAATGAAAATCCTGAAAAAAAAAATATCATGCTATCATCAACGAAAACATGGGAAATAAATGAGAGATAGAGGCACACAACCAAGAAACATGAACAATTGATAGATGCTCTTCTTAAGTAAGGCCTATCAACTATTACAAATAGACATTCTACATACAAGAGGAAGAGATAAGGGGAAAAAGGATCACCTTACTTCAACCATCGAGACAGGGCAATAGAACCATAAAAGAGCCTATTGATTAAAATAGAAAATTGAGTTATAGCCTCACTATCTATAACCAAATCTGACCATTTCTAATAATTAAACCCCAACTTTAACATAATATATGACATAATAACATTCTTTCCTGTTGGGATTGATGCCCTAAATCTCGTAGAGTCCTGTAGTTTGTAAACACTTGTACGAACAAACACTTTTTGATTTATAATATATGATATTTTATTTACTTCAGTCTATGAAATATGAGATATTTTAGTTGCATTAACCACAAACCAATAAACTAAGATCCATGGTTATCGCTGTAACTTAAGCATATATATGGAGACATACAAATGGATCGTGTTTTAAGTGACAACCTAAATGGTCTATAGTATATGGATAAAGGAGGGATACCTGGTGACGAAAAATTAACCGTCAAAGACTTGATGACTAAAATTAAAGGGACACAATATGCGATGCATGTCTTAAGGAATGCGTTAGTTATCATGCGTCGGTGGTCATGCGTTGGAATGAAATATGTGTTAACGAATGTATGCAATGGCCATGCATTCCTGTCATAATTTTTGTTATGCTCGCACCAAGTATAACGCGAATGCAAGTTTCTCAAGTGATCTGAGGTCGAACTCAAGGACTTGTAACTAAATGCTATGCGATAATGTGTTTGCGGCAGTTGAATAAAAGAATGATGGAAGGTATTAAGCTACAACTACTCCTACTTCTAATTAACAGACAACACAATGAGAAGTATGAATGAGAGGTAGAGACACGACAACTGTTGACGCGAAGTAAATGGATGGAAAATAGATAAAATATGAGGATGTCTTCATCGCCATCGTATTCTAATTCTTGGACGCATGCAATGTCCTCTCCGTAGGGTGCATATGCTGTGTAATAGCAAATGGAGCTTATTCCTAAGTTCCACATTCTTGCTTATGCGGATCTAATCTTGCTTAGATTCTAACCTAACTCTCTCAAGTCTTAGGTTCTTTCTTTAGACTCTCTCTCGAGTAGCTCTAGAGGTGTGATGGATTCATACATAAGACAAGGTAACCGCAAAAACCTGGTTGATGTAAGATTATTCCTATCTCTCGTGAATACTTGCTTACATTGCTTAATGTGACCAACCACTTACCCTCCCGGGCAGTTAGTTGTTTCTGACTTTACTCATAGACAAGCGTTACATCCGCCTATAGACAGGCATTGCTATAGCTTCACACTAAGCAAATAAGATTTTCTCACAACACTCGTCCAATGCACACCTCCCGGTGGTTTGCTACATGCTTCATGTCTCTATGCCACATGATTAAGTATGCAATACTCTAGCAATCTCACTAGGTGATGCAATGAAAGTTAAGGATACTAAGTAAAGAAGATGGAGATGGAATCGAAGGAAACATAGAAATGCATTGAACACACAATGTATTAATTTCTTAATCCAAAATGAACACACAATTTATAGAAATGCATTAAGATGCTTCCATTCCACCAACCTTGCATTCATCCCACTATTATGGTTATCGTGTAGCCACAATCATGCAGTGACAGCATTCGCTTGATTACCGCAACTTCTACACGATGACCACAATCGCTTGACGACCACAACTCCTATGCGATGGACGCATGCGGTTGATTACCACAACACACATGTGTTGATCGTAGGTGTTTGCCTTTGCGATGGAGAGTTTCTCTATATGCAGTCGTCTATGCGATAGCCCGATTCTGTGTTTGTGTCCACTTCTTGCGTTAGCTACAAAAATAGACAATTGAACGCATAATAGTGGGTTAGCCGAGATTCTTAATGTTGAACGCCGCAAACTCATTTTCTCATGAATTTCTAATATAATTGCCACATATTATGCTTAACAGCCCCCATAATTCTAAATAAAAGGCCTAAGATGACGTGCATTTCTGCATGTCATCAATACCTTATCCCAATGACACTATGAGTATGGCTCACTTTATAAATGTTATAACTATTGTAAAGTGCTATAAATGATCTGATCTTGAACATTCATGTATTAGACATGCGAGCGGGGATATTCTATAAAAAAGAGTTTGTATAAGACCCGACCACGAAATGTTTAGTTTCATTATATAAAGTCGTTCATAATTGAGACTTTCGTTTCACTGGGATGACCATAACATAACCTTAATCCTGAGTGAGTTGTGAACTCCTGTCTATGATGGCGGTTCTTTAATTTTCATGGTTGATAGTGGCCAGATCGCCGACTTAACAAGCCTACCATTTTAGGGATTCGTCTGATTGGGGGGCTGGGAACACAGCTAAACAAAACAGAAGTCAATCATTCCCCAAAGTTGGGGTAAGTAGATAAATTGCTCCCTTAAGAGCTGATTCCGGGGCTTGAACAATGTGGCGCCACACCTTCTCTTGGCTTGAGAAGGGTCTAGTCATAGTGGGAATATGATCTATTGTTAATTAAACGAATCAGTGGTACTTAAGGAGTTAGATGTAACTATAATGGCAAAACGGTAAATTGGCCCAGCTGTACTTATGAATGATTTGTGAAGGGTTATCGCACTATTGATTGTTTATATCCAATAGACATAGAAATACATTTGTAGTGCGAAGAGTGCAATTGCTGGTCTTTTGTGGACTGCTCGGTAGTTAACAGATGGTGGATATAATGATTAAAGAGTTTAATCAGTTATTCACGTAACGTTGGAGATTCAAGCTACAAGTCCATAAGGTCCCCTTGGTAGTTCAATGAATTCAAGCTGAGAATCAGTTTTTGGGTTAGTTTGAAATGTTTAATTAATAAGAGGGAATTTGATTATATATGTTATAATTAAATTAACTCAATTATATATGATATAATTGATATGATGTATTTGATACATTATTATTTGATTGGAGGAATTTAATATAAATATGATTTGTATTAAATTCCATAAAAAGAGAAAAAGAACTATGGTTTATGTATTGTGTATGATGCAATATTAAAACTATATGTTATAAATATAATATGATGAGTTAGTTATTTTATTTATTTATAATTTATTAATAATAAGATAATTAAATTTCTTTTTCTCTAATAACCACCTTTAGTGGGTGGTTAAACGGTTTTATGGCTAAGTGGGATAAAGAAGAAAAATGGTTTTTCTATTGATTCCACATGCAACAAGTAATCAGATTACTAATTGAAAGACAAAACGATCGCATTGAGTTTACTATACGATAGTAATCTTTTCTAAACGATCGAGTGTTAAGTCTATACGATAGACTTGCTTCTTCTACACGATAGTGCTGCCTATTACTCGATCGTCTCCTCCTCCTCCATTTTCCTTCCCTCAATCCAAAATTAGCCACAGCTCACAACTCCTAGATTCTCACACCGAGAATACCAAGGCAATCTTGTGGTGGTGTCTAGATTTGTTTGAGGATCGAGTTTTACTCGTCGCTGGTGTTCGAGGGAGATTGTCTTGCTCATTGTGTTCGTGTTGGTCAACGCGTTGATGATTGATCGAGGGACATATGTGAAGAAAGAGTTCTTTAAAAGTATTGTTACTCTATCCTGTGTTTTTGATAAAAAGCATGTTGTAATTTATCTTTAATGCATAATGGTTTCTGTATGATTGTAAATGTTTGAATTTTTTCACAATTGAGTTTGGAATGATCCGCTTCCGCTTATAGGTCCTCTATAATTAGAGTTCTTCAATTGGTATCAGAGCCAGGTTCTTCTAATTTCCAAATTCCATTCCTTATTTAATTTCATTTACAGTCTTGGTGGGTTTTAAGAATTCTGCAATGTGTTTAAGTGTTAAATGTGGTTGTGGATGTTGTTGATGGATAATTTCGGGATAATTGCCTCTTTTTAAAGCTTTCATTTACATTTAAAAAAGTTAATTTGTAAGGGAACTTGCATTTTTAGGCATATTTAACAAGCAATAGAGTCTGTAATTGTTTTTTATTTGTTTAAATCGTTCTTGATGAAGCTTCAGACGCAAGGAGTTGTTGTTCGCTTCAAGGAAGAAGACGAATCGTTGGTCACATTGTGTGGCTTATGTTAAAGATCGTTTAGATTTGGCTATGCGATCATGTAGAAAAGTTCTACTTGATCGTGTAGTATTTGCTAAACGATCGCAAAGCTAATGCTACACGATCGTTGGCCTTAACGACCTTCCTTTCTTTCAACCAGTGAGGACAATTCCTCTTCCAGTGTCCATGTTGGTTGTAGTGGAGACACTTTCCCTTTTCAACTGATGGTGGACATCTTATTGGCACGACAGGCAGCGGGTTAGCAGGCGCCTTCCCTTTTCCATTACTACCCTTCTTCTTCTTCCCCTTTGCAGAGTTAGAAGTAGAAGGTATAGACTTTGTTCTTGAGATCAAACCTCTATGGAACGTCCTGGAGGATGAAGCAACATTTGCCTTACCCTTCTTCCTGTCTTTACTTTTTCAGTAAAGATTAGCAGGTCTACAACTCGTTGAGGAAAGTTGTAAGGTTATATTTTAGTTTGTTAAGAATCATATTACTAACAAAGTGAAGGAAGCTCTCCGGCAAAGAATGCAGAATTATGCTAACCTGGCTGCCCTCATCGATGGTAGACCAATTCAACTCTGCCATATTGAAGTGGACCATCATATTAAGCACATGTTCACGAACAGAGGTGCCTTCTTCCATTTTTTGAGTTGAACATGTATGTAAGAGTCTCATGCATAAGCTGTTCAGATGATTGTCCAAACATCCCCCGTAGGGGACTGCATGATCTCACATGTTGAGACCATAGGCTCATGTTACTTGGCCAAGACTTCAGAAAGACTTGCCAAGATATAGGCTCGGGCCTTCTTATTCGCCCATGTCCATCGCTCGTATGCCTCCTGAACATTTCGAGTGGCATTGAGAGCTGGAATAGGAGGACAGACCTCCGAAAGAGCGAACATAAGAACCTCAATGATAAGAATCGTCGTGATCATATGTTTTCATGTCGAAAAATTGTTGCCAATTAATTTTTCGACACCAAGAAAAGCTAACGTGGTTGTTGCCATTTTGAAAACTTGTTGCTGAAAATACGAACAAAACTTTATTAGATTTTGCTAAACCACGTTTAACCATTTAGTTTTGCAATACAGTTTCAAGTACCCTAAGTGAAAGACTTCTATTTTACAATGATGCCCCAGTAAGGTAGGACAAATGTCACCGGTGGGGTCATTAGATGCCCCTTCACTGGGATGAGACATTCTCAACCATTAGGCAGAACCAACTCTTGGAACTGAACCTAACAGCCACCATCTATTCAGTCTAGAACTCTTAACCTTTAAAAATTCCACGTAAGTGTGACTCCTCGCTTTCGGTACCAGAGTCCCACCTTAATGAGCTCACCATAGGAAAGAAGCAGATTAGGACAATAGACTAAGTTACCTTATCCTTTTACAGGAGATCAAATAAAGAAACACGCAAAACTGCCATCCTTTAGGGGACACTCCCAAGGTGCCTCGAGGCGATGCGCAGTAACTTTATTCAATCCAACGAGGGAGACCGAGGGATATGCTGTTGCACTTTCCGCTCCCACTTATTATGAACACTCTCTCCATCTACCTTAATATTAACCTACCCAAACACCATCTATTAGGGGGACACGCCAAAGGTGCCTCGAGGTCGAGAGTAGATCTCACAGTGTGGACTATTTAGGAAAAACGTGAAAGGTTTTTAAATGAAGTATATTATGCCTCAAGTACCTCCCACTGAATGTTCTACTTAGAGGTTCATTAACTTAGACAATCCGGCTACTGATTTTAGTCTAAGTCGTCTTTTTAAGTCCGTTCATAAATAACTTTTGTCTATGAAATATGAACAAGTTCGAGTAGTCACATTTAAACACTTTAATGGATTGTTCTTAACTTGTATGCATGCATCAAATCTATCTAATTCACCTTTCCAGGTAAGTTCTCAGGTAGGGGTGTTACATTTCCACCAACTTAAATACCCCAGCCTAGACAGAATCCGCCTTAGACAAAAGGTCCCTTATAGATAGATTTGTTACACTTTAACCTTTTATTAGTCAATTTAATCCTATTAAACTGATTAAAAGATTAAATCCTTAGGTTGCTAATCATATTAGAATCGTGATCTTAGGTCTATGTCATCCAAGTTTTAAACATTTTAAAACCATGAATTAAACCTAAGTGAGCATGCATGTCTTTCTTATTACTTTTAGTTCTAATTTCTCTTTAACCTTTAAAAAGAAACAACTAAAACCCATTGCGCACAACTAGGTGTTTATAACGCTTATAAAGAAACCTATGTGTCATGCTTCATGCAATGTCCAGTCATTACTGAAGGATCTCATACCGAGAGTTCCATGAGCGGGCTTAGATTGCTCCAATTTCACAGTGACCGAAATATAAACGATATACATTCTATACTAACAGTTATGCATATTAAACTCATCAACAGCATGCTCAGAATACGATAGAACATAGAGAAAGGGGTTCATACTAGAGGAAGACGGTCTTCATTTGTTTGAACCCACAGCCGCGGAAAACTCCACCGATCTACCAGCACCCGGAGAGTCTCTCGACTGTTACCGCACGATCCAAACGTACACGAACAAGGCTTCGAAGACAACATCACCACCAAGGAATCCCAGGTATCCTCGACGTCAAAAACCCAAAGAGTGGGCTCTGGTGAGTTTGGTAGAGGACGGAGGAGAGGATTTCGTGTAGACGACAAGCACGCACAAAAATAACTCTATTATCGTATAGTGGGGACGCTTATCGTATAGTAGAACTACACGATCGTTTAGTAAAAACAAGATGATCGTTTAGGAAAGTGGTATACAATCATTTAAGGAATGCATGAACCAGACGATCGTTTAGACGAATGAGAATCTATCGTATAGGCTCTCGGCAATCGCTCTTTCACGGTTTCTTTTGGGGCGTAGGATATCGAATGCACGAATGAATTAAAACTCAAAATGGAAACCATTTTCATACTTCAACCCGCCAGTTACCTTAACCTGCGCGGCTCCACGTTCCCACGTTCAAACGTTTAATTGGTTAATTATTAAATCATTAATCAATTAATTTAATTAATAAATATAATCATATCAATTAATAATAAATATAACCTTCGCGACTCTCGGCGATCGATAACGATTAATAATTCCCAAAAATGCGGGGGCCTTTACAATCAACCAAAAATGTAAAAGAATTAAATCAAACTAAGGCTAACATCCCAGAAAACTCCATTAATCTGCACATCCACAACAATTTAACAATTAAATAGAGCAAATATGCAGTCACCAACAATGTATATGCAATTTTTTGCAATAATGAAATTGGAATATCAGAACCTAGCTCTGATACCAATTGAAGGAACTTTTAACAAATAGCATCCATAAGCACGTTCGGATCTTTTCGATTTCATTGTCACCAAAATACAACACATACATTCTAACAGATAGTTATGCAATTTAACACTCATCAATGGCATGCTTTGATAAACAAAAAACAAAGGATTGAGTTCACATACCAGTTGAAGACTCTCTTCAAACTCGAACTCAATGTAGCGGAAGAACCTCTACGAACTCTATCGCCCAGCAAATCAGTTGACTACGGAAACACGATTGTCTACACGAATGGCAGCAACACGAAAAAGCACGAGCAAGCAGAAGCGGGGACAACACCACCGGTTGAAGCCCTTGGTATTCTCAGAGTGAGAATCCAAAGTGTGGTCTTTGGTATTTTGGTAGAGGTAGAAGGAAAGGCTAATGGTGTAAACGATAAGCAAGTGGGAGAGAAAGCTATCATATAGTAGGGATGCTTATCGTTTAAATGAAGCTAACGGTCATGTAGGTTTTACTAAGTGATCGTCTAGTAATTGGTAAAGGATCATTTAGAAAACACGACACGTTAGGCGATCGTTTAGGAAAGCTAAGCGATCGTTTAGAGAAAGGCGTGCCATCGTTTAGATGTGGGTGTGCGATCATTTAGACGATGAAGCTCTATCATATAGGCTCTCGGTTAAGCGACGTTTTCACACCGATTGCGATTTTTTTTTTAAACTCTTTAGCAAATGAAAAAAAAAAATTCATTTTATTCTTCGGTTACAATAACTGAATACGACTTCTCTCACTAACACACGATTGAGGAAAATATTTCGGCCAATTATCTCATAATTAACCAATTTAATAATAAATTAATATAATCATATTATATTCTTACCCTATAGTTTGATATCATATATCTACTCTAAAAATTTCTCCTCCACTTGATATAAATCATATTTATATTGAATTTCCTCCAAAATAATGTATCTCATACATTTAATCAATTATCATATATAATTAACCAATTCAATTGTATCATATATAATCGGACTCCCTCTTGTCAATTTGAACATTTCAAAATGACCCAAACACTGATTCTCGACTTTATCCAAGCTACCTAGGGGACCTTATGGATCTGTGGCTCAAAGCTCCAACGGTACGTGAATAGCTGACTAAACTCTTTAGCCATGAGATCCACCATCCGTTAACTACTAGGCATTCCACTAAAGACCAACAGTTGAACTCTTCTTACCGCATATACATTTCTGTGTCCATCAGATATAACCAATCATGAGTACGATGACCCTTCACAGATGCTCGTAAGTACAACTATGCCAATTTACCGTTTTGCCTATATAGTTACATCTCACTTCTTAAGTACCACTGATTCCTCTAAGGAACAATACAACATAGTCCAACTATGTGTGAACACCTTTCGGGCCAAGAGAAAGTGTGTGGCGCCACATCGTTTAAGCCCTGGAATCAGCCTTTAAAGGAGCTATCTATCTACTTATCCGTGCCTTGGGGAAGGAGTGAATTCCATTTTGTTGTTAAATTTTATGTCCTAAAACTCATAGTTTGTAATATCACATTCTTGTTCAATAAAGCTGCTATTGAAAATCTTTAGTAAATTTAAATTCTATATTCAGGAATCCAATTAACTGAGGTTCCAAGGCTATTAAGTTTAAGTTTGAACTTTATGTAGTGACAGAAATGTGGATCAAGTTCAAATATATATAACCAAAATGGTCTATAGTATATGAATAAGGTTGGACGCCTTATTCTGGGGACACTATGGATGCAGCTCATTTTGTAGTTAATACAAACGATGTGATCCTAGACCATTTATGTGGAGACATGAAAATGGGGGCATCCTATGTAAAGAGTTTACATAAGACTGAACCATGAAATAGTCATTTTTATGTTCTAAATGTCGTTTAATGCATAAAACTGACTATTTCGTTAATTGATGACCTAGGTAACTTAATCTTAATCCTGAGCTAACTATGAACTCCTGCTCAATCGGAATTATCCTTAGATCTGCATAGGTGAAGGCAGCTCATTATCACTGGCCTAATAAGCCTCCCATTTTAGGGGTAAGATCAGATGGATAGTTGGGAACATAGGGTGCAAGACGGAATTCATTCCTACCCGTTATAGGGATAGTAGATAGGTTGTTCCCTTTAATACTGAATCCAGGTCTTGAACAAGGGGCCCCACCCTCTCATTGGCCCGAGAGGGTTTCAGTTTATAGGTTGGACCTTAAACCAATTATTCATTAGAGAATCAGTGGAACTTAAGGAATAAGATGTAGTCTCGGGGGTAAAACGGTTTTTATGACCCAGCCAAGATTACGAACGACCTGTGAAGGATTAGCTTACTAATCACGGTTATATCATATGGATACAAATATATTTATAGTGAGGGGAGTGCAACTACGGGACTATAGTGGAATGACCCGTGAGTTAACGGATGTTGATTAGCTAGCTAATCTCGGATCGTTGGAGCCCATGATCTATAGGTTCATTAGGTTCCCCTACTAACTCATATGGAATAAACTTAGAACAGTATGATAGAATAATTCGAATTGTTCGAATTAGGTGAAGAGAGAGAAATCGACAAGTATATGTGATATAGTGGTTGGATTTTTAGGTTAGAGATACAGCTTTCACATTATCAAGAATATGAATACATTCATATTTGGAAGCTCAGAAATAATGGAAAGGGTCAATGATGTAAAAAGTCAAAGAGTTGACTTTTGACTTTGAAAAGACAAACTTTGACCTACCTTATGTTCAAATGTGATTTGAATTTCGAGAAAGTGAATGCAGATTCATGCTCAGGAGGTCAAAATTAGTCAACACAGAAAAATCATAAAAAGTCAAAATGTTGACTTTTTGGTCAAAGTTTTACTTTGACCAAATGACTATTTTTCCCTTTGACTAAAGTTAGTGGGAAAATCCAAACTTTTGTTGGATAATTCCACTAACAAAATAGTAGGCTAGGTGTTGGCTTATAGTGGAGACATTAAGCCCACTTAGATAGTGGATTCTAGGTGTTGGGTTTTTATGAAGTTATTTCATGCAATTTTGCATGGCCATTTTCTATAAATATGGGCTTGTCGTTTTGGATTAAAGACTTTTGGAATTTTTGCAAAATTAGTTTTTAAAAATTGGGCTGAAAAAATCCAAACCCAACCTAAATTTCACTCTACTATTTCTATCTCTTTTTCTCTCTCTCGGGTTCTTCATCCATCGGGTCCCACAACCTGGTTCTGAGTCCAGAGGATAGTAGGTCAGCTCGAGTGGTTGTCCGGTTCGTGTTCAAGCGGTGATAAAGGAGTTTTGGGAGCTTCAAAGGTATTATTTCAAAATAACCTTAATTAATTCATTTAGGGTTGCATGTTTAATTTGGGCAATTAGAGTAAAATCGATTCTCATTTCCGTTGCGCATGCCGACTTTTCCATCACTTGTGTAGCTGAGTTCCCAGCTCCCAAATCAAACGAATCGCCAAAATGGTAGGTTTGAATTGGTGACCTGGCCTCTCGCACCCATACAAATCAAAGGACCACCCTCAATGGCAGGAGTTCTCAATTCACTTAGGATTGAGGTCATGTTACCTATGGTCATCCTAGTGAAGTGAAGTCTCTGTCATGAACGGTGTTATATAATGAGATGATAACATTTCGTGGTCAGGTCTTATACAAACTCTTTGTATAGGACACAACCCCTTACATGTCTCCTATACGAATGATCAGGATTAAACCATCTGTGACAAGTCACAACACTTGTGACCATCCCACAAAGCAAGCCGCATCCGTAGCATTACCAGGATAAGGTTTCCCTTCCATATCCATATACTACAGAACATTTTGGTTATCACTCAATACATGTTCTACTTGTATGTCACCATATGCATGCTTAAATTACAAACCAATAATCAGGGATTTTATGTTTATTGGTTTGTGGTAAAGCAAATAAAGAATACAATTGAGCAAAAACAACATGTGAAGTAAATATCATATATTATACGACACAAACATTGGTACAAACTATTTTTAAACTACAGGACACGAGACTTTAGGGCATCAAACCCAACAGGTATCAGTCCAATCCAGGATTTGATCACTAGACGGTGGTCAAGATGATCCTTAAGTATCTTTGAAGAACGAGGGACAACATGCTTGTGTATGGAGATAAGGATTTGATCCTTACAGGATACACGGACTCTGACTTTCAAACTGATAGAGATTCTCGCAGATCGACATCGAGGTTAGTTTTCACTCTAAATGGAGGGGCTGTAGTGTGGCGAGGCATCAAGCAAGAATGCATCACGGACTCTACTATGGAAGCCAAATACGTAGCCACTTGTGAAACGGCTAAGGAAGTTGTTTGGCTGAGGAAATTCCTTTCAGATTTGAAAGTTGTTCAAAATATAGATTTTCCTATCACTCTTTATTGTGATAACAACGTTGCTAAACCCTTTACAAAGGCTCTCATGGGTACAGTGTTCGAGGGTCACCTGGAGAGTTTGGGTCTGCGGGACATGCGGCACCTTGTCTAGGGCAAGTGGGAGATGATACTGGGTTATGCCCTACTTTATTGTATATTGTACATGTTTTATATTGTATTGTACATTAGTCTCCCAAGGCATTAGGCCAAATGGGAGATTGTTAGGATTGGTATCCTAATTATCCTGGAGTCTCGTTGTTTGTAATGATACACATTGTTTGATGAATAAAATAACTGTTGTTTCATTCTGGCATTTACTCATATCCAATAAACAAAGCTCCATGGTTATCTTATGTAAACTTAATGTGTCTGTAGTATAGAGATTAAGGTGGGATATCTGATTCTGGTGACACTATGGATACGACCCGCTTTGTTGAGGTTTATAAGTGTTGTAAACTACTACAGATGGTAGATCCTGACCATTCATGTGGAGACATGCGAGTGGGAGTGTCCTATATAAAGAGTTTGTATAAGACCGAACCACAAGATGACTAGACTCTGTATATAACATCGTTGATATTAGAGACTTACATCTTACCTAAACGACCATAGGTGACACAACCTCAATCCTGAGTGTTTTGGGAACTCCTGTCTTTGAAGGCGGTCCTTTAATTAGTATGGGTGAGAGTGGCCAGATTGCCAACTCAACATGCCTATCTTTTTGGTGACTTGTCTGATCTGGTAGCTAGGAACTCACTTACACAAGATGAAATTCACTCCTTTCCTAAAGGGGTAAGTAGAGAGATTGCTCTCTTAAGGGCTAATTTCGAGGCTTGAACATAATGGTCACAACTTCTCTTTGGAAGAGAGGACTCGGTCATAGTAGGACTATGACTTATGTTCATTAGAGCATTTAGTGGTACTTAAGGAATTATATGTAACTACAGGGGCATAACGGTTATTAGCCGTGTTGAACTTACGAGCAATCTGTGAAGGGTTGTCACATTGTTGATTGGTTAAAATGGAAACATAATATATCTGCGATAAGGAGAGTTTAGCTGTCGGTCTTTAGTGGAGTGTCTGGCAGTTAACAAATAGTGGATCCCGTGACTAAAGAGTTTAGTCAGTAATTCACGTACCGTTGGAGCTTTGAGCTATAGGTCTATAAGGTCCTTTTGGTAACTCAATGGATTCAGTTGAGGATCAGTTCTTGGTGTTGATTTGAAATGTTCAAATTGACAAGAGGTAATTCGATTATATATGATATGATCGGTATGATGTATGAGATACATCTAGTGGAGGATTAATGTAAATGAGATTTACATTTAGTACCATGGAATAGAAAAAGAGCTATGGTTTATATGTTTCATGAGATGAAACATTAAAACTATAGGTTATAAATATAATATGGTAAGTTAGTTATCATTTATATTTATAATAATATTAATTATTTGATAATTAGCTCTTTTTCACAAATATCTAATTGAGTGTGATGTTATTGGTGGTTTCATGTAACCATGAGATAAAAGGAAAAATGTTTTCCTAATTTTAGTAATGTTGAAAATTGTTGTTTTTGAGATTTTCCAATCTCGAAAAAATACTCACGGGAAGTTGTCAAGTAAATTGGATTACTAAGTGACAGCTTGGAATAAGGTAAGAGATTGTGGAGTGTTAGTAGGCGACAAACACTCAGCTAAACGATGAGCTAAACGATCGTATAGTTTTTCTAGACAATCGCTTAATTTTTCCTAAACGATTAGGCATCGACCTATACGATAGGTTCTTCCATCTCCCACTTGCTCAATCGTTTACACGATTGTGTTTCCTTCTATGTTCTACCTCAAACCAAGTCTACACAGAGCCCACCCTCTGGATTCTCACATCAATAATACCAAGGTAGCCTTTTTGGTGGTGTCATACTCAACTCGAAACTGTCAAGGTTCTGTGGAGGCCGTTCGTGTTGTTCGGGGTGTTCGTGACCAAGGCGATCGCTTAGTTCAAGTGCGCAGTGTTCATGCAGTGTAGCGGTCGTGTTGGACGATCGTTCGTGTGTTGCGTTGTTGCTATGATAGAGCGTTCATGATCAAGGAGCTTTGTGATGAGTCGACTAAAGTGTGTTGCTCTTGTCCTTAATCATTTGTATAGCATGTTGTAATTTATGTATTTTTGCAATCTCTCTACTTATCACTGCTTCGAGAAAGGAGTGAATTCCACCTTGTGTAAGTGAGTTCCTAGCTCCCAGATCAGACAAGTCCCCATAAAGGTAGGCATGTTGAGTTGGCAATTTGGCCACTCTCACCCATACTAATCAAAGGACCGCTTTGAAAGGCAAGAGTTTCTAAAGCACTCAGGATTGAGGTCGCGTCACCTATGGTCGTTTAGGTGAGATGTAAGTCTCTAGTATCAACGGTGTTATATACAAAGTCTAGTCATCTCATGGTCTGGCCTTATACAAACTCTTTGTATAGGACACCCCCGTTCGCATGTCTCCACATGAATGGTCAGGATCTAGCATCTGTAGTATTTTACAATACTTGCAAACCTCTATAAAGCAGGCTGTATCCATAGTGTCACCAGAATCAGGTATCCTATCTTAATCCTTATACTACAGACCTATTTAGGTTATCACTTAAGTCATGATCCACTTGTATATCACATATACATGCTTAAGTTTACATAAGATAAACCATGGAGCTTTGTTTATTGGATATGAGTAAATGCCAGAATGAAATAACAGTTATTTTATTCATCAAACAATGTGTATAATTACAAACAACGAGACTCCGGGAGAATTAGGACACCAATCCCAACAATATGGATAAAGGAGGGATACCTTATTCTGGTGACACTACGAGTGTGGCTCGCTTCGTAGGTGTTACAACTGTTGTAAAGTGCTACAAATGATCTGATCCTGATTATTCATGTACTAGACATGCAAACGGAGATATTATATACAAAGGAGTTTGTATAAGACCGAACCACGAAATTTTTAGTCTCGTTATGTAACGTCGTTCATAATTAAACTTTCATTTCACTAAGATGACCATAGGTAACATGACCTTAATTCTGAGTGAGTTGTGAACTCCTGCCTATGAGGGCGATCCTTTGATTTACATGGGTGAGAATGACCAGATCGCCAACTACACAAGTATACCATTTTGCGGATTCGTCTGATTGGGGAGTTGGGAACTCAGCTACACAAGACGTAATTCACTCCTTCCCTGATGCAGGGGTAAGTAGATAAATTGCTCCCTTAGGGGCTGATTTCAAGGCTTGAACAATGTGGTGCCACACTTTCTCTTGGCTCATGAAGGGTTTAGTCATAATGGGACTATAATCTATTTTTCATTAGAGGAATCAGTGGTACTTAAGGAGTTGGATGTAAATACAGGTGCAAAACGGTAAATTGGCCCAATTGTACTTACGAGTGATTTGTGAAGGGTCATTGTACTGTTGATTGGTTATATCCAATGGACACAGAAATATATCAGTAGTGCGAAGACTACAGCTGTCGGTCTTTACTTGAGTGCCCAACAGTTGACGGGTGATGGATATCGTGATTAAAGAGTTTAGTCAGTTATTCACGTATCGTTTGAGCTTTAAGCTACAGGTCCATAAGGTCCCCTTGGTAGTTCAATGGATTCAAGTTAAGAATCAATTTTTTGGTTAGTTTGAAATGTTCAAATTAATAAGAGGAAATTTGATTATATATGATATAATTCAATTAATTTAATTATATATGATATAATTGATATGATGTATTTGATACATTATTATTTGATTGGAGGATTTTAATACAAATATGATTTATATTAAATGCCATAAAAAGAGGAAAATAACTATGATTTATGTATTGTATATGATGCAATGTTAAAACTATAGGTTATAAATATAATATGATTAGTTAATTATTGTATTTATTTATAATTTATTAATTATAAGATAATAAAATTTCTTTTTCTCCAATAATCACCTTTAGTGGGTGGTTAGATGATTTTATGGCTAAGTGGGATGAAGAAAAAAAAAAGATTTTTCTATTGATTCCACACACAACAAGTAATCAGATTATTAATTGAGAGACAAAAAGATTGCATCGAGTTTACTATATGATAGTAATCTTTTCTAAATGAACAAGTGTCGTGTTGATATGATAGACTTCCTTCTTCTATACGATAGTGCTACCTATTACTCGATCGTCTATCCGATTATCTCCTCCTCCTCCTCCATTCTCCTTCTCTCAATCCAAAATCCGCCACAGCCCACAACTCTTGGATTCTCACATTTAGAATACCAAGGTAATCCTGTGATGGTGTCTAGTTCTGTTAGAGGATCTAGTTTTAGTCGTTGCTGGTGTTCGATGGAGATTGTCTTGCTCGTTGCATTCGTGTTGTTTGACGCATTGGTGATTGATCGAGGACATACGTGAAGAAAGAGTTCTTCAAAGGTACTGTCACTCTATCCTTTGTTTTTGATAAGAAGCATATTGTAATTTATCTTTAATGCATAATCGTTTTTGTATGATTGAAAATGTTTGAATTCTTTCACAATTGAATTTGGAACGATTGACTTCCACTCATAGATCTTCTATAATTAGAGTTTCTTCATTTCCATCCTATCATAAGCCTTACTCATATCTAACTTTGAAATTGTGAACCTGACACTTTTTTTCCTCATGGATAAGCAACATACATTCATGGCTCAACATCAACTTTATTACAATGACCTTAGTACTAATTTTATACAAAACATTGCAAACATTAATAGGTCGAAAATAAAAAACATTCTTGGATTAATTCTGGATCTTTGAGATAGAAAAGATGACCTTAATAATGTTTTCATCTTCTGCAACTATAATTTTAAAACGAAAAAGTTTTCTTCCACCATTTTCACACCTCATCTCCTTGAAACACAATTTTTTCTATAGCTTCTTTTATTTCCAAATGGGGGTGATCATCGGTCGGATGGAATCGATTTTAGACAAAAACCGTCACTGACCGCCAATAAATTGATTTTCATCGATCAGTTACCGACGGTTGTGGACAGGAGGAGAGGAGGCATACGTCGACCAGTCGGTCGATTTCGTCGGTTTTCATAACAACATCAAACTTTAAGAAAAGACAATGAGGAAGAATATATAAATGAGAACAGAAGGGGTTGAAGAAGAGAATATGGAATCTAAAAAGAATGAAGAAGAATAGAGAAAAATGCAGAAGAGATATGGAGAAACGAGAAGCTTAGCAAATGGAGAGTCGGAGAGAGGAGAAGATGAAAAGAGAAGACAGAAAATTTGGGTTAGAAGGAGAAAAGTTTAATTAAGAAAGGGAAGAAAAGACAAATGCACGATGGAGAGAGAGAGGGGGAAAAATTAACGATACATATGGAATTTGATGAAAAGAGAAGAGATCATTGATAATCAATGATTTTCACATCAACCAAGATGTAATGATAGAAATGAGAGAGAAAGAAGAAGTGTTTAATGGTGATTACACACCTTTCCATATATTAATTATTAAATGGCAGATTTTCTTTTTTAAAAAAATGACAGTTTTTCTTTAAGTGCATACATCAATCAAGGAAAGTGTTTGGAAATGTTAATACCGTCGGTCGAAAATGGGAGTTTTCAGGTCATCCGGCCAACTATTTTTCGATTTTTGAAAACAGAAAACCGTTTTCGATTGGAAAACCATCAAAATTGGCCGGTCAATCCCGGTTCGACCAATTTTTGGTCGGTTTTTTGATTTGGTTTACACACCCCTATTTCCAACTATTTTCTTACTTTTAATGTTTAATATATATATATTTATTCATGAAAAACTATTTTAAATGGAAAAATTGTTGAAAATATTTACAAATAATAACAAAATCTCATAGGTCTATCCGTGATTACTATTTTAAATATTTTAATTCATTTTCCTATATTTGAAAACAACTATTTATTTAACTATATAAAATCATATAATGTGCAACATTAAAACCTAGTTTACGGAAACTCTCTATCTAGATTTCAAAATATCATTGTCAATAAATATGGTGAGGTTTCAATTTTACAAAAAATTTAATAAAAATATAATTAAAATGTATCCAAAAATTTTAAATGAAGAATAATTATATACACCCTAAGCTACATCCATCCTTATGGGATTCCCTCGAGTTCTAAAATATATAACCTAATCTTTAAAAAAAAATAAAAAAAATAAATAAACGAGATGAAAATATATAGAAGTTGAAGCAAGAATTTGATGAGCTTAATTTAAGGAAAGAAAACCTGAAGAGTAGTTAAGTAAGAGAACTTCATAAAATTAAATCAACAAGAAAAAGCCCCATTATTTATTAAATATTAATAATAATATCAATTAAAACCCTCTCATCAAGAAACTCTCTTCATTCACTGATTCAACAAAAAAGAAAGCCACAAAGTGCCTTCTTTTGCACTTTGCATGCACCAAGAAACTCCTCTCTTTCTCCGCCGATCTTCTTCCTCTCATATTATACACTGAGAGAAAAGAAATCAAACCACAAAATGGCAGATATCGAATCTCAAACCAACAACACACCCTTTTTAGGCAAATCAAATCGTCCACTCACATTAATGGTAAGACTTACTAATCAATAATAATAAAGTTTTCATTATTGTGTTTATGTTGATCATGTAATTATATAATAATGAATGAATGGCAGTTTAAGAACGTGAGTTACAAGATCAAACCCAAGAACTCAAAATCCCAAGAGCTGAAAACGATTTTAACAGGAATAAATGGAGTGGTTCGTCCAGGTGAGATGTTAGCTATGATGGGTCCATCAGGCTCAGGCAAGACTACGCTCTTGACAGCTCTAGGAGGCCGGTTGGGTGGCCGTCGCGGTCGACTAACCGGAACCATTACCTACAACAACAAACCCTTTTCGAACAAAATGAAACGAAGCATGGGGTTTGTTACACAAGATGACATTCTTCTTCCCCATTTGACAGTAATGGAAACGCTTGTTTTCACTGCTCTTCTACGGCTGCCTAATGAGTTGACGGCGCAAGAGAAAGTGGGTCAAGCCGAGGCGGTTATTTCACAGCTAGGGCTTAGTAAGTGTAAGAATAGTGTTGTGGGGAGTCAGATGGTGAGAGGGGTTTCTGGGGGAGAGAGGAAAAGGGTTAGTATTGCTCAAGAAATGCTTATAAACCCTAGTTTGTTGTTTCTTGATGAACCAACTTCGGGTCTTGACTCGACGACGGCGCAGAGGATTGTTTCCACTCTTTGGGAGGTTGCTAATAATGGTGGGAGGACTGTGGTGATGACTATTCATCAGCCTTCTAGTAGACTTTTTTACATGTTTCATAAGATTTTGTTGCTTTCTGAAGGCAATACCATGTACTTTGGGAAGGGATCAGAAGCTATGGAGTATTTCTCTACTCTTGGTTATTCCCCTTCTGTGCCTATGAACCCTTCTGATTTCTTGTTGGATCTTGCTAATGGTATGTCCTCCCTGATGTTTTCTTAAACAATTGCCCATTTTGGCGATATATATAGAGAGAATCTTTTAAAAGATTGTGACATGGTTAGAACTACTTTGGAGCACTGATTTTAACTGGTTGAAAATCACCTTCAAATATATCTTTTATCAAAAAATGGTAGGTACATTTGAAAGAAAGTAGTTAAATCAATGCATGGACCAATGTATCAATGTATGATGATTATTTAGAACATGGGTGGGAGTCATTTCGAAATTGCTAAAATCACCTTTGTCGTATTCAAAATCATTCCTTACCGTGTTGATCTAATTGATATATCTTGGTATATCTACCAATCCCTCGTCTCTTAGTTTTCCGTTAAAAAAAAAAAAAATCATTCTTGAACATGCCTCCTTCAACCGTTAAAAATCAAGTTAATGTTTGATTTTACATTTTTAAACACCATTTTCACACAATCAAAACAAATTTAGTTAGTAGTGATCTTAAAGGTGATGAAAGTGGTTTGAATCATTTCAAAATTACTCCCCATTAGGTAAAAATATTTTAAAGTGCATTGAATCGAAAGTTGAAGTATTAATTCAGCATGAAATGCTTTTTGCTAAAGTCATTTGATAATGGAAGCACAAAATTACAAATATGGTGTTGCATGAATTATTGTGTGAGCTCTTTTTCTATATATATATATGTAGGTTTATCAATGAATGATCCAGAAGAGGAGGCAGCCATAGTTAAAGAGAAACTTGTTTCATCTTACAAGAACAATAATATAGCTGAAAAGTTGCTGTTAGAGGTACAAGAGAGTGATGAAAATTTGGTTGAAGAAAATGGAGCAGACGACAAGAGCTTTGGACGTTGGTCAACAACTTGGTGCCAACAATTCTCTGTGCTGTTAAGAAGAGGAATTAAGGAAAGAAAACATGATTCTTTTTCTGGACTTAAGATTGGCCAAGTTTTGGCTGTTGCTTTAATGAGTGGACTCTTATGGTGGCAATCTAATGATTCACATTTACAAGACAAGGTTTCAATTCTCTATCTCTTTTCTCTATCATTTAATTCTTATTATTATGCTACTTTATCCCTATCTCTGTTGTATATTAACAAAGTGTATATCAATGATACATATTATGAGAATATGTTAGGGAGTGGTTTTGATAGGGTTAGCTTACGAAACTTCACTTTTCTTTCTCCTTTGTTATTTGAGCTCTCCTCTAGCTCATTATGTACATATTCATGTTATCTTTGATCTTTTTGAAATGAATGCATTGCTTTTGGATTCAGGGTTTGATGAGGGTATTGTAAATGTGTCAATCTAGTTGAGATGTCTCAGTGTCTCATGATTTCTTTTTCCTCTAGTATCTTGTCCAAAAATATTAACATTTTCAAAAGAGTGTTATTAAACGTTTTCTTAAAAAGTTAGAAGCAAAAGTGTTGAGTGAAAAACCATTTCTAGAGTATCTTTTTGGACATGTACATGATCTATTATGTGTTAATAATGTTGTAGAGAGATAAGAAAAACACATTAATTATCTCAACAAAAGGAAACTTTGGAGCCAAATTTTGGGATGAGAGAAGAATATTAGAATAGCAACAAGCTCACTATGAAGATTGAAAAACAAGAGAAGAGATAAGAGTTTTTGGTTCAAATTAATTATTGAAACACTATAAAGATTTTAACTTCTTTCTCTGTTGTAAAGAAAGAAGTATAGTGGGGACAACATTTCTATATAGTAAAATTAAAAATTTAGTTTATACACACACCAACAAAGTAGAAATTTAGTTTTCCAAACCAAGTTATGGTTGTCTAGAATAGTTAGATCACCATTATCCATTTTTGCAAAATGGACCAATTTTATGTAGCCTTATATTTCTCATATATGCAATAAAGTATCATTTTCCTGAGAATAAAGGAGTTCTGGTTAACAACATTTTCATTTGTAGATTGGACTGTTCTACTTCTCCTCAAGCTTCTGGGGTTTCTTCCCTCTATTACAAGCCATCGGCACCTTCCCAAAAGAGAGAATGATTCTTGAAAAGGAAAGAGCCTCAGGAATGTACAGGCTCTCATCATACTTCATCTCGAGAACCACAAGCGACCTCCCGATGGAGCTCGTCCTACCCACCATCTTCATCGTCATAATCTACGCAATGGCAGGGTTAAAACGCACGGCGGCAAACTTCTTCGCCACTCTATTTTCTCAACTCCTAAGTGTTTTGGTAGCTCAAGGCTTTGGCCTGGCCATTGGGGCCCTTGTTTTGGACCAATCTTCAGCCACCACACTTGGATCAGTCATTATGCTTTGTTTCCTTCTAACATCAGGCTATTTTGTTCAGCATGTGCCAAAGTTTATTGCTTGGACCAAGTACATTTCTATTGGTACTTATACTTACAAGCTTTTGTTGATATCTCAATATAAAGCTACTGATACTTATCCATGTCCTGGCAATAATGGAGGAAAGCTATGTGATGTTGGAGAGTTCCCTGCAATTAAACTAGTAGGTCTTGATGGGAAACTCACTGCTGTTTTGGCTTTGCTTTCTATGCTTGTTGGATATCGTCTTGTTGCTTATATTGCTTTGATGAGGATTGGTGTCACCATGAGGAGTTAAGTTTCATGATTTTCGTTTTTTTTTACCCTCTTGAGATTAAGTATTTTATTTTAACCTTGTTGGGTTGAAGAGGGAAATAAGTTGAGAAATCTCTTGGTTCTTGATTGGGATAGTTAAATTGTATATTAAAACTCATATTTTAAAGTTAAGAGACTTGGTTTGTTTTTGTTCTCCCTTTCATTATCTATTTATATATTGATATGGTAGAATATTTTCTTCAACTACTTCCTATTAGGTTTTTAACTTGTCGAACAAGAAAAAAATTTAGGTGCATTTTAAACTACATCTATTTTTTTGCATCCTATCGAATTGTCCAATCATATAATTTGTATATTGCAAACTCTTTTTACTTCTTTAAAGTATTTTTTTTACGTAATTAATAGATTGTGATACATACATACAGAGGTGCATCTTGGAGTGTACGTTCCAAAGTATTGCTCGAACCAAAATGGAAAAGATTTGGACAGAGTGAAATGAAACTCTCCTCATTGATTGGTTTAGTCTTCCATCTCTTTCTTCTAGCTTGCTTAAGTCTCTTCCTACTTTATTCCATCCTTTTTGTTAGTCCCTCGTGAGCTATAGATCAAACGTTTCTTCAAAGATATATTTGGAATAATTTTCTAAATGTTCTTTGGAATAACTTTCTAAATGTTTTAAAAATAGATATTTTTAAGTGAAAAAGATGTACATTAAAGCATTTAACAAGTCATCCCAGACAAACTTTAAAAATAGTTGGTATGGATAGCAAGAGTGTCAAATTTTCACATCTTATGTTCGTTCGATTCTTGCTGCTTCTTTTTTTTTTTTTCCCTTTTTGTCTACTTCTATATGATTTCTAATCTTAATTAAGTACCTAAACTTTTGTTTGATTCTAAACTTTCAAATATGTTATTTATTTTAGTTTTTTAAGTTTCAAAAGAATAATAATTTTGGTCCTTATCATTACTCTCTCATCTAATATTTATTTAATGAATATTTGCATCAATCAATTTATGACTTTGATACATGCCCGTCTTTAACACTAGGGGTGTTCAAATGACATGTCAAATAAGTTAATTATAAAACCATACATGTGAATCAAACATAAGATATACATGTTCAATAGGTTCTAAAGTCATTCTAAGTATAGTTAATTACCTCGAATTAAAATTTAGTAATTAACAACAAGAGCACACGCACACACAGTCAATATCTATTTAGTGAATATTCACACGATACATGTTAACCGAACATAAAATATACATGTCCAACAAGTCCTAAGGCCATCGTTAGAAGAGCCAATTAGCTTAGATTAAAATTTCAGTAATTAACCAAGATCACCCACACAAAATCTTGTCTGGTTTAAATGATATTTCCCTAGTCTAAGAAAGAATATGAAAATTGAAATAAAAGGTGAATCACAATTATGTCACAAGCTAGAAAAGTTGTCACAGACAAATTTATAAACTACAGGTAGAGAGATATGAGAAAAAGAACACAAAGAATTATTAACCCAGTTCAGTTTAACTACACCTACGTTTGAGAAGCTCTCTGCCTAGGTGAAAAGAAATCCACTAGTATGAAATTTAGTTTTCCAACATACACTTCAACTAAAATTACATTAAATCAGATATATACATAATCGAATTACTAGCGGGCAAGAGTTAGACTCCCCTAACATGAGTATTGCTTTAAATGAGTCTGAAGATTTAGGTTCCCCTCAATCTGTTGTCACAGCAATGACCTCACCATCTCTTCACCTATCAGATGAATAACCACTAACCTGGTGTCTTGAACAACTCTACTAACAAACTGCTTGAACAAATCAAGCGTCATAGAGAACCACCATTCTCCTTCATGAAGATAGCCCATCATTCAATATCAAAATCTTCATGCAAAACCTTTTTCCAAAGAAAACACTGATCAAGACAAAAGAAGACTTGTCCTAAAAACACCAAAACCAACCAAAAACCATATAAGAAAAAGAGACCAACACCGACGACAAGAATAAAATGAAAATATCTCGACAAATCTATCAACGATAAGGAAAGAATAACTCAACCATGTAAGAGACAAAGATATCCAACTAAATAAAAGAAAATATTATCTTCCAACCTCAACAATAACAAATTCCCCCTTTGGCATAAGATTTTCTTTTATGGCAAACAACCAAAGAACTTAACAGAAATGAGGAGAAACCAAACACTTCATTAAGAGGAAACACAAATTACAACCCGAGCAACAAAAAATACAACACGACGCAAATAAAACAAAATAAACCAGCCAAGCAAAACAAACACCAAAACAGCCACACAGTAATCCAAACAAGCCAAGCAACATCCACAAAACGACACAACCACATCCATCTCCCTCTTTTTCCAAGAAGAAAATCAATAAATCGAAGGTGGTTGAGAAGAAAAGGCCACATCAGAGCACGAAAGAGACACATTGAAAAGATGAACTAACGCATCAATTTAAACCCTTCGACCGGGCAAATCATGCATAACAATAGTCAGAAAGCAAAACTCCGTAGACAAGATGCAAAAGATGGGAGTGCCCTACTCAGTAGGAATAAACAGACCAACTTTAGGAACCTACAAATCCTCCCGAAGAGGAATGTTAGAGGCCTTGGAAGCATGAATGTTGTGCACAATATCTAGAACATGAGTTCTATAAAAAATCTTAGAGCTGAGATTAAGCAGCTTAGGAATGGGGCCAGGAGCATCATTTAAGCTAAGGATAGTTAGGCACTAAGACAGGAGAATTCCAAAGAAAAGCCTCAGAAGATTGATTGACGACTTGATTACAAAAGAGTCAACATGCTTAAGAAGCTTGTTATACACAAATACTTCAAAATTAAAAGTAGACATAATACCCATTTAAAACAAAAGACTAGCCAGAGAAGGAGAGAGGCTCAAACCATGCGTTGAAGGGCAACAATTTACAAAGTCTATGCGCAATAAAATAGCATATCTCACATTGAAAGTAGAAGTAGATAACTGAGAAGACTCAGGCCACCTGTAAGTTCAGCAACGAGCTCTTTAGTGGAAGAATTAGAATCACCCAAAGGAGGAGACTCTTCACGCCTAAGATAAGCATTAGTAGTGGCAGGAGAAATGGAGAAGAAGTTACCACGACTGTGAACCTTATTATAGTATGGGTTGCTAGGATCATCGAACTTAGAGGGAAGGTTGACAATAAACTCTCTCAGTAACTGAGTATAAAAGGGACCAAGGTCCATAACAATCTTAAAAAGTCTAACATGTTAAAGAAGATCCATAATTTCCAAACACGGTTTGGTATGGTCAGAAAGAGTTTTCTCATCAGCGATACGACGTTGCACCACATATATTTCCAATGTTGAACATTATCCTCAATATAGAAGGATATCCTGTCAATAGGAATAGCTGGGACATTAGGAGGAATTTTTCAATTATCAATCCTAGTGCGAGCCTTGTTCCTAACAATAGCAAAGTCATCTTCACTACTTGACTCAGAGAGTTGAATAGACAAATCAGAGATAGAATCAGTGCTTTGCTACATAGAGAGAGTGCTTTTGGATTGAGTACGGGTGGATGGACCACACTCAGTAGAAGTAGACACAAAAGCCCACTTCTTCGGAGCAAGGAGAATGTTGTCATCAGAAGAAACAAAGACTATCTTATCGGAGGAATTAAAACCAGAACCATAGCTACCAACATCAGACTCCATAGAAGAGGGGGAAGCCACACCCTAATTACAACTAGAAGTAGAGGGACCCAAGGGAGGAAACCTCTGAGAACTATTTTTCGGAGGAACAATGGACTCTCCCAGGTTAAGCAAAATGTCAGTGGCATCATGAACAACATTTGGGTCCTTTTCATGGGCGGTAGACAAATTTTCATGAACACTCTCAAACTTAAATGGAGGATTTGTAACTGTTCCATCAATAGCCTCAGAAACCGAGGGATCAAGCAAAGACCCATCAGGCAACAAACCTTTAATCACAAACTCCTCTAACATAGTGTTTACATCAATCTAAACAGAAGATCCCAAAGTAGTTGAACACAACAGGGCCCTCGGTGTGCAAAGTATTCTCCTGAGACACATCCAAATCAACCGAGGAGGGGGAACCAAATGAGTGTTCTTAGAAGTAGGCTCACCAACCATCGTAGTCGCGATCGTCTAGGCGACTACGATGCCGCGAAGTACCATCGCCTAAGCGATCGCTTAGCTAGCGTCTCCGTATCGCATACGCATGATCGCATAGGTAGTAACTGAGCGATGAAGCTTGGTAGATCATTTAACTCCAGCACTTACGCGATCGTGCAATCAACGCTACATGATATGGTAAACGATTTACCCCATCACTTAGCATTAGCTAAACGATCGATTAGAAAATACTATACGATCGTATAGAATAAAAAATCTAAACGATTGAATAGTAAAATCCCTATGATCGTTTACCTGAGGCTACACGATCCGACAAATGCTTGATCTTCTTCTTCGTTGAGAACAACATCACCATTGTTGAAGCTTCATCACGAATGATTCAACGAACTCAAAATTTTCGAATTACAGACTCAATTACAAAGTTAATTTCACCCAAAAACGCAGGGGCCCTTACAATTAACACTTTGTAATACTAAAAGTTTTAACAAAAAGGCAGATTAAACCCGAAATGTTCATCATATTCATCAACAAATGTAGAAAATGGTTAACCACAAATGAAAAAACCCACCGCAACTGTAAAAGGCGTTCACTTCAGATCTGTAATTTGGAATATAAGACAACCTGGCTCTAATACCAATTAAAGAAAATCGAAAACGAAGATTTCCATAAGCAGCGGAACAAGAATATTTCAAATTTCAATCATGAATCAAATATACATTTAGAGTCGACTTTAATACAAACGGTTATACAATTAAACAGAGAAATTACAGCATGAACAATACAGAAGAATAGAGATCAAACTCTATACGAACATCGGTAGAAGTGTCTCCATGCTCCGATGCGCAACTCTGATCGAACAACAGCAACCACAAGCGCTTGATCTACACGACTGCAACACCGCACGAACACAACACGAACACTTCCCGCTCGTCCTCAACGATCTCCTTGGTCACGATCTCCTCCGCAACACGAACGAACTCCTCTAAAGCACCACGAACGGCCTCCAGAAAACCTCGACGGTGTTGAGTTGAGTCTGACACCACTAACAAGGCGACCTTAATATTCTCGGTGTGAAAATCCAGAGGGTGGGCTCTGTTCGGACTTGGTATGAGGTAGACGAATGGAGGAAACAACGATCACGTACACGACTGAGCAAGTGGGAGAAGTTAGAAACCTATCGTATAATTCGATGCTCAATCGTTAAGATAAAACTATGTGATCGTCTAGCAAAAGCTATGCGATCGTTTAGCTTAGTCTGTTATATACAAACTCTGCACGATCGTTTACCTTGGGCCAGCGATCATCTAGCAAAGCTATGTGATCATTTAGTAAACACTGCACGATCGCTTAGCTCGCACCTGCACGATCGTTTAGCTCGTCCAACCGTCGTTTAGTAAATTTACTAGACAACTTCAATGAGTTTTTATATGCTGAGAGAAAACTCAAAACCTTTTTCAAACTTTTGTGTAATTTTTTTTTCAAAATAGGAAACCACTTTCCTTTTAAACTCACGGTCACCATGATCCAATAACCACCCACTACTTTGGTTATTTAAAAGAAAAGGTATTAATTATTTAATAATTAATATTATTATAAACATAAATGATAACCTACTTATCATACTATATTTATAACCTATAGTTTTAATATTTCATCTTATGAAACATATAAACCATAGTTCTTTTTCTATTCCATGGTACTTAATGTAAATCTCATTTACATCAATCCTCCACTAGATGTATCTCATACATCATACCGATCATATCATATATAATCGAATTACCTCTTGTCAATTTGAACATTTCAAATCAATACCAAGAACTGATCCTCAATTGAATCCATTGAGCTACCAAAGGGACCTCATGGACCTGTAGACTGAAGCTCCAACGGTACGTGAATAACTGACTCAACTCTTTAGTCACAGGATCTACCATCCATTAACTTTCAAGCACTCCACTAAAGACCGACAACTGAACTCTCCTCACTACAGATATATTATGTGTCCATCTTAACCAATCAGTAGTGCGACAACCCTTCACAGATCGCTCATAAGTACAGTTGGGCCAATAACAATTATGCCCCTATAGTTACATCTGTCTACTTATGTATCACTGATCCCTCTAATGAACATAAATCATAGTCCTACTATGACTAAGTCTTCTCTTCCAAAGAGAAGCTATGGCCACTATGTTCAAGCCCCGGAATCAGCCCTTAAGGGAGCAAACTCTCTACTTATCCCTGCTTCGGGATAGGAGTGAATTCCATATTGTGAAATGAGTTCCCAGTTCCTAGATCAGACAAGTCCCCACAAAGGTAGGCATGTTGAGTTGGCAATTAGCCACTCTCACCCACACTAATCAAAGGACCGCCCTCAAAGGCAAGAGTTCCCAAAACACTCAGGATTGAGGTCGTGTCACCTATGGTCGTTTAGGTGAGATGCAAGTCTCTAGTATCAACAGCGTTATATATAGAGTCTAGTCATCTCGTGGTTCAGGTCTTATACAAACTCTTTGTATAGGACACCCTCACTCCACGTCTCCACATGCATGGTCAGGATCTACCATCTGTAGTAGTTTACAACACTTGCAAACCATTACAAAGTAGGTCGTATCCGTAGTGTCACCAGGATCAGGTATCCCATCTTAATCCTTATACTACAGACCGATTTAGGTTATCACTTAAGGCATGATCCACTTGTATATCACGTATACATGTTTAAGTTCACATAAGATAACAAGGAGCTTTGTTTATTGGATATGAGTAAATGCCAGAATTAAATAATACTTATTTTATTCATTGAACAATGTGTATCTTTACAAAACAATGAGACTTCGGGAAAATTAGGACACCAATTCCAACAATCTCCCACTTGTTCTAATGACTCAGGAGACTAATGTACAATACAATATAAAAATGTACAATATACAATAAACTAGGGCATACCCCAGTATCAACTCCAACTTACCTTAGACAAGATGCCGCATGTCCCGCAGACCCAAACTCTCCAACTGACCCTCAAACACGTTACCCGTGAGGGCCTTTGCAAAGGCATCAGCAATGTTGTATTCTGTGTATCCTGTAAGGATCAGATCCTTATCTCCATACACAAGCATGTAGTCCCTCGTTCTCCGAAGATACTTGATGATCATTTTGACTGTCGTCCAGTGATCAAATCCTGGATTTGACTGATACCGACTAACAATCCCTACTGCATAGCAAATGTCGGGTCTGGTACACATCATTGTATACATCAAGCTTCGTACAGCAAAAGCATAGGGAATTCGTCTCATCTCCTCAACCTCTCGAGGTGTCTTAGGACAATGATCCTTAGACAAAACGATTCCATGCCTGAAAGGTAACAAACCCCTCTTGGAATCCTACATCATGTACCTGATAAACATTTGATCAACGTACGATGCCTAAGACAGGACTAACCATTTGTTCTTGTGATCCTGAATGATCTGGATCCCGAGAACATACTGTATCTCATCCAAATCTTTCATTTAAAACTGGGCAGCTAGCCAACTCTTAATGTCAGTCGGATATCCTACATCATTCCCAATGAGTAGGATATCATCCACATACAGTACCAGGAAAGCTACTAAATTGTTGATGATCTTCTTGTAAACACAAGGCTCATCAACGTCTGGTCAAAGCCAAACAACTTGATAGCAGTGTCAAATCTGATGTTCCAAGATCGAGATGCTTGTTTTAGCCCATAAATGGACCTATTAAGCTTGCAAACTCTTTGCTCTTGATCTGGAACTACGAACCCCTCTGGTTGAGTCATATAGATGGTCTCCTTAAGATCACCATTCAGAAAGGCAGTCTTGATGTCCATTTTCTCATAATCATAAAATGTTGCTATGGACAGGAGAATCCTGATAGACTTTAGCATGACAACAAGTGAGAAAGTTTCCTCATTGTCAACTCCTTCAACCTCGGTATTACCCTTTGCCACGGGTCTAGCCTTAAAGGTTTGCACCTTTCCATCTATACCTATCTTTCGTTTATAGATCCACTTGCACCTAATAGGTTTGACCCCACCAGGTGGATCAACAAGCTTCCAAACGTTATTGAAGTGCATAGACTCCATTTCCTGGTTCATGGCCTTAACCCATTCATCTTTGTCAACATCCTCCATTGCTTTCTTAAAAGACAATGGATCCTCAACCTCATCATTTGAAATGATGTTATGGGCTTCAGTCAAACCCATGTAGCGATCCGATGAGTTCATAACCCTCCTACTACATCGAGGCAGTCTCAACTCTAGAGCTGGTTGATTAGACGTTTCGACCTCAACAACTCTTGTTGATATGTCGATCTGTTCAACAACTCTTGTTAAACCCTCAGCAGTCTCAGTCTCACTTAAGATCTCACGGAATATGAGCTTACTTCGTGGCTTATGATCCCTTATGTGATCTTCTTCCAAGAAGATAGCATTAGTTGAAACAAACACTTTGTTCTCACTTGGATCATAGAAGTATCCTCCTTTGTTTCCTTGGGGTAGCTCAAAAAGAGGCAAACTTTCAAATGTGGTTCCAACTTCTTTGGGTTAATCACTAGCACATGTGCCGAACAGCCCAAAATCCTGAAATGGCGTAAACTACCTTTACGGTCTCTCCTTAACTCAAAAGGTGTTTCAGAAACACTTTTCGAGGGAACGGTGTTCAAGATATAACATGCAGTCTGCACTGCATAACCCCAAAACGAGTCTGGAAGATAAGCATAACTCATCATAGACCGAACCATGTCCAACAAGGTCATGTTTCTCCTTTCTGATACACCATTCTACTGAGGTGTACCTGAGGCCGAGAGTTGGGACACAATCCCATGGTCTATCATATAATTCTGGAATTGGAGGTCCATATACTCTCCACCACGATTAGATCGTAGTGTTTTTATCTTCTTACCTAACAATTTTTCAACTTCAGCCTTATACTCCTTGAACTTGATAAGAGCTTCAGACTTACGTTGCATTAGGAAAAGATACCCAAACCTTGAAGAATCATCTATGAAAGAGATGAAATATTCATACCCGCCTCAAGCTTTAACATTCATCGGACCACAGAGGTCTGAATGTACAAGCTCCAAGGCTTCCCTGGCTCTGTAACCTTTTCCAGTAAAAGGTCATTTGGTCATCTTGTCTTCGAGGCATGATTCCATACCGGCAAGGAGTTTTCTTGTAAACTCTTTAGAAGTTCACTTTTCACCAACTTCTCAATCCTATTGAGGTTAATGTCACCTAACCTTAGATGCCAAAGATGGGCGTTTACCTTCGGAGAAACTTTTGGTTTTTTAGCTGTTGTTATCGTACTGAACATTTCAGTGTTAAACAAGGCTTTTATGACTAACGTCCTTAGTACATTTAAGTTATTTTCCATTGAACCATAACCAATCTCCATTCCATTCCTGAAAATAAAAATTTTATTCTCAAAAAAGGAGACAGTATAGCCTTGTTCAATGAAACAAGAAACCGAGATTAAGTTCCTCTTAATATGAAGAACTACAAAAACATTATCCAGTAACAGATAACGTTTTTTGTCAACAAAAAACTTCAGCCTGCCTACAGCAACAGCTGAAACAACCTCACCATTACTGACTCGAAGTGTCATCTCTCCCTGTGGCAACGTTTACTAGGAACTGAATTCTTAGTAAGAGGAACTGACATGATTGGTAGCACCTGAATCAAGAATCCAGGCAGAATCATCATTCTCTACCAGACATGTCTCCAAGACCAATAAATCATATTTACTGTCTTGTCTCCTCTTTTAGAGAGTAATGAGATGGAGATCGCTTGCCATGAAATTCGTTTCACATGATTATTTCCACTGTAATAAATCGGTCATTTTTAAAAGCTTTAATCGAAAATACTAACGAGTTGCTGAAAAGAAAAACACATTGACCTACGTTAGGTTTTAAGCAAATACCCGTTGTAAAACAATACAACATCCATTAGGTTTTAGCAAAACTAACATGAACCCCGTGTGACATCTAGTTTCACAATGACGCTTCAAAGGTTTAGGACAAAATTCGCCGAAGGGAGGTCAGTTATCCCTTCTCTGAATTGAGAAGATCTCAACCAGTCATTAATACCAGAACAACTCTTGTTCCTATAATGACTAGCCATCATTGATTTAGCCAAGAGATCATTAACTTACTTAACAATCTCCCGTAAGTGTGACCCGCCATTTTAAGCCCTAGAGGTCTATCCCAAAAGCCCAATTTGAAGGGAAACATCCGATTGGGGAAAAACCTAAAGCAACCCTATCCATTTCTAGAGTTCACCTTGATATTGACCAACTACCCATCTGAAGGGAGCCGCTCCAAAGACGACACGAGGGCGTACAGAATGATCTCACGGTGTGAACCAATGACAGAGATCATAGGACGTGTTGGCACACACCGTTCACCCACTTACTATAAATACTCTTTCCGTCCACCTTGATATTGACTCATGCAAACACCATCCGAAGAGGGATGCATCCTAGGGCATCTCAAGGCCAAGCATGAATCTCACGGTGTGAATATACAGGGAGAAATGTGAGTGGAATCATAGACATATCTGATACGCCTCCTCCTCCCACTAAGTATTTTATAACCTAGGGTTTAGCTTACTTAGAAAAAACACGGCTAACGATTTTAACTAAGTGACTTTTAGGATTTCCCAAGAGTAACTTTTACCTTAGATAGTTGAACAACTTTCAATCATCATCCATTAAACTCTTTAACGGAGTCTTTGACCAAAACTTCGCATGCTTGTTGAAAATCTATCTAATCCACCTTTCCAGGTAGGTTCTCAGGTAGGGGTGTTACGTTTCCGTCAACTTATGAACCCCAGCCTAGCCAGAACCCGCCTTAGATAAAAGGTCCTTTATAGATAGGTTTACAACAAATTTAATCTTTTATTCCAACCAATTTAATCCTATTAAACCAATTTTTAAAAGATTAATCTAGCTTACTGAACTCTTTAGAACCATTTGAACTTACGTCTATCCCAAACCAATTTTAAAACCTGTTTAAAAACTTGAGTTCACCCTAAGTCCGCATGCAACTCTGAATTATTGATTTTTAGGTCTAATTTCCTTTATAACATTTATAAACGAAAATAACCACAATGCTAAGCTAACAAGTGCAAGGCATCCATAACGCTTATAAACGGCCAAGTGTCATGCTCAATATATTTTCCATTCATTGCTACTTTTTTTATATAACACTTATACAAAAAAACAATGAAACAAGCAAAACATGCTTCCATTCACCCTTAGACTATAACATCTATAATAAAAGGATGATGCATGATAATGCTCAATGCATGCAAAATATAACTCTTATATTTCATTATGCATGCGCATGCTATCAAGTAATTTCTTCATGCAAGATTATAACATTTATAATACATCATTCATGAATAATTGCACAACCTAAGGTGAGTTTTTAACTATATGACAAACACTTTGCCATATAAGTACCATACATCATATGTATAAGCAATAAAAGATGATGAATCGGGTGAAATTTCCTTAGAAACACCAAAGAGAAGCTAACTATTACAAAGACAAGGAGTCTTTGGTTCAAACAGCCGAACCGGGTCTTGAACCGCTCGGCAAAGCATCGCTTCTCCAACCGTCGTGTAACAAGCACCCCGCGATCATCTACAAGATAAAACAAACTCTTTGCTCTATCGCTTACCAGCTCTCCCAGAGCTAAACGATCGTTTAGCTTTACTATACGATCGTTTAGAAAAATCCAAATGATCGTTTAGTTATTACAACACGATCGTGTACCTTTACTAAGCGATGAAGCCTGATGTACACGATCGCTTAGCGCGCTCCACACAGTGCCCACCTTCTGCGATCGTCTAAGTGACTACTATGCCACGAAGCACCATTGCCTAAAAAATTGCTTAGTTTGCGTCTCCGTATCTGATAACGGGCAGAAATGCACGTTATCATAATGTTAAGTTCTTAAACAATGTTGGATTGTGTTGATGAAATATGTTACTTTGCATCCATTAAGCATCAATTTCGTAATATTGCGGATGCATGCGTTCAGCGCATTGGAACAGTTGATTTTTGTATTTTTGTGCAGAATAAAATGGCCAACCCCATCCTTCTGGCGAATGACCGCAATAGACCCATTTGGGACTATGCGTCACCTAACCTCTATGATTTCTCTCCAGGAATCATGAGGTCGGCGTTAGATGGATCAAGATTTGAATGAAGCCGGAAATGTTACAGATGATCCAGGCTGCTAGGCAGTTTGGAGGAAGGCGTGGCAAAGACCCCCACACCCATCTACGGAGCTTCATAGAAATCTGCAACACTTTTGTGTTCCCGAATATCTCAATCGAGGAAGTTCGACTAACTCTGTTTCCCTTTTCTTTGTGTGATTAGGCGAGGAATTGGGCATATTCTCTCGAACAGGGAGAGATAAATTCGTGGGAACAACTGGTGGAGAAATTTATGAAGAAGTATTTCCCACCAACTGAGAATGCTAGAAGAAGGAAATTAATAACAAATTTTGAACATGAAGATGACGAATCGCTCAACGATGCTTGGGCGAGGTTTAAGCAGCTGGTAAGAGACTGTCCACACAATGGCTTACCAGATTGCCTACAAATGGAAATTTTCTACCAAGGATTGAACCCCTCTTCGCAGACCGCTGCCAATGCGGAAGCCACTGGTGGTCTGCTTGACAAAACATATGAGGTGGCTAAGAGTATACTTGATCACATTTCTAAAAATCACAAGGATTGGAGGGAAAGCGATCAGAGATTAAGAATTAAAGATAATGACGCAAACAATAGGGCCATCGCATCCCTGCAAAATCAAATGACTGCGATGATGAGTTTAACACAAGGCATCACAATTAATAATACGGGAGCAAAGAAAGGGCAAGTCAGCACAATCACTCAAACGACCGCAAGTTGTGTCATTTACGGTGATGCTCACCCGATGGAGGAATGCCTAACAAACCCACAGTCGGTATGCTTCATGAGAGATAATCCCTATTCCAATACATATAACCCCGGTGGTGAAACTACCCAAATTTTGCGTGGAAAAATCAACAACAAAGCTTTCAACCTATGGCAGAAAAAGGAGGGCCACCCGGATTTTTGCCGCAAAACAACGGTGTAGCGCAAAGCCAAGCTAGTAGCTCACAAACAAATTTGTGCTTCAGAATCAAGCTACATCCATTAGAAATCTCAAAATTCAAATGGGACAAATTGTGGGCGAGCTGAAAAATAGACCGCAAGAAGCGTTGCCGAGATTAATTGAGCTCCACCGCAATGTTGGGGATAACGAGAAGGAACAATGCTTAGTAGTCTCCTTGCTAAGTGACGACATCACTGCGGAAGTAGGGGAGAAGCGCATTGCGACCAACTTGAATGCGGTGATACCCGAAGACCCGCTTACCTATAGTTTGGAGAAGCCCAAGAAAACAGACCCTGAAGTTGCGTCCACCATTAAGCCTTTGGATCTTGAGACAGAAGAAGTCCAACCACCAGTAACTCCGCAAAGATTGAAAGAGGAACAAATTGAGGAAGAAAATATAGCAATAGTGGCTGTAGCGCAAAATGCTATGATCCCACCTAAAATGGGCGACCCAAGAATCTTCACGATCCCATGCTCTATCGAATGGACCTTTAATGGGCAAGCACTATGCGATCTTGGGGCAAGTATAAACATAATGCCGATATCAATCTTCAAACAATTGAATGTCGGCACACTTACGCCCACAAAGGAAACTCTCCTACTCGCGAACAGATCTTGAATACAACCTGAAGAAGAGTTGAAAAATGTCGCAGTTTCAATCGATAAATTCATCCTGCCAGCAGACTTCCTCATTTTGGATTATAAAGCGGACGAAAAAGCGCCCATCATATTGGGACGACCATTTCTTTCAACTGGTCGCGCTCAAATTGATGTGCGCAAAGGGGAAATTATAATGAACATTCATGGGGAAAAACTCCGAATTAAGGCAGTAAAGATCCTAGAGGACAAAGAAAAGAGAGAAAAGCCACCATGGACATGAACAAACCAGTCGGAAATAAGTGGTCCCCGAGTATTATATGATCGCAATCTATCAGGGACGCAAGCTTTAGGAAGCATCAACTCTTCAATTCTTCTCCACTATTCGGAATTTTTCATTATATCTTTTCAGTCCTGATCTATCCCTATTTTACTACTACTGTCTCTATCTAATAAAAAGAATGTGATAACGAGTTTTATTTTGTTTAAAATAATTTGACCATCTCTTTGTTTTTCTTGCAACGATCGAGGCTCTGGATTACAGGGATGTTACGCGAAGAAGCACTTATCTAACTCCATCATCGAAATCCATAGAAGTGAGATCACCGCAAAGATGGATGCGTCAATACAATGCGGGCGACAGCGTAAAATTTAGGGGTGTACTCTTCCTTATCTTTATTTCAAATTTTGCGTTAGCACATCGCAAGTTAGTTTTACAAGTCTTATCGCCGCATACTCTTTAATTACCGCAATCATTTGACATAGATAAATTTAGTAGTTTACTGCATTCTGTTCTTTGCCAAGTATGATTTCAATGATGAAAAATATGCTTCTATTTCTTTCGTATACACTAGAGTCAACTTAGTCTTAAAATAGTCACCTCATAAAATATTTCTAGAAGTTAGAGGTTTGCTAGTTTTCTTTCAAACTCTCTTTACAACATATTCTAGAACATCGCATAACTTATTTTAATCTTTTGGCAATGAGGACATTGCCATATTTTAAATTTGGGAGTGAAGTATTTGTTTCTGACCTTACTATTTATTTCAAAAAAAAAAAATTGAGAATAACAATTCCACTGTCAACGCAATGGGAAACCCATGTTGATAAAAGTTAAGTTGTGAAAGGCACTTACCCGTAGTTGGATGTCTGCATGACACATGTGCGGGCAAGCCAAAACGAAAGTAAGTTACCAAGATCAATGCATAAATAAATGACCGCAACTCCACTGTCAAATAGGTATGAGTTTAGTCTAAGAAAGAGTGCATTCCTCGTAGTTAGATGTCTACATGACACACGTGGGGGCAAGCCAAAACAAAGGCAAGGCAGTCAGATCAGCGCAAGGTCAGAAAAAAAATCAATGAAGAAAATTTTTTGTGCAAGGATAAAATCATTTGACACCCCGGTAAGAAAAATTTTCTTTTTTTGAAATAAATCATGCGATGTTCTGGAATTTAGTAAAGTCCTTTTGAAAGTTAAACTTGCAGTCCCTAGGTCTTAGAAATATTTTAAGAAGAGACTTGAACAAGACTTAAGGAAATTCTAGTATATAGGATTTGAATGAGGTATCCTTGAGAAGTCTAGGAAAAGAACTTTGCAGTTGACATGCTAAAGGAATCTTTAGCTTATGCTTGAGGACAAACATTGTTTAAATTTGGGAGTGTGATAACGAACAGAAATGCACGTTATCATAGTGCCAAGTTCTTAAACAATGTTGGATTGCGTTGATGAAATATGTTACTTTGTGTCCATTAAGCATCAATTTTGTAATATTGCGGTCGCATGCATTCATCGCATTAGAACAGTTGATTTTTGTATTTTTAATGTGTTAACGCAATGCAAAGATTGCGATCATAAGAATTCATTGGTCGAGCGCAACTTCATCACAAGGCTTTTCGTTGATCGTTCTCGCAAACATTCACCCAAGAAGGATCGCCGCAACTTGGTCGGTGCAAGATGGTGGGTGCATCTGGGTGAAAGGCCAATTAAGAGTGATGCCATAGAAAGCTAATGACAGTCGAATCCAAATTAAGTTAACAGCCGATAATGGTCATAAAGTACATTTAGCTTTATCGGTGATAATTATTCGGTGTGTCAATCAGGAATTAAAGTTGTCCCATCTGTACAATTGGGAGAGAGAAGTCGCCTTTCACCATGGTTGCTCTATAAATACCAAGTGCATTCTTTAGAAAAGGGGTTAACCGTTTTTACAACAAGTTGATCAGTCCGAAAATCTTTGTTTTTAGATTTCTTTCATTTTTAGGCAGGCGCAAGGGAGAAAGTTATGCCGGTAGATCGTTCCAGTAATTTTGGGAGAGCGTCAAAAGCTCCAAGGACAGAGAGAGGGTCGACGCCTGTGGAAGCGGGAACATCTTTAGATCAGAATAGAGATTTCAGTGTAAAAAGCCTCGGTCGGCAAGAAATTGCTACCAGGCTCTCTACCTTTAACTTTCATTGTCATTTTGTACTCAACTCATTTATAAGAATGGAATTTCTTTCTCTATATATGTTCACTCTCTGTTATTCACGTATGAGTAGCTAAATCAGTTGAATGGGTTAAGAAGCATTTAGCTAGCACAACTAGAGAATCTTCATTCTTTGCGTTTATCTTGTTTATGTTTGCTTCATTCGTCCACTAGGGATACTCGGGAAGGTAGTCTAAGAACAGGATCTAGGCTTGGGAAGGTCAGGTCAGAATCTAGGCTCGAGAGAGTCAGATTAAAATGCATAATACAAGAGATAGGCACTTAGGAATGAGCACTATTTGTTATCAACACATCGCATGCATTCTAGAGATAGGATATGATTGTATGTGGTCTTTTGGTTTCATGCATTTTACATCATCGCATAGGACAAGAGTAGAGACTTAGGGATGAGCTCTATGGACATTTTGCATTCAACACATGCGTCCTAGATTTAGGAGCATCGTATTTATATTGGAAAATGACTTGCTGTGCATGGTAGTAACATGATCGCATAGTCTGACGCATTCCTGAGTAACGCTAGCTAAAGATCTTCTCAATCCGTTCTTCGCATACTCACTGCATCTATCAACGCAACTGCCTTTACTCAAATACGCTGCCTTTATTTATTTCTTTTTCATCAACGCAAACAATAAACCTAACACTTATTTATTTACTTGGTTACCACAAAGTTGTCATAAAAATTACCAACGCATACTATTTTCACAAGTCCTTGTGTTCGACCCTGGACTTACCAGGAAACTCAAAGGAATTTGCACTTAGGTTTCACTAGGGAAACTTGAGTGAACAACGTAATTCCATCAATGCATAACATCCATATTTCCACTTCACAAATACAAGCATCAGTATCACATATGCACGATCGCATAGCTAATAACTAAGCGATAAAGCTTGCTAACAACGCAATTGTCTAACTCCGACTGGGCAAGTGGGAGAAGTCGGACACCTATCGTATAGGTCGATGCTCAATCGTTTAGATAAAACTATACGATCGTCTAGCAAAAGCTATGTGATCGTTTAGCTCTATTGTTTAGCTCGGTCTATCGTATACAGACTCTGCACGATCATTTACCTTAGGCCAGTGATCGTCTAGCAAAGCTATGCGATCATTTAGTAAACACTGCACGATCGCTTAGCTCGCACCTGTACGATCGTTTAGCTCGTCCAGCCATCGTTTAGTAAATTTACTTGACGACTTTAATGAGTTTTTCTACGCCGAGAGAAAACTCAAAACCCTTTTCAAACTTTTGTGAAAACTTTTTTTTCAAAATAGGAAACCACTTTCCTTTTAAACTCACGGTTACCATGATCCAATAACCACCAACTACTTTGGTTATTTAAAAGAAAAGGTATTAATTATCTAATAATTAATATTAATATAAACATAAATGATAACCAACTTATCATACTATATTTATAACCTATAGTTTTAATATTTCATCTCACGAAACATATAAATCATAGTTCTTTTTCTATTATATGGTACTTAATGTAAATCTCATTTACATAATTCCTCCACTAGATGTATCTCATACATCATACCGATTATATCATATATAATCAAAATACCTCTTGTCAATTTAAACATTTCAAATCAACACCAAGAACTGATCCTCAACAGAATCCAAGCTACCAAAGGGAACTCATGGACCTGTAGACTGAAGCTCCAACGGTACGTGAATAACTGACTCAACTCTTTAGTCACAGGATCTACCATCCATTAACTGTCAAGCACTCCACTAAAGACCGACAACTGAACTCTCCTCACTATAGATATATTATGTGTCCATCTTAACCAATCAGTAGTGCGACAACCCTTCACAGATCGCTCGTAAGTACAATTGGGCCAATAGCCATTATGCCCCTGTAGTTACATTTGTCTCCTTAAGTACCATTGATCCCTCTAAAGAACATAAATCATAGTCCTACTATGACTGAGTCTTCTCTTCCAAAGAGAAGTTGTGGCCACTATGTTCAAGCCCCGGAATCGACCCTTAAGGGAGAAATCTCTCTACTTATCCCTGCTTCGGGAAAGGAGTGAATTCTTTATTGTGAATTGAGTTCCCAGCTCCCAAATCAGACAAGTCCCCAAAAAGGTAAGCATGTTGAATTGGCAATCTGGTCACTCTCACCCATACTAATCAAAGGACTGCCCTCAAAGGCAGGAGTTTCCAAAACACTCAGGATTGAGGTCGTGTCACCTATGGTCGTTTAGGTGAGATGCAAGTCTCTAGTATCAATAGCGTTATATACAGAGTCTAGTCATCTCGTGGTCCAGGTCTTATACAAAATCTTTGTATAGGACACCCTCGCTCCACGTCTCCACATGAATGGTCAGGATCTACCATCTGTAGTAGTTTACAACACTTGCAAACCTCTACAAAGAAGGTTGTATCCGTAGTGTCACCAGGATCAGGTATCTCACCTTAATCCTTATACTACAGACCGATTTAGGTTAACACTTAAGGCATGATCCACTTGTATATCACCTAGACATGCTTAAGTTCAGATAAGATAACCAAGGAGTTTTGTTTATTGGATATGAGTAAATGCCATAATTAAATAATACTTATTTTATTCATTGAACAATGTGTATCTTTACAAAACAACGAGACTCCGGGAGAATTAGGACACCAATCCTAACAAGTTTGAAGTGTCAAATTAACAAGAGGAAATTCAATTATATGTGATATAATTGGTATGATGTATGAGATACATCAAGTGAAGGAATTAATGTAAATATGATTTACATTAAGTACCATAAAATAGAAAAAGAGCTATATGTTTCATGAGATGAAATATCAAAACTATAGGTTATAAATATAATATGATAAGTTGGTTATCATATTTATTTATAATATATTAATTATATGATAATTAATTTATTTTTCTCTAATAATCGATTGAGTGTGAGGTTATTGGTGGTTTTATGATAACTGTGAGATAATAAGAAAAAAAAATTTCTAAATTAAGGAGTTGCCTCATTCGTAAAGAACTCACAGTGATAAGCTATCAAGTGAAAGAGTTTCACTAAGCGATAGTTGATAGAGACTAAACGATCGTTTAGCTTTGACTATACGATAGTCATTTAGTTGATCGTAACTAAACGATCAAGTGGCATAGTCTATACGATAGGTTGTCATTTATTAAACGATCGAGCACATCGTATGTACGATAGATAGCTTCTTATCTCCCACGTGCTCGATCGTCTACTCGATCGTAGTTCTCCAGTCTTTTCCTCAAACCAAGATCATACAAAGCCCACAACTTCTGGATTCTCACATCGACAATACCAAGGTAACCATTGTGGTGTTGTCCTCACTCAGTTCATGGATCGAGTTAGACTCGATTGGTTCATGGAGGCTGTGTTCGTTGTGTTCATGTTCGTTGGTTATATCAGTCATTGCATTCGAGTGTCCTGTGCTAAGACGCTTGTAGATTGATCGAGGGATTCATGAAGAATGGTTCTTCAAAGGTATGCATCCTTTATCCTTTGTATCATCGTTTAGCATGTTGTAATTTCATTTTATGCATGACCTATTAGTTTCCGTTTTGGTTGTAATTGATTGTGTTCAATTCGAATGGAATTTGGAATGATCTCTTCCGCTGCTCATGGAAATCCTCGTGTTTGATTTCCTTTAGGATATAAGGTTATTTCCCAAGAAGAAACATCCACTAGAGGTACTCTTTCTATCTTTTGAATTACTAGCCCAATCAGCATTACGATAACCAATCAGACCTCCATTCGAATTAGAGGAATATATTTGAGAATCTTTTTAACACTAATCAAATGACTACTCTTAGGATCAGCCTGATATCTAGCATAGACTCCCACATCATAGGTAATCTCAGGAAAACTAGCAGCTAAATAAAGAAAATTCTTAATCATGCTTCTATATAAATTCCCATCCATCTTGGAGCTACAGAGGTTGTACTCTTAATCCCTTTAATTTATGCTATATTGCATGCTTATTTCATGTATTTAACCTAATTGGAGTGCTTTACATCCTTTATTACTTCTGATGTGCATGTGTATGTTCCACCAATTGATATCAGAGCATGCTTAAAGTACACAATTATGGTCAATGTTTAATTGGTAGGTATTTATTCATGTGATAAATGAATGTGTGCTAAAATGGATAATTTCGATTTTGGCATCCTTTTTCTCTTATGAGTTGTAATAATTATTGTAATTGCTCGGTGTTTTTTGGGTTTTAACATGTCGTGAAGGGTCAACAAATTTGCTAGAGTCATTAAAGTTGATCTTAGGTTGTAATCGAACGGTTTCAGAAAGTAGACAACTTCAAATTCGGTGAAACATTTGCTTTCAGACCCGGATTGGCGTCCCAGACCCAATGACCTGACCCACGACTCGCGTCCGCCCCGCTCCATGTCCAGGCCCAATGCATCACCAATCCAAGCCGTCCTATGTTTTGACCTGCGTCTTCAGCCCAAGCCGACCTACGTCCGTGTCTAAAGCTCTAGCCGACTTGCGTCTGCACTTGGCTTGCCTAGTTCAGGGCTTGTTAGACCAGTTTAGGTGGTTTCTATCTGGTTTAGCCTGTTTTTAAAGGTTTGTTAGGGTGGTTTTCATGTTGTTCGAGCCGGTTCGAAGTGTTCAGAAGTGGTTGGTGGCTGTTTGCTAGTTTTTTATTGTATTTTTTAGCTTTTAGCTAACTTAGGATGCCAAAACCGGTCCATTATAGTGTGGTTTATTTAATTATGCATGTGTATATATGGATTAAATAATTTATCTATAGTGTGCATATTGTATGCCATGTAGATTTAAAATCCAATCATAGGATAAGCATGTAGCATGCATTGAAAGTATATTATAAGTGTTATAATGTATAGCATGCATGTTTAGGATTCCATAGTTTATGATATAAGTTATTATATGAATTCATGGAATGAATATTTATATAATTGTTATATAAAGCATGTTAGATGTATGTTATAGGTTTGTTGTCTATGTTATAAGTGTTATAGAAAGAGATATACTTTAAAATCCATAACAAAGAAAAAAGCATGCTCACTTAAGGTTAACAGAATCCAAGAAATCTTGTTTTAATAGTTAAAATAGGTCGATATCTTGTAAAACTAGTGGTTACAAGAATAACTCACTCGTTGAGATCCTATCTAAGATTGGAAGTATTTAAGTTATCGGTTTACGGAACCCCTATAACTTAGGGATCGAGTCGGTATATGAGTTAACTTAACTCGGTTTCATGAGCATATGTGAGTGATATGAGGTAATTAATTGGTTTATCACATAGACTTCGTAGGTTAAATCCAAATATAAAAGTTATGCTTGGATAAACACCTAGACTTAGGTTGTATTTATTATCCAGAATATTCCTACATAAACATTTACCCAAAACAAATAGAACACTTCAGTGCATATTAGTAATATATAAGATATATTGTTTTTAGCTCTCATGTCCCTAAGAGTACACACCGTGAGGTCTATGTTTGGCTTCCTGTCGCTTTTACTGCGACTACTTCATTAGGAAAGTGTTCATAGTAAGTGGGAGAAGGAAGTATTTCAACACATCCTATGGTCTCCTCCATTAGGTTGGATCGTGAGATTCCTATTTTTCGCCTTCTTGTCTTTTAAGTGATGTTAGCTAGTTATCTTTTCAATGACTATCCCCTCAGAGGGTTGTAACTTGGGATTCGAAACAACTCAAACTCTAGAAATGGATAGTGTCTCTTAGGTTGATTCTCAACTTCGACTCTCCAATTTGGTAGCATTGTAAGGGCCGACCTTTGAGGTCTGGAAATGGAGGGTTACACTTACAAAAGTTACTAAGTGTTCATAAGTTATTGACCGAAAACGGTAACTAAATGATTATAGAAATAAAGAGTTATTCTAGAGTTAGTATTTAACCAAGCATGTCTTGCTTTAGTGAAGGAATATTTGACTGCCCTACGGTAGCATCTATTCTGACTCACTAAAGTATTGTTGCAAATAAATAATAAAATTTGGGTACATTATTACTTTTGCTAAAATTTAATTAGGTTTAAAAAGAAATTTACTAATTCGAATTTTTTTTTTTTTCAGCATGTCAAATTCTTCAAAAACACTCGCTTCCAATAAGTTAAAACAATTTTTCAAATATAAACACAATACTACAAATGATGACTTAAAATTCGTTTTAATAAAGGAATGTCCTCTAACTCCCAACTCAATTGCAAACCAAATAGTTTGGAATACTTCTGGAAGATGGATTAGGGCAAATGATAAAGCTCGAATCTACATATTAACAAACATAGATGATATACTAGCTAAGAAATACAAGAGCATGGTTTCCGTAAATGAAATCATTGAATCGATGCAGATATTGTTTGGTCAATCAGTCAAGCTCAATACTCACATTAATGTTTATAACTCTGACATACTGGATAGAACCTCTGTTAAGGAACAGTTTTAGATATGTTGAAAGTAATAAACAAAAATGTCATACAAGAGGGAGCTAAGAAAGCAAAATATATATATATATATATATATATATATGTGTGTGTGTGTGTGTGTGTGTGTGTGTGTGTGTGATTTATTGGTTATTGAAACATGTTTAGTGGATAAAAATAAGTTAACTTGGATATTGGATCAATTGCTACTAATAATATTTGCACTTTCATTCAAGAAACTAGTTCCTGGAGGCAGCTTACAGAAGGCGAAATAACCTTTAAAGGTAGGGAATAGAGATGTTGTCTCAGTTAAAGCAGTGAGAGATATGAAGTTATTTATTGAAGATAGATTCATTTTACTTGAAAATGTCTATTAAATTCCTACTATGAGGAGGAATTTAAGATCTATCTCGTGTTTGCTAGAACAAAAATATGAAGTTTCTTTTGAAGTTAATGAAGTGTTCATTATTTCAAAAGGTATTAAAAATATATTTTCCAAAACTAGAAAATAACTTATATATGTTAAAACCAACTGAGACCAAAGTTGTTTTGAATATAGAGATGATTAAAATAGCTGAAACTCAAAATAAGAGGCAAAATATTTCTCCTAATGCCTATCTTTGGCACTTAATACTTGGCCACATTAATCTTAATAGTTGGGACATTGGTCAAGCGTGGACTCCTAAAGCAATTAGAAGACAACTCTCTACCACCATGTGAGTCTTGTCTTGAGGGTAAGATAACAAAAAGATCTTTTAAGGGAAAAAGTCTTAGAGCCAAAGAACCCTTAGAGCTCGTGCATTCAAACCTTTTGGTCCAATAAAGTTAAAGCACGTGGAGGGTATGAATATTTCATATGTTTTATTGATGACTGATAATGGGCAGAAATGCACATTATTACATTGCTAAGTATTTAAACAATGAGGGTTTGTGTTGATAAAATATGATAGATTGTGTCCAAAAAGCATTAAGTTTATTACATTGCGATCGCATGAATTCATCGCATAGAAACAGTGGATTTTTGTATTTTTATGCAGAATATACATTGATACAAAGCGGAAATAGCGATCACGGGAAATTATTGATCGAGCGCAGCATTACCGCAAGGCTTTGCGGTGATTGTGCTCACAAACATTTGCTCAAGAAGGATTGTCACAACTTGGTCGGTGTAACTTGGTGGGCGCATCTGGGTGAAAGGCATAATTAATCACGATGAGACAAAAAGCTGATGACGGTCTAATCCGAATTAAGTTGACAGCCGCTAACGATAACAAGTACATTCAGCTTTTTGGTGACAAATATTCGGCGCATCAGTCAAGGAATTAAAGCCATCTCATCTGTGCAATCATAAAAGAGAAACCACCCTTCACCCTGAAGCTCTATAAATACCAAAGGCATCCTTTAGAAAAGGAGTTCGAAAGTTTCGAAGTTCGGATCAGTTAGCTCAGTACGTCTTGTTCCATAGTTTTCCTTTTTATTTTAAGGCAGAGCAAGAGAAGAGTAGAGACATCGGAAGATCGCTCAGGGTAACTCGAGAGAGAACCCGAAGGCATAAAAGAAAAGAGCAGGCCGACTCTCGCGAGAGCGAGATTATCTTTTGAACACGAATGGAAAGACAGTGTAAAAGCCTGGGCAGCAAGAGATTGCTACCAGGCTCTTTATTCTCTTCTTGCATTGTTATTTTGTACTTCAACTTTATATTCATACAATGGAAGTTCTTATTCTACATCTGTTCACTCTTTTAGCATGCATGAGTAGCTAAACTTGTCGAATGGGTTGAGAAGAACTAAGTTAACATGACCTAGGATGTTCATTGCTGGCGATTATCTTATTTTATGTTGTGCCAAACATCCCTTTAGATCTACTCGAGAGAGAGTCAAAAAAAGAACCTAATACTCGAGAGATCTAGGTTAGAATCTAGACTCGAGAGAGTAAGATTAGAACTGCATAAACAAGAGATAGGGACTTAGAGATAAGCTCTATTTGCCAACCTACATCGCACGCACCCTAGAGATAGGTATGATATTATATGGTCGCCTTATTTGTGTGTGTGTCATTCCGTCATTGCATAAATAAGAATAGAGGCTTATGTGTAGGTTCTATAGACTTATCGCATATATTGCATGCGTTCTAACATTAGAAGTCGTAGCATTCGCATCGAGAGATTGTTTACTATTGTATGTGTGTTGCATGATCGCATAGTATGAACGCATCCTAGGGAATGTTAGCCGAAACCCTTCTCAACCCGTTCACAGTATACTCATCGCATTTTTCGTTTGTCAACTCTCTTTTCGAACTCAACTGCATTTGTTTATTTTCATTACCGCAAACAACAACTCCAACAACTATTGATTTATTTGGTTACCACAAAGTTTTCCTGAAAATTACCACCGCAACCTGTTTTCCCAAGTCCCTGAATTTGACCCTGGACTTACGAAGAACTCACTAGGGTTTACACTTGGATTCCACTGAGAAAATTTGAGTGTTCAACACATTTTCATCATCGCATTTCATCCATAATTCCACATCATAAAATAACGCATTAACGACTATTCTAGATATGGTTATATTTACCTAATGTATCATACGTCCAAACTCCTGAGAATTTCAAGGAGTATAAGATAAAGGTTGAGAACTAATTAGGTAAAAAGATTAAAACAGTTTGATCAAATCGAGGTGAAAAGTATATGAACTTGAAATTCTAGGACTATTGAATAGAACATGGAATTCAGTCTCAACTCACAACACCTGGTACACCTCAACAAAATAATGTAACAGTGAGGAGAAATAGAACCATGTTAGAATGGTTCGATCAATGATGAGTTACACTTAGATGTCTAATTCATTTTGGAGAAATGCAGTACAGACTACAATATATATTTAGAACATGGTTCCCTCCAAAAGTGTTTCAGAAACACCATACAAGTTATGGAGAGGGCGTAAAGGTAGTTTATAACACTTTAAAATTTATGGATGCCTGATACATGTATTCGGAAGTTCCAGGGTCTATCTTTCTAGTAAGGCTGGACGTAATATCCACTTCCCCTTGTGGAGTGAAGTGGGATGTTCAAGGTACAAATCAAAGTGAACCATAGGATCTCGTCTTACTTACCACACCTGATCCACCGTCTGAACTTCCTACATTCACTCCCGAAAATTGAAACATCGTGCAAAGCCCAAAGAATTTACTTATTCATAGGATACCCCAAAGAAACAAAATGTGGTCTATTTTATGATCCTCAAGATGATAATGTGTTTGTATCGAAAAATGCTACATTCTAAGAGGAAGACCATATAAAGAATCATAAACCTCGCAGTAAGCTAGTATTGAGTGAAATGACCAAAGAAACTACAAATAGATCAACAAAAGTTGTCGATTAGGTTGGTCCTTCAAGAAGAGTTATTGGTGAAACTGGTCCATCACATCCTTTTCAAGAGTTAAGAGTGCCTCGACATAGTGGGAGGGTTGTTCAACACCCTCACTGTTACATGGGTTTGACAGATACTCAAGTCATCATATCAGATGATGGCTTGGATGATCTATTGACTATTAAACATGCAATGGATGATGTGGATCGAGACTAGTGGATAAAAGCCATGGACCTAAAAAGTGGAGTCTATGTACTTTAATTTAGTCTGGGAACTTGTAGATCAACCAGATGGGGTAACCCTATCAGTTGTAAATGGATCTACAAGAGAAAATGGGTTCCAGTTGGTAAGGTACAGATCTACAAAGCTAGACTCGTGGCAAAAGGGTTTACCCAAAGAGAGGGGGTGGATTATGAAGAAACCTTCTCTCAAGTTGCCATGATTAAGTCGATTAGAATACTCTTATCTATTGTTGCTTTTAATGATTTTGAGATATGCCAAATGAATGTCAAGACAACCTTTCTGAATGGCTATCTTAAAGAGAGTATCTATGTCTCAACCAGACGTGTTCATTGCATAAGATCAAGAGCAAAATCTTTACAAGCTTAAAAAATCCATTTGTGGGTTGAAATAAGCATCTCAATCCTAGAATATGAGATTTGATAGTGCGAAATGGCTTTGAACAAAATGTTGAAAAATCTTGTGCATACAAGAAAATTGTCAACACTGTAGCTTTTCTGATTTTATATGTTGATGATATCCTACTCATTGAAATGAGGTAGGATTTCTTGCTGACATTAAGGGATGGCAAGCATTGCAATTCCAAATGAAAGATTTGAGAGATGCACAGTATGTTCTTGGAATCCAACAAGTTCGAAATCACAAGAACAGAATGCTAGCATTATCTCAACCATCTTATATTGACAAAATATTGTCTAGATATAAGATGCAAAATTCCAAGAAGGGTCTATTACCTTTCAGACATGGAATTCATCTGTCTAAGAAACAATGTCTTAAGAAACCTCAAGATGTTGAGGCTATGAAACAAATTCTTTATGCATCAACAGTATATGAATTGCTCATTTCATTTTAGAAAATCCTAAATCCAATGAACTAAGATCCATGGCTATAATATGAATATTTTTTGCGTTGTCACAAATGAAATTCATCTGTCTAAGAAACAATTTCATTTTCTAAGGCAGTTTCTAGTGGCTTTGCGTTGTCACAAATGAAGTCTTAATATATGCTTCAGACATGACTAATTTCTACAGAATATTTTTTGAAAATTCTTTCGTTAATTGAACACGATTTTTAAAAGGAGAACAATGACTCTCATTTAGGGAGGTTGCATTTGTTCATTGTGAGAGAGTATCTTTATTTTTGGTGGTTGATTTGTGCAACATGGTGTTTTGATCTTTGTTCACTTTATTCTGCTATCATAATCCATTGATTGAATTGTTCAAGAACTTGAAGATAACTTTTATCTTAAGGGAAGCCTAAGGCATCGCTGAATAGAAGCGTTCTCGATCTTAGGGGAAGCCTAAGACTTCATTCTCGAGAAGGATTTCACCATCGTAGGGAGGACCTAAGATTTGCCAGTGAAGGGAGTTTACTGGGTTACAAGGAAGATAATCAAGCGGAGAGGAGTCTCACACACTGTCGAAATTCGAAATGTTCAACACTAATATTATCACACTTAGGGGGAGCCTGAGAACGATAGAGAGAGAGTCTCACATCTAAAGGAGCCAAAGTGACTCATGAGTTGTGCCTTATGTGAGTCATTGTAGTAGTCAGTATATCATAGATAAGTACGACGTTGTAATTGCTTAGCTTTTTAATATTAGTGGATTATATTTCATGGGCACGTTGTCCCCTAGACGTAGGTGGTTTATCGCCAAACTGAGTTACCAACTCCTATATGCCTTTACTTGTTTTCTTGTTGTTAGTATTTTTGTTGTTACAGTGTCTGTCTGTGCTTTCCTTTAACATTTTTATTTCGAGTGACGAGTCATCCTATCGTTTTTCATTTCGTATCAAAGCAAGTCACATTTATCTCAGGTACTTTGATCATGGACTTAATCAAAGAAAGTGGCTCTAGTACTCGTCCCCCTCTTCTAGATGAAGCAAACTATTCATATTGGAAAGCTTCAATGAATGCCTTTCTGAAGTCAATTAATAGTAAAACATGGAAGGTTATAGTCATTGGTTGGTCTCATCCAACCACCAAAACTGATTATAGAAATAAAGTGTTGAATCTAGAATTACAGTGGTCTGAAGTTGAAGATGAAGCATCATTAGAAAATTCTCGAGCATTAATGCCATATTTAATGGTGTTGATTGCAACATATTCAGATTTATTAATATTTGTGTCTCTGCTACAGAGGCATGGGATGTCTTGTATGTTGCTCATGAAGGAACTTTAAATGTTAAAATGTTAATGTTGGAGTTTCTAATTTCAAATTTTGAGAATCTCAAAATGCATGATGATGAATCTATTATTGAATTTAATGTTTAATTGTTGGACATAGCAAATGAGTCATTTGCTCTAGGAAAGAAAATTTCGAAAGAAAGACTTGTCAAGAAGGTGCTTAAATCTCTACCTAAGAAATTTAATATGAAAGTTACTGTCATCAGGAGTCTCAAGATGAAGTAACTCTTATCAAAGAGGATCTATAAACAAAAGCAAGATTGTTCCAAATTCATTATGACAGAATAACGAGCATTCACAAACATACATACAAGTTATGCATCATATAATAAATTATGCCATATTTACAACAAATTAAATACAAAGGACAGAGAGACACACCTTTGAAGAACTTTTCTTCTCTTTGTCTCTCGCTCTCGTCAAGAACAGCACCTCTTGTTGTCGTTGTAACGGCAAGCCAATCGTCCATCAAAACTCACTATCACTCAGCAAATGAACGGTCTTCTACACGAACAGGCAACAATTAAGACACCACCATTCAGTGACCTTGGTATTTTCGGAGTGAGAATCTAGGAGGTGTAGGCTCTGTTGGATTTGGTAGAGGGAAGGAGGGAACACGATTGTATTCAACGACCAAGCGAGTGGGAGAGGTTTTATGTCTATTGTATAGACAGGTGCTTGATCGTTTAGAAACAAGTGTACCATCGTTTAGGTAATCGGGTATGATCTTTTAGAAGATTGTTTAGAGAATCTCGCTCTCGATCATTTAGTAAAAGCTATACGATCGTTTAGGTTGACTGCGCGTGTACACGATCGTTTAGGAAAACTTGAGCTGTTGTGTAGACTCTCGTTAGCTATACGATGGGCAATGTACTAATTTGTGAAGCGATTATCCGATCCCCTTTGCAAAATGAAAACTACTTTCATTTTATCCTTCAGTTATGAAAACTGAATGCAACCTCCCGCTTTCACGTATGGTTATGGAGAAAATCACCAACAATTATCTCATAATTGTTTAATTATAAATAAATATAATAACTAATTTATCATACTATATTCATAACCTGTAGTTTTAATATCACATCATATGCAAAATTTAAACGATAGTTCTTTTCTCCTCTACTTGATGTAAATTATATTTATATCTTTTTCCTCCAAGTAATGTATCTCATACATCATGTCAGCTATATCATATATAATTGACCAGTTTAATCATATCATATATAATCAAACTCTCTCTTGTCAATTTGAATACTTCAAACTGAACCAAAAACTGATTCTCAACTTGAATTCATTGAACTACCAAGGAGATCTTATGAATCTATAGCTTGAAGCTCCAACGGTACGTGAATAGCTGACTAAACTCTTTAGCCACGAAATCCACCATCCGTTAACTGTCAGGCACTCCACTAAAGACCGAAAGTTTCACTCTTCTCACACAGATATATTTCTGTTTCCATCGCATATAACCAGTCAAAAGTACGATAACCCTTCACAGATACTCGTAAGTACAGTTGGGCCAATTTACCGTTTTACCCCTGTAGTTACATCTAACTTCTTAAGTACCACTGAACCTTTTAATGAACAATAAAACATAGTCCTACTATGTGTGGATGCCTCTTGGGCCATGAAAAGGTATGTGGCGCCACATCGTTCAAGCCCCCGAATCAACCCTTAAGGGAAAAATCTATCTACTTACCCCTACTTCGGGGAAGAAGTGAATTCCATCTTATGTAATTGAGTTCCCAACTCCCAAATCAAACGAATCCCCAAAGTGGTAGGTTTGTTTCTTAATCCCTTGGTGATTAATATGAATTATACAAGTAACTTAATCTATGCTAAAGAGATAAAGATGTTTAACTAAAGCATGCTAGACGACATCTTCACCTTTGAGAGCAGAAGTGAAGATGTCATTCTGATCTATCGAGAGAAGGTTAGAAGAATGCGTTAACTAAAGCAAGAAGTACTTCCAGAGATGGAAGTAACCTTGCGTTCACTACGTTCGTCCTTGTTTCACCACAGAAATGTGGGAAACGCGGTCGATCACCGAGAGGTGTACGCCAAGGGAAAGTGGAACCGTACTTATATCTTTAACGCAATTAAGGAACTTGTGATATTTATATTCATTATCTTTTCTCTTTCTGTTTCGCACGTAAGCCTTAGCACCGCATAACACGATCTTTGTATATACTTTACAGTCAGTTTCAACCTTAGTATCTTGTATCATGTAACCTGTATCTTGTATCATCATAGCTTAGGTTTATTTTATCGCATTTTACTTTTATCGTAATTTACTTTATTATCGCATTTTTATCGCTTATCTTTACTTTACGGCACAATTTACTTTATCGCATGTACAAACCACACTTTTATTAAATTGAAAAACTCCCAATCGCATATATCACAAATATAACGCAACTAACCTAAAAAAACCCCTGTGTTCGACATCAGATCACACCAAGAAACTTACGTGAAATTATACTTGGTTCCAACGCAAGGAAACTTGTGACAACGCATAGTATACTACAAGATTCTCATAAATAACACATATCTAGAAGTAGTATCGCATAAATAAAGTGTGTCTGAATAAGCATAACACAACATCCACATTCCATTTCCATTCCAATTCATTGAGTTTATGGTAACATGAGCTTGTATGATCCATCATTCATCACAATCCATATGCCTATTTAGAATCACCGCATCTTAAGCATTGTATGACATAAGAAGATAAATTTTATGCACATCAAGTTTATGGCATCATCGCATTCTATTCTTGCATTATATTGTAGTGCGAGTGCTTAGAATAAAGACTGCATTTTTATGAAATTTATTTCGTTACAAGTTTATGGCGTCGTTGCCGGGGATTGGTTAATGGTTAGTGTTGAGTATGTTTGTGGTAATTTGCATGACAGATCTATTTGTACTGGCTGTTCAATGCGGAGAGCAGTTTGACGGCTTATGAGTGCTGGAGTAATCCAGAAATTCTAAGTGGACCCAGAGATCAAGTGTATTATTCGTGCAAAAGCATATCAGGCCCGAATTAAACAGTGAAGAAGCATGGCTAACAATAATGAGGCACCTGCAGGGAATCAAATGGAAAATTGGCCAGCGCAAGATTCCATATTTCTTGCTGCTGACTACAACGTTCCAATGAGAGACTATGCGGCATCAGATTTCTATAACTTCTCACCAGGAATCTCAAGACCAACAATTGAGGAGAATGTAAGCTTTGAAATCAGACCAATTATGTTGTATATGATTCAGGATGTGGGTTAATTTGGAGGATTACAAGGAGAGGACCCACGTGTGCATTTGATAAATTTTGTAGACATATGCAGCGCATTCTCCATGCCTGGTGTGACTCAAGAAAGACTTAGGTTATATCTTTTCCCGTACACACTGCGGGACGAAGCAAAGAGGTGGCTCAATCATTAGAGCCAGATGAGATTAAAGCGTGGGAATAGTTGGTTGACAGGTTCATGAATAGATTCTTCCCTCCAGCCATTAATGCAAGGAGACGGAGGGATGTGTTAAATTTTGAGCAACAGGGTTATGAAACTTTGAGCACCGTCTGGGTGTGTTTCAAATAATTAGTGAAGAGTTGTCCGCATATCGGGATTCCCAATAGCATTCTGATGGAGACTTTTTACAATGGCTTAGATCAATCAACGCAAGCAATTGCCGATGCCTCCGCAGCAGCTGACTCAAACCTACCATTTTGAGGATTCGTCTGATTTGGGAGCTAGAAACTCAGCTACACAAGATGGAATTCACTCCTTCCCCAAGGCAGGGGCAAGTAGATAGATAACTCCCTTAAGGGCTGATTTCAGGGCTTGAACGATGTGGCACCACGCACCTTCTCATGGCCCGAGAGGTGTTCACACATAGTAGGACTATGTTGTATTGTTCATGAAAAAGATCAGTGGTACTTAAGGAGGAAGATGTAATTACAGGGGCAAAATGGTAAATTGGTCTATTGTAATTACGAGCATCTGTGAAGGGTCATCGTACTGATGATTGGTTATATCCAATGGACATAGAAATATATCTATCGCAAGAAGAGTTCAACTGTCGATCTTTAGTGGAATGTCTAGCAGTTAACGGATGGTGGATATCGTGACTAAAGAGTTTAATCAGCTATTCACGTACCGTTGGAGCTTCGAGCTATAGGTTCATAAGGTCCCCTTGTAGCTTAGATATAAGTTGAGAGTCAGTTTTTGGGTCAATTTGAAATGTTCAAATTGACAAGAGGGAGTTCGATTATATATGATATAATTGAACGAGTTAATTAAATATGATATAATTAACTTTATGGATGAGATACATTAATTTGGAGGAAATTGGATATAAATATGATTTATATCTAGTAGAGGAAAAAAGTATTATAATTAATATTTTATATTAATTTATAAGTTATGAATATGATAAGATCATATTAATTAGACGATTATAAAGGAAATGGGAAGACGCTCTTTGTTTAAAATAACGAATGAGTGCATCATAAATAACAGACGGTATATTGATCTCGGTGTGTGCGGGTATTGTGAAAAAGATTGTGTCATCGTTTAAAAAATCGGTGCCTATACAATAGGACTGCACGATCGCTTATATACACGATATTCCTAAGCAATTGCATACCAATTACACTGTCGCGCGCTATTATCTAAACGATCGTTTACTTTTTTACTAAGCGATTGTTTAGCTCCCTGTATTTACTAAACGATCGTATAGACGATCACTTAGTTTTTCCGACGCGATCGTAACTAAACGATCGTTTTAGACAATCGCTCACCTTTTTCCTACACGATCGTATAGACGATCATTTACCTTTTCCTACACGATCGTATGAACGATAGCTTATTTTTACTACACGATCGTATACTTTACCTAAACGATCAAGCATATTGTCTATGCGATAGAGGACCACATCTCCCACTTGCTTGATCATTGTGTACGGTCGTTATTCCTCCTTCCCTCTACCAAATCTAAACAAAGCCCACACTTTGAATTCTCACTCCAAGAATACTGAGGGCTCTAAGTGGTGTTGTCTTCTCCGATTCCTTCTGTCCGAGTGGTGACTGTTCGAGATAGACGTTTGGGCTTCAGACTCGAGAAATATTCATCTGGTATGATTTCTTGATCCCTTTAGCATTATAAAAGTATGTTTGAATGTATATGCAATAATTCTGTCACAATGAATTGGAAAGATCCGCTTCCCCTCGTAGGTACTCTTTGTCATGTGAGATTTCTGAGTATAATGTGTATGCAAAACATGTTCAGACACTACCAACCATGGGTCTACAAATCCTTTTTATCAAGCTCTTTTTATTAAATGGCAAGATGATAAGAAAATCCTTAATGTGTAAAAAGAAAGAATTGAGACTTTGATGGCTGATAATCACAGACTTATGCCTACTATTGTAGATTTGAAGGGTGAACTTTCTCAAATTAGAGTTGAGAATGATTCAATGTGCAAAAATGTCAGAATGTTGAACAATAGTATTTAGTCTCTAGAGAAAATCTTGACTAAAGAAAAGACAATCGGTGATAATTTTGAGCTAGATTTTTCGTATGACAAAGCTAACATAATAAGTAGTCTCATTTTGAAAGGAAGCAAAAGATTAAGTTTGTTAGAGTTCAAAATCCAGAGTCCTATAGGTTTAAGGGTATTTTCTCTAGCAATTCACAATTGGAAGTCAATGGACCTTACATACCAAAATGGATTTATCATTATTGTGGAAGAGTGAGGCATAAATGACCATTCTGCTATCAGTTGTTGTAAACTTTTCACAAAACCTCAATCTCCAAAAAGGGTCCTCACTTCTCAGGAAATACCTTTCAAAGAAACTAAAAAATGAAACAAGTTTGGAGAGTGAAGAATGCTCAGAATAAATGTAATATTATACTAACGTCTCTTAGATCATCTGCCAAGTTAGATTGGTACTCTGTTAGTGGCAACTCTCAACACATGATTGGTGAAAAGAACTATTTGTCAAATCTAAAGCCCGTTAGCTCGGGAAAGGTCACACCTTCAAATCTGACAATGTCCTTAATAACATTGTCTAATGAGTGCTCTGGCCTCTGAAAGGGTCTTATTAACAAGGGTTTCTCCTGTAGTTGCATCAATGGTACTTTATCATTAGACAAGCCCTTAATAGAAGTATTGTATCAGAAGTACATCAGAGATCTAATGATGTGGAAAGCTACCATGAAGGCGCTTGAAGCACTCTCAATACTCGTACAGGGTATCCTCTTCAAACTGGGTAATGTCATAAATCTCTTTCCTGATTCTTGCAACTATTTAGGTAGGAAAGAATTTCTCCAAAAACTACTTCTTCATCTCAACAAGGATCATTGATCCAGCAATAAGATAATAAAGTCAACCCTTAGCTTAAGCCATCAGATTCATCTGCACCTCCATACCACCATGGGATCTCATACCATCGCTTACAATATGGAACTTCTTTAAGTGTTTGTGTGGTTCTCTCCTGTCAAACCATATAGAATAGGTAGTAAGTGAATTAATCAAGACTTAAGCTTGAAGGTACCTATAGTCTCAAGATAGATAATGCTGAAGAGTTGCTGAGTAAGGTCTCAAGGTACGCTCTTCAGGCTGCGCCATTATCTCTTGTTCAAACTCCTCTTCCTAATGCTCTTCTTTAAATGTGCCTTCTACACGAATTTTTCTTTCAATAGCTCTACGTTCTTTAACTTCTCTTCTTCATCTCCATTCCTCCTTACCATTTCTGCAAAATATAACAAAGAATTTCGATCCTGGGAGGATCGAGTCATACAAAGAAAGAAAATTCAAGAACAAACAAAGAACCAAAAACCCTTCAAAAGAGAATACTTGGCTCCCTGGCAATGAAGCTAATTTTGCCGGAGCGTATTTCGTCGCCAAATCCAAACCAAATAATTTAACCGTATCCACTTAACTAATATAGTAGTGGTTGCACAGGACGAACACAGGGAGCCCTCGAATTTTTTCAGTCCCAAGGTAACCAAAGAAGGAGGTTTGTGAAATTATTTTGTTTCAAATAAAATTAAATGCATAAAATAAAATAAAGTGTTGAAATTCAATTTGAGAAAGCCTAGCTTGGGTTGTTTCGGAATTCTCCTATTCAATGTATTTGATCATAGAATTCTCATTACTAAAGTCTAGTAATTTTTTATACCTAACCAAATTAATTGGAATAACCAATTAATTTGACCTAATCAACTAATTGGCCCAATTCAAATCGATGAACAGCATGCAAAATTAAGTTGGCCTAATCGCATTAAGATCTAGGGAAAAGACTAGTTGAACATCTAACAGGAACAACCTTAATTAAACTTTCGTTGATTCAATTCCAAGTTGGTTAGAACAATACTCATCTAAATTGATTCGCAAGCTAACCTATCAATTGCTTCAAGATGATTGTCACGACATATATGTCAAACAAAAGTAAGAATTATAAAATTACGTCCAATAATATAATCCTAATCATTCAAGAACACAACTAAATTTTACAATTACAATAAACTAGTTTGAAAACTCACAAATACATCGAAATAGGTTTTAAAAAAATCCTAAACCCAAAAGCTAGAAATGATTACCTTAGCTCATAGTGTTTATGGTAAATGCCAAGCAATTGTTTTGATACATCCTCAAACCAATAACATAAGAAAATTGGAGAAAATCAATGTAGAAGTCGGCTGAAATCAAATCTCCTCTCTTCTCACCTAATTCGGCAAAAGAAGATATTTGTAAAACTGGCGCAGCGTTGCAATGTTGAGGGTTACTCTGCAACACTCCAATCAAAGCGTAGACCTTAAGCGTAAAAGCAGTGTTGCAATGCTACATCGATTTGGGCAGACACGTGCACACTCGATGATTCTTGTCAATCTCCGTAGTTCAACGCTCTCTTCAATGTCAGCTACTACCTTGTAGCGTAATGATGCATCGTAAAAGAGGCGTTGCAACGCTGCTAGCGATGCATGCAAGCTATCTTTGAGAATAATGCTATACTCGGTAGAGGGTTGCAATGCTCTCTTTAGAGGCATTTTGGTAATTTATATCCTTTGAAACCCAGATACTCAATTTAGCTCCAGATTGTTCCAAATTAACCCCTAATGGCTCAAAATACTCAATTTTACCTCCTAGACACTCAAAACCTATAAAATAGTCAAATAAACACATAAATTTCAAGAACAATCCCGAATTAAGCAGAGCAAGATAACATATTTTTTATGCTGTCAATTGTCTTAGAAAAATTCAGAAACAACTAGCCTTTTGAGATACGATATTTGAAACACCACTAAGTTATTCCTTTTTATAGTGTATGCTTACACTAGATCACACTAAATTATATTCTTATCATTCATACACATTTGGTCAATCAGGTATCCACCAATTAATCAATCATTGGAAGAAGAAAACTATCTTTGGGACAAGTCTTATTCAAATAAGTGAAATCGATACACATTCACTGCTTTCCATTTACTTTTGTAACTTATACCATATTAGAGAGCCATTCAAAACAATTAACTTTTCTAATCAAATCTCCACAACCTTTGGCACCAACTGTAAGAGTGTATTAACATGCAGCGAAAGTGGATCAATAAGCATTTAAATTCACTAATTTGGTAGAAACTAAAGCATGTTCATCTAAAATAAGAGGGTTTGTGATCATACCTTTGTAGAACTCTTCAAGAACTCGATCAACAGTAGTAGTCTTCTCCAAAGAACACCGTGAACCACCTCAAGATCTTCCCCACTATTCTCTTGGAGCTTTAGAATGAGGTATGGGACTCAAGAACAGCTTGAAGTAACAGAAAACCAGAGAAAAGCTCACTGCACCAGCACGCTTGAAGAACTCTTCTTCAGCCCAAAATTTTCTCTAAAATTTTTATTGAATGAATGCCTCAAAATCACTTCATTCTTCTTTATTTATTGCATGTAAACATGCAAAGAAGAAAACTGCATGAGTTGCAGCTCATGCTTGGAGTAAATGAAGAGAAAGGTAATGGTATTTGTGTGAGCATGTAAAAGATGGGTAATGGAAAAACTTGATTTTCCATTTTGTGCATGATTTTCAACTTTTCAATTTTCTATTTATCAAAACCGATTTCATAATCAATTTTGATTTTAAAACTGAAAATTTTATTAATTTTATAGAATTAATTTTTAAATAATACTAATTAATTTAATATCAAATATTAAATTAATTTTGCACAAATCCATCTTAATATATTTAAATCATATTTAAATATAAATTCTCCTATTATGTCTAATTCTAATTTGAACGTTTCAAATTAACTTATCAAGCTACTCTAAAGCTTATCCATTTACGAGCTAGTAGGGGGACCTTGCAGACCTACAGATCATAGGCTCCAATGATCCAAGATTAATCGGTTAAACTCATTAGACCGATCTAACCCCCATTCGTTAACTAATGGGTCACTTCACTATAGCCCAAGTTGAACTCCCCTCACTGTAGATATATTATGTTCACTTTATATAACCATAATCAGTAAGCCGATCCTTCACAGGTTGTTCGTAATCACAGCTGGGTCAAGATAACCGTTTTACCCCTATGAATACATCTTATTCCTTAAGTTCCCATTGACTCTTTAATGAACAAGTTAGATTCATAACACCTATGAATCAAGTCCTTTCTCTATCATGAGAAGGTGGGGCCTCAATTGTTCAAGACCTGGAAGCAGTACATGCTATTACAACCTATCTGCTAACCCTAAATCGGGTAGGAGTGAATTTCATCTTGCAGGGCTATGTCCCCAGCTATTCATCCGGTCTTATCCCCAAAATGGGAGGCTTATTGAGCAGTGCTGTTGGATTTCTCTCACCGTTTGCAGATCAAATGATAATCCCGAACAAAAAAGAGTTCATAGCTAGCTCAAGATTAAGATTGAGTTAACCTAGGTTATTTAATAAATGAAATAGTCAGTTTTAACAGTAAACGGTCGTTATAAAGAAAAGTGACTATTTTCGTGGTCCAGTCTATATGCAAACTCATTGCATAAGATGCCCTCACTCACATGTCTCTACATGAATGATCTGTAGATCACATCGTTTGTAGCACTTTACAACTATTTGTAACAACTACAGAATAGGCCGCATCCAATAGTGTTAATAGGATGAGATACCCAATTTCATCCATATACTTATTAGACCATTTAGGCTATATATTGTTAACTTGATCATGTTTATGTCACTACATAAAGTTACAGTATTCAGACTATAGTCATGGACATGTTTATTGGATTTTCATAATAGAATGAAAAATCCACAATTTATTATTAATGATAAATAGAATGTTTAACACGAACTACAAGTTCTACGACATTCCCAACACCAACTTAAGATGAATGCCTAGTTTTTCTAGGTCATGGCGAGTTTGCAATCCATCCTTTGTCTTGTCAGGAATATCGAGCATGGTACCCATCAAATTCATACATATATTCTTCTCAATGTGCATAATATCTAAACAATGTCGAACGTGAAGCTCCTTCCAATATTCAAGTTCAAACAATATAAACTTCTTCTTCCAATAATTGCGTAAAAAACATTGATTTCTTTTCTTCGAATGACAATCGTTAGAAGAACCATTATTCATGGACATTTTCAAAAATACTTAATCCAAACAAAGATTGTGCAACAATTCGAAGTTTTTTTTTTCAATTATTGATGCTTTCTTTTGTTTTCTAAACTAATGATCAGGTGGCAAAAAAATTATATGTCCAATATATCAAGATCATCAACTTGGTTGGCTATAATCTTGTTTTATTCTTGGTTAAATGCTTGTTGCTTTTGTTTTACGAGTTTGCAATCTCCATTCACATTCAATCGATGTTTCATTATGCTAAGATCAATTCTTAACACATCTTCATATGACTAAGCACACATAAGCATTTTTCCTCAGGAAACTAACTTTTTTCTCTGTTCAACCCTAGTGTGGTTTCGATATTGACTTCTCCTCTTCTCATATGTGAGAAGGATAGATTCCAACTCTTCTCTTGATTGCCTTTTTTGGTTAGCCACAATTCCTTCCTCGAGTTGTTCTTTAGTCAGAGTTTTTAAATCAGCTGCAACCTCAGCCTCGACCATAAAAGGATGGTTGGCCTCGGCCTCTGCAACCATGGGATAGTCAGCCTCTTCCTCGGCTACTGATAACACACAAGCGCATGCTTTAAATTATAATATAGTTACAATGGTCAAAACTGAGTATTGTGCGTACAGAATCGAATCAGATTGATAATCTTTTAACTATTCAAAGATCTTTTTAATTTCGTTTAGGGACCGGCTCGAGATGTAAATTAAACTAAGTTAATCTAAGAAAGAAATAAAAATGATTGAATATGATGTTTATCAACAAGAGACATTTTAGAGAAGAGAGTTCATCAAAAGCATTATTAATCACAATTTCTTTCACTCTTGAACCAATTAACACAACACCTAGATTTACAAGTCTTTTGTCTGAATTATCCCTCTCAAGATCAATCTTTTATTTCACCTAATTACTAATTATTAATCTCTTCAAACTAGATAATTAAGCAAAGCATTGAGACTCTTCATCAACAACATTTATCATTAACTAACTACTCTCGTGTTTTCAAATGATAGTCTAGCATGTATGATCTAATCTAAAGCGTACTCTCTCAAGCAAGATTAAAATCATAGAATCATTCAAATATTGATCAAACATTCAAAGGTATTAAGAACGGTCACACTAGAAAGCGTAAACGAGAATTTACATTCAAGAAGCAAAGTGTTTAATAAATAAGCCAAAGAATTCATTTACCCCTAAATTATGAGAAACTCAGCTTCACATGGCTTGCATAGATAGAACATAGCAAGAATACAAAAATACAGAAAAGAATCCAAGATGAAAAAGGGAAAGAAAGAATTATCTTGAATTCCAATCTCATTTCCGTGATGGAATAGACCCTCCAATTCTCTCGATCGACTTCGACACCAAGGAACCTCTGTATTCTGCACAGAACTCTCTCTCTTGGATTCAAATGCTCCCAAAATTTGATGTTGAGAACTGATGCAATGCCTCTTTATAAAGGCAGACGTTTTCTCAAATTATGTAGGAATTTAATAAATAAATTATTAAATTTTTCATTATTTGACTAGATTACCGAAAGTGGAGGAAAGAAACTTTAAAATCTAATATTTTAGATGAATAGAGAATGAAAAAAAAAATGAAGAAAACGATTGGCCATTTGCCTGAAATAGCCACTCAAATCAGCAGGTTTTAAAGCAGTAGGACAACACCACCATGTGGCTTTGATGCCTCTTTTTGCCCTAGTTCGTCACGTTTCATCAACTTTGACCCTTTTTCTTTCCTTAGGTTAAACTTTGACCTAATTATAGAGGTATTTTCATAATTTTAATCTCAAAATTGCACATTCTGATCCAAATACTCGATTCCTACAAGTTAAACGTAAAACTGCATCAATGAACACAAATTAACAATAAAACTAATGAAATTAAAAGCCAAAAAATGTACTTTTTGAGTGCATTTTAGCTTCCAAAGTATGGTAGACCTCTCCCTCAGTTACAATGGGATGCTCGAATTTTACCTTGGCCATTGAGAGATGGTCAACCTCTGTCTCGGCTACCAAGGAATGGTCAACCTCTTCCTCAGCTACCAAGAGATGATCGACCTCAGCCTCTAATACCAAGGGATGGTCGACCTTGGTCTTCGCCTCCAAGGGATGGTCAACCTTGACCTCAGCCATCTTTATTTTTTGCCTCACCACAATTCACCCTCACTTTGAGTTTGTCTCTTACATGGTTTCTAACTATAGTTGGTAAATTTTTTCTATCTTCTTCTTAAGAGCTACTCTCTATGGTGAGAGCTACTCTCTGTGCTTTAATCCTTCGAATTTTCTCTCGACTCTTTCTCTCTCAGAATGAGATAAAGTGAGTTTAGAATAGAAAACCAACCTTCAAATCAACTCTCTAACTTTCGGGGTCTTTCTTCCTATTGGAATTGTCTCATTTTGTTTCTTCATCTTCCTTCGAATCTCGATACAATCTAGAATTTTTTTTACTATGTGGCAATACTTTTCCTCATAGATGACGTTAATTATTGATGGCAAAATCTGCACTCATAGGTCGAAGGGACATTTGGGTCGGCTGGCCCAATTCCTTTTTTTCTGGACTTCCTTAGAATCGTGTTCTGGTTTTATCCTCCGTGTTATTTTTCTTTTTTGTGTTTTCTGCTCAGGTTCAAAAGTACCTATAACAAAGAACAATAGAAAATATGAGTTAACAAGATTTGTTGATTCAAGGACTTCTCTTGTGGCGACTCTAACTTTTCATAATTTCAAAACTCTACAATTGCCATTTTTTGGCTGTTTTTCCTTCTTATTCTTCTCTCTCTTGAAATATCTCGCTCCAAAAAATATGACTGCAAATAAATCAATCTTAATCATTCAATGCTCGAATTGGTCAAAAATCGCAAAGGTTTTCTTCAAAAGTTATGGAAATTCTTCATCATTTGGAAGATTCAGAAACTCTTTGATAGCTCTCCAAATGAGCTATCTTTCTCAGCTAAATCGTGTAAGTTCCTATGAGTTTAATATTTATTTAAGTTCTTAAATAGGTTATTGAGCATAAGAAGAAATCGGGATATTTTGGATGCAATTTGGGCTTAAATAGAGGAATTGGCAAGTAATTGGAAGCAAAATGGTGGAATCGTGCAATAGGAGGGCCTTAAGCACTGTAGCGCTATCCTGCAATGCTACAATGCTCCATCAGTTCCTTTAAATACCATCTTCATTTTAGGGCAAAATTATGCAAAGGATTGAGAGGGAGGCGCCCATTCCAAACTATGGGTCTTTTCCTAAATTCTTCATCTTCTACTTAGTTTTAGGTTGTTTTCCTTTAAGTTGAAACATGGCTCAATGTTTGCGAGCCCTAATTTCAACTTATGTAATCTTGATTAGCCTTATTTAGTATATGAATTTGTAAGAATCCAATCTCTATTTATATAAAGATTATGCTTCATACACACATATATGTGTGTATATATATATATCCTTCTGTTGTTTATTTTTATCTCTAGATTGAATTCTTAGTATTTGAATGGTTAGAATTGACAATTCAAATCGTTAAGCATGCTAATTGCTAGAAATTTAACATGTAATCCGTAAATATTATGTATTAGTTGTCAAGTAGCTAAAGTCATCTCAAGAGTATATGATTTGTTTTCACGACCTTTTTGGAAAAATCAAGATTACCAAAAGAAATTGAATTAATTTTCAATTCTTCTTATTTAATGCCAAAAAATGTCGTAAAAGTCAGCTGATTCCAGTTTTTTTCTTCAACCTCACGCACGGCCAAAGTTATCTCCACACAAATCAATCAAATACAAAATCAATTAAATACCAAATGAAACACCGATGAATGTTAACATCCCTTGAATTGTAGGTGCCACAGTAGAGATCACAAATTACCGATTAATTTCTGCTCCGATACCATGTAAAAATAGAGGAAGAAGTAGGTTTTTCTTATTAATCAAAAGTTAACTAAGACATACACACTAATGAGATTTATATAGATAGGACAGATAAAAAAAAAAGTAAAAAATTGATCTACCCTAATAAATAAATAAACAATAATATATGTTAGCACTCAACATGTAATCGGTAATTGTTATGTGTTAGTTGCCAAGTAGCTAAAGTCATCTCATGGACATATGGTTTGTTTTCACAGTATTTCCGAAAACATCATATAGTTTTCTTGAATGACTTAAGGATAAAGAACAATCGATTAACAAATCGGCGTTTTTGTTGGCTAAACATCATGGCTTAGCTCTAGAACTTAATGCATCTGTTTAATTAGTCTTAGCATGATTTTCATGCTTTGTTAATGCACACATAGATTAATTAGGATGCAAATCTTAATTGATAGTTTAGGATGCTTAATGTCGACTTTTTCGCTTAAGTAAGTCATGTAATCAAGATTGATTGAGTAATACCCTAGGACCATGAATATGAATGGGGGATTCTGTTTCTATAAGCTAAACCATCTTGTCATTTTACACTTTAAAAGAATAATCGCTTTTCTTCTTAGCTCGTTTATCTTTCAATTCTCAAATTCACACATAAACAGTCTCCTCCCCCATTAACTGCTTTAGCTAAAAGTGGACTTTGAGAAACTAATCTTCACGCTTCCCTATGATAGAGGTCTCGACAACCTTCCATTGAACGCTCTTCATTGGATAGAGTTCAAAGATACAAATGTTGACATCGATCACACGCCATTAATCAGAATCAATGAAATAAGGATATGTCACACACCACCTTTAATCTTCTGGTAAATGATAAGGATTTTTGTGGTATCATTTTTCATTTCTAACTGTATGATAGACCAACAACCTTTTCATAATTTTTGGGGCATTATAAAGTTGACAGTGTAAATGAAACAAATACGGTGTGTACACAAATGATGTTAACGTCGTCAAAAAATAGTGTCAATAATGTTGTTAACAATCACAATATCAAAGAAATGATGGAAGAGTAGTGTTTTGCCTTTTGGGTACGAGTTTAGAGTTTACGTTACAAATTTCAAAGAAATAAATTTAGTCCCATTAAAAACACATAAATTTAAATTAATTTAAGTTTAAAAGAATATGAAAAAAAAAAAAAACAAATTTAAGGTCGGTTTGGAATAACTTTTCAAATACTTAAACTTATATAGAAAAAAAGGGGATAAATATTGCTTATTGTTTCTTTTATAGCGTATTAAGTGCAACAAAAAAAAAAAAAAAATCAAAACTGTGTGTATCATATTTAATCCCATAGATCAGTTTTAATTTCTAAAAGAAATTTTTGTCTGTCTTTTGTGTTTCTTCAAAAATAAAAATCAACACATGAATTTGCTCTCTCGTCACACGAGGGTATGTGTCTTTCTCTAGATAATATGTCAAAGTTAATCTCTTCTATTAATACCCATTGTTGATGTTAAAATTTAAACAAAAAAACTGTACCTAACCTTTACATGACACCAACAGAGAATTTATTTCAAGAGGAGAAGAATATGACTTACAAAACATAAAACTTGCATATTAGTATGGTTTTTCTCACACACTCCGATGCAAATCAATGAGAAAGAGTGTAAAATCAGAGAGTTTGAAAGTAGGATTGAAGTTACCTCATATAAAGCTATAATGATGTATTTATAGAGTTTAAAAGTAGAAAAAGTGTACAAAGCCATTAATTTGGGCATGTGTACATTCCTCTATGTGCTTAGGACACTATCTTTGGCCTAAATCTTGTTATTTTCTTGAACTTGTTGCTTCTATCTTTATTTTATGTTGATTAGTGAGCATACCAAGATAGTTTTAGTGAGCATACTAAGATAGAGTTAATGAATAGAAAAATACTTGTCAACGCCGATGAGTTAAAATTTGTGTAAGTTAGGAAACTAAATAGTCAATGTTCAAATTTTAATTAAGATCTAAATTTTAGAGGATGTTTGGAATGACTTTTAAAGTGTTTAAAAACATTATTTTTATAATATGTAGGATGAAGAGATCGAACTTCTAATCTCGAAATTGTTATTACATTTTTTATATTAGCTGAATTATGCTCTTGTTATAGCTCAAAATCACTTTTCTACACAATTGAGAGGTTATTTTAGATAGATCTTCTTGGGATGATTTACAAAATAATAATTTAAGAAACGCTTATTTTAATTTATATATTGGAAAGATAGTGACACACTGACACTAGCATTAGTTGGGATAAAAAAAAAAAAAAAAGGTATATTGGAAAAGTAAAAGTGTTGCAAAAGAAAGAAAATAAGAATAAGTCTACTTTCCAATAATGATTTTCCATTTTAACAAATATCCTTGCAGCCTTTAAGCCTCTATCAATTGAAACTTGTGTGATTGAGGTTTGCTTTTTGGCTAGTGATGCAACCATTTCAACCCTTATTTGAAGATGCCAAAGAATCCAATTCTCACAACCAAGCATTTCCATTTTATCCATATACCCTACAAATTCTTTTTTTAATATATATAATCATAACATAATTTAAAATTCATATAAATCCAAAAAAAAACAGATAATACCCTTTTATTCACAACCAACCAACCATATTCAAAATTTGAAAGTTATTATAAGGATAATACAATTTATTATAATGTCAAAACTAACATTTTTTTAAATACTAAAGTCCTAATTGGAAATTAAGCTTTTTATTTTTAAAAAAAAAAATTCTACACATTTTTAAAATTTTAAAAACACAAAAATGAATCTAAAACCCGATTTTTAGAAAGTTAAATAAAGAAAGTCTTAGAAATAAAATTTCAAAACTAAGAAGTCTCTATCTTATAAAGTATAAGTCAATAATTAATAAAGGAAGAACAAAATAAAATGACCATTTTGAATAATTACATCAACTTTTGTTTGGTCTTCTATTAAGACCAAATCAATTATCACAGAAAAGGTGAGAAAGAGAAAGCATGTTTATCTCTTGTATGCTCTTTGTTCTCACCATAAACTAAAACTTCAAAAGAAAAACCAAAGGAATCTAATAAGCTTTTCTCTATTAAAAATAATAATAATAATAGTGATATATTAACAGTGTGATGCCTATTTTATTTTTAGTGCTTTGAAGATAAGGTGTTTATTAAAGATACATTTGTATTATTTTAGAGATATTTTCAATTCTTTGCTAAATTTTATAAATTAACAAAATAAATTAATATTTAATTTGATCATATATTTTTTTGATTTAAAAAACTAATTCAAATAAAAAAAATTATTAAGGATAAGGTTGAAAGTATATATATGACGGTTGAGCAATGATTAAAATATTGATGTTGATATCGATATCGAGATCTTTATTTTATGCCTATATCGACGGATATTTCTATAAGTCATGAAATTATAAAAATTTATTTAGATTAATAATTAAGTTGTTTTACTCCAAAATTAAGTTTTGGATATTGTTATTAACCATCATATTCATTAAGGTTGTTTATGGGTTGGGTTAGATTGGGTTGAAAGATTTTTTAACCTAACCTGTTCGGATTGTAAATTTTTTCAACCCAAATAACCCTTATTAAAAAATGAACCAAACTCAACTCATGGTTGGTTCAAGTTAATCGGGTCATTTATTTAAAATTTTGTTCTAAAAAGAAGCAAAGCATAAATATGTAAAAATCTAATTTAATTATTTTCCTATATTGAATTAAGATTAACAACTCAATTTCAATATATATAGTGAAAATTTTCTTTCTATAGTTCTAAAAGTTGTTAAAGAATAAATTATTCAAAAAATATTGGAATTAAATAAAATTAAAATTGATATATGTATAAATAATTGTGTTATAAGTAATAAAAAATATATATTTTAATGTTAATAATAAATTCGGGTTGGTTCAAGTTGGTTTGAGTTATATTAGGTGAACCTATGAACCAACCCAACCCATAAAATTTTCATTTATTTGAACCTAACCCAATCTAAATGAGTTAATAACCCAACCTAAACTTTTGGGTTGAGTTGATCGATTATTTCAGGTCATCGGGTTTTTTGAACACCCCTAATATTCATATTGAACTAAATATATGACACCTTTTAATTTTTACAAGTATTTACAAAAAATGTTGGAGATATCTGTTATTAAACAAATGTTAGAGATATCCATGATTATTTAATATTCATATCGAACCATGTGATATATGGATCTTGATGTATATATCAACATATCCACAAATATGTTCATCCTTGTTGGGTTAGTAACTTATAGAACAATAATAAAATATGTGAGACCATATGCTAGTTTGTTTGAGTTATGTGTATCGAGTTTAATTAGTACTAAAATTAGAAAAGTTAATCTCAAAATTAGGTTAATTATGTTCTAAAAAGATTATGCTAATTGTAATATAAAAACTACTTTTTATTGAAAATTTTCAGATGATCAATTAAATAAAAAGAAAATACTTTAATGGCTATAATAAAATCGAAAATTTTAAATAACTTCCTTTTGACTTAAAAATATATATAAAAGAACGAATAATTGGGGGCACAAGAAAGAAAATCCACTAATTCAAGTAATGGAGAAAAACCGAAGCAATAACTTGCACGGTTAAAACAAGAGCGGCTGCCCCAACACGTGGCCCAATCAAAACCAAGTATGAAAAGTCAAGTTTGACCACACGTGGAGGCTTTTGTGATGGTCGGCATGACGAGTGGTTTTATTTTTCTTGTTATTTTTATTATGTAAAGAATTAAATTTTCGCACGTGGGACTTTGTTGGGGACACGTGGAGCTTTTCTGTTTGGTCCCCGAGAAAAGTGGACGTAGAAGTTTCACTTAGAAAACACTTTTATTTATTACTGTGCTAGTTCTTATCTTTTTTTCTTTGAAGAAAGAAAAAAATTCACATCTTTTTATTAGTGACTGTCACATTCTGCCACGTGTACCGTCTTTGGCCGTTGATTCTTCTGAGTTTGGTTATCCTAGTTTTTGTGCTTTATGAACAAATAATATTTCTATGGAATGTTATTATATATGAAATTAGTATTATCAAGGTTGAAAGATTCGCTTAAGAAAAACCTCAACATAATTTAATTGGTTAATGAATTATAACTTTGAAAAACTTTGGATATTTATTCAAGTATTACTTACATTCAAATAACCATTCAATTTAGAGTGAAGATTAAAATATTCCGTTTAAAATATTATTTTAATTTATTTACCTTCAATTTTATTTTATTTTAATTTTTTAAGGTAATTTCAATAAAACTCATAATAGTTTCACTCTTACTTTGAACGATAAACTTTAGAAATTATTATTATTTAACTAGTTTCAATAGAAACTTGAAAGTAGATAAACTAAATTTAATGTATTTTAAATAGTACATGTGGTCAAAGTACATGGATTAAAATACTATTTAAACTAAATTTTTTTAATACAATAAATATGAAAATAGAGGATTGAGTCTATAACCTGACTTTGACAACTAAACATACGTTTTAGTCAAGTGAAAGTGAGTCGATTTTGATTTAATTAAATAGGTCATATCTTAGCATAATTAAGTTGAAAATAAATTAAGGAGTCAAACCATGAATTAGCCAGTATCATTAATTATTGATAATATTTGATTTTATTATGAATTATTATGTTTATATTAATAATTGAGTTGGATCAAAATATATGTCAATACCACTAAGTTAAAACTCATTTTGATTCTATAAAATAAATTATTTTAATTGCATAAGAATGCAATTAAATTAATTCATACTTAATTATTAACATAACCATAATCCATATATTCTCCACCACCGACACTAAATAAAATCACTAACTTGACTTAATTAAGTAAACTATACATAATTTGATAATTACTAAATAAACAAACCATTATTTCCCAAACATTATCAATATTTTGTCACTTTAGATTGCATTTTTTTACTTCACATTTAAAACCCAACTATCATTCCGTTTTGAAATGCCATCATTTTATTTTCTTCATAAACCAAAAGTCAAGTTCGATGATATTTAACCATCAATTTCTTACCACCTAATTGACAATAACAATTGCAGAGGAGTTTTTTTTACCTTTTTCTTTCCTCTCCAAAATATGAATAACAAGCAAATCAAAATAGTACAAACCAAGTCCATCACAAAAACTCATCATAATTTAATCATAATCATAAAATAAGGATGAGCATAAAAAAATAATAATAATTCCCAAAACACTAACACACTAACTATTTAATGAAGTTTCAATCCTAAATAATAATTTGCACAAAGGTATTAATTTGGGTGTTTCATTTTTCAGTCTAATGTCTAATAGGATGGGACATTGAACTTGTTAGAGAATAAAGGTTTATAGGCAGCAAAGCAGAGTATGCTCTGTTTCTCTCTTTTGTGCTCTGTTTTTCGCTTTTCCGTTCAAAAAAGAAAGCAAACTTTTCCTTTTGCTTCCATTTTCAGAATCCAATTCCCCAAAGTCAAGTCTATTCGAATCCCAATTCTATTTACACTCTCTTCGCAAAATCCAAATGCCATTTGCAATCATCTCATTGGCTGAATCTGAACAAGCCGCCGCCGTCGTGTTGCTGCGTCGAGTATTGGAACGCCGGCGGCGGTGGGTAATCCACTTGGCAAAATGGCGATGTAATCGAAGGAACGTAGACATCGGCGATGGTGTTGTTGTTGTTGTAATTGAACGTTCCGGAGTGGTCGACGGGAGCGAGTTCCGGCACTGAGTAGAGCCTAGCCAGACTCGCCCAATCGGAATTTACAGAGTCTGCCGGAATTTCAAAGTGGAATTTGTTCATAATGTCGTTTTGTTGTAATGTTGTTTTTGGGTACGCGAAGAAATCGTCGCCCATTTCCGGTAAGGACTCGATGACTTCGTCGATGTGAGAAGACGACGACGGCGAAGAACCATTGCTGTATTCTTTACTTGAAATACTCCCCGTCGGCTTCTGACAACTCGAATTCTTCTTATAAATCCGACATAAAACCCAATCATCCAGCTGAAAATTTGGAAAAAAAACCATTAATACAAAATAAAAAATTACAAAACCCAAAATGTTGGTTTGAAAAATTGAAATCTGTTGTCAATTGTACCTTGGAGCTTCCTGTTTTCCTGGAGGAGGATATAAGGCGATACTCGTGCATAATCCAATTCGTTTTTGTTCCCTTCGGAGCTTTTCCCACATAGAAAACCAGAGCCTTTTTAATCCCCACGTTCTTCCCCTCCGACGAGATTATTTTGTCCGTACCGGTCGCCTTCCAGTAACCCGAACCGGCAACCCGATTCGGTCTAGACCCGTTTGGATATTTCCGATCTCTTGGGCTGAAAAAGTACCATTCTTTCTCCCCGAATAAAGCTTTCCCTGCAAATCACAATTTCTCTTAGTTTTACATATAAAAAGTAGAAGGGATTTTGGGTTTGGGTTTGGGTTCGGTTCGGTTTGGTTTTCGAATCTTACCAGGTAAAACCCATGGATCGAATTTATACAAGTCAATCTCAGCGATGAGCTGCAAGCTGAAATGGTGGCCAGCGACTTTCCGGCAAAGATACTGAACTAAAAGCTCTTCGTCGGTCGGAAAAAATCTAAACCCCGGCGGTAAGCTAAGCTGCGTCAGCGGGTCCATTGAAAACAGGAGAGACGAAAATTAGGATTTTCTTTGTTTTGTTTTTTTTGCTTCTCGGAAAAGAATTAAACTCTTTTTTTATTTCCTATCTTTTCTTTTCCTTTTTTTTTCCAGAAACGAGAGAAGGAAAGGGGTATTTATATAGTGTGGCGCCTACATAAGATAAGTACGGTCGTCCTTGTCGGACTGTTGGATTAGCGGGCCCACATGTGACGATCACCGGTGAGAACTAGCCACGTGGAAGTCCGAGTTTATCTAATTTATATAGGGGTCCAAGCTTCCGGTGCATGAACGTTGAACCGTCACGAAGTGAGTCATTGAGATGGAAGGACACGTGTCGAGATCTCCATCCATCTTCTAGAACTGGGTAGGGTTTCTCCTACTTTTTTTAAGAATGATAAAAATGAGATTCGAATTTTTGTAAAGAGCAAAGGGGAATTTTCTTTTTCTGCATTTTAAATTATGGGATTTTATGAGAAACACGTCGACAGTCGAGTCACGACAAAATTGGGACACGTGGTGTGGTCGTGAGAGGCACAGAGTGTATTGAAGTTAGGCTTTGGAATTTAAACAAAAGCCAAAAGAAAAAAGAAAGAAAAGGAAAAGAAAAAGAAAGTGTGAGAGTGAAAGTAACGGCAAAAAGCTTTCACAATTTTTGCACTCATTGTATACGAGGGGATACAAACGTAAAATTCATTCCCACACATTTTTTTCACACACAAAATCATATGGACTATCCAAAATTTCTTCGCCATTTTAAATTCTAATTTTCGTCCAAAATTTTAATAAATTTTTAATTAAAAAGATAGTTTAGAAAACATTTATGAAAAATCGTCAGTAATGTTACTTCTTTACAAGAATATATAGATGTATTCCGAAAATAAAGTGCAAATTTTAGAAATAGTTTTTTTATAAGCAAACCTAAAATGTGTAATCATATTTCTCTAATTAATAATGTCTTTTTGTTGGATAATTTACTTATTTTTATTTTATTTCTTTTCTTTAGTTCTAAAAGTTTACGGTAGAAACGTAGAGTTTGCAGTGTGTCGTTAAGGTTTTCTATTTTAATCCTTTCTTGCTTATATATAGTGAAGAGAAGTTTTACACAACTTTACATAGCTTTATTTTTTTTCATAAAAGATTTATTCAAAAAGTTTAGAGCCTACAAGTTAATGAAAATTTATAAAAGGTGTAACTGTACACAAGCTATTTTAAAGAATGTATCTTCGAAGTGAAATCTTAAATAACTTAATGTAAGTAGGAGCATAGCTCTACAACATCCTATTTTACTGTTTAATATTTTTACATTTTCTAAGTTGTCATCTCCAATTCCCTAGAGTCATATATAGTGCCACATTCAATGGACTTATATTTTGTAATTAGTCGATTGTGCTAATTCTTGATTTTATTGACTAATCATATTAAAAAGGGAAATCTCTTGGTTCTTTCTTTCTACTTTTTACTCCTAATATGGTGTTGATAAAGAGTAATTAAAACGCAAGTTTTTGTAGACAAAACAAAAAGTTTAGAAACAATGGATCATAAATTAGATGAATGCATGTGTATATATATATATACGTGCCAATACATGAATGGTAAAGTTGACAGAAGATTTGGAAGGGAGGGGGCTAAATGTCAAAGGAATTTTGAAGTTGATCTAAATAAAAAGACAATTATGTGATTGGTGCAGTTGTGGGAGTTAGGTGAACGTGAAGGATTTTAGTGTTACAGACAAAAGGGAAGAAATCATTTAATTAAAAATTAACCCCAATTAATTTGTTGTTTTTTGGATCCAGGAATGAGGATATTGCGTATGCATTAGAGGGAGGGACGTGATGGGAATTTTTAAAACGTATGCTGGGTCAAATTGGCACGTGGATAGCCCGTGGGGACATTGCGGACGACTTGTCGTTTTGTCGTCAGGGTAAAGCTTTCTTCTTTTGTGAACGTCGCTCTGAGTCCGACGCTTGGGTTGTTCTTCCCCATATTTTATTTGCTTCTATTCAAATAACCCTTTTTTTCCTTAATTTAATTATTGTTATTTCACGAATTATTTTTTTAATGAACTTTCTATTTATAGTATTTGAAATTTAAAATTCGTATCTTTTGATGATGTGGTGGGTTGTTGTTGGGATAACACTTCTCAAAGAAAATAGAATTATTGTTTGCATAGTAGAGTTCATGATTAATTTTCTTATTTGCAATTGTCCATTTTATATTGGATATTTATATAAATAAGATTAAGTTACGAGTTTAGCATCTAAACTTTGAGTTATGTATCTATTTAGTGGGGTGTGCACATTGATTGTTCGATTTCGATTGGTCAACTTCATTTTTTCGGTCTTTTGAATTTTTAACACTGTCTAACTTAAATTTCTTTTTTTTTTTTTTATCTAATAGCTTCGTAAACATTTATTTTTTTTTATCTAATTATGTCTTTAATAAATTCAACATTTTTAAAAATTAATTAATCCATTAAATATAAATTTGAATTTTATGTTTGATATAATCCTAATTTATTGATTTTATGTAGCTCATATATCCATAAATTAAAAAAAAAAATTGAAAGTTTAGAGATTAAATGTGTAATTTTTAAAATTTTGAAACTAATTAGACATGAATCTCAATGTTGTATAAATTAAGGAATTTGTAATTTAACCTATAAATTAATATAGGTTAAAATTGTTATAAAAGTGGGAGGGTGGGGGCCTTGGGATGGGTTATGCGAGATGAAGTTGGAGCGCTTCGCGATGTGGGTTGTCGATATATTTATGGGAAGTTTGATTTCTTGATGGCAGTGGTTTGGGCAATCGTCAAGGGGCTGAAGGCTATTGTTTCAAAAGGGCTTTGCCCCATCATTGTTGAGTCTGATTGTTTATCTACGATTAGATTATTAATAGGTTAAGAGGTCAACTTAACAAATGTTCAATTCTTTGGTGGAGGAGATTCTAGATGTGGCTAAGGATGGAAGAGTGTGCCAATTTCATTATATAAGGTATTGATGGAACATGAGACATACGCAGCGGAAAAAGGACCTAATTACACTCTAAGTGCTTTTAATTTAAAGGAAATTAGCATGCAATTGAAGAAAAAAACAGTAATTAAAAATTATCTTTGAAGCTCCCGAAACGCTTTTCCTCACTAAATCTCGACCCGAACTCTTCCGAACCACCACTAGAGTTGACCTACTATCCTCTGGACTTAGAACCTGGTTGTGGGACCCGATAGATGAAGAACCCGAGAGAGAAAGAGATGGAAAAAATATGGAGATTTTTTTTGGGTTGGGTTTTTAATTTTTTCAGCCCAATTTTGAAAACTAATTTTTGTAAAAATGGCAAAAGTTTTTAATCCAAATTCAAAGTCCATATTTATAGAAAAAGACCCTGCAAAAATTGCATGAAATCAATTCATTAAAACCCAACACCTAGAATCCACATCTAAGTGAGCTTAATGTCTGTGGAATTATCCAACAAAAGTTTGGATTTTCCCACTAACTTTAGTCAAAGGGAAAAATAGTCATTTTGTCAAAGTCAATTGATCAAAAAGTCAACATTTTGACTTTTATGATTTTTTCCGTGTTGACTAATTTTGACCTCCCGAGCATAAATCCGCATTCATTTTCTCGAAATTCAAATTACATTTGAATATAAGGTCGGTCAAAGTTTGACTTTTTACATCTTTGACCATTTCCATTATTTTCGAGCTTCCGAATATGAATGTATTCATATTCTTGATATTTAAATCATATTTAAATATTAAAACTGTATCTCTAAACTGAAAAATTCAACCACTATATCACATATACTTGTCGATTTCTCTCTCTTCACCTAATTCGAATAATTCGAATTATTATATCATACTGTTCTAAGTTTATTCCATATGATTGAATTATTATATCATACTGTTCTAAGTTTATTCCATATGATCTGATAGGGGAACCTAATGGACCTACAGATCATGGGCTCCAACAATCCGAGATTAACCGTAAAACTCTTTGACCTAATTAATCAACATTTGTTAACTAATGGGCCATTCCACTAAAGTCCCATAGTTGCACTCCCCTCACTATAGATATATTTTTGTTCATTTGATATAACCATAATCAGTAAGCTAATCCTTCACAGGTTGTTCGTAATCTCAACTGGGTCATAAAAATTGTTTTACCCCAATACTACATCTTGTTTCTTAAGTTCTACTGATCCTCTAATGAATAATTGGTTTAAGGTCCAACCTATAAACCGAACCCTTCTCAGGCCAAGGAGAGGGTGGGGCCCCTTGTTCAAGACCTGGATTCAGTACTAAAGGGAACAACCTATCTACTATCCCTATAACGGGTAAGAGTGAATTCCATCTTGCACCCTATGTTTTCAGCTATCCACCTGATCTTACCCCTGAAATTGGAGGCTTATTGGGCCAGCAATAATGACTGCCCTCACCTATGCAGATCTAAGGATAATCCGAGTGAACAGGAGTTCATAGTTAGCTCAGGATTAAGATTAAGTTACCTAGGTCATCAATTAATGAAATAGTCAGTTTTATACATAAAACGATATTTAGAACGTAAAAAGTGACTATTTCATGGTTCAGTTTTATGCAAACTCATTGCATAGGATGCCACCACTCACATATCTCTATATAAACGATTCAGGATCACATCGTTTGTACTAACTACAAAGTGGGCCGCATCTATAGTGTCCCTAGAATAAGGCACACAACCTTATTCATATACTATAGACCATTTTGGCTATATGTTTGAACTTGATCCACATTTATGTCACTACATAAAGTTCAAACTACATTAAATAGCCTCAGGGCCTTAGTTTATTGATTCAAGATTACAGAATTTAAATTTACTAAAGATTTTCAATAACAACTTTATTGAACAAGAATATGATATTACAAACTACGAGTTTTAGGACATAAAATCCAACAGGTATTCACATAATCAAGTAGTAGACCGATTGGTTAATTGGTTAATGAGTAATGCTTGTTTTCATGTTTGGTGTGAGGATTTTCCGCTTTGGATCAGTCAGTTTTTTGAGGTGGATTTTTCTAATTCTTGTCTTCTTTAATTCCTTTTGTACACTTATGTTTTAGAAAGAAAAAAAACTATGAATTAATATAACTACTATAACTATTATAAGAATAATAGCTATCCATCAGTGTCAAAGCTTGGTGTCCTAAAAGGCCAAATGACATTCTCCTACTACCTTATCTGTCTTTGAACATGTAGTTCATATGTCTTATGAGTACACATCCTTAGTGTCCAACTAATTCCACCATCTACTTGTCAATTCTCCTATAAATAGTGGTCATTTTTATATTTTTATATATTATTATTATATTATATATATTTTTTTTTTATTTATGTTTTATTGTGCTCACCAATTTTACAACAATAACATTAATATCATGCTATTACTAATGGCTAAATATATTTAAAACAAATTAGCTGGATTTACTATTTTGGGTGATTCCATGGAGAATCATCATGTTTTTGCCAATGGAGAAGGGCTGTGGTGCGGACTTTATTGATGAGGACAATTTTATACCTAATTTAGACATTGAACTCTTTTTTTAAATGAATTTTTTTTTTTAAAAAAAAAAAAATTTATTTAAAACCAATAATGGTACTAAGTTCTTAAAGCAATGAGTAAAATTTCTTTCTAGTGTGAAATATAATATAAGTTGGTTAAAATTTAAAAAATTTAAAATCTTTGTCAGACTTTGGACATGATATATATGGATTAAGTTAAAGATAATATCTAGTATGATCGGTTCAAACTTCCATTCCTATCATTATAGTTCTAAATTCTATAAAATAAAGGTCTTTTCATCCAACCAATTAGATAAGTAGGCACTATTGTGTTGGTCCTCTACTAATAGCATTCATCCCTTTGTTACTATAATGTCAAACTTGACAAATATCCTATTAATTAATGCGATGAAGAGGATATCCTAGAATCTTATCCACAATTTTCCTTAATGACGTTCGCACAAATTCCCATTTGTCCTATAAAAGAGTTGACACATGGACGAGGATTATCTTTGCATTGTTCATTAATTATTCTACCTATATGATTATTAAATTAATTTTTTATTTTTTATTTCTTATTCTCCATTTTGTTTTTAGTGGTAAATCCAAAAACCGATCAACCCAACCCAATTCATATTATTTGGGTTGGGTTATCAACTCATTTAGGTTGAGTTGGATTCAAATAAATGAAAATTTTACGAGTTGGGTTGGTTCATGGGTTCACCTAATATAACCAAACCAACCCGAATTTATTATTAATTTTAAAATATATTTTTTTATTACTTATAACACAACGATTTTAATTTTATTTAATTTCAATATTTTTTGAATAATTTATTCTTCAACAACTCTTAAAAGTAGTTTCTTTGCACTTTAGAAAGAAAATTTTGAAATTGAGTTGTTAATCTTAATTCAATATATGAAAATAATTAAATTAGATTTTTACATATTTACGTTTTACTTCTTTTTAGAACCAAATTATAAATGAGTGACTCAATTAACTTGAACCAATCCAACACAAATATTTCATGGTTGGATTGGATTGTGTTCATTTTTTTAATAAGGGTTATTTGAATTGAAGAAATTTACGATCCAAATAATTAGATTTGGTCTAAAAAGTCTTTCAACCCAACCCAACCCTATCCATGAACACCTCTATACACGAGAATTTATGTTACCAAGTCGCTCCATAATAATTTAATATGTTTATCTTGCCAAATAAATCTTTTTTAATACATGTTATAAGACTAATCATTCACTTATTCGATTATGCAACTAAATTTTACAATACTCATAGCAGAAAATTCCTGGTCTACCGTGGATATTGCAACTATTAAGATCCATGCTAAGGCAAAGGATCATTAAACTAGTTGGTAGATGAAAGAGTTGACACGTGTTGAATTGTTCATTAACTCCATATATGATTATTAAATTAGATTAAATTAAATTAGATTTTTTGTTTCCTTTTCCATTTTATCATTTTCCATTTTGTTTTTGCTACATTATTGGTACCTTGGAATAATTTCTCCAAACTTTGATAGGAAGATTTCCTCTCCAAATTACATTTTTCTTATGCAAAATTTAATTTCAGCGGTCAAAATTTTATTTATTGTTTTTTTTAAAATATTATTTTTAAATATGTCAATTACCATAGCTCAACTAATTTTAACATATTTCTTTAACTCAACAAAATAATTTTGATACTTTTAAGAGTCATTAGTTTTTGTTGAGCTATTTGAGGAGTGATACGTCATGTAAGTTTGAGAGTCATTTTTATTCTTCATTATAGTAGAACTTGAAATTGCAAAAGATCGAACGTGGTTTCAAGTGTATGCAAACCAATATTTTTTTGTATCGTTTCCTTTTTCCTATGTCTTTATTTTCTTTTGTACGAGAGTTTTTTTGTTTAGAAGTCATACAAGACTTGTCGAGCCGACAAATTTCAAGGTTTCACAAAATTAATAGTTAAATATACATATTTAGCAGAGATATAAATGGGAAGAAAAGTTTTCGCACTATTCTCCTAAAATCATGTAAGTCATTTTCCCAAATATTTCACTTCTATTTGGATATTTTTCATCAATGATTTTCTCCATGTAGAATAGGCTGGTTCAAATCTTGGGCCTGGGCCTAATCAAAGTTCTGGGCCATTGATACATATCCAACTTCGAGTATTTGGGCTATTCAAGTTGGGCCGTTAAATATACTAATCCAAGTTGGGCCAGTTAGAGCAACAATTCAAATTGGTTCTTAAAATGATCCTTCATTCAGTTTAAAATATTCTTTGAAATTTTTTTTCCCTCTTTTTCCAAGCTATCCCATTGCATTAAAAAATACATATATAGTTGTACATACCACGTTTTTACCATACTTTATGTTGTAATCTTTTATTATATATGGTTTAATAGTCTAATCAAATATGCATAGATATAAAAGTTTTAATTTTTTGGGGGGGGAAAAAACTCATTTTTCATGCCCAAAGTTGGCATTATATCAACTTTATTGTTTTTATAAAAAGTTTTAATGTTCTTATGATACATTTGAAAGTTTAAATAAAAATAAACTAATAGTGAATTTCTCTGTTTATATTTTTATAATTTGTCTTTTTTTTTTCTTCCTTACAATCACTAATATGAGCTCAAGGAAGATTGTGTTGATCAACTACCAAATGAACATTTCATTGTAGAAATTAAAGACGATTGTGGCATGAACATAAAAGTCTTTATTACACAATCAATAATTTTCTTCATTTTCAATTAAGTTGTGCTTTAGCCTCCTTAGAAGTTATTACTTCCTTAGTAGCCCAACAAGTGGGGTAACTTTTTTTTTTTTTTTTAAAAAAAATTTATGGTTTTCAATATAAAGAAAATGTTATTTTCAAATATAGAAAAATGAGTCAACTTATTTACAAATATAGCAAAATGATTTGAAAGTATTTGAAAATATTTCTTAATAATTTTGCCATTTAAAATAATTATCTAAGGTGTTTTTTTTTGTTAATTTAATGTTTAACCGTTGAAAATTCAAAATTTTGTAACCAAGTATCAAATAATGGATACATATATATATATATTGCATTTTTTTGGGTTTTTTCATATATTTTTTTTTATATATATTTATTTATTAGATATGTGTAAGAATATACATATAAACCATAATTAACCGTCCAATGGTTAGTCAAGTATTGATCGGTAGTCAACACAAAAAAAAATATAAGGTGAATAGATATCTTTATCCCTCTATTTTTGTCCTCGTTAATTAAAGATTTTTTTTTACAATATGTGAGATAGTAGAATTGAACCTTGACCTGAATTTATTGTACATATTTGATGCCGTTGAGTTATATTCATTTTGACTCTTAAATAAATATTTTAGTTCTTAGTCTTATACTTTATTTATAATCATTAAATCTTTAAATCTTTATATATTTATAAATGTAACCATTAAAATTCTAAGTTAAAATTTTCAATAAAAATTTTATTGAAACAATTGACTCATAAAATATGGCAAATGAATAAAGAGAAAGATTATTATTATTATTATTATTATTTTGATCCAAAATCAAAGATGATTTAATATGTTATATCCATTCATATAGTTTATTATTATTCCACTTGAAATTTCAAAACCTATGGAATTCAATTACTATATTTCTAAAAATACAGAGACAAACTAATTAAGAGAAAAAAGTATAACCGGCAAATACTATTAACAAGAATCTAGGTAAAATTAAAAGACTTGAAAATGCACTAGTCAAAACATAATTTTATATGTAAAAGAAGTTCAATATTCCCACCTAAATAAAATTGCTATATTAAAAAAAAAAAAAGTAGGGGCCATCATTGAAAAATAATATCTAGAATTTCAGCCAACTATCTTATAATTCTTATCTTTCTAAAATAAAAAGGGGATGAATATATACAAAAGTAGTTGAATATATTAATATTTAGAGGATAAAGTCATTTTTGAACCACCAAAATTAATTGGATTTACAACTTTGGCAAGTGTACATTTTTTTTCTTTCTTCACTTCTTTCATCAATTTGTATTGAAGAATTTGCATACTGATTTCTATCTTAAATTTTCTAAACAGATTCTTTTTTCTTTTCTTTCATTTTTTAATATTACATCTTTTTATAATAATAAATGAATTTGAACTTTACCTCGAAAAAATGCATTATTAACCTTTTAGTCAAGAGCACATAATTTATGCTAATGACTAGCTTCTTGAAATTAAAAGAATATAAATCATTAATTTGTTTTCCAAAAAGAATATGCTTAAATCACACGTATGTAGTAATATTTACTATCGGTTAAAAGTGGAAGTTTGATGTACACAATTTAAACATAATTTAACCGATTAAGACATAGATTCGTGGTCAAACTTAAAGTTTCTACTCAAATATATTGTTGAACAAAAAAAAGGTGATGTAAATAAAATTCTATTTCCCACTAAAAAAGGAAAGATTTTGCTTTTGAACGTTATCTGAAAAAATATTCAACATAATATATCTATTTTCTTTTGCTAATACTGAAAATTAAATAGATTAGTTTGATATTACGTGTGTATTGCATGTGTTTTGAAAATTTTAAAATGTAACTTAATTACCAAAATTTAAAAATACAATTTATATATAAGAGAGTTTAAATTAAACTGAGGGAAGAATTAAATTTTAGTTTATATGTAAATAATTAATTATTTATCATTATAAATTAATTATTAATAGCTACTTATCCATTTAATTTCAAACTTTAATTTAAATTTAATTTTTAAATTTTTGTTTTTAAATATTCATATTAGTTATTTAATTTTTTAAAATTTTGGGATATCGATTATACACTTTTAATTCCAGCCAAAATATTATTTGAAAAAAAAAACGTAATAATGGTCTAGTAACTAAAATAGTATTTATTCTTCTTCTTCTTATTATTTTGATCTAGATAGATTTAATTATCTATTTAATTTTTAATACTAATTTCAATTAAAATACTTTTTTATTAGTTATTTAATAATTAAAAATTAATATTTTTGTTTTGAGTATGATTGATCTTATTTTTGTAAGAATGAAAGATTTGATTGCTTATGTTATTATTATTATTATTATTTTAATTCTGCACTAATTCTTATTTTGTTAATCAAGATATGGGTATAAAAATCTTAACTTCCAAGATTGGATAAATTAAACGAGAAGATTTTAAATTACTTAATTTGTAGTATGTTATGGTAACAAAAATATAGAACCAATTTAAAGTTTTTTTTTTTTTTTTTTTTTTTAAAAAAAAAAATTTTGATTTGGATAATTTGGTATACTCTTTTTAAAATGATAACTCTCTATTAGTTAAAAAAATCTTTCTTACTTGGTTTTAAATTATTTGATTATCCTCTCGATTTCAAAATTTAATTTAAACCAAAGTAGTCTTTTTTTAATTTCGTCGGAATCTTCTCGTAATTAAAAGAAACTAATTAATTTTGATTAAGAGGATGTGATTATCAAAATAAACTAGTAATATTATTTTTTTTTCTATTTTAGTATATTCCATAATAATCATTTCTTAGTTAGAAATATTTTTAAATTTTATCCGGATGATTTGATTATCTTTTTAATTTAAAATATTTTTAAATTTTAATTTATATAAAAATATTTTTCGATGACAAAAACCCTAAAAATTTATTATAATCAAATTTAATGAATTGATATGTATTTACAACATATATTTCAAAAGAGAAAAATAAAAAAAAAGCGTAAAACGCATGTAAAAATAGTAAATGATTATAGATCCTAAAGTCATGTGCATTTACGAAAGTTAAAAGTTGGAAGAAAAAAAACTATAAAAGCATATTAAAAAACAATAAATTACATTAAATCACTATATATGTTTACAAAATTCAAAAATAAATTGGGAGTGTAATTTAGACATTTAGTTTGATTTGAGTTTAAATCTCAATTTGATCTCGAACAAAAAAAAAAAATTAAAACTAAAACCAACGAATTATTTTTTAATTTAATATACATTTAACATGAATATAATGAGATCAAATGAAATTTGTTATTTATTGAAAATTTTTTATGCATTTAATGTGGAAATAGTGAGATAACTATTATCATTCGACGTGCATGGTAGGTTCTTAGATGACATGCCTTTTTCTTAAAAAAAAAAAAAAAATTATGAATATTTAATGTGAAATTTAATGATTTGATGTGAAATTCTTTAAAATATTCCTATATCTTCCACTAAAAAGGAAAATCAAAAGTTTCTCCCTTGACCCTTTTAAATTAAATAATAAGAAAATTTTGAATAGACAAACTTTATTACATAAAATATTTAACACAATTTAAAACTATTTTTCCTAAATTTTAGGAATGTTTTCAAAATTAAAATAAAATTTTGAAAACTAAAAAAAAATAGTTGATAAGAATTTATTATGTATATTTCTGTTTGTAAAATAAATTTGACTAAAAATTTAAATGATTTGAAAGATGTAAACTATTCTAAAGAAACAATGAAAAATAACCAACATAATTTTAAAAAATAAGATAGTTATCAAATACGGATAATTAATCCAAATTTTATTCGGCTTACTATCACAAAAATTCTTGAATTGACTAATGTATGAATAACAGTTAGCTTTATTTTATTTTAGGTTGAATTATAAATTTGGTATTTATGAAGTTAGAATCGGATAAAACCTCATATGATTTGATAATAAACCTTCATACAGAGTATTTTTATTAAACTATTGGGATCAATTCTAATTTTATGGAGCTAAATTCAAAATTTTTCGAAACTATATTGCTAATCTTTTAATTTAGCTTTTAATAATAATAATAATAATAATGAGGGTAAGAGAAATTATACTAGATTTGTGGTTCTCCTTCTTGAGAGAATCTTGAATAACATCCTAGAAAATGGCAAATCATAAAGGCAATAAAGATAAGGAAATGGATAAAACCAAGCCATATTTAATCAAACAAAGACATGTAAACCACAAGATAAACATATAAAAACAACATTAAATCAAATTATCCAAGTCAACATTGCTCATTAATAATCAGTATATATCACCTTGAAAGTTTAAATCTCTCTGTTCTATTTATTGTACTAAAAAAAGGAAATTTGATCAACTTATTTCAGGGGAGGACCCGAAGAAGAAATAAAATTCATATAATATGTCTGGAATAATTTATAAGAAAAATAATCTTTAAGCAAAATCAAAATTTTCTATTTAACATTGAAAAGAAATTGATTGAAAATGTGTTTAGCATCCTTTCATAAATGATTTTTGAAAAATCAAAATTTCTTTTAAAATATTGGTTTAAATATCTTGAATTTGTTAGTTAGACGTTTCAAACAGCTAAGTATGGGGTCTCACTTATGTCCTTAGGGGCGTTTGTTTCAAAGGTTGGGATTGGATGAGTTAGGCATCCTAAGCCCAACCCTTGTTTGGGACATGGACTTGAAGTCTTGGCTTCCTACATCATTTTCTCATGGGTTTGAATAGTGGGTTACTTCCTTTTTTTTTTTCCTAATTTAATCTAAGAAATACGTCGGTCAACCTCCGGTGACTACTGCGACCAACTCCGGCTACCTCCGACGACGACCTGTCGTCGACCAACTCCGACCACCACCTCCGACGACCGCCATCGGTCAACTCCGACCACTACCTCGACGACCACTACGGGCCAACCTTGGCCACCACTTTGTTGATCGTCGTTGGCCAACCTCTAGTCGTCACTAACCAACTCCGAACACCATCGACCAACCTCTGGCAACCCCCTTCCCTCTACACTGGCAAAATTCACGCCACCAACTCCGTTGGCCACCTCCGGCGACCGCCACTAACCAACCTTGAAAAACATTAATAAAAATACTTTTAGTATATAAAAAAATAAATAAATTTGTATATAAAAATACTTTTAAGATAGAATTGCAATACATGTACGTTTTTTTTTATTTTAATGAGTTTTTATCAAAAGTGTTTAATTAAATTTTTTTTAAAGATATATTTTGCTAAGTCATTCCAAACACACAATTGTATAGTTATATTTATTTAGGTTATTTGTGTAGAACTATATGTGTTTGAAAGCTCTAATTTAATTTAATAACATTTTAATTTTTTTTGTTAGTCAATTTAACTAGCTCGAAGACTTAGAATCATTTTCTAAATGTAAAGATTTAAAATGTTTAAAACAACTTAGCAACCAAATAAAAACTAAAATTCAAAATTTATGATTTTTTCTCTCAAATGTAATTTGATATGAAAAAAAAAAGTATAGTTTTTCAATCATTGAATTTAATATTAAAATACTAATTTATTTCAATTTTAAGTTAGCGTATTATGCTAAAAAAACGATCATTTTCAAATTAGTTAAAATGACAAAAATATATGAAATTTTATTTCACAATCTAGTAGTATTAAAATATCAAATTATTAAAAAAATATATTAAATAAAATTATAATTTTAGTCCAAATCTCTATTTCAATTTTTTTTTTAAAAAATATTCTACTAATTTTTTTTAGTTTATTTTAAACTTAACTATATTAAAATAATTAAGATGAAAAATTTAAACTATCTAAAATCTAACCGGTGATTAAATACAAGAAAATATTTCACAAAGTAAATATTTATAAATCTGCATTTCATTCCCATGCTACTTAAGTCTGCTTTCTAAACACAGACTTTCAAAACCTGCACTTTAAACACAGTTTTCTTAACCCAGGCTACCTAAACCTCCCAACCTAATCTCCCTCGCTTAACATTTTTAGGTTTAAAATTCTAAACCTACACGCCAAACGCCCCCTTATATTTAAAGAAGTGTACTATATAAACTCTCTAACATTAACCTTAATAGCACAAAAGTGACAAAAGTCTATGAAATCTTATTTCACAATCTCGTAAGATTAAAATATCAAATTATTAAAATAACAGATTAAATAAAATTATAATTTTATTCAAAATCTCAATTTCAATTTTTTTTAATAAAAATATTCTTCTAATTTTTTTAGTTTATTTTAAACTTAACTACATTAAAACAATTAAGATGACAAATTTAAACTAATCTAAAATCTAATCGGGGATTAAATACAAGAAAATATTTCACAAACTAAATATTTATAAATATGCTTTTCATTCCCAAGCTGCTTAAGTCTGCATTTTAAACACAGACTTCTTAAACCTGGACTTTCAAAACCTGCACTTTGCACTTTAAACATAGTTTTCTTAAACCCAAACTACCTAAACCTTTTAGCCTAATTTCTCAGGCTTAACATTTTCAGGTTTAAAATTCCAAACCTACACGTCAAACGCCCCCTTAGGTTTAAAGAAGTGCACTATATAAACTACCCTAATGGCGCAGTTTTATATTTTAAAAAATATTCTCTAATATTATTGTTCTCTTTCTGCTTCATGGACGTAGCTAACACATTGTTAGTGAATCATGAATATCTATGTGTCAATCTTTCTTTACATTTCTTTTGTATTCTTTAAATATCGATTTTGTTATAATATTTTAATAAATAAAAATACTTTTAAAAAATAAATTCATAAAATAGAAAAGCAATTTGAAAAAAAAAAAAAAACTTGAGAGAGAGAAAAATTATGATCTAAAAATGATTTTAAAGTGATGGTAAAAAACATATTTATAATTAATAGATACACTTTTCAATATAGTGCACCCATTAAAATTTGTTAGTTAAAGCACTTGGAAGGAAAGAAATAAAAATATATTTTAACTTGGTTTGATTATAAGAAATATCATTAAATTTTGGTTAGGTTTCAATTATCTTCTTTTAACTTTGAAAATTAATTTCATATTTACCATGAACATTTGACATTTGTTCCAGAAAATATCTTTGTAGAGTTTTTTTTTTTTTTTTTTTTTTTTTTTTTTCATTTAAATAAACTGAAATTTAAAACAACGGTTTCGTTTCGTTTAGTGTGAAAAATTTTAAAGCATGTGTGATTATTTACAAAATCATATTTACATAAATTCACATAACAACCATATATATAACAATTGATTATATCTATGAATTTAACAATATCTTTTGAGACGTACATGTCTTCTAATTTCAATAATTTATCTTAATCGAAAATTTACTTTTTCAAACATCAAAAGTTTTATTTAGAACAAAATTCAAATAAAATTTTGAGACATAATTGAGACTGATTCCAAAGTTTAGGGAGTTTTTTGTGTACTACTTTTTAACATATATATTAGAGTGGTGAAACTAGAAGATATTGATTCATGCATAGATGGGCCAAGTTGAAATGCTCTAATTTGACCACATGACAAACAATTGTAATATTTTCTAGTTGATTCCAAAAGAATTCTGATCCACTAAGCTTTTACCATTATTTTCACATAAATGGTAAAATGATTTGTGAAATATGAAAATTAGGGTTTCTAAGTTTGGCTTTAAAACATTGCTTTAGTGAAAGCAACCTCTATCTCTCAAATTATCTCTCTAATTTGTATTGCTGATAAGCATAATATATTGCCACTAGCATCTGCTTTGATTTGCTTTGAGAAGGATTGATTCATTGTATTGATTGAACCCATTCTCTTTTACCTTTTCACATATATATAGGATAACAAATACATATACATTGCATTCAATCTGATTTAGATATATTTATACCCTTAATAGAGTATGTGATAATGATCTCGTCGTGACTTTGATTCAATATAAGTTGACAAAGCGCTAGTTAACTTAGTTACGTGCACGTATGTTTTTTAATGATTAAGCAATGACAATCAATAGTAATTTTTTTATGCGTTTGATTATATAGATAAAATTAAGTAATGTAGATGATTATGAAATAAACACGTAAATGAATATAGATAATTAATGTATTGGTGATATATTTTGATTTATTAATTAGCATGTGGAATTCAAATTTTTTTACTTTGAGTCCAGCATCAATGAATATGTTATAATTTGCATAAATAATGAGACATTGGAAAAATTGTAATTTAATATGAACTTCACTTGCTTGAGATCATTGGTCTTACTTTGAAAAAAACTTTTGACAAATAACCTTGCTTAGAAATATTTATTCCGAAGACTTTAAAAATATGAAATAATAACTCTCTCTATATATGTTTAAAACATGTCCTCGGTAAATTTTCATAAGTTGCATTTATAATCTTAACTTTAAAAAAAGTAAAAAAAAATGACCTTATCGATATACAAATGAAAATCATAACCTATAACCTATGACCTAACATTTTCCTATTTTTCACTATTTTCTTCATTGCTATCTTATTTCTTATTCTTCCATTCCCCAATTTGTAAAACGATCCCCTTCAAAATGAGAATATTGGAGCCAATAAGAGACTTTAAGACTTCAAACTTTTTTTAAACAATGTTGTATTTTATTAGCTTAATATGAGTTAATACACTAACATTTCTTTTTCTTTTTTTCTTTTTTTTTTTTTTTTGAAAACGAAACATCAAAGTCAGTTCATTGATAAGAACAATGTACAAATGAGAGGTTGGAGAAAAATCTTCCAATTAAGAGATACAATAGAAGCATCTAGGTCATAATTTTGGGTATAATCAATGAGAGAAGAAAAAGTGAGACGGAAAAAGAGAATGTTAAAAATTTGGGTCATAATTTTGAGTGCAACCATGTGCATTCAAATTTATATATTATTGTATCAATATGTAAAAAAGAAAAATAAGGTGTTTATGAGTTGTTTTCAAATGAGTTATTTTTTAAAATCAGATAACTTAAAAAAAAAAAAAAGAAGACAAAATCTTTAGTTAGACTTGAAAACAAGATTTTTAAAAATCGTTGTAAAAAAATATCTCGTGTACTTTTATTTTAGGAAAAAAAAAGGGTCAAATGTTACATTATAAAATTTTAGGATAATTTTTGGCTTTGAACAACAAAAATGATTAAACGTTTTCAAAACGTAATCCATTTTTGGGTTCTTTCTTTCAGTCTCATCTCATGATATGTGAAGGGTTGAAAATCAATAATGACCAAACTTATGTGTCATTGAAGCCTATGCATGAACTAACCTAAATTACAACAAAATTCATATGTCAATAAATAAATTATAAGGTTATGAGTGAAAAAAATTAATGGCAAAAGGGCTTTAAAGCAAAACCATATTATAAAATTAATGAATTATATCAAAGATATATGGATGGAAGAAGGTTTCTGTCACATGTGAAAGCTAATTAGCTAAGGTCATGCAATTGTGGCTTTTGCCAGAATCTGTTTTGAAAAATTGAAAAAAGGAGGAAATTACATTAGTATCCTTCTCTTTTTTCCATCTCGAAACGTGTCGTCGGTTTCGTGTCGTATCATAAGCTCATTTGTCGACGCTCGATTCATATGGAAAGTAATAGGAGGAAGAGAAGAAGAGAGAGGAGAAAGTTGTTAAGGCAGCAAGTATTGAATGGAAACTCTCTATACCATGTTTTATGAGTTGGGAAAAGAAAAAATACCTAACTATTTATGATATAACAAAAGATGGCTTTAAAAAGTTTCATATTAGGGTTCTTTTTGAAAAGGACGTTCCACAGAAACCCTAATAGAAATTCTGTTATATTTCCCATGTTCATCATTTCAATTTCAAATTAATTTATGATAGCTTCCTATGACCTCCAAGATTTGCATCATTATATGTTACGTATATTGTTATCCCTAATTTATTATTACTATATGTCTTTGTTTCAAAACTAATAGTCCATATGTTGGTAGAGTATTTTTTTTTCTTTTTTCTTTTTTATTTTCCTTGAAGATATAATATTATAGCTTATAGAATGTGTGTATCTTGTGGTTTAAGATAAGGTTATGCAAAATATTGCATAAAAAGGCCTAAACAAATTGATTGCCTTGAAAAAAGGGTTAGATTTTACTTCATTATTTATAATTCATAGTAAATAATAATAATTATTATTATATTTTTATATGGGTGGTTATGAAATATAGTAAAATGAGTCAATTTATTTATAAATATAGCAAAATGTCATTCTCTACTAAATAACGATAGACAATGATGTTTTGCTATATTTTAAATATTCACAACAATTTTTTCATTTAAAATGATTATCTTAATAATGCAAAATAATAATAATAATAAAAGTAGTGAAGAAAAATATACATTTTCACAATTCAAACATATAAGAAATAATACTGATTGTAAAAAAAAATAAAAATAATAAAAAATTGCTACTGTGATAATATATATATATATATATGACTAATTTTCAATAATTTCTAAATGGGATAATAACAAATTCCAGAGTTGTATGTGTGGTTTGTCTACTTTGCAAATTATAGTCAAACACCTCATAATTTGTAAAATCTAAAAACCATTCATTTTTGTTAAAAATTACCATTAATTTTGAGGAAATTAGTGTATATATATTTGTGTGTGACTTATATGTTATATTCAAGATGTGATGTTCCCCTGTATTAAAATTAACTAAGGACGAGAAGAAGGTATTATTTATAAATTTTTTTTAGAATGTGTAAATATTTCTAAATATATTTGTAATTACTTATTTTCAACTTGGACTCCCTCAACTTTGTAATTCTGACATTTAAATTTTATGTCAACTCTGTGAAAATAATCTGCAAAAGACATCTAAATTTAATTAACATCAAATTTACCCTAAGAAATTAAATTTGCTCTACAAAAAGGGGCTGTCAAAAAAGAGAAATCTTTATTGCTTTTCTTGCCCACTTTTTTTTCTTTGCTCTTTATAGAAAATGTAAAATCTCAAATATGATATTTTCTAATAAAACCTCGCAGTTTTCTTTAACACAACAAAGAAAAAGGTTATAATTCTTTTTTACTTCATACATTGAATTTCAAACCAAAAATATTCACCAATCTTACATTTTTTTTTTTGGGATATTCAATAATTTGATCTTTCTTACATCAAATGTAGAACAACAAACCAATAACTTTTGAGATAACTTTGGGAAGATACAATGGCTGTTTTCCTTAATTATTTTTTAGCTGTTTTTTACTTTATTATATTCTCTGGTCAAAAGAAAATATTAAAAAATTCTGAGCACTTAATCAAGTCAATTTGAACCTAATTGATAAACTATTTAAGATATATGTTCTCAATCAGCTGGTGGGAGAAGGCGGAATCTTCCTACTCTTATATGTCCTTAAATTAAAATAAAATAAATATATACATTTAATCAATAATTTCTTCCATTACATTTCACTACAAGAATTGTCACTAAACTTTTAGTGACAATTTTTAAGTGACACATTCTAAATTTGTCACAAAATGTTAATTTATGGTAAAGCGTCAGAAAATGTCACAAAAAATTATTATTAGTGACGCAGTCTAAACCAACGTCGCTAAAATTTTGTGACGTGTTAATCAGTAATACAAAAAGTTTATACTCTTTAGAACACAACTTTTTTTTTTTCTATATATAAAAGACATCTCAATCTATATATAAAAGTCATCTCAATTTTACTTTAAATAATTACATCAACTAATAAGACTTTTGAATCTACTTTCCCACAAGATGCAAAGATTTAGAAGGAAATCTATCTTTTAAACTCTACTCGATGACTAGTCTAATTTCATAATCATATTTTACATACAATATATAATATATAACTACGTACTGTAGTACAGAAAAGTTGATCAAAATGAGAGTAATCAAGTCTATACCTCTTTCTTTATATAAAAAAGGCCCATATTTAGTATATAACACTATGGTCACTACTGAATAAATTAAAAATCAATATTATTATTTTTTTTTTTTTGCAATTCATGTAGTTTTTTCTTCTAAACCCTATTCACTTAACAATATAATGATAAAATGTACTCGGATACCCTCATGTTCACAAAATCGATTGGTAAACCTAGTTTTATATTGTGACTAGTCTATAAGTCATGTGATGCACGTGAAATTTATAGTTGTGTAAAAATTTTAAAGACAAAATATATGTGAAAATATTGGTATTTTATTGATGAATTTGTTAATTTACAATGAATAATACATGAGTATATATACACAAAATGTATAAAAATTAAGGAAAGTCTAAATTTAGCCTAAATTAAGGTAATTTACAACCCATAATTTTCATGATATTTATATATAGTACCATCCTCCCTCAAATTCAATGTGGTACAATAAAGACTAACTTGAGTTTGTAAATCAATTGAGTCAAATGACTAGATGACAACACCTTCATGAAGATGTCAGTAGGTTGTTTAGTAGTAGAGATGGATCGTAAGATGAAAGTATTGCTCTAGAGACAGTGACAAATGAAATGATTGTCATTCTCAATATGTTTGGTGCGTTCATGAAATACATCATTGTGAGCAATCTGGATAGCACTGCGATTGTCACAATGAAATATAGTAGCTAACTATTGAGGAACACTTATAACCGCAAGAAGCCAACGAAGCTATAGTAACTCAGAAGTAGCATTAGCAAGAGCACGATATTTAGATCTAGTACTGGAACGTGAAACAATAATTTGCTTCTTACTTTGCCAAGTAGAAGCAAGATAATCCCCCAAGTAGAAGCAATAACCTATGGTGGAATGTTGATCTGTAGGATCACCAACCTAGTTAACATCCAAGTAGCCAAATAACACTAAGGATGACTGAGAAGAAAAACTGAAATCCATGATCAAGAGTGTCCTTGACATATCGTAGAATGTGAAGAATAGTTGTAAAATGTATAGACCGGGGAGCAACCATGAATTGACTAACAATATGACTAGCATATGCAATGGGGTCACAGTGAAGTAAATAAGACTATCAACCAGTTTTCGGTACATAGTGGCATCTTTGAGAGGAACACCATCGAACGAAGTTAAGCGAACATTAAGATCCAATGATATTGATGGTGTAATACCAAACCGAGCCAAAAGATAAGAAGCATATTTTTCTTGAGGCAAGTAGTACCCATCAGAGTAGGATGACACTTTAAGTCCAATGAAGTAATTGAGTAGACCAAATATTTTATTTCAAAGTGTTTCCCTATGTAGTTTTACAAATCAGATATAACTTGAGGATCATCACTTGTAATTATCATATAAACAACATAAAGAATGAGAAGAACAACACCCTAAGGAGTTTGCCTTTAAAAAAGAGTTGTATTATAGAGATTAGAAGTAAACCCAACCTGAGTGCTACTGAAACTAAATGTGACAAACCAAGCTCGTAGAGCTTATTTTAGATCATATAAGGCTCGATGAAGAAGACAAACTTTATGGGGTGGAGAAGAGAAGTCAGGGGGAGGTTCATATACACCTCCTAAGTGTCATTGAGAAACAAATTTTTAACATCCATCTGCAGAAGGGGCTACTGCTTAGCTGTTGCAACAGTTAAGAGACTGCGAAAAGATGTCATTCGAGCTACAGAAGCAAATGTCCACTCATAGTCAATGTCACATTCTTGAGAATAACCTTTTACGAAGAGCCGAGCTTTTTATCATTCAATGGACTCATCAGAGTGAGTTTTAATTTTATAAATCCACTTACAACCAATGGTTCTTTTGCTAGGGGAAAATCCACGTACTCCCCTGATGGAAAATAAAGAGAAGCATGCACAGTAGAAGCAAGGATCAATAAAATTCTAATTACACAAAAATAAGAATAAGCATGCATAAAAGGTTAGAAATTACAACCTTTATATAATCCACCGCAATCTTCCTCTCCCGAGCTCGATCAACACCACCAACGAAAAATTCTCGTTATTCTCCGATTAAAGAACATGGTTGTGGGATCGTTTTGTTAGTGAAAACAAGGGAATTTTACTTTAGTAAAAGGAGAGTAAAGAGATTTTAGTGGAAGAGTTTAAGTCAAAGGTCAAAGAAGTATTAGTTTTTACAAAATTCAAAAATCAAACTATTTATTGAAAAATACATGAAAAATCTTATCTTGCATGTCTTCTACCTCAAACTCCACTAGCATGTAATCTTTAGGTGTCGAGCTTGGGAAGTGCCACTTCAAAGTTCACTTAGTGAGAAAATCCAACAATTGGATTTTTCTACTAACAAATTTTAATATAAATAAATCAATTTTTTTATGGAAAACATTTTCATAATTTAGAAAATATTTAAAAACAAATTTAATAACACATATTAAATTGTTTTGACACCTAACTTTGATTAATCATATTAATCAAATTTAAAAAACATTTTCATGTTAATGTTCAAGAATATTCTAAAAAATAAATAATTAATAAATTAATTATTTAATTGTAAATTTTATTTCATATAAAATACAATTTTTCCTTAAGCCCGAATTTGAACATTTAAAATTCTCACTTTACCTAGTTCTTCAATTTTGTTCATAGTGAGCAAGCAAGGAGACCCGATGGACATACAGATCATGGGCTCTAACGATCCAAGACTAACCGATCAAACTCTTTAATCTAGTTAATCAACATTTGTTAACTAATAGGACTGTCCACTATAGTTTGTAGTTGCACTTCTCTTACTGTAGATATATTATGTGTCTATTTGATATAACCATGATAAGTAAGTCAACCCTTTACTGGTTGTTCATAATAATGACTGGGTCATAAGCTGTTTTACCCCCGAGATTACATCTTGCTCCTTAAGTCCCACTGATCCTCTAATGAACAATTAGTTTGTGCTTCAATCACTAAACTGAGTCCCTCTCGGGCCAATGAAAGGGTGGGGCCCCTTGTTCAAGATCTAGAGTTAGCACTTAAGGGAACAACTTCTCTAATATCCCTAAAAGCAGGTAGGAGTGAATTCCGTCTTGCACCCTATGTTCTCAGCTATCTACCCGGTCTTACCCCTGAAATGAGAGGCTTATTGAGTCGGCGCTATTGAGCCAACCTTCGTCCATGTAAATCTAAGGATAATCTGGAATAGACAGAAGTTTATAGTTAGCTCATCATTAAGGTCAAGTTACCTATATCATCGCTTTAAAATAGTCAGTCTTCAACAATAAACAACATTATAAAGTAAGAATAACTTAATTCTTGGTCTGATCTTATGCAAAATAATTGCATAAGATGATGTTCCCGCTCCTCACGTCAATACATGAACGAATCAGGATCACTTCGTTTATAGCATTTTACAACAATTGTAACAACTAAAGAGTGGGCCGCATCCAATAGTGTTACCAGAACAAGGTACCCAATCTTATTCGTATACTATAGACCATTTTAGCTATTTACTGAACTTGATCAACTCTTATGTCTTCACATAAAGTTCATATAATAGCCATGAATCTTTAGTTTATTTGCTTTAGAATTTACAAGTGCAATTCACATATTCAATAACAGTTTTATTGAACAAATGTCAATAACATCTTTATTAATAATAGAATATACTTAACATTACAAACTGCGAGTTTTAGGACATACAATTCAATAGTCCCAAGTATGAGTCTTTTCTAGAGCTCAAAATTCTTCATCCATTGATTGTTGCCAAAGGAGGTTAGTGTGGGGTTGATGTCCTAAATCTCGTATGCACAATAAATTAAGGTGGGACTTTAAATCTATATGACACACATTAAGAAATATAAATTTATCCATTAATTTATACATACATCAAATGCATAATAAATTAAACAACAAATATTGGACCAAATTTTGGCACCTTAAAAATTAATTAAATTAATATAACTAATTCATATTAATCTTATTAATAAAGATAAATGAAATTACAAAATGGTAGGCTTGTTGAGTCGGTTAACATAGCCACTCTCACCCATACAAATCAAATAATTACCCTCATAAACAGGAGTTCACAATTCACTCAGGATTAAGGTCAAGTCACCTACAATCATCCTGGTGAAATGTAAGTCACTTCTAGTAACGGCGTTATATAAAGAGACTATTCATTCCGTGGTCCGATCTTATACAAACTTTATGTATAGAATACCTAAACTTACATGTCTCCAAAATGAACAATCAAGATCAGATCATTTGTAGCACTTTACAACAATTGTAACAACTACAAACCGGGTCGTATTCATAGTATCACCAGGATAAGGTACCTAACCTTATCCATCTACTATAGACCATATAGGTTATTACTTAAACTCGATCCACCTGTATGTCAACCACATACATGTTTTAAGTTACATAAAATAATTTTGAATCTTAGTTTATTAAATTGAATTAATGCGATCTCAACATTAATAAAATACCACTTATTTTATTAAATATACTATTTATATTTACAAACTATAAGATACATGAGATTTAGGACACCAAATCTAACATAAAGGGTGGTTGAAGCATATTGGGAACCTTTTTTGGAACAATTGCAAGAAAGTGTCAACTTTGCCCTTTGAACTATGATGACTGGATAAAAATACCAAAAATGTACAAAGATGAAATTTGAGGCATGTTAAAGGTATGTATCATATATTATCATGATATGATATGATATTATCGATATGTAATTTTACTATTTTTTATGTGATTTAATTTGTAGTCAATGTTTACAATCTGTGAGAAAGAAAAGAAATGGTATCTATATCATCATTGTCAATAAAGTGAGGTGGCTATAAATGCAATTTAAGAGGACAATATGTGACCAAATATGACAGTGAAAATCAATATCTACAACATAAACTAAATAATATACCAAGAGATCAGTGGATTGGTTTACTATCTTTTTGGTATTCTGTTGAAGGAACGATAGTTATTTTTACTTTAAGTTAGCAATTCATAGTTTTTCAAGACACCAACCTTTTCCACATCTATGAATATGATAGAAATGAAGTTCTAGAAATGCAGAGATAAGAATGAAGCAAAAGTTTACTCATTCATATGGTAGAAAAAAGTTTAGCTCACAAAGTAGATGAGATGGTAAGCATATTATTTTACAAAGTATAAGTTTTTAATATTACCTAACAATTTCTTACATCATGATTGAAAGAAACACTCGGACGATATCCTACAAGAGTAGAACTATTTATATCATCACATACACAAAAAGATGACACTTTTATAAATAAAGAGGTTGCTGCAGTAAATGTATGTTATAAATAAACTTATACATTTTTTTATTTGTTATAATTTTAAATAAAATCGTTTAAATTTATAGGAGAAAATTTGAGATTATGTTAACCAAAATCGAAATAACTCTGGAGATGTTTTTCCTAAAACTGAAATTTTTACAGAAGTTATGGGTCGAGAACACTCTGGGCGTATCCGTGGCATGGGATTGGGGCCCACTTCTACTCAAATGTTCAAATTCATCACGTTGATTTGTTAGGGTTGAGATTCGTAATAAGTCGAACACATCAAATGGAGATGAAAGTTCTAGATTTTCAATAATTGAGTCACATATAACTGAGATATTTTTAATTTTAAGACGAAATGGTTCCATCGAAGCTAGTAGTATTGGCGAAACTCATACAAATAGTATTCCAAGATCAAGTGTGATTTCATCTATGCATTAAACTTTTGATATGTTTTAAGCAAATATTATAAATATTATTTGAGTGAACAAAAATTTATACATCAAAGTTTTGATACATATCATATTGTTTATCATTTAGGATCTTAAAGAAACCACAAATGGGAATGATACATCAGCTGCATGAAGCTAATCCAAGCATCTTTGTCATAACATTTTAGAACCTCAATTTGTGGTAGAATTTTTATTTTTATTTTTATTTTTGGGTTATTTACCCTTTTTGAGGATGATGTAGGAGTTTCTTGTTGAAGTACTTTCTTGTTTTACTTTAACTTTTTTTTTGTGCAACTTTTGTAAGTTGTTGTTTCTGAAATTTTTACTTCAATTATAGTGAACTGTGGGTTTAATTTAGAATATTCAAATATGCTAAAAGAGTTGATTTCTCGTAGGCATATTTTGTACATATCTATCCAAATAGCGTTAAAGAACCATTACAATAAATGGAAAAATGATATGAAATAACTAATAAAACAATATTAGTTAAAATTGTTGCAAAATAATATAAGTAATATTTTCAATAAATTAAAATAATTGTAAAAGCAATAACAAGAATGATTGCAGAAGATATATTAAAATGTTGCAATAATAAGCTTATTAATACTATTTTAAGATGATATTAAAGCAGTTTGCTTTCAATTGTTGCGGTGAAAGATATTGTTATTGTTCGTATTGCAACAGTTAAACTATTGCAATAGATAAAGAAATTGTTGCAACAATAATCATATTATTGATCCTACAAAAGAAAAATATTGCAACATTTTTAGAATAGCCCTCGACAAAATAGTTGTTGCTATTAATTTTGTAGCAGTATTAAACTGCTACAATACAAAACAAACAAATGTTGCAATATAATGCAATATCTTGAAAAATAATTGCAATAAGAATCCAATAAACGTTGCAATAAAGACGATATTGGAGCGATAATTATTTCAATTGATGCAGTTCAAAATAATGTTGTTATTGATCTTGCAATAGTATTGATATTATTGTTGCAATAGCAATATTTCAAGTGTTGTTATTGAAGAAGATATTGCAGCGGTTTCTACTTCTTGATTCCAATGTTTTGAAAAATTGTTGCAATTGACCTCTTAACATCGCCTTTCCAAGTGTTCGTAAAACTGTTGTAGTATCCATTGCAGTGGTTTTAAAATGCTGTAAAAGGCCTAAATCACCACTATAATACATGAATTCTTTTGTAGTGGAAATAGGAATACAATTTCCATTGGCCGCCTGAATAGAGGGAAATGATGAAGCATGAGTTGAGGAAGAAAGAAGTGAAATATCAGAGGTCATGTGATTGTAACAAGCGGAATCAAGAAGCCAAGAATTACCTGATTTAACTGTAAGGGTAGGAAAATCGAAGGAGATTACCTATTTAAGTTACTCTTGAATGGTCGTGAGTGAAAACCTAGTAGAAGAAGGATCATCCAAAAAGGAGGCAACATAAGCAATAAATGGGGAATCAACTTTAGATAAGCTCCTTGATTGCGTGGATCTACTTAGAGGGCGAGGTGGTTGAGTAAGACAATTTGGCAAAATATGACTCTGCTTGTGACAATATCTACATTTAGTTGTAGGACAATTATCAAATCTATGACCTCGGAGATTACAAATAGTGCAGATGAGAATATTATAAAATTTGGCCATTAGAAATAGTAAAAGTAATCAAACCAACCCAAACCAAATGAACCAAGTTAAGCCAAGGAACTAAAACTGAACCAGACCAAAATCAGTTGCATTGGGTTTTATGTCCTAAAACTCGTGGTTTGTAAACAATAAAGCTTATTTTGAAAATTCAATAAGTTGTTATTGAATGTATGTATTGCTTATTAGAAATCCAATAAACCTAAAAGACCCATGACTATTACATGAGTGCTTGAACTTTATGTGGAGACATAAAAGTGGATCAGGTTCGAGTAAATAGTCAAAATGATCTATAGTATATGAATAAGGTTGGGTGCCTTATTCTGGTAACACCATTAGATGCGGCCTACTCTGTAGTTGTTACAAAGAGTTGTAAAGTGATACAAATAAAGTGATCCTAATTCGTATATGTTATGACATGAGGAGTGGGGACATCCTGTGCAAATGGGTTTGTACAAGATCGAACCACGAAATCAGTCACTCTTATTTTATAACGTTGTTTACTGTTTAAGACTGATTATTTCAAAGCGATGGCTTAGGTAACTTGACCTTAATCCTGAGCTAACTATAAACTCCTATTTATTCGGAATTATCCTTAGATTTTCATAGGTGAGGGTTGGCTCAACAACACCAGCTCAATAAACTTCCATTTCAGAGGTAAGATAGGGTAGGTAGCTGGGGACATAGGGTGCAAGAAGGAATTAACTCCTACCTGCATTTAGGGATAGTAGAGAGGTTGTTCCCTTAAGTGCTAACTCCATGTCTTGAACAAGGGACCCCACCCACTCATTGGCCCGAGAGGGACTCGGTTTTTTGATTGGATCTCAAATTAATTGTTCATTAGAGGATAGTGGAACTTAAGGAACAAGAGATAATCTCGAGGGTAAAACAGACTTTTGACCCAGCTGTGAAAGATTAACTTACTAATCATGGTTAAATCGAGTGGACATAATATATCTACAGTGAGTGGAGTTCAACTATGGGCTTTAGTGGGGTGACCCATTAGGTAACGAATGGGGGTTAATTCAGTGTAATGAGCTTAGCTAATTAATCTCAGATCGTTGGAGTCCATGATCTATAGATCCACAAGGTCCCCCTACTAAGTCATAAATGGATTAGCTTTGGAGTAGCGTAATAAGTTAATTTGAAACGTTCAAATTAGAATTAAGGGAATTAGCAATTATATGAGATATAATTACACGTTTAATTTTAAGAATTAAATGAAATAGGAGATATTTAAATATGATTTAAATATATGAAGATGGATTTGTATAAAATTAATTTAATATTTGATATTAAATTAATTAGAATTATTTAAATTGTTTAAATAATTATTTATTAATTTTATTAAGAAAATTAATTTATGAAATTAATTTTGCAAAATTAATAATATTTTAAATTTTAGAAATCAAATTGATTTTTGAAATCATTTTGGTAAAAATTGAAACAGTTAGAAAAATACACAAAATGGAATAAGATTTTTTCCATTAAGCCTTCAACTTGCTCACACAAAACTCACCTATTTTGGCCTCAATAACTCCAAGCATGAGCTGCATCTCATGTAGCCATCTTCTTTGCATTATAGCCTACGATAAATAAGAAGATTGGAGTGGAATTGAGGCATGCAACCATAGAATTTTTGCTGAAAAATTCGTGTAGAAGAAGATGTTCTTCAAGTGGGTTGCTGCAGTGAGCTCTTCTCCAAGTTTCCTTCATTCAAGCTTATTTTGAGTCCCACAACTCAATTTAAAGCTCCAAGAGAATAGTGGGGATGATCTCGAGGTGGTCTACAGCAAGATTTGGAGAATTTTGCAGCTGAAAATCGAGATTTGAAGAAGTTCTACAAAGGTATGGCTTGAAACCTTTTTGTTTTAGTATGAGCATGCTTTAGTTACTGCCAAAATTAATGAATTAAAGTGCTTATTGATCCTTGTTGCTTCCGTTGCTTGCTGATATACTCTAACAAGTTGAACCAAACTGATCAAACCAATTTTGACAAATAAATTGAATCGGATCAAACTGATTGAAAAAGGTTGTACGGGGTTTATAAATAGAACTCCAATTCTGGAGTTGGGGACACGCGAGTGAAGCCACGAAAACACAGAGATCTGGCTGCGAGTGAACTAATAGAGTATTGAAAGTAGCAAGCAATCAACGAAAGAATTCAGGATCAATAAGCATTCTAATTCATCAATTTTAGCATCAAATCAAGCATGTTCGTAGAATATCAAGAGGGTTTCATAGTAGCTAACCTTTGAAGACTTCAATCAACGAAATTAGCTGCAATCTTCTCATCTATAAGGTGTAGACTACTAAAAGATCTTCCCTACTATTCTCTAGGACCTTAGATTGAGTTGTGGGACTCAAAATGAGCTGAATTTGGAGGGAATTATGAAGGAAAACACACTGGTTTTGCAGCTCAAGGATGAAGAATCCTTCTTCCACACCTTCAACTCAAATATTTCAGATGCATGCCATTCAATCTGAGCATTTGGACTGAGTTTTGATTACTTCTTCCATGCAATCAGATTGCATAAGGAATGGGTAGTTCTTTCTTGACAAAATTGGGTGGAATGGTGAGTTAAAGTGGGAAAAACCCACTCAAATTGATTTTTACAATCTCCTAAAATTAAAATCAAATTTTAATTTTAAAATCATTTTTCAAAATTTTATTTAACTTTCTTAAATTAAATCTAAATTTATTTTTATTTGAATTTTCGTAAAATTCAAATATTCAATTTTTGATAAATTAATTTAAACAGTTAATTTAAATAAAATTTAATTAATTAATCTAATTTAATATCCAATATTAAATCAATAAAACATCAATTCCACAAACATGAATCTCTATTCATGTAATTAATATTTAAATCATATTTAAATATTATCCAATTCTCCAATTTCGTTTAATTCGATAATTAAACGTGTAATTATATCATATTTAATTAAAAATTTCCTTAATTCAAACTTGAACATTTCAAATTTACTCATCATGCTATTCTAAGATTTATTTCGTTTGTGAGCTAGTAGAAAGACCTAATGGACCTACTGATCATGACTCTAACGATCCAAGATTAATTGGCTAAACTCTTTAACCTAATTAACCACCATTCGTTAACTACTGCGTAAATCTACTAAAGCCCAATAATTGCACTCTTTTTACTGTAGATATATTGTGTCCACTCGATATAACCATAATCAGTAACTCAACCTTTTATAGGTTGTTCATAATAACGGCTGGGTCAATAGCTGTTTTAACCCCAAGATTACCTCTCGAGCAAAGCACTTTTGTGAGGTGGGCAGCTCGTAACGTAAGCATTGCAGCTCGGTCTTTCTTTCCTACTTCGGATCATCTTCGATCTTTGCCGCCTTAGGCAATGAGAATGATGCAATTGATGAGTGATGAGGAAGAGACTTTCTTTATAAACCCAACAGTGAAGGGATTTGACGAGACAGCGGTTCGGGTTGTTTAACTAAGAAATCTGGCAGGGCGGGTCGCTTGAGTGTCAAAACCAAGCGAGGCCGATAGATTGATATTACGCAATCGTCTTCGTATGCTTTTGTTTTGACACCAGCGTCAAAGGCACGAGAAAAGAAAGCCGGCTTGCCCATTCCCTTGGGCGTAGTATGGAGTCAAGTTTTGGATGGTTATGCCATATTCCTCTGCGAACGCCCAAAGGTCTTGTCTATTGGAGCGAATAAGATGATCGGGCTGATTTCTACCTTTATCTTTCCAGCCTTTATCTTTAGAAAAAGCCTGAAGCAAGCCGAACCTCTGATCGACCTGGAAATATCACAAATTCTCGGCGTCCCCACTGAACAGGACCGGTAGTCTCTATAGGGGCAAAAGGCGATCGGGATCTATGTTTTTCAAATTATCCTAAATGAGCAGAGTATAAATTACGTGAGCTGCGATTGAACTGAACGTACCAAGTGCATCCAACAGGAATCAAACCTACAAATTTTCCCCTTGTTAGCTCCTCCAAGAGCTTCCTGGTCCGTAGTAGACGAAACCTTGGACTCCACCACGGTCAGGGCTTTCATAGGTACCTTGTACATTGTTAAGGTGAAGCTTTGTTTGGTGTTGATTCTAAGTCCCACTGATCCTCTAATGAACTAATGGTTTGTGATTCAATCATCAAACTAAATCCATCTCATTGGAGCCCCTTGTTCAAGACCCGGAGTCAGCACTTACGAAAACAATCTCTCTATTATCCCTAAAAGCGAGTAGGAGTAAGTTCTACCTTGCACCCGATGTCCCCAGCTATCTACCTTGTCTTAACTCTGAAATGGGAGGTTTATTGAGCCAACCCTCACCCATGAAAATCTAAGGATAATCCCAAATAAACCAGAGTTTATAGTTAGTTGAGGATTAAGGTTAAGTTACCTAGGTCATCGCTTTGAAATAACCAGTCTTTAAATAGTAAATAGCGTTATAAAGTTAGAGTGACTTATTTCTTGCGATCTTATACAAACTCTTTGCATAAGATGCCCCCACTTCTCATGTCTCTACATGAACGAATCAGGAGCACTTTGTTTGTAGAATTTTACAACATTTGTAACATCTGCAAAGTGAGCCACATCTGATAGTGTCCCCAGAATAAGGTACTCATCCTTATTCATATACTATAGATCATTTTGGCTATCTACTCGAACTTGATCTACTCTTATGACTCCATATAAAGTTCAAGTATTCATGTAATAGCCATGTATATTAGTTTATTGGATTTAGTCTATACAATTGCAATTTACATATTCAACAACAATTTGATTGAATAACTAGCAATATCATCTTTATTGTAAATAGAATATGTTTAAAATTACAAACTGTGAGTTTTAAGACATACAACCCAACACAAAGATCTGAATCGATCTGGTCTCGAATGAATGATGATGAGAGAGATTTGAACGGGGCGGAGAAAAATCAGGGTGGTTGGGTGGCACAATCAAATATCTCAGCTGGACCTACGCGTATTTAATCTCGGACAATGAAATTTCGGTTGAAATTGAATGGATGAATCTGGTCGCAAGCAAGTCGAGGCGCTCGGATTTGGAATGACGACAGACTGATTTGGACTGCACTTAGCCTGATCTAAAGCACGAATCTAGCCGGGTCCAGATTTGCATTTGTTCTAACGCTCTGATCTGAACGGATCTACAATGGAACTTGGTCGACGACCAACTGAACAGACGGAAACCTCGTTAATCTGAACGAAATCTGGTTGGCGGCGAAAGACAATTGGCGACAGAGGCAAGCTTAAAACCCTAAATGTGGGTGTCTAATACCATGTGAAAATATTGGTATTCTATTGATGAATCCGTTAATTTACAATGAACAATATATGAGTATATATACACAAAATATATAATAATTAAGGAAAGTCTAAATCTATCCTAAATTAAAGTAATATAGAACTCATAATTTTCATAATATTCATATATGATAACAATAGGAAAGCAAAGATTCACTTCCATAATCCATTTGTCCCATTTATATATAATAGGAATAAAAAAATAGATTCCTTTTTTTTAAAAACATGGTCCATATTATGAATATTATAATAATAAATAGATGCCCATTGCTTAGTATCCCAAAAGCCATGTGTCACCTTTCATGTTGTCCATGTGCCTTGTAATTATTCATGTTTGGTGTCCATGTAAGTTCATATCCTACTTGCCACTTTGCCGATAAATTTAATGAATTTAATGTTATTTTCCATATTCAATATCTATTAAATTTCTAACATAAGTACAATATTTTATGATAGTACTGCCATAAAAAATCTCACAAAATTAGATTTTTCCACCCTTGATATTAATGATAATAATTATTTATCATGGGTACTTGATGCCAAAATCCACTTGGATGCTACAAATCTTGGGGAGACTATTAAAGAAGAAAATACAACATCCATTCTGGACAAAGCAAAAGTTATGATTTTCCTTCTTCATCATAACCACGAGGGATTGAAAATTGAGTATTTTACAATAAAAAATCCCCTATCTTTTGAAAAAATTTGAAGAAAGGTGTGATCATAAAAAGAACAGTTATTCTTCCTAAAGCTCGTTATGAGTGGATGCACATGAGGATACAAGATTTCAAATCAGTAAGAGATTACAACTCCACCTTATTTAAAATCAGTTCGAAATTACATTTTCTACATTTCATGTCTCGAATATGCTTCTGCAGCAGCAATATTAAGAGAAAGGTTTTAAACAGTATTCTGAATTAATTTTGTCTTCTCGTGACCGAACAAAATAACAATTTATTGATGAAAATCATGAATCTCGACCAACCGGAACAACACCATTCTCCGAAGTGAATGCTGTGAATGTTAATAATCGTAGTCAAGGGTGTGGTCGTGGTTGAGGTCATCACCGTGGTAGAGAAAGAAATAATTATTATTTTCGTGGTGGTCGCTCTAATCATTCAAGTTTCAAAAGAACCATGCAAAATGATGATCATAAAGGAAAAGGTCTACAAGATAAAAGTTCCAAAAGTATTGAAAATAAATGCTTTCGATGCGAAATGACTGGGTTTTGGTCATGTACCTGTCGTACGTCAAAACATTTAATTGACCTCTATCAAGCCTCCCTGAAGGAAAAAGAGAAAAATGTGGAAGCACGGATCATTTTAAGTGTTTTTTTCTTATTATAATTATTTTATTTTAATGAAGAAACATGGATCATTTTCATATGTTATGTATTTCAAAAATGAGAAAAGAAAATCTATGTCTGTCCGATAGTACAACTGCACATATAATACTTACAAGTAAAAAATATTTTTCCAAACTGTCAATACTGGAAGCAAAAGTCAATACGATATTAAGTTCTGCAAACTTGATCGAAGGTTTTGGAAAAGTAAATATTATTTTTCCTAGAGGAACAAAATTTACAATTGACAATGTATTGTTCTCTAGTAAATCAAAAAAAAATCTTCTAAGTTTTAAAGATATACGTTGGAATGGTTATCATATTGAGACTGATAGTAAGAATAGTGTGGAATATCTATATATCATATCCACTGTCTCAAATGAAAAACGTATATTAGAAGAGTTGTCTGCTTTATCTTATGGATTATATTATACTCATATACGAGTAATTAAAACATATGCAACAATGAACTTGATGTTCATGAATACATATTTACAATTTGACATGACCGATTGGATTATCTAGGATCTATCATGATGGGAAGAATTATTGAGAATTCAAATGGACATCCATTGAAGAGCCAGAAGATTCTTCAATCTAATGAATTATCATGTGATGCTTGCTCTCAAGGAAAATTGATAATTAGACCATCACCAGCTAAAGTGGGAAATAAATCACCGACATTTTTAGAACGAATTCATGGTGATATATGTGGGCTTATTAACCCACCAAGTGCACTATTGAGATATTTCATGGTATTAATAGATGCATCCAATAGATGGTCACACGTGTGCTTATTATCAAGTCGAAATCTTGCATTTGCAACATTACTTGCTCAAATAATTAAGTTAAGAGCACAATTTCATGATTATAAAATTAAGATCATTCGTCTTGATAATGCTGGTGAACTTACATCCCAAGCTTTTGATAATTATTATATGTCAATTAAGATAAGTTTTGAACATCCTCTAGTTCATGTTCATACACAAAATGGTTTAGCATAATCATTTATAAAACGTTTGCAATTAATTGCAATATCATTACTTATGTGAGTTAAACTTTCTTCATCTATATGGGAACATACTATTTTGCATGCAAAGTCACTTGTATGGATTAGGCTAGTAACTTATTATAAGTTCTTGCCATTACAATTAGCTTATGGTCATGAGCCAAATATTTCCCATCTGAGAATTTTTTGATGTACAGTATATATTCCAATTGCTCCACCACAACGCACTGAAATGGGTCCTCAAAGGAGGTTAAAAATATCTATTGGATATGATTCTCCATCAATTATTAAATATCTTGAATCCCTGACGGGTGATGTATTTACTGCATGATTTGCTGATTGTCATTTTAGTGAGATAAATTTTCCAACATTTGAGGGAGGAATTAAGAAATTGAAAAAAGAAATTACATGAAATGCATTGTTATTGTCTCATTTAAATTCTCGTACAGATCGTTGTGAACTTAAGTTCAGAAAATATTTCATTTGCAAAATATAACAAATCAATTACTAGATGTATTTATAGATGCAAAGAAAGTAACTAAGTCACATATACCAACTACAAATATTCCATAAAAAAATTGATATCTCAAAACAACAAGTTGTCATTAATGAGTTTGGAACACACCAGAAGATTGGTAGACCAGTGGGTTCCAAAGATAAAACTCCTAAAAAACGAAAAATAATTAATAGTGAAAAAGACTTGGTTGAGGATGTAAATACCCATCAAGAACTCCTTGACATGACTAGTGAGAAAGGTGAAATACCTAAAGATAATAATGAGATTTCAATACACTATATCATGTAAAAAAAAAAAGATGGAATCGTACTAATGTAATTATTGACAACAGTTTTGCGTATAATATTGCTCTTGATATTATATCTGAAAATGAAGATCCTGAACAAAAATCTGTTGAAGAATGTCGACATAGAAAAGATTAGCTTCAATCGAAAGAAGCAATCAAAGCAGAATTAAACTCACTTTCAAAATGAGTTTTTGGATCAGTACTCCGAACACCAAAAAGTGTTAAACGTGTGGGATACAAATGAGTATTTGTAAGGAAAAGAAATGAAAATAATGAGGTCACAAGATATAAAGCAAGACTAGTTGCACAAGGTTTTTCACGAAGACTTGATATTGATTATGAAGAGACATATTCTCCAATAGTGGATGCAATTATAGTAAGATATTTAATTGGCTTGACTGTGTATAAAAATCTGGATATGTATCTTATGGATATAGTCACAACATATTTATATGGATCTTTTGATAATGATATTTATATAAGAACCCATAAGGATTTAAGTTACCTGAAACATATATATCAAATTCCCAGGAATGGTATTCAATAAAGTTACAAAGTTCACTATATTGATTGAAACAATTAGGACGGATGTGGTGCAATCACCTGAGTGGATATTTATTGAAAGAAAGATATCAAAATAATCTAATATGTCCGTGTGTTTTTATAAAGAAATCACAATCAGAATTTGTTATTATAACTGTATATGTTGATAACTTGAATATAATTGGAACTCCTAAAAAGCTTTCAAAAGCAATATAATATCTTAAGAAAGAATTTGAGATGAAAGATCTCGGAAAAACAAAATTTTGCCTTGGTTTGCAAATTGAGCATTTAACAGATGGAATATTTATTCATCAATCAACCTATACAGGAAAAGTTTTGAAAAGATTTTATATGGACAAAGCATATCCATTAAATATTCCAATGAAAGTCCATTCATTGGATATAAAGAAATATATATTTCGACCTTGAGAAGATAATGAAGAATTTCTTGGTCCTGAAGTACCATATCTGAGTACAATTGGTGCACTTATATATCTTGCTAAAAAAACAAGACCAGATATTTAATTTTCAATAAATTTATTAGCTAGATATAGTTCTTCTCCTACAAAAAGACATTGGAACAAAATTAAGCGTATATCTGTTATCTCTGAGGAACAAGTGATAGGGGTTTGTTTTATTCAAATAAATCAAATTTTGATCTCAGTTGGTTATGTAGATTCTGGATATTTATCTGATCCAAACAAAACTAGATCTCAAACAATTTATCTGTTCATATGTGGAGGAACTACTATATCATGGAGATCGATGAAACAGACTATAATAACCACTTTCTCAAATCATATTGAAATTCTTGAAATTCACGAGACTAGTCGAGAATGTGTATGGCTAAGGTCAATGACTCAACATATTCATGAAATGTGTGACTTGTCTTCTAATAAAAATCTCCCCACAATATTATATGAAGATAACACAACTTGCATAGCCCAAATCAAAGGAGGATATATTATAGGAGATAGAACAAATCATATTATAATAATAAATAGATGCCCATTGTTTAGTGTCCCAAAAGCAATGTGTTACCCTTCATGTTGTCTATGTGTCTTGTAATTATTCATGCTTGGTGTCCATGTAAGTCCACATTCTACTTGTCACTTTGTCTATAAATAGTGGCATTTGGTGGATCTTAAAACCACACATGCATTGGGTAAATTCCATACAAATTGGAGAAAGTGGAGAAATTTGAGAAATTTCTCATTTCTCATTTTGTTATTTTATTTTATTTTATTTTATTTATATATTATGTTTTATTTATTTTAATATTTATTTATTTTATTATTATATTATATTTATTTTAATATTATATTTTATTATCATCCATGTTCCCATTGTATTCCTCAAATTCACAACAGTTCAGATATAATTAAACTTTTTAGAGAATGAAATCATTTGTAATACAATAGTATACTACACATAATTGAGTATAAAGATAGACAACAATATGTCTTCACCTGTTACAATGAATTTTTTAAATTTTCAAAACTTGATTGTAACACTGTGCAATGGTTTCTTTACGAAGAACATAAACTTTTATTTCTCATTTTTTTTGGAAAGCTTTGAGTATTTTTTTTACAAAATGAATAATTTTTGTTATCAGTTGACATTTCGATAACTGAAAATAACTATTCATAACCCAATCATCTTCGCTTGAATAGTTGTATCCTATTAGCATCAACTGCATCTATTAGATTTAAAAGACAAAACAGTCATGTCCCGTTAGTGAATGGTAAAATAAAAACTTGATAAAAATGTTCGGGATAAAATGAAGATGTAAAGTAGAGTTATAGAAAAGTGAGCCTAAAGATTATTTCTTTTTTCTTTTTGTGTGTATATTTTATTTTTCAAGGGAAGGGTGTGTGTGCGGTAGAAGTAGAAAAATCGGAAAGAATGGTGGTCATATTCGTAATTGTTCCCATCATTTTTTGCTCCCTAAATTCTAGATCTAGTTGTTATTTGGTCTATTAGTTTCAAAATGTTACACACTTTTAATCGGAAATTTTGAATTTAATTGCCATATGATTTTTAGGTTTCAAAATATTCACCATTAGATTTTGAGTTTAATTTTCAGTTGGTCTCTAGATTTCAACATTTTACATTTTTACCTTCAAATTTTCGCTAATAATACCCACTTTAGTCATTGGTGTTAACTTTATGTAAATTAATTTAATATAATTATGAAATAAAAATTTAAAATTAATTTTAGTAGTGATAAAAAATTAGTAAAAAAGAATTAACTATAACTATTTTAAATTAATTAATAGACATTAACACTAAGAACCAAAAATGAGTATTCACATAAAAATCAAAATTGAAAGTATGTGACTTCGAAACCTTGAAGAACAAGAAAAAAAGAAAACTAAAAAACTCAAAGGTAAAACTATCTAGAGACCAAATTAAATGAAATTAAATTCAAAGTTCGAAGTAAAAGTACAATATTCTTCAACATAGGGACGAAATTGATGCCTAGAGGCATATATATCTTTTAAAACAAAGCACATACAATGTTTTGATTCTCATCATCTTGATTTAATGTGATATATTTCTTTTTATATAATAAATTCTTGAAATTTCACATTTCAATTTCCTGACCAATGAGCTACATATAGGACATAGAGATGCTTTGTTGACAACTCAATAACTTCATTTAATTTTGTCAAAGTAATAAATTATTCGAAATAATTACCTTAGTCTTATGACATGTCAATATGTCTTTGTGTTCGACTACTGAATCCACGTTTCTGTTACATAATTAAAAAAATATCAGTAGCAAAATTTATTTTTAGTGTGCTCGATATCTATTTAGTCATTGAATTTTCAAAATGAATATTTTAATTCTTAAAATTCATCAAATAATTTAAAATACTTTTGATATATGAAATTTAAACTTAATTTCTATTTGATTATGGAAATTTTTAAAAGAATACTTTATAAAATCTGAAATTCAGAAAATAATTATATATATGGTCCATAATTAAGTTAAAGTTAACCATTAGGATTTTTTTTTTTTAAACTTTTTTTAATGAAGAGTTGTCAGTTTTTTTAAATTAAAATTATTATAATATTATGTGACATATTTCTTTTAACTAGTTTGATATTACGTGGATGCACGTATTGTATAAAAATTTAAAAAAAGAATTTAATTATAAAATTTTAATAATACAATTTTAGTTTATGAATAAGAATGTTTTATTTTTTAAATAAGTCATGAAAAAAGTTTATAAAAATTCTGGAAGTTGATAGGGGAACAATAATAGTTATTTAATTGAGTATATAATATTTTATTAACATGTATAAAAGAATATATAAAGTAAAATATTTTATATTAATTTTTTTTTAAAAGTTATGATAATTATCATCTTAATTAAAAAAAATCTATTTTATTTTAACCAGATGATTTGATTATTTTTCTAATTTTGAACTTAATATGAATGAAAATATTATTATATTATTATTTTAAAATTCGTAGTCACTTGTTTAAAAAAATGTACTTCACAATTTGATTTGGATTACTTGATTATCTTCTTAATTTTGTACTATTGTTTTTCTTAAATTTCGTGATAAATTTTTAAATTTATCTTCTTAATTTTTAGATTTAAACCAAGTTTTTTTTTAAAATTTTGTGATAATCTTTTCTTTTTTTAAAAAAATAAAATTAAGGGGGATGATTTGACTCTTACCTTAAACTTTAAATTAAACCGAAATAATTAGTTTTTTTATTTTTTAAAATTTCGTTATAATAATCTCTTACGTAATTTTTTTTAATTATTATTTGATTATCTTGTTAATTTCAAACTTTGATTTAAATCAAGTTTGTCTTTAATGAAATGATATCGTGATAGTTTTTTCTTATTTAAAAAAAAAAAATTATTGGATGATTGATTAGCCTCTTTTTTCTAAACCTTAAATTAAACCAATTTATTTTTTCCCTATTTCTTTATTTATTTATTTTGTTAGGATGATTTCATTATTCTCCTAATTCTAAACTTTAATTTAAACCAAAGTATTATTATTTTTCATTATAATCGTATCTATATTAAATATTTTTAATTGTTATTAGGTCTCCGCCTACTAGCAATTCCGATAAGGTTTTGATACGCGTCCCAACAAATAAAGATTACATAATTGAAAAAATTCCAAATATGGCTGACAAAACAAGACCCGTGACTGACATTTTATCCTTTCGGAACCTTTCTTTTTTTGAAAAAGATAAGATTACTATAAGATTTGTCTGTGGGACAGGAACCCACTTGACCTTATCTCATCGTAATGGGAAAAGTAGTAATAAAGCAATAAGGAACAAAGCAATAAAGCAATAAAGGTAGATAGATGGGATATGTTTGCATTATCTTCAAGCACGCTTGATAAGATCTTCAATTGATAGCTATTGATCATGTCACCCAGTTTCTCCTAAATGGCCTTGATTGGAACGACTATTGAATATATCTACCATATCAACTCTTTTGAGACTACGATCCAAGGTCTTACTCCTTCGGCTACCCCACCTACTTTGATTGCCCAACGTAATCCTTATGAGTTAATGGGATATTATAGTCATTTCTCTCACAGTGATCTGTCCAAGCTTTCCAATCTTCAACTAACCGCTGTGGCCAGTGGGTGGCTAATCCACTTCAGAAACAAACTATCTCCATCATCTCTGCCTCAAATGTAGGTTCTTATGAACGACGATAATAATTGCAGACCTTTGTACAAAAGCGATTTAAATAATTTACATAATTTTAAATTTAAATAAATATTTGAGTTACCATTTCTTAGACTAACTTGGCTGTGAGTCTAAAAATGGGTCATTGATGTCGTAATCAGCGAAGGGATCATAATCATCTTCGTCATCTTCGACTTCATTATTTATTGATGCAGAAGAGTTTGCATCTTCTTGAGTTTTGTCATGGTCTGATAACTACCTGACAACTGTATTGAGAACTGAAATAAAATCAGCGTGTGATCCTACTCCAACGAGAGAACTCATGATTGAATTTTTCGTCAAAGTAAATTGTTCATCTTCTTAACGAGATAGATCTTGTAGATGAACATTGGCTTTGAACCAATCTTTTAGCTTTTGACGCTTCTAGGTGAGAGTAGTCAAACTTTTCCCACCACTTGATCTTTAGTGCTTTACTTAAGACTTTAAAATTTTCATATGGTCCTAGTTGGAAATTCCAACAAAAGATCTATGAAATTTGAAAATATAATGCAAATCTAAACGTCTTTGAAAGGGGAGATGCATAGATGCTATTTTGAAAAATGTGGTAGACCTTTTGACTTCTACTGGGAAGATTTCTTCTAATAGTCCAAAATAATTCCACCATGTTTGAAACCAATTTGGAAAATGCATTTTATAAGCCTGCTTACAAAATATCACAAACCAAGAATGATTGTATGTTTGAAACTAGAAAATATTATACCATACTCGCATGTAGTCATGGTATGTTTATGTTTGGCCCTTTGAAATACTAGCCTTGGAAGGGCTAGCCTGAACGCTCTGCATCAGCGGAGGCCGCTTTAGTGGCCGAGGAAGGCCAGGAAGTTCCATGAGCTTTTAGGGGTTTTTTAGGGAGATATTTTTTAGGAGGTTGTTCCCTTGAGAGGTGTTCTCTGCTTAGATAATCTGCAAGGGAGTTTTTCGTGCTTTTTATAGGCTTAATTTTGAAATCAAAGCAGGATAAGATTGCCTGCCACCTTGCAAAGATTTGCTTTGAAACTAGATTCTTCACACCTTTTTGAAAGATGTATTTACTGGCCTTTGAATCCGTTCACACTAGAAAATCTTTGTTGATAAGATCTCCTTGGAACTTTTGAATGCAATTTACTATTGCGAGAATCTCCTTTTTTACTGTGGAATAGTTCTTTTGAGCATCATTCCAGATTCCAGAATAATAACGGACTACTGTTTCTCTTTTGTTAATTCCTTGCTTGAGAATGTCGCCGTAACCAATGTCAGAATAATAATTGAATAAGCTTTTTCATCCATTAGCGATAAGCATGGGATGCCTTTTACTAAAGCTTTTATTAATTAGACTACTCGAGTATGGTCGTCCATCCATGGTTTTGGGTTCTTTTTCAATCTGTCATAAAAGGGGGAGACAGATGGTATGGAGGTCTTTGATAAAGTCTCCAATATAATTTACACATCCAGGAAAGCGCTGGAGCTGTGTCTTGTCTTGAATAGTGTCTGGAAACTTATCCACGAAATCTAGCGACCGTTGGATTGGTTTGATTATTCCTTGATTAATGTCATAACCAAGAAATCTAATTTTGTTTGAAACAATTTGATCTTTGGTAAAGACACCACAAGACCATTTTTCTTAATAATGTTAAAGAACACTTACAAGTGCTTAAAGTGTTGTTCGATTGTATTTGAGAATACCAAGACATCATCTATATAGACGATAGTGAAATCCTGATATTTGTTGAATATGTCATTCTTGACATTTTTAAATTCTAAAGGAGCATTTTTTAATCCAAATGGTGTGACGTTCCATTGATATTGTCCGAAGTGGACGTCGAAGGTAGTTTTATATATGTCCTCTGCAGATACTTGGATTTGCCAAAATTTAGACTTCATATCAAACTTTGAGAAAACCTTGGCTGAGGTTATTCTTTTTAATAAATCTTGTCGATTAGGAATGGGATACCTAATCCATTTGAGATTCTTGTTTAGGGGTTTATAGTTGATTACCAATCTCGGAACTCCTTGTTCTGTCTCGGCTTGATTATTAACGTAAAAGGTTGCACAGGGCCATGGGCTTTTTTATAGGCTAATAAGCCCTTTTCGAAGGAGCTCATCAATTTCTGTCTTGCAGATTTTGATTAGGTCTTTTGACATTTGAATGGGTCTGGCCTTAGTGGGAATTTGGGCTTCATCAAATCCATCGACATATGGGAGCTCAACTAAATGCTTTTTATGGGCCCAAAAGGCATTTGGAATGTCCAAACAAATTTCAACTTCCATTTTCTTTAGCAGATGCTGGATTTTCTTCTGGATCGAAGGTCTAGCAATTTGGTTAGCAACCTTCTTATTCTGATTGTCATCTTGAAAGAACTCAATTTGCCTCTCTGTCTTAGTATTCTTATTGATAAACTGCTGGATTTCTTCTTCAATATTTAAAATGTACTTAGGAGTTATCGGATGATAGAACTTAAAAGTCATTATTTTTCCAAATTTCTGAGATGATAATCCTTTCTCGGAAACATGAAAAGGGTATAATTGAGTATGGAAGGGTGTGCCCAGAATGACTTCCTCTTATAGGTCTTTGACTAAAAGAAATGTGTTAACGAAACACACATCTCCTTTGCAAATATACGCTTTTGGCAACTTATAATTAATGTGAAGTCTCTGATTGTTGGCTTCTCTCAGAAATTCCATTGGTTTTTCAAAATACCTTGAGGTATTAATCCTTCTTGGATGATGTTTTGGTTTACTCCAAAATTCAATAAGGCAACGACTTCAAACTTGAAATTCTGAACCTTAATGGTGACCATAGATAACCATTTTTTTATTGTAAACTTTACTGATATAGGTTATTCCCTCTATATCATCTCTTTGGACTCTTGAAGTTTCCCCTAGGGTAATCGCTTTTACTGATTGCTGTTGGAAATCACTGAATGCGTTTTCCAGGATCGACAATCATTGCTTATTGATGGCGACTTCCCTTTTGAGTTTCTTGATTTCCATGTGCAGGTTAGAAGCCTTTATGGGTTCTTGGAATGACTCATTATTGACCCGATTGAGTATTTCTTGAAAGGAATGTTAAATTGGCTCCAAGACTTGAGGCTTCGTATTTTGACCTTCTAGAGACTCTCGAAGTTTTAGAAGGATCATTTTTCGAGATATTTCATCAGGAAGCTCTTCTATTAGATCAAGTAGGTGTTCATGGTCTTTTGTTAAAATATTGATACATCTTGTGCAAAGGACAACCTCTTCTGAAAGTTGAGAGGAATCGGAAGAATATCCTTCAGAGGAGGAATCTTCAATAACTTCATTGATTAGTCCCTCGGAAGATGATTCTTCTAAAATAGAAAATTCATCTTTAGAACGGATGGCAAAGAGAAGAGACTGTTTCAGGTCATTGTCAATCTCTAGGCTATTGATTTTTCTTATAAGGGGGCATTTATTAGCATAGTGACCCTATTTGTTGCATCGAAAACAAGTGGCTCCTTTCTGTTTGGAATACTTCTTGTTTTTATTGTAGTATTTTCTCTTTCGGGGCTTTCTTCGTTTTTCGTTCGTCGCCTTTTGCTGTAGGATTTCTTAAAAGATTTTTTATTTGTTTTTGAAGGCGGTGGATCTTGTTCAACGTCGTATTGTTTGCAGAAAGTCCCTAATTCCTTTAGATAATCTGCATCTTTGATGATTTCTTACTGGTAGTATCTCCGTAGGTGAGAGAATTTTAGTTGATATTTTTTCCTTCGAAGATCTCAAACATCTTCTGATAAAATTTTTTGGCAATATAAGGAGGTAATTCTTCTACAAATTTTTGTTTCTAGACTTCGTCTCCGTAGAACGTAAGTTTATAAAGTCGCGCCATAAAAACGTCCTTGTACCATTTGAAATTACACATCTTTTTGCAACACATCTTGAGAAGTGCTTCAATAACTTGATTGCTGTAGATGACTGTTCGTCCTACAAAGTGTTTCATTGCAGTGTATACCAATGAGTTAACCATATCTGGTTCATTTTGCATTATCTCCATTAGGGCAATTCCTGCTCCTGGATTTCCTTCTTGCTTTACTGTAACTGTCTTTGTGGCAGTTAGGATAGTCTGCCTTTCTTGTTAAGAAAGTTGATTGTGCCACCAGCTCCGTAGATTTCCTATGAATCTTGAAACCAGAATGTGAGCAGTGCTTAGAACAGTTTTTCTAGTGTTATAGGCGGTAGCAACTAGAAGCATTTCTTGGAAAATATTCATCAGTTGCTGATCGAAACATCCGTCAATGTTCCAGCTTATAATAAAGGTTCTATCATAAATCTTTTGATCTGGACGAAAATCATCCCATCCTAGATCTAGAGGAGAGGGTTTTCCATAATGTTTCTTCATTTCTGTGCTATAAGAGACAACAAGAAGGATTTTTGTATAAGATGCAGAAGTCCCTTTGGACTCTTTTATCATATTAAAAACTTTGGAGACTTCGGTCTTCTTTGAAGAGTCTTCTTCTCCTTTATCAATCTTGAATACTGAAAATTTCTTATTAACTTCAGCTAGAAGTTCCTCTAGATTTCCTTTCAGATCTCCAATGGGAAAGGTATTTGGTTGGAAGATTGGTCGGTTTTGATCAATCTTTGGTATGCCCTTAAAGCTTGTTCTTGGGGTAGTTTTTTTATCCTTTATTTTCTCAATTGTCTGAAAGAAGGTCATTAGTATTTTGTTTGAGTAATTCAGTTGATGCTGGATGTTTTTTATTTCTCATATTCTAACTTTTGAGACTTTCTCTTCATCGATGGTTTTGTATGGAGAGGATACCATCTTGATGGCTAGGACTACCGGGTGAGAAAAATAGGATTCTTCCTCAGGCGGATAGTCTGCAACTATCTCTTTTCCACTGATCATAATCCAAGTTGGGTTTTGTTTTAGAGTGAGACAGCGACGTTCTACCGCTTCATCTCTTTCTTTCATTCTTTTGAAGAAATCTCCTTTCAGAATGAAAGCTCATCTTGTCTCCTTTGGTTGAGATATATAGAGATTTATATATTAACTGTAATTTTGCTCATATCTTTGCTCAGGAGTCGCATAAGTCGATAGTACATTAATTTGATTGTAAATTGGTTCTGAGCTCCTTTCCATATCGGATTGAGTAGGAGATAAAGAACCATCGTTCTCATTGGAATCGATCTTTCAAAATCTACGGATGTTCTCATTGAGCTATATCTGAGGATAGATCTGGAAGTGTGACTAATTGGCCGTGTTTCGAAAGAAATGTTTGGCCTACTACTCATAATTTCTTGAATCTTAGGATATCTTGGTTATGAATAGATCTGATCTTCAATATCCCCGTTGGATGTTCTGTGATCGTAGCATCCTCACTTTGTTTTGTAACAGGAGTATTCGCTCATCAAATTCTCCAAACTGGATTCTGTGTGATTTCACTCCATTGTAGAAGCTTTGGAACAGTCATAAAGGATTTCTCAATATTGACTTCTATAAGCATGGTGCTTCCTTTAGAAGATATTCCTAAAGCTCTCGGCGATACATTTGTATGCATTAGTTTGAAATATACACGAGGATTTGTCTTTTAATTCAAGGCCTTCAAAATGGACATTGAGGCTAAGGGCATCTCGAAAATTTTCATCTTGAAGGGAAACAGTAAATCCCAGTTTGCATGTGAAGTAAACTGGTCCCCTTTCAAGGTTAGATTGAACGATTCCTAGAATAGAGTTTGAGAATCGAAGATGCCTCTTATCTCTGAGGGCAAGATAGACTGGAACGTCTATCCTTCTCTAAATGGAGGTTTAAGGGCCACTTGAACACATCCGTTGTGTAAATATTTGAATCTATCCATGGCTTGCTCTATAAATTCTCTTGGAAGAAGGCTGATTTCGGTAAACTCATCCTTCATTGCGAGATTTTTCTCGGTGATGACAATGACGTCAGTTTGAGAGAAATTGAAGTTGTTGATCTTATAGATCAGTTTTGGATCCAACTTAGGAATGGTCCAATTTTTTAGACGATCTTTAACCTTAGTAATTTCTGCTTCGGCTGAATTTTATTTTTGAATGATACTTAGAGGATCATCAATATTTTGGGGTTCTTTGGATTGTGAGAAAGAGGCAGTGTTATCAAGGATCGTTTGGGGGTGAGAAATATTAGAAAGTAATTTAGAAAGCATGGGGGGAGAGAGAGTGAACCTTGGGATTTTGAAGCAATCTATCAAAACTTTCTTTAAAGGTGTGATGAAAGTAATGATATTAAACTAACACTAAAACAAATTAGAATCTTCAATTGATCGATCTTGAATCTTTGTAAGACTTAAACATATTCATCACATTTTGTGATAATTTGTATTCCGCCATCAAGGTTAACCATGCCTTCTTTTGGATAGAATACAAATTAATCATTAAATATGATCTATCCTTTAGCCTTTCAAGGATAAGAGAGACTTTTGATTCAAATTTCTTGGAATGTTAGTTTAAGATTATGACTAAAAGCCATACCTTTGAAGAAAATCTTAACTTTCATGCTTCATTTCCTCCAAAGCTCGAGAGAGAGACTACTCCATAGAGAGAAAATTTGATGAAAAGTTGAGCTTGAAGGCTCTGATACCTAATTTTAAACTTTAATTTAAACCAAAATATTATTTTTTCATTATAATCGTATCTAAATTAAATATTTTTAATTGGTTTAGATGATTCGATTATCATCCTAATTTCATTTTTATTGCAAATTTTAATTTCAACAAAAATATAATTTTTTCCATACAAGCAGGAATCCTAAAAACTTAATCTCTTTTGATTTGAAACTTTATTTCAAGATTTTATGTATTGGTGTGTACTTAGAATAAATTTGAAAAGTGCAAAAAAGAATAAAAGCATGTAAAAATAGTAAAAATTATTATAAACTCTTAAAGTTATCGGTGTGCATTTACAAAAATTAAAATGTGAAAAAACTACAAAAGCATTAAAAAAATCACTCTCCTTTGTCACTTTATCAACATCTATATATATTGCTTGAACTTTGAGAATTCTTGAACTTCAAAAGTAAGGTCTTTTCTCCATCGTGTTCAATATGTGAGGATTAGTAGGTGAATCTATCGCGTGTATAGAAAAATACTACAAAATCATATATATATAAAAAAAAAAAGTTATATTAAGTCACTCTACATGTTTTTGCAAAATTTGCAGAGCATTCTTATGAAACCAACAACACTTGTTGTTTTTCATCCAACACCTTCACATCCCTTTAAGTGAAAACAAAGAGAGAAAAGTGGTTGACGAGGGAGTTACAACTCTTCTCCACTCACCTATTTAATAACTCCCTTTTGGGAGTTATATTCTTATTTTTAATTAATTAATTAATATATATATATATATATTAAATAATAATTAATTAATAATTAAATATCATATATTTAGTTATATTTGAATCATATTTAAACAATATCCTCTCATTAACCTATAGTTTTATATGAATCTCATTCATATAAACAACATTTTAATTTTATTCAAATATTTACCTCTCTCATATAATAAAATATAATTTTGAATCTTATTCAAAATTAACCTTATAATATAATGTATCCATATACATTATACTAATTGTATCTTATACAATTAATTTTCTTATTTAATTTGAATAATTCAAATTAATCCAAAACAAATTAGTCTTGTTTTATCCTTAGTGAGCAAGTAAAGGAACCTAATGGACCTATAGATTAGAAACTTCATGATACGAGATTAATTAATTGAACCCTTTAATTAAATTAATCAACATTCATTAACTATAAGTCATTCCACTAAAGATCCATAGCTGAACTCTTTGCACTATAGATATATTTCTATGTCTACGGATCTAACCAATTAACAATAAGTCGATCCTTCACGAATCGCTCATAATTACACTTGGGTAAAATTACCGTTTTACTATTGTAATGACATTTAACTCTTTAAGTCCCACTGATCCTCTAATGAACAACCTGTTTATGGTCCTATCATAAACAAAACTCTTTTGAGCTAGTGAGAGAGAGGGGTCCCATTGTTTAAGACCCGGAGTCAACACATATGAGAGAAATTCATCTACTTACCCTAAAAATGGGAAGGAGTGAATTTCATCTTGTATAGCTATGTTTTCAACCCTCTACTTAGACAAATCCCCAAAATGGTAGGAATAATGAGTCGGCAAATCTAACCACTCTCACCCATACAGATCAAAGGCTTTCCCTCATAGATAGGAGTTCATAACTCACTCAGGATTAAGGTTGAATCACCTATTGTCATCCTATGAAATGTTAAATCACTTCAATTAATGGTGTTATAAAGAGAGACAAATCATTTCACAGTCTAATTTTATACAAACTCTTTGTATAGGATATCCCCACTCGCATGTCTTCAAATGAACTATTAGGATCAAGCCGTTTGTACACTTTACAATTTTTGTAATAATTACAAAGTGGACCATATATGTAGTATCACCGAGATAAGGCACCCAACGTTATCCATATACTATAGACCATTTAAGTTATTACTTAAATATGATCCACTTGTATATCAACCACATACATATTTTAGTTACATAAAATAATCTTGTATCTTTCTTTAATGGATAATTGCATATAAAATAATCAACCATTATTTCAAATAATATATTAACTACAAAGTTTTAGGGTATATATCCCAACAATCTCCCACTTGCACTAAAGTCGGTGAGACATATATCATAGGCCATACTCTATACCCAAAATGCTTTCCCACTTGCCCTAGGGCACTAGATACATGTCTCATAGTCCTAGATATTCTAGAAGGTACTCTCATACTTTAGCCTATAAAATCCTTTTATATAATTCAAACTGTTATGTCAACGAAAATCATTTGGTCACCACCATGATGTCTCTCTCATTTTATTCTATTCCTACAACTTGGTGTTTACTAATACCCTCAAACTTATTCCTTGCACCACATTATCTCATAAAGTGGATAGATTAATTCATATTTGAAACAACTTTCAAATATTTAAGGATATATCATGACTATGCAAATTATTGCATCACAAGCAAAAATATTTCTTTGTAGTTCTAATTGAGGATAAAAACATGGAATTCTCTAAATCATGTATGAAACAGTGTATCTTGTAAAAGATCAAATCTTAACTTTATATACCGTCTTATTATTCATAAGTTTGAATTTTCAAACTCAATAGCCATACCATCGTTTTAACGGATATAACTAACCAATTGTATATTAAATGTTAATTAAGTCTCATGTAAGAATTACATCCCCTCAACACTTGAGGTGTCTTAGAAAACTTTTCCTTAGACATATCAACTTCGCTATAGAATGATACACTACCATTCCATCTGAAGCTATTGCATCGAACATTCAACAACTTTGTAAATATAAGATAAATGAGACATACTTAACATCAGTTCCTCAACATCTCTAATGTGGACATTTAATATACAAAATCATTTCACATCAACTATTTGAAATTTGTTAAATAATCAAACTTTCATACTGATCTTTACGTCATTCATAATGAGTAAATATCAATATAAAACAGAAAAATACTCACTTTTCATTTTCTTGTCATTGTCATCGTTCAAAGTCATGGATTATGATACAATATCAAATACTTATTCTCAAAGATTCTGATTGTGAAATTCATTTCTCAAATGAACATCAAAATTTTGCAAACCTTTTTACAATTCAATCTTTGAAAATTTGTTTGGATTTTGTAGATGTATCGAAATTCATTTCACAAAAGAATTAATTCATTTTTACGAATCTCATATGCAACAATAAATAAAATAATAATTTGAAGATTGTTTAAAGTCACAGTTTATTTTCATCCACCAGTTCAGCATTGGTTTTCACCTTATGCCAAAAGTCTTACTTTGAAGATCTCTATCTCCAAGTTCTACACTTTCAAGTCTCTTTTTTGTAGATCCATTCATATCCTATAGCTTTTACCTTCTCAAGAAAATCCACAAAAATAGATTGAGATTAAATACATATACTTTATTCAAGTTTTATGACTTTGACATATATTCATTTTATCAACACTCTTCAATTCTTTTCATCCAGTATGACAACGTTGACTTTCAATATCAATAAGTCATAACAAAGGTTGAGTCATCTCATAGCTCTCCCACTACTTTTGCGGTTTTTAAGTTTTCATCTTATCATCTAATATGACAATGTAAACTTCATTTAGGCCTTTGTAAGAGTTGAATTATCTCATAACTCTCCCACTACGATGAAGACTTTTCTGGTTGACAATTAAAATTTGACTTTCAAATGAAAACAAATTGTTACAACACTTGTCAAATATTAAATGGTTTTACTTGAAACTAGTTCATCAACACAAATTAACCTTTTTATAGATTCATAATCTTTTATATGCTATTTCTAATAAAATTATTATTTGTCACATAAATACATTATTTATTTTGGAGTGTACAATTAATGGTGTTATAAAGAGAGACTAATCATTTCACAGTCTAGTCTTATATATATTGTTTGTATAGGATACCCCCATGCACATGTTTGCACATGAACGATAAGGATCAAATTGTTTGTACACTTTACACCCTTTGTAACAATTATAAAGTGGGTTATATCCGTAATAATACTGGGATAAGGCACCCAACATCCATATACAACAGACCATTTAGGTTATTACTTAGACATGATCCACTTGTTTGTCAACCACATACATGTTTATGTTACATAAAATAATTTTGGATCTTTCTTTAATGGATAATTTCATATAAAATTACAAATCATTATTTCAAATAACATATTAACTCCGAAACTTTAGGACATACATCCCAACAAATCTAATGCTTCATCTTCAACACTAAGGCTTCATTCATTTGGAGTAGCATTTTATCTTTAAAGTTTAGCCTAACTAGCTTCGGCTCACTTGCCCAAGATCAAAGGCTTCAGCAATGCATTTTTAAAATCAAGTGCAAAAGATTCGTTGATGATTATTCAAGTTTAAGTGAGGAGGATTCTCTAACGCTTCATCAAGCTCAAGTTCAGAGGATTCATCAACGCTTCATCTAGCTCAAGTTTGGAGTATTCATTGATGTTTCATCTAACTCAAATTCAGAAGATTCATCGATGATTCATCAAGCTCAAGTTTGGAGGTTTGGTGACACCCTCTTCATGCTCAAGTCACGAAGTTAAATCGGAAGGCAAAAAGTCAAGTCTGATGTGGTTGACCAAAAGTCAATAATGGTGTGGTTGGCTCAGTCTTCTCCATCTCCAAAGTCAGATGTGGCACTTTGTTCCATCTCCAAAGTCTAATGTGGCACTATGCTCCATCTCCAAAGACTAATATGATTGGCTCCCCCACTTCATCTCTTAAGTCTGTTGTGGTGTCCGCTTCGCTCGATCCTCAAAATGGTGGCTGTCTCCATTCTCTAAGTTTTGTGTGGCTAACTCGTTCCATCCTCAAAGTCTAGTGTGGCGCTGCACTCCATTCTCAAAGTCTGGTGTTGTCGGCTTGCTGCATCTTCAAAGTCTGTTATGGTCAGCTCTCTCCATCCTTAAAGTCTGGTGTGGTTGGCTCGCTCCATCTCCAAAGTCTAGTGTTGCCAACTTGTTTCCATCTCTAAAGTTTAGTGTAGCTTGCCCACTCAATCTCCAATAACAAGTTTAAAATAAAATCTTGTGTGTCTAGTTCTTCCTCATATGCAAGATCAAGTTTGGTATACCTGACTCCGCCTCCACCTACGATATCAACTTCAATCTCCTTAGCTCCGCTTCATATGCGAGATCAACTCCGGTCTGCCTGGCTCCTTCTCATATGTGAGATCAAGTGGCTTTGCTTCATATACGAGATCAAGTTTGGTCCGTCTATCTTCGCCTCATATGCGAGATCAAATTCGGTCTGTAGGGCTTCACCTTATATACAAGATCAAGTCTAGTCTGTCTGACTCTATCTCATCTAAAAGATTAAGTTCGGTTTGGGTGGCTTTACCTCATTTTCAAGATTAAGTTAGGCTCGTCTTCAAGGTCTAATGCAGCTAGCTTTGAGTTTTTATCATCACTTTATCTTCAAGCTCAACTCTATGGCTTTGTTGTTGCTTCATTATTCAACTCCTGTAAAAAAAAAAAAAGTAAGGGTAAGTTATTAACAAAATGGTGAATTAAAAATATTGAAAAAAAATTGAAAAGAAACAAAAGAAAAGGAAAAATGGAAAAAGAAATAGAATAAAAAATTTTAAAAAATGTGAAATAAAGAAAAAATGATAATGATAATTGTTAAATTATAAAAATTGTTAGGACTTCACTATGTGAGGTTGAGTTTTGTTAGGAGATCTGTTAAGCTATTTTTGGTTATTGTATCCCTATTTATACCTGTATTTTACTATCATATGAAATACACATAGAAATCATTCATTCAAAGTCTCATTTTTTACATGGTATTAGAGCCCTACTAGTTTTTTTTTCTTTCTTCTTTTTTGCCATTGCTGTCGTTAACCCCACCCAAAACAACCGATCCAATCTTCTTCCTATGCACCCTCTCACACCATCAAACGATAGCCACTGATCAAGCTCTTTTCATTCAGATCCACGTCAATCCACGTCGTTCATCTACACTGATTAGATCTGAACCGTACAATTGCAGCCACTTGGTGCAGATCTGCACCAATTCACGTCGATCCAACTCCGATTGTGTTTCATTCAGCATTTGTAGTTCAAATCTACGTTGATCAGCGCCCCCAATTCATTTCGCTCAGATCTCCATGAATAATCGAGTCATAGAGATGAAGGCGCTGTGTTTTTTTTTTTATTTCTATCTTTGTTGTTGAGCCAAGTGCGTCGAGCTGAGTGAGCCAAGTCAAGAGAGCTGCACCAAGCCAAGCTGAGTCGAGCCGAGTGCGTTGAACCAAGCCCTATTGTTTTTCTTCTACATGTTTCCGTCCTTTTCTATCCATCTGACAGTTTCTGCTGGTTCTTTCTCGTTATAATGGGAAAAAATGACATATTTTATCCTATCAGCACAATCCTTGATAGCACCAACTATATTACTTGGGTTTATCAAATGAAGAGCTTCTTGAATGGTCGTAAACTGTGGAAAGTTGTAATAGAAAATGTCATTAAACCTATCAAAGGAGCTACTGAAGAAGACGGTAAGTTTATGGACAGACTAGAAGACTGAGATAGCAAAAACCATCAAATAATCACCTGGTTGGGTAATACTTCCATCTCAACCATCCACATTCAGTTTTATGCATTTGACACAACTAAAAAACTTTGGGATTTTCTATCTATGCAGTTCCAAACCGTTGATCTCAACCACCCATTCACGGTTTCCAACTGAGTCGATTTTTTTGCAAGAATGGCAAACAACATGATCACAAGTTTTCAAGTTGCCCCACCATTGAGTGCAAGTACTACCACAGACGAGGTCATATCCTGGACACTTATCTTACCAAACCACCTCGGCCTCTAGTATACATCAATAAATCTAATGGTTCCTCTAAGCATGGTTCTCTTTTTATTACGGTTACTGTTGGGGTTGATGCCCTAAAGTCTCGTGTCCTATAGTTTGTAAACAGTTTGTACGAATGCTTGTAATGTATAATATATAATATTTTACTTCACTTCTTGATTTTGCTCAATTGAATGTTTTATTTGCTTTACCACAAACCAATAAACCAAAAATCTCTGGTTATCTTTATGTAACTTAAGCATGTATGTGGTGACATACAAGTGGATCATGTCTTAAGTGATAACCAAAATGGTCTGTAGTATATGGATATAGAAGAGAAACATTATCCTGGTAACGTTACGGATGCAGCCCGCTTTATGGAATAGTAACAAGTGTTGTGACTTGTCACAGATGGTCTGATCCTGATCATTTGTGTAGGGGACATGTGTGGGGGGGGGCTCATATACAAAGAGTTTGTGTAAGACCTGACCACGAAATGTTAACTTCTCGTTATATAACACCGTTCATGATAGAGACTTCACTTCACTAGGATGACCATAAGTAACATGACTTCAATCCTGAGTGAGTTGGGAACTCCTGCCATTGAGGGCGGTCCTTTGATTTACATAGGTGATAACGGGCAGAAATGCACATTATTACAGCGCAAAGATATAAAAAAATGCAGGATTGTGTTGATAAAAATATACAATATTGTGTCCAAAAGCATTAAGTTCACAATATTGCAATTGCATGTGTCCATCGCATTAAAACAACTAACTTATGTATTTTTGTGCAGAAAATGCGTTGACGCAAGGCAGAAATGCGATCCACAAAAATTAACGTCCGAGTGCATTAAGAGATTGCGTTGATGCAAGGCTATGTGATCAAATTGCGCTCGCAAATATCTGCTCAAGAAGGTTGCTGCATAGAGCCGGCACATCATGGTGGGCGCATCTGAGTGAAAAGCGTAATAAATCACGATGGGATAGAAAGCGGACGACGGTCGATTCCAAATTAAGTTGACAAGTCGTTAACGATCTACTGTAGCAAGTATACTCAACTTTTCGGTGACAAATATTCGACGCATCAGATAGAGAATTAATACCATCCCATCAGTGTAATCATAAGAGAGAAGAAGTCTTTCACCCCGAAGCTCTATATATATATCAAAGGCCACCTTCAGTGAAGGAGTTCAACCAGTTTTTTGGAGTTCAGTAGATAATTTCCTCTTGGAGAGAAGTAGCCTTGTTCATAGTTTTATTTTACTTAGAAGGCGGAAGCGAGCGAAAAGAGATTATACCGAGATATTTTTTCGGTGAACTTGGAAGAGTGCTCGGGAGCATCGAGATCAGAGAGAGGGCCAACTGTTGTGGAAGTAAGAACATCTTTTGAGCATAATAGAGCTAAAAGTGTAAAAGGCTTGGGAAGCAAGGAATTTCTACTAGGCTCTCTATCCTTACCTTCCATTGTCATTTTGTACTCTGAACTTATTTATAGAAATGGAAATTTCATCTTTATATCTATTCACTCTCTGTATATTACGCATGAGTAGCTAAATCTGTCGAATGGGTTGAGAAGCACTGAGCTAGCATAACCTGGGATCTTCATTCTATGCGATTATCTTGTATTATGTATACATCATTCGTCCATTAGAGATACTCGAAAGGGTAGTCTAAGGATAGAATCTAGGCTTGGAAAAGTTAGGTTAGAATCTAGGCCCAGGAAATTCAATTAGAAACACATAATCAAGAGATAGAAACTTAGGAATAAGCGTTGTTTTCTATTAACGCATCGCATGCATCCTAGAGATAGGTTATGATTGTATGCGGTCACCTTGCCCTTGTGTGCATCTTGCATCATCGCATAGGCAAGAAGTAAAGACTTAGGAATAAGCTCTATAGCACTATCGCATTCATCGCATGCGTCCTAAAATTAGGAGCCACCGCATTGGCATTGGAAAATGATTTGCTGTCGCATGAGTGTAGCATGATCGCATAGTTTGAATGCATTCTCGGGAAACGCTAGCTAAAGACTTCTTAACCCATTCCCCTGTATACTTAGTGTATCTGTCCCATAATCATTCTTATCTCAAATCCGCCGATACTTTTTATACTTCAAACAACAAACCAACCAAACCATTAATTTATTTGTTACCGCAAAGTGATCTAAAAATTACTGCCGTATATTGTTTTCCTTAGTCCTTCAGTTCGAACCTGGGCTTACCAGGAAACTCAGTAGGATTTATACTTGGGTCCTGCCAAGAAAACTTTTTTGCACAACGCATTTTTCATCACCGCATAAAATAATGCATCAATAGGTGCAAGTGGCCATGTCACCGACTCAAACCTACCACTTTGGTGATTTGTCTGATTTGGGAGCTGGGAACTCAGCTACACAAGATGAAATTCACTCCTTCCTCGATGTATGAGATACATTATTTTAGTGGAAATTGGATATAAATATGACTTATATCAAGTAGAGGAGAAAATACTATAGTAGATATATGATATCAAACTATAGGTTAAGAATATAATATGATTATATTCATTATTTAATTAATTAGGCGGTTATGAGATAATTGGTAAAGAATTTCTACAGAATCGTGTGAAAGTAGGAAGATCGAATTCAGTTCTTATAACTGAAGAATAAAATGAAAATTGATTTAATTTTTTAAGACACCTAAAAAAATCGCTCACGGTGTGAATCTATACGATCGCTTAGTATTGAGAGCTTATGCGATAGCGCCCATCATCCTAAACGATCGCACACCCGCGCACTAAACAATCGCCTGCGATTTCTAAACGATCACTTACGTTTACTAAACGATCGTTTAGCGCGCGGACCTAAACGATCACTTACCATTTTCTAGATGTTCTCTTAACTAAACCTACACGATCGTGTATCTTTTTCTAAACGACAAGCACCCGACTTTACGATAGTCTTCTACTATCTCCCATTTGGTTGTTCATACTACACGATCGTCTTTTCCTCTTCCCTCTACCAATTCCATCAAAGTCCACCCTTTGGATTCTCACTCGAGAATACCGAGGGCTTCGAGTTGTGGTGTCGTCCCTTGTTGCTGTTGATTCATGCGCTGCTGATCGTGTAGATGATCGTGGTGCTGTTAGGCGACTGTTTTCTGGGTGATAAGAAGTGTAGAGGAATTCGCTTCTGCTAGACTAAGTTCGATTGAAAATAGTCTTCAACTAGTACGTTTACTCAGTCTTTTGTATTTTATTTGTTAAAGCATGCCAGTAATTAGTGTTACAATACATATCTATTTGTTAAAATGTATGTTTGGTAATTCTGTCACAATGAAATCGAAAAGATCTGCTTCTACTCATGGATTCCATTGTATTAAAGATCCTTGAATTGGTATCAGAGCCAGGTTGCTAATATTCCAACTTAATTGATGCAAAGAATTGCATATGCATTCGCGGTGGGTGCAACATATCTACTCTATGTTTAATTGTTAACCTGTTGCTAGATGTGCAAATTAATGGAGCTTTCTGGGATGAAACCTCGATCTGATTAATTCTTTTACATTTTTTGTTAATTGTAAAGCCACCTGCGTTTTTTGTCATAATTAATTGTTATCGAGTCTGTAATTCAAAGTTAGTTTGAGTCTTAAGTCATTCATGAAGAAGTTCGAAGAAAGAGTTGCTATTCTTCGAGGAAGAAGACGATCAAGAGTTGATCGGGTCATGTAGACGATGGGGTAAGCGATCGCTGAGTATCGAATGCTTGGGTGTCGTTTAACACATGCATGCACTAGATGATCATTTAGCTTAGCAAGCTTCATCACTTAGTACCTGACTAAATGATCGTGAAATAATGCACGATAAATCGTTTACCTCTTCACACGTTAAGCGATTGCTTAGACGATAAGGCTTCACAGCCTCGTTGTCGTCTAAGCGATCAATTAGCATTTTCATGCTATCATCTAGTGTGTGCTAAGCGATCGTTTACCTGTGGTGTTTACTAAACGATGGAGCTTCGCCTAGCGATTCAAGACCTGGTTCTCCTTTGAACCAGTTTGCTCGAAGAAAAATGTAATAGATAGAATTATTTCATTCCGGTTTTGTAAAGGGTCATCCCGGTCCATTAATCTTTGGTTTATTACATAACATGTATGGTTATTTATATGTCATATGTTATGCACATATATTAAATCCCACCTTAGGATTTGCATTGGTCATGCATCATCTCTTTGTTGTAAATGTTATAATTTAGAGAAGCATGATTTAATTATTTAAGAGCATGCTCATGTATCATATAATATAAGAGTTATATTTATGCATGCATAAAAAGTATTGACATGCATCATCTTTATATTATAATTGTTATAGTATAAAAGGTGTATGGAAAGCATGTTTGCTTGGTTATTACGTGTATATTAAAGTTATGTATAGTGATGACCGGACATTGCATGAAGCATGACACATAGATTTCTTTATAAGCGTTATAAACACCTAGTTATGCGCAATGTGTTTTAGTTGTTTCTTTATAAAGGTTAAAGAGAAATTAGAACTAAAAACCATAAGAAAGACATGCATGCTAACTTAGGTTTAATTCATGGTTTTAAAATGTTTAAAACTTGGATGACATAGACCTAAGATCACGGTTCTAATATGATTAGCAACCCTAAGGCTTTAATCTATTAATCAGTTTAATAGGATTAAATTGACTACTAAAAGGTTAAAGTGTAGCAAATCTATCTATAAGGGACCTTTTGTCTAAGGTGGGTTCTGGCTAGGCTGGGATATTTAAGTTGACGGAAACGTAATACCCCTATCTGGGAACCTACCTGGAAAGGTGAATTAGATAGATTTGATGCATGCATGCAAGTTAAGGACAGTCCATTAAAGTGTTTAAATGTGACTACTTGAACTTGTTCATATTTCATAGACAAAAGTTGTTTATGAACGGACTTAAAAAGAAGACTTAGACTAAAATTAGTAGCCGAATTGTCTAGGTTAATGAACCCCTAGGTAGAAAATTTAGTGGAGGTACTTAGGGCATTTGTTGTTTCATTTAAACCTTTCACGTTTCTTCTATATATTGTCCACATTGTGAGATCTAACCTCGGCCTCGTGGCACCCTGGGAGTGTCCTTCTAAAGGATGGTGTTTGGGTAAGTAAATATCAAGGTGGATTGAGAGAGAATTCATAGCAAGTAGGAGCGGGAAGTGCGATAGCATATTCCATGGTCTCCCTCGTTGGATTGAATAAAGTTTCTATGCATCGCTTCGTGACACCCTGGGAGTGTCCCCCTATAGGATGGTAGTTTTGCGCGTTTCTTTATTTGATCTCCTGAAAGAGGATAAGGTTACTTAGTCTCTTGTCCTAATCATCTTCATGCCTACAGTGGGCTCATTAGGGCGGGACTCTGACACCGAAAGCGATGGGTCACACTTACGCGAAACTGTTAAAGGTTAACAGTTCTGGACCAAATAAATGGTGGCTGTTAGATTCAGTTCCAAGAGTTGGTTCTACCTAATGGTTGAAAAGGTCTCATCCCAGTAAAGGGGCATCTGATTACCCCACCAGTGACGTTTGTCCTGCCTTGCTGGGGTATCATTGCAAAATAGAAGTATATTACTTAGGGTACTTGAAACTGTTTTGCAAAATTAATTGGTCAAAATGTGGTTTAACAAAATATTACAAAAGTTTTGTTTGTTTTTCAGCAACAAGTTTTGAAAATGGCTACAACCACTTTAGCATTGCTTAGCGCCGAGAAACTAACTGGCGATATTTTTTCAATATGGAAACACATGATCACGACAATTTTAATCATTGAGGATCTCATATTTGCTCTTATGGAGGCCTGTCCTCCTATTCCAACTCCGAATGTCGCTCAAAATGTTCGCGTGGCATACAAGTGATGGACACGGACAAATGAGAAGTTTCGAGCTTATATCTTGGCAAGTCTTAATGACGTCTTGGCCAAGAAGCATGACCCCATGGTCTCAGCACGTGAGATCATGGAGTCCCTGCAGGGGATGTTTGGACAACCATTTAAACAACTCAAGCATGAGGCTCTTTAGTATATATTCAACTTCAAAATGGAAGAAGGCACCTCTGTTCGTGAACATGTGCTTAACATCACTTAAATATGGCAGAGCTAAATGGGTCTACTATCGATGCGGACAGCCAGGTTAGCATAATCTTGCATTCTTTGCTAGAGAGTTTCCTGCACTTTGTTAGTAGTGTGATTCTTAACAAAGTGAAATACACCATTACAACTCTCCTCAACGAGTTGCAGACCTACCAATCTTTACTAAAAAGTAAGGAGAGGAAAAAGGTTGAGGCAAATGTTGCTTCATCTTCAAGGACGTTCCATAAAGGTTCGACCTCAGGAACTAAGTTGCACCTTCTACTTCTAACTCTGCAAAGGGGAAGAAGAAGAAGGGTGGTAAGGGGAAAGGGAAGGCACCTTTTAATCCGCCACCTGTTGCCTCAAGAAGGTGTCCGCCGCTGGTTGAAAAGGGAAAATGTTTCCACTACAATCAGAACGGACACTGGAAGAGGAATTGTCCTCACTGGCTGAAGGAAAGAAGACTGCCAAGGCTAAGGCCAAGGCAGATAAAGGTAAATATGATTTACTTGTACTTAAAACTTGTTTAGTGGAGATTGATGATTCTGTCTGGATAATTGATTCGGGTGCCACTAATCACGTTTGTTCTTTTTTTCAGGGATTAGATCCTGGCAACAGCTGAAGGCTGGTAAGGTGACGATCCGAGTAGGCACCGGGCACATCGTCTCAACTGTGGTAGTGGGAGGGATCCAATTATCTCTATAGAATATGTTTCTAGTTTTAAATTGATGGAACACGAGACATACGCAGTGGAAAAAGGACCTAATTACACTCTAATTGCTTTTAATTTAAAGGAAAAAACATACAATTGAAGGAAAAAACAGTAAATTAGAAAATTACCTTTGAAGCTCTCAAAAACCGCTTTTCCACGTTGAATCTCAACCCGAATTCTTCTGGACCACCCCTAAAGTTGACCTACTATCCTCTGGACTCAGAACCGGATTGTGGGATCCAGTGGATGAAGAAACTGAGAGAGAAAAAGAGATGGAAAAATAAATGGATCATTGGGTTGGGTTTTGGGTTATGAATTTTCCTCAAACTAGTGTTTTTTTCAGCCCAAATTTGAAAACAATTTTGGTAAAATTGTCAAAAGTTTTTCATCCATAATTAAAAGCCCAATTTATAGAAAAAAGCTATACAACAATTGCATGAAACAAATCCATAAAAACTCAACACCTATTATCCACTATCTTAGTGGGCTTAATGTCTCCACTATAAGCCAACACCTAGCCCACTATTTTGTTAGTGGAATTATCCAACAAAAGATTGGATTTTCCCACTAACTTTGTTCAAAGGGCAAAATAGTCATTTGGTCAAAGTCAAACTTTGCCTGAAAAGTCAATATTTTGACTTTTTATAATTTTTTTCATGTTGACTAATTTTGACCTCCCGAGCATGAATCCGCATTCATTTTCTCGAAAGTCAAATCATATTTGAATATATGGTCGGTCAAAGTTTGACCATTATTTCCGAGCTTCTGAATATGAACATATTCATATTCTTGATATTTAAATCACATTTAAATATTAAAGCTGTATCTCTAAACTGTAAAATCGACCACTATATCACATATACTTGTCGGTTTCTCTCTCTTCACCTAATTCGAACAATTCGAATTATTCTATCATACTGTTCTAAGTTTATTCCATATAAGCTAGTAGGGGAACCTAATGGACTTATAGATCATGGGCTCCAACGATCCGAGATTAGCTGGCTAAAACTCTTTTAGACGGAGCTAATCAACATCCGTTAACTAATGGATCATTCCACTATAGTCTCGTAGTTGCACTCCCATCACTATAGATATATTTGTGTCCATTTGATATAACCATGATTAGTAAGCTAATCCTTCACAGGTTGTTCGTAAACTCGGCTGGGTCATAAAAACCGTTTTACCCCTAAGACTACATCTTGTTCCTTAAGTTCCACTGATCCTTTAATAAATAATTGGTTTATGGTCCAACCTATAAACCAAACCCCTCTCGAGCCAAGGAGAGGATAGGCCCCTTATTCAAGACCTGGATTCAGTACTAAAGGGAACAACCTATCTACTATCCATATAACAGGTAGGAGTGAACTCTGTCTTACACCCTATGTTCCTAGCTATCCATTTGATCTTACCCCTGAAATTGCAGGCTTATTGGGCCAGCGATAATGAGCTGCCCTCACCTATGCAGATCTAAGGATAATTCCGAGTGAACAGGAGTTTATAGTTAGCTCAGGATTAAGATTAAATTACCTAGGTCATCAATTAACGAAATGGTCAGTTTTATACATAAAATGGCATTTAGAACGTAAAAAGTGACTATTTCATGGTTCAGTCTTATGTAAACTCTTCACATAGGATACCCCCACTTTCATGTCTCCACATGAACGATTCAAGATCACATCGTTTGTACTAACTACGAAGTGGGCCGCATCCATAGTGTCCCCAGAATGGTGCCCAACCTTATTCATATACTATAGACCATTTTGGCTATATATTTGAACTTGATCCACATTTATATCACTACATAAAGTTCAAACTACATTAAATAGCCTTAGGACTTTAGTTTATTGGATTCAAGATTACAATTTCAACAACAATTTTATCGATAAAACAGAATATGTTTATTAATTTACAAACTACGAGTTTTAGGACATAAAATCCAACATAAATGATGTATATATTATTCCTGAACTTAAGAGGAACCTTATTTCTACAAAGTGCTTGTTGCAATATAAATATACACTTAAATGTGGATAAAATGTTTATTCATAAAGATGATGTTAATATTTGCACAGCGTATCTAGAAAGTAACTTGAGTTAGCCATAAGTTCCCTCCATAACATAGAGTTATTTAAAACTATCGTAACTCAATCTAAACGTCAACGAATTTTTCCAAAAAGAAAATGCCTAACTTTGGCACCTTCGATTACGGCACATCAATCTCAATAGGATTGAGAGATTGGTGAAGAATGGACTTTTAAGTGAGTTAGAAGAAAATTCTTTACCGGTGTGCGAATCTTGCCTTGAGGGTAAGATGACTAAAAGACCCTTTACTGGAAAAGGTTATCAAGCCAAAGATCTTCTGTAGTTAGTACATTCTGACTTTTGTGGTCCTATGAATGTGCGAGCCCGAGGTGGCTATGAGTATTTTATCAGTTTTACTAATGATTACTCTAGGTATGGGTATGTTTATCTTATGAAACGGAAGTCTGAATCCTTTGAAAAGTTCAAAGAGTTCAAGGCTGAAATTGAAAACACATTGGATAGACAGATTAAAATACTTCAATTGGATCGAGGTGGAGAGTTTTCGAACTCGACATTCCAGGACTATTTGATAGAACATGGAATCGTTTCCCAACTCTCAGCACCGGGTACACCTTAGCAAAATGGTGTAGTAGAGATGAGAAATAAAACCTTGTTGGACATGGTTCATTCAATGATGAGTTACGCTTATTTACCAAACTCGTTTTGGGGTTTCGCAATGGAGACTGTGGTATACATTCTCCACTGTGTTCCTTCTAAGAGTGTTGCGAGAACACCTATAGAGTTGTGGAATGGGCGTAAAGCTAGTTTACATCACTTTCGCATTTGAGGTTGCCTTACACATGTGCTTGAGGCAAATCCCAAGAAGTTAGAACCACAGTCGAGGTTATGCCTCTTTGTAGTCTACCCCAAAGGTACATAAGGGGGTTATTTTTATGATCTGTCGAAAAATAGGGTGTTTGTTTCCACGAACGCTACTTTCGTGGAGGAGGATCATATTAGGGAGCATAGTACATTTAGTAAAGTCGTGTTGCATGAGCTTTCCAATGAAACTACTGAAACTTCAACAAGAGTTGTTGAAGAGCCTACTTCATTAGTAAGAGTTGTTGATAGTAGTTCATCTAGCAGGTCGAATCCACCTCAAGAGTTGAGGGAACCTCGACGTAGTGGGAGGGTTATGAACCCACCTATTTACTATCTGGGTTTCATGGAAATCCATGCTATGGTAGCAGATGGCAACGTTAAGGATTCATTGTCATATCAGAAGGCAATGAAGGATGTAGACCAAGATGAATGGGTCAAGGCCATGGATCTCAAGATGGAGTCGATGTACTTCAACTCAATATGGGATCTTGTAGATCAACCTGATGGGGTAAGACCTATAGGTCGTAAATAGATCTTCAAGCGCAAACGGGGTGCTGATGGGAAGGTGTAGACCTTCAAGGCTCGACTTGTGGCAAAGGGTTATATCCAGGTAGATGGAGTCGACTATGAGGAGACTTTCTCGCCTATTGCCATGTTAAAGTCGATCTGCATCCTCATGTCCATTATAGCTTATTATAATTATGAGATCTAGCAAATGGACGTCAAGACGGCATTTCTAAATGACAATCTTAAGGAGACCATTTATATGGTGCAACCCGAGAGATTCATAACCCAAGGTCAAGAGCAAAAAATTTGCAAGCTGAATCGGTCCATTTATGGGCTGAAACAAGCGTCTAGATCTTAGAACATACGGTTTGATACTGCGATCAAGTTGTATGGCTTTGACCAGAACGTTGATGAACCTTGTGTCTACAAGAAGATCATCAACGCTTCAATAGTTTTTTTAGTGTTGTATATAGACGATATACTACTCATTGAAAATGATGTAGGTCTACTGACTGCAGTTAAGAACTGGCAAGCGACCAAATTCCAAATGAAAGATTTGGGAAAGGGTCAGTTTGTTCTGGGTACACAGATCTTTTGGGATCGTAAGAACAAAGTGATAGCACTGACTTAGGCATCGTACATTGACAAGATGTTGCTCAAGTACTCGATGTAGGACTCCAAGAGGGGCCTACTACCATTCAGGCATGGAGTCACTTTGTCTAAGGACATGTGTCCTAAGACGCCTCAAGAGGTTGCAGAGATGAAATGGGTCCCATATGCGTCTGCTGTTGACAGATTGATGTACACGATGCTCTGTACTCAACCAAACATCTGCTACGTTATGGGCATAGTCAGTAGGTATCAGTCTAACTTAGGTCAGGGCCACTGAACCATAGTAAAGAACATCCTCAAGTATCTTCGGAGAACGAGGGACCATATGCTCGTGTATGGATTTAGGGATTTGATCCTTACTAAATACATGAATTCTAACTTTTAGACTGATAGAGACTCTCACAAGAACACTTCAGGTTCAATCTTTACTCTTAACGAAGGAGTTATAGTGTGGTGAAGCACTAAGCAAAGGTGCATCGCCGGCTCCACTATGGTGGCGGAATATGTAGTGGCTTCCGAAGCTGCTAAGAAGGTAGTCTGGCTCAAGAAGTTCTTGACAGAACTGAAAGTTGTTTTAGATATGTCCAGGCCCATTACACTCTATTGTGGCAATAGCGGGGCTGTAGCGAACTCCAAGGAGCCTAAGAGTCACAGGTGCGACAAAACATATAGAGTGGAAGTATCATCTGATCCGAGGGGACGTGATCGTCACGAAGATCACTTCGGAACACAATGTTGCTGACCCATTTACGAAGGCTTTCACGGCTACAATGTTTGAAGGTTACCTTCAGAGCTTGGGTCCATAGGATCGCCCACGGTTAGACTAGGAAAAGTGGGAGATTTTCTTGTACTCGGCTTTTATGCCCTAGTTTATTGCTTTGTACTAGTTTTTGTACACCCCACTTCGCTTTAGGACAAGTGAGAGATTGTTGGAGTTGATACCCTAAAGTCTCGTGTCCTGTAGTTTGTATGAATGCTTGTGATGTATAATATATGATATTTTACTTCACTTCTTGATTTTGTTCAGTTGAATGTTTTATTTGCTTTACCACAAACTAATATACCTAAAATCCCTGGTTATCTTTATGTAACTTAAGCATGTATATATTGACATACAAGTAGATCATGTCTTAAGTGATAACCAAAATGGTCTGTAGTATATGAATATAGAAGGGAAACCTTATCCTAGTAACGCTACGGATGTGGTCCACTTTGTGGAATGGTCATAAGTGTTGTGACTTGTCACAGATGGTCTGATCTTGATCATTCGTGTAGGGGACATGCAAGCGGGGGCGTCCTCTAAAGAGTTTATATAAGATCTAACCACAAAGTGTTAATGTCTCGTTATATAACACCGTTCATAACAGAGACTTCACTTTATTAGGATGACCATAGGTAAAATGACCTCAATCCTGAGTGAGTTGGGATCTCCTACTATTGAAGGCGGTTCTTTGATTTGCATGGGTGCGAATGGCCATGTCTCTGACTTAAACCTACCACTTTGGGGATTCGTCTGCTTTAGGAGCTGGAAACTGAGTTACACAAGATGGAATTCACTTTTTCCCCGATGCAGGTGCAAGTAGATAGATAGCTCTGTTAAGGGCTAATTCGAGGGCATGAATGATGTAGCGCCACACATCTTCTCTTTGCCCAAGAGGTGTTCACACATAGTTGGACTATGTTGTATTATTCATTAGAGGAATCAGTGGTACTTAAGGAGTAAGATGTAACTATAGGGGCAAAATGATAAATTAGCCCAGCTGTACTTACGAGCATCTATGAAGGGTCGTCGTACTCATGATTGGTTATATTCGATGGACACAAAAATATATTTGGGTAAGAAAAGTTCAGTTGTTGGTCTTTAGTGGAATGCCTTGCAGTTAACGGATGGTGGATCTCATGGCTAAAGAGTTTAGTCAGTTATTCACGTACCGTTGAAGCTTCGAGCTATAGGTTCATAAGGTCCCTTGGTAGCTTGGATAAAATTGAGAATCAATTTTTGGGTCAGTTTGAAATGTTCAAATTGAAAAGAGGGAGTTCGATTATATATGATATAATTTAACTAGTTAATTATATATGATATGATTAACTAAATGTATGAGATACATTATTTTGGAGGAAAATAGATATAAATATGATTTATATCAAGTAGAGGAGAAAATACTATAGTAGATATATTATATGAAACTATAGGTTAAGAATATAATATAATTATATTCATTATTTAATTAATTAGGCGGTTATGAGATAATTGGCTGAGAATTTCTCCAGAATCATGCGAAAGTGGGAAGTTTGAATTCAGTTCTTGTAATTGAAAAAGAAAATGAAAATTGTTTTCATTTTGTAAGACATGCAAAAAAATCGCTCACAGTATGAATCCATACGATCACTTAGTGTTGAGAGCCTATGCGGTAGTGCCCATTGTCCTAAACAATCGCACACCCGCACACTAAACGATCACCCACAATTTCTAAACGATCGCTTAGCATGCCGAGCGGACCTAAACGAGCTAAACATACACAATTGTGTGCCTTTTTCTAAATGACAGGCACCGACTATAGGATAGTCTTCTACTATCTCCCACTTTCTTGTTCGTACTACACGATCATCTTTTCCTCCTCCCTCTACCAATTCCATCAAAGTTCACCCTTTGGATTCTCACTCCAAGAATATTGAGGGCTTTGAGTGGTGGTGGCGTCCCCGGTTGCTATTGGTTCGTGAGCTACTAATCGTGTAGATGACCGTGGTGCTGTTAGGCGACTGTTTGCTAAGCAATAAGAAGCATAGAGGAATTCATTTCCGCTGGACTAACTTCGATTGAAGATAGTCTTCAGCTGGTACGTTTACTTAGTTTTTTATATTTTATTTGTTAAAGCATGCTAGTAATTAGTGTTATAATGCATATCTATTTATTAGAATGTATATTTGGTAATTCTGTCACAATGAAATCGGAAAGATCCACTTCCGCTCATGGATTCTCTTGTATTAGAGATCCTTCAGTTGCTACTACCTCTGATGTGGTACCATCCAATCTTTTGAGTATTCAGATCAGTGACCTTCAGGACTTGCTGAAACAAGTGTTATCTTCCAATTCTCCTGCCTTTGCTATCACACCAGGTACATCTTAGCTTCTTGATTCATCCTGTTGTAATCACATGACCTCGAATATGGCCTTGTTGACTTCCTCCACCCCTTTAAAATCCATGCCTCTGGTATATTCTGCTGACGGTAACCACATGCCTATTTCACATATTAGGACTATTAGTACACCGAGTATTAGCCTATCCATTAGTTATCTGTTAGGATACTGATTCTTGAAAGACGTTATTGACATAACAAGTTGGTTCAATCTTCTGGAATAGCAATTAGATGGTGAACGAATTCTTTGTTAAACGATATAAGTGAAATAAAGTCTAGACGATCGCTTAACAAATTCCCAATGATCGTTTACAAAACTCTATATAATCGCTTACAATCTCTACATGATCGCTGAGTAAAATTAGACGATCGCTCACAAAATACCCCACGATCACTTACATGGTACTACACAATTGCTTACAAAATATTACACTATCGCTTATAAAATATTACACGATCGCATAGTAGGTTCTATACAATCGCATACCAAATGTTATACGATCGCCTACCAAATGCTATATGATCGCCTACCAAATGCTATATGATCGTTACAAAATGCTACACGATCATTTAGTAGAAGTAGACGATGAGCGACACACACCGATGAATTCTACATGATAGAGACTTCCGAACACCCACTCCTGAGAGCTCTCCTTCTTCACTCCTGATATCCAGATTTCACTCATTCCTTTCCGGTTTCTCTCCTCCTTTTAAACCTCAACTTCTCTCAATAGAACTGAAAGTAATCCTTAACCAATTCAACAACTTCCCCTTATCTCTTTTATTATTTCTTTTTTGATATTGCAACATAATTAGAAACCTATCATTACCTTCCCCATCCACTTTTACCTTGTCCTCAAGGTAAATTTCTATTTGTCCAACTACCTTCTTAGCAGTCTTCTTCATTTTCTTTTAAGCCGCCCTCAAATGCTTCTGAAGTACTCACAGAGTAGCATCCCATGTTTTCATCGTACATTTTAGACTAACCTCTGGCTTTGTCAGACTTGGATTCTCTTGCAGAGTAATCTTCCGATCCTTATGAACAAATGATATGTTAGGTTCTGCCAATCTACCTTAGTTTTTCCCAAAGAATGAAGCCATTGCATCCCCAAAATCCCATCAACACTTCCAAACTCCAATGGTAAGACACTATCACACACTCTCCAATCTCCCAGCCTCATTTCCACATTTTCACATATTCCTTTTCCTCGCAAAGCAGTTCCTAATCCCAAAACTATTATGTAATTGGTTGCGTCTGTGATGTCCAACTGCAGACGATTCGCTAGACCCTCTGATATGAAGTTATATGTAGCTCCATAGTCTATCAACACCACCATCGATTCTTCTTTGATATCCCCTTTAATCTTCATTGTCTATAGGTTCGTCAATCCCACCTTGCTTCATCGTCTTCATACAACTCCCATTCCTCACCGAACGATTGCTCTACAAGCAATCTCAATTTTCTCAACTCTCGCCCTTTGCACCGATGCCCAATAGTATACTTTTTGTCGCACCGAAAACAGAGTCCTTTTTCTCTCTTCGACTGAAATTCAGCATCTGTTAACCTTCTTGCCAGAATTCCTCTCCGGTTATCATTGTTTGATGTCTCTTGCAACATGATTGCCCTCATCGAAAATGATTCTCTGGTCTTCCCTCCCTCTTTTGGTTCACTTCCACATACTGTCTTACTTATATTTTCTATATTGAATTTCGAAGAGTTCAAATGGATCTTACCTCCGTATGTTCGCGCTCATCCCACTTCGACCCGTGCATTTTCTCTATCTTCCACATGTTGTGCCAACAACATCATTTGCGCTAACCTAGTGGGATTCCAACACTCAATTCAGCCTTTATCCATGGTGTCAAACCGTTCATGAATGTCTCCTCAAGAACTTCGTTCAGCAGATGAGGCAACGACACTACTAACTTATCGAAAAGATTTTGATATGCCACCACCGTCATTTCTTGTTTAATAGCCAAGAATCTTCCACAGATCGATCCATCTCTTAAAGATTGGAAGCACACTAACATCCTTTACTTCAAGTCTTCCCAGTCTTTGAACGACTCTCTTCCTTCCTTCTGCCAGTACTAATCTAATGTGGTACCGTCGAAACTCACAACCGCCACTATCATCTTCTCAGATTTAGTCAATTTATGAATTTGAAAATAGTAGTCTGCTCTGAATAACCATACGTCTAGATCGCTTCCACTAAACACCGGCATTTCTACTTTTTTGAATTTACTTCGGTCGCAAATCACGTCTTCTCTGCCAGCTTTCACCAAACTATTTGCTCCACACTCATTATGAGTATTCGTTCTTTCTGCCTCTTTCATCACCTTTGTCTTTCCCTGGGCCATTTTCATAACATAAGAGATGAGCATTTATTGATGTTTCTCTGCCAGCAATCCTAATCTCTCAATGCTCTTTGCTAATGACGCCAAATTATCCTCTATGGTTGGCTGTTCAATATTTCGTCACTAAATCCAAAGATCTCTTGTTCTAGTAACTCCAATTTCTCTTCAAGACATTTCTGAACCATGCTTGCCCAAGTGGATGCTCAGATACCAATTTGTTAGGATACTAATTCTTGAAAGACTTTATTGACGTAACAAGTTAGTTCTTCCGGAATAGCAATTAGACGATGAACGAATTCTTTATTAAATGATATGAGTCAAACAGATTCTAGACAATCGCTTGAAAAATTCCCAACGATTGTTTACAAAACAATATATGATTGCTTACAGTCTCGACACAATCGCTAAGTAACACTAGACGATTGCTCATAAAACACCCCGTAATCGCTTACAGGGTACTACACAATCGCTTACAAAATATTACATGATGGCTTAGTAGGTTCTATACGATCGCCTACCAGATGCTATATGATCGCCTACCAAATGCTACACGATCACTGAACTCTGCTACACGATCACGTAGTAGAAGTAGACGTGAGTGGCACACTACGATGAATTCTACACGACAGAGACTTTTGAACTCCCACTTTCGAGAGCTCTCCTTCCTCATTCCTGATATTCAGATTTCACTTCTTCCCTTCTGGTTTCTCTCCTCCTTTTAAATCTCAACTTCTCCCAACAGAACTGAAAGTAATCCTTAATCGATTCAACCGCCAACTTTCCCTTATCTCTTCTATTCTTTCTTTTTTGATATTGCAACATAATTGGAGGCCTATCATTATCATGTCCCGAACTTGATCTTTAATCTTGTCTCTGTTGGACAATTGTGTGACCTGGGACTAATTGTTCTCTTTTTCTTTCATGGTTGTCAAGTTCAGGATCTGCGGATAGGTAAGATGGTTGGTACGGGTCGCAAGGTGGGAAGATTATTTGAGCTCACGTCTTTTTAGCCTCCTCTCCTGCAATTTGCTTTTGCAACTGTCCTAGATACCAACACATATTAGTGGTACCTTCATCTTGGTCATGCGTCATCTAACAAACTTCGTAGTCTAATTTCTGTTGGTACCTTGAGTAATGTTTCTCAATTCCCTTCGTTTGATTGTTTACATTGCAAACTGGCAAAATAGCCTGCTCTGTCCTTTCCTACTTCAGCTTCTCTATGTGATAAACCATTTTGTCTTATTCATTCCGATATTTGGGACTTGCTTCTACCATTACAATAAATTGTTATCGGTATTTTATATTATTCACTAATGACTATTCTCGTTTTATTTTGGATATATTTTCTTAGGAATCGTTCCTCTTTACTCCAAGTTCACTTTGAATTTGCTAAAATGATTCTGAGCTCGATCAATCTTCTCCTTCTACTGCACTCTCAGATCTACCGTCTGTCCATGATGCTGATCATGACCCTGCACCTGTTCGTCGATCTGCCCAGGTAAGAGAAACTACTCATTATCTACAAGACTATCATTATTTTTCCACTACTATGTCCTTAGTTGAACCACAGTCCTATCGTAAGACTTGTTTTAACCCTCTTTGGCAGCAAGCTATGGATGAGAAACTTTAGGCTTTAGAAAAGACTCACGCTTAAGAGTATGTTGATCTACCGCTTGGCAAGAAATCTATTGAATGTAGGTGGATCTATAAAATCAAGACTTGTTCTGATGGATCTATCGAACCCTATAAGGCTCGTCTGATGGCCAAAAGGTATTCATAGGAATATGGTATTGACTATGACGAAACATTCACTCCAATTGCATAAATGACTTTTGTCTGGAGTCTATTAGCTGTAGCAGCTGCCAAGCAGTGGCCCCTTCTTCAAATGGATGTTAAGAATAATTTCCTCAATGGCACATGTTTGAAGAAGTCTATATGCAGCCACCACCTGGCGTCTACTCTCCACCAAAAAAGGTATGTCTTCTTTATTGAGCATTATATGGGCTCAAATAAGCTCCTCGTGCCTGGTTTGCAACCTTTCTACTTTTACCCAGCTTGGGTTTACCTCTAGCACTCATGACTCTGCCCTGTTTACTAGAAAAACTTCCTATAGAATTTTTCTCCTCCTGTTATATGTGGATGATTTGATCATTACTGGTGATGATCCTCAAGTTATTTCAGATCTTCAACGCTATCTAGGAGAACATTTTGAGATGAAAGATTTGGGACCGCTCAGTTACTTCCTTGGTCTTCAGGTTTCATCCTGCTCTTATGGATACTACCTATCTCAAGCAAAGTATGCCTAAGATCTTTTAGCTCGTTCGGGTATCACTGATTCTGCCACAGCACCAACATCGTTAGATTCCAATGTTCGTATGACCTCTTTTGATGGTGTTCCCCTCTAGGATCTAATACTATATAGACAACCGGTCGACAACCTTATCTACTTAACAATAACTCGTCCAGACATAACTTATGTGGTTCATGTTGTCAGCCAATTCATGTCCACTCCCTGCACTATTCATTTCATAGTTGTTCTTCGTATTCTGCATTATGTTAAAGGTACACTGGCACATGGACTTCAATTCTCCTCTAAATCCTCTTTGGTTCTATCTAGGTATTCTGATGTTAATTGGGCATGCGATCCTACGGATAGATGATCCACCACATGTTAATACTTTTATTTGGGTGATTCTCTTATCTCTTGGCGGAGTAAGAAACAAAAGGTTATATCTCGATCTAGCACTGAATCGGAGAATCGTGCCCTTGCTGATGCAACTTTCGAGGTCTTATTGTTGCATTGGCTCTTGGTTGAGATGGGGGCTCCTCAAAATTCTGCCACTATTCTTCATTGTGACAATCATAGTGTCATTCATATAGCACATAATGATGTGTTTCATGAATGGACAAAGCACATTGAGACTGACTGCCACTTTTTCTGCCATCATTTTTCAGAATTCTACTCTATGCCTTCAATCCATACCTACAACCGAGCAATGGGCCGACATCTTCACCAAAGCCCTCCCCTCTGCCTGCTTTCTTCAGCTACTGTGCAAACTTAAGTTAGTCTCTACCCTTTCACCTTGAGTTTGAGAGGGGGATGTTAAATTATAAAAATTGTTAGGATTTCCATATGTGAGGTTGAGTTTTGTTAGGAGATCTGTTAAGCTATTGTTGGTTATTGTATCTTTATTTATACCTGTATTTTACTGTCATATGAAATACATACAGAAATCATTCATTCAAAGTCTCATTTTCTACAATAATGATAATAAACACAAAAAAAAAAAAAAAAAAAAAACGAAAAAACCATAAAGTTCCATCTTTTCCTTTGCTTCCTACCACCAGCCGCTCCACCCCTAAAACCTCAGACAATATATCCATATATATATACAAAAACAAATATTATAACTCCTCAAATAAGTAGCGACAAATTTAACATACTCACCCACCAAATAAAAAAGTAACAAGTGAAACATCAATCCATATTTTTAATGTTTTTTTTACACAGTTAAATTCATCTAATAATATCCAACATTTTGATAATCTAAATAAAAAATTTCATCTAATAATATCCAACATTTTGATAATTCACACTTTAAATTATTAAATTTTTTTAAAGTGCTTATAAAAAATTAATTTTGTTTAGAAATAATTTATTATTTTTAAAAACTATTCCAAACACTTCATGAGTCTTTATATTATGGAAAGTGTTACTACATGTGTGATTCATACAAGAATGGAGTAGTTCTTGGTTTGTGATCCAAACTTTACGAAAAGGGAACTTGGAATGATTCACTTAGACAAAGAAAATAATTTAACAACAAATGATTGCATTATCTAAAAAATGGAACTTCTTTTATTTTATTCTTGCATATTACCCATTTTATTACTTTTTGTTGAGTCTATTACTGACCTTTTGTCTAGGTAAATTTTGTAAATTTTATCTCCAAACTAGATTCTTGGATGTAATCTTTCTTTTTTTTTTTCCTTGGAAAATTGCCGAAATAATATAAATATGAAAATTAAAGAAAAACTAACTAAAATAATTAATATGAATATGAAAATAAAAAGACCTATATATATATTTTAAATCTTCATAAAAACGTTAGTTTCAAGCTTTCTAAAAAATAAATTTAATTAATTCACAAATTTACCACCAAATAATTTTGCCATAATTCATAAATTTTGATCAAAACAAAAAATTGAGCTATATTGTTGTCTTTATTTGAAATTAATTTCATCGTACATATATTTTACAATTCATTGAACGCAAGTGGGACCTTTTTTAACCATATTTAGAGAGAACTTAATAAAATGTTAAAATTGCAACCTTTTTAAAAGAAGGGTAAATATAAATTTATACCTCTAAATTTTGGAATTTGTATCAATTTAAACCCTAAATTTTAAGAGATGTATCAATTTTAATCCTTAACTTTGGGACTTGTATTAATTTAAATTCCAAACTAATAATTCTATCAATTTAAATCATGAACATCAATTTAAACCTTGAACTTCCATAAATATAACAATTTAAACCATGAACTTTCACAAGTGTATCTAAATAAAACATAATAGAAGGTCTGTGTTGATACAATTATAAAATTCATGGTTTAAATTGATACACTTATAAAAGTTTAGGGTCTAAATTGATACAATTATTAGTTAATTTAAATTGATACAACCCCAAAGTTGAAGGTTTAAATCGATATAATTATAAATTTAGGGTCTAAATTGATATAACACTCAAAGTTCAGAGGTATAAATTAATATTTGCCCTTAGAAGTCTAAGATAAAATTGGATGAAATGGAAAGTTTATTGTGATTTTGTTTTTTTTTTAAAAAAAAAAAAAATTGGACATATTTATCGGTCAAAATTGATTTCCTTTTTTCTTTTAAATTACACTGTTCTTAAATATTAACATTGGCCGATGATAAGTTACTTAGGAAAAGGAAATTAGAAATTTATTTCAACTACTAAGAATCAAACGTTTGCCCTTTCTTGTACAAAATAAAATAAACATTTTCCCTTTTTTAAGTATTATGTTAATTTAACTCTTTTTTTTAATCATTCCGAATTATACTTTTGAATAAGTTATCTTATCATCAACCCATCTTAGCATTATATTCATGATTAAATTATATATAATTATTCAAGTAAGGATATATGATAAAAAAATAATAATAATATATATAAACAACCAAAGTGAAAAAACACCGAAACACATCAACTACTCAAACGCACATTTAGCCAATAACTTATGTTCAATGATATGATATTAAATTTATCTTCACCTATTAATTTAAGGTTTTGGATTAATCGATCATTTAAAAGAATATCAGAATAAGTTGATTCCGAATGTGCGATGTTTTCTTTCTTAATTAATCTTGATTTTCATTTATCCAACATATTTAAAAGAAAAATGGTATAATTACCTACCTCCAATCTTCCATTAATCACCAAGATATTGCTTCTTTTCCTTTGCCGCACACCTTTTTTTCAAGAAAAAAAAAAAGGTTTTAACCAAATATTTTAATTAAAAATAAATAATTTAAGAAAAACGTAATGGCCACAGGAAAATAATAAATAACAATTTGAAAACAAATTTGAAGATTTGAGAGAGACAAAGATAGCAAATTTGTGTGATGTGGGGCCCCATTTGATGAAGTTAGTAACTATTTGATTATCAGGTTGTTCAGATCGATTTATTAATTTAAATAAAATATTCCTCCCAAAACAAATTAAATGAAATATAAATTCCCATTTATCTATTCTTATCAAAGGTCAAATCTTTTGCATCAACTTAATTAAAAATTTTAAGTCAACTAAACACCGTATTATAAAAAGATGGGGAAATTTTCCCTTTTACTTCTTTATAAATTTTTATTATGTCAAACTTTTGAATTTACTGTCTTAATAATCAATAGACCATTAAAAAGAGCATACTGAATGGATTTTTTTTTTAAATATTGTACTTTAAAAAATATTGTTGAAAAATGTATTATCAACCTCTAGAAATTCAATTCCTTGAACATATTGTAAAAACAAATCATTTAATTAAACCTATGTCACACTTTTACAAACTTTGTAAAAAAAAAAAAAAAAACATTTAATTAAACCAGTGTCATTCTTTTACTAACTTTTTTACATTAATGTTAGTCGTTTATGACTACATTGACTTTTGTGGACAAAGTGAATGTTTTATTTTTGACCATTCCTATGTTGTATCTTTTTTTTTTACAAACAAAAAAAACGTCCAAAATATATATTTAGATTTAGAAAAATAAGAGAAACTATTCACACAAAATAGAAAAATGAGGCTGATAGAAGTTTATCAGTGTCTATAAGCGATAAAGTCTATCATTGATATCATGTGGTAGACGCTGAGAGAATCTATCTGTGTTTTTTTTTATTTTTTACTATTTTTATAAATAGTTTGACATTTTTTTTACCTGTAAAAAAAATTTCCTTGGAAAATTTAGCGAAAATATGTTTTATGTTTTGCCATTAAACCAAAATCCCATAGTGTATGGATTAGTTTATATAATAAAGTTTTGACCTAGAGATTGGTTGAAGCTTAAATCATATTGTAAACCCATGTAATTATTATTATTTTTTTTAATAAGAGTAAAACCAAGTAAATCATCTCCCTTTGTTTATTTTAAAGGTAGAAATATGATGTTAAAGAAAAAAACAAATATTGAAAAAGAATATTTAATAGTTGTGAAGTCAAAATCTAAAGAATTAATATGTGAGAGAGAGTACTCCTACATATGATGATGAAAGGGCTAAGATTTGTAGTGGGATTTAAAACAATTTGAGGCACTCATTGGGACCCTATGATATATCATTTACCAACATTTGGGGCAACAACTTCATCATGGGATCTCCAAGAAAAATAATTGTTATTATAGTAAATCATCATGGGATCGACCTTATAAAGATTTTGCCCATATATCCCAAAACCCCTTCTCTACCCTCCCCTTACTTCATTCCCCCCACAAGAAAAAAGTTCTTTTTAACATATATAATTGTTTTAAAAACTTAACCTTTAATGTTAAGAAAGGTTTAGATCTATCTTTTTACAATGATTGTGTGGTCTAAAATTAAAATCAAAATACCAATCTTAACATAGAGTTGTTGGAAGGTTTATGTATAATTGAGCGGGGGTGCAGTCTGATAACAACCTCTTATTAAAGTAGAATCTGATGCGATGGAGGTTATCGAGCTTTTGAATAGGGAGTGGACTTTTCTTTTGTCGAGATTGAAATTCTCATTGAGGATATTCTTTTTGTTATGAACATTGTTAATACTGTTTAGTTTTTCTATATTCCTTGAAAGAAGAATAAATATATTCATGATATCACAGATTTGGCCTTCTCTCAAGGATGCTATTTGATATGGAAAGACGTTTTTCTAGGGGTGTTCATGGGTTGGATTGGGTTGGGTTGAAAGACTTTTTAGACCTAATCCAATTGTTCGGGTTGTAAATTTCTTCAATCCAAATAACTCTTATTAAAAAATGTACCCAACCCAACCCAACCCAACCATGAAATATTTGGGTTGGGTTTCGGATTAATCGGGTCATTTATTTAAAATTTTGTTCTAAAAAGAAACAAAACGTAAATATTTAAAAATCTAATTTAATTATTTTCATACATTGAATTATTGAATTAAGATTAACAACTCAATTTCAATTTATATAGTAAAAATTTTCTTTTTAAAGTACAAAGAAACTACTTTTAAGAGTTGTTGAAAAATAAATTATTCAAAAAATATTGGAATCAAATAAAATTAAAATCAATATATGTATAAATAATTGTGTTATAAGTAACAAAAAAAAAATATATTTTAAAGTTAATAATAAATTCGGGTTGGTTCGGATTGGTTTGAGTTATATTAGATGAATCCATGAAACAACCCAACCCATAAAATTTTCATTTATTTGAACCCAACTCAATCCTGAATTGGGTTGGGTTGATCGGTTTTTTCGGGTCATTAGGTTTTTGAACACCCCTACGTTTTTTCAAATGGTGATATTCCCCTCCTTGGTTAAAGGTTTTAGTTGTGTGTCGTCTGTTTTGCTTGCCTAAAAAAAAGTTGGAACATAGATTAGAATCTCTGACTTTTGGTTCGAAGGCATACATCCAACCTAGTTAAACTAGGTCTAAATTAGTCTTATGAGTTTATTTTGCTTTCCTAAGTTTTATAGTGTATTTGGGATAACTTTTGAAAAACAAAAAGTTGTAAAATATAATTTTTTTTGAAAAGAAAAATACTTAAACTAGGAAGTCTTTCAAATGCTACATACAATTAATAATAAAAAGTCTAAGAATGAAGTAAGGATTTTTCACTTAACTTTACATATCTATCCTTAGATTTCACTCCAAATCAGGTTCACTTGCTGTCATATAAAGTAGCAAATTAAACCATTAGTTGAACTGTTCTACTTACACACCTAAATATCATAACATTTTTTACACTTTCAACGATTCATACTCCATTCCTATGATGATTTTACTTTTACTTTCCTTTTTATTTCATTGAAAATTTCTTATGTTAACCTTTCTTTTATCCTTTATTAAAACTCTTTTAAAACTCTTGATTCTAGAACCCCCTTTTGTACAATGATCCTAGTGGATAAATATTCTTTGTTTTTGTTTATTGTTTTTTTTTATTCTTTTGGAGTTAAAAAAAAAAATCCTAGTTAAATTCAAGGTTTTAAATTTTCATTGATATATCCTACACATTATATATTATAAAAAAAAAAATGATAAAATATAATAAACATATTAAAATATCATGATTTAAACTTATTTGAAAAGGGTAAGATTCTTATCCATTCATTTAAATATACTAATGAACATTTTAATTTTAGTTTTAACATAAACATCCAACAATATTGTCTTTTTATTGATATTTTCATAAAAATTCCATATATTTGAGACCTTCACATTTTTAGACTTAAAGTAAATTAGAAAATATTGTTGAAATTTTATTATCATTTTAGCTTAAGATAAGTATAATTTTTTATTTTATTTTATTTTATTGGTTTAATAGTGAAAAACTAAATATAGAGACAATAAACAAACAAACATAACAAAAATCATTATCAAACCGGATTTTAGTTTGTGAATTGAGAAAAATGAATATAAAAAGAAAAAAATAAAATAAATGCAAAACTAAATTTAGAAAGTAGAAAACTAGGGCACCCAAATTGAGAATGCTCTTCATTTCAAAACAACAGGTTCAAATGAGAGAGAAACATAATAAAATAAAGAAATAATAAAATAAAATAAAAATTATTTCTTGAAAGTTCCTTTGTAAAAAATTTCACACAAACAAAAAGGATTTCCATTGGAATTTGTACACTGGGTCCCACTCCAATCTCTCCTCCTTTTTCTTTTTGTATGTGGTGAGTGGACCCCACACATCACTCTCACACGTGTCGAATTGCGATTCTTCGTTGAGTTCACACGCGTCGGCCACTTAACGGCTCCAGTTACACTTCGCATCAGCCTCAGGTAACTATCCTCTACATTCTGTTCCTTCGACTCTGCTCCAATCAAGCCCCAATTTTAGGAAACCAAAAGACCATAATACCCCTATCTTCCACGTGCTCAAATTTTGTTGGATTTCTTTTAACAGTTACATAATTCCGCCCGTACTTGATCACACCCAACTCTCTTTCAACTCCGTTTAAAAGATCAGCTTTGCCAGTTTTGTGCAACATTTTTCAGTTACTCAAAAAATCCCCATTTCCTCCCCACCTTTTTTCTTCCTCTTCTTCTCCAGAAAATTTGCAGTGATTCATCGGAAAACTGGATGATGGAGAGTACCGACTCATCGGCCAGTCCACAGCAGCCTAATTTGCCACCCGGGTTCCGATTTCACCCGACCGATGAAGAGCTGGTCGTTCACTATCTCAAAAAGAAAGCCAATTCTTCCCCTTTGCCCGTCGCCATCATCGCCGAGGTCGATCTCTACAAATTCGATCCCTGGGAGCTTCCTGGTACGACCTCAAACTTTTTAAATGCTTCGTAATTAATTAATTAATTAAATTTTCTAACCATGATTTTGTACAGCAAAGGCTACTTTTGGAGAACAGGAATGGTACTTTTTCAGTCCAAGGGAAAGGAAGTACCCGAACGGAGCACGGCCGAATCGAGCAGCAACATCCGGCTATTGGAAGGCGACAGGGACCGATAAGCCGGTGTTGGCTTCCGGTGGAAGTAATCAGAAAGTTGGGGTGAAGAAGGCGTTAGTATTCTACGGCGGAAAGCCGCCTAAAGGAATCAAAACCAATTGGATTATGCATGAATATAGATTGGCTGACAATAAGCCTAGCATCAATAAGCCTCCTGGCTATGATTTGGCCAACAAGAAAAACTCTTTGAAGGTAATCCAATAATCCTTCTTTACTATTCTTCATTTTTTTTACGCCATCAAATTCCTAACGTAGTCCGGATGCATGTATTTCTGGTGCAGTTTAGCAGTACCTAATATCGATGTGTCATGTAGTAATTTTTTAAAAAGTGGATGGAATCAATGTGTTTGAAAAAAATTTGTGTTGTTTTTTTTGTTGGTTAGCTTGATGATTGGGTATTATGCCGAATTTACAAGAAGAACAACTCCCATAGGCCAATGGATCAAGAAAGGGAAGATTCAATGGAAGATATGATGGGATCAATACCACAATCCTTGAAGCTAAATGAAGATCAATATCCAAAATTGGGTATTAATTACACAACATTGCTTGAAAATGACCAAAATTTGCTTCAAGGAATAGTGGCTACCAATAACAATGACACTACCAATTCAATAAAGCGTCCTGCCTCTCTCTTTTGGACTGAAGAAGAATATCATTCAGGCATTTCTTCAAACAAGAGATTGCATTTTGAAAACACTACCGATAATAATGGGGCTTCTACTTCTATTACAAGAACTCATAGTAATGACAATAATCTCCAAAATTCTACTTCCTCATTCACTACTCTACTCACCAACCTCCCACAAACGCCGCCGCCGCCTTTGCACCACCATGCCAGCCACTCCGTCCTTGCCTCCATTGGTGATGGCCTTTTCCGTCCTCCTTACCAAATCCCAGGAGCAAATTGGTATTCTTAGACAACTCAATCCAATTCAATCCAACTCGTATCGATAAATCAGGTAATTGATTTAGATTTTTAGGAATATTATTTGGATATATAGGGTATTGAGGTTTTAGTTTGGGAGTAGATAATTAGTGTTGGTATAGAGACATTTTCTTAGGTAAAGCCTTTAAAAAAATAAAAAAAAAATCTCTCTTTGATGACCATCTTCTTACCAATTTCAAAATTGAGGGCATAAATTAATATTTTCTACATAAGTATATAGATTTCATACTCATTTGAAAGGAGGCCAATGTATTCTCATAATTTTCTTTTCTTTTTTTTTTTCTTTTCTTTTTTGGGTTTGAAATAGAACAGTGGTAAACCCCCTTTTGTACAGAGTAGTTAATTATATGATCTATATTTATATGCATAATGTAAAATCTAAATTAAATTAAATGTACTGCTTCTATAGAACTTTAATTTGATGCAATTTTATAATTTTATTGTTCTGGTTTTTTGTCTCTCTCTCTCTAGATTCACGTGCAGATGCATGGTCCGACCTAGGTTTATTCATGTGAAATTGCCTACTTATTATAAACCCTAATGGGAAAGATATCTTATTTCTTTCCTAACAAATCTTCCTTTTTCCACCTCAACTTTTTTTTTTTTTTTTTTGTTGAAGTTCATATAATATTTATGAAAATATATCCGATTGATTTTTTTAAAACAATATATGAGGTGGAGATCGAACCATCGACATTTCTTTTTAAATAAAGATTAGAGAGATCAAGGGTGTACCAAGATATAATATTGAAATGGGGACTATTAAATCAAGGAAGGTTTGATTTGTATGGAAAATTTAATAGTCCCCATTTCAATATATAGATCTTGTTGTTAGTTTTTATGTTTTAAAAAAAATGAATTTAATTTTTTATTTTGGAAGGTTAAACAAGAGATGGGGGTGGGAAGGATGATTCTGACCTCTAGCTTATAAAAGAGATTGTTGATGTCTTGTTATGGTCAACTTGCCAAATTAATTAAATATGTGAAATCTACTTTTACTGTTTTACATTTCAAATATTTATTTTTCATTTTTTTTTAAAAAAAAAACACTTTTTAAGATGTTAGCCAAAATTTCAAAATTAGAAAGAAAAAAAATAATCCATAAAATTTTCATTTATTTGAATCCAACTCAATCTATTGGGTTGATAATCCAACCGAAACCATATCGATTGGATTGGATTGATCATTTTTTTTTTTTGGATCATTGAGTTTTTTCTTTTTAACACTGACGTTTTTAGTTTTAAAAATTTTACTTGGATTCTAAAAGCATTTTCTAAGACTAAAAAAAATTGCAAACATAATAAACATAATTTAAAATATAAAAACAAGTACAAAATCATTATCTAATAAGCCCCAAGCTTATTACCTCTTATTCATATCTTAAAATTTACTTTTAGGGAGAAAGTAATTAGAATTTCCACAATCAAATTACAACAAAAGTACATCAAAGATTTGGGTATGACCCAATTTAATTATATTTCCAAACAAAAATAAAATCAGATAAGATTTTGGAAGATCAATAGAACATTCATAGTGAATTAATTTTCCTTTTGCCTCTCCATACTCACAATTAGCCAACTTTAATAAAAATGGAAAATCAAATTTTCTCTAAATCCAAAACAAGGAAAAGTATCATTAAGTAGATATTTGAGTGTGGTTGTCATTTTCTTTTATTGCATTGATAAGATATAGCTATTAAGCATATTCCATGAGGTCACAAAGAAATTGACAAGAAGAAAGACTCTATGCCTCACAAGTTGCTTTTATTTTCTTTATTGTTTAAAAATATATTTAATATTTTTTTTAAAAAAAAATATTATAATAATAATTATTATTATTATTATTATTATTTTTTATGGCTAAATGGGACCATTCCCATAATTGTCTAAATAGGAATCATTATCTTAAAACTACCCCATATTTAATACCTCTTTTAATTGCATTCCATTTTGAAGAAAAAGTACAAAACAACTTTACAATGGTTTGAATTATTAGTGCTTAATTTTGGATTAGATATCAAAAGAAATTATGTATGTGATTGATACTTCCACTCTAAGCCTACCCATCAACCTCTAGGAGTTAATTAGCCTCATCTATTATATAATTTTTCTTTAAATATTGGAGATCCCACATAGATTTTTATAATTAATATTTATACAATATGAAATTATATAAATACATTCATTTTGGTGTAGAAATTAAGGGGTAAAGGAATTCAAGTGGATAAATGGTGTAACACCAAGAATTGAATGCTATAGTATATGAATTTCACAAGCTTGCATTAGCATGAGTAGATGTGCACCAAACATTTTTCTATCCTTTGAAAAGAACAAATTGAAGGGCATTGAGAGAAAGAGATAAAAGTTATAGCTTCAAAATGTTTGGAAAAAAATGTCCAAACTCAAACACAAAATGTTTAAATTTTAGCCAATAAGTATCAAACATGACCAAAAGAATAATTGTACTCACAAATGTTTTTTATCAAAACTACAAATCTCAATAATAATAATAATAATAATAATAATAATAATGAGGTCAAAAATAACTTTTGGCCTAAAAAATTTCATGTAGCCTAATATTTAGACTCTAAACTTTGTTGGGTAACAATTTAGTCCATATAATTATAATTTTGTAACGATTTAGTTTTTAAAATTTAATATTTAATAATTTAGTATTTATATTTTAAAATTTATAAATATTTAATACTGATAAATCAATAAACTAATTAAAGAAACAAATATGTTGATAAGTGACCTGATATGCTTATATGCTATAATGTCTAAATCATTAAATAACAAAAATCAACATTTGATTTTGATGAAACTTTTCACGGCATGAATTAAATTGTACAAAAATTGAAAGTATAAAAACTTAGAAATTATTACTTACTAATGTTCAAGGACTAGATTGTTACAAAATTAAAAGTAAGAAGATTAAATCATAACAAACAATAGTTTGAGAACTAAATTATTACATACCTCAACCAGAGTTTAGGGACCAAAAATGATTATCGACCTAGATTCTACCGCATTGATGATCAATAACTTCACTTAGTTTTTCTTTCTTGTTCTTGTTATTATTATTGGATTAAAAATCAATTTTAATCCCTAAACTTTAGTATGTAATGATTTAGACATTGTACTTTAAATTCGTAACAATTTTTTAAAATGACTATTGGGAAAACAATGTCAGGAGGTGCTCCGAAGTATCTCAACGAGGTTGGCACGAACCTAGCATCCTCATCATATCCTCATCTTAAAATTGGTAACGTTTAGTCTCTATGATGGACTAAAAGTGTGTTGCTCAAAATTACTATTGTTCCAAAGTTATTAGCCTGGTACAAGTTTCCAAGTATCGTCTTCTAAGGGTACGATTTATACAAAATTCTAAAAATGAAACAAAGATTTTTCTCATTAAATCAACTTTAGTCGTAACCGGTGTGAAAATAATTTTGAAGTGTTGTTTGTTTAGGATAATGATGTTAAAGAGAGATCAAACATATACTTATACCAAACAAAAAAAAAGAGATGCAGCCTATCATTGCAATTACAATCTTAATTAAAATTTAAACATGGTGAAGTAGATTCAACACTTACTCAACATTCCATGAAGTATCTCTAATGTGCTAAATCATTAAATTTGTATGTCTAAGACTAATATCAACTTAGTAAAATAAAAACACAATCCAGTGGTATAAAGGTTTATGAAGATGAAGTGGAAAATTATCTTTTTAGATTCTATAAAAAATGTGAAATTTTGTTTGGTTACAAAACTGATTTCTATAAAAAAAATAATAATAATAAAGGAATTTGATGTGATTCTCAGGCAATCATTTTCAGGTAAAGTTTTGGAACAATAATCTAATGACGTGTTTGGAATATTTTATGGTAAAAAATATACGTTTTAATTTAAACGTGTTTATTAAGTCATAAAAGAAAAATAAGCTAATGACAATAGGTAGCAGTTTTAAGGCTAATAATTAAATATATAACATTTTTAAAGAACTATAAATATGTAGCAATTTTCTCAAATTTTCTTATTTATTTACTGTACTTTTTTTTTTAACTTGACAACAAATATTACTGGGAAATTCTATCATCTAACCTCTATGTTTTTCTTCATCATGTTTTTAATTCTTGATTAACATTAGACGTTTTCTTCTCAATTTTGTCATGTTTTTCTTTCATTTTCATTACATGCCCAATTTCACACAACATTCTCTTTCTTTAATTATATTTTGTTTTCATTGACTTTTCTCTTTTTAACAAATTTTTTTCCTCTCTTTTGTTATTTTGTTGGTGTTTATCATTATTTTTTTAGCACAATAATTATGGAATTCAAACGTTTGACTTTTTAAAATAAAAATCTATGTCTTATACCAGCTGAACTATGCTCATGTTGGCTTCCATCATTGTAGATTTTTTCATGGTTTGAAGTCTATCAGTAATAGAAATCTATCACTAACATACTTTTAATTCACAACCTAAAACTATCAATGATAGACTATTATGACTAGAGATGCCCACGAGACGGGTGGGGTCGATGATGTCATTCTCCATCACGATGTCATTCACAACCTAAAACTATCACTAAATGTTACTGTTTTACATTTCTAATATTTATTTTTCATTTTTTTTTAAAAAAAAACACTTTTTTAAGATATTGATCAAAAAATTTCAAATTATGTTGCAAGAAAACAAAACAATCTTTGCAATTAAAAGAGTAACTTTTGGATTTGACCTGTAGATATTTTTAATTATTATTTAAAATGCTTCTAAAGAATGTAAGATATAAAAACATTTTAAGGGGAAAAAAAGTAGCGCTTAAGCTAGAAGGTGTGCGAACTATATAACACACTTGTAAGCATCAACGGTACAAAATGTATAAGAAATACAAATATGTATACGACAAGATATCCACACAATAACACGTCATTTTTAAGATTTAAGATACGGACATGATAAGAATACGTATATTAAAACATACATTTTTTTTTTAACTATATATCATTTTTAAACAAGAAGAAAATTTAAAGTCATTGAATTTATTCATTTATATCCTTAAAAATTAGTTTGAAGTATTTCACTCTCAAATTTTATTATATTTATCATATATGTACTGACTTAATATAACTAGTGTCTAACACACCTGTTGCATTAATAAGTGTCTTATACGAGTGTGTGTTTTTAAATTTTGGCTTAGTTTTTTTTTTTTATAACATTTGTAAAAATAGATAATAAAAGAAGAAAGTTAGAGGGTAAAATAGATGTTTATAGATTTGATTTAAAAAAAATAAAATAAAAACTATGAGTAATTGCAACAGGTAACAGTTGTAGCGCTAACAATTAAGTGCATATCAGTATTTTTAAAGAATTATAAATATAGCAAAATCTATCAATAATAAATTCTATTACTAATAGATTTCTATTAGTGGTAGATTCTATCGTTGATAGACTCCTATTAGAAATATGGTCTATCATAGATAGACTCTAAGAACTTAATCAAATTTTATTATATTTGTAATTTTTTTATTGTACTATATCTACAAATCTTTTGGATCTGATTGTTGTATTTGCAACTGCCCAAAATCAATGGATTACAAAAGGATGCCTAAGAACTTTAGCCCATTGCCAACAACACCATAAGTCCATATCCAATCAAAAGAATCATGCACCGCTAAGTTGTATCACTAATATACCTAATGTAAAATATCTCAATAATCTAGAGAGTATACAAATAAAATACCATTTTTGTATCATTGATAAAATATACCATAAATATATATTTCTTCTTTAGTACAACTAGTTTGATATTACCTACATTGATTTCAAAAAAAATATCTGTATACTATATATTAGATATATTATTATATGTTAAATAAAATAAATATTTGAATATTTTTAAGAACAATATATAACTAGTATTTAAATCTATGAATATAACTAATAACCTATTTGTACTAAAAAAAAATAGAAGAAGAAAGAAAAAGAAAACCAGTAACTCTAACTCAAATCTTCATCTCTAAGTTAAAAATAATTTTTTATTTGAATGATTTTATATATCTTGATTTCAAATTTATCTGAACCAAAAAGTGTTGAAAAAATTATGATCTTTTCCCAAAAAAGAGAAAAGAAAAATCATTATAACCCTCCTCTATTTAAAAAAAAAAATAGAGATAATTGTCTCTGGTTAGTTCTTTTTGTGATGATTTAATTATCTCTTAATTATAAACTTTGATTTAAATCAATTTTTAAAAAATAATGATAATTTTCTTATTTAAAAACAACTTTATTTGATGATTTGATTACAATTTAAATTTGAACCAAAATACTATTATTCTTTTATGAAAAACTTCTTAAAACTAATTCTCTTGTGATAGATTTGCAATGATTTGTTGATTTTAAAGTTACTTTGAAATTTTTTAAGGCATGAATTAGTGTGTTTTTACACCATCACCACAACAACAATAATAATAAAGAGAGAAAAAAAAATACAAAAGCATGAAAAATAGTAAATTATTATAAATCAAACGTGTGCATTTATTAAAAAAAAAAAAAAAAAAAAACTACAAAAGCGTAAAGCGTAAAACATAAAACAATCAAGTTTGCCCATCTCTAAATTGATTGAACCTTGACAAATTTCTCTAACCTTAAAAGTAAGAATAATCCCAAAAAATGAAGACATGTGTTAACCTATATCTTTATTTTAAATAAATAAATAAATGTGATATCTTCTTCTAGATCTAATGCTTCAAATAAAATTAAAAAAAAAAAAAAAATCTTCAGTACACGTGAGAACAATGTTGCTATTAATGAAATAAAAAAATACCATAATGCTACAAATAAAATTTTTAGCAAAAGAAATTAGAAAGCATAAAAAAGAAAAAGGAAAAGGAGGAGGAGTTACTGATTAAAAGTTAGAGATTTAATTTAGCTATTTAAAGAGAAATAGATAGATTATTTTTTTTCCTAACCTCTTTTAGGTTTGAGATTAGATTTAGAAGATTTAGATGTAGGTAGTATATAAATTAATTATTATTATTAATTTTTTGTCTAAACCATAGTAAACCCTTTTTAGATATTAGATCTTAAATATGGCACATTTTTATTTTTTATGATTATTATGATTATTTTATTTAATATGTGATGCCTAGGGAGAATCTCTTTTATTATTATAATTAGTGAATTTAATGTGTGTCAGAAAGATAGGAATTTTTTTTTTAAAAAAAAATTAACATGAGATCGACAAAAAAGAGAAATTTTCATTTGTATTATAAATATGTTAAATTAAATATACTGTAAAAGTCACTTATCTATTATTCTATGAGTTGTCCATGTGTCTCAACCTTATACACTATTAGTATTCATGTAATCTACTTTCTACTTCTCAAATTATCTATAAATAGTGGCATTGTCAAATTACTTATAAATAGTGGCATTTGGTGGATTTTGAAATACACACAGGGTCGTTTGGTTTAAGGATTTTTAGATGTCTGGGAATAAAATATGTAGAATGTTTGGGAATCAAAGATGATTGTATTATTTGTTATTTTATTACTTTTTATTACTTTTTATTATTTATTTATAATCCATGTAATGAAAGATGATCACTCCAAAAAGATTGGAAAAACTGGAGAAATTCATTCTTTGTTATTTTATTTGTTTTATATATTATATTATATTTATTTTTATATTTACTTATTTTATTATATATTATTATATTATATTTTCTCCATATCTGTATTCTCGTTGTGCGTCGTTGTGCTCCTCAAATTCACAACACGTTATCAGCACGAGCTCCTATCGTATTCCTTGCTAAAGGTAGGTCCTAAAGGTATGTCGATTTTTCACACTTTATTATAAATAATAAATTTAATGTTATTTTACATATTTAATATCTATTAAATTTCTAATATAAATAAAATATTTTATAATGATGCTGCCATGACAAATCTCACAAAATTAGAATTTACCATTCTTGATATTAACGGGAGTAATTATTTGTCATGGGTACTTGATGCTAAAGTCCACTTAGATGCTATGAATCTTGGTGAGGCTATTAAAGAAGGAAATATAACATCTAGTTAGGACAAAGCAAAAGTCATGATTTTCCTTCGTTATCGTTTGCACAAGGGATTGAAAATTGAGTATCTTACAATAAAAGATCCCCGTATCTTGTGGGAAAAATTGAAAGAGATGTATGATCATAAAAAAGCCGTTATTCTTCTTAAAGCTCATTATGAGTAGATACACTTGAGGCTACAAGATTTCAAATGAGAGAATTGATTACAACTCTGCATTATTTAAAATCAATTTGAAACTGTTGTTATGTGGAGAGAAAATTATTAATGTTGATATGTTAGAAAAGACATTTTCTACCTTTCATGTCTCGAATATGCTCCTGTAGTAGCAATATCGAGAGAAAGGTTTTAAACAATATTTTGAACTAATTTCATGTCTTCTCATGGCCGAATAAAATAACGAGTTATTAATGAAAAATCATGAATCTCGACCAATAGTGACAACAGAAATGAATATTATGAATTTTAATAATAATTGTGGTCGAGGTTGTGACCGTAACAGAGGAAGAAATAATTATTTTTTTTGTGGTGATTCTTTTAATCATTCAAATTTCAAAAGAGCCACGCAAAATGATGATCACAAAAGAAAAACTCCACAAGATAATAGTTCAAAAAGTGTTGAAAATAAATGCTTTTGATGCAGAATGACTGAGCATTGGTCACGTACTTGTCATATGTCAAAATACTTCGTTGATCTCAATCAAGCATCCTTGAAGAAAAAAAAGAAAAATGTGACAGCAAATTTTGCATACCAAGATAATGACATATTTGACCCATCCCATATGACAAATTTGGATGTGGCGGCCTTTTTTGAATCTCCTAGAAAATCGGTAGAATTGATGAAACATCAAGTGTTTTCTTTAACTTTGAAAATATCTAGATTTAATGTTGTTGTTTTTTTTATTCACCTCCATGTTTTTTTTCCCTCTTAGTGGATATTAACCTTTGTATTTTTTAAATGTTGTTTTTCTTATTGTAATAATTTTCTTTTCATGAAGAAATCTGGATCATTTTCATATGTTGGGAGACTAAAAATTGAATAAAGATGATCCATGTCTGGTAGACAGTGCAACTACACATATAATACTTACAAATCAAAAATATTTTTCCAAATTGATAAAGCTAGAAGCAAAAGTCAATACAATATTAGATTTTGCAAGCCTAATTGAAGGGTTTGGAAAATAAAATATTATTTTTCCTAGAGGAACAAAATTTACAATTGACAATGCATTGTTCTCTAGTCAATCAAAGAGAAATCTACTTAGTTTTAAATATATATGTTGCAGTAGTTATCATATTGAGACTGATAAAAAGAATAATATGAAGTATTTTTATATCATATCTATTGTCCCATATGAAAAATGTATATTGAAAAAGTCGTCGACTTTATCTTCTAGATTGTAGTGTACTCATATACGAGTAATTGAAACATATGCAACAATGAACCTGAAGTTCATGAATCCAGGCATATTTGAAATTTGGCATGACAGACTAGGTCATCCAAGGTCTATAATGATGAGAATAATTTTTTAGAATTAAAATGGACATCCATTGAAAAGCCAGAAGATTCTTCAATATAATGAATTATCATGTGATACTTGCTCTCAAGGAAAATTAATCATTAGTCCATCACCAGTCAAAGTGGGACTGGATCATCTACATTTTTAGAACGAATTTATGGTGATATATATATAGACCTATTAACACATCAAGTAGACCATTTAGATATTTTATGGTATTAATAGATGCATCCAACAGATGGTCACACGTGTGCTTATTATCAAGTCGAAATCTTGCATTTGCAAGGTTACTTGCTCAAATAATTAAGTTAAGAGCACATTTTCCTAATTATACAATTAAGACCATTCATCTTAATAATGTTGGTGAATTTACATACCAAGCTTTTGATAAATATTGTATGTCAATTGGGATAAGTGTTGAAGATCATGTAGCTCATATTCATATACAAAATGGTTTAGCATAATCATTCATAAAACGTTAGCAATTAATTGCTAGACCATTGCTTATGAGAGCTAAGCTTCCTACATTTGTATGTAGATATGCTATTTTGCATGTAGCGTCACTTGTACGCATTAGACCAATATCTTATCATAAGTACTCGTCATTATAATTAGCTTATGACCATGAGCCAAATATTTCCCATCTGAGAATTTTTGGATGTGTAGTATATATCTTAATTGCTCCATCCTAAGATGGGTCCTCGAAGAAGGTTAGGAATATATATTGGATATGATTCCCTATCAATTATCAAATATGTTGAACCCCTTACGGGTGATATATCTATTATACGATTTGCTGATTATCATTTTAATGAGACAAATTTTCCAACATTAAGGGGAGGAATTAAGAAGTTGGATAAAGAAATTACATGGAATACATCATTATTATCTCAGTTAAATCCTCGTACAGATCAATATGAACTTGAAGTTCAAAAGATAATTCATTTGCAAATTATAGCAAATCAGTTACCAGATGCATTTATAGATGTAAAGAAAGTAATTGATTCACATATACCACTTGCAAATGTTCCATCGAAAATTGATATCCTAACATAGCAAGTTATCACTAATGGTCTGGAACACGCCAGAAGTGTGGTAAAAAAGTGGATTCCAAAGATAAAAATCTTGGAAAAAGAAAAATAATTAATAATCAAGAAGACTTGGTTGAAGATGTAAATACCCATGAAGAAATTCATGACATGACTATGAGGAAGGTGGAATACATAAAGTTAGTAACGAGATTTCAATAAACTATGTGAAAAAGATAGAACCAAACTCATGTAGTTATTGACAACATTTTTGCACATAATGTTGCTCTTGATATTATATCTGAAAATGAGGATTTTGAAGCAAAAATCTATTGAAGAATGTCGACATAGAAAAGATTAGCTTCAGCGGAAAGAAGTAATCAAGGAAGAATTAAACTCACTTTAAAAACGTCAAGTTTTTGGACCAGTAGTCTCAACACTATAAGGTGTCGAACCTATGGGATACAAATGTGTATTTGTGGGGAAAAGAAATGAAAATAATGAGGTCAAAAGATATAAAGCAAGACTAGTCGCATAAGGTTTTTCACAAAGATTTGGTATTGATTATGAGGAGACGTATTCTCCGGTGGTGGATGCAATTACACTTAGATATTTAATTGATCTGACTATGTCTGAAAGTCTGGATATGCATCTTATGGATGTAGTCACAACATATTTATATGAAACTCTTGATAATAATATTTATATGAGAAGGTATCTGAAACATATAAATCAAATTCTCGAGTATTGTATTCAATAAAGTTATAGAGATCACTATATAGATTGAAACAATCAAGATGAATGTGGTACAATCGCTTGAGTGGATTTGTTAAAAGAAGGATATCAAAACAGTCCAATATGTTCATATATTTTTATAAAGAAATCACAGTCAGAATTTTCTATTATAACTGTGTATGTTGATGACTTAAATAGAATTGGGACCCTTGAAGAGCTTTCAAAGGCAATAGAATATCTTAAGAAAGAATTTGAGATGAAAGATCTCGGAAAAATAAAAAAATTTCTTAGTTTAGAAATTGAGCATTTAGCAAATAGGATATTTGTTCATCGGTCAACTTATACAGGAAAAATTTTGAAAAGATTTTATATAGATAAAGCACATCCATTGAACATTCCAATGGAAGTTCATTCACTAGATCTGAAGAAAGATATATTTCGACCTCAAGATGATAATGAAGAACTTCTTGGTCTTGAAATACCATATCTTAGTTCAATTAGTGCACTTATATATCTTGCTAATAATACAAGGCCAGATATTGCATTTTCAGTAAATTTATTAGCAAGATATAGACAAATAAAAAGACATTGAAACAAAATTAAGCATATACTTTGTTATCTCTGAGGAACAATTGACATGGGTTTGTGTTATTCAAATAAATCAAATTTTGATTTAGTTGGTTATCAAGCGAGATCTTAAACAAGTTATTTGTTCCATGTGGAAGAACTACTATATCATGGTGATCAGACAGCCACTTCGTCAAGTCATGCTGAAATTCTTGCAATTCACGAGGCTAGTCGAGAATGTGTATGGCTAAAATCAATGACTCAGCACATTCGTGGAACATGTGGTTTTTATTCTAGTAAAAATCTTCTAACGATATTATATGAAGACAACACAACATGAATATCTCAAATCAAAAGGGGATATATTAAAGGAGATAGAACAAAACATATTTCACCGAAGCTTTTTTACAATCATGATCTTGAAGAAAATGGCAACATCAGTGTACAAAAAATGTATTCAAAAGATAACCTGGCAGACTTATTTACAAAGGGATTATCTACTGCAACTTTTGATAAACTGATGCACAATATTGGAATGCGGCAACTCAAAAATTTCAAGTGTTGCTTCCATGAATGGGAGTAAATATACTTTTTAAGAGTATCAGATTATATGAAATATGTACTTTTTTTCTATCACTAGAAATTTTTTTCCAGTGGTTTTTTCCCTAGTAAGGTTTTAACGAACCATATTTTCATATATAATGGCTATCTAAAGGGAAATATTATAAATGTGTTAAATTAGGTGTAATGTAGATGCTCATTATTAGTGTCCATTGGTCATGTGTCACCTATCCATTACCCCATGTATTATTCATGTGTCTCAAGATTACACACTATTGATGTTCATGTAATCCACCTCTTACTTGTCAAATTGTCTATAAATAGGCATTTGATGGGTTTTGAAAGACACACATATTGGTAATCAATCTAAAAGAACTGGAGAAAGTGGAGAAATCCATTCTTTGTTATTTTATTTAATGTTTGTTATTTATTTATTTTATATATTTATATATTATATTATATTCATTTTAATATTTATTTAGTTTATTATATATTATTAGTATATTATATTTTCTCCATATTGTGTTCTCGTTGTGCGTCGTTGTACTCCTCAAATTCACAACAATTTAATAATTTTGATAGCTCTCGAAAAGAGCTATTTTTATGTCTGATTAAAATAATTAAATATCTATTCTTGTAGGAATTCGAGCAAATCATGCATTTCAGAGTGTTAAAGGTCATTCAAGGTTGATTTGGAGTTATCAAAATTGAAATTGGGCACGAGCTTCAAAGACGTGAAATTACCAAAATGTCCTTGAGAAAAGCATCGTAACCCTCTAATTGAGCGTAACGCTAAAAAGCAGAAGCAATGCTACATTGAGCATCGCAACGCTCCGAATATTAATAGGTGCATCATACTGCACACGCACGCTGAGTGTAAAGCTCAGCGTCGTAATGCTCGAAGTATTGGGATTGGTGTCCTAATTCTCTCGGTGATATTGTAGTTAGTAAACAAATTGTACACACATTGTTATTAATAAAATAAATGTTATTTTATTTGCATTTACTCATATCTAATAAACTAAGATCCATGGTTATTTCATGTAAACTTAAACATGTATGTGAGACATACAAGTGGATCATGCCTAAGTAACAACCTAAATGGTCAGTAGTATAAGGATAAAGGAGGGATACCTTATCCTGGTGACACTACGAAGCCCGCATTGTAGATATTTATAAGTATTATAAAGTGCTACAAATAGTCTGATCCTGACCATTCATGTAGAGACATGCGAGTGGGAGTGTCCTATACAAAGAATTTGTATAAGATCGGACCACGAGATTGTTAGTCTCTTTATATAACGCCATTGGTAATTGAGACTTACATCTCATTAAAATGACCATAGGTGACATGACCTTAATCCTGAGTGTTTTGGGAACTCCTGTCCATGAGGGCGGTCCCTTGATTAGTATGGGTGAGAGTGGCCAGATTGCCAACTCAACAAGCCTACCTTTTTGGGGATTTTTCTGATTGGAGAGCTGGAACTCAGTTACACAAGACGAAATTTACTCCTTCCTCAAAGTTGGGGTAAGTAGATAAATTGTTTCCTTAAGGGTTGATTCCGGGTCTTGAACATAGTGGCCACACCCTCTCTTTGGAAGGGAGGATTCAATCATAGTAGGACTATGACTTATTGTTCATTAGAGGGATCAATGGTACTTAAGAAGTTTGATGTAACTACAGGGACAAAACGATAAATTGGCCCAACTGTACTTATGAGCGATTTGTGAAAGGTTATCACACTGTTGATTGGTTATATGGACACAGAAATATATCTGTAGTACGAAGAGCGTAGTTGTCAGTCTTTAGTGGAGTGACTGGCAGTAACGGATGGTGGATCTCGTGACTAAAGAGTTTAGTCAGATATTTACGTACCGTTGGAGATTCAAGCTATAAGTCCATGAGGTTCTATTGGTAACTCAATGGGTTCAAGTTGAGAATCAGATTTTGGGGTTGATTTGAAGTGTTCAAATTAACATGAGGAAATTCAATAATATATGATATAATTTTGGTGATTTAGATACATTAATTGAAGGAATTAATATAAATATGATTTATATTAAGTACCATAAAATAGAAAAAGAACTATGATTTATATGTTTCATATAATGAAATATTAAAACTATAGGTTATAAATATAATATGATAAGTTGGTTATCATATTTATTTATAATATATTAATTATATGATAATTAATTCTTTTTCTCTAATAACCAATTTGAGTGAGAGGTTATTTGAAGTTTTATGGTAACCGTGAGATAAAAGAAAAATAGTTTTCCAAATTTAGAAGTCAATTCATTAGAAAAATTCTTACGGAGAAAAGGCTATCAAGTGAAAAGAGTTTTTACTAAGTGATAGCCGTTGAGAGCATACATGATCACTTAGAGTTAACTATACGATAGTTACTCGTTGATCATTGCCACACGATTGAATAGCAAAGTCTATACGATGGGCTTCCATTTACTAAACGATCGAGTACATCATCTATGCGATAGACAGTGTTCATATCTCCCACTTACTCGATCGTTTACTCGATCATATACTTCCTGTCTTCCTCATCCAAGATCATACAAAGTCCATAACTCCTGGATTCTCACACCAAGAATACTAAGGCAACACTTGTGGTGGTGTTCTAACTCAGTTCGTGGATCGAGTTGGACTCGATTGGGTTTAAGGAGAATTCAGGCGTTCGTGAAGGCTGTGTTCGTGTTCGTGCTGTTGGCTATGTCGTTCGTTGCGTTTGAATGTTGTTCGAACGCATTGGAGACTAATTGAGGGATACTTGAAGAATGGTTCTTCATAAGTATGCATACTCTATCCCATGAATCTTATTATAGCATGTTGTAATTTTGATTAATGCATAATCTGTATGTTTCTGGTTAGACTGTAATTGTTGTGTTCATATTGAATGGAATTTGGAATGATCCACGTTCACTGTTTATGGAAATCTTTGTGTTAGATTTCCTTCACGAAGGCTATGCTTCGATTAGAGCGTTGCAACACTATGTTGTTGCCTATAAATATATTCTTCTAACTTTTAAGATATTATCATGCGGAAACTGATGGAGACCAAGGAGATACCTCAATTTTTTCTTCGTTGTTTATCTTTTTATATAGCATCATTAGGTTATATTCTTAATTTCTTTTGGATGGTAAACAATGGATTGAAGCTTCTTTCTTTATCTTGCTTTGTCCATGAAGATTTTAAAGTAAGTAGTTCTTTTCTTGTTCTTGGGAATAAACCCTATGGAATTTCTTTGAAAATTATTTCATATCGTAATTATGCTTCTTTGAATCTGTTTTAGTTCTTGATGTATATTTCTTAGATGGATTGACACTCTTACCCTTGAATGTATGTTGTATGCTAAAGATTTTAGGCTTGCACAATTCTTTGATGTTCGTCTAGGTTCAATCGGTAAGTAACGAATAATTGAATCTTGTATGCTAGAGTTTATAGGCTATTCTTGAATCTTAGAATGCATGATTTGATTAGGTTCAAAGAAAATTGATTAATTAAGTTAGGGCCTTCCAATTAATTAAGCACATGATAGAAACCTAAGACTTAATGCAAATCTAAATTAATTCTATATGACTGCTAAGAATTCAATAGAAACCTGGGTTTTAATTATTAATTAGGTTACTTGCACGCTTCGGTCCTAGCTAGTTGTTTGTCATTGTAAAAGTTAATTCAATTGCGTCAAGCAAGTTGTTGTATAAAGAGTGATTAAATATGAGTCTAATCAAAATAATTCAATGATAGGCTATTGTATAGGAACAAAATTTACTCCAAGTCCAGAACGTTTCATCCTTAATTACATTTACCAGTTTATCTCCTTCCCACTTAATTCCAAAAAAAAAAAAAAAAGTGCTTATAAGTCTGGTTTGATCTGCCATCTTTCTTTAGAATTAAACACTGAAAAGGAGCGCAATAAAATTTATCCTGGTCACCATAAACTAATTTAATTTTTATAATTTTTATTTTTTAATAATAAATTCATCCAATAAAATATTAAAATCAAATGATAAATCATTTTTTACGTTAATGATATAAGAATGATATAATTTTTCAATGATTTAAAGGTAAAATTACAACAGGTCAATACTTACCTTCACTATCTTGTATTTATGTCTTCAAAATATTTAACCATATAGCAAATATGCCACCAAGATGTAACTAATGCAAACCTTACAATTAAGTTTATTTCTTTCAAATTTCTAACCATAGTTTACATTTTTTTTTTTTAGTAAAAGAGTTAGATTCTCTGCTCAATTTTAAAAACTGTTTTTTCTAATTTCCAAAATTTTGGTTTTAATTTTTGAAAACATTGATAAAAAGTAGATAACAAAGCAATAAATTTCAAGATGAAAGAAATATTTATAGGCTTAATTTTCTAAAAACTAAACCAAACGAAACCTTAACCACTGTTAAAGTGAAATCACCAATTTAGCCCTGATACGAGAGAGTGATGAATTAAAGCAATTCACCCAATAATAACCGAGTGCCACATGAGAGGAATATCCCTAAGAAGACAAAAGAAACCAAAATCATGAGAAAGAATAATAAATGGCGCTGGATTTGTATTACATGTGGGGTCTTTGTGTTCAATGGAATCCCCATCCGCCATACCCCTATTTATTCCTGTTCCATCCCCTAAAAAGAACATCCTACATATTCCAGAAAATACAAGGAGCTTCTCTAATTTCCCTTTTCCAATTAATTTGCCCAAAAGGACCATATTTGATGAGAATTGCAGCTTAGGTCCTTCATTCTTGTTGTGAACCAAGCAAAACAATGAATGATAACATAAAGATGTTCAAGTTGGTTCATGGACATCTCAACTAATCTTGCAAACTAACCCCTTGATTCTGTACGACCATAGTCAGAGAACTCATACGATATCTAATTATAATCCCAACGACATCCAAAGTATAGCTTGTACATTTTAGCCAAATCCATGGTGGTTCTTATCTTCAGCTCACTTAACCCCATAGCAGTTTTGATAGAAGAATTAATGGTGAAAGAACTTAGGCTTCAAGAAGTTTTTTCTGCAGCTTTCTGATCTTTGGCACCATGGATAAAGCTTGAAGAGCCAATGGAACTAGAATATTCTATATATTTCATTATTTTTATACAGTTGATGTAAAGCTATCAAAGGAAAAAAGAATACAAGTAATATGACATCTACAATCAAGTTCAGATATTTCTACACAACATACAATAGTCGAGATTTGCAGCCAGAATCATATATATATGTGTACAGTATTTCTGGGAGTGGATCTTACTCTTGAGACTCTTGGAGTCGAACTGAGCAACAAATGGTTCCATCTTCAGATCCTACATGGTTTTTCCTGCAAGCTTAGTCCTGATAAAACCAAAGAAGCAGAACAGAAATGGTTAGTCCAGCAAGGGATATTTGATAAAATGGTCGATCACGTGTCCTAAGACCAAAATACCTGAGTTGAATCTGTGGGAAGGGAATCTGAACTGGAATCTGTTGCTACCTCGGAGATTCTGGCCTCCGATTTCTCGTTTGAATAACTAGCAATCAAATAAATTAGCAAATGTTAGGAGAAACTAGCTATTGCGTGACCCCAATCACAGGAAAGCATATTGCTCAACAAGATTTGATTTGCATTCAGCTCCCTCCTAAAGAGAGATAATATAACATAATATGACTAACTCAATGATACTACTCTATGCTTACGTTGAGAGTATGGTCACCCATATAAGCTCCACACAATCAACCCACAGGAGTCTTTGTTCTACAGGAATAACACCGTATGTGATAAGATGAGCAAACGGCCAAAGTTTCCAACCGGCCTGAACAAAAAATAATCCAGAATTAAGTTCAGAGAATAAAAGACGCATCCATACAAGCCAACATCAAATTCAATTGAAAAGCACTGTCTACAAACTTTTGGTAATGATTTTTCATAGTTATTTCGGTGTGAATAAAATGTAGATTCAAACTCTGGACATGATATTGATCGTTTGTTTGAATGAGCATAATTATGCAAAACTCGTTTCCAACCTTTTGTACATAATTTAATTAAGGGCCAACTGTGTAAGGGAAAAGGTGGGCAAAAAACTAGTGTATGTAACACTTGCTACATATGAAGTGACACCCCGCTGAACCTGACGAGTTGTGATGACAATAGACCAGGTCTATTGTCATCACATCAGTAGGGTATCTGGAGCGAAGTGTGATATCAAGGAACTGAGAACAAGAAAGTTCAGAAGAAGAAAAATGAATGACTATATGTGAATAATATTCACAAATGCATAGTTTAAAGCAGAAAATGACTTCCCGGCACTAGTAAGAATTTGTCTTATTCAACTAACTCATGGAAATGTGAAGATTCAGGAAAAGAATAGAATCTCTTACGGTAAGCATAGGCCAAAATGTCGCCTTTAGTTCATTAAATATAGAAACTGGGGACTCGAGCCGCAAGAATCCTAATACCACAAAATAAATACTGTTCCAAACTGCTGACCATGCCGTTTGATCGAATGCTACTTTTGCAGGAACTACCCACCAATCTTGAAAAGGAAAAAGACCCTGGAAACACAAGGCAGGATTTCTTCTTTAATGTGAAGTAACAGGACTGAGATAACGAATTGAAGTTTATCTTAAGGTAAGGAAACATCTTGACAACAAAGCACAAGGAAAATTTCAGAAAGCATACCTCACAAAAATGATAGTAGTAGTGGGAAAGGGAACCATGTAGAGAAAAACCAACGAGGCCTGATCTGAACATCCGTGTGCGATCAAATTCAAACAGAGGTTTTCCTTCGAAACACTACAAGAGCAAATTTAAAAAATGAGAAACTTAACTACATGGCCATACAAAGTAGATAATTGGGAATGTTAAAAGTTGATGGTATGAATGAGTTTACCTGTGCAATCCAATCTCCAAGAGAGTACACCACTCCACTAATCACCATTTTAGCGAGAACTGGGTGCGTCTTAAGAGCTTCCTCATAAGCACTCCAGTTGTGTTGAGGGGCATATCTCAGTATTTCATAAAGTGTCCATCCCTGCAGGTTAAAGGGAAAAGACAAATTAGAATGCTGCATAGATTTGGATGACGTGGTTGAAGTGCGAGTTCCTAAGATTACTCCTCAGCACACTTCTTTAGACCGTTGTCCAAGTGCTGAACTTCTTGAGTGACTAAAAATTTCCCAAATAACAACAATCAGATTGTGTTAGGGAGTGCTTTCAAGCAAAAGACTAATGTAAAAAATGTTCAATAAGAAATTACTTCATACTTGATACAACCTCTTGCGAGTGCTTTTGAGTGCTTCTAGGTGATTGAACCAAGAACTGATTTCGAAATTACATTACACTTGTTTTTTTACAACAAGTTAAGGTGCGACTTGTTCTCAAAGCATGAAACTCTCAACAGCTTTTCCAAAATGCTGAAGCAGAAAAGTTTCACCCTAATTTAAAGTTGTATTCTTTAGTTTTAGCAAAAGCAAACTTGATATAGATTTCATATCACCAATCACTACATAACTTTCCATTATTAAAATACAAACCAAAAAACTCCAGTTCTATGTAGTTGTTTCCTCAGCTCCTTGCTAAGATTGAACTATACTATAGCATAGTTTATTCCTTTCATTTGTCAATCTAACAGTGACAGTATATTCAAGTTAGCTTCACAGTTCACAACTTTATTCAAAGCCGTTCCCAACTATACAATTTCACTTCCCAAGTAAACACAGAAAACTACTGAATTGAAGCAATCGAAAAGAATGACTCACATGCCAATAATCTTGATCGATGGTAAGCAACTTCGTGAGAGCATAAGAACCCGCCGCAAGAACAATGGTCGCATTTATAATCCGATCAATCATAACCCTCTCCATTTCCTCGTTCTCTGTTCCACCGCCACCGCCATCGCCAACAGAAGCAGAAGAAGAAAACCCCTGAATTTCACCAGCACCTCCCAACGAGAGCTCGCCGAATCCACCTACCGCACTCCCCAGTTCTCCTTCCACGCCATCCCTCTCCACCCGTCCCACCGCCACGCCTTCCTGCTGGTCGGTGAAATCAGTGCTCTGCACCGGGATAACATCGAGCTCTTCTACCGCCGAGTTCAACGCCCAATTCGACCTCTGCCCGTTTCTCGAGAAAATCGAACGCTCCGGAGGCTTCGGCGCGTGGAAATTGAGGGCGGCGCGTGGATGAGAGGGCGCTGGAGCTCGTTTTGCTGTGGTGAAGGATGTGAACCTCTGAGGAGCTGTGGCATGGACCGAAGCCATGGCCGAGTTGGAATGAGAACGCGACTCGGGAGGAACTGAGTTGGCAGACGATGTTACTCCGAGTTGGAACGAAGAAGAGGAGGGAGATTATATATGGTGGTTGTTTGGGGGGGTGATGATTCGGTGTAGTCGTGTGTACAGTGACTATGTGTGATGGAATTCGTATTGCCGTGTAATTATTGATGGACGTTGATGATGGGAGGTATTAGTTGACCAGATGTACGGTATGAGCAGAGTAGGGAATAATTTTATAGAGGATTTTCGACGCGCAATCATACCGTGTGTGGATAATATTCATCCGAGAAAAAAAATTGTGTTTTATTGTCAAAAAAAATAATAAATAAATTCAGTTAGAGTATTAACTTTTCCTGACAACATTTTCCATATTTTCTCACGAAGGCGTATTACATTTTCATTGAATCGTGAAAAAAAATTTTTGATAAATGATCAAATAAATTATAAACAAATATTTTAATTTAGTAAAATGTTTATTTATTAATTTAAACCATTAAAAAAAATTATTCATATGCCAATTTTATGTTTTTTTTAAAATTGAAATCTCGATCATCTAAATAGTTAGTCATATGAGTTGAATTCAAATAATAAAAATAATAAAGTCACATATGAACTCAAAACTAGTAAGATTACTTTCCACATTAAATTTTCAAATTTATGAAACTTGACCTATTAGAATAAATGTTATACATATACATAAAAAATAAATAAATGTTATACATACTTTTGATAAATGTTATACATACTTTTGGATATGTTAATTCGTTTTTGGAATATATTCGTAAATCTAAAATCAGTGAGAATTCAAAAACATGTGATGATAGAGTTTGATTTTATAATTTGTAAGTAATTAAGAAATATGTACTTTTTTCAAAATTAATAAATGAATGTTACAAAGATAGAACGGTGAAGTATGTTGAATTAGATGTCACGAATGTTGTTGCGCCATGGAAGAACCACTGCCTTGAAAGTAAATACGGCGCGATTTTGGTGCTAATCGTTTAAGCCAGTTGTTCCTCAAGGTTAACGCAGCCTCCAAATCGTTTAAGCATGATTACCTGAACCCGCACGTCCAACCAGACGAATGACAGCCCGTGTGGTGAAAGGGTTATACTTCCACCATCAACTCACCTTGAATTCTCATCTAGAAAATGTATTGGTATTTAACCCTCCATGCAATTTAACTATCCACGTGGAACAAAACTTCCCACTCTCTTTTTTACTTTCCCTATAGGTCAAAAGTCATTTCCAACAACTTTTCCAGTGGGCCTAAGTCCAAAAATCATTTTTAACAAAGTAATGTTAAAATGAATATAATTCAATGAGTATAACATGTGTTAGTGACTAGGAAGTCTATGATTCGAATCTTCCATCTCTATAGTAATTAAAAAAAAAAATAAAAAATGAGGGTAATGTAACACTTGTCCAATTTTTAAGATTTCAAATGGAATAAAAAAAAGGTTGAATTGTCGAAAATTGAATTCTCTATTTTGGTCTTAATCTTTAAACTTTGAAATGGTTCCGAAAAAAAAAATACTCTTTTATAAATTATTTCACTATGAATCAAAGAAAAGTAAATTTGATTAAAAATAAGTCTAAAACGTAAAGAATGAAATTTTAAACTAACGATATGCACTAAAAATCTCAAATAACTTTAAACACAAAATATACTCCTCAGATTATATATAATATTTGATACCTCAAAAATATTTAAAAACTAAAAATATATATATTGAAAGTCATATTGAGAGAGAGAGATTGAGAATCTGTGATTTTGATAGATTTGATATGAAAATTTCAGCCACAAAGTGATTGGTGCAGAATTCTCAGATCTGAGAATCAAAGCCCACAAGTCCATCCACAAGTGGGCCCATTTCGGCCCACAACTAATGGCCCACGAACTTGGTCAAGAACTCAAGATGAAAACGACATGTAGTCCTAATATCTTCCCACCTTGGATTGTCCATAAAATTATTGAATATAATTTCCATTTGTAAAATCCACATAAATCTTTAAAAATTCAGAATTCGTAATTTGCAAACACATTTTAAGTTGTAGCGGATTCTGCACCTTTAGTATGCAATGATTCGTCGCCTAATTGGATTGACTGGGGATTCTTTTTTTCTCTTTTAATTTCGGAAAAGTCATTTTTAATTTAAAGATTTTTTATAAAAACTATTTAAAATAAAAACATTATGTGTTTGGTTACACTTTCTAAAAGAAAAAAAAATTTATATACAAGTTTGTTTGGTTTATGTAGTAAATTTGTTTATATTAATGTCAAATTACTAATTATTATTATTTTTTATTTTTTATTTTTTTGTATATGATCAATCTAACTAGTCACTAGAGTTAGGCGTTAGGAGTTGCTTATTGAACGAGAAATTTTGGACCAATCACAAACTGTCACATCATTCATTAAATTAATGACAAAATTCTAAATCATCAAATTTGGGACCAATTAGGAGGTGACATGTGTCCCAAATTGAAGTTGAAGACAAATTTTGATGACGCCATGTGGTTTTATCATGACCAATTTGATATTATTATTTGGGTTAAAAGTCCAATTGAGCCCAAAAATATATTTAATTTGACCCAAATGTCAAATAAGGATCAAATCCAATTAGTTGGGCCCAAGGACAGGTCTATGGACCAACCAAGCCTAAGCCCATGAAGCCCACCTGAGAACTCTATAAATAGATAGATTTACCTCATTTGTGGGGTAAGTAATTCTACACTCCAAAGAGCTTAGAGGGAAGTCTCTACAATCAGAAGACTCCTTGACTCCTGAAGCTGACCACACTTAAAGACTAAAGTCCTTTGGAGATACAAGCATTCTAAAGATTAAAGTCCTTTGAAGATACAAGCATTTTTCCAAGACTCCAAGCTCAAGAACATTCACATGCTCTACTTCTATATATCAAGCATACGCATTCAACCAAGAGAGAATCATAGGATCAAGTACTAGAAATCGAACCACATCGCATCAAATCAACATTAACATCAACACCAACTCAAGTTCAACTCACGAAACAAGTTTCTCCGGAAGCCTCGTGTGAACATTAATCCTCCAAGAAGATCATCAAGCCCAAAGGTCGATCATCCAAGAAGATCAACAGCCCAAAGACCAATCATCTAAGAAGATCAACAAGCCCAAAGGCTGATCCATCAAGCCCAAAGGTTGATCATCCAAGAAGATCAACAAGCCCAAAGGTCGATCATCTAAGAAGATCAACCAGCATAAAGACTATAGTTTATTTTGAAAGCATCAAAATATTATGTATTAGAGATTGTACTCACTTTCCACAAATTAATACAAATACAAAATTCAAGTTCCATGCAATAAATTTCTCTTGAAATCTTGTGCGAACGGCACGCCCAGTGGGACCTCTCTACCTCTCATCTCTCTCTCAACATCCAGACAAATCAATGACATCAAAGAAAGCTGCATCCAAAACAACTACTGTAAGCAACACCTACACAGGACTTGTCACCTACAACCATTCAAAGGAGAGCATGCAGAAGCAAGAACAAGGTTTTATCTTTGCAGAGAAAATCTGGGAGCAGCTAACGGAATCTTCTAAAGGCGAGATCATCATAAGAGAAAATCCATTGTTTGACAACTTTGCCTCTGCTTCTGACCAATCAAAGTAAGAATCGTACCTTGATTTAGTGTCTGTCATGTTGGCTAATGTAACTGAATGATCTCATACCGAGAGTTCCATGTGCGGGCTTAGATCGCTCCGATTTCACAGTGACCAAAACATAAACGATATACATTCCATACTAACAGTTATGCATATTAAACTGACTGCATGCTCAGAATACAATAAAACATAGAGAAAAGGGGTTCATACCAGAGGAAGACTGTCTTCGTATGTGTGAACCTACAGCAGCGGAAAAACTCCCATCGATCTACCAGCACCCGACGAGTCTATCGATTGTTACTGCACGATCCGAACGTACACGAACAAGGTCGTGGGGATAACACCACCACAAGAAAAACCCAGGTATCCTCGACGTAAAAAACCCAAAGAGTGGGCTCTGGTGAGTTTTTAGAGGACAGAGGAGAAGACTTCGTGTAGACGATAAACACAGGCGAGAAGAACTCTGCTATCGTATAGCGGAGACGCTTATCATATAGTAGAGCTACACGATCGTTTAGGAAAAACTGGATGATCGTTTAGGAAAGAGGTATACGATCGTTGAGAGAATGCGTGAACTAGACGATCGTTTAAACGAATGAGATTCTATCGTACAGGCTCTCGCGACTGCTCTTTCACGGTTTCTTTTTAGGCACGGGTGATGAAAAATTCACGACTGAATTATATCTTCAAAATGAAAACGATTTTCAAAACTTCAACCCGCTGGTTACCATAACCCTTCACGGCCCCATCTTCCCACGTTCAAACGTGGATTAATTGGTTAATTATTAAATAATTAATCAATTAATTTAATTAATAAATATAATCATATTATATTTATATCCTATAATTTTGATATCATATATCTACTATAGTATTTTTTCCTCTACTTGATATAAATCATATTTATATCTAATTTCCTCCAAAATAATGTATCTCATACATTTAGCCAATTATATCATGTATAATTAACCAGTCCAATTATATCATATATAATTGAACTTCATCTTGTCAATTTGAACATTTCAAATTAACCCAAACATTGGTTCTCGACTTTATCCAAGCTACCCAGGAGACCTAATGGACCTGTGGCTCGAAGCTCCAACGGTACGTGAATAGCTGACTAAACTCTTTAGCCACGAGATTCACCATCCGTTAAGTGTCAGTGATTCCACTAAAGACCAACAGCTTAACTCTTCTTACCACAGATGTATTTCTGTGTTCATTGGATATAACCAATCATGAGTACGATGACCCTTCACAGATGCTCATAAGTATAGTTGGGCCAAATTACTATTTAACCCATGTAATTACATCTCACTCCTTAAGTACCACTGATTCCTCTAATGAATAATACAACATAGTCCAACTATGTGTGAACACCTCTCGACCCAAGAGAAGGTGTGTGGCATCACATCGTTCAAGCCCCGGAATCAGCCGTTAAGGGAGCCATCTATCTACTTACCCTTGCCTCGAGGAAGGAGTGAATTCCATCTTGTGTAGTTGAGTTCCCAGCTCCCAAATCAGACGAATCCCCAAAATGGTAGGTTTGAATTGGCAACTTGGCCACTCGCACCCATACAAATCAAAAGACTGCCCTCAATGGTAGGAGTTCCCAACTCACTCAGGATTGAGGTCATGTTACCTATGGTCATCCTAGTGAAGTGAAGTCTCTGTCATGAACGGTGTTATATAACGAGACATAAACACTTCGTGGTCAGGTCTTATATGAACTCTTTGTATAGGACGCCCCCGTTCACATGTCCCCAACACAAATGATCAGGATCATACCATCTATGGCAAGTCACAACACTTGTGACCATTCCACAAAGCGGGCCGCGTCCGTAGCATTACCAGGATAAGGTTTCCCTCCTATATCCATATACTACCGACCATTTTAGTTATCACTTAAAACATGATCCACTTGTATGTCACCACATACATGCTTGAGTCAATACAGATAACCAAGAATTTTATGTTTATTGGTTTGTAGTAAAGCAAATAAAACAAGTAAATGAGCAAAACAACAAGATATGAAGTAAATATCATATATTAACAATCACAGGTGTTCGTATATACTGTTTACAAACTACAGGACATGAGACTTTAGGGTATCAACCCCAAAAATCTCCCACTTGTCCTAAAGTGAAGTGGGGTGTACAAAAAACTTAGTACAATACAATAAACTAGGGCACATAAAAGCCCAGTACAATAAAATCTCCCACTTGCCCTAGTTCAGCCGCGAGCTATCCTGTAGACCCATGCTCTGTAGGTGACCTTTAAACACTGTAGCCATGAGACCCTTCGTAAACGGGTCAGTAATATTATGCTCTGATGCGATCTACGTGACGATCACGTCCCCTCGATGCACTATCTCGCGGATCAGATGATACTTCCGCTCTATGTGTTTTCCGCGCCAGTGACTCCTTGGCTTCTTAGAGTTCGCCACTGCCCCACTATTATTTCAATAGAGGGTAATGGGCCTAGACATATCTGGAACAACTTCCAGGTCTGTCAAGAACTTCTTGAGCCAGACGACATCCTTAGCAGCTTCGCAAGCCTCTACATACTCCGCCTCCATAGTGGAGTCGGCGATGCACCCCTGCTTAGTGCTTCGCTACACTACAACTCCTTCGTTAAGAGTAAAGACTAACCTTGATGTAGACTTGCAAGAGTCCTTATCAGTCTGAAAGTCAGAATCCGCGTATCCTGTAATGATCAAATCCCTCGAACCATACACGAGCATGTAGTCCCTCGTTCTCCGAAGATACTTGAGGATGTTCTTCACTACGGTTCAGTGATCCTGGCCTAGGTTAGACTGATACCTACTGACTATGCCCACAGTGTAGCAAATTTCTGGACGAGTACATAGCATTTCGTACATCAAATTGCCAACGACAGACGCATATGGGACCCGTCTCATTTCCTCAACCTCTTAAGGCGTCTTAGGACACATTTCCTCAGACAAAGTGACTCCATGCCTGAACAGCAATAGGCCTCTCTTGGAGTCCTGCATCGAGTACTTGAGCAACATCTTGTCAATGTACGATGCCTGAGACAGTGCTAGCACTTTGTTCTTACGATCCCGAAAGATATGGATCCCTAGATCAAACTGAGCCTCTCCCAAATCTTTCATTTGGAATTGGGTCGCTAGCCAGTTCTTAACTGCAGTCAGTAGACCTACATCATTTCCAATGAGTAGGATATCGTCTACATACAACACTAAGAAGACTACTGAAGCGTTGATGATCTTCTTGTAGACACAAGGTTCATCAATGTTTTGGTAAAAGCCATACGACTTGATTGTAGCATCAAATCTTATGTTCCAAGATCGAGACGCCTGTTTTAGTCCATAAATGGACTGATTCAGTTTGCAAACTTTTTGCTCTTGACCTTGGGCTATAAATCCCTCGAGCTGCACCATATAAATGGTCTCCTCAAGATTGCCATTCAGAAAGGCCGTCTTGACGTCCATTTTCCAGATCTCATAATTATAATAAGCTGTAATGGGCAAGAGGATGCAGATCGACTTTAACATGGAAACAAGCGATAAAGTCTCCTCATAGTCGACTCCCTTTACCTGGGTATAACCCTTTGCCACAAGTCGAGCCTTGAAGGTCTGTACCTTCCCATCAACACCCCGTTTGCGCTTGTAGATCCATTTACAACCTATAGGGTGAACCCCATCAGGCTAATCTACAGGATCTCATACTGAGTTGAAGTACATCGACTCAATCTCGAGATCCATGGCCTTGACCCATTCATCCCGGTCAACATCCTCCATTGCCTTCTTATAAGATAACGGATCCTCAACGTTGCCATCTGCTACCATAGCAAGGATGTCCGTGAAACCCAGATAGCGAACGGGTGGGTTCGCAACACTCCCACTACATTGAGGTTTCTTCAACTCTTGAGATAGAATCGACCTACTAGATGAACTCCCATCAATAACTCTTGTTGATGTAGCAGGCTCTTCAAGAACTCTTGTTGAAGTTTCAGTAGTTTCATTGGAAAGCTTATGCAACACGACTTTGCTTCGTGGACTGTGCTCCCTTATATGATCATCCTCCAGGAAAGTAGCATTTGTTGAAACAAACACCCTATTTTCCATTGGATTATAAAAATAACCCCTTTGTGTACCTTTAGGGTAGCCTACAAAGAGGCATAACCTCGACCGTGGTTCTAACTTCTTGGGATTAGCCTCAAGAACATGTGCAGGGCAACCCCAAATGCGGAAGTAACGTAAACTAGCTTTACGCCCGTTCCACAACTCCAAAGGTGTTCTTGCAACACTCTTGGAGGGAACACAGTTGAGTATGTACACTGCAGTCTCCACTACGAAACCCCAAAACGAGTCTGGTAAGGAAGGGTAACTCCTTATCGAACGAACCATATCTAACAAAGTCCTATTTCTCCTCTCTGCTACACCATTCTGCTGAGGTGTGCCCGACGCTGAGAGTTGGAAAACGATTCCATGTTCTATCAAATAGTTCTGAAATGCAAAGTCCAAAAACTCTCCATCTCGATCTGATCGAAGTGTTTTAATCCATTTATCCAATGCATTTTCAACTTCAGCCTTGAACTCTTTGAACTTTTCAAAGGATTCAGACTTTCGTTGCAAAAGATAAACATACCCGTACCTAGAGTAATCATCAGTAAAACTGATAAAATACTCATAGCCACCTCGGGCTCGCACATTCATATGACCACAAAGGTCAGAATGTACTAACTCAAGAGGCTCTTTGGCTTTAAAACCTTTTCTAGTAAAAGGTTATTTAGTCATCTTACCCTCAAGGTAAGATTCACACACTGGTAAAGAATTTTCTTCTAACTCACTTAGAAGTTCATTCTTCACCAATCTCTCGATCCTATTGAGATTGATGTGCTTAAATGAAGATGCCAAAGTTGGGCATTTTCTTTTGGAGAAATACGCTGACGTTTTGATTGAGTTATGATAGTTTTGAATAATTCAGTATTATGGAGGGAATTAATGGCTAACGACCTTAGCACATATAAATTTGATTCCAGATTTGCTGTGCAAATAAAAACACCATCTTTATGAATAAATGTTTTACTCAAATTGAAAGAAACAGTGTATTTTTATTGCAATAAACACTTTATAGAAATAAGGTTCCTTTTTAGTTTAGGAACAATATATACATCATTTAAATTTAGAAACTTATTCTGTAAAGTCAACTAAATCCCTCCCACTGCCACAGCTAAGACGACGTGTCCAGTGCCTACTCGCATCATCATCTCACCAGCCTTCAGCTGTCGCCATGATCTAATCCCCTAAAAAGAAGAACGAACATGGTTAGTGGCGCCTAAATCAATTATCTAGGCCGAATCATCATTCTCCACTAAACAAGTTTCGAGCATAAGTAAATCATATTTACCTTTATCCGCCTTGGCCTTAGCCTGAATTGCTTTCTTCTCCTTCAGATACTGAGGACAGTTCCTCTTCCAATGTCCATCTTGATTGCAATGGAAACACTTTCCCTTAGCAACTGGTGTACGCCTCCTCGGGGCGACAGGCGGTGGGTTAGTAGGTGCCTTCCCTTTTCCTTTACCACCCTTCTTCTTCTTCCCCTTTCCAGAGTTAGAAGTAGAAGGTGCAGACTTCGTTCCTGAGATCGAACCTCTATGGAATGTCCTTGAGGATGAAGCAACGTTTGCCTCACCCTTCTGCCTCTCCTTACTTTCCAGTAAAGATTGGTATGTCTGCAATTCGTTGAGGAGAGTTGTACGTTATATTTCACTTTGTTAAGAATCACATTGCTAAAAAAGTGCAAGAAGCTCTCGGACAAAGAATGCAGGATTATGCTAACCTGGCTGCCCTCATCGATGGTAGACCCATTCAACTCTGCCACATTGAAGTGGACCATCATGTTTAGCACATGTTCACGAACAGAGTTGCCTTCTTGCATTTTCGAGTTGAATATGTATTTAAGAGTCTCATGCATAAGCTGTTCAGACGGTTGTCCAAACATCCTCTGCAGGGACTCCATGATCTCACGGGCCAAGACTTCAGAAAGACTTGTCAAGATATAGGCTCGGGCCTTCTCATTGGCCCTTGTCCATCGCTCGTATGCCTCCTGAATATTTCGAGTGGCATTTGGAGCTAGAATAGGAGGACAAGCCTCCATGCAAACATGAAATCCTCGATGATTAGGATCGTCGTGATCATGTGTTTCCATGTTAAAAAATTGTCGCCAGTTAGTTTTTTAGCGCTTAACAACGATAAGGTGGCTGTAGCCATTTGAAAAAGTTACTGAAAATACGAACAAAACTTTATCAGTTTTTGCTAAACCACTTTTAAACCAATTAGTTTTGCAAAACAGTTTCAAGTACCCTAAGTTATAGATTTCTATTTTATAATGATGCCTCAATGAGTCAGGACAAATGCCACCGGTGGGTTTATCAGTTGCCCCTTAACTGGGATGAGACATTCTCAACCATTAGGCAGAACCAACTCTTAGAAATGAACCTAACAGCCACCATT